>NW_024096502.1:0-1200000 GCF_016545835.1 Crotalus tigris
CGTTGTGTGAAACTGATTTAAATAAAAACATTCTAATTCCTGTGTTAAGAATCCCTCCACACCATCCTGGCGTAATGCATTTATATCATTGATTCCAAAAGATAGTCAAGATCTTACTTTGCCTAAAAATTATAGGCCTATATCTCTTTTAAATGTGGATTACAAAATTTTTGCAAAAATTTTAGCTAACAGGCTTATGGGGATCTTGCAGCAGTTTATACATAGGGATCAATCGGGTTTTATAACTGGAAGGTATATGAAGAATAACAGACAAATTATTAATTTATTAGAGTATTTAGAAAAGAATAACCAAGTCTCTGCAGGCCTGATATTTTTGGATGCTGAAAAAGCCTTTGATCAAGTGAATTGGCAGTTTATGCTGTGTTTAATCAAGGAGATGAATTTTGGACAAAATATATTACCAGTATTATCCAATATATATCAAAAACAGACTGCTCAAATTATTGTAAATGGGGGTTTGTCAGAGGCTTTTGTAATAGAAAAAGGAACAAGACAGGGATGCCCGTTGTCTCCGTTATTGTGTGTTTTAACACTGGAAATTTTGTTGATTAAAATTCGGGAGTCTCAAGAAATAAAAGGAATAGAAATTAATAAAAAAGAATATAAATTAAGAGCCTTTGCAGATGACTTGGTTGTTACTTTGTCTCAACCTGTTTCTTCGGTGGTGAAATTATTACAATTGATTCAACAATATTGACGTGTTTCTGGCTTTAAAATTAATAATAATAAGACCAAAATATTAGCTAAAAACATGACTAATGGTGATAAACAGGCTCTAGTTAACTTAACAGACTTTGAAATTGTTGATAAGGTAAAATATTTGGGGGTTACATTATCTGCTTCTAATGTAAAATTGTATAAAAATAATTATGAAAAGCTGTGGATTGAGGTACAGAAGGATTTAAAAAACTGGAATAATTTACAGTTATCCCTTATGGGCAGAATTGCAGTTATTAAAATGAATGTCCTGCCAAAGTTTATTTTTTTGTTCCAAATGTTACCTATCTTAAAGAACGAACGTAATTTAGATGAATGTCAAAAAGGTATTAATAAATTTGTTTGGGCAGGGAAAAAACCAAGGGTGAAACTTAAAATAATGCAAGATTTTCGTGAGAGAGGTGGACTCAAGGTACCAAATATGAAATTGTATTATGATGCTGTAGTATTGACATTGATTAGCGACTGGGTGAATTTAACAAATACAGAAATACTTCATTTGGAAGGCTGGGACCTATTTTTTGGATGGCATGCCTATTTAATATTTAATAAAAAAGTGGATTGGGTTTTTAAGTCTCATATTATAAGAAACTCTTTGCTACGAGTGTGGAGAAAGTATTATAAAAGTGACTTCAAAATACCATTATGGGCTATACCTCGGCATGCCATAGAAGGTATAAGGAAAGGGGTAAATATGGACAAGGTCTCTTACGTACAGTTATTAAGATGGGATGGCCAAGACGGGCAGTTAAAATCTTTGGAAGAGTTAACACATGAAAACTTAACTTATTCATGGTTCCAATATAGACAAATAGTGGATAGATGGAAGATGGATTGTAAAATGGGCTGTCTTAGAGAAGATGAAATTTTTTTAAAACAAGTAAGAGATCAAAGGCCAACCCATATTAAGAGAGTTTATGGGGTTTTAGTGGAATTAGATTCAGAACTTGAACTAGTTAAAGATTGTATGATTAAATGGGCACAGAAGATTGGTGAAACGATTTCAATGGATACTTGGGAACTTATTTGGATAAGAAATGTTAAATTCACACAAGCGCAAAACTTAAGAGAGAATTTTTATAAGATGTTTTATAGATGGCACCTTGACCCAAAGAAAATGTCCATTATGTACCCTAATCTACAGCCGAAATGTTGGAGATGTGGATATTTGGATGCTACCTATTACCATATTTGGTGGACGTGTAAGCATATAAAAGCTTTTTGGATTAAGATATGGTGGAATATTCAAAGAATTTTTAAAAGGAGGGTAAACTTTACTCCGCAATTATTTTTACTAGGTATTGTTATTGACTGTGATGCTAAGGAGGTTATATTGATGTTAAATTTGATTACAGCCGCTAGGTTGTTAATAGGACAATATTGGAAGAAGGAATCTTTGCCTACTTTACAAGAATGGTTTCATAAAGTTTCGTATTTGGCAGAAATGTCAAAGATTTCGGCTTTCTTAAAGGAGCAATCTCAAGAAAAATTTTTTGCGGTATGGGAAAAATGGATAAATTTTATACAACATAATTTGGATATGGGAAAATATTATTTAGCCTTTTTATAATTTGTAATGATTGTTTTTTCTTTCTTTCTTTCTTCTTTTTCTTTTTTTATATATATACATTTTTTATGTATTATTATTCATATATATTTTTTTTTTATATATATATATGCTTTATTCTTCGTCTACTTTCTTCTTTCTTCTTTCTCTCTCTCTCTTCTCTTTTTATTTTTTTTTTCTTTTTTAGTATATATTATTCATTTTAAAGTTTATGTTATGTAGATTATTATTATATATATTATTACTGTGATTTTTATTATTATTATTAATTATTTTATAAATTGCAAATGTTATTTTTAAAATATTTGTTAAATAATCCTCTATTCAGTTCTGGGAAGTCGGGGGGGGGGTGGGGTGGTTGGGGAGGGGGGGGTGGATTTTTATTTGTAAAACTTTTGAAAAATTTCAATAAAAAAAAAAAAAAAAAATGTTGCCATCAAGTGGGAACTTGGAAGCATGCTTTTTCCACAGCAGCCCCTGCCCTAATAAAACCTTCCCCTTGAAATCCAGCAGGCCTCATCCTCTTAACCTTCCAAAAGGCCCCAAAGTATTGGATCTTCCCCCAACACTGAGATAAGTTGAGACTGAAGCTTGAAGACAGTGGTATAGTTGTATCAAAGATGATTAGTTCTATTTTTGCTTGAATTGCTTTGTTTATTGCATTGTTTTTATGTTGCTTCATTTCATACAATGGTTCTGAGCCAGCCTTGTGTTTCTTAAAGAAATCATCCTGAATTTCTTAATATAAATCTAACAAGCAAATAAAATAAGGGTCTAGTTTCAATCTGTGGTATTTTTAGTTAAAGAAAAAAGAATCAGATAGCAGTTGGTGGGAAAAATTCTGATCAGCCACAGCCAGTCATAATAGATATAGCTATGCTAAAGTAATAAGCAGTCTGTTCTAATAAATGATCACACCCTCAGTTCCAAAATCTTGCCATACAATTCAAAAGAAAGATTTTTAATGAGGAAAATATGCCCAACAATTCCTCCTGTTTGGGGGAATTTATGATTCCCTGTCCACTTTCAAATCTTCCCATGGTTTAAAAAGCCCTTCCCTTTCCCCAGTTTTTATTTTGTTTCCTATGAAAACTTTATGGAAACTTTGACACTCTTATTCGGTGGTTTGCTCCCAAAAGGTGGTGGGGCAGATTTGGAGTGTTCTGGGGGCTGCTGATTTTAGGTTTGAAAGCCACCATTTGCCCACAAACCTGTTTTATATAATAGTCATTAATCCCCCCTCCCCCTTTGCAGGTTACTACAAGAACAATGTGAAGGTTGCAGTCAAGATGTTAAAAGAAGGCAGCATGGCCCCCGATGCCTTTTTGGCTGAGGCCAACTTGATGAAAAGACTTCAGCATAATAAGTTGGTTCGATTGTATGCTGTGGTGACCCAGCAGCCAATTTATATTGTAACAGAATACATGGCCAATGGTAAGGATGTCTTGTTAATCATTCTAATGGATCTCTATCGGTGCTATAGATCTGAACTAAGCAGGCCAAACCTGATTGTAGGGGTTTTTTTTCCCCAAGCATTGTGGTTTGCTTAATGAGCCTCAAATATTTGGAGTAGTCTATTTTCCCTGTTCATAGGGAAAGGTTCACAGTACAAGCAACTATCAAAGTAAATTGCCCAAAGACAACACAAAGCCTGTAATTTTTCCATCCTTACCTTTGTTAGCATTTTGAGTGCAGGAACTCTGTTGTTAACAGCGACCTATTTTAGGGGAAGCATCTAGTCTTTCTCCTTCAACTTTTTTCCCTCTTTTTTCCCCTTCTCTAGCCATTTCCCAAAGAAGGGACTGAGTAATGTTGACAATATGATTACCAAACCCAAGGCTGTGCCATAGGCAGGCCACACTGATAGTAAATCTATTCATAAATATAAACAAAATTTTATTGAAGAATCAGCAAATTGAAAAGTATTCTAAGAGGTCAATTCCCAATCTAGTAATATAGTAATGCAACCATTACAAAATCATTTCAAATCTGATTTTTTAAAAAATCACTAATTAAGTGGTATAATTCTCGCCCCTTGGCAAGATTCAAAGCCTAAAGCTGAACCCAAATACCAACTGAAAACTGACTTAACTAATAAAGTATTCTCACATCCACCTTTATGAATATTTATTTCAACCAAAAATGTCCTTATATTTTTATTGCTGTTTTTATTTTTGGACAGGAAGCTTGCTTGATTTCTTGGACACCAATCAAGGGAAGAAGCTGTCTCTTTCAAAACTGATAGATTTCTCTGCTCAGGTAAATTATTTAATGCCCTAGTGGTACAAAGTCTCATTATCTTCTCAACCTAGAAATTATATAGTATCAGAATCCCCAATCATTGTCTATCTAGCTTTTTTCAAAAGAGAGAAGAGAGGGGGAAAGGTAGCACAGATAAGCATAAAGGCTGGAGACAGAGAGGAAAGAAGGGAAGGGGAAGGGACAGAAGTGGAAAGTGCTTAGGAACTTAAGGGAAGGAAGCATGTGAGCACAGGTCTGAAATGATAATAGATACTAGATCGATCCCCTGTATTGTCAACATGATGGGCAACAAAGCATGTCAGATTTGAAATAAATTGAAACCACCCCAAGTTGCTTTTGGCTTAAGGAGAAAATACTGATACAATTAGGAAGAACTTAAGGGTGTCTCATGGAAGAGCTGAAGACAAGTTGATTGCAACATCTTGAGGACATGAAAAAGCAAAGATGGTGCCATGAGATGTTTCTGGTATGATTAGATGCAAATGGGGAGTAACCCAAAATAGAAGTGATTGACATATAAATTAGGTGGTAGAGAAAAAAAAATGGAAAGAGTTGCCAAAGAGAGTCAAAATGAAAGAATGTGAAGGAGTAGTGGAGGAAGACAAAGAAAAAAAATGTATTGAAGGTGTATCTGTGAGAGACAAAAGAAAAAGAAAAGAAACAACAGAAATAATAAGAAGAGACACAGAGAGGTTTGTTTCCCGATCACCACTGAGATGTAAATTCCAGCAGATAATCTCTGAGGGAACATGACTGTGAGCCCCCCAAAAGAGGTTTCCTGGTTATTGTATCATATTTGAAGATTCAGGCTCAATTTTATGTATTAAATTTACATGCCACCCATCTCCTCAATAAGGTGAGTCTCTTTACCCTATCATGACATTCACCAAATGGTCATGGAGAGATCAGTTTCAAAGCCTGACATGCCTGACAATGTTGTGGTAAAGACTGAATGCAGTAGAAGCCCACAAAATACTTTTTTGAGTTATTTCCATGAACTATAAAACACATATTGATTGAAATGCCAATTTACTTCAAATTGTTTCACAAAGTACCTGCATCATGAACACAGCCAATACCAGCAATAGATGACTACCAGAAGTAGAGTCTAGTAGCAAATGTCATTGCAATAGTGTTGTTTGTGTAAATAGGCCCCAGGCACACCAAGCGATGACCCCTTATTTCTACACAAAAGTTAAAATTAGAAGGCTATCAGTGTGCATTTGGTACTGTGGTCAGCCTCACTAGTACACTGAGAGGAAATCAAGACCAATATTTATCACATTGACATCAGGACAGGAAATAACACTCTTCTGGGTGCTCCTTTTTCCACTGAGGTGAGCAGCATTTGAACAAAAAGCAAATCAGTTTAGGCATATGACATAGTTGTGGAAAATACATTTTCATATCCTTTTTGAAACCGTGTGAAAAAAACCCAACAAATCTATATGGAATTTTTTAAAATGTAGTGTCCTTTTAGTTAGAAGAAAATAAAAAGCTGTGGGGTTGAGCAGAACATCAGGGCTATAGAGCTTTGTTTGCTGGCAGAAGATCTAGGATTGCATCTTAATTGCTAATACAGTAGGAAAGTCATTTTCAATAACGTGCCTGGCTTAGCAAGAGCAAAAAATGACTAGGATTTTCATTTCCAGAAGCCGCAAGCAAAAGCCAAAACACTTTTCTGTTTTGGAATTCACTACAGTATTACTCAATTTTCCATTTTTTAAAGTGTTTTTCCCAAATGGATCTGTTAAGGACAATGGCACTCAAAAAATCACATTAGTGAATGTAATGAAAAAGAGGAAAAGGACTTGCAAAACTGTAAATGTGCAAGCTGATGCAGAAATATGATGGAACCAACTTGCAATTAAAAAAAACTGAGAGAAATAGAAATATGTGGCTCTCTTTATCCCTCACCAAACCCAGAAACTCTCCTCTCCCATTGAGCAAGATAACCTTTGGATTATTTCACCACCAGACATGTTCACTGTTGACTATTTCTCCTAGATTGCTGAAGGGATGGCATACATTGAGAGAATGAACTTCATCCACAGAGACCTCAGAGCAGCCAACATTCTGGTCTCAGAGTCCCTTTGTTGCAAAGTTGCTGATTTTGGCCTGGCTAGACTCATAGAGA
The DNA here is from genome assembly GCF_016545835.1 of Crotalus tigris. Lineage (NCBI taxonomy): Eukaryota > Metazoa > Chordata > Lepidosauria > Squamata > Viperidae > Crotalus > Crotalus tigris. Next base: position 6,705 of record NW_024096502.1, read on the forward strand.
ATGAATACCTTGCACAGGCAGGTTAGTGAATCTTTGTGGTAAAAGAGATAGAATTGTGGGTCATATTCCACTGAACAAGAAAAGTCTGGAGGTAAAAGATTTGCTTTTTTGTGCACAAGGTTTATTACCTGACTACAAAAGAATGCTGTCTGGTTTCAATCATAGAGTCAGCTGGTACAAAATGGAGCTGTCAGTGTACTTACTGGACAATCATGGTGATGTCACATAATGTTGTTACTTTAGGAGCTGCACTGGCTATTAATTTATTTCTGAGTATAAGTCAAAATGCCAGCTGTTACCTATAAATTAATATATAGCTTAGAAAGTAGATATCCCATATAAAGTTTGCCTCCTAAGAGAATTTCCCATTTTTGTCCTATTAATAGGTATTCAGGTGTATTACTTTTAGTAACTTTGTTAATGGCAGAAAGATTGTAGGAGAGGAAAATTATCAAATTGTTATGACAAAAGATTACTGGAAGCTCTGTGAATGCTTTGAAATAGTCTGAGTGTTTGTTATAGTCAAAAATATCGAAACAGCATGGATATCGAGGCAGAAAGACAAACTGTTCTATTTATCCATCCCTCCACCTTTATAGCCTAACCTAGCCTAGCCTGGTCTTTCATTATTATATTCTGCTTAGATGTCTAGTACATGAGAGGCAATATTCAAATATCCTGTATGAAATAACACATAAATCAGATGTTGCTTAACCCAACTGTTCTCCTATGCATAGGATTTTAAATAGTTGAGCTTTGAAAAGAGAACATATCCTCCTTTATCTGACACAGTGTACCCACTTCCCTTCCTGCAGGCCTAAAATATTACTTGAGAAGTAATGTTGGGTAGAATTGAGATATGCAAAATCTAGTGCACGGTAAGCTCAAAACACAACCTTGACTCCTGAATTTTATCTGATATAGTGATTTACCATTGTGTCCTTCTGAAAGAGAGTGATGGCTTTGTGTCTAAGGCAGGACTAGAATTCATGCTCTCCTGGTTTCTAGCATGATTCCTTAACCAATACACTGAACTGGCTCTGATATATTGGCTGCACTAAGTTGGCCAAATAAATAAATAAATAAACCACTTAGGATCACTTTCAGTGCTGAACTTCTTCACATCCCCAAATAGTAATCAGTATCAGTGAGCTGGTCAAAAGTTCCTGGTCTGGCATCTTTATGTTCTTGTTCATACTCCTACACTTTGGAATATCTTGTCTAGTTTAAGAAAGAAATTCAAAATAGATATTCAGAACCAAATTATGCTGGGAGGTTTTCATGTTAAATGACTTCTTTAATGGCAGGTGCCAAATTTCCTATCAAATGGACAGCACCAGAAGCAATTAACTACGGACTTTTCACAATCAAATCTGATGTCTGGTCCTTTGGAATTCTTCTCACTGAAATTATTACGTATGGGCAGACTCCCTATCCAGGTAAGGCAGGCTGCAATCAAAAACCCTTCACTGCTTTGAGCCAATGCTTCTCTCTGATTCCTCCGCTATGGCTAAAAGCTCAGAAGGGATATTGTTAGGCTAATTGTTCAGCCCAGTACTAGACAGCTTTTCATCATTGTATATTTATTTATTTTATTTATTTATTTGTATCCCGCCTTTATTATTTTTATAGATGACTCAGGGCAAACTTATCTGTCCAGAGTTGTTTTGATACGAGATGGAGGCAAATAAATTTAAATAAATAAATAAATAACCAATATACCTTCCTCCTCCTATTTTCCCCATAACAACAATCCTGTAAGGTGAGTTAGACTGAGAGAGAGTAACTAACCCAAGATCTCCAGCTGGCTTTCATGGCTAAGATGGGACTAGAATTCATAGTCTCCAGCTTTCTAGCTTGATGCCTTAGCCACTGGCTTCAAATATATATTTCAATTGCCTTCAGATGCACTTCAAATGGCTCATTTACTAATTCAGATTCAAATGTGTTTGAATTTGATTTCATGAGGTTCTTAGTCTTTATTTTTAAGGGGCTCATCAGCTTTTTTTGATGAAACAGGTGGGATTTGTATGCATTTGCAAAGTTGAATGGTAAACAAGAATAGGAGAACTTAATAAATAACTGTAATAATCACCACAAACACATTTAAATGGTAATGCTTCCTGCTTAGAAAATCTTACTTTTAAATAGTTTTGGAAAATACATTGTGCAAGATATAAAGCTACCAGGAACTCGAAATAGTTGAGTTGGTTCAGAATTTCAGAATATATAATTTTGGTCCCATCGTAAATTAAGAACTATCTGTGCATTATATGGTTTGTGTATAGTTTGATCTTTCCTTTTTTTCCCAATAGCTATGATGAATCATGACGTTATCAGACATCTAGAACAGGGCTACCGGATACCTTGTCCAGAATTATGTCCGTCTAATCTCTATGCAATTATGTTAAAATGTTGGAAGGACAACCCAGAAGAACGACCAACATTTGAATACCTCCAGTCTACCCTTGAAGACTTTTATATAACCACAGAAAAACATTATGAATCAGAACCCCAAAAGACCTGATCTGTGATCATCAAAGCTAAAGTTGGTTTTATCATAGCATGGAATAGTTGGGGAGAATTTCCTCTTAGCTGCACTTTGCAAAGTTGTTCCCAGTCATAGAAGTAAAGGCATATCCATCTCTGAAGCTCTATTTACTGCATGTCTTTGCCTGGCTTTGGTTTCATCACCCAGTGATGAACTACAAAGTGGCTATGGAAAGTGAAAAATACAGATAGTTCTCAGCTTATGACCACAACTGAGCCCAACATTTATGTTGCTGAGACAGTTAAGTAAAATTTGCCCCATTTTACAGTCTTTCTTGCTGTTATGTCCCGAGCCTTGCAAACGGCTCAGGCGTTTGCAGGCAGTCCTGGGCAGGTGCAAAGCTGCCCGGGACCAGACAGGCTGTCGCCAGCGCCGTGCGCATGCGCGGGTGCTGGCGCGGGAAAAGTATCGCATTTACCCGGGAAATGTCTATATAAGAAGCTGGGAGGTTTTGGGAGCTGCAGAAGCCATCTACTTGTAAGCTGAACGCAGAATAAAGAAAACTGAGAACTTCAACTGCTTCTCGTGTCTGCTTTCCGCCACGGACTCAACACTGGCGACGAAGGTGGGATCGCCTTACACCGCCTGGAAAGGAAGAAGTGTAAGCTTACCCAAGTGAGTCCTGAGCGGCGGAACGGCATCGACTCGGCAGCTACCCGCCAATCCAGTGCGCATTCGAGGGTAGGCTGGCTGATAGACCCGTCTCCTGAAGATGGCGAAAATCGGAAGGCTTTCGGAATTCGACGTCTCACATCCAGAGCGGTGGGAGTCATACGTAGCCAGGGTGAAGAACTACTTCAAGGCAAACCAAGTGAGGGAAGAGAGCTTGAAGGCTGCCACCCTGCTTTGTGTTTGCGGCCAAGACGCCTTCGACATCGCAGAAAACCTTGCAGCACCTGTTCCAGTAGAGTCTGTAAGCTACGCAGATCTGAAGAAGCTACTGAAGGAGCACTTCCACCCCAAGATGTCCGTCATCGCATGGCACCACACCTTCGAGCAGAGGGATCAACGGCCCGGTGAGTCGGCAAAAGAATTCATCACCGCATTACGGAAGGCCGCCAAGCACTGCGAGTTCAAAGACCTCGAAGAACGACTGAGGGACCGATTCGTGTGCGGGTTAAGGCATCGAGATCTACAACAGAGACTTTTTGCTAAAGAAGAATTGTCCTACCAAGATGCCTTAAGGGAAGTCACCGCAGAAGAAGCAGCAGGCGGTGCTGTCAAGAACATGCGGCCGATCAGAAACAGTCCAGAGGTTGCATCCGTGCACCAGGAAGACGTCCAAAGAAACTCCGAGGAGGATCCGGACGAGGAAGTCGACCGTCTCCACCCCATGAAGGAAGAAAAACAGAAGGGAAGCTCTTCAGCTCCGCTCAAGTGCATCGGCTGTGGAGGTCGCCACAGGAGAACCGACTGCAAGTTCCGCTCCGCTACCTGCCGGGCATGCGGAAAACAAGGACACATTGCAGCTATGTGTCTGGGCCGACGAAAGGTACAACCTCAGGAAGAACTGCGCCTGAAAGGTACCAGGGTCCCCAGCCAGAATAGGGTAGGGTTTTGCGCTTCGCGAAGAAGCATCCTTAGGACAGGCACACACAAGCCCATTAAGAAAAAGCTGTCACTCAAGGTGAAGCTACAAGGGGTTCCATTATCTATGGAACTAGACACAGGGTCTGCCTTTTCAATTATCTCCTTGCATACATTTAGGAAGATTTTTTCCGGTAGTGGAACTCAGGCCAAGTTAAGGCCTTCTGACATTGTGTTAACAGATTTTCAAAATTCAAGAGTGTGTGTTAAGGGGGAGGCCACCCTTAACGTGCAATACAATAGTTTTGAAGGTCCACTAGACTTATTAGTAGTAGGGGGTGAACGAACGAGTCTCATAGGACTCGATTGGTTTGAGGCCCTGGGGATACACGTCACAGGACTCAACAGTTTTACAACACTAGGAACCTACAGTAAGTCTGCAAAAGAATTTGCAGATGTTTTCAGCCCCCATCTTTGGGCACATGAAAAAACATAAGAAAAATTCAAAGGACCCCTTTGTCCTTACGCTAGACCCCACTGTCCACTCCCATTAGAGATTAAGCGAAGAAGGGTCCCTTTTGCTTTAAAAAGTAAGATTGACACTGAATTAGACAAACTAATCCAACAGGGAATCCTAGAACCTGTTGATTCCAGCCCGTTGGAGACCCCCATTGTCACGCCTCTAAAGGCAAATGGGGACATTCGCATTTGTGCTGATTACAAATGCACACTCAATAAGGCATTGCAGCAACATTCCTATCCTGTTCCTGTGGTCAGTCACATCCTGGCCTCTCTCAAGGGGGGGCGTGTTTTTGCAAAGCTTGACCTAGCTCAAGCATATCAACAGCTGCCTGTTTTGATGATTGAGGGGCCTGCCCCCCCCCCCCTTGTTATAAGCCTCGACTATTGTGGACCCATGTCCAGCCGGCGTCTGCCCACTCATCTGCATCTCACCACAGGGGACCTTTAAGGTAAAAAGGCTGGCAGTTTGGAGTGAATGTCGCTTCCTGGGCATCTTCCAAAGCGTAATGGAAAACCAACTGCGGTGACATACCGGGGGTTTGCCCCTACTTTGAGGATTGTCTTAATTGCGGAGACTCCACCCACATTCTAGCTGAAAGGCTAAGAGCTGTTCTGTTAAGATTCAGGAAATCAGGCCTCAAGCTCAAAAAAGACAAATGCATGATTGGGGTGCCTTCTACTGAATTTCTGGGGTTCAAAATTGATGCTGCTGGGATTCACCCTGCTGAATCCAAACTGACTGCTATTTTAGAAGCACCTAGGCCAAAGTCCAAGGCCGAACTTCAGGCCTTCCTGGGCCTCCTGAATTTCTACAATTCTTTTCTTCCACAAAAAGCTAGTGTAGCTGAGCCTCTTCACAGGCTACTAGACAAGCAAGCAGTGTGGCAGTGGTCACAAACGCATGAGGGTTGTTTTAACAAAGTCAAGGCTTTGCTCACTTCTAACAGTGTACTTGCACATTTCAACGAGTCCCTTCCTGTGTGCATCGCTTGTGATGCGTCCCCTTACGGGGTTGGAGCTGTCCTGAGCCACCTCAGGTCTGATGGAACTCAGGTTCCTGTTGCATATTACTCCAGAACATTGTCTTCTGCTGAGCGCAACTACGCTCAGATAGACAGGGAGGCTCTGGCTGTTGTTGCTGGAATTAAAAAATTCCATGACTTTCTATATGGCAGGCACTTCACGGTCTTCACTGACCATAAGCCTCTGCTGGGACTGTTTACCACACGTAAGCAGACTCCCCAAATCATTTCCCCTAGAATGCTTAGGTGGTCTATCTTTTTGTCTGCATATGATTTTTCCTTACTCCACAAGCCTGGAAAAGAAATGGGCCATGCTGATGGCCTCAGTAGATTGCCTCTGCCAGTAGTAGACGCTGACCCTGCGCCAGCTGTCAACATTCTATCAATCCAAGCCTTGCCCGAGCTCCCTCTTAGTGCCAGGGATGTTGCCGCTGAATCAGGTACAGATCACACACTTTCACGTGTCCATTCCTGGGTTTTGTCCGGTTGGCCTGAGCACTGCCCTAGTCCTGAGTTTCAGAGTTTCTGGTCCAAAAGGAACGAGTTGTCCCTTTCTCAGGGTTGTCTGCTTTGGGGAAACAGAGTTGTCATTCCCACCTCAATGAGGACTAGGGTCTTAGAATCCCTCCACGAGGGTCATCCTGGCATTGTTCGTATGAAGGCCCTTGCGCGCAGCCACTTGTGGTGGCCTGGTTTAGATAAAGATATTGAGGCTAAGGTGCATGCATGCCACCTGTGCCAACGATCTCGCCCAGAGATGCCCCAAGCTCCCGTGCATAGATGGGAGGAAACGCAGTCCCCATGGTCTAGGGTGCACATTGACTACGCTGGGCCCTTTCAGGGCCAGTTCTTCTTGGTCCTTGTTGACAGCCATTCGAAATGGCTTGAGGTTGTACCTGCCTCATCCACCACCACTGCAAAGACTATTCAGGTACTGAGGGGGATTTTTGCTGCACACGGGCTGCCAGATGTCATTGTGTCCGACAACGGCCCTCAATTCACTTCCTCCGAATTCCAAGCTTTCTTACAGGCAAACATGATTCGTCATGCCACCGTCTGCACCCTTCCACCCGTCCACCAACGGTATGGCTGAACGTATGGTGCGCATCACAAAGGACGCATTGAAAAGACTCACCTACGGGGACTGGCATCACAGGTTGGCTGACTTTCTCCTTTCTTATCGCACCACACCGTCCACTTCTACAGGGAGAAGCCCAGCTGAACTTCGTTGGGGGCGTCAACTTACTACTAAACTTGACCGGTTGCATCCGGACAGACTGCCTTCATCTACCTCACATCCTAGGGCACCTAGACAACTACTTGTGGGTGCCCCGGTTTGGGCTCGCAATTACGGGCCTGGTCATACATGGGTCCCCGCTTCTATTTCCAGGGTCACAGGTCCTCTCTCCTACGAGGTTGCCCTGGACAACGGTCGTGTCCTGCGTCGGCACATCGACCAACTCCGCCCTCGGCGGGACTTTTCAGATGAGACTCCTGGGTCTTTTCCAGGGGGGGAGGGGGACCCTTTGGAGCAAAGGGAAGGGCATGAGCTGCTGCCCATCTCCACTGATGGAGCTACAAACGGCCCATCCCAGGGTTCCGCGAGAGCTCCGAACAAGAATTCTACGAGCCTACCTAATTACCAGGCATCCACGCCTACTCCAGCCAGGGAGTCACCCCGGGGGCATACTTTTCCACACACATCACACAGCACTCCAGTCACGGAGGATACCCGGGGGCATCCCAACAAATCATTCCCCGCAAGAGAGCTGGCACACAATTCCCAAGGTTGGCCTGACCTTACCCCAAATCCTACAGGGGGTCAAACATACAGGGAGGTGGTCGAGGAACCAAGTCCCGACTACAACACCTCTAGCCCAAATCAGGGAGTAACTGAGTTTTGGGAAAGTACAGAAACCCACACAAGCCCGGACACAGAACGGGGTTCAGGGAATGGACAGCCTCCTGACAGGTCTTGGATGGACCTAGGAGGTTCAACAGAGATGCCCAGCAGTGGCTATCACTTCAAGGGGCCCGAGGGTCTACAGCTAGGCAGGTCAACCAGGTCACAAAGTGACAGAAGCCCTGGCCTGACGAGCCCGGTGGGCGAGCAAGCAGGCCAGGCAGTGGGGCACAGTCCTTGGAAGGCACCAAGGCAAAATAAGGAGAACAGGCTCACATCTCCCTCCAGTCAGGGAACTCATTCGAGTAACCCAGAGCTGAGAAGGTCACAGAGAGCAAAGAAGTCTCCTAAATACTTAGAGGATTACATAACATTGCTGGCTAAACAAAAGCCAGGTAACGATAGGAGCACTGAGAAGCAGAACACTGCATAAAATAAATGATTATATGTTGGTAGTAGTTTTAGCCTGGGGGAAAGGGGTGTTATGTCCGAGCCTTGCAAACGGCTCGGGGCGTTTGCAGGCAGTCCCGGGCAGGTGCAAAGCTGCCCGGGACCAGACAGGCTGTCGCCAGCGCCGTGCGCATGCGCGGGTGCTGGCGCAGGAAAAGTATCGCATTTACCCGGGAAATGTCTATATAAGAAGTTGGGAGGTTTTTGGGAGCTGCAGAAGCCATCTACTTGTAAGCTGAACGCAGAATAAAGAAAACTGAGAACTTCAACTGCTTCTCGTGTCTGCTTCCCGCCACGGACTCAACACTTGCCACAGCTGTTAAGTGAATCATTGAAGCTGTTAAGCTAATAACCCAGCACCACTTGTTAAGTGAATCTGGCTTCCCCATTGACTTTGCTTGTCAGAAGGTCACAAAAGGGGATCACATGACCCAGGGATGCTGCAACCATCATAAATATGAGCCTGTTGCCAAGTGTCTGAATTTTAATCATGTGAACTGTGATAACTTCAAATAGTCACTAAATGAACTGTCACAATCGAGGTCTACTTGTATTGAACGTACAAATGAAACCAGCTGAAATTCTAATAACTAAAAAGGACATATAAATAATAGTCCAGAAAAATGATTTGGATAACCTTTCTGTATTGGATTTTCGACAGGGGCTTGTTGAAGATCAGAAGACTGTTTTGGATAACCTTTTTTGTATTGGATTTACAAAAGGGATTTGTTAAGGTTGTCAGTGATTTTGTGAGAAAGACAAAGAGAAAATGAAAAGAACTAAAGATTGTTGGGACATTGGAAGTAATATAAAGTTGGTTTGATCAAGGTTAAAATAAATAGGTTATTTCTGGAAATTTTTAATGGATCCATGAACACCCATTAGCATTAGAAGATGAAAGCTCTTTATTTTCACATGGACAGACTTAACCATAGTTTCAACTGGGAAACTGTGAGCATCCTAGACCAAGCCAAATCCAAAACTGCTAAAGAATACTTGGAAGCCTCAGACTAATCAATCATTAATAGGCACATAAAGATTAACAGCTTCTACATGACATTGACATGTCACTAGTATATAAACAGAGAGCAAACCTCACTTCCTTGTAGCACTGATGATGTTACCTAGTTGGGTAATGAAATGTCTGCAGGAAAACGATCAAGCTCAGAGAGCATCAAAGACCCCATATTTAAAATGGTTATGTTGATACCTCCAGTAACTTTTATTAGATTTTTACTGATAAATTTGAAAGGTGGTGTTTGGAGGTTTTGTTTAATGATAGAAAATGAGATATAATGTAAAAGGAAGGAATTCAAATGTATTTATTAGATCAAGTTTATAACAAATAAATTTGTGGTAACTCTTCCTGGACTTTTACTGAATAGGATGGAAGGTGAAGTTTTAAAGATGCATTTATAAAGAATTGGGTGAGACACAGAGTGAAAAGACTGTTGTATTTTAAGAGAGGGTAATAAGTTGTTAAAATTGCTTATACTTGCTGAGAAGAAAGGGGTGAGAAGAAAGGGGAGGTTACATTTTTTTTCTTTCTCTTTTTAAACTTTTCTTCTCCGTTTTTCTTTTTTCCTGCAATTTTTTTTGTTTATAGTTTGTATTAGTTTTATATGTATATGTAATGTTCAATAAAATTATTTTTTTAAGAAAAAAGAAATGTTAAAGATGGAACCTGAGCTGTGCATATAATTCATTGATCCTTTATTGAGCTGCACCTTCCTTTTTTTTCTCTACAGCTGGGAAATCCCTATCAAGGAATCAGACCAATAGTTTTATGAACTAAGAAAGTTCTCTCCAAGGGTAGTCTCCACCTGGCAGCTTCCAGGGCAGATTTGCTGCTCCTGCACCTTCTGCCAGCTGGTTAACTAGCTGAACTGGTGTTAAGGTTGTCATGCAAATTCAAAGAGCTGTGTGTGCAAGTAGGTGGATGAACGGCTGCCAATGCGCAGTTCAGTACAATCTGTGTGGGATGCAGCTAAGGAGGAAGTACAGTCATGTGTAATCATTCATGCACCAAGGCGTTAAATTGTGACTTGGGAATGAACATGATTAATGGGGGTGGCTGAATGTCTAGCCCATATAGGCTAGCAAGCGTCTTTCAGATCTGCAAAATGCAAATGCTGGGAAAAAATGGCGGACTGCATTGTTTGGCAACCCCCATGAAATGGTCGTTCGACCCCAAATGGGGTCCTGACCCACAGGTTGAGAACTACTGTCCTAGGCTGTCTCACAATTCTGATAACTAGTGAATGCATTTACCGTAAGCATTTAAACTGTTCCTTTAAATCAGTGGTTCTCAACCTGTGGGTCGGGACCCCATTTGAGGTCGAACGACCATTTCACGGGGGTCACCAAACAACGCAGTCCGCCATTTTTTCCCCCTTTCCTTAGCTGTGCTACTCCCTTTTATTCTATTGGCTTTTGAAAGCCAATAGAATAGACTCTCTTGAATAGAGTCTAATTCTATTGGCTTTCAAAAGCCAATAGGAATTGTCCAGACTGTCTCTGCCCTGCTGAGCCCGCCAAAAGTCCCATTCTGCAAACGGTGCTGCAAGTTGTCTGCAGTGAAGGCGAGCTGTCTGGAAGTTTCCACCCCTCCCTGCTGAGCAACTACTAAAAATGTAAGTAAAAGAGGGCCAGGGGTGGGAGGTGGCAGGCTGGCGGGCACAGGGAGGGTTGCTGGCGCGCATGGGGCCCCGTGGGAGCCTTATCTCCCTTGGGCTGGGCCAGCTGGTGGCCCAGCCAGTGGTCGGCCTGTGCCATCTCTGCCGCTTGCCAGCTACGCCTCGGCCCGTGCAGGGGGCGGCACCACGCATGCGCGGCACTCCCGGGCAGGGAAAATCCTCGACTTACAACCGGTTGGGTAGTCCTCAACTTATGACCGGTTGGGTAGTCCTCGACTTACGACCGGTTGGGGGTCGGGGCATTAAAAAGGTTGAGAACCACTGCTTTAAATAATTATAATGCATAATTATTATACTAATTATAATTATACATAATTTAGGCATCAAATATGCACAAAAGCACATATCAATATGTTGTTGATGAAAGGTTAGGATGTAGCACTGATTTTATTTACTTTGTATTTTGTAGCAGAATACAGCATTAATGCATAAAATTCACAAAATGTATAAAATGTACAAATAGCATATAAAATGTATATCAAAATGTAAAGCAGAAGTGAATTATTATAATACAAATGATGAGTAAAATTATGAATATAATTAAATTATGTATGGACAGTTACAAATGATCAAGAAAATTAAACACAAAATAGATGGGTCTTGATAAGATAAGATAAGATAAGGTAAGATAAGGTAAGGTAAGGCAAGGCAAGGCAAGGCAAGGCAAGGCAAGGCAAGGCAAGGCAGGACAGGACAGGATAGGATAGGATAAGGTTGGGTAAGGTAGGGTAAGGTAGGTAAGACAAGACAAGATAGCCTTTATTGTCATTTTTTTTACTGTAGGCACATTGGCACACATTTTAAAAAAATCTATTGCCTGCTCTGCTCTCCTGGGCAAGTGGCAGCTGCAGCCAAATATTCTTTCTCATAAGTAAGGGGAAAAGCCATTTTTCCTGCATCTTTTCCTGTTGTGGATGTTGATGAGTAATTGCAGAATTGGCTGAAATGGAAATATTTTGTTCAATCAATAAAGGTACATCTTATTTATTTATTTAGCGTATGGCATTGCCATATAGGGGCTAGCAATATACAGCATATTAACATTTCACTTAGATTTAGTAAAACACAATAAAATATAAATGTTTAAAAGATCTATGTCCAAATACCAACGTCTAGGCCATCTAACCATTTAAGCACAGTGTGGTTTATAAAAGAATGAGATACTGGACCAGTATATGCCCTCAGTTTACTGCCAGTCACTATGTAACATACAGCTTGATGTGGGACCCTGCAGTCATATTAAGGGGAGAATATACGTGAGTGCCTAGGACTATGATAATAGTACCAGTCAATCCACCAAAGATGGATTCAGGGGATTTAGCTTCGGATTAAACTGATTCAAACTCACAAATCTGCATATGTATTTTCCTGTCGCAATACCAGTAAGAGGTTTAACACAGAAGGCGGGACAAGAAAAAAAATATTGTATCGTTCTTCTAATTGACCACTTGGTGTCTCCCTTCTCTCAGTGTATGCTAAAAGATGAATGCTAAGAGAGCTTTTTACGACGAAAATTGAATAATAGTGCAAAAGACGTTGTGCAAAACACTTTCAAGTCTCCTCCAAAAGGCATTACAGTAATGCATTAAATGTTTAAGAATGTTTAAAATATGCATTACTTTTTCAAACTGTCCCTCTTGACCATTAAAACATATGTGGGAGTGTTCAACAGTTCAACACAAGAACTATACATATTCTCTCCTATTATTGATATGTATAATTGTGAAGTTAGCAATAATAGTGGCTTCTTCTTACTCACTCTGTCTTATTATTTTGTGTCCTAAATTGATAAGGTTAATACTATGAATTTGAAAAAAATGCTGAAAGGGGTAAGGACAAACCATACCCATATGATTGCTAGGAAAATATTTTCACCAACTCAATTTGAAGGAGATTTTAAGTGAAAGTCAAAAACCATTAAGATTCTCATATTAAAACCATTAATAATAATAAAAATAGTGGCAACTAATATCATCTTTGCCAAATGTTGCAGTTTGGCCCGGGGATCGCCTATAAAAGGGGCAGGGAGACTTGGGCGTTGTCGGTGTCTTGTAACCAGTATGCTGAACAGAAATAAAGAGGTTCCTGAGAACTACAACTGCTTCTCGCATCATTGCCATTTCACTGAGAACTTAACAATCTTGATAGAGAGTGGCTGGATTTGCACAATGATAGGCTAAACTAATGTGAATTTAGGTACTTTGTGGTTTTAAAAATAGATAATAAACTCAGATTATAAACCCATTGCTTGGTCTCCAATCCTGGGATTTTCTCACCTAAAACCTTTGAAGTATTATTAATACTAAAATATGTTTTGAACAAATCCACATTAATGGTATTTTAAATAGGACATTATACATAGTGTTATTAGAGTGAATAAGGATACTTATTGTGTTTCTTACAATTTTGAGATTTATCTAACTAGAGTTTTTTTTTCTGTTTATTGAACACCTCTGAATGTTTAAAAGAAGCTGTTTGTTAACTTCATAATGATGATGTTGATGTTATCCATTTAGTTGTGTCCAACTTTTGGTGATTCTTTGGGCCAGGTCTCTCCATATCTTCCTATCTTGCACTGCTTCTTTGATATTTCTCTATGCTCTGGCTGGTGTCAGCTTTGATTGTATCCAGCCATCATGTTCTTTGGCAGCCTGATTCCCTTTTACTACTAATTCTTCCCAACATATGTGCTTTCTCCATGAATTGCACCACATGACATGGTCAAAGTAAGTGAGAAGCAGTTTTGAGATTTTTCCTTCCAGTGACATGTCTGGTGTTATGAGCTCCAGTACTTGCTTGATGGTCACCTTAGTTGTCCAAGGAATACGTTGGAGCCTTCTCCAGCACCACAGCACAAGCGAGTCAATTTTCTTCCTGTCTTGCTTATGTTTAAACTTTCCAATACAGAAGTAAGAAATGGTGCAAGAGACATTTACCCATACTGATGTAGCATCCATAACTGTAATAGCTTGTGAACTGGCTCTATCAATAGATAGAGTGAACTTCATTACTCCTTGTGGACAAAGTTTGATGCTTTATTTTGAGCAAAATTTTGTTCTTTTGGTCGTGTGTGTGTGTGTGTATGTGTGTGTGAAAAATCAAGGACCAGAAAAAATATCCTTGGCGATATTCCTGGAAGTATACTAACCATTTTGGGTATATTATAATGAGTTTTGAAGATAGAATTACAATGCTTTTCAGCCACACTTTTTAAACCAATCACATTGTCACAGACCCTGCATGTGTATGTGTTGAGTTCCATTTTTATGTCATAAGCTAATTGGTTTATGTATTGGTGGAGTGCATTAATAAATTTCCCATTTGAAAAGGAGACATATAGCAATAGCAATAGCACTTAGACATATACCATTTCATAGTGCTTTACAGCCCCCTCTAAGCGGTTTACAGGGTCAGCATATTGCCCCCAACAATCTGGGCCTCATTTTACCAACCTTAGAAGGATGGAAGGGTGAGTCAACCTTGAGCTGTCAAGAATCGAATTGCCAAACTGCTGGCAATCGGCAGTCAGCAGAAGTAGCTTGCAGTACTGCATTCTAACCACTGTGCCACCATGGCTCTTGTAATTTCAGAATTGTTTAATAATTTGATTGTATTTGGCTATGAAGACATCACATTTCAAGGCTCTGGGATAGGAGCTGGGGATATATGATTCTAGATAATGCTAAATTCCAAGCATAGCTCATTCTCGTTCACATTGGCTGAGATTGCTGGGAAATGTAGTTCAGCAATAAATGAAGGCCCAAATATTCATGACACCTGCCGTAGAATTTCAAGAATGACATTAATATTTTCATATCTCTTCCCAAGAACAAGTAAATGCCCAATGACTTTATTACAAACATGTTTACAAGAAATGCAACCTATTATCTTCCAGATATTTTCAGATGAAAAATTATATAAGATCTTCTCACTGGATCCTTTACTTAGAACTTAAGAAAACAGTAGTCTCCAAGATGTGGAAAGCACCAGATTTTCTACTGCCCCCCCCCCCCGTTGTCATATTCCCTTTTGTTTCTATCTTTTCAACCCTCACAACCAACTAATATTTTACATTCATTTCTCTTTCTTGTGTCCTTCAGACTGCATGCAATTTGGTCCTCAATGCCATCACAGGATTTGCTTCCCTGTGGATAAAGCAGAGGATGAAGAGGTCACTTGGAGGTAAAACCCTGCATATGTACTACCCATTTCTAGAGACAATGGACTTCAGCAGAAGCTATATCCAAGGCCAGTTATGCTCTGATTTTTCATACTCTGGTGGCAGTTTGTATAAACTGCCCTCTCCTTGATGTGACTGGGGTTTCATCTTGTAATTGATTACTTCCTCCCTCACCAATATCCTGCACTTCCTATTTCTTTTGGGCCTTCACTGCATCCAGCTTCATCAACTTTCTAAGAGAGAATCTAACTAATAGCAATATAAGGGTCTGTGGCTCAGATTCTGCATATTCTTGTGCTAAACTGAAAAGTGTAAGGCCACAACCTTCAGCAGTTTAAAGCCTGCACCTGGTCCTGTATGGCATGCCAAGGACTAGAATCTAAAAAATAGTGGGCCAAGGTTCTAATTTTTAAGGTTTTTTTCCAGCATTCTTTGAGATAGAATAGTGCCTTATATTTCTGCAAAACATAAGGCAACTTTTTTGCCCTGTAGCCCCTCCCCCTACAAATCTCCCATATCCATTCCCTCCTCCCCATCCCACCCCCCAAAAAGTAACATGTGCCTTCAGTCACTTGGGGAAATAGCAAAAAGATTATTGGGAGCCATACTTTTTCCATCCAGAATATCCAGTACAGTTGTCATCAATTGAATAGAAATATTGTCATCTATAAGAATTCTCCATAATCAAGTGCTTTCTTTCTTTCTTTCTTTCTTTCTTTCTTTCTTTCTTTCTTTCTTTCTTTCTTTCTTTCTTTCTTTCTTTCTTTCTTTTTTGTGCTAATAGTCACTGCTGTACATTGTTAGCCTGAAGAATAGAGAAGAAAGTCAAATAAGGGTCTGTGGAGAGGCTGGCAATTTGTTGCTTCCTCTAGAACATGTAGAGAATGGCCTTCCCCATGCTGGGGCCCTCTGGACCTTTTGGAGCTTCAATTCCCAGAACTCCGGGTCAGCCTGACCATGCACATCAGATTGAGGAAGTATGGAGCGGAATAACAAAGCTGGGCCTCCAGTGTAGCTATATCATTCACTGTTTGTAGGTTTGGAGAACACAGGCAGCTGTGCAAAGTTGTCTTTTACAAGGTTGCTAGGCTGATTAGCATCAGCAGAAGCTAAGCAGGTTGTTTTTGTTTTACAACCTGGACAGGCCCAACTAAATCTGGAAGGCCACCCTCCCTGCATTTTCGGCTGCGAGGCAAGGTGAAGGCCATGGGATCTGGCCATCTGTGTGCCTTAGCATCCCAGAAGCCTCCCTCCCTTCAGCAATCCTCCTCCAGTTCTTGGACAACTCCCGTGTGCTTTGGGGAGAAAACAAGCTGAGCACATCTAAATCATGAAAGAGAAAGAAAGTTCTCTGAAGCTCAAGGTAACAACAAAGAACAGCTGCATCCAATTCCCATGTCTGCCCTTCTCTTCTGGCAGGACTGTCCTGTACCCAGCAGTTGGGGGGGGGGGATGTTGAAATAAAGAAGGGAGAGCAGTAACCTGCATCAACCAGCCCCAGCTAAGAAGCCTCGACTCCTTACATGGGAGAGAGGGGGAGGCCATGGAGTCTTGCTGTCAATGAAAGGCATGTTACAAATCTTGATTACAAAGGCAAATAGAACAGCTGGGAAATTAAATCCATACTGATGCATGCATATGCAGCCATTGGTGAATGAACCTCAATCCACTGATGAACAAAATCAATAGCCAGCTATGTCTTAAGACTCTAGCAGAATCAGCTGACAGTTGGTGACAGATTTACTGCTTTGTACTGAGTTAGAATATTCCAGGCCAGATTTGCTGAAACAGACTGGCAGTCGCTGCCTGGATTTCTACAGGAGGGACTGAACCTGTGCTCTTTTGTCCCTATAGCATGTACTGAACTGCTGAGTTATTGCCTGGAAACCAACACTGATGAGGAGCATGTGAAATAGCTGACTGGATTTATGCTGTTGAAGGTGGAACAGATGTCTCAGAGGGCAGAACAAGAACCAATGATTGGACATTGTAGGCTATACATTATGCAAAACATTTTAGTATTGAATGCTGTGCAAAAATCGACCGTGTGATCTTTAATGATAATAGTTATACCATTTCTGGCAAATGCCAGTTAGTTATTAGGGTTGCATTTACGACCTGCTTTCTACATCCATTGGAGGAGGGGGACTAGAGTAATTCCAAGTTCTTTTCCAACTCTATAAATCTGGGTGTACTAATGGTAATACTACTACTTACCTAGAACATACAGTGCTAAAATCTTCTACACAATAATGAACTGACTTGTTGCATGTTGCCTTCATTGCTATCAGGGAGCAGCAGCAACTCATTAAACATCAAAACTTTCTAAGAGCTCAGCTGGATTAAGACAAAGATTTATCTAGTCCCTAATCTTCTTTTCTTCAGTGGCCAAGTAATGTCCCCAGAAAGCCCAAAAGCTGGACACAGAAACAATGGTGTGGCAAATATATCCAGATGCATGTTGCCCACCCGGACCCCCAACTATAGCCTAATATATTATGAACTAATGGTAAAAATAATTTAAAAACTTTTAAACTGTCAACACATCTTGTGACAATGAATTTCATAGTTTTTTTAAAAGGTGAAGGGGCTTATAAAAGTGAAATGGCACACTAAGATAATACTTAATACATATATTTATCTGGTCTGCACCCACTGTTGAAAATGCAAGTGAAGAAAGGGTTATATGGATTGTTACCATCAATCTTCTATCTTTTGCAGGTTTTGATGAACTATAGAAAAACCTACAAATCAAACCTCACAGGAAGTATGTACAGATGAACATATACTGCATAAATATAAGTACCTTAATAAAATGAACAGCCCAAAGGAATCTATTAATGTGAATGAATGAATGAATGAATGAATATAAAAGGTAGGGAAAACATGCAGGTGAAGCAATGCCAAGTGATCTGTTACCACATAAATGGTAACTTCAGTTGGCTGAAGTGGCAAGAGTGGAGAAATATGATGGTAGATTTACCTTTAATTTAATTCCAACAAAAAAATTCTCTGCTTGAATAATAAACATTTGGAGATTACTGAAAAAAATATCATTTGTGTCAGCAAAATGCTGAGCTTGGCTGAAGCAGAAGAAAACTAGGCAGAATTTTGCTGGCCATGGGTTTCCTCCGATTGAGTTAAGGATTTCCCCTCAGAAGCCACTTGTGAGGTGAATTAATCTCCTTATTACTACATCCTGTCAAGAGTGTGGCCATTTGTTTCTGATCCGTGAAGGGGCAGGTTCCAATTTGTCTTGCTGGTGACAGGAGCAGCACTTCATGGGGAAGGGGCATTTACAAAAAATTGAGTGAAAGCTTTCCACTCCTGTTATTCTCATGTTAGAGTAGACAGAGATTTTTTTAAAAAAATGTATTTGCATGCTTTTTTCAAAACATCCAACATTAACTAAAAGTTACCTAGGTAGCATACAGGAAGCACTTCAAACCTTATGTAACTAGAAAATGGAAAACAAGCTTAAAATTCACAGTAAAAAAATTAGAAGGACTTACATGTTTTTAAAAAGGATTAATCCATGAGATTGTTTTTCAAAAAATCTTTGCCTGGCACTAAAAAGATTTCAAAACATACCTCCCCACCTTTCACCTACAATCAGGCCCACTGGTGAAAAACCTATGTGATGTGGGTTGTATCTTGAGGTTTACATTTAATCTGAGTTCCAACAGGTGGCAGCATCTGGCCAAGCTTGGTTGACCATAAGGAACACTAAGCGAGTTCAGCTTTAGTCCTAGAATGAGAGACCATCAGGAAATCTTAAAACCGTAAGTTAGACTGGGAAGTCCAGAAAACATTCCAGGAGCTGGCGGTGTCATTTTTAAAAATGTGTGAAGTAATTTCCATTATTGAGCCTGCATGATCTCTCACAGCCTATCACATGGCTGGCAAGATGCTGCCTTTGCAGAGCTCTATCATTTCAGACTGCAGTTGGGCTCATCTCAAATTTGTTTCTTCTCACATTTAAAAAAAATGAAACTAAACAAAGAGTTGAATATAAAGACTTCTCTATAAGTATAAATGTTTAAGATCAAAAGGTTTAAATGTTGCTCTATGCAGGAACAGCATTGCTCACTATCTCTGATGATTTAATAGCACCACGGTCTGTAAACTGCTGGAATCTGAAAGCAAAATAAAAATAAGTTCTAGAGGATATCAGATTATGATCTGATATACATTTGCTTTGTACTAACAAAGGCTGCAGCCAGATTTTAACTTATAAAAACGCTGGACTACAGTGTTCATAAAAATCATCCAGTAGATTTATTCAAGGTTTTGGTTTTTTTTAGTCTTGGTCTTGGCAAATTTAAGATGTTTGGATTTTAACTTCCAGAATTCAACTTCAACTCTAGATGGGGAATTCTGGGAGCTGAAGTTCATGCGTTTTAAACTGGCCAACACCTTCAGAGATTACAATCCTCCCAACTGTAATAAAATCAGCATTATTTTTCTTTCTCAAATCATGTTAAAAGCTTCTGGTATACAGCTGGATATGCTTCTGTATATATGTGGAGGCTCTATCTAGTTTCTGAGGACATAAGTAGCTGTCTCTGCCACTAATTTGTTACTGATCTATGTTCAAAGTACTTCTATTGATATAAAGCTCTCTGTGGCTTAGAACTTGGATACCTAATTAATCTGAATATTTTTTTATCTTGAATATCAGACCCATCATTAAAATGCAGTTGCAATCTTGATGGCGCCACTGAAACTTGGCCAGTGCTCACTGTCCTGAAAATGGAATTCCCTCCCAGTCCAACTGCAAATGATGCCAAGTCTTAGAAAACTTTAGTTCCTGCTGAAAATTTAATTGTTTATCCAACTGGATCTATGCTGCTGAGTCTCATGTTATCTCTTTTTGTTATCTTGATCTTAAGATGTTGCAATGTTGTGGCTTAATCATTTTAACAGTGTTGCCCTTTTATCCTATTTTGTACTGCTTCTTTGGAATTCATAGTGAAAAACAGTTTGTACATTTACAGGAATACACATATGTACATAAATACATACATATGATGGAATGATTGGATGGAATGATTACTCACAAACAAATTTGTTGCCATGACCACTATAACTTGGTTACAGCTTAATTATACCTGGCATGAATATGTCTTTTTCTCCCTTCTTTTTGTAGCTTATCTGGACTATTATCAGTAAATGACCATTTGTAAATGAGTAAGAAAAAAGAAACCCAGAAACATAATGATATAGATTTCATTTTTTGTGTATCGTGTTGTATTGTTCTGACTTGCCATTGTACTTTGAGGGAGTCAGCCTTAAGAATCCCTCTTGCAAAGCTGTCTCAGAACTGAAGAGTCCCTCTAGAAGTTTTCTAAAAATACCCTAAATACCCTTTTGAGATCTTCTCTCTTCCCCACATGACCTTCCTCTTGACAGGAACCATGCCTCTCTACAATGTCCATCAAAGCTAACTTGGCCAGTGTCAGCCACAGTTCCCCATAATCTCCCAGGAGGTATAGTGGTGCCAGAAGTGACAGAAGACTTTATCCACATCTCTGAAATATAAACAATATTCCAGAATAATGACAAGAGCTGCATTAGCAACCAATACTTTTTAACCATTTTGGTCCAGATAACGTTAAGAAAAAAAATACTATCATTGATACCTGGCGCGGGTCTTCAACACATTTTTATCCTTATCTACTGTAGCAAAGTACCTCAGTGAACAGCAAATTTCAGACCTCTTCTCTTTTTTGTCTTTCAGAGGGACAGGATTTTTTTTTTTTTTCTGTAAGCTTCATGTTTCTACAAAAAGAAAAAAAAAGATCAAACATCTTGCTGGGTTTAGGATAGAAAGCCTGGTGATCAGTTCAAATAGCATGTAAACAGTGTCAGATTCTTGCAGAAAATGACTATGGCTGTCAAATCACTTCAAAAAAAGGGGGGGGAGCGAAATGGATTAACTGTCTGCCTTTTAATTCGTTCTTCAATTAATCCATGAAATTCATGCACATGTTGCAAGACATTACGATAGATGCCTTTTAAGGATTTTGAAGAATAGCTTCCTAGAAATTTACTTTGAATGGAAAATGGGTTTCCTAGAAAAAAAAACAGACTTGCCATTGGCACTCATGCCCCAGTACTTCTTATCAGTTATGTCGGACAACCAAAGATACAGGTGCATGGTTAGGGAGGATTGGGGCAGTATATCACTTATAATTTGCTACTTTTGCTAAATGCACTAATGCACAATGTATTCCAGTAATATCTATGTGTATATATATATGTATGTATATACACATATACGCTTAGGTATGGATGGATAAAGATGATTTTATAGGCAGGAGAGGAGGTGGGGATGGTATTCTGATGATCAGACAAAATATGGACTGCATAAAAGCACTGTTTACATAGGAGGTATCTAATTAGCACTGCTTACATAGGAGGTATCTAATTAACACCTGTAACATTTTATCTCACTCTAAAACAGAAAATGTTTTTCATTCCAGTTCATAAAAAATAATGCAGTTCACATTACAAGTTTTCATATCAATTTTTTTTTAAAAAATGTTCGTGTCTTCTAGAAAAGAATTTATTTCCAGTTGTGAATCAAAGCTTACTTTTTCCAGAAAAAGTGAGTTACTGCTCTGCTTGGCTTACTGAGATGCAAATTCCTTATTTGGCAATAATAACCTATTCTTATACCTTATTTTTCTTCTTTGTCATCTTCTCCCACTCATAATCTGTGCCAGAAACTTTTTCTAGGGCTGTATTCTGGTAGAAATAAACAAGGAGAAACAATAGATTTCAAATCCCCAAATGAAATTCAATTTAAGTTAAAACGTAGCAAGAAACAACTATATACATGTTTGTTTTAAACCTTAAAAATTTTAATCAGATTAATTATGACTCCATCCCATGCTACGCCCTACTAAAGCCAGCTTGCATAGAAAATGTAATGGGACTTCTTAAAGATGGTCAAACAAAGGTTTGGATGGATGGCAAGAGAAGGGGAGTATTCTATCATTGTACAGACAGGCAACCTGAGGATGGTGCATTGATACTGGCATTGTAGCTCCAAAGAGGAGCACAGGAAATTAAAGTAATTATTTTTCACAAGCAATGTAGCATGCATCACAGCTTATTTTGTTGGCTTGTTTTTCTCTTTAAGCATGATAACTCATATTTTCTAATCAGCATGTATGTAGGCACTCTAAAGGGTGAATCAGGATGACCTTACAACCAAAACTTTTTACTATAATTATGGATTAATTATACATCTAAATAGCAAGTAGCCAAGTAACAACAATTTTGTGATTCTAATAAAAGCACTGTACCTTCCTAAAACAGAGTATATTTTTGAAATGTATTGCCATATTGCCACTTTTATCAGCCATGCTGGTTTGGGAAGATAGGAATCAGAGCTTAGTATATCAGAACATAAAATTAGGAAAAGTTGTTTTAAAAATAAATAGAAGACAGTATTCAAGAATGAGAATATAACTTTGACAATTAACTGGATCCTCATTATTGGAAATAGTCTTCCTACTTACTTAATCAGTAGGAGATTGCTGGAGAATTATGCAAAGAGAGTTGCAGCTTCCAAACTCGATGTGGAACCATGACATTGCTCACTAGGAGAAGCAAGATACTATACCTAGCTTGACCTCTCATTAATCCAACTTCTTATATTTAAGATAAGATAAGATAAGATAAGATAAGATAAGATAAGATAAGATAACCTTTATTGTCATTTTTTTTTACTGTGGGCACAATGGCACACATCAAAAATGAAATTTAGTTGCCCGCTCTCAAAAGTGAAACACATACATGACACACACCTAAACATACTATGAACAACATATGTACAGACCCACATCCCTATATATATATGTAGCAAATAAATATTAAATACTGTCCATCTTTAATATATAACGGAAGGAGGAAGCTTGAGAGTTCACAAGGTTAATGCTGTATGGGATAAAACTATGGCTGAATCTGGATGTTCTGCTACGGATACCACGAAGCCTCCTCCCAGAAAGTAACAAGGAAAACAGGTTGTGAAGAGGATGTGAAGTGTCCCAGATTTCTTTTATTTTATTTTATTTATTTAAAATATGTATATAACTTAAATCTGGATATGTTCTATGGGGAATATTTTGCACGTGAACAGATACATTCAACCACTGAGGTTAGAATACAAAAAAAAAAAACTACTGGTCTTTTTTACAAATGAAACAAAAAGGTTTCAATAGCTTTCATTTGAATTGGCTACCACAAATCCAACTCCAATCCCAAAATAAAAATATGGTAATAATAAATCCTGCAGTTTCCCCTAGACTCCATCCAAATGACATGAAATGGAGTCAATCATAATAGAGTATTTATCAGAGGCTCACACTTCAGAAGCCTCTGGCACAGCTCGAGATGTTGGAAGCCAGCCAAGGCTCAGCCAAGGATAACAAAACAGCTTTCATTCAAGTATTCCAAGCCAATTAAAAAAGACAAATTAGCAGTGTCCTTATCTCTACCTCCTTCTCCCCTTTCCATTCCAGAGGAGTTCTTGGGAAGGAATGTTTCTCATTCTGAATTGCTGGGCCTCTCTGAACTTCTTCAAGGTCTGTGATGGATAGAAATCTGTTCTTGTGTGCATCAAATGTCTTATGGCAGCAACGAATCAAAATAATGGTAAAGCTTGGGACTTGCAAATAGAAGGGAAAATTGAGATGCTATAAGAAGAAGGTACCCCACATATTATACTTCATGGCCTTTAACTGAGAGCCATTAATGATGCTGCCCTAAAATTAATTTTAATTTTAATTAAGCAAGCAAGAAGTCTGCTAGACTAATCCAAAATCCTGGTTTTAGCAGTGGGCAACTGATGCCTCTTAGAAAAAGGCCTGAAGATAATAATCTCACTTGCATGTGCGTGCTTCAGTTGCTATTCAGTAGCTTGTTATACAAAAATAGCTTGAGGTCTTCTCTAAATCATTAAAAAAAGCAACATAACTTATTCTGGTTCATGAATAGGATGATCATATTTGTTTCTTAGTATGAAGATGGTAGCAATCTGGAAATAGTTGATGTACTTATTATCTTTGGTATGCAATGGTTAAAAGATGGCTTAAAATCACACTCATCTTTGCTAGAAAATGTTGTGTTTGTAAAGTAATTAAACCAACATCAAAGTATCTCAAGTGGTGGCTGCCCTTGCTTGGAAGATTTCCAGTGAAGGACAGTCTATTATCTTTCTACATAATTGGCTTCATCACAGTTACCTACAGTAAATAATTGTTGGAAGCCAGCCGAGAAGGTTATAAACGATGATCACATGATCCCGGGATACAGCAACTGTCATTAATACAAGGCAGTTGCCAAGAACCTGAATTTTGATCATGTGACCATGGGGATGCTACAACAGTCATAAGTGTGATAACCGATCACAAGTCACTTTTTTCAGTGCCATTGTAACTTCAAACAGTCACTAAATGAATGGTTCTTGAGGACTACCAGTATTGGAATTGGGAAGATTTATAACGTCCTGAGCAAAATATAAAAAGTATTGCTTTTCCTTTGTATATCATCACTGGTATGTATACTGTGATTATTAAGTGGTTAAAGAACAGTGTGATATGACTGCAAAACAATACTGTATTTCAATCAAAATGTAGTTCCTAAATCTCAAGAAATACCATTCCTAATATAGTCCACAATAGTCAGACCCTATTTCAAGTACCATGTCCAGTAGTGCATATTATGGATTCAGAGAATTTGAAATAGTTTACTCAGACATTTGAAGTTTATAAGTCTGAAAGGAGTGTTATCTTGTGTAAAGACAAGGGGGATTTTAAATGCCTGATATTCTCTCATTTTGTTTATCAAGGAACAAATGGCAGGACTTCTGACTATGATATTTAGACAAATCTGTATCACAAACAGCTGTTCATCAAAACCTTGGTTTAGTATCTTATTTATCTCAAACTGTTGGATTAAGAATAAAAGATTCAGGCTTATACACCTCCCCTCAACTTGATGACTTGGGACAGTAACTGTCTCTTAATCCAATCAATCTCACAGAATTGTGTCTATGGGGATTTCTTGGTGTTTTAAGTTCCTGAAATAAAAACAAGCTGTAAAGCTATAATATAATTTAGTAAATAAATAATAAGTCATAATCAAAGGCTTCAATCTAGTTCTCTAATTAAAAGGTTAGAATTGCAATTTCTTCAGCCCTAGTATAATACTTGAATAAATATATGTCCCATTAAAAAATTCTAATCTTAAGTGACCCCTTTCTTATTCCCTGAGGTTTGGTGGCTGTGTCACAAGAGATTTCTGCTTAACAAAAGCAGAAACTCTTCATTTAAACAGCTGGTTGGAAGTTTTATGGTCTTGAAAGACCAGTGTTCAAAAAGACAAGTTAGTCTGAATTCCAGCCCTTGCAAAATATTTCCCCAAGTTGATGAGGTGAAGTGTCCTTGGACAAGAGTGATTATTCAAAGATCTGAGATGAGGTGAGTGCAGACCAACATGGGATCAAAATACTCCTCTTGATAAGCCATCAGGTTCAAGCAAGTGTCAAAAGAGGTTCAGTGGTTAATTGGATGGCTGTTATCTTTCCCAAATGATTTGGAAGTATGAAGGAAAATATCTAAGAACTTTCCTGTTATTAACTTCTTAACTGTTCCTTTCAATTAGCATCAGAATGAAAATTACTGTGGTTCTGGAAAAGTCTCAGCATGGTCACAAATGACTTGCTTATGTTGGATTTCAGGTAGTTGAGCTCTGGACTGAAATTCAGAGAGATGTTGTTTCTCAAGCATTGATAAAAGAAAGGAAAAGATTCCTCCTTCTCATAGGGATATGCTGGATCATTAATGTATATACAACTGAATCTCTCTGGATGGCTTCCTCTTGAAAGAAAAGGGTTTTTGCCATTGTGCCATTTGACTTCCAAATGTGCATCTATACTAGTGTTGAGGTATTTTTCTGGTCCAACATTGTCTCTTTCTTGAGGCATGGGAAACAGATCAGGAATAGGGAATCAAAGAAATTCCAGATGAATCAATTAATATTCCAGGCATGTGATTTCTGCTTTTCCAATACATGTTCTTCTGCAAAATCTATTTTTTATTTGAAGCAATTTATTCCCAGATTGACTGAAAAGCCTGCAAATCAATTCTAATAGATTGACTAAATGTCACTGAGACATAAGAATGACAGGCCTTTGTCTTATGTAGCAAGAGGGTATACTTTCTACTTCCCCAATTTATTCCTTTCCTTCCCAGGTATTTTTATTTCTAGTAGTGTATCATGACCAGAAGTAAATTCTCATAAAGATAAAAGTAATTGGAGTGAAGAAATTTGAGGGAGAAATGCTTGAGGAGCAAAGAGTCCATTCCTTCTGCTACCCACTCACTCTGAGATTTAAGTATCTGTTGCCCACACCAAGCATTACAGAAGCTTTCCCAACTTGGATTCTTCTAGCTGACCATTCTGGCTAGGTTTGGTTGATGGAACTGCAGCTTAACATAATTGGTGAGCACCAGACTGGGGAAAACTGCTTTTTAAGCATTTAACACATCAGCTTATGGGGAAGGTGGAATGGATTGGATCTGGTCCCATTACTCTCCACACTTTTTCTCCCTTCTAATTATATTTCTCTTATAGTGGGCACAACAACTGGGGTGATCCATCTTAAAGTGTTTTGTTGTTTCCAGCTGAAATGTGGTCATTTCTTAGGTCTAACACTAACATGTCTTGAGATAGCTTTGCAGCTGACTGTCTCAAAAGAAGGATCTGTGTAAGAAAAGCTGGACTTCAGAGTCAAAAACACACACCCAAACAAAGGGAAATGAGAGCAAAAGGGAAAGGGAAATGCCCAATTTGTTAAATGCTGTTTGCTTTTGTCTTATTGATGGAGGAAGAAGATGAGGATCTGTTGAGAAAGAGGAAGAAGGAAGACTCCTTCCTGGTCCAGCTCAGAAAGAGCCCAAGAAAGAATAAATAACAATGACAAGGGTGATCAGAGACAAAACAAATCCATCCCATTGACAGACAGTTCCTTTGGGATAAATTAATAGTGGGGGAGAGAGAAATCAAATAGCTCTATTCTGGGCACTCATTTATTTTGTGTACATGTGGGTTCTTTTCCAAGAACTGCCCAGCTGCTTATTTCATCTCCTAGGTAAAGCCTATGCCTCCCTGACCCTCACCTTTTTCTACCCTATGTGACTTGTGGGAATGAATTAAAATTCTGAAGAAAAAAGAAATGAAACCCTCAGAAGAGAGGATGAAGTAAAAGCCAGGTTAGGGGTTTAATGTCTGAGTAACTGGCTGGGCAATGAAACCAAACAGTGTCAGAGGTGGTTCATATGTAGCTGGAGACCTCCCAAAAAGGCAAGACAATAGGTAAATATTTTTGTGTTGTCAAAAAAAATACACCAACGTGTAAAAAGTTCATATAAAGCTCATATATTCATATCAAGATTGATTTAAGGGCACCGTTACTTCACTCCACCCACCTTTCATGCTTTCATCCAAATATTTTCCTCAAGTTCAACTTATTTGGGATTGGAAACTCCAAGTCTATAACATCACTTGTAGCACAGATAGGTTCCTGAAAGAATGAGATTGTTTACCAAAGTAGAGTATGGGGAGCTCTCTGTCGTGATCCTGAAATGAGATACTAGGCAGGGACAAGAACTGGGTTCCCAAAACATGATAACCCTAAACTCTGATTAATAAAACACCAGTTGCTATGTTCATATAACCAGAAGGTTCCAATGTTTACTTTGGTGAGAAGCTGTCAATTCCTGATACTTGTCCTTGGATATTGTCTTATACCTTATGCCCATAAGAATAGTGGTGCACACTTTGTGAAACTAGAAAGCCCTATGCAATTGTTCCAATGAATTTGAATGTCAGGACACACCTTGTGAGTAGTGGGGCCCAATGGCACGCTGCAATCTTGGTCTATCTGTGAATAGAACAACACCTCACTGCAGTAACAACATTTCCCAGATCATTCAATAATATAATGAAGAAGAATATAATAATATTAAAATATAAAATAAATCTAGTAATCTAGTAGAAGTGAATGTAGTAATCTAGTAAAAGAGAGTAGCTCAGGATTGAACTATGGACTTCCTGGTGCTGTCTAATATCGGTTGTTTACTTGCAGATGTTTTATTATTCAAGTTGATAACATCATTAATGCAAGTGAGTGGGGGGCTTGCTGCTGTTTATTTCCATACTGATTTGCACTGATGATGTTACCTAGTTGGGTAATGAAACATCTGCAAGCAAATAACCAAAAAGCTAAAAGCTAGTAATTATTTAGTGTGTATGACATCATCAATGGACATAATAGCTGGTACTTTTGTGCCTGCACCGTGTCTACAGTTACTTAAATAGACTAGACTAGACTAGACTAGACTAGACTAGACTAGATATGCTGGGAGCTTGCAAAGCAAAGTACCAGCCTCTTCTAACCTTTTTACAGGTAGTCCTCTACTTACAACAGTTCATTTAATGACTGTTCAAAGTTACAATGGCACTGAAAAAAGTGACTTCTGACCATTTTCACACTTATGACCATAGCAGCATCCCCATGGTTACCTGACCTTTATTTGGATGCTTGACAAATGTCTCATATTTATGAAGATTGCAGTGTCCCTGAGTCATGTGATTCTCTTTTGCGACCTTCTGACAAGCAAAGTCAATGGGGAAGCCAGATTCACTTAATAACTATGTTGCTATTTTAAGAACTGCAGAGATTTACTTAACAAACGTGGTGGGAAAAGTCATAAAATGGGACAAAATTCACTTAATAATTAGCAACATAAATTTTGGGCTCAATTGTGGTCATAAGTTGAGGACTACCTGTATTTACCCAAACGCCTCTGGACTTAGGCAGACTCAACAGGCTGTTAAAGAAAATGAAAATGTGGGTGGCTGCACTCTGATGCTTTCTTTGGAAGTGTGGTTGCCTGCCTGGAAAAAAAGTCAAAATCTGCTATTTAGACATGAGCTGTTCATCAATATTTCTTAAATAAGAGACTACGGTAAATAGCTTTGAACTAAAGGAATGCCTTCCACCCATCTATCAGGTGGAAACCTTGCAAATCCTGGGGCCTCAGTGCTGAATATGGCATCCAAAATCCTTGGCTGTAGCCCACAAAAATTTCCAAAAATTGTATTAGTAATTTTTAAGATGAAAGAAGAGGGAAATTACTGAAAATACATTGTGGTATCTAAAATTAATTTAATTAACTTTATATACCAATGAAATGAAATCAAATTTTGTTTTTTTCCTGCACCATTTACTAGGTTTTTGGATTTTGTCCTGTGACATCACATTAAAAAATTAATTATTGCCTTTGTCCAGAAGTTGCATATCCCTGAGTTAAACGATGCTTTCAGTAGAGGTTTCAGATATAGGACTGTTGAAGAAGAAAGACACTTGGACTTCTTACTGCAGTCTGAAATGCAGTTATCAGTTCTAGTTTTTGTTTTTCTTCTTTAGGCATAGATTCAGCCTTAGTAGTCATTAATCAGGTATGACTTCTGACTATAGAGAGGAAAGCCCAGGTCAGGTTCTGATATGGAAAGCTGGCAGACTGTCTAGTCTAAGGACAAAAGAATTTGCTCATCCAGCTGAATTTGCCAGAATGCTACATCATCCGGTGGCCCAATGAAGTTCTCTGCCCTGGCTGAATGAAGAGTTTGAGTACACAGTCTGGGATTTATTGATCCATAATGCTGGTCTGAAAATGTCTTTCAGTTGGGTCTTCTTCTTGTGAATCCGTCAGTCAATTCATCCATGTCTCCATCTCTAATATAGCCAGTAGAGGTTTCCTTCCCACACAGGTTTTGACCCTTCCATTGCCTGTTGCTTCTGGAATTCCCTATCGCTCAGTGACTCAGCTGACAGCAAGGGAGACAATGGTTTTTTACCTCATCCCAGGCTGTCAGGAGCCTCTCTTATCCAGGCAATGTTTTTCTATTAGTCTAACACTCCATTGTGCTTCCCTGTTATCAGCTACAGTGATGATGTAATACCCTGGGCTTGGAAGTAGCTCTTCCACCAGGACAGTTCCATTTTACTTGGGAGGAGAAAGAAGCAGAAGGATTATTTATCACCAGCCCCAGGAGGTTGCATCTTTCAGACAATTATTTCCAACCCAAAGGTCAAAATTGCATTTAAGTTTCTCTTTGAAAGAATCCATGTGCTTGAACTTTACTGATCTTGGGCTACCCATTTAACCGATCTCCCTCTTTTGGTGAAAAATTACTTTCACGTAAATTAATAGACTAAAGATGAAGGATTTTCTATCAAGTTATTTTATTTAGGCATAGGCAAAAGAACATTATGAATTCCACGTCCAAGTAAAAGGGGCTTTTATTCCAGCCTCACGATGAAGCAAATTGAAACTTTGCTGCCATTAAAAGAGGAGTATGATTTAAAACCAGAGGGCCTTAACCACCAGGAAAGGCTCCTCTGCATGCTTCCCAGCAAATCATGACCTATATTAGTGAGATAAAGGGAGACGTTTAATTCTTCTGCTGTGGAGAACCAAGTTACCTTGGACTAGTCCTAGGGTTAAAGCTATATTTTTCAAAACTTGAATTCAGCAGAAATTGATGAGAATCTCCTCCATAGGAAGAAGATTATGAATGAACAACACTTTTCCTTGAAATGTAACACCACATTTGGGGCCAGCAATAAATGATTCAGATGCAACCAGCCATAACCTTTTGAAGGATGTAGCAAACCACCTCCACTCCTAGTTTTCTGCAGGGGCTTTTTTTTTGAGGGAGGGTCTCCATCAGTCAAATGACCACATGGATTTGGTCCTCAGTCTGTTTGCACTTTCACACCTAAACTTTAGAACTTTTTCCATCAACGTAGCTCTGCAAACCTAGTTCCTCTAAGCCTATACCCTAGAAGCTTATATCCTATAAGTAATAATACATAGAAAACAATACCCAATATTAGTAGTTTTCTACTGAGAATAAGAAATATAGAACTCTGTTGGATTAATAATACAATGATAACCTTCAACTGCAACTTTTAAGAAAACCTTTTTTAGAATTGTTCATCATTTGCAACATTATAGCTTTATTGCATAGTAACTAGTGTGTCTTTAGTGAGAACATTTTGGATGACTTACATTTCAGCAACAATTTCCAGATGGAGTTAGAGGCCTTTCAGTCATCTAATAAAAAAAAAGTGTTATTGATTAGTGTGTGAAAGAACACAAGTTGCTGAGCAACAGTTCAGAAAACCTGAAGGCTTTATATTAATAACTACTCCATTGGGAGGCTCTGTTTGTCCTCTTGGCCCAGTGCAAGAGGACTTTGGCCTTCTCTTATCATGGAAGGAAAACCAAAAGACCCAGGAATGCAAATGGTCAGGTTCTCAGTGCTATCTATTAATCAAACAGTACTACCACCCCTTAACCCTTTTGTGGGGCAAGTGAGGTAAACAGGGTTTAGTGTTCACATAAAATGTACTAGAGAGGCTGCATCTTTGAAAGGAAATGATGCTGCTGCAGCAAAGGAAGCAGTTTTTTTAATTGGGTCAGACCAGAGCTGGATTTGTACTGGCAACAATGACCAGCAATAGTTTTCCTGGAATTCAGAGAGACGTTTTCTTAGCCAAGCTGGAGCTTTCAGGAACTGAATCTAGAAATTTTGGGAAGGAAATTTATGCCACACAATTGTTAGACAGGTGTTACTCTGATGCCACAGAGAGTTATCCTTCTTCTCAAGGATCTCAAGGCAAAAGTAAAATACAGTTTAGCTTATATTACCAAAATCAAAGTAGGTGATTGACTTGGAGGACACAACTATTTTTCCCCCACTCATGCTATAGTCCTCAAAATTGCCTGTACAAATCTCTTAGCTGAATTAAAACAGGTTTTTCCCAACATGCTGAAGCTACACTCCAAAAAACAGACAAAGCTTGGTTTTTAAAATAATATGAAAAAATTAGGTTGAAAATTTGACATTGGGAATCTCTAATATTAGGGGAGTACCTTTTTGAATATGAGGCACTGGCCTTTGAAAGACATATCAGAAGTGAGACTAAAGACATAATAGTTTGATTATACTTGGTTAATTTGTTTTTTTTTAGTCTTGTATTTAATATTTTTCTATGAACACACTTAAAACCCAAATCGTTTATTCAAACATGGAAGTCTTAAAAAACTGCATCCGAGGCTTTGGGAAAGTGCAAGTAATCGTGAACCTCTGACACATTAAGAACAATTATGGTATGCAGGGTCATCCAGGAGGGGAGAGTCAAAAAATGAAGGTGATAACTACAACTCCTCAATCAAAGCCCTGTCACTTTGTTTATGTGTTGCTTGCATTATGCATGTAAAAAAGGGGTGAGTCCTCAGTCACAAGGTTGCAACCACCACCTTGATTTTTTGAACACACAAATCCCAGCACCACCAAGATACATTATATAAATGACTGTTACAGCACCTTTCAAATGTATCATATTTTAAAATTGTTGACAACTCAAACATTTGATAAAAATATTATCATTCTGATGTTGGAATCACCTTAAAGGATGACAAGGTATTACTGCATTAATCATTTCTGTGACAGTGTTCACAATTGTTATTGATGCCTAATAGAATAACTTAAGCAATATTCATTTATTTAAAAGCTGTCTAGCTCTAAGTATGTTTTGTGGATTTGGAATAGAGCATATCTATACTTACAGTTAAAGCTACTTCTGTCTGTTGCATATGCTGGAATGACTCAAATCAAGTCTAAGAAAATCCAGTACAGACTGAAGATTTGCAGAGCATTCAAGCTACCATATTCTTCCACTAGACAATCCTCCTGCTGTTCTGCTCTCCCACCTTTCTGTTCCTGGAATGCAACAGCTAATCTATTTCTTTCCTATGAGTGGATTTTCAAGGATATATGTCCTTTTACTTGTGTTTAATGAATATTTCAATACTATTCATAACATTGACACTTAATGTGACAAGTCCAAAGATGACTGGTCAATTTGGGCATGGACTGTTCTGACATAAGTTGGGCAAACATGTTGAGCTTCCATAGTGCACTTTACTTTGTAAACCTGACAGCCTTTAGGGATGAGGCCATACCAGGCGCAGCAATTTTATGCCAGTATTTCCCAGGTGGTCATGTCTATGTTAGGCAACTTCAGGATCTTGGAAACATTTCTATTGCTCTCTACAGCATGTAAGCATTTTCTAGCAGACAGTTCCCCTAAAAGGAACTGTTTCAGTATGTACTTATCCAGCATATGGATGATGTGATCTACTCAATAGATCTGTGCTCTCATTATTAGATAAATCATTGGAATGAGTGGAGTATCAGGGAGGGGTAAGCCACCCTTTTGAAAGGGGCATGTTACATCCTTTCCAGGTGTTTTGCCTAACTTTGATCTTCAACAGATACATATCCTGAGTGTTCTTTTAGCGGAAGCCATTTCTGTATAATTAAATGTAATAAACTGAGAACATTTCTCATGAAGCAATATATGAGATCTCTGAAAGCAAAACAGCATTTTGTTTATTTTAAATTGTTTCAGTTAGTGCTTTATTTCCTGTACAGAGGTAATATGGGAAATCCAGTTCTATATTTGCAGAAACCCAGTCAATCATTAGATGGCAGAATAGAGCAGGTTGCATTTTTGCTGACCTCTAGTGGTTCTATAGACATTTGCAGCCCAAATCTGGTAGTAAGAGCCCTAATCTTGTGGAGAAAGATTAACAGACTCAGCATTTTCAATGGGCCATAAATAATGAGTGCCTTGGGCTGAGTTAAAAGCTGGAACTGATTCTTTTTCAGCTGCCTGTTTGGAACAGGCCTCTTGACAGGGCCCCTCCCTAATTTCCTTGTAACATGCGACCAACAAAGGTCAATAGAGTAGAAATCCTTCTAAAGAGCCAATCTGTATTTGAATTATTTAAACAATGTCGAACAAGCAAGTTAAATGGAGCTTATCAAACGTCACACCTCTCAAAGCACAATCAGAGATGGCAGGATATTAACTGACAATCTCTCCAAGGCTGCCTGGGATGAGAAAAGCAATAGGCTGGCTTTTCCCCCTCTTCCTCCCACTCTTTAAGAAGAAGAAAGAAGGGCACACACAACCCCAGGTTTGTGGGTGGAAAAACACAGGTGTCTGTGTCTTTGCTGCCAAGAGGCAATGTCTCTGTTGCCAAGAACAAGCTCTATGGATTGAAGCCATGTTGAATCTCTCCCCTCATTACCCACCATCCTTTGCGAGGCTGCTGAGCAGCATCTTGAGGGCTTTAGCAAGGGGGGGGGAGGGCTTTTTTTACCAAAACCTTGAAGTTCAAACCAAATGCAAAGCAGTTCAAATTCTGGCTCAGGTTTTTCCATCCAGCTCAAGGAGGGAAATTCTGGAAATAGCTCCCAAAGATAGAAACAAGATATTTGAAGTTGTTTGAATTCTGGGGGGGAGGGGGGGTTTCTGGCAGAAAAGAGAGTGATTTCCATTAAAAGGAGGCCTCTGAAAAGAGTTGGTCTTTTCCTCTTCAGCTCAAGTCACTTTTCATCTGGATGTTAATCTTAAAAAGTAAAGGGAATAAAGATAACAGGAAATTCACTGGAAAACAAGGAAAACATTCTGAAATCTAATGTTTTTGCACTACTTTTGCCTTTTTTGACACAATGTTATCCTAGCAAATCTGGTTTTGGAAAACATTGATCTGGGGTGCTACCCAGCCTCTTTAGAGCCGTAAAATTCATCAGCAGTCATTTGCCTTAAAGTAATATTTTACAAACTTGACAACTTTAAGCTGTGTAGGTTTCAACTCCCAGAATTCCCCAGCCATCATGAAACCCACACATTTGAAAATCGCTTGTTTGAAAAACACTGCTTTAAACTCTTACCAAATTCTAAAGCAACCAATAGTTAATGGGTCCCAGCATGTGTGGAGCAAAATTTGATAGAATTCAGAAATGAGAAAAAGAATTGTATCACATTAGACTAACAGTGGGAATCGTACTGAAGTAGCAGGGAATGAGTTGCAAATCAAGACATCCACTCCACCTGTCAAATCTTCCATGAAATAAGTAACTTTAGGAAAATCACCTTTTCAAAACTTCAAGACTATTGGGATAATAATGAAACAAGTGTAATCTATTGTACACATTTATATGAATAAATAAAAATATAATCTCCTCCTCTTTCTCCTCCTCCATCATTATCATCATCATCAATTATTGACTAATCATGTGGCCATATCAGAATACAAAATACAAGACAATATAAAGAGTACATAATACATTAGAACAAAATACAAACTCAAAATAAATACAGTTCACATTTCTGTATTATCCCTATAATATAACTATAATCAGATATACATATGTAGTTCTGAATGGTAATATTTTATTCAGATAAAAGGCAATATTATATGTAATATTAGGGTTCTGACCACACATACAATATGTTATGCTAATATATGTATCAATATCCTTAATTTCACATGCTAGGCACAAGGATATTGATCCTTAATTTAATTTGATTTAATAAAATTTAATTTGATCCTTAATTTAATTTAAATTAAGAATATTGAAATTACTAGATGACCTCCAAGGTAGCTTCCACTTCTGTTATTCAATGTTCTAATGCCTAGGATTATCAAACATCAATTAGAGCCGTACATGCAAAAAGAAATCCCAGATGTTCAAGCTGGCTTTAGAAGGCCAAGAAACACAAAACTTTATTGTTGACACACACTAGATAATTGAGAAAGCCAAAGAATACCGAAAAGAAGGCACTATGTGCTTCATTGATTATAGAAAGGCTTTCAATTCTGTTGATCATGATTGTATAAATCATGTGGAAAATATTTAGAAAAATAAGAATCCCAGAACATCTCTTTGCCCTAATGAGAAACCTACCCGTGTTTCCCCAAAAATAAGACCGGGTCTTATTTTATTTTATTTTTTGCCTTCAAAAGAGGTACCAAGTCTTATTTTCAGGGGTGTTTTTTATACTCAACTCTGGCACCAACAGCCCTGCCCAGCCGGCCCACTTCTTCTGACCGAAGGAACAGCTTCATTCTACAACTGCATTCCAGCCTGCATTTTGTAGTCAGGCCTTTCTGGAAGGCCTCTACAGCCAAGTACTGAGCTGTGGATTCAATCCACAGCTCAGTTCTCTGCTGCAGTGGCCTTCTGGAAAGGCCTGTGACTGAGAAATGCAGTATGGCTGCAGAAGATAGTAATAGTAATAGTAATAGTAGTAAAGTTGGAAGGGACCTTGGAGGTCATCTAGTCCAACCCCCTGCTCGGGCAGGAAACCCTACACCATTTCGGACAAATGGCTGTCCAGTCTCTTCTTAAAAACTTCCAGTGTTGGAGCATTTACTGCTTCTGGAGGCAAGCTGTTCCACTGATTAATTGTTCTCACTGTCAGGAAGTTTCTCCTTAGTTCTAGGTTGCTTCTCTCCTTGATGAGTTTCCACCCGTTGCTTCTTGTCCTGCCTTCAGGTGCTTTGGAAAATAGCTTAATTCCCTCTTCTTTATGGCAGCCCCTGAGATATTGGAATACTGCTATCATGTCCCCCCTTGTCCTTCTCTTCGTTAAACTAGACATACCCAATTCTCGCAACCGTTCCTTATATGTTTTAGCCTCCAGTCCCCTAATCATCTTTGTTGCTCTTCTCTGTACTCTTTCTAGAGTCTCAACATCTTTTTTACATCGTGGTGACCAAAACTGGATGCAGTATTCCAAGTGTGGCCTTACCAAGGCATTGAAGAGTGGTATTAATACTTCACGTGATCTTGATTCTATCCCTCTGTTAATGCAGCCTAGCACTGTGTTGGCCTTTTTGGCCAACACAGATGCCACAGATGCCACAGAAGAAGTGGGCTAGTGAGAAGAGGCCTGGCTGCAAGGTTAGTGGGTATGGGGCACTTGGGGCAGCTCCACCCCCTACCTCCACCCTAGCTTGATTTTTAGGTTTGTGCCTCTCCCCAAAACTAGGGCTGATTTTTGGGGTAGGCCTTACTTTCAGAGAAACAGGGTATATACAGGTCAGGGTATTGCAATACTCTTGTAATAATGTTATTCAGATAAAAGGATCCTGACTATCATAATTGTCATAAAAACTAG
Source organism: Crotalus tigris (assembly GCF_016545835.1). NCBI lineage: Eukaryota > Metazoa > Chordata > Lepidosauria > Squamata > Viperidae > Crotalus > Crotalus tigris. Next base: position 43,679 of record NW_024096502.1, read on the forward strand.
AAGTGTTTCCAAACATTTTTCTAAGCCAATCATTCTCACATATTGCTTTCCAGAGGTTTTGATAGCAGTTGCTACAATTTATGCTATCTGAAGGATATCAGTTTGGCAAGGGCTCACCTAGTCCAATCTTCCTTTCAAAGGATCTAGAAAATTATACTTACAAATTAGCCAAAGGCCCAATTAGTGAGTGGTTTGCAAATCAACCATCTGTCTGATTTTGTTATATATCAAGGGTTTTATTTTGGCAAACCACCTTTTGTACAAATATCCTGAAAGATAGAATCTATTTTTAGTCTGTTTCTTTAAATCAAACACCTTTGATTTAACAGGTTGTTTGGTAGTAGTGGAAAATCCAGGATGAATATTTGCATGGATTTTTTTTTCAAGTATTGACAATTTGCTAGTTTGTAGTTGCAGTGACTTGCCTTATTATTAAACTGTATGCTAAGATTCTAAAATTACTTTCCAGTTCTTTAGTAGTTAATACATATTCTTAACTTTTTCCCACAGATTTGGATTATCTTTTATCTTTAAATGCTGATGCTGCACAATCTCTGTGTAAGCAAAGATTATTTGAAAGTGCATACAAGTCAGAGATTCCTCTCCTTACTATTACTTAGCTCAGCACCTACAAACTACTTTATCCCTCAAATGGGACATATTTATATTTCAAAATCTGATACTTGCCTTTTTTTTCTTGTCCCCTCCTATTATTTAACTCTCATACAAATGTAGCTGATCAAATATGTGATTATATTTTCCATATTGTTGCCAAGAATATTACAAGTCACCAGGTAGGAGTCTAGTTTGGCTTGAAGAAGACTATATAAATAAATTTAAGATCAAGTTTTCAAACTAAAATTGTACAATACTTTTCTGGCTGAAAACTGTTATAAGCAGCAAATCAGGAAGACCACTTGAAATAGCGGATAGAACCACAAGCAAAAAATGACTAGGACAAACACTTAAAATGTCTTTATGTAAAATATATTTAAAAGCAAATCTAATAATAATAATAATAACAACAACAACAACAACAACAACAACAATAATAATAATAATAATAAAATTGGAAGTGACTTTATTATTATTGTTCTGCTCAGGCAGGAAACCCTATACCATTTCGGACAAATGGCTGTCCAGTCTCTTCTTAAAAACTTCCAGTGTTGGAGCTTCTGGAGGCAGGTTGTTCCACTGGTTAATTGTTCTAAATGTCAGAAAGTTTCTCCTTAGTTCTAGGTTGCTTCTCTCCTTGATTAGTTTCCATCCGTTGCTTCTTGTCCTGCCTTCAGGTGCTTTGGAGAATAGCTTGACTCCTTAGTGGCAGCCCCTGAGATATTGGAACACTGCTATCATATCCCCCCTTGTCTTTCTCTTCATTAAACTAGACATACTTAATTCCAGCAACCATTCCTTGTATGTTTTAGCCTCCAGTCCCCTGATTATCTTTGTTGTGGTATTAATACTTCACGTGATCTTGATTCTATCCCTCTGTTAATGCAGCCTAGCACCGTGTTGGCTTTTTTGGCAGCTGCAGCACACTGTTGGCTCATATTTAAGTGATTGTCCACTAGGACTCCGAGATCCCTTTCACAGTTGCTACTATTCAGCAAGGTATCACCTATACTATACCTGTGCATTTGTTTTTTCTGGCCTAAATGTAGAACCTTACTTTTTTCACCAATTTGCAACAGTTAATATGAAAACTCATCATGCATTTATTAAGTTTCCACTTTGGTAATATTACAAAATTCAGTTTTGTGGCAACTTTTGAGAGAAACATAGGGGACTGAAACAACAGTCAATTTCTTTGTCACAAATTATGTTTTACTTAGATTATTTAATTAGGGGAAAAATGACAACATATTACTTTTCAGGAAAGATGATTACTTAAACCTATCCACAGTTTTTCCCTGAAATTGGGAGATTTCTTTTCCAGGATTTTTTTTCAGCCCTCATTTTGAAGGTTAGACAAAACAATCTGTTAAAAAAAACAAATAGATAGTCTTTTCCTTAGAAAAGGATTAGTAAAGAGAAAGTTAAGCCAAACTTAAATTTAAATTGCAGAATAATTCTTGTCATGATTTAAAATAATAAAAGCATGTATTTCTAAAAATATGTCCTTTGTTCCAGATCAATATTCCTCCAATGGCAATGATATAATATATCTGCCTGATGTTTTATTTGTTTGTTTGTTTGTTTATATACCATCTTCATTATTTTTACAAATAATTCAAGACAGTAAACATATCCAACATTGCTTCCTCTTCCTATTTTCCCCACAGCAACAGCCCTTTGAGATGAGTAGGGCTCAGAGAGAATGACTGGCCCAAGATCACCCAGCTGGCTTTCATGGCTAAGACAGGAGTTGAATTCACAGTCTCCCACTTTCTAGCCTCATGCCTAAACCACTAGATCAAACTATACTATTAAATAAAGACTGGATGAAATTTCTAGAAATAAATTTTTATATACTTTATGATGTTTACTTTTTTTTAAAAAAAAAAAAAAGCTTTAAATAGACTATTACAGTGATGGTGAACCTTTTAGAGACTGAGTGCCCAAACTGCAACCCAAAACCCACTTATGCATCGTCGGGTGCCAGGTGGGCATGGCCCATTGGCTGGGCGTGGCCCATTGGCTGGGCGTGGCCCATTGGCTGGGCGTGGCCCATTGGCTGGGCGTGGCTGAGGTGGTAACAGCAGAATGGGTGGGACTAAAAAGTTCAATCAATCAATCCCAACTTTGCAAGATCTTTTTTTTTCCCACGAGAAGTTGAAATTGACTGATTGATTGAACCTTTTTTTTTTAGGCGGCGGAGGCCTAAAGCGAAAAGGTTTTATAAAACCCAGCTGAAGGCCTAGGACTGGGGCGATGGTGCACGTACCCACAGAGAGGTCTCTGAGTGCCACCTGTGGTACCCGTGCCATAGGTTCGCCACCACTGGACTATTATGAAGGAAACATTATTGGATGGAACATGAATTTATTCAGAAATAAAGAGAGGCCATAAGGAAAAACATTTCACTAAAAGCACAGTATTAATAAATTTTATCAGTCCACAGTTGATAGTCTAGCACTATAACTGCATTTTAACGAAAGAGAAAGAGAGGGAGGGAGAGAGAGAGAGAGAAGAGAGAGAGAGAGAGAGAGAGAGAATGAGAATACACCAGACTAGAAAGCAGTAGACCAGTGGTGGCGAACCTATGCCACACGTGCCAGAGGCGGCACTCGGAGCCCTCTCTGTGGGCACACATGCCATTGCCCCAGCCTTGCCGCCCCCCGTGACCCCCTCACCAGCAGCCCCCCTGGAGGAGAGTCGCCCCTGAGAGTCGCCCCTGAGTGTGGCTCACACAGAGCAGTGTAGCTAAGGACATGGCAGCGTAGACGAGAGTCTACCCTCACGCCCCATCGCGCACAGTTGATGCTGCGGGGCGTGGGCAGAGGGCGTGGCCGCCATGGCACTGCTAGGCTGCCTGGGTGATCTGTGGAGGGCCCTGGAAGCAGTGAGTGGCCCTGCGGGCAGGCAAAGTAAGGGCAGAGTGGGGGCAGGGCCAGTTTTTGGGCACTCAGTCTTTAAAAGGTTCGTCATCACTGCAGTAGACAATAAGTTTTACTCCTGCCTTAGCTAAGAAAGCCAGCTGGGTGATCTAGGGCCAGTTACTCAGCCCAACTCATCTCACAGGCTTATTGTCATGGAGACAATAGGAGAAAGGTCTTTTGGACATATTTGTAAAAATAATTATAAATAATAAAGGCAAGATACAAATAATTAAATAACTTTCTTTTTAAAAAAGTATATAGGAATGCAGCACATAAAACATGACAATGCAGATGATTAATGATGCTATCCATGAGCACTGTCAAAATTTAGCAAATAAAGATTGATAATTTCAGACTAAGTAAAATGGAAATAATTGTCTGGTACAGAATACACAATTCCATGTTTGTTTATTTGTTTATTCGTTTCAGGAGGAAGAAGAGGAGGAGGAGGAAGCAGCTTCTGGCTGATAACCACATTATTAAGTTAGCAAGTTTTCAAACGTTATATTAAAAGACACATGTTTTCATGGGCTGCAGTTCACTTCATCAGATGTATATTACTTTTTCCAATATCAGTTTTTGAAAGACTAAACAGATTATATTAGATCTATTTGATTTGAACTGCAGTAGTATGGATGTATATTGGGTTTATTGGATCCATAATCTGGCAACCCAATAATTCGACATTTCAAAGGTCAGATTCATATTATTAGATGCACAATATTCTTTCCTACATTTTTTTATAGCAGAAATGTGAAAACTGGATGCCTTCATTCATTATTGCTCAGTGGTGGGATTCAAATATGTGAACAATCGGTTCTCTGTGTGGATGCCGCTTCCGGAAGTCCGTTCTGGGCCTGGGCAACAAAAAATTAGCTACCGGTTCTGCTGAACTGGTGCGAACTGGCTGAATCCCACCACTGCTATTTCTGCTTCCTTACAATATGGATTGATTGTTCCATCTTCATTAATCAGTTTAAATAAAATACACCTATTTTGTGTTATTCTCTCCCACCTATTATTTTTACTCTGCTCATTCCTTCTGTTCTTAATCATCTTCTTTGTCAAATAAGGCACTTTTAAAATGTATGTGGAAAGCCTGTATTTAATAGTAATAGTTCTAAAAGTCAGAACATTTGTAGACATTTTTTGTAATAAATAGGATTTTAAGTATAAAGCAGCCTGCATAAAACTACTTTTTCCAATGACCTTCAAGCTATTTTCCCCCAGCAAAGCCAGAGGTTTTATCTTTGAGCAATCCTATAATTTTTCTTGCTTTTAATCCAAAATATAACAACTCTTGGAAAATATCCAGTATACTACTTTGAAGGATGATTATTACACTCTCTAGCCACCTGGTTGCATCCACAAAGAAGAAAAACAACTGCTGAAGAAGAAAAAAAGAACTTTCCTAGTGAGGCTGCAATAGATGTTAACATCTCTGATGCTCTATAAAATTTTGTTAGAGCAATTTGAATATATTGGCAAACCTTTCCTAACAGAAAAGGAATAAAGGTGTCTATGTTTCTAAGACAGTTTTCCACGGCCTGATGCCTCCAAACAACACTAAACTGCAATTCCCCGTCTAGCGATGAAGGAAGCCATAGACCAAAACCTCTGCAAGTCAGTTTTTTGAGGAAGACGGAAGACAAGGACAAACCAACTTCATCTTCTTACCAATATAATTACTTGATACTGTACGTATGACATCAACAGCAGTTCAGTTCAGTTTACTTTTATGCTAGTAAGTCATCCATTGTGACTTACTCACAAGGGTGCCCTAATACCACTGATTTTTCTTTTGTGACAAAACATTGTTGTAAAACTTAACAGAAGACCTGCAGCTGAAGAATTTTCAGGCACTAATAGCTTAGCCATATTTTTGGATGCTTAAGTACAGAATATAAAATAATTTTATCACAGTAGGCTTCATTGTATTAAATGACATTTCCTTCTTGCCCCCTCCCCCAATTTATGAGTCGGAGTCTTTCATAGATTTGTGAAGAAAGGAAAAAAAAGAGAAGAAAAGAATGATATATATCATTGGGAACCAAAGTCAATGTAGGAATAGATATATAAAGGGAATCAGTTCTGGGAAAGACCAGTAAAGAACTGCCACTTAATTCTAAAAAATAAGTGAGATATAAATGTTTTATATATAAAAATGAAATTTAGGCTGGCAGAAATATTGTAGTTAGTTTTTGGAAAAGCTTTACAAAAGCCTTGCTCTGGGTGTTTCTTTCAGCCAGTTCCTGTCTTGGAAAGCATATTAAGAGATAGTTTGCCAACTGGGAGCTTGGAGAAAATCCCACCTACTTGGCTGCATGAGTGATTGAGACTTATTTTTAAACAAAGACATTGGAATATAGCAATAGCATTTAGACGTATATGTATACCACTTCACAGTGCTTTACAGCCCTCTCTAAGCAGTTTACAGGGTCAGCATATTGCCCCCAACAATCTGGGTCCTCATTTTGCTGACCTCGGAAGGATGGAAGGCTGAGTCAACCTTGAGCCAGTGAGAATCGAACTGCCAAACTGCTGGCAACCTGACGTCAGCAGAAGCAGTCTGCAGCACTGCATTCTAACCACTATGCCACCACAGCTCTTATATAGCTGATAGAAGTTAGAGAATATATTATTATAATGCCTGACTCTTTACTGTGACATTCCAATCTCTGGAATTGGAGAGTGGGAAGTCTGAGAAGGGGAGAGACTCCAAAAATCACTAGTGCATATTTATAATTTTTGGGGCAGGGTTTTGCAGTAATTTGGGAATATTTCTTTTAAAAATAAACATTGCTGAGTTGAGTTCCAAATTCTTTGCATAGTCTTGGTTATCTGGACATCTATCAAATTTATCAATGCAACTGTTGGGCTCACTTGTGTAGTGTTCATAAAATGTCTTTAAAACCCAGAATGTAGAAAAAGGAAACACCAGCAGTGATACTAAAGAATATTTTATTTTATTATTTTATTTTATTTTATTTGTACCCCACCTTCATTATTTTTACAAATAAATTAAGGCAATGAACATATCCAGCACATCTTTCTCCTCCTGTTTTCCCCATAACAACAACCCTGTGAGGTGGTTTGGGCTAAGAGAGAGGGACTGATCTGAATTTGAAATTACTTTAAAAAACAAAGGGATTGCAATGAACTATCATGGAAATGAGAATTTTGCTATTTTGTTATTTAGAAAAGTAAGATAATAAATTTTATTTCAATGCATGAATTCAATCCATGGCAATAATACCTAATAACCCAATTAATTGTCAGGTGGGTCCTAAGTTTTAGCTAAGCAAATTCTCCTTTATTTATTTATTTTATTTTATTTTTGCTCCTTGTTTGTTCATTTTGCTCATCATAGGATAATGTGGAAGACATGTTCGCTCAGTTAATGCTTTTCTCTGGGGCATATGTTGTTTTACAAAAAATCTGAAAGTGTCAAATCATTTAATGTTTTCAAATTTATTGAGAAAATGAGCCAAATGTTCTCTTTAAAAAATTTGAATAGACTCAGATATCGTGCTTAAAATAATAATGTGATTAATGTGGCTTAACATATTAGGCAGAAACCAAACAAATTACATTATGTGTGAACTCCACCAGATGCTGTGAATTAAACTAAGCCTTCCTGCATGAATTAGTGAATTTGACCAAGCCTTCCTGTCTGTTTTCTGAATTGATTTGTTTTCTTCTGATCAAGAACTCCAGTAAGAAAGAATGAGATGGGTTTGTGGAAAAAAATGGCAGGATGCAATCCATATTCATCACCAGAAATCCTTGGGAGACTCTTTCACCTACACCTAACCCAGGTGGGGGCAGGGGAAGGTCGTGGATTTTCGGTTCCAGTTGTTGAATGCTTTTGTCCAGAGCAAAAGGTCATGAGATAAAAATGGTCAATTCTTGCTTTTTGTGTTGCTAAGAGATGGTGATATCTGTCCCTTTTGCTCTGTATTTGCTCACCTGCTAAATGCCAGTACTCACCCAAAAATCCAGCAGAATTAACTATTTGTTATCTACCATGAACTATCCTGTAACCCTCAATATGAAAGTTTGTATTATGAATCTGTAGGTTGTAGCTTACAGTATTTTTTTCTGTTTGTTGACCCCATTTAGTATCCAATCTCATAGGATTGGAAGGATCCCTTCCAAAACAGCATCAAGGCTAACAATTCTCTACCGCACAACTATGATAGTAATACAAGTACTAGAAGGGAAAAAATGTTAGAACTGCAAAGCATTCAAGGGTAGGTAAAGTCAGAGACTACCTTATCATTCCATCAAATGAAATAGAAAAAGAGACCACTGGTATTATTGCATAGTATTTTTACTTTTTTTTTTTTTTGAGCAGGGAAAAACTAACAACGCTGCACAGTGATTGGAACTCAAGAGCAAAAATACTTTGGTCAAAACAAAATAATTGTAATAATTTTGATGGCAAACAATCTCGAATAATTGTTTTATGCAAAATACATTGTTTGCTCCAAATCCATACAGACTTCATTGATTGATTGATTTGAGTTTATTAGCTGCTCAATTCCAATGGACTCTTTCATTGCTTGATCTTCAAACCCTCAATCATGGAAGTTCATTAGATGACTCTGGGCCACTTAGTTTTTCTCAATGCAATGTAAGGATACTGTGGTAGGGGAAAAATAGAAGGAGCAAGTGATAGGTACACTGCCTTGAGTTTCTGAACACATGATGGGATGTAAATCTAAAAATAAATAAAGAATACTACATGCTGGAGATAAGACCTGTACTCCAACAACTCTAGAAGTGGATACTAAACTGAAATTCTCCAGCTCAGAGACAATATGTTCCTGAATAGCAATTTTAGGCCCAGTGGTCAAAGAGGACTGTTACTTTACTGTCTTCTAATAATGTACTTTGGTGGACTGCTATTGAGAAATAAGATGGATCTGAAGAATGGTCCATCATTGCTCCTCTTATGTCATTTATATAGACGTGCAATTCATATTGTTAGAACTGTGTGTGTGCATGACTCTGTGCGTACATACAGTATATGTATACACACACGGATGCACACATTTATTTATTTATGGCTGCCCATCTTAAGAAACCAACACTGAATGGCTCATAATAGTCCTATCAAACCAAGCATCATAAAAACAGTACATGGATGTACCTACCTGGCTGGCAGTTCTCTGTTTGTTATGCTTAGTTACAAGCTGCTCAGAAGAGCTCCACCTTTTTCTAAATACTGCTTTCACCCTCCCCTTTTATTGCTACAACAATTTACAAATTTACAAAGCACTTTGCAAGGTGGACTTTTTAAATGTACAGGTCTAGTTCCCTCTGGGAGCACATTAGGAACACAGCTTGTACTCCTGGTCACTACTGGAATGAAAGTGCCTTTTAATCCTGCTTCTTTCCCTCCCTCAAGCCTAGTCTAAACAGACATCTTAAGAAAGAGACTGCTTAATTGCCAAGACAACTTGTGATAACACTTCCTCCCCCCCTTCCTTTCCAACTTAAACCCCCAAAATGGTCCCGGGAGGCCGATTCCAGGACTGGAGCAGCCCCTAATGAACACTCAGGGAATTAGAAGTCACTGATAAGGCCCTGCCTTTTATAGTTTTAATTTCATAGCAATAGTCACAGCTTCCTGATAAGGAAAGCATACATTGGATTGTACTGCACTCCCTGTTTCATAACTTAGAGGCCTTGGGTGAGTTGGCATCCATCAAAATGCTTTTTGCAATTTACATGAATACGCTGATGCCTGGTGATAAGGAAAAGTGTAAGTCAACAGAGTTGTGGCTGTAATTGGGTGTTACCTGTTTAGATATTCTGGCTGTTATCTCAGGATCATTTCACTGGCTCTGTTGAACTTCAGCTTCACCCTTGCTAGGGTTGAAAAGCTTTGCAACCTGTGTACCATTCAGGCTCCCTATAAAGGACGCTTGGCAGTCTTCATACAGCATTCTGTTCCTCAGGCATTTCCTGGAATTCTCAGGGTGGCATTCCCAGGGGCCAACTGGGGAAGGCTCTTATAGATTTATGGAATCCCAAAGTTAAAGGAGGCCTTTTAAGGCGATCCAGTTGACTCAGGCACTCAATGCAAAAACGTTTCAGAATTCAAGCCTCTTCAAGAGGGCTTTATACAAACCTTCTCATTGGCAGAAAGCTTGTCAACTGCTCTTATTCTCAAGAGGTGTCTCCTAAAGATGGATCTGTTGGACCTTAAATCTGTTTGATTTAGTCTTGCCCTTTAGGGCAGTAGTGAGAGAGAAAAAATGTTGCCTGTTACTTAAGAGGCATTTGGGTGCAGGTAGTCCTCGACTTATGACCACATCTGAGTCCAAAATTTCACTTAACAACTTAAGCTAAACATTAAACAGATGATTTGCTGTTAAGTTAGCAACATGGTTGTTAAGTGAATCTGTCTTCCCCATTGACTGCTTGTCAGAAGTTTGCAAAAGGTGATCACATGACCCTGGGACACTGGAACCATCATGAATATGAGACAGTTGCCAAGAATCTGAATTTTGATCATGTGACCATGGGGATGCTGCAATGATTTAAATGTGAAAAACAGTCATAAGGCACTTTTTTCAATGGTATTATAACTCTGAATGGTCACTAAATGAACAGTTGTAAATTGAGGACTACCTGTATTCGAGGAGGAGGAGGAGGAGGAGGAGGAGGAGGAGGAGGAGGAGGAGGAGGAGGAGGAAGAAGAAGAAGAAGAAGAAGAAGAAGAAGAAGAAGAAGAAGAAGAAGAAGAAGAAGAAGAAGAAGAAGAAGAAGAATAAGAATAAGAAGAAGAAGAAGAAGAAGAAGAAGAAGAAGAATAAGAAGAAGAAGAAGAAGAAGAAGAAGAAGAAGAAGAAGAAGAAGAAGAAGAAGAAGAAGAAGAAGAAGAAGAAGAAGAAGAAGAAGAAGAAGAAGAAGAGCAAATGTACATGTCCCAAGATAATGTTGCAGGATCCAATCTGGGTTGGGGACCAGGGCCAGAGGTTTAGTCTTCCCAGCTTTTGGACTCATTCTGTTGCCCATCCTCAAGGAACTTCACTTGAATGTGAGGAAGAAGTTCCCTGAGGATGGGTTCCAGCAAGAGTCCAAAAGCTCAGAAGATTAAACTTCTGGTCCTGGTGACTGACCCAGATTGGATCCTGCATTATTATTATGTATTATAATATTCATTTGAATGGATTAGCTGTCCATCTCCAATGACACTGGGTAATGTATGATAGTAAGTATCAATTTGTCAATAGTTTTACTATTTGTTTCAGCTACAAAAAGAATATTTGAACCCCAAAATAATGTCAGAAGTGGCCCCAAGATCAGTATATATAGATTTCCAGTTACTTGAATCACAGTCAGGAAAGGGAGGAAAACACTAGATAGCCTAACCCAATGATTTGAATCCTATATAACTGTTCTCAGCCACTGATTGTGATAAGTATACTAGTACACGTCAGATTTTGGGGTAACTATTCCTTTACCACTAACAATGCTGTTGAGGTTGAAGTGCAAAGCATCTGCAGATCTTTATTTCCTGTGTATTCCATAGTAATCTAGTAGTCTAATGATCTCACTATTTTTATATATGTATGTATGTATGTATGTATGTATGTCCTGCCTTTTTTTACGAATAACTCAAAGAAGTGAACGTATTCAACACATCACATCCTCCTATTCTCCCACAACAACAACCTCATGAGGTAAGTTGGGCTTAGACAGAAGGACTGGTCCAAGATCACCTAGATGGCTTTCATAAATAAGGCAGGACTAGAACTCACAGTATCCCACTTTCTAGCCTGGTGCCTAAACTACTAGACCAAACTGGCACCTTTATCAATAATACTGTAATAATGATAACGATAACAACAACAATAATAATATCACACACACTCCATTATTATGTTCAAATTATGTTGAGAATGGCTAAAGAGATAGTTCTTTAAAAAGGGTGAATTGATAATACCTTGGGCAAGAGACCTCTATTATGGTTGGGTCCTTGCCTGCCAAGAGATAATGTTCTCTGATATTGCCAAGGAACTTTTACATCAAGATTGGCAGGCAGAAAAAGCGTAATATGCAGGCCCTCCCTTCAACCTAGGTTGGGTGATCTGTTCCTGCAGTAGACGTGGAATATTCTGGTACAAGAGGAGAAAATGAATTCTGATTGCCAGGGACTCACTCCCTACTCTGTTATGCTCTCAGGCTCTACAAGGAAAATAGCACTGTGTGGGAGGTAGGGAGAAAATATGTGTGCTTTAACTCACCTAACAATTTTGCCCACTTCTGTGCTAATGAAGGATACTATGGAGCCAATAAAGGGCTATCCATCCAAAATGTTTTCCCATCTGCAGGGTAAATGATGCAGCCACACTGAGAACTTCATTCAATAACATTGGAAAATGGGAAAGGATCAAGCTCATGGTATCTCTTATATGAAAAATGGGAATTATTCAGCAAATTCTTATGCCAAACCATTCTTAGGACTACAGATGCATTCTCTACTTTCATAATGAAACCCCTCCATGGACTGCTGTTGTTATTTTAATTCTGTGTTGTTGCTTTTTTTGTATATTCTTAATGGTAGAGGATAGGAAGACCTGGAGGAACATTGTCCATGGGGTCGCGATGGGTCGGATACGACTTTGTAACTAACAACAAAGTCTTCTCTATTAAGTGGTATATTCCACTATAAACCCAGTCCTTGTAAATTGGTTTTAAAACAAATTCTATTTTTAAAATCATCAGTGGAAGTTTCTTCTCCAATCTTTCCTAGGTTGGGAAAGAGTTTAATTTTACATGAGGTGGGAAGACTCCAAAAAAAATAGTAAAAAAAGTTTCCCATCTGAATAAAGTTTCAGTTTATTTTATCACCTTAGGACTGTATCATTTCATTGTGATGCATGTGTAATTTAAACCAAAAATGCTAATGATAATTAAGGGGTTGAGTTCCAACTCCTTTTTTGTGGAAGTCATCCAAATATATTATCTCTGCTGCAGAATGCTTGCAGCCCAGACATCACTGCAAAAATGAAAATGACCAGACCCTATTCTATAATTAAACCTAAGAGACTCAAACGGATTTACAAAAAGTCAATGGCATCCTATCCACTCTGCAGCATTTTTATTAGATTCTTATAATTTTTATTTCAGTTCTTATAATCCAGGGTGTCAACAATTTGCAGATAAAGAAAATCAAATGTCTTGTAAAAGATACGTGTTCTCTTCCCTGAGGCTTGTCTGTACAGAGACAGACCCATTATTTAGTGATGAAATGCCTGGGATGCATGCCTAAGATGCCTAGGTTTATTTCAGACAAATAAAAACTCAGGTTAGTAAAACTGGAGAAGAGCAAAGAGCAAATATTAAACAATATCGGCACAGAAAGGCAGCACTACATACTCTTTCCAAATTTGGCTGAGGAAGATGATAAAGATGATGATGATGATGAAGAAGATGATGATAATGATGATGATCTGCATTAGGGGCACGGCTTTGGGGTGCATTGTTACTCAGAAAGCACAGGTAGTAGACTGGGGATACATGACAACAATTAGGTGGAACCAGGACAAATATAAATGTTTTATATTTTAATTTAATAGTTAACAAGTTCACATGCAAAAAAATAAGCTTACATTTACATATAAATTTACTTACCACTGTATTTAAATAAGCAAATAAACAAATAAAATACTTTCTATGCTTGAAATAATTTCTCTCTCTTTTTTTTTTGCATTAAAAATTAGTTTGGTAGAAAATTTTGGAGAAACTCCAGGGTGGCAGCCAATTTATAATGGCACCATCAATAACTCGACTGACATAAATATATGTTTCTACTCTTCAACATACCTGACAATTCACAGAAGTGCTACTGTTGAGAATGAAGGGAGTTAAAGTAGAAATGGAACAGGTTTGGGGAGGGCACTATAGAAGAATCCTTCTGTGATATGTATTGAAACTGCATAGTCTACAATGACTGTGAATCTTAAGATTTATTGTTGCAATGCATCTGGAACATAACAGGCTGAGGAAGCCAAGTTCAGGACCAATGGGAAGGAAAGGAGAAGGGAAAGAAGCCAATATATCCTGGGCAGAAGATTGGCACTGGAACAGAGCATTATCCTTCCATTAATTACCTTTTGGTAATTCACATAGATCTCATCTGGCCTATTCCAGGAGCTTGCCATGGTTGTTCAGTCATCTTAAAGTTTCTGATAACTCCCTCTGCTACTTTCTGGCTATCTAATCTGTACAACCCTAACAATCAATTAGACAACTCTGGACTTTCTTCTCTTTTTTTGTTCTTAAGCTTCTAGGAGGGCACCAATCACTAACCCCGATAGAGATATCTCTGGATGGCTATTGACTGTGGGTGGGGTTTGTTGTAATCAATTGTTTATCCTTTGTTTGGACTGTCTGAACAAGCAAAGGGTTACAGATGATAGGGAGGATTCTATCATCCCCCTGCACTGAGGATTTGCATTTAATTAAAAATGTTGCAACCCATCACTGTAGAATTTGCAAATTGTCCTGTCTAGACAAAGAGACCATTGCAGAGGGGGAAAGTTATAAGACAAAGTTGGCTGAAAAGCAGAGCTATTAGACTTGCTCTTTCAAAGGCCATACAGCTCAAGGTCTCCTGGGAGAGACACATATGAAGATGAATGAAGATAAAGATGAATGAACAAGCAAAGATGGGCATAGATAAAGAATTTATTCACCTCTAACTAGAGCAGCTGTAAGAATAATCAGTTTGTTTCATGGGACCCAGTAGTTTTGATGCCATGTCTTTTCTATAACTACTGCAGGCTATGATGACATCAGTGTCAGAATAGCCCAAATCCAGGCCAATTGCCACTTTCCAGCTTGAGAAGGATTGGGTGAAACTATGTCTACCTAAAAGAAAAATACAATCATTTATGCAAATAATTTACAGTGAAACTTCTGAAAGCTGCTGTGATTTTTTTTAAAATAAAACCACTACTGTAATCACAGTAGTGATATTTTTTACTAGTTAGGTAGAACTGAGAAGTGGCATCTAACTGAGCGAGCTACAATCAAATGTCGCTGGATAACCAGTAGAATTATGAATTTGAGTATGTTTCCAAAGGTTAGATTGCAAAGAATATTTAGGTTATTATAAGCCATGGAAAGGAAATTTATGGCCCTCTAAATCTTACTAGTCTACAACTCACAGCATTCTTCATCACCGATTGGTGTTACTGGGAGTTTTAGTTCAGCAACATCTAGAATGCCACTGATACCTCACTCTTTGATATATAGTAATTTTGGGGGTTGCATATTTTTAGCTAAAAATAAAGTGGGACAAGTTGAAATTCTACATTTAGGAATCAGAGTATTTTCAAAATCCTGAACGTAACTAATATAGACCTACAAAATACAAAAGTATGTTTGTTGGTTTTTATATTTATTTTTTATTTATTAAACAAATTTATATAGCTGCCCAACATAGTAACATATAGTTACATAGGTAACTCAGGGCACCTTGTATTGCAGACATAGTAGAAACTACACCAAGTGGTATAGAACAATTTTGGCACCCTTTTCCTAATCATTCGTTCTACCTGTAAATACCAAGAAGCTTTCACTGCATTTGTAATCTGTTTTCCAATAAAATATATATCCATTGTATAACAAGATCAATTTGCAAACTCTTGTAAATCCTCTTGCAAATCAAGAGCCATATTCAAGTCAGCAATGTTCTTTGCAGAAAGAAGCAGACGTATTTATTGGTTAGTTTCAGCTGAATTTGCATCTCCCAAATATGGTCTGAGAACTGGTCATCTACCCCTAAATCCAGCCTAGAAAAGAGCCTGGTGCTTAGAAGGAGAAGCAAATGGTTGCGCTCATGAATTGAATGAATCTATTTTCTGGATTTGCGTAAGACTTTACTACTTTTATTATTACTAGATTTGAACTATAAACTAACTAAATGAAGTGACATACCCATGAAGGCTTTTACCTCTAAGGATTCAATTCTATGATCCTGTGAGCTTCTGTTTTAATAGGTTGTGATGTGTATTCCAATGTTTCATCAGGTATGAAGGCGAATGTACAAGTGCCAGGATGTCGCAGAACCCAATCTGGGTTGGTCACCGGGATCAGAAGTTTGGGCTTGGAAGACAAAACCTCTGCTCTCAGTGACCGACCCAGATTGGGTCCTATACCAGGTATCTTCAAAGGTAAAGCCGTTTGCTCTGCAGTGCAGTTCTTGGCAGCTCATCCCAAACTGAACAGATCACCTTGCCTCTCTCTTCCTGGCAAAACATCACAATTTTAGATAAGTAGACCATGGCCTATTAGTACGGAAGCTCATAGGATCATAGAGTTGAACAAATGGAAGGAATCCAAGAGGTCATCAATTCCAACCCCTGCATACTGCATGATTCACACCATCCCCTACAAATGACTATTCACAGCCTGTTTGAAAACTTCTCAGCATTGGATAAATGAGGCAAATTTGTAAAGCACGTTAAGCAACCAAGGTTAACATTGACCGGGCTTAATATGTTGTGCAAATGCCTTAGCTCTTCAATTAAGCTGCTTAAGGGGGTTGTGTGAACAGCAAAAGCAAATCCTCATTGCAGAGGAATTGCCACAACAAATTCACCAACAGAGCTAATGCAATTCTATGATGTCCAACCCAAATACTTCACCTTCCTGCCTTCCATTTCATGGTCACATTGCCGTGTGATGGGATTATGCAGCCTGTCTTTCTATATGCACAAAGGAAACCTTGCTCAATCCTTGTAAGGTGGCTATGTTCCCACCCCACACCAGCCCTGAGCCCAAACAAGGATTCTTACAGGCAGCAGCCAGGAACACTACTGGGACTATAACAACTGTGCAATCTCCATACTTTCACATATTCCAAATTCCTGAAAAGCTGAGATCACTAGCAGAAGGTTGAAAAGAAAAGACCTCAGTCACGATGTTTTCTTTACTCTGCATTGTCTCTCCTCGCAGAACCTTCTGTTTGTATTTGGGGAAAATAAAATAAAGGGGTCTAGGTAGGTATGTGCCAATTTGTTTCCCTACAATTTCCAAACGAACGGGTTGGATTCACCCGTGGCCTTGAGAAGCGGCCTTTTTTTCCTTTCCCAGCTTGGCGCCTTCCATACTGTTGGCCATTGGCTCCATTCTCCCCAGACCACATGGCAAACCCCTCGTTAGCTGGGGATTGCAAGAGAAGAGCGGCCGAAGGGCTTGACGTGGGTTGGAAAGGCACCAGGTTCAGGGTTTCGTTCTCAACTGACACGTTCCCGACCGAGGTGTCTGTTAGATGGATCATCGAGGATTTCAGGGCCCATCTGGTCTGCCCGTCCTGAAGGGAGCAGTTCCGGTCAAGCCATGCCCGTTTCCTTTCCTTGCTCCTTCCTTCCCTCGCTGCTGTAATCTACAGAGAAACAAGGGCTCGCACGGGGCGCTCGGGGTCCGCCGGGTTCTGCCCTTACCCAGCGCCGGGGAGTCTACGCCCGAGCACCAGAGACAGGCCGGCGGCGACCCTGCAGAGCTCCCTATCAGCGGACACCTCATTAATATCCCGGGAGGCGCAACGCTCCGGCGCAGCAAAGGGAATCGGCGCAGCAGGCGCCGTTTACACGGGGCGGAAGGACGTTGAAGCCAGTAAATAGGAGGCGAAAGAGCATCGGGGTCGGCTTCAGTGGGAAAAGGGATCTGGGATCTGTACGACGGCTCCGCACCCATGGCCTGGAAGCAGTGTCAGTGGAAAAGGGCGGTGCGAAGAGCTTCTCTCCACCGAAGCTACAAGAGGCATAATCATTGAGATTAAAAATAATGCGAAGGGAATTGTATGTGAAGGTTGCCAACAGCCGCCTGGAGTGGGTGGTATATGAGTGAGATAAATAAATTATAGAAATATGTGCATACACAACGATAAAAATAAAATATCAACCACCCTCTAATAATCACATGTTAATTTGATTTTAAGATTATGGAATTCATAAAAGGTGCATACGCATGTTATCATAGTCCTCATGAATTTTCAATCAATATGGACTAAAAGCAGAACAACTTGTGTTGCTTTTAGAAAATAACTCAATGCTGAGTGATTGCATGACATGTGAGCAAAACCGAAATAAGACAAACATGAGTCATTCTCCACCTCGCAGCTCCCTTCATCAGAAACCATTTAAGACAACAAGCACTGCCAAATGTATGGCTGTTATTTTATATTGGTTAAATACAAGAGTATTTTTAATAAGAGTTGGGGGAAGAAGGTGAATTACTATAATCAGTCATGATTTGCACATGTATGCACACATATACAGGATCACAAGGTAAATTTTGCCCACTGCATAATAATTTGCTTGAGTATGAATAGCTATAGGCACTAAGTAGGCTATTCATATTTTATTTTTGCAAATAATACTCTTAAGACATATTTTCTTTCCCATACTCATAGAAAGCTTGAAAAGTGATACTGAGTGAGTTGTACAGAATGACAGCTGGCCTATAAGCAAACATGTAAAACAAAATCAAGGTGCAAGGATTCTTTTCTATTTATTTGGTGCTCAATACATGCATAGCCATTGACAAACACTGCAGAGAACATAGGATTCTACCATCAGATCTCATATTCAAGAAAGTCAAAAATAGAAAGCATTAAAACAACACCTCACCCAACTTCCAACTTGTCTGTAGAATCCCTGCCCCACCCCCAGTTTCTAAATACCTGTCTAGAGAGCAATGCCCACTTCCTACTTCCTCCTCAGCTGATGCTCACTTCCTGTTTCTTTCTCTCAGCCTTCTCCAAGAGTAGGGAGAATACAGTAGGGAGAAATGAAACTTGGAAACCCGGCTTCCAAGACTTACATTTCTTCATTTGCTAGTTTGTTTGTTTGTTTATTCTCTTTCTCATCTGTACCAATGATTCTCCAACTCCCCAAGATTAACTGAAAAACAAGAAAGCACAGAGTGGAAGAGCCAAAGCTTGAAATGAAGCAGTGGAACACACACCTAAAATCTGACCTGATCAAAAGGACTTAGCTCTCTTTTCTTCTACTAACAATATTAACTCAGTTACTGGACTGAAGAAAAACTGTTGATCTCCTGTCTACTAAGAAACCATTGCCTTTGAAAGACTACTCCCTCACTCTCCAGTTCCCTTGAAATAAGATAAGGACAAGGTAGAAAGAATTGTGATCTTATTCAGTGATTATAACAAGAGAGCTGGTATCCAATGTTTACTTTCATCTTCCTTCCTGGTTCTTTTTTCCTTTTTTGCTGTGCCTAAATGATTATAAACTTGTAAGTAGACATTCCTTTTTAAGAGATGACAATTATTTTCTTGATGAATATGCATGCAGGAATGCAGGAGCCAGGTCACATATATGGTCTGTATGATCTGAAGTTGAAACCATTCTCTGGGAAATGCTGCATGGGCAGGTTTATTAATAATCAATTTCAACTATTAGTCAAAGCTACCAGCATCCTTAAAGAGACCTGCCTATACTCTAAGACCCTTGTTTCTTTATGCAAAATTTGGAATGTGGATTTATCTTTGTTTAGAAAATGCCCTACTCAGACTTGCTAGGAAGACCCATTAGCAGTATTAATTGATTGTAACAAAGCTATCTGAATCCTAAGGGTGTGCCTTTGATCTTCTCTCCAGAAAAATGCATTTTTCTTTTGGAGAGGAATTATATTTTCTGGAGAGGAAAGGATCAAAGGACACATTTAGAATACAGATGGCTTGAATAGTCCCAGCATTCAAATGCCGAGGCCATGCTAAACTCACTTAAATATTTCTTCACTGAGGTCAGGGGCTCGGTTGGTTGGCCAGAATTAAATATCTCAGTGAAACATGTATCAGATGTTCCAAAACCTTGAAAGATTAGCACAGCTTTCCACAAGCTGGAACCCTCCAGATATGTTAGACTATATTTCCTATATTCTTTAGAAAGGATTTTTTTTAATTTGTTGGATGAAGGCTGAAGGAATTTATAGTGTGCCATTTTTGGAAGATCTAGACTGGGGAAGCTGGGCTAGATGTTAGAATGGACTCTGATTATATGCAAGAACATAATAAACTTTCAAACTTCATAGAATTATTCAATAAGTCTGGGAATTAGTGCATCTTTTGTATATATTTTTTCTTGAACTAATTAGTCATTTGACCAATCAAGCTTCATTTTGAAGATAAATTTACTTACTGCCCATTATTGATGTGCTCTTACAATATTTTCTCAAACTTAATAAATACCTGGAGTGTGGAAAACCTGACTTACATTTGCAAACTTCATGTTCCACAATGAGGAATTGAAACTTAACAGAAGAATTAGCTCAGAGTGAATCAGACAATATTGATTAATTACAGTGCTTCCGAATCCTATTTTTCCTCCAGAGACTTTGAGGCAAACTGAGATCGCTACTTCCCCATTTTACAATTTATGATTCAGTGAGGTGAATTTGTGTAATGTCTTCTGTTCACCACACTGAAAATGCACTGATTTTGTTCTAGTATAATCAACTGTAAAAATAAAAAATAAAAATCTTCCTTTAGCTATTCTGAAATTTAATTTCCACAATGAACTGTCTTCCTCAAGTGGTGGATCACAAATCCCATCACTCCTATCAGCATGGCCAGAGATGACAGGATTAATTTTCCAACACATCTGGAGGACATCAGTTCAATCAACATTGTTGGGGAGGCTGATCTTCATCCCTTCCTGTCATATTTAAACAAGGTCAAAGCCTAATAGTATCATTTCTGTAATTTCCTCTGCTGTGTCAGTGAATCCATATGGTCAGATATGTGAAGCTGGCTGGCTCCATTCTAAGAAATGGTCTAGGGTCCCTGTTATGTGAGAAGAGGCATTTCTCTCCCCACCCATTTGAATTCAGACTCCCGAAGTATTCATACCAATTGCCTTTATTTTTATGGATAGCTTGGAAATGTTTCTCAGCCTTGAACTAAGAAGTTCTGGCAGTCCTGGAAAGAGCTGGAGGATACAATTCCACATACAGAGGTCCTTGAAATGATCTTTCTGCTCTTAGCAACTGGAGGATTAGATTTTTCAGAAAGGAAAAGTGAAGGGCAGCTGGAGGAGAGGAAGGAATTAAAAGTGGGAGAAAGAGGGGAAAAAACCCAGAGAAAGAAAAATGAAAGAAAAGGTAGGGAACGATATTACCAATATGCGTTGAAAGAGAAAACAGTGCAGAATGCGTTTAGGGATATATATTTCCTGTACTGAGCACTGAGAGAAATATCAGTGAAAAGAAATCATCTATATAATGTGAAAGAAAAACTAAACAAAACAAGATTAGAGTTTCTTTATCTATTCTAAATGAAAGGTGCAGAAGGAGTTGCATGAGTCTGGCCTGACTCCACCAATGCAGAGTCAGATGAAGTTGAATCCCAGGCAACCCCCATAGATGGTCGAGGCAGGCGTTCCTTTTTCAGTCTATTGGGAGAAACATCCATCTGTTTTGTACTAAAATAAGCAGTTTTGAATGTGGCTCCATTGACTCAAATAGGGGCTGTTCCTGAGAAAAATATGATTCAGAGGTTGTATGTACAGGTTCATTCATGACTAGAATTTAGAGATGCTTTTCATCACAAACTTGATCTAGTTTCTGATAACTTGGCTAATACAAAACAGTGAACAGAGGGATCCACTGAGAATCCAGGGATGGGTGATGTATCAGCTGAAGAAGTGCCCCGTTTTGTTCTATCTGTTGTCTCTTTAGGTAGATTTTTCTGCAAAACCTCACTGCAATTAACACACTTATTGAAACCTAAGAGTGTGCTTAGCACAAGTGCATTTGAATGCCTAGTTTATATTTTTAGAGGGTTTGAATTTGAACTTTTCATCTTTTGATACTGATTTTTTCCCCTGGTGTAAGGGCAGATTGCAAGTTCAGGTTACTATCTTACATGCTTATCTGGGAGTAAGTCTCCCAGAACTTAGTAGGGTTTCTGACAAGCAGCATCCTAAATTGCACTAGTTGGAGTAAACAGATCTCATTATTAACCTAAAATGTCTTGCATTCACTGCAACACATTTAACACAGTTACCCTTCAAAACTTCATATTGCTACAGCCAGCTAATAAAGAACTATAATTTACATAAAAACTAATGGGGTGTGCTATAAGCTGTATAGCAAAGCAGTAAGCTATTCACTACTAAGATGAACAGAGGGTTTTAGTTATTTTATTACTGAAATGTTGTCTTGTAAAGAACTTCTGTTTGAAAAGAGGTGTATAAACCCAGTGAAGAAATAGAAACTAATAAAGAAGACCAAGAAGGAAAGTAGATCGCAATGCCTTCTTGGTCTTTGGGGCTGAGAAAATTTTGGCAAACAGTACAGCTTTATCTTCTGTACCCTAAAATTTGTCAGACAGTGTCTTTAATGGAGTTTGTTGTTAGATAACTATGGATGTGACTGAGCTTTAAGTTTGTTGACTTGAAACCAATGAAGAGAAGCTCTAGAGAAGAAAGGCATTTATCCCAACTTCTCCCTTCTTTAGAAGATGGTGGTAGTTGAAACTCATCAGCTCAAAAATAGGGGAGGGAAACCACAGATAGTGAAACATGCAACATTTTCTATAACAATTAGTTCGGACAGTAAAGACGATTTTTGATCATGGAAGGGAACGTGTCCAAGTGAAGATCCTAGTTAATCGGATGATTAATAAAACTAAATGCAATGGAAGTCGGGGGTGGGGGGGAATGCTGTACGACCTCCACGGACCCCCTTCTTATAGTAGACGCCGCTCATTCTGGCTGGGAAGTGCGTGGAGGCCTGATTGCACCACCCTAAGCATTACTCCGAGCAACTCAATCCTAAACCTTCTCCAGATCGGATCCCCTCGAGAATTTAGAGCGCGAACTAGTAAAGCCTTCGACACCACCGCCACTTCTAGTAAGCCCACCCGCGACTTATGATGCAGTCTGAGGACCACTCAGAATTTACCATCTAACTTTCTGACTTGAACTGAAGTCCCGTGGAGGGCAAGCGGCTTCGCTTCCGATTCCGTGGGCAGCAATTCAAAGGGAGCAAGCCGGCTCTGAGTGAAGAGAGGCAGAAACCACGGACCAACTTCCAAGCCGGATCCTATGCCTGTTTATTCGACGGCAGCAAGCCTTGAGGAAGGAAAAAAGTGTCAGGGGGAGCGAGGAGAAGGAACAAGGGCGATCTCCGGCTGAACGAGCCTTTCCCACGCTTTAGATTTTGGAAAGGAGTAACAGAATAGTTCCCTTTATAATTCAACGGAAAGAAGAGCAGGCTTTATTTGGGCGGAGGGGGGGGAAACTGCGTGGCTTTCAATAACACCTGATCGGAAGTCTTCCAATTCTCTTTTCCTCCTTCTTACCCTTCGAGCAGGAAATCGGTTTCGCTCCTAAAGGGTCTTGATGTACCCTACTTCTCTTTGTCCTTCTTGAGTCAATATTTTGGCGATACATGCAAGGTTTCTTGCCCAGTCCCTCTGTGCGCGGAATAACACTGACACCGGCCCTCTTCTCTTTCAAAGGCGACAAGCCGCGTTAAACCGTCTGAAACGTTAACACCGATCAAACCGTGCCAACAAGCCGGGAGCGGGGAGAAGCCGGAGCAGCGGAAGAGGCCTAACGCAAACCTGGATTTGAATGGCGGGGTCGCCCTGCCTTTTCCTATTTATATATAATGTATTTTATCATATATAAAGGAAAAAAAGATGAAACGTAGCTTTAATTATATATATTTCATCCTTTTTTTTTCAACGGAGAAAATCATCACCCCGGTACTAAATCACCCCTCCCCCCCGGCCGTTGATCCCGGAGGGAGGAATATAAATTCGCTTTAAGATTGCGCGCGTCTCGCCTGCCTTCGCTTGGGAAGAAACCGAGTTCCCGCGGTTGTTTCCAGCCGGTCCGGCTTCCCGAAGAAACAGTGCAAACGGCTTTTCCTGCGTCCTCAACAACCTCCCCTGTCTCCTTGGAAGGCAGACCCAGAGAACTCTGTTAAACGTTCCAAACGAGGAGTCTTTCTTTCTTTCTTTCTTTCTTTCTTTCTTTCTTTCTTTCTTTCTTTCTTTCTTTCTTTCTTTCTTTCTTTCTTTCTTTCCTTCCTTCCTTCCTTCCTTCCTTCCTTCCTTCCCTCTCTCTCTCTCTCTCTCTCTCTCTCTCTCTTTCTTTCTTTCTTTCTTTCTCCCTTTCTCGTTAATTCCTTTTCTTGTCAGAATTTCACTCCTTTCGAATGCGGGTGGGGATGAGAGAGAGACGTGTTTCCACATCTTTTTCGTACAGATATTCTCTCCGTTCATTACAAGACCTTTTTAAAACACATAGCCACCATGGACCAGATGTAGAATATTATTTCTTTTCCTGATGCATTTTTTTAAAGAAATCTTATTATTAAAAAGGAAGAAGAAGAAAAGGTCTGCTAAAAATATAATTTTAAAATAGAAATTGTAAAGGAAGTTTTGCATTGGGGAAGGACAAAAGGATTTTGTATTGGTTTCTTATTATTACACTGAAATATAAAATATAGAATACATGTTTTATATATGTGCCTAGAAACTACCAAGTGTCTTTAATTGAATAAAAGATATATCTAAATGCAAGAACAAACATGAAACTGTTTATTTTTTTATCGAGTGACAGCTAATAATCTTTTTTTCCTTATCAGAAAATGTATATTCTTATAGAAGTAAAACATACATAGTGGTTCCAAACTCTTACGTACCTGGGAATGAGTCCCATTGAATTCAATGGTTTTACTTTTGACATGCATCTCTATGAGAAAAAAAGAGCCATATTGATAACATTGTTCAGTGATATGAATTCGGTTGAAGCCTAAAGTCAATTACTAGGTGGGGAGTGGGTATTAGTTAATAATGTACGTTTAACAACAAAAATATTTCTGTGGTGGAAATAGCTTTATAGGCTGTAATCTGATCTGCATTTACGGCAAAATCTTTCATTTGGTCAGTAGAATTAACTTGCAAACAATATTCAAATGGGCAGACTGGGTTTAAAAAACAAACCCACAATTATATACTTTTAGAAACGTCCACCATGCATTCCTGGTGTACATGTGTATGACTATTTTATACTTTTTCTACGACAATCTCGCCTTTTAATTTAAGAAGAATCTGAGGAAAACAATTGCCATTTCTTCACACAGTTTAAGCAATCTTATAACTGAGAGGAAATCCACCCATTTCCCGGGTGTTAGAAGCCCTGCTCAGTTACCTTGGATCAATTTGCGACGCTGAGATTCGGTCGCGGTTTCGACACTTCGTTCTGCCAAGAGCCTCCTGAAAAGAAAAATATATGTAGAAAAATCCCCCTCGAATGTGGAAAGCGGCACGTCGAATTAATCCGAGATTTTTTCCATTCTTCGTGGCTGTTAACAAAAGTCTGCCTCAATATCTCCGCAGACTCTTTCTCTCTCTCTCTCTCTTGCTCTCTCTGCCTGTTTATCTCAAAAAGATTGTAACACGGGGTGGGTTTTTTTCTACACATGTTAACTTCATAAATAACAGGCACCGACCATCCCTATCACCAAGCGCGCTGTTCCACCTATTAAAAGCTTTTTAAAATATTCTGCGCGCCCTGATACTGTTACAGTAAAGGACCGCAGCCCCAAGAAACAACAGAGATATTAATTCTTCTCTCCAACTGCAATTTCCTCAAAAAACAAAAACTAAAACCCACCACTCTATGTTGTTGGTAATAAATTTGCAAATGACAACTGCAAAAATAAACACGATTTCCATAGGGTCATAGGAAATGCAGCAAATACAAGAGAAATACGTTTTTTTTAAAAAAAAACAAAACAAAACCCAGAAGTAGACATTCTTAATTATTTCCATTTTATATGCTGGTAAATTAAGGCTAAGGATGACTATTCTAAACCTGCCTGGATGGTCTCATATTTGAACTCAGAACTGAGACTCAAGTGGAGTAACTGGATTCACCTGATTGTTTTTGCATCTTTTCCTTTGGAATGGTTTTAAGCTTTTCATCCACTACAGACAAATGCTTGTGTGTTTATAGTTGTATGTATGTGTGCACATACAAATAATTTTTGTTTGAAGGAGTAAAACAAATAATATAGAAAAGGAATTTATGGAAAATATATTACTAAAATAGGAGAAGGAAGGAGCATTAGCTATGCTCACCACCTTGAGTTATTTATAAAAATATTAAAGGTGGGATAAAAACATCCCAAATAAAATATGGATCATGTGTGGAATGTTTGTATGTAATGTGCAAAATATCATTTATATTTAATTTTAATTTGATGAATTTCTGGATCTCAGTCCTAAATCCCTCTCTCGCAAGTCAATCCAATTTGTTTCAGAAGGAACTACTTTTGGGTAGGAAGATAATGATACTGTATACAATGAATAGATTAGTTTTGTCCAAATACAAACCATGCCATTCAGCCTAAGTTATGCACTTTTAAGAACCTTCAACTTCAAAGGAGAATTAAAAGCCGTCTAGACCACCTATGTCCTCCCATTTAAATTAATCAATTTACAAAGTCTTTTACTTGGACTCCTGATGATGAGAACATGAATTGATCAGCATACAGCATCCAGAAATGAATGATAGTGACACAGAGAGAACCCTGCTTAATGTGCAGGTCAATGTTGTATGTATGTATTTATTTAGAAGTATGTCTGGGGCTCCGTACCCAGTACACTATGCAAAGACATTGCAGACTTAAACTCTGCTCTTAAATACATCTCCATTTAGATAAGAACCTCTGGCCACATTAAGTAAAGTCCAGATACTATGCTCCTTACATAAACATACCTAATAATACTTGGCAGTTCTATCATGTTTTATAAGGGTTTCAAGCACTCGTATGCATCAACTGAGTCATCCTCACGAGAAGTCATGTTGCAGTGGGAGGGAGGGCTGTGAAACTGGTGATGCCTTGCCCAAGACCACCTCTCTGGCCTGCAGCAGAGGCAAATCAGAGACCAGACATTTCCACAACTTTTCCAGTCTTGTACAACAGCTTGAGAGGAAACCCCATTAAACTCAAGGGTGGTTTGAGAAAGGTTATCTAGGAACAGCAAAAACATCTTACAACCAAAAGCAACTTAAACAGCTAATCTTTCTGTTTCATTTCACTTTTCATGTAAGTTTTTATTTAAATAAACCATGCATCAATCAAAAGGCACTAAGGCAAATATTTAAAAAAAACACATTATTTTAAGATATGAACTTTGAAACAGACATATTCAAATTTCAGACCAAAAGATGGAGGTAATCTGTTAAGAACTGCTTTGTTAATGCAAATAAAAAGAAGTATGTAAAACATTCTGATTAAAGAAAATAATAAGATGTAAAATATTTTGATTAATGATTTTGCATGGCCACTGACCAACAATTCATTATTAGCAGCTGAATATTAAACTTTGTTAATAGCTACATCTGATCTTCTTTTCCAATAGTTTTGTGTAAGCTGATACATCATTCACGTCCACATTTTTTTATCTCCACAACTTTGTGGGATAGACTAAGGAGAAATACAGGCTAAATTTCAACAACATGTTAGATTAAAATAAAATGGGTGATTTAGATTCAGAAGCAAAAAGATGTTATAGACTGCAAGGGACCACATGACTTTTGCAATTTTTTGTTTGTTTGCTTCCAAATCAATGCTTAACCTTGTAGTTGATGGATTAAGTAGGTTGTGAAAATCTAATCATTGTCTCAACATATCAAGTGAACCAGGAATCACTATATGGTTATTTGAGCATTCTATATGAACAGTATGCAGTATGCAGCAGTATGTAGCAACTATATTGTAATAATCCAGGTTCAAGATTTTTTGTGCTGTATGAATGAAATCTATGACTGGCCCAAAATGATCATTGATTGGCAGGAGACATTACTTTGGGCCCTCAAATCTTAGTTACAGAAATTGGCTATTGCACATTGATTTGGAAATGAAATATTTGGGGTTTACTGTTGAACAGGATTTTAAAAAATCACTCATTTATTGTGTTCATGTATGTCACAAAAGGCTAAAATGAAGAGATTATTTGAGATTTGTTATAGGAGTCCAAGTATTATCTTAACATTTTGTGTGAACCAGGACATCACGTTATGTCACATTCAGGTTTATTTGTTTATGTGAGCGAGTATGATACCACAGCAAATATTTTTGTTAACTGGGATTAATGCTTAGTACATTGTGTGGCCTCAGCCACTGCTTTTGTGCTTTTGTATGTCAGTTGTTCCAATTGCATATGTTTTGTATTATAAAGGCTGAGTTTTGTTTCTGATTCATATAGAAATTCAATTCACATAGGAATATCTTCAGTACGGGGCTGACCCTCCACCATTCCCTAATTCCATGTTAGTGCAGTATAATGGATCATGTTTGGTGAAGGCTGCACTAGAGGTCAATGCAACATATGGATGTTTTATTCTCTATAGGTTCATTCTTTTTTCTTCTTTCTTTGACATGCACATTATATAAAACCTTTCCTTATCTGGTACCAACTTTTGCAAGAGGACAACCTATATCATATTCATTGATCACTCAGTACAGTAGAGTACATGTCATTATCATAAATAGATTATATTATTCCCACAAAAATCCTTCCCTTTTAATTCCTGCTGCCTTTATTTCCTACTCTTTTCTCTTTTGCTTTGGTTGTAATTTTAGATTGTAAGCTCTTTGGGACAGGAAAAAGTACTGTTCTGGTACTTGTGAACTAGATAGGGCTGTCAAAATTGTTTGCTTTATTTATTTATTTATTTAGATGGAGTTTCTGCCTGACTCCAGAAGGATTCTGGGTAGCTGACAATATCAAACAAACAAGATAAAAAACACAATACATTATAAATAAACAAGATAGCTTCCATCCGAACAATGCATTCAATGTACAAAGACTTATCTAAGGGGGTGGTGGGGGGAATGTGCCCTACCCCAAGGTCTGGGAGAAATATGTACATTTCTTGACTATACATTATGTGAACACTAAGCAGTAACTTTTCGTTGTCAGGGCACAGGAACTAATAAACCACTAGCAGTATATGAATTTTAGTAGTGGATAGATATATGTGGATTTTTGTCTCTTTTACTCTGCATAATTCCTTCCACAGATAATAACTTTTTCAGAAAGTGAAAATGGTGCTGGTAATTGTCTGTCTGTCTGCCTATCCATCCATCCATCCATCCATCCATGGTAGATCCTAGGCTAAAGAAAAAGGAGATCTGGACTATGCAGAATGTTGGTATAGGATTGCCAGGAAATCCACTGGATGACTTTGGATTAGGTATGACTGTCTTGAAACAGTCATGATAGATGTTACTTCTCTCTTAGCAATTTTAAATCCAGGAGTAGGCAACTCACATGTGCAACATAGTCCATTCCACTTTGCATCCCCGCCATTAAAATGTTGCTCCTTCCTATTTTGATTAAAATAGCTGAAATGTTGCTTTATTTTATTTTTGTGCTTGCCTTGCAGATTTTGATATATTAATCCCAAAGGCTTTCTTTAAATTAACTGACTTTTTACTATTCAGTATTATTTTCACTATTATTTTTAATAGGGAGAACAAATCAACAGTTTTATTGAGGCTGAAAGTCTCTACTTTACCTTCAGCAGGATATAAAGGTAATAATGAAATAAAGTAAAATAAATGAATATTACTATACCCAATAGATGTTATCAAACCAATTTTTCTAACGCTCATCACAAACTCTGCATTCTTTTAAAATCTGGGACAAGGACATATATTTTCTACATATGACAAGCCAATGCATATGGACTCCTTTCTACTATGGAAAGAAGCTGTCCATTTGAATGAGGAAGCAACATTTTCTTCAGCCTTTTAGGGAAATGGAATGGAATTGAATTGAATTGAATTGGAAATAGGCTGATCACATAGCAAGAAGAACTGATGGCAGATGGACCAAGGTAATCATAGAATGGATCCTGCTTGATAAAAAGTGTCCACAAAAGAGACCTAAAACAAGAGGGATCAACAGCACCAGCAAATTGTGGGCCCAATTGGCGAAAGAAAGTTCAGGACCATATTAGTTGGAAACATGAGGAAGAGGCGTTCATCCTATAGTAGATAGACAATGGCTAGAATGATGATGATTCAGAGAGCACAACCACCATCCCGCTTTTATTATGTGCAACATGTTCTTCAAGTCACCATGCTAAAATGACACATATTTTTAATCTTAGCAACCAAATTAGCAACCAACATCTTTCAGTTGAGTGGAATCCCCAAAGCAAGAAATCCAGGGCAAATTGAGCAAGAATGTGTGGGTTGCTAGCTGACCCTTGGATCTCAGAGTCAACAGAGGGGAGAGAAAATGCCATGGAGGATCTTGGAAAGGGCTTAAAAGGCTAGCTCACAAATATGATGCATTGCTACATGCTGTGATGAATTGTCAGAGCATTTGATTTCATGAATAAAAACAAATTGTCCCAAAAGTTCTGGCAAAATAAATTAGGAATAAAGAGGAATTTTGAGGGATGTGGGAATAGCAAACATGTGGAACAAAGACATTCAGCAGCCTGGACATAGTCCTGGGACATCTTTGCTACACGAATGCTAGGTTCTGATGTATCCTCAGCCTGAGTATTTTGGTTGGGAAGTCTGTCTGTTTCTATAAGCTCATCTGCCTCAAATAATCCAATTCCTCTGGATTCTCTCCTGCTTGGAAGTTCCAAATTCATTAAATTTGTGAGTAGCATGACTGATTCTGATGTACTCATTGACTAAGCGCACTTTATGTTTAAACCAATCATCATGGCCAAGGCCAGCCTGAGACCAAATGGCGCCCCAGCACAAAGGGTCTTTGGTAGTTCCCTTTCCATTTGTTCATTGTTTGTATAACTTGTTTATTTAATTTCATTTGTCATCCCTTGCACAACTTTGATGTGTCCCTGATTAGTTACATGCACACTTTTGGTGATAGGGCATCCGTTTTGCACGTCTTGTGCTTCATAAAGTTAATTTTAAAAGAAAAGAAAAAGAGCAACAATGCCAATCTCAACAACCACAAAAAAGATGTTAGTTTGGGACACTGAACAGAAAATTGAAAGCTAATGCTAATCCCACTTCCCTTAAACATGGCACATTCCAACTCCAATTATCCAGTTTTTGCTGAGAACCTTTGCTCTTACATGCAACCCTAATGACTGAACATAATTAATTGTTCGGTTATGTTAAATTAGGAGATGAGATATTAATGTTGAAATGAAATGCTCTTAGGGAACACTTAGGGCTATCAGATCTGTGTTGCAAAAATCCAGATAATCTTAGGAGGCAGCAAAGAGGTCAAGAAAACTCTATGCAACCATCTAGTAACCATTTGGAATTTTACAGCCCAGTTTTTACAGTCCTAGAAGCCTTACCTAATGAACTATTGACACATGTCAATGTGTGTCAGTTGTTGATAGAAATAGATTTGCTTACCAGTGTAAAGGTCTATTGGAATATAAGTGAGCATGTCAGTGGAAAAAAGTAAAGACCCTGCATCCTTCTGCATGAGTGCATATATTATTACAGATATGGATTTAGGGATCTTTCCAAACTTTCCTGTCACACAAAATGGCTATTTTGTTTTAATGTATTTATCCATTTACAGTATTTGTAGAATGTCTTAGTAATGGGACTCTGGGTTGTGAACAATAAAGTAGAAAAAAGGCAAAGACCAAATTAAAGAAAACAAGACAGAGATATGCATATCATGATGGAAGACACACAATCAGTCAGTTAGGGCCAAAGGCACAATGGAAAACAATATGTTAAATAATTTGCATAATGTACCTGGGGGGGGGTCATTTCCAGGCTGGGGGCATGTTTCTAAGGAGGCTGATACCTGACCCAAATCTGATGTACTGTGTTTGAAGGAAGGAGGCTTAGAAGGCACACATAAATGTTCAGACTAGGTGGCCAGAAATGATTTTGACCAGATAGCTATTACTTGTTTTCTTACAGCAGCCTATGCTGCCCATTGCAAAATGGCTAATTGCCAGTTGATTCCTCTCCCAGCTTGCTGAACCAAGCTCAACTTGAAGAGATGAAGTACAGCTTTATGGGTAATGGGGTCCATATTTATAAGCCTGTGTCTTAGGGCAAAATGTTTTCACATTTGGTGGAGTTGTAATGGAGACAAAACAGTAACACGGAAAATCTGCAAGGATCTGTTAGATGAGTTTCAAAAGTTGAAAGATGTGGCTATTCCAGAATTCCTCAAGTAACTTTCCTGAGAAATGTTGGATTACAATTTCCATCTCCTTCAACCATCATTACTAATGATATAAAACTTCAGAAGTCTAGTCTATTCTAATGACATTTTCTCCTAACAAAAACAATGAAATGAAGATACTTAGGAGCACTGAGTGATCTACAGTACCCAAAGAGAATGTCTTCCATCCTGAATTCCATCATTGATGATTACATCTCCTTAATGTCCTTTCTGATCAGACATATTCCATAACCTCATTTAAAAGAAAAAAAGATCATTGTATGCAACCAGCTGTGTGGAATGAAGTAATACAAATAAATTGTAATATATGGCTTTATTTTTTCCATAGCACAGAAAGAACCTTTTGGAAAGCCATAGCTTGCATCCTCTTTGAGTAGAGTGTCAAACAAGGCTACAAGTGGCTCCTAATTTGGTTGGGACTCTTAAGGCAACTCCAGAAATGTCATTAATTAACGTGACAGATATAGAACATTAATAAATGCATATGAAATAGTCAGCTTAGTTGTATGGAGGAAGCATACCAATTTTAGAATTATATTTAATTAAATTATATTCAAATTAGTTTTTCTTCTGCCACATCTACTTTTTGGATCAAAATGTTCATGCTGTTCAAAGGCTACATATTCCTGCCCCTGAAGATAATCTGCTACTAGAAGTATCCTGGTGGGCACAAGGTCAGAGCTAGTGATGGGTGGGATCAGAGCAATAAATTAAGGAGGTCATTCCTCCCTTTTCTTTCTCCCTCTTTCTTTCTCCCATGCTTACTATCCCTTCTTTCTCAAAGTCTCCTTTTTTCTGCTACCACTACCCTCTCTGGCTGGGTTTGCATACAATCTAGGCTAAAAAAAGGTTGACTAATTTGTGGTTTAGTGCATTGTACTGACCCACAAAGTAAATCATGGTTTATTTAATGAGTGAAGGAATATGACCCTCTCTTCCTCTTCCTCTGTCTTTCTCTCTATCCAATCTTTTGCCAAGCAATAGAGAGAACCCTCTTACTAAAGTTTTTCATTGACCACTTGTGAAAGTCAATGTCACAAAATCACTGAGTCATGGCACTTAAGATGGCATGGCACTTAAGATCTTCTTTATATTACACTGATCACTTAATATGGTACCTATTATAACCACTAGGTTTATTGTCCCCCTTATATTTATTATCGCTTTGTTTTTTCTCTTTTACATTTTTGAATCTCTCTTCTTCCTTGACCCAAACTGACCATCTGGAATGTTACTAAACAAAGAAATAGGCTCCAGTGCCTTCTTTTCTAAGAATGTCATTGGGCTCATATGAACCCTAAACAATAGTAGCTGGATGCCACGGCAGTAAGTCAGACAGGAGAGTCTCCAACTACCCAGAGAAAAAGAAAAAGGTGATGCCAGAAGGCCAGCTCCTGATAAGGGTCTGTTTTGCCTGTAAGGATGGGTATCTTTCGCCTGGTGAGTTTTAATGTTGCGTCTGCCTGTGAATCTCACCAAATTGTTTTGGAATTGTCTTTGATACAGATATGGGACTTTTGCATCCTTGAAAATGGCTTTCTTGCAGCTGGCACTTTGCAATCAGTAGGCAAACCTCCTCATGGCAGCCATTTTTTGAGATGTTTTTGACAATTTCACAACATTTTAAAGAAGTCCTTTGGCTCAGAATAATTGCAGTCCCACATACCAACTTTTCTCTAAATGTCATCTAAAATCTGACCTCCACCATTTTGCCTGTTACCTCCTGCTTTGTAGCAGTGGGTTCCAGAAGTTGTTTATAGCTCGGATCCAAATTTTATAGAACAGAATTTGCATAAAACTTCAGTTTGTTGATTAATTTATTGAATATATTTTGAGCATTTACATTTTGCAGGACAATCAATCAGGATCCAGGTTATGTTCACAGAACATGGTGTTAAAACAAAACAAAAACAAAAACACTACCAGTACTCACACAGAATACTACATTTGGTTAGTTTTAAAAAGTAATGTTTACCTAGCAGGCAATGTATAACATTTATGGTGAGTCTGTACAACGAGTTAAATTTGACTCATTGCTTGCAGTTTTCTCTTTATGGAAGCAGATGTAATTCCTCCTCCAGTTATCTCCTAATTAAAATCTCTATCTTTATGCTACTCATGTTAATAAATAAAGTGAGGTCCCAATTTGATGTTCTTCAGATGTTTCTGACTACAGTATATTTTCCATCATTCTTGATCCTTGGCCATGATAACTGGGCTGATGGGAATCATAATTAAAAATGGAAGGCACCAGGTTGGAGATGAATTAGAAGCTTTCTAACCAAGCTGCCCTTCCAGAGATAGCCTCCATCCAGAAGCAGAGATAAACCATACCAACCAAACTTATCTGATTGACTCAAGGAAGAGAGACCAAGGTCTATTCTTCAAGGATAGCTAGTGTAGGTAGTATTGCAGCACAGAACAATTAAATTGAGCTGACTTTGGGAGTTCTATGTTCAGCTTCCCTCAGTCATGTAACTTAGTGATTGAATTCTTAGTGTAATATCCTGTAAATCCAAATTAATAAAATATGCCCACCTACTGTATGCCACATACACACCATGGTTTACATACAATGGCTGAATGAAATTAGCCTAGTTCATTTCTCAGAATATGCTGGACCTCAAAATTATCAATTCCATTTCAGCCCAGTGTGACCCATTGTATGAATGTGATTAGTGAGTGAATCTGAGCCACCAGAGAGTTTCCATGAATAGAGGAGTTTCCTTCTTTCTTAAGTTCACCTTCCCATTCACAAATTGGAGAATGCAAATGGAGAGAAAGCAGAGCTGGGGGAATGCGGGGACAGAATGCTTTCATTTTTTTTTCTGACATAAGGAAAGCAATTACCAAAGCGAATTCAGAGTGTTGGCTGAAGCTGAGAAGGTGCAACTTCAAATCCCCCCACCTAGTCTTGAACCCCGCCAGTTGATTCTCAACTCAGTAGTCATTTCTTGTGGTAGTGAATATTATCTTGGGGGAAGGTAGGGATTGCAGCCACCAAAGCAATTGTGCAAAGTGGATTGGATCATATCACACTCCTAGCTGGATCAGGATTTTCAACAGGAGGAGAAGGGGATTTTTGTTTTGGTGACCATTAAATGTTTCTGACCTCAGAATAGTGGAAGCTGGTTTAGGCAGTTGGAGATTGAGGAGGCTGTACAAAAAAAGTTTAGGAGCTGCTTCATAGGGTTGCAGAAGGAATTAAATGAGAGGAAAGTTATGGATAGGCTGCTTTCAGAGCTTTGAAGGAAAGCCTGAAATATAAACAGAAGACAAGTTACTAACTTAAAGGGAGCCCTGTATGTTGTATCATCCAATCTTACTCCTCCTCTTTGATGCAGCATTTCCAAAACCGGCTATCCTGTCAGTGTGAAAACTCCAGCAAGAGAGAATTGACCATTGCCTTGTTAAACTGGACCTATTACAAAATTCCTGTTCTGAAGTTTCTCAGAACACTTCACCTAAATTTACTTTCCTTCCTTCCTTTAAATCCAGCAGTTCTATATGTCCAAATACATTTGCAAAATGGAGTTCGCTCCCGTGCACTTCTACCCACTTGATCATTTGATCACATGGATGAGTTTCTCCGCAACAGTAAGTCACCTGACCAAAACCTACAGTGATTTGAATTGCCCCTAAGTGCAGCCCTGTTTTGTAGAGCCTGCAGCTGTCAGTCTTCTAGTTGTGGACGTTCCTGCTCTTTCATCCTTCTCAGTAAATGAATCAGAAAAGGATTCCAGAGGGAAATCTGCATAGCAGCAGAACAACTCACTGCTAAAGATAGGTAACAACACCCCTGACGTGGAAGCAATAAAAGGTATGCATGGGATAATTAAGGGAAGGACCTCTCTTTCTGTAAGGCCTCCTGCTGCTCCTCTGACACGGAGCCTACTACCGACTACAGGCTGGGATACGGTGGCAGTGATGATGGCACTTGAGAAACACATCTGGAGGGTACCAAATCAGCAAAGGAAGCTGAGGCAGAAATAGTTAAAGCCCTACTCCTGTTGTTTGGGGGTATAAGTTGAAGCTGGGTTTCGCCCACTCTGAGCTTACAGCTGCACCTAGTTGCCCACAAACGTGCGTACCTAAGTTCTCTCTCTCTCTCTCTCTCTCTCTCTCTCGCTCTCCCTCTCTCTCCCCCCCAACATACCGTGCCTGTCTATACGCGTGTGCGTGTATGTATATGTGTATGTATACGTATATATCCCCCCACAGGAATGAAGCTTGGCGCCGGCTGATGGTGCAACAGATACCCTCGTTCCCCCCCTCCCCCGCAGCTCATCCCGTCCCTCGCCACGTGGTGTGGAGAGGCCAGTCACCAGGGTGGAGACAAGAAAGGAAGAGTTAGGGAAAGAGGGACGAAGCGGGGGGTGGGGGGGTTAGAGAAAGAGAAAAGCCGGAGAGGGAAAGCAAAGCGCCCCATCCGTGGCTGCCCAGGCTCAGAACAGCGGCGGTGGCGGCGGCGGCGTTAGCGGGACCGAGGCGGGCCAGGCAACTCACCGCCTCATCGTGCCCGCTTCCCGGGCGTCCAGGCAGGGCGGACTCGGCTCCGCGCCCGGGGCACCCAGGAGGCCTGGCCTGGGCGGGCGGGGGCGCTTTCCGCTCCCGGCGTCTCCGTGGCCTAGAGGTGGCGGCGGGCGGAGGCGCGGGCAGCCGAGCTCAGCCTCAGCGGCCAAAGCCGTCCGGGCGATTCTTTCCCTTCGTCGCGGCTGCTCCTGTTTCTCTGACAGGCGCCCTTCCAGGGTTCCGTCGGGGGCTCCGGCTAGGAAGAAGCCGAAGACGGCGAGCGGAGACGTTTGAAGCAGGTCGGTTTGGCTTTGCGGGCAACTTGAAGTGATTCTTGGCTCCTTTCTAGTTCCGGAACTCCAACGCACCTTTTCGTCACTGTGTTCCTTCTTTGCCCTTCCCGGCTCCCGGTGTTTGTCCGAGGTTATCGTCCGAGCAGCCCTTCCCCGGGAGAAATGTCGCAAGGCGGCTCCCCTCCCCAAGGTCGCGAGTGGGTTTTCTTGTCCGTTTCATTCCGGGCGCGCCCGCGGGAGTAAAGGAAACCCCGGTTGGAGCGAACCTCGCAGATGTTCTTGCCCAGGTTTTCCTCTCCCGGCCCCCGGCATCGCTCCTTCCTTCACTGCTGGGCACAGTAGTCTCTTCTGGGCACAGACATCTCGAAAACAGACCCTTTATCTACCAGCATAAGAAATCATAACGAATGTAGTTTTTTTAAAAAAGGATCGGGCGTAGTGTTCAACGTCCCTTTATTTATTGAACTTGAAAAATAATACTGCAATAATACTTTCTCGATAGTTTTGGCAATCTTCCTGGCGGGAATCCTATACTGTATTCCGGATTTTAGGTGTGCAAATTATTTTATTTGGTTTGAATAGCGTTAGTTGTTTTTGAAGCAGCGTTCACAATTCGATCAGAGGTAAAGAGGTTTTAAAATTCCGTGATCTCAGTTCGATTTCTATTTGCGCTAAATTGGTAAGAAGACATAGCGCCGAACTTTCTTTGGGTATTATTATTATTATTACCCTTGTTCCTTTTCTGTCATTGATTACTTCAAGTCTGCAAGATATTTTGAGATTTAAAAAATTGCTTGTCTTTCCTGTTTATCTTAGTTAAAAGGAGACCCGTCTATTGAGCTCCTGTCCATTTGTTTTTTTTTTCCTAAGAGAATGAAGGGGATTTCTCAGAGAAAATCTGCCGGGGCCTCATAGTATATTCTTTGGTTCAAAAAGAACAGAATTCTGGTTTTCAAAAGGAGTTGTGAAAAGATTAGAAACATTAAAAAAACAGGAGGAGAGATTACAAATATAGGCCTCCATTTTTTTATATTGCCCCTTTCAGAATGGGTGAATGTACTATGCCGTTTTATTATTATTATTATTCTATCATGTCCTTTCTTATTCTGTTGTGATTATTTTAAAACAGTATTGCGAAGTAATATATTATTTTAACCTGAGCAGGTAAAAATTGCCGGAGGGAAACAGTAGATCTGTTTCAACTATTTATTACAATCAGTTATTTCTTCTTGAAATAGTTTCAAATATTAACACAGTTTTCTCTTATTTCTCTTCAAATCTGCTTTGAAACTACATTAGTAAAATGGTTGCACACCTTCGTGTAAATATTTCTAGAAAATGATGGGTGGAAATAATGCTTTTGGGTGTAATTCGGGTATCTTTATGCTACTTTGATTTTACTTTTAAAATTATTAATTCTTCTTCTCTATTTACTTATAACAAAGAGATAATGAAATTAGTGTTAAGAGTTCATATTTGCATTCCTTAGATCTATATTTTGAATTAATTGAATCCATTATCCAGTAGAAATCACTTTCAAGTCCATTAATTTTGATGGGAAGATTAATACATATTAGGTAGGAAGTAGGTAAACGGTTGTGTAACTTAAAACCTGATCATCCTTTGGTGGATTGTGCCCGTATTCCAGGAGTAGTAACTACTTTATTGATATGTATGAAAGGTGCAAATGCTGTCTAGATACAACTATTCTGTTTTATAAAGTAGTATTTTACAAATGCTTTTCCAACTTCTCTTGAGCGATTGCTTTATAGGCATTTATGAGCCATTTAAGATTTGCTTGCTTATCATCAAATAATTTCACTGGGATATAAAAATAGACATATTTTCTCAAGTACATTAGTAATTGATATCAAGATGATTTTAAGGGATTTGGGTTAGGTGATATTTCACTGGAAATAAATTAAAACCTGCAGGGGAGGGGACACTAGCTTTTTCTAGTTTTGTCCTAGATGTCTTTCAACAGTTTTCTTTTACACTTCTTTTACATTTTGATTCTTTCTTTCTTTCTTTCTTTCTTTCTTTCTTTCTTTCTTTCTTTCTTTCTTTCTATGATTCTTTCTCCCTCCCTCCCTCCCTCCCTCCCTGTATATGACAGAATCTGATGAATATGGTTTTGCTTGAGGCATTGAAGAGTGGGATGGGATGGAAAAGGATGGGAGAGAGGGAAGAGAAGGAGGCAGTCTGAATTCACACTTAAAAATCCATAGCTGAAATACAGCTCTGCCCACATTTCACTTTTAGAAAAAGCGCCAAGCTCCTGTTGCATATTTGAGAGAAACAGTGAGAGAGGTTGGTAAGCCTGTTCTTCAAAACAGATCCCTTTCCATGGTAAAAATAGTGAGTCCTGCAGGTTGTGGTCTTAGGCCTGCTTCCCAGGGAGTAAGACTCATTAAATGCAGCAGGATCACCCTCAGTCTAGGCCTGCACAGGATAGCCCTATGAACAGAAAAGGGTGATTCTTTGTAGAGCGAAGCAACCCTTCGTCTCCTCTGCAATCCTTTATGGAGAGCACCCCTTCCCCCACACAAATGCTCCTGATGGTGAAAGAGTGTCCTCAACTTTAATGCTCTGTTCTTTGCTGTGAAATAGCTTCGCTTTCTAGGCAGTCTTGTCAGCTCAGGTTGTGTAATCTGTTCTTGTCTGCTGGGGTCTAGAAGACGATGGGGAAAGGAAAGATTTGGGGAAGGATGACAATATGCACTGGTTGGATATGATGCAACCTGGGGTCTCCAGAAGCATAGGTTTTAGTAGTTTAACTGGAACGTGCATTGGTGCATGTAGGAGACTGCTAGCCCCTGAATCTCACTCTGGCTTCCCTTGTTTGGTGAGTAGGAATTTTGTCCAAATCTACAATGTATGCATAGCTCAATCAGTTTCTTGATCATAGATCCTTTTTCAAAACCACGAGTTTGTCTTATAAAAAGGAAGTAATGAACAGAAATGTAACTTCTGAGACTCTTTGGCACTGAATGGCCAAAGTCTGTCTATACACATTTGATTTATAGGTCACCTGGTAGACATATTCCAGGTACATTTGAGTTTTTCTCTTGCACTTTCTCTCTCATTGGTTTGATCTCAAAACCATATTATATATGGATTGGCATAAGACCACACTAAAGCAGGATTAAGCATTTTATGATGTAGTGTGTTGTCAGAACTCAGCTGTTGTTTTAGCATGGTTATATAAAACAGGCAATTATATTAAGCAAATATTTGTTTTAGCATAGTATATATGTGAGCACACACATTTTGTTTTGTTAACCTGTATACTATATATTGTGTGAATGCAATCCATAAGGAACAATTTGTTTGCTTTAAAGTAGTATTTTAAAAATGGTTAAACTGGCTATAGCTGTTTGAAACTGCTATAGTTTTATATAAAACTGTCACACACTAGAGTAATTAGAAAACAGATCACAAATAGACTTTTATGGCTGATCAGGATGATGAGAATTGCACTTCGATACCTCCAGAGGACATACATTTTTTTGGGGGGGGGGGGGGATAGGATTTAAGTTAAGAATAGGCTTGAGATCTAATAGTTGTGTATTCACTAAGATTAGGGAGAAATTTTTAATATCCCTATAATGGCAGCTCTGATGGAAGGAAAACGTTGCCATTTTTTGTCCTATTTAGAAAATTCCACTTGGTGACAGTGGTATGTGTGAGTCTGTGTGTCTGTGTATACACGTGCATGCAATTAATGTATCCTTAAATGCAGACCAAGCCAATGCTTGCAAACAACACTCAATTCTTTCTATTCTTCATCATTTACTTAGAGTAGCCAGAGATCATTAAGTGCTAGGCAACAGTGTAGTCAACCATCATGGCCATATAGATTGTATGTCAGGAATGTTCTTGCCAAAATGCTAAATGCTAAAGTTTTGGGGATGTGCAGCTAAATGTATATTCAGCAAAGCATTTTTGTATTTTGTTAAACTAGGCCAGCCGCAATTTATGTTGGGGCATAAAAGTTTTCAAATAATTTATCAGGACAACTGGAAGGGCAAGTCTTGTTCTCATCTGGAAATGAACAAGCTCACTTTGTTCCTGCATGAACAGAAGTAAGAACAGCCTTCTCCAACCTGATGCTCTCTAGATATGAATATTGTTAATTGAATATTTGTTTAGTTGAAGTCCAACATATCTAGCAAGTTTCAAATTGGGAAAGGCTGTGCTGAAAGGCTACATTTCCTTCTGTTTTTGCAGGTGCAAACATTTCTTCCTATTCTGATATGTTTAGCTGTTTATGAATTCATTGGTGAAAACTTTTCATTGATATGTGTGTGTGTGAAAATTAATGCTGCTATGTGAATCCAGATCATGGTCAGTCTTAGTCCACTGGAACCTATATTTATGGTGTAAATTCCTGTATTTTGAATCTCTGATATATTTTCAAATTTTGAACTAAAAATATTTTTGAAGAAGGAAGCTCTACTGACCAATCATTTGTAGAATTTATTTCCATTATACTGACCTCCAGAAAGCATTGGGCTTCTGTGAATGTTTTTTATTCATGTAACCTAGGATTTTTGGGAGTTGTATTCCAACAAATCTGGAAGGCATCAAATGGGAAAAAACCCTAACAGTAGTATACACCTGACTTCACCATTACTCATCCCTATGCCCAACTTTTTTCATTTTCCTGCATGAATAAGATGTTACTATCACTCTTGCCTTTTGATTTTCTCTCCCTCCCTCTCTGCTTAGCAGGTAGAAAAATTGACCTTAGCTTAGAAGCTAATAAGGATTGGAGCTGATTAACTGCATGATTATGTCCGTGTAATCACTAAGATCTCAGCTCCTTTAAAATTCTGCTTCACATTTCCTGAATTCAGATACTGATTTTGAATCTCCTAATGTGATTTAATTAAATAATAGCCTTGAATTTAACTAAAACAAAAGGAGTAAGTTATCTGAAGGAAAAGGATTGATTTCAGAAGAGGCGTTTGGTTAAGGAATACAGATAGTCTCAGTTCATCTAGTAAAGTGTTCAAAGTTACAACGACATTGAAAAAAGTGACTTATGACTATTGCAGTTTGGCAGCTGACTCATATTTATGATGGTTGCAGCATCCCAGAGTCATGTGATCACCTTTTGTGACCTTCTGACAAGCAAAGTCAATGGGGAAGCCAGATTCACTTTGTTGCTAACTTAACAATTGCAGTAATTCATTTAACAGCTGGGGGAAGGAAGGTTGTAAAATGGGGCAAAATTCACTTAAGAAATGTCTCACTTAACAACAGAAATTTTGGGTTCAATTGTGGTTGAAAGGGAAGACTACCTGTATCTATTTTAAACATTGGTCTTCCCTAACCTTACTGAAAATACTTTTAATGGGGAGGTCTTTCTGCTTTCTGACTGCCTTTTCTCTTCTTCATTCTGTATACAATCTTATTTTATTTTTACCTCTGTTGTAGGTGTGAGCTGTGTGAAGATTCTACCATCCCTGATGACTCAAATAAGTCAGGAAACATCTAAAGTGGAACACAGGCAGTTCTGTTAGGGATT
Source organism: Crotalus tigris (assembly GCF_016545835.1). NCBI lineage: Eukaryota > Metazoa > Chordata > Lepidosauria > Squamata > Viperidae > Crotalus > Crotalus tigris. The sequence continues at coordinate 85,787 of NW_024096502.1, forward strand.
TTCTGGATTGGAAACCCCCTCGCTGGATCTGAGTTGAACTGCATGGTCCATCCTGCCCTTTGTGGAGGAAGGTGCCTTCATACTTGTCTTCAAACCTGGATCTCTGGAGATAACTTGTCTGTGTGATTGGGTTGCAAATCAAAGCCCAGTCTGCACCTTCAGAGATGTACCAGAGCTTAGCCATGGCAGCCAACCATGGCCCACCAGCATATGAAGGGACCAGTAGTTTTATGCACACCGCAGCTGCTGCTTCTCCTGTCTACATACCCACCACAAGGGTCACTACTATGATTCCCAGCCTGCCTTACCTCCAAGGGAGTGGTTCATCCCAGCAAGGCAGTCCAGTCTCCAGCCACTCCATTTGGACTCAGCCTGGAGCTGAGAGTGTTGCTTACAACCCTGGATCTTCTCATCCATCAGTATCCCCAAGGTTCTCCTTTGCTACCAGCACCCCCATCCCAGCAACTACTTCCAGAGAAGCATCTGCTTATAACAGTTCTCTTAGTATCTCGGCCAACAGCAGGGACCAATATGCTCGGAGTTTCAGTGGGTCCTATTCCAGTCCATATCCAGCAAGTTATATGACCCCAGAATTGGGCACCAGCTGGACTTCATCTCCATTTGATAGCCCCATGCTCCACAACCTTCAGAATCGGGGTACTCCAGGAGTTTCAAGGCATACTAACATAGGTAAGAATGAATCTTCTAAACTTTATTATGCCAAGAAAGGTAATATTATTTTCAGTCTGGGATGGATTGCATGATATTGATTAAATTTTAAAAGATAAAGAAAATGCTGGGCTGCTCATCAGTAAATTTAACAGTTGTATAGGTAATTATCAATAAAATGCATTTTTCACATTTTGTCAGTGAGGTAGTCTTTTGAGGATCCCTTTTTTCAGAAATTTCATGTGACAAGTCTTTTACTTCCTTCAGTGAGAATTAATTTAGCAGCTATCATAAACAAAATAACTCAGGGAGATAGTATCTACAATTTCTTCATCAGCTTTAGGAGACAGCAATATTGGTCCCAATAACATAAATATTAAATGTGTCTTTTAAAGGGAGACAAGTCCAAGAATCAACAGTATTGTGATGGAGCTGTATTTTAAAAAGTGCACCTGAGATTAATGACAGGGAAATTCTGTAACTTCCAATTCCACATAGTTCTTGTTTTTACCCTATTTATAATTTACTGCACTGGTATGTGACCTGCTTCCTATTAGCTTTATTCCTTTGCAATTGCAGTTCTGTCACATTAGGACTGGGAGGAAGTCCTTATGAATACATTGGGAATTGTTTCTGGTTATGTCTTCTTGTCCCCATGATCTTCCTCCATCCTATAATTCTGAACTGAAAAAGATCTGCTATTTACTTAGCTTAGGGTACAAGCAGCAAAAGTGTGGTGGCTTTGTTTATTACTTTGTATCATTTGATGCCAAAGGAAGGTGTTGGCTAACCTTTGAGGTCTTTGCAACATTAAGCAATTTTTAATCTACTATTAAAAATTGTATTGCATAAAAATCTTAACTTTAAAGCTTTAGTTCGTGTGGATTAAACAATTAAGGCTCAAAGTACTAACCTATACAGTATACTTTGTTAGCAGTACAAAGTTGCCGGTTATTTGGGGGAAGGCATATTCTTTGGGACAGTGTTTCTCAACCTTGGCAACTTTCAGATGTGTAGGCTTCAAATCCCAGAAGTCCCCAGCTAGCCAAGGTTGAGAAACACTATTTTGGAAGATAGGCAGAAGGGCGCTGCCTCTTGGGAGCAAAATTATTCCTAGACCACCCACTGCCTGTTCAGGTGTAAATAGGTTAAAGTGCTTCATGTTTATTTGCCTAGGAATCCTTTTTTTAGAAAAAATAAATAAATTAGAAATTATTATACGTACACATTCAGTAATAAATTTGTAACCTATGGACTGTTAGAAGCACGGCCATTCTAATCTCCCAGTCAGCCAGGCTCTGTGTGTTCCTTTAGCTTTTTTTTTCTTTGATCATCTGTAATGTTGATACCCAATAGTATGTTTTTCTGCCAAAATTTATTCCATTGATGTTTTAAAAACTGAATAGGATGTGTATGAGAATCTTCTTAGAAGAAGCTGGCCACAGGTATAGATATTCTAAGGAAAAATAAATTGAGAGTTTTGAGCAATCCATTACTTGGTATGATGTGCTTAGTATTTTGCAAGGGTGTGTGTATATATGTGTGTATATGTATATGTATATATATCACAAGATTTTGCCTCTATATATGTATATATATAGGTAATACCTGTGAAATCTTGTTGTAATCTAATTTCAACACTCTTTAGTTATGAGATGAGATTTTACTTTGGTTTCAGTTCAGAGTTATCAAGGTTTGCTTACTGATTAAACACAATTGTAGAGCAGAGGGAGTAAATGTAAATCTGAAATTTAAATTAGCCCATGGACAAGGACCAGGAAGGATATGCAAATTACAACACAGAGTTTTCAAACTGTGTTCTGCAGAAAGAGTAAGGGAGAAAAGGATAGTTCACTCAGATACAACCATGGTTGGCCAAGGAATAGTGGAAAAGGTGGGGCTTCTCGTCTGACATTCAAAACACTCACACAGTGTCACGTCACTCTGTGTGAGCCTGAGAGACAAACAGTGGCAGGGTGAAAATGATTACCACAGTTTTTCCCTGAGAAAATGCCTCAGCCATGCAGCTCTGGCCATCTTTTGGTGAATGCATAGGCTGCTTTCTGCAAAGTCATCCTGTCCCAGCTCTGCTTCCTTTCCCCCTTCCCTGAGAAAGGTGAAATGGAAGTTTTGGGGTGAATCTGTATGATTCAGATAACTTCAGTAAATACATATGTATATCTTGATTAGATTGAGCACAAGTTTGATTCATAAATTTGATTTTTTGATTAATTTGATTAATAAATAATTTTCATTTTATTGCCCATTTTCTGTCACTAGAGGTTTGCCCCTTGATTAGAATTTCAGGAAATTTATTTTTTAATTAACAGGATCCATAGCCTAAAAAATTTGAAAATCTCACAACACTACATAGTAAATTTTAGCATCTTTGTTGTATTTAATTAATATTAGTAGCTTGTTCACACTTTTGCTTTAATAGTGCAATACGGTTATTGTATAAAACACTTAAATCCTCCTGGACTTTCACTTTATAGATTTGCAATTTATTATCACTAAGGCCAAAAAATGAATCAATCATCATACTTTTTCATCTCTTTCCCTCCCTCCCTCTCTTCTGATTCAAGTATTTAGTAATGTTTCTGCTCCTATTCATAGAGAAGATGAGAGAGAGGGAAGTGAGGAGAAAGAAAAAGGAAGTTAGGATTTGTTTGATTAGGTTACCGTCCTATAAGGTAGAATTTCCCAGCCTTTCAGATGCATTGGACTTTGAATCCCATAATCCTCTTCCAACCTGTGGGCAGCAGAATGAGAAAGGCTTCTAGAAATATTTTCTTGTGATGATGCAGTCAATTTTCCTATTAGTTTCTTTTCTTCTGCTTTTCTTTTAAGAAGGTCAGGAGACAAGATAATTAACTGCCTTTCTGCTTTTTCAAAACATTATAATAACCCTAAGAGGTTGGTTAGAATAATTGGCTGTGGAATTCTGGGAGTTGAAGTCCACACGCCTTTAAATTGTCAAGGTTGAGAAACACTGGGTTAGATTGAAACAGAAATGGCTAAGGGTGGTTCAAGGTTAACCAAAGTTACTCATCATAAGGTGGAAAGTTGAATTTTAATTTCCTGAAATTGGCCTGTTATTCTGACCAGTAGATCACACTGGAATTTGATGTGAGTTCAGTTCAGCCATCCTTTGATGGATAGTTTTATGTACCTCTAAATCAATTTGCCTCAGTGATTTTTTTTTTCCATCCAGGCCCTCCTCTGGAAATGGAACAAAATTAAGGATCTAAAATTGGGACAAGATTATTATTGATTGGAGGCAATAATTCTAAAGGGTGGAGAGGAGTGAAAAATTGAGCTCTCATTTTCCTTGAGATTCTTTTGATCTTTACATAAGTCTGTTTTTACATGAATAAACAAATTGCATTAAACTTCTATTACATTTACCTTATCTTTTAAAAGATTTGATTCATTTAATTAAATTAATTTTCCTAAATATTTTAATTTTATTTTTCACCAGGAACAGGAATTAGAATGATTTATAGAATAGGTCAATATAAAATTGTATTTTTGAAATAAATACAGAAACAATCTGGCAGCTTAGTAAAACTCAGTATAAAGAAGCATAGATTGTCAGCAATTAAACCATACTGAAAGTTGCTTAAATCTACATGCTGGCATGCCTACTGGGGCAAGAAAAGATAATGTTGATAGGTGCCAAATGGACATCACAGTTGGCCTTTAAGGTGAACCCTTTGAAAGTACACATGCTGTAACTTGGGAAGGAGGGGGCAGGTCAGGGCTGGGTTTTCTTTGAATCTTCTCTCTCAATTAAATTTTTAGATAGTGGATTGGAGATTTTTACAGTTGTCTCTGAGTGAGACTAAACTACAATTTCAGCTTTTGGTCAGGTCGGTGTTATAAATGGTCTTTTAGAGATCAGAGCAGCACAATATTAGGTAGTGGGGAACATAAACATTGGGGGGGATGTATAATTAGTTCATTCCCTAATTAAGAAGCATCTGGTTGGCTTTCCCGGGGACAGGATGATGGTTTAGATAGGTCTTTGATTTGATCTAATATGCTGTTCTTTGTGTTCAGCGATTCTTGCCCAAAACTGCTGAAAGTGTTGAACTTAGATGAGTAGAAATCAAGGACTGCATTTAATGCAATGAAATTAAGTTCTGATGAGATTTGAGTTCAGAAACAACTGCAATAGGAAGAATCAATTAAGTTTTTCAATGGAAGATTTTCAAGAAATACTACAATTATAGGCTAAGTTGGAAAGTGAAAAAAAAAACATAAGACAAATCATTTCTATATTGCTACTAAGTAAACTACATAGCTGTGTCCACAAAATCACCAGGAATTGAACTTAATTTGAAAGAGATTTTTATTCCTTTTCACCTTACTATTGGTGTTCCTTGGTCTGTCTCTAATCAGTAGGCAATATCTGTGACTTTGTACTTTGCTGTGTGATATAGTAGGTCAAATTTTCCATTCACACCCAGCCAGGGACCTCTGAAAAAGAAAATTGTCTTTTTTTGTGACTGGGGCACTATATTGGTCTTCAAATGAGGCTGAGCTTTGCAAAAGTTACACACGTGTGTTTGTTTTTGCAAGCTGAGAAGAATAGGGAAATTTCTGTGGAAAAGCTTCCTTTTCTTCCTCACTTACACATATTTAAATGAAACACCAGGAGCCCCTGGGCAGGCAGGCAGAGGTGTAAATAAGATCATAGGCTTTTCTTCAGTAAGGATTTAAGGGGAAGAGAATAAAGATTAGGGGTTTGCTTTGTTTTTTGTATGGGAAGATTTAAATAGAATTTTGCAATTTTATGAATTATTTGCATTTTAAGAGATTTATCAGTGACAATGAGAACTTCATCTTGGATAGAATTTGGTCTCTCTCTCCACTTCATTATTAAGTCAGATTAAATTTGACATTATCTTTGTCAGATTTTTTAAAATAAGAATGAATCAGAATGTTAAGCTTCAGTTTCTATTAGTAGCACAATCTAAATCAGACCTGGGCATTTTAGGGTCTGTGGATCACTTCCAACCCATTGTCTGTCTCTGTCCAGCCTGAGGGGGGAGGGGGAGGGGCGGTCACGTTGGTGGGGTCCTCCACAACAGCCCCAATTTCTCATGTGGCTCTTTGGGAAAATTAATTGCCCACCCTGATCTAAATCCTGCTGAATGACCATGGAGACTTGGTCCATCTCACACAATCCCTTGATGCTGGAGTAATGGCTACATGATCTTGGATATCACTGTTCTCAGGTAGTACTCAGTTTACATGAATGGCTCTGACATCAGACCCCTGTGTACATTAGCAAAAGAAAAACAAAAACAAAAACAAAAAGGAGGTTAAAAAGAAATCTTAACATGAATAGCATTCAATAAGGAATTGAATTTGTTTCATGATGTTATCCTTTGTCTTGGAGATCTAATTATTGATCCCAGATGGTTTGTGAATCATGCAGTGACTAAAGGATGCATTTTGTATCCGCTAGAGCAGTGGTTCTCAACCTTTTTAATGCCGTGACCCCCAACCGGTCATAAGTCGAGGACTAAACAACTGGTTGTAAGTCGAGGACTAAACCGGTCGTAAGTCAAGGACTATCCAACCAGTCGTAAGTCGAGGACTTTCCCTGCCCGGGAGCGCCGCACATGCATGGTGCTGCCCTCTGCACCGGCCGAGGCGTAGCTGGCAAGCGGCAGAGACGGCGCAGGCCGACCACCGGCTGGGCCACCAGCTGGCCGAGCCCAAGGGAGGTAAAGCACCTGCCGGGCCCCACGCACGCCAGCAACCCTCCCTGCGTCTGCTGGCTTCCCACCTCCCACCCCTGGCCCTCTTTTACTTACATTTTTAGTAGTTGCTCAACAGGGAGGGGTGGAAACTTCCAGACAGCTCGCCTTCGCTGCAGACAACTTGCAGCACCCTTTGCAGAATGGGACTTTTGGCGGGCTCAGCAGGGCAGAGACAGCCTGGACAATTCCTATTGGCTTTGGAAAGCCAATAGAATTAGACTCTATTCAAGAGAGTCTATTCTATTGGCTTTCAAAAGCCAATAGAATAAAAGGGAGTAGCACAGCTAAGGAAAAGGGGGAAAAAATGGCGGACTGCATTGTTTGGTGACCCCCATGAAATGGTCGTTCGACCCCAAATGGGGTCCTGACCCACAGGTTGAAAATCGCTGCACTAGAGGTGCTGCCTTATTTTATTCCTCTTTTCCTGGCATTTCAAAGTAGGGTAAAAAAGGCCCAGTTCAGATCATGTACAGGTAGTCCTCAACCTACGACCACAATTGAGCCCAAAATTTATATTACTAAGTGAGAAATTTGTTAAAGAGAATTTTGCACCATTCTATGGCCATTCTTGTCACATTTGTTAAGTGAATCTGGTTTCCCCGTTGACTTTGCTTGGCAGAAGGTCCCAAAAGGTGATCACATGATCCCTGAACACTGCAACCATCATAAATGTGAGTCATTTGTCAAGCAGTTGAATGTAAATCATGTGACCATGGGGATGCTGAAATGGTCATAAGTGTGAAAAACTGGTCATAACTCACTTTTTTCAGTGTCGTTGTAACTTTTAACAGTCACTAAGTGTGTTGTAATTTGAGGACTACCTGCATATACTTTAGATCACGGTTGTCAAAATTGATCGTGTCACATGACGTATTGTGACATACCGCGATGTTCTTTGCCTTTGTGGAGCCAGGATGGGCGTGGTTTGCATGTGACGCATCCAGCCTGTGGGCCACCAATTTGATATCCCTGCTTTAGATCAATGTATGAATTTATTTCCACAAAACATTTAACATATAGAAGTGTGTCTTACAAAAACATGTGGTTCAAAAATTGTTAATTTTTAATCTTAATCCAAGTGCCTTTTGACTTGGATTTTACATTTTTAAAAATTTATTTATCATACAGATATTTAATATATATTGTAAACTGCCCAGAGTTGTTTAGGAGTTGGGCAATCCATAAAACAGACAAATAAATACAATACAGCCAATAAATTAATTGTTCCAAATACAATATCCCTCAGAGATTCCTACTCTTTATACTCTGTTCTGTATCCATAGATCCTCAGCACTACGTGCCCAGTTCTATTTTTGCTGGTTTGCAAACAAGTGGTTTTCCATATTACTTATGGTTGGAAATTGTTTCTTTTAGGAATGTTCAGCCTTGCAAATAATGTAAACAAAGCTCAATTGCTTTCTGTTGCAAATGTTCCCCCCCCCCCTTTTCTTTGCAGTTGCCAACTTTTTTAAACCTAATATGTGAAAACAAAACTGCACTAGAAGCAAACAATACAAAGCAAATCAAGGAGGATACAATATGTTATTTTAATGTTAAATCCATACATTTATACAAGACTGGTCCCATTGGAACATTCCATATAGTTGGAATTTGGCAGTGATTTTTCAAAATCCTTGTTCTTTTAAAAAGGACAGTAATTTATATATCTGAATCAGTAGTGATCTTTTTAAGCACAAGTTATATTCACTGAGCAGTATCAGTCTTCAGAATTATATTTGTGCATGAAGGACATATTTTTTTCTTACCTTGTAAAATGTATAGTTTCAAATTTGGCAGTAAATAGACCCTTCGCTATTCAAAATATTGTCAAACAATAGATTTTGAATGTCTTCTGGTTTGTGTGTGTATATTGCCAATTTTGCTTCGATGCTCTTTTTAAAAAACTGATGTATCAATTGTTTTCTTATATTGTTAATATGTATCAATGTGTAGTGTGTGTGTTTTGACTGCATTTAAGCAACTACAAATAATGGCATAATTAGCTAAATAGTTCCTTAATCCTATGCATCTGCCAAAGGAAAGGGTATAAGTTAATACTGCATTAGATTCATGCAGTGTAAATGAAAAGAAATTATATGTTAGTATTTTTAACTGTAGTAGCAATGACTGCAGGAATGAATAAAGCAAATATTTTTAATGTGAGAACAGTATCAGAGTGTTTTAAGTATATGAAAAGCTTGGATTGTATAATGTGCAAATCGCTACCTGTCTGTCTATATATCACTGGAAAAATGTGCTTTTTCAAATGTTATGATTTCCAAATTAAGAATTACCTCAGAACAGGGAAACAATTTTTTCCAGGTGAAGGACATGCTTTCCCAAAAATAATAGCTAGAGTGAAGATAAGATATATTCACTGATTTAAAAGATACTTTATTGAACATATATTTTAAAAAACATCTTGGACTTGTGGTGACTTCAGGTAGATTAGAATCACAAAAACAATCACAGTTTGTGGTTTCATTCTCCTTGAATTGCTATAAGCCTAGCTATATTTTTCAATCCCTAAGGCCTTCTACAACTGAGTCTCAAGATATTGCATGGAGCATGTCAACAGAGAAGACAGGAAGAATGAGAGACTGTAGCAGCTATGCTGAATGAAAGGTGCCAAGCACTTCTCCAAAGATTTCAGAAAGTCCAGTGCAGGAAATATGTGGAGAAAAATGCCTTCATTTAATATGTTGGTTTATTTTCTCCAAAATTGGTGTCTTAAGGCACCATGATGAAAATATAAATTAGTTTGCCAGTTCAACAGACAAATTTTGTAGCTACATATAAAAGGGCCTTGATGCCTGTTTGCAAATGTATAGAAAGGTTGGAAGAATTCCTCTATGTATGAAAGCTCTTTCTATACATATAAGATTAGTTATCCCAAAGGAAAATTGCCCCCTCTAACATAAACCCAACTCTCATCTGTAATGTAATGATATGATTAGCTTTTTCTTTTCCCTCCATGACTCTTTTTCTTTTTTGCATTTTTCCTTTTAATCAGTGTGCCCCAGTCTGGAGCTCTATAGTGTTGGACTATACTCCTATCATCCTCCAACAGCATGATTATTTGGGAGTTGTGGTCTAACACTTTTTTTAAAAAAACTTCATATTGGGAGTATACATGGAGATTCTCAATCATCCACATCATGGTTGTCCCAAAGGTGCGCTTTCAAAAGACAACTGGATTTTGTTTTTCTTTGAAAACATTTTGTTTCTCATCCAAGAAGCTTCTTCAATTCTGACTGAATTGGGAGGAGAGTTAGGAGATTGGGAGGAGGGAGTTGGTTTAAATTGGGGGCTTTTTTTCATTGTATTGGAAGAGCAAGAGCGTATATATAAGATTGAAAAATCTAACACTATACATGTTGGCTAACTAATTTATTTACTTCAAATCTGCACTTTCTGTTTTGCTGATTTATTGTTTTTCAAAAGACTGTTTTCATTTTCTAATTCATAACTTATTTCATTTTTAGAATGTAAGTAGCATGTTATATCTTCTGACTCATGTATCCTTCAGAACTCCATGGAATAAATTGATCCAATAGCATATCTAGAATCAGTGTATTAGAAACCTAGATCATTAGATGCCCAGAATTATTGTAAGGCAATGAGATGAAGGACTTTAAGAAACCAATGATATGTTGATAACATCTTAAATGGGTTACATTGATATGTATATGGAATGGTATGGAGAGTTATTCAAATACCTTGACCTTCTGGTAGGTGACTAAAGTTTGGAACAACTTGACTTCAGAAGTCAAGATCCTGAGCGCTGTGCCTTTCAAGGAAGATCATTAATCTGAGTCTGTTCAACAAGAGCAGTTTCTTAAAACAAAGAAGGAATTGCTGTAAATGTCTATCTGGTTCAGGCACTCTGCAGCACCAGAGCTGAGTTTAGTCACTTTAGTTTTCTGACCCATCTTTCCTGGAAATTTCAAGGTGCCTATATAGAATTTCTTAATTCAGTTTTATTCTGGCAATGAGAAGTTTTGAGATAGTTTGATTTGTCTGATAAATTATCCAGGCAGAATCTCTAAATCTCCCTGTTCCTTCTCCAATATACTCTTAATACCAACTAGCTTTCATAAATGTTCAAGAGCTTTTTAGTTACCCTCTTTTCATTCATTCATTTTCTGTTGCTGTTCAAGGCACACACATACTCCCCAGATTACCAGGCATTTCAAAATCATAGTTTAAAACTTAAGCTAAAAACAGGAGTTATAAATACAAGCATATACAACATACCCATTCCCCAGCAGTAACCTTACAGAGATAACATTAACAAAGAAGTCCACATGTTTTGTGGGAGTTAATATTATATTAATATTTTACAGGGAAAAATCTCCTTTGAGTTGAGAGTGTTTCCTTATGAATCAACCATTTGGGAACAATACCAAGTAGTTTGCCATTGCTTTCTTCAGATGCTTTGTGTGTCTCTGTGTGTGTGTTTTATCCTCATATAATCACAGATATACTGTAGTACTATGGCATAAAAAGTCATCAAATGTAGCTTCCATGGTAAGTTCCATGTTACCAAAGCAATTTAAGTGGGAGAGATTGGAAAGCTAGACAAGAGGTGACCTTCTCCTCAGGGCTTGAATATGTATGTGTGTGTGTGTGTGTATGGGGGTGTGGTGTGGTGTGTGTGTGTGTGTGTGTGTGTGTGTAACCATATTTTTGCTGTTTGTTAAGCAGACTCTCCCCTCTGCATTTCCCTGCACGTTTCTGCTCCTTTTACAATATTGGTGAACCCTAGCCATTCTACAAGCAGCAGGGGAGCAGTGGCTCCTGTAGCTTGTATTTCCATGGATTGTGACATTTATATGGCTTCAACCCTTTGCCATAAACCAGAAGACAATGGGAGGGATTTTGACACTGTGCTAATAGCAGGGTTTGATGTTAATGTGTTAATGAACAGTTGAACCCTTAAGCTTTATGGAACCAAAGGTGGACGTTTGAGATCAAGGTGCCAGCCAGATTTAATACTCAGGTGCCAACTGTTCTGAGTCCTGCTTCATTAGCATCCTTTCACCTAGGAGCCTTAAAAGTAAACTGCTAATGAGTACATAGTAAGTCTTCATCTGTAAAAAGAGAGAATGCTGGGACATCTATTCTTTCTTTTGTTGTATAAGTTATTTGAATAAATGGTTTAGTGGTGAAAAAAAGCATCTGTTACATCTTTAGTTTTATTTATAGTGACCTCAGCTTCAAGAGTTAAACCTTGATACTGAAATTAGATTTGGGAGGGGATAAATTCTACTGAGCTATAACTCAAACTAAATGTTGGAAATTGGCAACAGGAAACTAGACCTGATAGGTGGACCCATGCTGTGACCCAGTATACTCCTCTTGATAAAAAAATGGGAGGAGGTTCTCAGGTCAAATGAGCAGTGATCACTGCTGCTTATGGCAAAAATGTGCATCTATCTTAGGATAACAGGGGAAAAGATTCTTCACCCACCTTGATATACGACTATAGAGTTCCTCAATGTAAGAATGATAACTGCAGAAATCTTGTCATTTCATGCATGGAGATATTTTAGTCTATATGTGGATGTAGGGATGCAGCAAATTTAATGCCCCAAATAGGCAGATAGTAGAGATGTTTGCTGGCTGTGTGACAATGGAATTGAATGATGGAGAATAGGAATAACTTGTGTTCCTGAATTTTTTTGATACTTGAAAAATGATCATGTTAACCATCCTATATTTAGTCATGATTGCTGAATATAATGTTCTTGTTCAGGGGTAATATGTTTTTGAGTAGGAGAAGCCTGGGACCAACAGGGGGTGGCTCTTCCTTTGTGCCTTTTTTGTGATCCTCTTGGAATGTTTTGATAGATTCTGTCTAGATCCAGCAGGGCTTTTTTTTTTCTGTTCTTCAAGAAAGCAGACTCTGACTTGCAAATGGAAAGTCTTAATCTCAGTAGTTAAAGGGAGCTTCAGAATTTACACCTCCCAGCTAAGGAGCTTTTGTTAGTCTTTCCCCAGCCTTTTTAATTTCTCCAACTTCTACTCCCCAACCCCTTATTGAAAGATCTGCCTTTTCAATACTTTCTTTTTAGAAATTGCTTTTAAATGTTTTAAAACAGCATTCTAATTGAACTGGGTGTGGGAGCCTTTGAAATTACGTCAAAGGTACATTAACAGAATGAGCCATTTTAGGGAACATTATCAAAGAATTTAAAGAATATAAAGAATATGAGGGGAGGAGTAAATAAGAAGTTCCAGCACTTAAATTGAATGGTATCAACTATGCGCAGGCCAAGAGTCTCTTACTTGTTTGCATTCCACTACCACCGAGTTAGGCATGGTTCAATTGGGAGCACTGACTTTTACCTTCCTTAATCCATTCTTTCTTCATGTTGCTGTTGTCTCCTATTGGGGTTTTGTGCTTGGTATAAAATCTGGGTTGCAAAAATCTGGATAACTACTGACCATGTAGCAAAGAGATGGAGCCCCTGAACTGTTCTTCCATCCAGTGCTTGTCAGGATTTTTGCAGGCCAGATAGCATAGCCCTACTGAATAACTATCTAATACTTATCTAACACATAGAAACCAGGAGACCTTGAATTTTAGCTCTACCTTAGGCACAAAGCCACTGGATGACTTTGGACCAGTCATTTTCTCTCAGGCCTAGGAAGGAGGCAATGGCAAACCTCTTCTGAAAAACCTTCCCAGGAAAACTGCAGCAACTTCTCCAGGCAGCTTCCGAGAATCGGACACAATGGAAGGAGGGATCCCTAATGCTACCTACCGAAGCAAGTTTTTTCAAAGCTCAGTGGTAAGGGTGAGCCTAGTGGCATTGCCAGTTCTTGTGGACCCCAAAGTTGTTGTTTCCCTTGCCACCACTGCCCTCCTTCCCCACCCCAGGCCACCCTACCCCAGCTTCTGGAATGGAAAGCTATAGGGAAATCTGTCTGGCATGTTCACTGCCTTCGTTAAGGTGATTGGCTTAGACCTCCTTCTTTCATTAAGCAATTAGCTGTAATATTTAATTTTAACATTAATGTTGAAATACTAATACTTAATACTTTAATACTTAAATATTTGTATTAAACAAAACATGTACACATTATTTGAGATTATTACTATTGTTACTGATTATTGCTTAATACTTAGTATTAGGGTATTATTAGTATTATTAGTATAATATTAATACTATTGTCTACTGACCTGTAAACTTTTGTATTGGCTGTTATTTGAGATTATTACTGTTAGTGCTGCTTATTGCTTAACATTAGTATTACTGCAGTAGAATTAATATTGTTATCTGCTGACCTGTAAACTTTTATATTGGCTTTATTATTGGTTCCTATAAGTGGTTCTTAGTTTGTAAATTATTTGTAAATTACCCTCAGGAAGTTCTTCAGTTGAGTTGTATATAAATTAACTAATTTATAAATAAATCCATTAGCAGCAGTGAGATCCCCAATTAATTCAGTTTAATTGATTACCAATGAGCTAAAAGTAACAGCAAATGATACTAAATTTTTTAAGAAGCAGCAGCCCTCCAGGACTCAAAGGGCTTCCCAGACAAATGGCCAGTGAAGTTCACTGTAACTTCAGATATGACTGATATCCTTTGAAATGCATGCTAGGAACCAGGAAGGACAACTGATGGATACAGTGAATACAGTAGCTACATTAAGATATTGTGGGATATTGGAAACTTGATTCTATGTTTAGGATTGGAAACTGGGACATAATATTGGGATTACTTAGCTTGGTAGTAAGAGAAGTTTGAGAGTAAGAAGAAAGAGTATTAGATATGTTTAAACAGACAGACAGACAGACTTGGAAGGTGAACATTTTTCTTTGGAAGCTTTTAATGTGAGATGAAATAACCAGATCAGTTCTCTGATTGTATTCTTCCATGTCTGTGAAGTTTTGATTTAGCAAAGTTTAAAACACCCACACTGTATCTCCAAATATAGTGGGCATATAATTTTGAATTAGAGTGTTGAGGACTAACCATTTGAAATAAGTTGCTAGATGGCCATTAGTCTCCTCCATCCAGGCTTATCTTACATTCTTAGATTTTGCTTTGCTATAAGGTTTCTGCATATTGTAATATTTCTTGTATCAAATTAGCATTGCAGAAGATTTTATTACAAATCCCCATCCAGCCATAACCTTTTTCCAATGATCTTAGGTCAGTCACCATTTATCATTTAAAATTATCTATCAGAGTTTTGAGGATAGATCAGCTTTGAAAGAACTATAGGTTGCATGTAATTGCATGAAATTAAGACAGCAATCACAACAACCATACATAGCTGGCTCTGATTTACACAAATCCAGTGGCCTCCACATTTGCCAGGGCACAAATATTGAACCCACCCACTTGCCTGCTCTGCTTCTGGCATAGTAATTCATTTTATCTCCATTTCCAAAACATTGGCATACCAGTTTATACATGGCTAAGAATTATACTAAAATAGCTCTTAAAATGTGCAGAAGAGCCTTGGGGAAAATTGGCTAACAGTGAATATTTTTCACCCAGAATATCTGATGGTTTTGCAGGTAAAGACTCAGGGACCCCTTGATAGTGGGTAGGGGCATGATGAGAAATTTTAAAAAGTGTGATATGTTCTAAGCACATATAGTAATTGAAAAGTGAACTTGTGGATGGCTCATGCTAACTTCTACCCCTCCTCCATATATGCAAGAATTTGTGTATGTACGTGTGTCTGTCTGTGACTTCTATCCCCCTCCATATATATGCAAGAATGTGTGTGTATGTGTGTCTGTCTGTCTGAAACCATTCACAGAGATAAACAACTAAGTTGTCTTATGAAAAATCATTGATCAGTTTCTGAGAAATCCTGAAATTCCTTGTAACCACTATATAGCAGGGATGATCTGAAAAAGTTGGGTTCCACTATGCATAGTGTTTGATATTCAGGAAGCTAAATATTTGTCCTTACTTTGTTTTTTAATAGCCTTAGTTGTTGAAAAGGAAAGCACAATATGAAACATTTTTCAAATATAAAAGGTGATATATTATCTTGAAATCTTCAGCCAAAGGCCTATCTCCTTCAAAATATAACCTGCTTTTAATTGTGCAATTTCTAGAATTAGTCAGTTCTATTTCTTGCCATTTTCTCTTCCCATCAGTTATCTTTCTCCTCCTAAGCTATTGATTTTAGCCTTTTCTTATCATCTCTTCATTCAGTTTCTTGTTCCAAAACTGTAGTTCCTCTGTCCCTTAGCTTCCATTGAGCAAGGTAAGAGGGATCACTTGAGATTCAGGTTTATCTTGTATGTTTGCTCATTTATAAATCTTTTCCTTTCCATGTTATTTCTGCATCAGTCTTCTGATTGTCATAGCAATCAGCCAGCTATCAATCTTGGCCATTTATTACAATGAGATTTGAAGTGATCAATCCCATGTTTCACTGCTTTCCAACATTTTTTCTCCTCCCTCTCTCTCCATCTCAGCTGTTTTTCTTTCTTCTAAATTATTCAAATTTTGTCACTTCCAATCTGAGCCTTGATCAATAGACAAAGTTAATGATAATCACAAAATAAACTCTGAGGTTTCAAAGTTCATCAGGCTTCAGCCCCTCCCCCCCTATCCTGGGACCACGTCAGAGGCTTTCATTGATTGTTGTGGAGGGAGAGCAGGAGTTTGAACCTGGCCTCTCTCCTCTCAACAAACTGATCTGGATTCAAGACTGCTTCAATTCTCTTCCTTATCTGGAACTTT
Source organism: Crotalus tigris (assembly GCF_016545835.1). NCBI lineage: Eukaryota > Metazoa > Chordata > Lepidosauria > Squamata > Viperidae > Crotalus > Crotalus tigris. The sequence continues at coordinate 101,955 of NW_024096502.1, forward strand.
TTGCCTATCTTATAATGTCTGTTATTTTAGATAAAAAGCCCAATCAATTGATTTAGAAAGCAGGCAAGTTCTATTCCTCTCTGATAACTTTGCTCCCTGCTATTTTATCAGATAGGTCAGGGTTTTTGTATGACTCTGCTGAGTTTTGGAAATGACCTCTGCAGATATTTTATCAATGGCTGTTAAAAAATCTCTGGTCATGGTAGTGATGGTTGTAATAATGCTTTCTCCAAGAACTGTGACTTGTGTAATAGTTTCTGTCACATCCAGTTTTAGATTTTCAGCTCCAAATAGGCAGCAGAAATGATTTATACATGTATATATGCATGAGATCTTTTCATCACCTAATATAACTTTACACAACTGTGTTTTGCTTGGAGATCCTTTATGCAAGCTCAACAAGAGTGTTAAATGTATTGTGACTTACGATATTTCATGTGATTTTGGACAGTACTCATTCATTGCTATTTAAAGGAAGCAAAAGCTCTACACAAATAGAAAAGCCACAAGGTCTGCCTTAGAAAGAGTAAGAACTTTAGAAAAATACATGGACACCATGGACGGAAAGCATCATCTGTTTAAGAATTTTGAAGTATTTGTATGGTCTTTGCTCTCAAATAACCCAATAGTGGTTTCTCCCTTTCAAATGAGTTGGAAATAAACCACAAGTAATCTTTCACTTACAACCACAATGGAGTCCAAAATTTCCATTGCTAAGCTAGACAGTTGTTAAGTAAATTTTGCATCATTTTATAACCTTTCTTGCCATAGTTGTTAAGTGAATCACTGCAATTGTTAAGTTAGCAACACAGTTGTTAAATGAATCTGGTTTCCTCACTGACTTTGCTTGTCAGAAAGTCACAAATGACCCCGGGACACTGCAACTGTCATAAATAGGAGCCAGTTGCCAAGTAGCCAAATTTTGAGCATGTGACTGTGGGGATAATAATAACAGTAGTAAAGTTGGAAGGGACCTTGGAGGTCATCTAGTCCAACCCCCTGCTCAGGCAGGAAATCCTACACCATTTCGGACAAATGGCTGTCCAGTCTCTTCTTAAAAACTTCCAGTGTTGGAGCATTTACTGCTTCTGGAGGCAGGCTGTTCCACTGATTAATTGTTCTCACTGTCAGGAAGTTTCTCCTTAGTTCTAGGTTGCTTCTCTCCTTGATTAGTTTCCGCCCATTGCTTCTTGTCCTGCCTTCAGGTGCTTTGGAAAATAGCTTGATTCCCTCTTCTTTATGGCAGTCCCTGAGATATTGGAATACTGCTATCATGTCCCCCCTTGTCCTTCTCTTCGTTAAACTAGACATACCCAATTCTAGCAACTGTTCCTTATATGTTTTAGCCTCTAGTCCCCTAATCATCTTTGTTGCTCTTCTCTGTACTCTTTTTAGAGTCTCAACATCTTTTTTACATCGTGGTGACCAAAACTGGATGCAGTATTCCAAGTGTGGCCTTACCAAGGCATTGTAGAGTGGTATTAATACTTCACGTGATCTTGATTTTATCCCTCTGTTAATGCAGCCTAGCACTGTGTTGGCCTTTTTGGCAGCTGCAGCACACTACTGGCTCATATTTAGGTGATTGTCTACTAGGACTTCGAGGTCCCCCTCACAGTTACTACTATTGAGCATGGTGCCACCTATGCTGTACTTGTGCATTTGGTTTTTCTTGCCTAAATGTAGAACCTTGCTTTTTTCACCATTGAATTTAATTTTGTTAGTGCCCAGTGTTCAAGTCTGTCCAGATCCTTCTGTATCTTAAGCCTGTCTTCTGGAGTGTTGGCTATTCCTGCCAGCTTGGTGTCGTCTGCAAATTTGATGAGTTCCCTATCTATCCCTTCGTCCAAATCGTTGATGAAGATGTTGAAGAGCATTGGACCCAGAACAGAGCCCTGGGGCACCCCACTACACACTTCCCTCCATATAGATGCAGTTCCATTGATGACCATTCGCTGAGTACGGCCGATCAGCCAGCTACGGATCCATCTGGTGGTGATTCTGTCTACCCCACATTTTTCTATCTTATCAAGTAGTAGGTTGTGATCTACTTTATCAAATGCCTTACTGAAGTCCAAGTAAATTATGTCCACAGCATTCCTCTGATCCACTAATTTTGTCACTAGGTCAAAGAATGCAATAAGATTTGTCTGGCATGATCTATTTTTGACAAACCCATGTTGGCTTTTAGTAATGACTTTGGTTGCCTCTAGGTGTTCGTTGATTCGTTGTTTGATTATCTTTTCCAGGATCTTCCCAGGTATTGAGGTCAGGCTGATAGGTCTGTAATTTCCTGGATCCATTTTTTTTCCTTTTTTGAAGATGGGAACTACATCAGCTCTTTTCTAGTCCTCTGGTAGTTCCCCTGTGTTCCAGGATCTTTGAAAAATATAGTTCAGTGGTTCCGATATCACATCTGCCAGTTCCTTGAGAACCTTGGGGTGTAATCCATCTGGTCCTGGTGATTTGTACTCATCTAGGCTGGACAGATGTTGTAGTGGTTGTAAGTGTGAAGAATGGTCATAAGCCATTTTTTTCTAATCATGTTTTTTCAAAACATTGAATGGTCACTAAACAAATGCTTGTAAGTACCTGTATTCATAACATGCTTGAATTTATATAACAATTCTGTTTCTGTTGCTGTCAAAATGTTCCTACAATTGGAACATATCCATATCAATTTAAGACATCTGTTGGAATACCATGGGGTGATTGCTAGAGCCTCTGTGTCTATAAAAAAGGATTAGAAAATTTGAGAAAAGATCATATGTGAGGCTCTAGTGAAATCTCCACAAGAAGGAAAATCTCAAAATAAATGTATCATTGGCAATAGCAGCAAACAAGTATTGACTTCAAATGCTATTATAGGAATTAAAGTAATAATCATGTCAACAAGATTGAGCAAAACATCGGAAGAAGCAAAGGATGCCCATGGGCGATGGACATGCCAATTTATCTACCTTGAAGCACCTAATTGCATTTTTTTTCAAGCAACTAAATGTAAATAGTAAGAGAGCAATTTAAAATGTTAGGAGATAGGCAAGTTGAATTCCTCTGTAATATTGTGTTGCCCTTTCTCTGCAAGTCTTGTCTACATTCTAAAGTATAAAAATTATTTTATTATTTATTCTAAATCTTACACAGGAAATGCTCCAGAAGGCTGTCAGAGTTCATGGGCAGGCACAAGATGGATTTCCTTAAAAATGTTTTTTCCTCCCATTACAGGAAGTCAACAGGATATGTCTTTTGCCTAGATCTGTAAGACCTAGTTCTTTGACTGTGCATTGTAGGAAAATTTTTGCATATATTTGTATTTTGCTGTTGTCCACCATTTTGTAAAAGATGGAGATTTTTGCAACCATGATGCCTGCTTTAATGTAGTCAAGACAGCCAGATACTTGTTACCCCCAAAAAAGGGGACACAGATTTGTTAAATTCTTCAATACACTAATGTATATGCAGGTATTTAAATTTGAGTGAAATTCTGTACATTGTAGAATTGTAGGGATGAATTGGCTTAACCTTTTGCTATCCTTGATTTTTAACTGTGGGTGGGTGGCTTCAAAATCTTTCCTATGTCTTCAAACTAGATTTCAGCCAGTCTACCTTTCAAAAGGAGGATTGCTGTCTGAAGCATGAGATACCATCATTCTATTAATTACACTTCTAAATAAACATTAATTTGGACAAAATGTTCAGCACCAACCCCAAACAAACACACTGGGGAGTAAATTCCACTCCTTTCTCTAAATTGTATTAAATCTCAGATTATCTTAATGAACTCAAAAGGTACACTCAATCATTTTAGCTGCATATTTAAAAATAATACATGTAATGCAAATCTAAATATTGCAAATGGCAAATGCTAACCCCACAATCATTTTGTTTTGTTTTTTAATCTTAGGGCCTCATTTTAGATATTTCCTTTCTATTACACTAAACTTAGTTCATTCACTATAAGTAAACACCTATAGTGTCTTTAACTTCAGAACAACTGCTGTGAACCATGCCCATTAAGATTTTCCTAATTGTTTGGACAATTTAATTATAAAATGGAGAAAACTCATAAATTCTTCTTTTAAAATGGTGCTGGACTCGATGGAACTAATTACTGTCATCCACTGAGGCCATCAAATACACATACAGAGAGGGGGGGCAGGTAGGGAATGAGAGGTATCATATGATTGCAAGATATATGCAAAATGCCTCAAGAAATACTGGAATGTTCTTTACTAGAGATAATTAAACAGTGGCTAGACAATCATTTGAAGATACTTGCCTGAATGAAGATTGGATTAGATGACCTCAAAAAACTTTTCAAACTGAAATTCTGGGTTTTAATGGATGAGCATCCAATATATCTTTATGAGTGAGCAGTGCATACTAGAAGTAAACATGTGAACTATTCCTGATAAGATAGTCAAAGACAGGCCCTGCTGAAAATAATTATATTTGCTTTATACACAAAGGCTGAAGAGCCTTCCAGAAATGTTGCTATCAAAGAACTCTCACATATGGAGCCAGCTTCTCTCTTATTGCTCCTAAGCAGTGACTTTGATGGGCTTTGGCTTAGGGAGGGAATCACATTTGTTGCTGCTAGTTAAATTTCAACTGCTGAAGCCTCTGAACCATAGTCTGCGCTCTCAACCCCTACTATCCCCCTGCACCCTGCCCGATTGACTGGTAGGAATCTGGCCAAGGAGCTTTGCATAAGCAGTTGATTTGGATAAAGGGCTCCTCACTTGAAATGCTGTCCTACAGACTTTTCAGATGCTAGTCTCTTACTCAACCCACCCCCAGCCAAAGTCCCATGATTACATGATTGCATTGTTGCTTTCATCTATCTTTTTTCCACTCAGTGCAGTCAGAAGGACAAAGCTTAAAGGATGGCTTAAAATCTATTGACTTAGAAACTTAAAAGCATTCTTTAAATAATTAAAAAAAACCCTAATGATTTGAAAACCAGGCTGGAGACTTGTCGAATACCTATGTTGGAAATTAATGGATAATTGGTATGTGCTATTAACCTCTGTGAGATGAAGCTATAGCAGTTAAATATAGGTGCTCTCAATTAGAGCCAAAACAAATGAGATTCTCAAAATGTTAGTTGATAAATGTTTCAAATGAACCAGGAGCTTTTAAAAAGATTATCAAGATTCCAGAGTAGAGAAAGTATGAGTTTACCCAGTGAACCTGAAACTTTAAATTATTTATATTATATATATTATATATATATATATTATATTTCTTTTATGTATTCAAATAAGTTTATTTCATTTTTCCATTTATTTCATTTTTACATACTATTTATATTGAAAACAGTATCCTTATGCTGTAATTGTGCTATGTACTTAGAACAGTAATGGGATTTTTTTTTTCAGTAAATGAAACATCTACAAAATTATTTTCTAGATTTGTATTATTTCTGTCACAATAACAACTTCAATTATTCTTTAATATATATATGTATGCATGTATGTATGTATGTATGTATATATGTAGGTCTTTGGTGATTCGGGTTTTCTCCCGCGTAAAATTGGAAGTGTCTTGGCGACGTTTCGATGAAGTCCCATTCGTCATCTTCAGGCTGGTGTTTTCAGCTTCGTGCTTCGAGGAGCACGAAGCTGAAAACACCAGCCTGAAGATGATGAATGGGACTTCGGCGAAACGTCGCCCAGACACTTCCAGTTTTACGCGGGAGAAAACCCGAATAACCAAAGACCTACATACAAACACCTGCGAAAACCTCATATATATATATATATATATATATATATATATATATATATATATATATATATATATATAGTTTTTATACTTTAAAGCAATCCAAATAACTTTTTAAAATTTTATTTTCTTTATTTTTTTATTTCCTTGCTTCAGCTTCCTAGCTTTAAATGGAGATGCCACCTTTGAATTTTTAATGTTTCCAAAGCAAATCATAATAAAGATAGGTAAAATAAAATTTACATTCAGATCCTCCCTCCACATTTGCAAGATTTTGTAAGAGTTGCACTGGAAATGTTAGCAACACTTACAAATGGCCATATTGCCAACAAGCAAAGGCAGGGGTTTGCCTCAATAGCCTTTGGTGCTACTGTATAACCCAGGGGTTCTCAACCTTGGCAACTTTAAGACTTGTGGACTTCAAGCTGGCTGAGGAATTCTGGGAGTTGAAGTCCACAAGTCTTAAAGTTGCCAAGGTTGAGAACCCCTGGTATAACCATTGCATTGCAGAAAAATAATATTCTCCATCTTTTTCCTGCTCTCTATTAGCCTTCCAGGTTTTTGTAGCTCATAGAGAGAGCTATTTGGTCTAGTGCAGTGGTGGTGAACCTATGGCATGGGTGCCAGAGGCGGCACTCAGAGTCTTCTCTGTGGGCACGCGCACCATCGCCCCAGTCCTAGGCCTTCAGCTGGGTTTTATAAAACCTTTTCGCTTTAGGCCTCCGCCGCCGTGTGCAAAAAAAAAAAGGTTCAATCAGTCAATTTCAACTTCTCGCAGGGAAAAAAAAGATCTTGCAAAGTTGGAATTGATTGATTGAACTTTTAGTCCCACCCAGTCTGCCGTTACCACCGCAGCCATGCCCACCCAATGGGCCATGCCCACCCAATTCACCACACCCAGCCAATGGGCCACACCCACCCGGCACTTGACGATACATAAGTGGGTTTTGGATTGCAGTTTGGGCACTCAGTCTCTAAAAGGTTCGCCATCACTGGTCTAGTGGTTAAGGCACCAGGCTAGAAGCTAAGCAGACTGTTCTACTTCTAGTTCCGCCTTAGGCAGGAAATCTAGGTGGGTGACTTTCACTCTCTCTCACTCCAGCTAACCAAATAGAGTTGTTGTGAGGAGGAGGAAGTTCTGCTGGATATGTACACTGCCCTGAATTATTTGTTCAGATAGTAAAGGTGGGATACAAATAATTAAATAAATAACTCAGCAGTACTATCTAATGACAGATAAGTAGTTCTAATGATAGAACCTGGAATTTGTTTCCTTTCTATTTTGTTGCACAGACAGTGGAAAATGGGAACCATGAGGTTTTATTTTTTCCAATAAAGGGAAAATAAGAGGTGGAAGAAATATTAGGCATGTTCACCATTTTGAGCTATTTATAAAAATAATAAAGCAGAATAGATAGATAGATAGATAGATAGATAGATAGATAGATAGATAGATAGATAGATATAGTTGTATTATTTTGTCATTTGTGTTAACAATCTTTAGATATTTGCAAAACATAAGAAGTCTGATGGAACGGGCCAATGGCCACTTGTCCCAATTCTTTGTCTAATAATGATGCGTTCTGGAAGTTTGAGCATGGAACAACATTTTATTTCATTGTTGCTCCTTAGCAGTGGATACTTAAAGTGAATAAGTAGTATATAAATGTTTCTAAATAAATGTATAAACTCTAGATTTAGATACTTCCATCCAATCTAGAAGGTATTGATTGATAAGCCTCTCTTCAGTGAATTTGTCTTTTAAATTGGTAAATATCACTTAAAATGGCAACAAATGCTGACATTCAACTATATGATGTGTTATATTAATTCTCAATCTCCTTACACTTCATTTTAATGAATAGCCTTGAGTTCTAATTTTATTAGCCAAAGGGATAAACTTCTTTTTATTCAACTTTTCTCTGCTTCTAAGCAACCTTCATGTTAATCATAATCTGCTAACATTTTAAGCTGAAGGCACCCAGAAAGGACATCTGATACATAGACCTGGGGTGGGGAAGGCTATAATAGATAAAGAACTAGTTAAATCTGATGTAACTGTATTATCACAAACAACATTTCATAAATAAATAATAAAAAAACTTCACATACTGTTGCTTATGCCAAGGTTGTCATTCAAGGTCTTAATCACTGCTATTACATAATCTAAGTATCTGGTTACCTTAAATTGTCATTCAGTTTTCTTTACTAGATGCTGTCCAGATGTTTTGGCTTTCAGTTTCCACAATCCTCAAACAATTGTCAGTACAGGTCATAGAAGAGTGGAGCAGAAGTCCCATACAAATATAATGTAGCAGTGCAGCAAAAAACCAATGTTTTGGAGCTATCTCCAAAATCATGCATACAAGTTTATATACATATGTATCCTACACACAAAACCCATTTTTTTCTGCCCAGTACCATACTGCAATAAAAGATAGGAAAGGAGACTTAAGACTGAACAATATTGCAACTAAAAAGCCTTTTTGTTTTTTAAGAAAATATTTATTAACATTTACCATGCTTGACATTCAAATTAAAGCATATTGAACTTTTTTTTAAAAAAAAATGTTAACAATAACAATAACAACAACAATAATAATAAAGTTGGAAGGGACCTTGGAAGTCACCTAGTCCAACTCCCTGCTCAGGCAGGAAACCCTATACAATTTCAGACAAATGGCTGTCCAATCTCTTCTTAAAGACTTCCAGTGTTGGATTATTCACAGCTTCTGGAGGCAGGTTGTTCCACTGATTAATTGTTCTAACTGTCAGGAAGTTTCTCTTTAGTTCTATGTTGCTTCTCTCTTTGGTTAGTTTCCATCCGTTGTTTCTTGTCTTGCCTTCAGGTGCTTTGGGGAATAGCTTGACTCCCTCTTCTTTGTGGCAACCCCTGAGATATTGGAACACTGCTATCATGTCCCCTCTTGTCCTTCTCTTCATTAAACTAGACATATCCAATTCCAGCAACCGTTCCTTGTAAGTTTTAGCCTTCAGTCCCCTAATCATGTTTGTCGCTCTTCTCTGTAGAGTCTCTTCTTTTTCTAGAGTCTCAACATCTTTTTTACATCGTGGTGACCAAAACTGGATGCAGTATTCCAAGTGTGGCCTTACCAAGGCATAGTAAAGTGGTATTAACACTTCACGTGATCTTGATTCTATCACTCTATTAATGCAGCCTAGCACTGTGTTGGCTTTTTTGGCAGCTGCAGCACACTGCTGGCTCATATTTAAGTGATTGTCCACTCACAATTACTACTATTGAGTAAGGTACTATACCTGTGCATTTGGTTTTTCTTGCCTATATAATATAATTTATAAAATTTATACAGGATCCTATTTTGTATTAAATGGTCACTGACCTTAAAATCCTACAAGCTAGGCTCCAGCAGTATGTGGATCGAGAACTACCAGAAGTACAGGCAGGATTTCGAAGAGGCAGAGGAACTAGAGATCAAATTGCCAACATACGCTGGATCATGGAGAAAGCTAGGGAGTTCCAGAAAAACATCTACTTCTGCTTCATTGACTATGCTAAAGCCTTTGATTGTGTGGATCACAACAAATTGTGGCAAGTTCTTAAAGAGATGGGAGTACCAGACCATCTCATTTGTCTCTTGAGAAACCTATATGCGGATCAAGAAGCAACAGTGAGAACTGGACATGGAACCACTGATTGGTTCAAAATTGGAAAAGGAGTCCAGCAAGGCTGTATACTGTCACCCTGCCTATTTAACTTATATGCAGAGCACATCATGAGAAAGGCAGGGCTAGATGAATCAAAAGTTGGAATTAAGATTGCCGGGAGAAATATCAACAACCTCAGATATGCAGATGATCCCACTCTAATGGCAGAAAGTGAAGAGGAACTAAAGAGCCTCTTGATGCGGGTGAAGAAGGAGAGTGCAAAAGTTGGCTTGAAACTCAACATTAAGAAAACCAAAATCATGGCATCCGGTCCTCTCAATTCCTGGCAAATAGATGGGAAGAAATGGAGGTAGTGACTTATTTTATTTTTCTGGGCTCCAAGATCACCTCAGATGGGGACTGCAGCCAAGAAATTAAAAGACGCTTGCTCCTGGGGAGGAAAGCTATGGCAAATCTAGACAGCAGACTAAAAAGCAGAGACATCACCCTGCCAACAAAAGTGCGTATAGTCCAGGCCCTGGTTTTCCCAGTTGCAATGTATGGCTGTGAAAGTTGGACCATAAGAAAGGCTGAGCGCAAAAGAATTGAGGCCTTTGAACTATGGTGCTGGAGAAGACTCCTGCGAGTCCCTTGGACTGCAAGGCAATTCAAACCGGTCAGTCCTAGAAGAGATCAACCCCGACTGCTCTTTAGATGGCCAGATCCTGAAGTTGAAACTCAAATACTTTGGCCACCTAATGAGAAGGAAGGACTCACTGGAGAAGGGCCTAATGCTGGGAAAGATTGAGGGCAATAGAAGAAGAGGACGACAGAGAATGAGATGGCTGGATGGAGTCACTGAAGCAGTAGGTGTGAACTTAAATGGACTCCAGAAGACGGAAGAGGACAGGAAGACCTGGAGGAACATTGTCCATGGGGTCGCGATGGGTCGGACACGACTTCGCAATTAACAACAACAAAATTTTGTATTAAATGCAATTATATCCTGTTTTTAAGGGTGATATTTTTCTATCTAAATGCTGCACTTTAAATAGAAGAGAAATTTGATCAGTTGCTACAGGAGGAAGTTGCAGAATCTGGGTGCTGCTCCAGAGAAAATCATTCCCATGTTTTTATGATTAAGAAATTAACATTAAGATAAACTTTATTGTCATTTTTTTACTGTGAGCACACTGGCATACATTAAAAATGAAATTCTGTTCCCTGGTCTCAAAAGAAAATATATATCCATTCATACACATACATAACACACATATTCACATGCTATTTACATACATACATATATACCTACATCCATACATATATACCTACACGTGTGTGTGTGTGTGTGTATTTGTTTTCGTAGATCTTCACCGGTATAGGTATGCAGGTCTTGATGTATTCGGGTCTTTTCCCGCATAAGATTGAGAGTATCTTGGTAACGTTTCAACGAGGTCCCACTCATCATCTTCAGGCTGGGGTTTTCGGCTTCATGCTTGTGCGAGCAAAGTGTGATCGGAGCTGCCATCTCTCTATATATATTGGTGGGTGGGTGTGGTATGTTACTTCACAGCCTTCAGCCTTGGACATCACATCACAGAACTCAAGAGGCTACAACGCTAAAGCTCAGGATGTTACAACACAGCCAACCACCCAGGATGGTGCACCACAGAACTCAGGATATCACTACACTAGATCTCAGGATGTCATCACACAACCCATTACCCAGGTCGTTACAACACAAAAGACTAATGGGCACACAGCCAGCACAACTACTCAGGATGTTACAAAACAGCCAAACAATCCACAAACAATAACTCCCACACAGCCAACCAATCCACCTACAGCAACTAAGCCAGCACTCCACATACCCCCACCAATATATATAGAGAGACGGCAGCTCCGATCACACTTTGCTCGCACAAGCACGAAGCTGAAGACCCCAGCCTGAAGATGACGAGTGGGACCTCGAAACGTCACCAAGATACTCTCAATCTTACATGGGAAAAGATCGAATCACTGTCCATTTTGAATACATAGCAGAAAGAGGAAACTTGAGAGTTCACAAGGTTAATACTGTATGGAACAAAACTATGACTGAATCTGGATGTTCTGCTTCGGATACCACGAAGCCTACTCCCAGAAGGTAACAGGAAAACAGGTCATGAAAAGAATTGTTAAATTGTAGATGTATTTACAATTAATAATTGTCATTATTAAATGACAATTAATAATTGCCTTTTTAGCTGAAGTAGAAGCAAGAGGGAAAGAAACTTTAGGTATGGCAACATTGAAGGACTCAGGTTTCCTCCTTGCATTAATAGAGTTGTCCTTTCCTTTCTCATGGAAGATGCTCCTCATTCATCTTTGTAGAATTTCACATGATCAGTTTCAGTGTGGTACACTGATTTATCAAAGCCATCTCTTATCATAACAAATTGTTTCAGGAAACCTCTGCTCAGCAGGTGAAGGGCAGGGGGAGGAAAGAGGCTTTCTCTTGAGTTTTGTTTAGAGCCTCTAAGTGCCTGCCCAGCACACAGATTTGCCTTTGCAGAGGTGCTGCAGCAATCTGACAAGCTGCTTTGCAAACTCTAGGAATGTTGATATTAAATTTCCCTCTGCCTGTAAACAGAGCACTAGGACAGGATGACTGAGAACCCATTGCCATCTGGCAAGCTGCAGAATGAAGATGAAAGGAGCTGGGATGATAAAAGGAAAGCAAGATGGAAAGCTGATGGAACTGGCAGGTTATGCCAAACATATCTTGACTGGGTAACAGAGGGCAGCTTCTTATCCTACTTTGTTGGCTGGTCAGTGGAGTTCTATTTACAAATATAATTTGGTTTTACGTGGTACATGAAAGAGGGTATTTTTTTGCTGCTTAGGAAATAACGATGAGCAATACCTGGATGTACTAGAAAATGTTATAACAGTATGACCTGCTCCTGACTTTTTTTTTGCAAGATACTCAATTTATTCTATTCCACCCTCAAGAGTTTTCCATTTCCTCACAACAGGGAAACCTCTAATCACAATCACTATTGAGTGATGTTAACCCTTTAAGCCAGGGGTGTCAAACTGCCAGCCTGTGGGCCAGATACATCATGCGGAAGCCACGCCTACCCCATTGCTGGCAATGGCAAAACTCTTCTGATATGTTGCGCAAAATCACATGACGTCACAAGTTTTATATGTCTGCTTTAAGCTATCTTAATGAGAATTTGTATGATGATTTTGCCACAATACAGGCATTGGGTATTATTGTTGTATTTATTTGAGCAAGCTTAAGATGCCCAAGCCATGATCATCAAGGAATAAGCCTCAATGAACTGGATAGAATTGACTTCAGAATTGCAACACGTAGAAGCCTTCTGTTTTAACTATGCAAAGTTAGGCATTTCTATCTAGGGGTAACACTGACTGAATATATTTGGAGTTACTCTAGATAAATGAGAAGGAGCTACTGTTTAAAAGACTACCTACAATTTGTCATTTGATGATTTATAACCTAATACATTTTCCAAAAGTGAAGAATTGAACCACTACATCACCTCCAAGAACAATACAAACTAAATCCAGTTTCTTACATTTCTCTTTTCTGTGTTTGTGCTCTGGAGATTCCAATACTTGGAATGATTTCTCATTTTACCAAACAATCCTGAGAGGTAGGCTGGACTGAGATAATTGGGTTATTGTAAGTGTATACAATGTATTACATCAGATTTAAAAGCATGATGGTAGGGAAGGGGATTTTTGTTTCAGTTTTTTTTTCCAGAAATGCACATTTCTCTCTGTGTGTATTCCTTTCAGCAGTTATGATAAAATTGCTAGTACATTTTTGATTGTGATAAATATACCATGTTTCCTCAAAAATAAGACCCAACCAGAAAATAAGCCCTAGCATGATTTTTCAGGATGCTCATAATATAAGCCCTATCCCAAAAATAATACCCAGTTAAGATTGTCAGCTAGACGGACACATTTACTACTGTGTTTCCCTGAAAATAAGCTCTAAAATAAGATCCAGTCTTATTTTCAAGGAAACACAGGTAGCTTATTTTGAAAAGCAAATTCTTCTAACCCTTGTGACTGGGATGCCCAGCAACATACAAAACCAGCAACTATAGCTAGACATTTTAATTTGTGTCAGTCAGTCAGTCAATTTCTATGGCCGCCCATTCAGTCAATGACAATTAATTACTGGATGTACCTCTTGTGGTGCAGGATTTTTGCCATTTGTTTTCTTGTTACTTTAATCTGTAATTTTATTGTGTGTTTTACTGCACATTCATTGTCCTCAGTCTTTTAGATTGCAAATCTTATGCTGAGAGTTCAAGGGCATTGTAGTGTAGAAAGAACTTGTTTATGTTCAGGAGATTCAGGACTGTTTCTATTTAAGCTTCTATTAAAATGAAAGCATGTTTCTGGAAGAAACATAATTATGCACACAGAAGTATTCTTGAGTTAAGTCTCTAGGTACTCCAGATAGGACTAGGAAATCCTTAAGAGCAGAAGTGTAATTAGTCCTTGGTCCACTCTATTTAAAATCTAGTGTGGTTGTTCAATCAACAGAAATTGCATACTCCTACTGTATAACTATGGTCAGTTAGCTCCAGCAGATCTGACATTGATGTTCCAAAGGCCAGATTTCATATAAGGCAAGATCCTATGTCAAACAAGATTGACAGCCTAAACTACCATATATGTTTGGAGTGAATATAAATATCCCTTGAAGTGGACGAAAGGAATTTTTCAAAGGCATTATCAGAAATACATAAATCTTTCCTGAATGGGATGTAGTGGCTTGCTGACCTATTGTTCTGCCGCTGAGGCCTTTTGCTGCCTTAATAACTATTTCCTTTCCAAATTGCTGAGATGCCCACAGGAAAGAATCGGTGTCAAAAGGCCCCATAATGGCAGAATATAGAGCAGCTGCTGGAGGCAGAAAGCTGTAAATCAAGATGCTTTTAGCAGTTGTGCTCCACTGGGGCAATAGTTTAGCAACTTCTCAACATCCATTCCTTTAAGAGTTTTATTATTTATCACATTTGTATTCTATTTACTAAGGGCTCAAAGCAGCATTCATGAAGGTCTTCCTTCATTTTATCCTCCTGTCCCTCCTTTTATGTTCTTGCTGAGCTAGAATGACTGTCCTCAAATGTCCCAAGACACTTCATAATCAAATGGGGCTTGGATCTTTTTTTTTTTTTTGGTCCAAGTCTGATGTTTTAACCACTGCAGCTGCTGCCTGAATTGAACAATCTGTATTCAGGGTTATGTGCTGCAATACTTCAATGTCCACAAACTATTCCAAAAAGGAGAGGTGCTGGGCAAAACTGTTTAAAAAATGTTGGAAACTCTCTCGTGATGAATCCACCTTATGCAAGAAGTATCTCATAGCATGTGACTCTGGTAGTACCAGCAGGTATTACATCTTAATGTGTTTGGATCCTACACACTGGTGAAAGCCAATGTAGCAAAGAGGTTAAAGTGTTGGACTAAATGGTCCACTCAGAGGCCTTGGAAATTCCTGAGATGACTGTGGGCCAGTCTGTCACCCAATTGATGTTAACAGATTTGTGAGGATAACAGGGAAGTTCTCATGTAAACTATTTTGAACATCTAGAGAAAAATGGTGATATAATTGATACAAAACTAATAGAGTGGGCAGCTCTTGGAATGAGAGAACTCTTCAGGTATGTTGCTCAGAATCAGGTAGAACAGAAAAGTCCTTAGTGCAAAATTAGTATGTTTGCTTAAAAATGATGGTATGAGAGAAGAGAAATAGGGAACACTATTAGAGTGAACTAAATTAATAGCCCATGCAGACCAAAGTAATCTATTCCAAATGAAAGTAATTCTCTAGGGCAGTGGTTCTCAATCTTTTTAATGCCGCAACCCCCCAACTGGTCGTAAGTCGAGGACGACTCAACCGGTCGTAAGTTGAGGACTACTCAACTGGTGCAGCCCCGTTTGCAGAATGGGACTTTTGGCGGGCTCAGCAGGGTAGAGACAGCCTGGACAATTCCTATTGGCTTTGGAAAGCCAATAGAATTAGACTCTATTCAAGAGAGTCTCTTCTATTGGCTTTCAAAAGCCAATAGAATAAAAAGGAGTAGCACAGCTAAGGAAAAGGGGGAAAAAATGGCGGACTGCGTTGTTTGGCGACCCCCATGAAATGGTCGTTCGACCCCAAATGGGGTCCCGACCCACAGGTTGAGAACCACTGCTCTAGGGGGTTAGGCCAGCGGTTCTCAACCTATGGGTGGCGACCCCATTTGGGGTCGAACAACCATTTCACGGGGGTCACCGAACAACGCAGTCCGCCATTTTTTTCCCCTTTTCCTTAGCTGTGCTACTCCTTTTTATTCTATTGGCTTTTGAAAGCCAATAGAATAGACTCTCTTGAATAGAGTCTAATTCTATTGGCTTTCAAAAGCCAATAGGAATTGTCCAGGCTGTCTCTGCCCTGCTGAGCCCGCCAAAAGTCCCATTCTGCAAACAGTGCTGCAAGTTGTCTGCAGCGAAGGCGAGCTGTCTGGAAATTTCCACCCCTCCCTGCTGAGCAACTACTAAAAATGTAAGTAAAAGAGGGCCAGGGGTGGGAGGCCGGCGGGCGCAGGGAGGGTTGCTGGCGTGCGTGGGGCCCGGCAGGTCCCTTACCTCCCTTGGACTGGGCCAGCTGGTGGCCCAGCCAGTGGTCGGCCTGCTCCGTCTCTGCCGCTTGCCAGCTACGCCTCGGCCAGCGCAGGGGGCGGCACCATGCATGCGTGGTGCTCCTGGGCAGGGAAAGTCCTCGATTACAACTGGTTGGGTAGTCCTCGACTTACGAACAGTTGGGTAGTCCTCGACTTACAACCGGTTGGGGTCGCGGCATTAAAAAAAGGTTGAGAACCACTGGGTTAGGCAGATGTCTTTCCCAGACTAAAGAAAATGCCCAACTTTTTATGATACAGAATTTTTACAACCCATTTTCTTGTTACTTTAATCTGGAATTTTATTATATGTTTGTATTTATGTATTATGCATATGTCAGGTCAAAAGGTAGGCCAGATCATGAAGATGACTCCATAGGAAGACTGGAACTCTACTTCATTGAGATAGGCTACAGTAAGAGTGTCTTGCAAGTTAGCTTCTGTTTTTACCTATCCTTGGTTTGACTCAGGGAGGAAGCAGTTTGAGCCTTTTCCTAATATTATCTTTTTTCTGGGGCTTTAAGGAATGTCATTGTTTCTGTAACTGGCTTCTAAGTATTCCCTTCAAAGCCATCTCCATGGCTCTCTACTTCTATCCATCTTCTTCCATCTCACTCTCTTGGATTGCAATTCACTGCTGAAGGTTGAAGAGCATCACGTTATCAGAGGACCATTTTAATTTAATTGTTCAGGCTTGTTTCTGCTACTGCTAAATTTTATTAAAATGAAAATATGACTGAAGCTTTACTGACAGCCTTCAGAATGTAAATTTCAACAAGAATCATAACTATGCATGAAGAAGGGTTTACAACAGTTTCTACAAGAGTTGGGAAATCTTGTACAGCAGGAGAATATAACATAAGGCCTGCAAATATCTCTTTTATGGCTCACCTATAGTAATGTTTTCTAGATTTAGGGCATACCCCTATTATAGAACTACTTTCAGTTGGACTTAATAGTTATTTGATACTATGACAATACTATAATTTACATTTTTCTTTTCCATGCGTACATGTTTATATAAAGTTTCTACAAAATGATCTCACATAATTATAACATTAGCCATCTAGAGTATAATTCTTAAATATGAGCTGCAGATGCTGGTAATATTTGAAAACTGCTACTGTACCAGTCATACTTGATCCTCCATTGAATATGTTCTTTATACAGCCCTTCTTTGTGAAAGTACAAAGCACAATAGAAGTGCATCATCATGGTATTGCCAAAAAGTACAATCTGTCTCTCACAAAGTGTTGGGAATGGTTCTAAGAAGGTTTCCAAAAATTCCCTCTAAATTGCTATTTTTAATGTGAGATATATGGAAAATGATTAGAATCTTGTGAAATAACCATATGAAATGTGTTGAAACTAATTTTAATTAAATGTGAATTAAATCAAATTTAATCTCTTTCTTGGTCAATATCATTATTTGGGGTATGCCTCCCCCAATATCTTCAAATACAGGTTTGCATGAAGTTTGAAAAGTTTTACTCAAAGTAAAATTGCTAAAAAACCTTTAGTATGTAAAACTAATAGAAAATCAACAATTACCGTACAATACAATATGTGTCCAGCATGGCTGTGCATGTTTTTGGTATGCTGTAGAAATACTTATTTGAACCTCATATAAACAAAGCATCTTCCTATTTTAAAACCAATTAAGCTGAAAAAGGCAAAGCTATTTTATGAGTTATTTTAATAAGTTGTTTCCTTAAAGCAGCTGCATCTTTAAACAGATATATGCCAAAAACAATGTATGTTTAGTAAATATTAAAGAGATTATGTACTCTTTCAAGGTCCAAAGGCATTCTTCCAAATCATTACTGAAGTAATGCAAAATTAGCTTATTCCAACACACTCAGAAGATAAAAAGTTAGAGACTCTCCAAACCAAATGTTGTTTCTCAAAAAGCCTCCAGGCAGTTTTTCTAAGCTTTCCAGCTTCTGTCTGGCACAGCCAAGGTCTTCCAAAAAAATACATTGCTTATCTACCCAGGCCTGGACGTTATGTATATTCTGTCTCAATATTCCAACATTCAGCACAAACAGCCCTCTGTTCCTACATGATAAATCCCAGGCAGCCCCAGTGTGTACCACATATAAATTCAGGATAATGCAGACTACAAGGATGCCTCTCCCACCCATCTCTTGTTCTTTTCTGCCCTCCTCCAATTTTTACTTGGGATACTTCTCTTTCACTATTTCATATTTAAATTATTTGTGTTTTATAATCTCTGCTCCTAATTAAAAGACAAATTATGGACTTTGTGCTCTCTCTCTCTCTCTGTGTGGAGAGAGAGAGAGAAAGAGAGAGAGAATCTGAACCAATTTCAGTTGGTATTATTTAAAGTGCAGTTACATTTTGTCCTTCTCAGCAGTGAGACATTCCACATTTCATTTTCAATGGAACAGGGAGGAGGATTACAGCATCTTCACAATATTTGCTTTGTTTACAATTATGCAAGCTATATTTGGAGGCGAAGAGCTACCTATCTTCTATGGTTCCTCCTCCTTCGGAACAAAACCCCACAACTATAACAGATGGTACTGAATTTTTTGATCACAGTTCCCAACATTGTTCTTAATTTAGAAACAGCTGCTTGGGACATACTAGGGCTGGCACTCTACTTTGATCAGAGCAACTGGGGTATATGTATATGTGTGAGTTTTTCTGAAATCCTCTAAACTTCTACTAGACCTTCTGAAGGAAAATTCAGACTTCTATATTGTTTCTTTTTTCTCTTCGCAAGGTTAATAGCCTTATCCAAGGAGCATCCTTCTGATATCTGTGGAAGATTCAGTTTCCTCAGTATACAAATTCTTGCTTTTAAGAGCCCAAGGTCCTCTAAATATAATTAGTGCAGATGCTATAAAACAATATTTTTTAAAAAGGGCTTTGCTTCACAATATCAGCTAATGCCAAATGCAAATTATCTTCCTTTTCCTTTAGCAACATGTCTTTTTAATGGCATTCACCTATCACAGTACTGACTCCCCTTCCCCTCAAACACACAATAAATGCCTATTGGTGGGTGGTGTAGGACATTTACAATCACTGACTGGATGTATAACACTCTGAACTCAGCCACTGTAGTCAATTCAAAAAAATCATGACCAATCATCATACTCTAGTTCAGGGGTAGGCAACCTTGGCTCTTTTATGAGTTGTGGATTTCAACTCCCAGAATTCCTGAGCCAGCATGGCTCAGTTTGGAAACCTCTCCCTTTCCCCTCAGCATGGCTGGCTCAGGAATTCTGGGAGTTGAAGTCCACGAGTCATAAAAGAGCTAAGATTGCCTACCCCTGCTCTAGTTGAATCGAGTTGCTCAGTCAATTTTTTGATAATATCCTTTTTAGATAAAGTTGTTAACAAAATACAGATTCTAATATCAGCACTAAAATAGCTATGCTGGAGGAAATGAGCTGTGCTGACTCGCAGGATTTGGGAGGAATAATGTGCACAAACAGTCATAAATGAGAAATGAGGAGGAACAGTGGAGTCAAATCTCTGTTCTGCCACAAGTATTGCACCAGATGGGATTGTGATGTGCATAAATGTGTGTATATATAATTCTGGGCTAGCAATAATGCTGACGTTCTTTTAAAAATATCCTTTTTGTTAAAGATTTTGGTGAATTAAAATATCAAAGAATAAGACCAAGCTGCCTATCTCTTTATTTATCTCTTTAGGAGTTTTCTTACTTCTGCCATCCAAATCCCTCCATCAAAATAATTAAACAGATCTTAGTATAGGTGAGAGAAGAGAGAAAACAGTGAATAAATTCCGCAACCTGGTCCAGATGCAACTGAGCTATGTTTTGTCTGAGTGACAACTTCCTCAGAAATATAAAAGAGATAATGCCATATCAGACGAAGAGCTTTTCTTTAACCAGTTCAACTCTTGTGACATTCTGGAAATATCCATTAATTTTCTTCTGGCAATTCAGTAATGGCTTTCATTATTTCTTTGGGGTGTTTTTTTTAATGTCCCAATCTAATATACAGCCCTGGAAGTTTTCAGGGTATCTCTTATGAAGATGATCAAATCTAACCTTGCATATATTTTCAACGTGGGCCAAGCTTATCTAGGGGAGAGGTAGGTTAGATAAAAAAAGAGAATAAAATTGAATGAGTTTTTTTATTTTATTATTGCAATAAGCTAAGAAGGTAGGCTATGTGCAGAAAGAGTTAACTAGCCTACAATCACCCAGTATCAAGATTCATACAATATATTAATGTCTAAACTAAAACAAGTTTGGGCATTTGGTATTTGTGGGTCAGTTTGTTATGGAAATCCAGTCATTGTCCTAATAGGTTGTCTGAATCCAATTACTGTGTTTAGCAATACAGTATATTTTTATTATTATTGTTTAGGTTTGGGCATAATTTAATTATAGGAAACCTACAATTGTGTTTTCTATCAGGTTTACTGTGTTGTGTATGAATCCCTTGACCAATTTTCAGACTTCAATAAGAAGAGAGAAGCAGATCAGTTTATCTGCCACACATTCTAAGTACAACATATCTTTAAATAATTAATACATTCATCCAAGTCTTCCCTCTTTGTAGAAGTTACCAGCATAAATAATTGTTCTGGCATAGATTGAAATAAGATCTCCATCTACTGTTCAGTTTTAGGAACTACAGTAATAGTGAAGCCTTGCTTTGTGCCTTTCCCAACCTGATGGTTTCTGTTACATGCTTGGTTTAAACACTCTTAATGTCATAGCCAGCATGGCTACTGCTTAGGCTATCTGGAAATGATAGTTGTTATTCAACACATACAAATGTACAAAACTGTGCAAAGCTATTCCCTGTGTAGGCCACTTGCAGATTCCTAGTAGAAATAATTCATGAAATTGACATGTATTATCTTTTTATGTGAAATGTGGTAGAAAGGTTTTATCCTTTGAAAGACAAACCAAAAATATTTGAAATAAAAAAGTGGAGGTAACAACCTTCGGCTTTTTGCACCACCCTGGTAGACTAAGGAAGGGTATTCAAGTTTACTAAAGACTTGCGAAATGGCTACATGAAAAAATCCTTTGATGACTTACTTCATTTTGTTGCCTTGTGCCTACAGAGTTTTTTGATGATTATTCCGAAGGTCGGGAATGTGTCAACTGTGGTGCTATGTCCACCCCACTGTGGCGAAGAGATGGCACCGGCCACTATCTTTGTAATGCATGTGGACTCTACCACAAGATGAATGGCATTAACCGGCCACTGATCAAGCCCCAGAGGAGGCTGGTAAGGAATGTGATGCACACCTTCACAGGCTGTGAGAATCTCCTTTGTGATTCAGTCCCACCTGTCCACTATTAATATTGACCTGTAAAAAGCAAATTAGACAGAATTGCAACATTTATAAGGTTGTATATTATAACATAGTTTCGATATGGCTCTAAAGCTTATTCCTCCTTTTCCTCCGACACACAAGGAATTTGTCTCAAGTGCATAAGCTCTCAGTGTACATACAAACAACAAAATGATAAATCATAAATAATAAGATATAATAATAAATTATAAGATACCATAGGAGAAAGTAATAGGAAAGATGAGAAGGATAATAGCAATACAACCCCACTACATGAGTAAATACCCTTAGGTATAAGACAAATCTTAAGTGATTTAAATAGGCACCATTGATTTTTATTCCATCTTTTGCCCAGTTTAGTTTGTAAATTACTTCTTCAAGGCAGACTGAGAAAAGGATAGGTGATATCGTATCGCCTTGTTGTACACCTTGTTCTATGTTGATTTCCACTTAAAGATCATTAAGGCAAACTGTCACCATTATTTTTTCATATATTGATTGTAGTAAGTTTATGTAAGCAGTGTCTACACGGCTGGTTGGGCAATGCATTAATTATTGCTTGCTGGAATACTGAGTCAAACGCCTTTTTGTAGTCAGTGCTGTGGGAATTAAGTATTTAGCAAAGTATGGCATGGGGTAAAACTGTTTCTGTGTCTAGTTGTTTTGGCGTATTTTATAGCAAGTAATGATAATTAATTAAAAAAAAGATTGATAGATAAGACCACTAGTGAATTAATCAGTTATTCTTGCTTTGAACTCTTGTTCTCACACAGTCAGCCTCCCGTCGGATTGGACTCTCATGTGCAAACTGCCATACTTCTACAACCACATTGTGGCGCCGGAACGCCGAAGGAGAGCCAGTCTGCAATGCTTGTGGTTTATACATGAAGCTCCATGGGGTGAGAGGAGAAAACAAAGCATAACCTATCTATGGCAGCTTTCCCCAGTTTGAAAGTCACAGTGGATGGGAATTCTGAGAATACAAAAAACATCTGGAGGGCACCAGTTTGGGAAGACTGCTTTGTAAGAAATAGATCAAGCAGGTGGCATCAGGCTATTTCTCCCTGTGTATGGCTTCCTTTAATAAAGAGTGCAGAGAAACTGCCCCTTCTGGGCATTACTTTGAAGCCAAAGATGGGAGGGCAGAGGAGGAAAATGGTGAAAAAAATCCAATTGGGAGTTTATAGGTGTTGCACTCATAAATCTGGACGGTGTTTTTGAGGGAGGGCTGAATTTGGTCTTCAATAGAGATGTGCGCAAAGCAGTCCTTCTAGGACAGTGGTTCTCAACCTTTTTATACCGGTGACCCCGGTCATAAACACGCGGCGCGCATGTGCGGCAGTGCCCCTGTGCGGCGCACATGCACGGCGGTGCCCCATGCGCTGCCCCCTGCGCCACCCCATGCGCGGCGCACATGCACGGTGCCGCCCCCTGCGCCGGCTGAGGAAAAAAATGGCGGAAAAAATGACGGATCATGTTTTTGGCGACCCCCGTGAAATGGTCGTTCGACCCCAAATGGGGTCGCGACCCACAAGTTGAGAACCGCTGTTCTAGGACTTTTCATTCAGACAGAGTATTTTGATTTGGTTGTTGAAACAATTCAGAATACTTTGAAAGTTCTCATTTTCCAAAAGAACAAGAAGAATGTTAAGTTCTGCTATAGGAAACAGTGGAAACTGAAAACAGCTTTTGCCATCATCAATATCATCATCATCATCATCATCATCATTTTAGCCACTGTCTGTCCACAGCAAGATGAAGGCCTCTTCCACATATTTCCAACAAATATGGTCTCGAGCTTTCATTTGCCAATTGGGCCTGTTGTACTTGCTGATGTCGTTGAACCATCTTGTTTTAGATCTCTTTCATGGATGCTTTTTATCAAGTGGGATCCAATCTATGACGGCCTTGGTCCTCCTGCCATCAGTTTTTCTTGCTGTGTTATCAGCCCATTTCCATTTCAATTCTTTTACTCTCTTGATGATATTATATACTTTCGTTTGTTCTCTAATCCATGTGCGGGTCTTTCTATCTTGTCTTCTAATGCTGAGCATGTATCTTTCCATTGCTCTTTACGCCACACATAGTTTTTGTATCGATTGTGAGTTAGTGTCCATGTTTCACTGGCATATGTTACAGCAGGTACTGTATTTCCCCGAAAATAAGACCCACCTCTAAAATAAGTCCTAGCTTGATTTTTGAGGCTGGGCCTAATATAAGCCCTATCCCCAAAATAAGCCCTAGAATTGTGGTTGCCCGGGGGTGGGGGGCTGGATGTGGGCAGCTGGACATCGCTTGCATGGAACGTGAGTGAGCCTGGGTGGGGCTGAGGGGGAGGGACAGGAACTACCGAGTTTTGCATGGTACAAACAAGGTAGATCCCTGAATTAGACCCTTTCTAGTCAAGGAACAGTGTAAAAACTGAAACCACATTCACTGGTCACCTCAGAACAAATGGCTTTGGTGCAGTAACAGTATCTTCTACCTCGTTTTATACAATGCAAAATTCTGTAGTTTCTGTGCTCGGCCCCACCTTCCATCCTGGTCCTCCAGCAAGCCTGCTATCTGCCACCCCACCCGCAATGGCCCAGACTCCCCCCTGCACCTCTGCCTCCACCTGCAAAATAAGACACCGTGAAAATAAGCCCTAATCGGTCTTTTGGAGCAAAAATAAATATAAGACCCAGGCTTATTTTCGGGGAAACAAGGTAGCACACACTGATCGAAAACTTTTCGCTTCAGGCATAGGGGGAAGGTGTTCCTGAAAATTACACTTAGCTTGCTGAATGCCTGCCAACCACATTTAAGAAGCTGTTCAATTCCCTTTATTGTATCACTTTCCATTGAGATCCATTGGCCAAGGTATATGTAGTGGTCTAGTTATTCTCCAGATATATATTTTTTCTTTTTTTGGTGAATTTGTTAAACATAACCTGGTTCTTTTTCAGGTTTATTTTTAAGCCAAATGATTCTCCTACTTTGTGCAGTTCTTGTATGTGTCTTTATAGCTCTTCCAGGCCTTATAAGAAGAGAACAACATCATCTGCAAATCTTAAGTGATTTAAATAGGCACCATTTTATTTTTATTTCATCTTTTGCCCAGTCTAGTTTGTGAAATACTTTTTCAAGACAGGCTGAGAAAATGATATGTTATATTGTATCGCCTTGTTGTACACCTTGTTCTATGTTGATTTCCACTTAAAGATCATTAAGGCAAACTGTCACCATTGCTTTTTCATATATTGATTGAAATAAGTTTATGTAAAACAGTGTCTATGCCTTGTTTGAGCAATGCATTATTGCTTGCTCGAATACTGAGTCAAATGCCTTTTCATAGTCAATGAGGCATGCTGTAATCGTTGTGCCTTTCAATAACTTGCTGAACCTAAACCTGCTCTGCCTGCTCTTTTGTTGTGCATCATTTAATGTTCTGACTATTTTTTTTTTTTTTTTTTTTTTTGCTATTATCTTGGTGAAAACCTTTTGGATAACTGAAAGAAGACTTATTGGCAATAGTTCTTTAAATCATCTTGGGCCTCTTTCTTGCGTATATGAATCATTTCAGCATTTTCCCATGCATCAGGTATTTTTTTCTTCTCTGAGGTATTTTGATTATAGTTTTGCTAGTATCTTATGTAAACTGTGACTGCTAGCTTTCAGCATTTCAACCATAACACAGTCATTTCCTGAAGCTTTTCCATTTTTCATTGATTTTATGGCACTTGATACTTCCTCTACTAGGATATGTGGCATTTCCTCTTTCATGGGTGGTTACTTTTAAGTGATCTTGATCTTTGTATAGCTCTGAATAGAATTTTCCAATTATTTGTAACATTTCCTGTCTTGTTCTATGTACAGAACCATCTTCATGTTTTAATGCAAAAACCTTCTTTCTTGTATTTTTAACCTTGCATTTTGCTCTGTTAAGCCCCTTGTTTTCTTCAATTGCCTTTTTCACAAGCTTCACGTTAAACTGACATGTTTCTTCTTGGGTACATTATCTTATGGTCTTACAAAGTTCAACATACTCCAGTTTATTAGTGAAACTTTCTGTATTCTTCATTGTCCGTCATTTTTTTCATTAAATCAATAGTTTCATCAGAGATTTTTGACAGTACCAAGTGTTTTTCTGGTGGTGCTCTAGATGTAGCAGATTCAAGAATGTTTTTAACTATTTGTTCATTTTGGTCCGTAATGTTCATCTCTTCCAAATCTTGCAATAGAGCAAAGCAATTTTACAGATTAATCTCAAAATCGCTGTTCTCTTCAAACAGCTAATCACTCTTTATTTTTGTTTTTTGTGACATCTATATCATTTTCATATGCTCTTTTTCACAGTCACTTCCAATGTTAAAACAATTGGTGATAGTATAATTGCAAAATATGGTTTTATCACTTGATATGATGTAGACAATTTCACTCATGTACCCAGATGGACTCTTCCATGTTATTTTCTGCTAGCTTTTTTCTTTCTTTCTTTCTTTCTTTCTTTCTTTCTTTCTTTCTTTCTTTCTTTCTTTCTTTTTTTTACTGAAAATTTTTAAGGTTTTACAATAAAATACTCCACTCCTCCCGCCCCCCCATCACCCTCCCCCCTCCTTCCCAGAGCTGAATACAGGGTTAAAAAAAAAAGAAAGAAAAAAACAACAACAAAAAACATACAACTTAAATGAACATCAAACAATTATACATACATCCCAAAAACAAGATTTTAAATACTTTAACTCCAATACATAAAAACAAAAATTACCATTACCCTTAAACATAAGTTATTCAAAAGCTAAATAATACTTTCTAATCTCATATTTATTCTGTATAAAATTCACCCATCTTTTTCACAACAAAATATATCTCTCTTGCGATTGGTCTTTCAGATAAGCTGAAATTTTTGCCATTTCAGATAAATAAGAAACTTTAAGAAACCATTCTTCTAAAGTAGGCAAAAAGTCCTTCTTCCAATATTGCCCAATCAGCAACCTTGCCGCTGTAATTAAATTCAACATTAAAATAATCTCTTTGCCATCACAATCAACAATAATACCTAACAGAAACAATTGTGGTGTAAATTTTATCCTTCTATTAAAAATCTTTTGAATGTTCCACCAAATCTTGATCCAAAAAGCCTTTATATTTCTACATGACCACCAAATATAATAATACGTTGCATCCAAACAGCCACATCTCCAACATTTGGGCTGCACATTTGGATATATACAAGACATCTTTTGTGGATCAAGGTGCCACCTATAAAACATTTTGTAAAAAATTTCTCGTAAATTTTGAGCTTGAGTAAATTTGACATTCCTCACCCAAATCATCTCCCATGTATCTAATAAAATCGGCTCATCAAAATTTTGAGCCCATTTAACCATACAATCTTTAACTAATTCTGTTTCTGAATCCAATTCCACTTAAACACTATAAACTCTTTTTATATGAGTTCGACTTTGATCTTTAATTTGTTTCATCAAATTCACGTCTTCCCTAATAAAACCCACTTTTTGATCTATTCTCCACCTTTCTAATAATTGCCTATACTGGAACCAAGAATAATTAATATTTTCTTGCACTAATTCCTCCATAGATTTTAATTGCCAATTATTCCCTTCCCAATTAAGTAATTGTTTATAAGAAATGCTATTCATTTTCACTCCTTTCCTTATCCCTTCTATTGCGTGCCCTGGAATTCCCCACAACGGTATTCTAGAGTCTGATCTATAATATTTCTTCCAGACACGCAATAAAGCAATTCTTAAGATATGGGACTTGAAAACTCTATCCACCTTTTTATTATAAATTAAATACGCATGCCATCCAAATAATAGATCCCATCCCTCCAAAAAAAGTATATTTAAATTTGTTAAATTGATCCAATCACTAATCAATGTTAAAACCACCGCATCATAATACAATTTCAAATTCGGCACCTCTCGAACATCTTGTATAATTTTAAGCTTTACTCTTGGTTTTTTCCCCACCCAAATGAATTTATTGATACCCTTCTGCCATTCTTCTAAATTTGCCTCTTTCTTTAAAATAGGTATCATTTGAAACAAAAAAAGAAATTTTGGCAGAACGTTCATTTTAACTGCAGCAATTCTCCCTAACAAAGATAATTGCAATTTTTTCCAATCATTCAAATCCTTCTGTATTTTAAACCATAACATTTCATAATTATTTTTATACAATTTTACATTAGAATCAGTTATATAAACCCCCAAATATTTGACCTTTTTTACAATTTCAAAGCCCGTCAATTTAACCAACATCTCCTTATCCAAATTAGTCATATTTTTAGATAGTATTTTAGTTTTGTTATTATTATTAAATAATAATAACAATATTGTTATTATATTATTAAAACCGGAAACTTCTCCAAATTGGTTTATCAACTGTAACAACTCCAATACAGAATAAGTTGGTTGAGACAAGGTAATAACCAAATCATCTGCAAAGGCTCTTAATTTATAATCATTCTTATCAATCATTATTCCCTTTATTTTAGATGATTCACGAATTTTAATCAACAGAATTTCCAATGTTAAAACAAACAACAAAAGAGACAATGGACAACCCTGTCTTGTACCCTTTCCAATTTGAAAAACCTCAGATAAACCTCCATTAATTATAAGTTGTGCCGATTGTTTTTGATAAATGCCTCACAGAGCTTGCAAAATTTTATCTCCAAAATCCATCTCTTCAACCAACCTTAACATAAATTGCCAATTTAACTGATCAAAGGCTTTCTCAGCATCTAAAAAAATCAATCCTGCAGAAATCTGATTGTTTTTATCCAAATATTCTATTAAATTAATAATTTGTCTAACATTATTCTTCATATATCTCCCAGTTATAAAACCTGTTTGATCAGTGTGTATCACTTGATTCAATACTATCATAAGTCTATTAGCTAGAATTTTTGAAAAAATTTTATAATCTACATTCAGAAGAGATATAGATCTATAATTTTTAGGTAAAGTAAGATCTTGATCCTCTTTTGGAATCAGAGATATAAAAGCCCTTCCCCAAGATGGGAGAGTCTCTAAGCCCAATAATATATTATTAAAAAGTTCCCTTAAGGGCTCTATCATCTCCTCACTTAAAGTCTTATAATAAATTGATGTCAATCCATCGGTGCCAGGTGCTTTACCAGCTTTTAATTGTTTAATTGCCATAATACTTTCCTGTGAAGTAATCAATCCATTGATCTCATCTCTTTGATCATTTGATAACTTAGGAAAATGAGCATCTTGTAAATATTTATCTATATCTGAACTCTGTACCTTTTTACCCATATATAATTTTGTATAAAAATCTAAAAAAGATTTTCTAATCAATTCTTTCTGAAAAACCACTTTACCATTA
Organism: Crotalus tigris; assembly: GCF_016545835.1. Lineage (NCBI taxonomy): Eukaryota > Metazoa > Chordata > Lepidosauria > Squamata > Viperidae > Crotalus > Crotalus tigris. Next base: position 130,685 of record NW_024096502.1, read on the forward strand.
TAATTTATTTTATCTATAATTCTCAACCTCTGTTTCTTCCTTAATTGATAAGCCAACCACCTACCTGGCTTATTTGCATTACAAAATGTATTATGTTTCATATAAAGTAAATTAGTTGCAGCCTGATCAGCCATTAACATATTAAACTGTGTTTTAAGCAAATTTATAGAAGCCTTTACATTCTTATCCGAAGGATTCAAAATTAATGCTTTTTCTTTTCTTTTAATCTCATCTTCCAATTCTTTACATTTTTGCATCTGTTTTTGCCTATAAGCCTTATTCATTTGAATCAGAACCCCACGCATATAAGCCTTACTAGCATCCCAAACCAATGCCATTGAGGTTCCCTTATGCATATTTAATATAAAATATTCCTTTAAATACTCTCTAAGTTTCTGAACATTCGCCTCTTGTCTAAATAAATTTTCATTCAACCTCCAAGATCTTCTCTCCTCTTTCTCAGCAACCAATTCCATCCATACAGGACTATGATCTGTCAATGTCCTTGGAAAAATCTTTACATTTTTTACCCTGAAATATAAATCCGTTGTAGTAAAAAAAAAATCAATTCTTGAAAACAATTGGTGTCTGTCAGAAAAGAAAGTGAAGTCTCTCTCTTCCATATTACGTTCCCGCCAAATATCTCTCAATTCCAAATCATCTTTCAAATCAAAAAAAGCCTTAGGTAGTTTAGCTTGCTTGAAAGAAGTAGAAAGTCCTTTCTTATCTCTATGTGTATCCAAAACTCCATTCCAATCCCCCATCAAAATAACAGATCTATAATCCAATGAAATCAATTTTTGATGTAAAAATCTATAAAACTGTTCTTGTTGTTGGTTAGGAGCATACAAACCCACTATAAGCAGTTTCTTGCCATACATTCCCACTTCAATCATAACATATCTCCCTTGAGGATCAGAATCTATCAATACAGCTGACAAATTTTTCTTAACATAAATGACAACACCCCCTTTTTTCCTAGGGGCAGAAGATACAAAATGAGAACCCAATCGAGCATTAATCAAATATTTTTGATCCTTTAAAATAATATGGGTTTCCTGCAAACAAACAATATCATTATTATGTTGCTTCAAATAATGAAATATTTTCTTCCTTTTCTGGAGAATTGAGGCCATTAACATTCCAGGTCAGGAGCTTTGCCATCTCCTCCATCTATTGGCCTGGAGAAGACTGCTTGAAGATCTACCATCGAAGATTGGACCAATGAAGATCTCTTAGGTCTTGCTCCTCCCACAGGCTCAGAAGCAGATTCTTGTGTAACTTTGATTTCCTTCTTCTGCTGCTCCTTTTCTTTTCGTCTATGAGCTGCTCAGGTCATTCTCTGTTCTTTCATCTCAACAGACTGCTGTAACAACTCAGCCTGTAATTTTCCAGCTTTCATTGATACAGCATCTTCAGCCAACTGCTCTCCCTCCTTCACTTCCAGAGCTTTGAACATTAAAGGTGGTGATGAACGCGCTCCCAGGACCAAAATATAAAAGTCTCTTACCTTAGAAACAGTATTAAGTCTATAACGTGTCCCCGCGTGACTCACCACAATTCCAATTGGGATATCCCATCTGAATGGCATCTGTCGCTTTTTAAGTTCATCTGATAAAAAAGCAAAGTCCTTTCTTCTTCTTAAAATTTTGGATGGAATCTCCTTTAAAATTATAACATCCTGAGCAGCAATCTGGAATCTCTTGTTGTAAAATGCTTGTATAATTTCATTACGTAAAGATCTTTTTCCAAAATAAATCACCACATCTCTTGGCAAATTTCTCTGCTTTGCGATCCACGAATTGACTCTAAACATTTTTTCTATTTCTCTAAATATTTCCTCTGGATCCCTCTCCAAAATCACAGCAATATCATTTGCCACCATCTCTCTCAGGTTTTCTTGCATGTTTTCCCTCAAGCTCCTGATTCTTAAAGTGAACTCCATCTCTCTGTACTGAGACATAATAATTTCATCCTGTGAAGTTTCCACCATTTTTTCAACACTTTCAACCCTATCTTCCAATAAGTCCACTTTATCTGCAACATCCTCAATACGAGAATCCAACTTTTCAACAACAGAAGCAAGTCCTTTCAAAGCCAGTACTATGTCCTCCCTCAAGATTTTGTTTCTCTCTTCTAAAAGCTCCTTCATTTCTTCTCTAATTTGACATACAACGTTTCCCATAACATCTTGAATATCTTTTACCGTGAGTGGTGGTACAGATGGGGAGGGTGGTGGTGATCTAGGTTTAGGTTGTTGAGCTGGTAATATTGCCGGAGAAGAAACCACCTTAGGCACAGCAGAGATCGCTTGACGCTTCAAAGCCATTTTAAAAAAAAATTTTCTCCTTCTTAAAAAAAATCCGAAAGACCAAAAAAAGAAACAAAAAGAAAAAAGAAAAAACCCCTTTTCTATCCGTAAGAAGAAGAAAAATTCCTCCTCTTACAAACACCCAAAGTCCCAAAAGTTTCTGAAAAAATAAAGTAACAAAAGTCCTTTTACTTTCCTTGTGCGCACTTAAAAAAAAAAAGAGAGAAACCTCTCATCGCCATTTTACTTTCCCTCACTATAAGAAAAAAAAAAGAGTATAATTCTGTGGAGTTAAAGTCCAAATAAAACATAAAAATACAATCCACTGATCAGCTCTGTCCGCTTCAAAATCAACTCACCAGTTTACTTTAATTGCGGATGTGGGAGCGGCGTCTTGCTTTGTCCCAAAACAACAAGGGACAAAGGCATCCGAGAAGCGGAGAAAACCCTGGACTCCGTGGGAGCTCGCCCTTCACCCCAAAAAAATCACTTTGGGGTTTCAGAGGCTCTACCACTATCCAGGGTAAAAAAACTCACCTCTTTCCTTTTGCCCGGGAAATAAGTTTCAAACCACGGAACAGCTGATGTCTGCTGTCCTCGGCGGTTTTAACGCTGTCTCAGATGGACGGCTACAAAGTAGCTGCCATCGGCAACGCAGCGCCACCAGAAGCCCTGCTAGCTTTTTTCTTGTAAAAGGAGTTCATGATGTAAAGTTCCTATCTTTCAGCAAAATCTACTGAACTGTCACCTCTATTATCTTGTTCACCACTTCCATATGGATCAGTTGCTTTTTCTCCAGATATTGTTTTTCCTATTCTTGCATTAAAGTCACCCATTAGTATTTTGCATTGGCATTTTTCTTTGTCTTGAAGGTGGGTCACATCGTCATAAAATTCTTCGACCTCATCATCACTATAGCTTATTGTTGGCGCATAAGCTTGGATGATTGAAAGCTTGTATTGTTTGTTCAACTGAATGATGCATTGGGCTACTCTGTCTGATATACTTTCAAATTTTACCACCACTACTACTACAGTCTTTTAGCTTTTGGTTGATGAGAAAAACCACATCATCCATTTTCTGTACCTCTAGTGTAGAATAAATGCCCAGTCCTATCAAATTCAACTAAATTTTCACCTTTTTATCTTGTTTCATATAATCTAATAATACCTCAATGCATATTGTTGAGTTCAATCAGCAGTTCTTCTAGTCAAGCGTCCATTTTTATTGTTCAGATGTTGACTGTTCCTATCTCCAAAGTCCAAAGATAACCTGAGTTAACCGATATTTTTTTAGCACCCTCTGCCTTTGGGCAGGTCTTCTCGCTGTCATGGGCAATTGCCCTAGGACCTCCGGGGAATGAGGGCCATTTTTGAGGTTGTATTTGAATGTGGAAGGAATGGAACATAATCTGCCATGCTGGTCCAATATGGGCTGGCAGATGTGAAATCAACTTTTGCATGCTGCAAAAATAGATGAAGAAGTAGATTATGCTAACCATTATTTTCCAACCTGCAAAACAATTCCAAAAGAAATACTTCTTAAAAAAAATGTTTTAAATTTGTATTTGAATCAGTAAAGGTGGACTATAAGTTTTTGGCAGCCCATGAACAACAATAACCAAAAATATACTTCTATTTTTAGCCTGAAAGAGATTTCTTTATAATACACATGAGTACATTGCATACCTCACATTATGAATCTGACTTGCCTGTTACAAGGTAATAAAAATACAGTTTGCCAATTTGGTGTATTTTTGCAAACTGTCTTTAAGAAAATCTTTTGGACAGCACACAAGCTTTTTGCATTTGTTGTGTCAACATGTGGAAGCACAACACAAATCACAGTTAAGAAAACAATGAGCTACTCCCAGGATTTTGTACATTCAAAAACTGCAGGTTTTTCTAGGGGATTAATGTTGATCTCTATACATCTTCATAGGTTCCAAGACCTTTAGCTATGAGAAAAGAAGGGATCCAAACCAGGAAGCGTAAACCAAAGAACTTGAGCAAATCCAAGACATCAGCAGGCGAGTACAATTAGAAAAAACTTTCTTAGCTAATATGATCCATTTGTAATTTCAACTTAAGCATAACGTCTGCCAAAGTTGGAAAAAGTATTATTATATACCATAGTCAAATATGAGCATTCTGTGGTCCTTCAAATAAAACACATCACTATTCATTCTTTCATTCATTCCCCTTGGGTACCACCAATTCAAAATAGACTTTGTGACAATTTAAGAGAACAATCAACAAAACATCTATGTATAATCAAATACATATAAGTAATCCAAAGTGAAATAAAGTTGATGAGAACCAAGTATTTAATCAAGTGTTCTTTGGAATAATTCTACCTTGAATGAACCTTAGAAAGAATCTAGCCTGAATTCTAAGGTGAATTCTCCAAGAGTGCATTGCATAGGCCAATTCAGAGAGGAGAAGGGGATCCTGCAAGTACCTGGGCATCAACTCATGTAATTACCTAGGAGTTTAATGTCAATACATTCTGGCATGCTACAGCAAGGTTCTTGTGTTTTTCTCTGAAAAACCTTCCTGATGAAGATCCATTTGGCCTTTTTTTTATTTAACGTTCACTCTTATTATAGCAGCAACAGTAGCCAATACTTTAATTTTTGGCTAAAGTCTCAGGACAGATATAGTTCAACAATTTATCTCTCTCTCTTTTTCACCTCCCACCCTAGGATCAGCCACCAATGAAAGCCTTCCCACTGCCATTAGTTCAGCCACCTGCACCAGCACAACTACCACTACTACTGCTGAAGAAATGCGCCCCATCAAGACAGAACCAGGGATCTCATCTCATTATGGACACCCAAGCCCTATTCCTCAGGTGAAGCTTTTTATTATGCAAAAGAATAGTCACATTTTCTCGTTGCTTGTTGAGTCTATATTTGTATTCTGCCTTTCTATCAAGGAGTTGAAAGTCAGACACACATGGCTTTCTCCTTATTTTAATTTCTTAACAATCCTGTACTGAATTTAACAGAACAGAATTGAGTTAAAGCTTCAGCATTCCATGGCACGCTTGTTAATAAAACTCCTGCACCCACCTGCATACTATAAGCTTGTAAAGCAAAGGTTGCATAATTAGAGTCCTTTAACATTAAAGTAACTTTTCATATTCTGGATCTTTGCAGATATAAGACATTTCTCTCTAATGGAGAATACTGTGACTATATGATTTATATACATCCTCATGATATCCAGGAGTAATGGGCATTGGCCATTTCAAAAGCCCTCTTGTGCCTTCTTGGGGTTAAACTTGGGGCAAGAAACTCTTCAGTTGTTTTATTAATTGATTTATATTCCATCTTTTATCCAGAAGCAAAAGATAGCATATATAGCACATCTTACCTTAATTCTATCCACATCAACACCCTTCTAAGATTGAGTGGCAGATCCAAAGTGAGTTTCCAGGTTAAGGGTGGACTTGAACTTGAACCTGGGCAATTCTAATAAGCTTGGGTGACATGATAGCAATGTTCCAATATCTATGGAGCTGCCACAATAGATCAGCCTATGCTCCAAAGAACCTGAAGGCAGAACAACAAGAACTAAGGAGAAATTTCCAGACAATTAGAACAATTAATCAGTGAAACGATTTGCCTCCAGAGGTAATGGGTGCTCCAACCCTGGAGTCTTTTGAGGAGAGATTGGACAACCATTTGTCTGAAATAGTATAGGGTTTTCTGCTTGAGCAGGTTATTAGCTAGAAAACCTCCAACATCCCTCCCAACTCTGTTATTCTGTTATTCTGCTTCTAACACTTAAGGGAATTCAGGTAACCACCATGGCAGCCTTCTCCATTCTGAACTGACTGTCTTCCATATGTGGCAGATCATAATTCCTACGGTATTATCCGTATCCATAGGTTGCTGGGCTGGCAGGGGGAGTGTTGTCCCATTGTATCATGTTTGGTAAGCTGAGTGGAGTAGAAAGAAAGATTCTAAAACAGCTATCCTCAATTGAATGGCAGTGTGGCTGGGAATTCTGAAAGTTTACTGAATTTTAAATTTATTTAAACTATTTGTATGCTGCTGATGGCTCAAGACTGTTACAGAAATACAGCTGCAACAATAGAAATATAATTAAGATAAATCTAAAAGTATCATTACTTTAGATTTAGTTAGATAATGTTTAGACAATTATCACATTTTACAATAGGTAAAAGAAGTGGGACAGTTGAAACTGTTAAAAGACCTCAATAAACAAGTACATTTTTAGCCTCTTAAATTGTAAGGCTTCAGTTCCAGTGGCAACTTTTTTTAGCAGGGTGGAGGCTGCTACAAAGAAGGCAGAATTAACCATAGATCACAAACACACCTGCAATGAAATTGCAAAATATACCCTTTTGATAATTTAATAATTTAGGGCAAACTGTATAAGTGTATGTAATAGTTTGGTCCTAAGGCTTATATTGTGACCATTTTGAAGGGAAATGGAAGAAACAGAGCCACATAAAAAAATCAAATTAACAAACAAACAAAATAGGGGGGGGGGGAAACCTTATTTATAACTTTAAAAACCAAAATCCAGTCACCTCAGTATCTCATTAAACCCAGACTTCTTATCCACCCAGTCCACCTGTACAAAAGTGAGTGGTACCCATCACTCTAAAAAGCTTTTACTTTAGTCCAGTGGTCCCCAACCTTTCCGGCTTGGTGGACCAGCAAGGGAGAGTGAGAGGGGATGGTTCTGTGCAAGCAGCAGGTGCACACATGAGCGTGCACAATTCAATTTGCACAAGTAGCAGGCATCTCTGCCTGCCACTTGCTCAGATGGAGCTTTGCACAGAAGTGCTCGCCACTCACTGCACGCACATTCTCGCCTGCAGCTTGTGTGGCCTGGCTCTGAACTGGCTGTGGGCCGGGGTTGGGGACCCTTACTCTAGTCCAGGGGTAGGCAACCCAAAACACTCAAAGAGCCACTTGGACCCGTTTCCCACCAAAAACAAAACACTGGGAGCCGCAAAACCCTTTTGATATCTAAAATGAAGATAACACTGCATATATATCTTTTTTTACCTTTATTATAGGTGTGTGTATGTGTATGTGTGTGTGTGTGTGTATGTGTATATGTGTGTGTGTGTGTACACACACACACACACACACACATATACACATTAAAAATAAAAGTAAAAATATGACTCTTGGGAATATCCATACTATTAAAACAATGATCACCAAGAGAATGCTTTAAGAGAATAAAATTACATACACACAAAGGTAAAAAAAGGATATATGCAGTGTTATCTTCATTTTAGATGTCAAAAGGGTCTCTCTCTCTCCCTCCCTCTCTATCTGCCCTTGATCTGCCACTCCTCTTCCCCCACTCTCTCTCTCTCTCTCTCTCTCTCTTCTCCCCCCCCCCTATCTGCTGCTCACCTGGCAAGCTTCAAGCTGTTGTCCAACAACCTCCAGGGTAGGCAACCTGTCTCTTTTATGACTCATGGACTTCAACTCCCAGAATTCCTGAGTCAGCCTAGCTGGGCTAGCTAGCTCTCTCCTGCCCTTCCTGCTTCCTGCTTCCTTCAGAGACGCAGCAAAGGGAGGAGCTCCGCCCAGAAAGCTTTTCAGCTCCTCGGAGAACACTGTGAGTGCACTCTCTTTTACACACACACACACACACACACACACACACACACACACAGAGAGAGAGAGAGAGAGAGAGAGAAGCAGGGAAGTGCAATTGCCTCTCTCTGCAAAGGCAGAGGAGGCTGGGAGCCACAGGGGAAGGCTCAAAGAGCCGCATGCGGCTCCGGAGCCGCAGGTTGCCCACCTGTGCTCTAGTCCATTCATCCAACAATCTGGAGAATGGATTAAAGAGCCACTCTTCCAGTTATTCTATGCTATTAGCCTGGAACTGCCCAGGTATCCCTGCTATGAAGTTTGGTTTGCTGCCTACTCCATATTTCAGCTATATATCTTACCCAAAATTTCAGAGATTTCAAAACAAAATAATACAAATTTCTGGTGTGTTGTTTTTTTAATTCAGTTCTCCAATGTAGTAAAATTGTAGCCACAATATATCCTGAAAGATACCAGTTTTTGTTTATTTATTTATCAAATGTACTTGCCACCCATCTCATGGTTCAGTTTTTAAGAGTCTGCTACAGGCAAATGATAAAATAGCATTTTTCCCCCTTTCCCTTCCCCATTATTTATGTGTTTTTTCCTCTTTTCCTTCTGCCCACTAGACATTCTCTGTTGCGGCAATGTCTGGCCATGGACCTGTTCTTCACTCCACTATGTCTACTCTCAAGCTTTCCCCACAGGCTTACCAAGGAACCATCAACCAGTCTCCCCAGCCTAGTTCCAAGCAAGATTCCTGGAACAGCCTAGTCTTAGGGGAAACACATGGAGACATCATCACAGCTTAACAATCTTCTGCCTCTTCACCCCCTTCTAAGGGAGTTACCAAGCTTGGGACTCAAAGGCGATGGGCAACTGTCAAGCAATACTATTTGTTCTTTTTTTTTTTTCTTGTTTCTTTCTCCCATCTTTTGTTTTGTCTAGTTCTGGTCTTAGAAGAACCATTTCAAATTGCTTTGGCCTGTTCAATCAAAACTGCCAAGTTCTATTTTTAATAAATCCTCCAGAAAACTTGGACATCAACATTACATGTTTATACATAACTGATATACAGAAATGTAATATCAAGTAGTATATTTGTAAATGTGTGTGTGTATATGTGAAGGGTATGTATGAGCTTGAATGGAAATTTGTAACTGCAGCTTTCCACATGTTGTCTTCAGACATCTTTTGAAAAATGAAGGAATGTATAAGCCAGCCCATAAAAATAGAATGGAGGTTAAAAAAAGATAAAAAAAAAATAAAACAAAAACCAATATATAAGCCAGCAATATCCCTAAATTTTGCATTATGGGGATCAGTGGCTGGTGGCCTTTATGAAAGATCTGATTTCCTGACCTGGGATGTGATAGCTACCCATTTCATTGCTAATTCAAAGTCAGAAGAGAAGAACCAGCAGCATATGCAGAGAAGAATGGAAAATAGGCTAATTGCTGGCAAAAACTTGGATTTTGGTTCTCTATTTTCCATTTTGATTATAAAAAATATTCTTCCCAAAGACACTACTGACCAAAGTTTATTATTGATAGTAAGAAACTCAAATGAATATTCAAGGACAGTGACCCACAAGAATCTAGAAGAAAATGGAGGTGCTGCAAATTCTGCAATCACTGGTGAACTGAAGACTCCAGAGTTTTTTTAAAGTATAGAACAGAAGCAACAGGTTTTGTCTTCAAACATAGCTGCAGTCCAGTACGGCTGGTGGACTTTTGCAGGAATTTTGTGGATCCAGCAATTTTATGACTGCCAGTAGCACATTAGTGTTAATTTAATTACTTTTCTGTCAACTTGATTAACCCCCTTTCTTTGCTATTAATAAATCTATTTTTCCTTTCAAAGCAACCAACTCAGTGTTTTACCTATGTGTTTTCCAGTTGAAAGAAGGATTCTCTATGATTTATATACAATCTTAAGCACAGCTGGAATGAGTGACTATAGATTAGCAGGCACCCTTTTCAGAATATGGCAGGGGTAATGGGTAAGCAAATAATTTGAATTGAAGGTCTCCTTTCTGTCTAATATTAAGCATGGTGCCAGTACTAAATATCACTTAAAAGAGTTTATACTTATGATCAGGGTGAACATGACCCGGTGGTAGGATTGACACTTCTTTTCACTCAATCTCATTCATTTAATAGTCATTTTTATTTTTAATAGCTGTTTTGAATCTAGATGCTAATTCTCATTTTCACAATGCCTGGAAAAAATGATAGCACTATTCATATACAAGTGATGTGGTAGCTTAGAGGTGGTGTTCTCGTCTCACAATCAGGAGGTTGTGAGTTCGATCCTAGGTAGTGGCAGATATTTCTCTCTTTGAGAGCAAAGAGAAATCTTATGCTGCAAACTGGTAGGTGTCAGAAAGGATATCCAGCCAGTAAATGCTCAGCTCCATTCAGTCATCCCAATTCCACCCTGATGCAAAGGATTATAGGTCATTAAAAAAAGAGTACTGTAGTAATTCATGTGTTTTCACATTTGGATTGTCTTTATTAAATATTGGTGTTGAAAGACATTATCCTGTAATGAAATAATCAAACCACTGCAAAATATTGAATTCTGAAGCTCCTGTTCTGTTTAACAGAAACAAAGCTTTGTCTGTAATCATCAGTAAAATTGTAATGTTCACCCTCAGAACGTTTGTGATAGTTGTGAAGTATTTAGAACAGGGGTTCTCAACCTTGGCAACTTTAAGACTTGTGGACTTCAACTCTGGCTGAGGAATTCTGGGAGTTGAAGTCCACAAGTCTTAAAGTTGCCAAGGTTGAGAACCCCTGATTTAGAATGAGCAGCAATCAATGAATTTGGATAAAGTATGACACTTAGATCATAAATTACATGTAGAAGGTCCCTGATTTTATTCCAAGCATCTCAAATTTAAAAGCGAAGGGGATGATGGAAAAATTATGGATGGGGAATTTTGCTAAAACTTTCCTTGAATCTCTTTGGAAATTCTCACTCATCCAAGTTATGGTTGTCCCAAAGATGCTTTTTCAAAAGGCAACTGGACTTTGTTTTTCCTTGAAGACGTTTCACTTCTCATTCAAAGAAGCTTCTTCAGTTCTGAGGTTTTCTTAAAAATCTCTTTGCTACTATCTGGTGGATGTGTATATCTTCATGCCTAAATATGGGAGCCCTGGCTTGACTCAGATTTTGGGTATTCATTTTGATTATTTTCAGATTGCATTGCTTGTATACCAAAACTTGTTTAGAATGTCGCACATACCTCTTATAAATCTGAACATAAACTAAACATAGAATCCTAATTCATTCAGGGACTGAGAGTCCAACATGCAGGAAATGTAGACATTTCAGTCACGTGAGTCCCATCTGAAGTATTACCTTCCTGATTCAGGTTGATATCTCTGAAAATTAGAATCAGCTTAGCTTGCCTATCCTTGATTTTTATCTGGTGAAAGAAGCCACCAGTGTAGGGCATTTCTTAAATTCCTATTCTTTCTAAGATGTAGCTCATCTTGGATCAGTGCAACCTTGTAGGACATGTAAACATTTTTATTTTAAACTATCAATATAGTTTTACTGTGAAATGTTCACGTATACTACGCTCTGGCACTATTCTATTCCAAATGCACACACACATTCTATTTTTAATTGTCGAGTTGTAGTAACCGAGGCCCCAGCAATAGGGAGTAGAAGATAGCAACATTAGCATGAGCAGTTCTGTCTCTAAACCAGTGGTTCTCAACCTTTCTAATGCTGCGACCCCTTAATATAGTTCCTCATGTTGTGGTGACCCCCAACCATAAAAATGTTTTTGTTGCTACTTCATAACTGTAATTTTGCTACTGTTTTGAATCGTAATGTAAATATCTGATATGCAGGGTGTATTTTCATTGTTACAAATTGAACATAATTAAAGCATAGTGATTAATTACAAAACAATATAGCAATGCTCGCTGGAGAAGCTTACTCTTCCTTGCTCAAAAATGTTGGGAGGGAGGGAAGGAAGGAAGGAAGATTGAAGGGGAAAGGAAGGAGATGGAGATGGAAGGAGATTGAAGGGGGAAGGAAGGAGAGAAATTGAAGGGGAAGGGATGGAGATGGAAGGAAGGAAGGAAGATTGAAGGGGAAAGGAAGGAGATGGAGAAGGAAGGAGATTGAAGGGGAAGGAAAGAAGGAAGGAAGGAGAGGGAGATTGAAGGGGAAGGGATGGAGTTGGAGATTGAAGGAAGGAAGGAAGATTGAAGGGGAAAGGAAGGAGATGAAGAAAAAAGGGGATTGAAGGGGGAAGGAAGGAAGGAAGGAAGGATCTTTGGAGAGTCATGTTTTCCCAGATGGTAATGAACTACAACTCCCAGCATTCCCCACTCTTCCACAGTGCTTTTTAGGGCTGCTGGGGATGGTAGTCTGGAGCCCCCCATCCTCATCCCGGCACCTCTTGTCCTCTCCCAGCTGCCCCCCCGGGACCTGCCCGCCCCTCCAGCCTCCTGAGCGCCATCGCAGCGGTGGGATCATGGGAGCCCCTTTCCACGCTGCGCAGCCCTTAACCGCCAAACCCTTCCCCAACTTGTCACATGCGAGAGGGGCGTGGCCGGAGTGCCAGCTCCCACTCAGAAGGCGCCACTTCTCCCCTCCCGGCCAGTCCGGCTGGTCTCTGACGCACATGCGGGCATTGCTCTCTTCCCTGCCGCTTGGCCGCTTCTGAGGCCCGGAGCCCGGCGAGCCGGGAAGGAGCCGCTCCTGCCCGCCAGCCCCAGGGCCGCGCTGGGCGCCAGAGGGCCGAGGCGGCCTCCGACAGTGAGGGAGGTGGGCCAGGTGGCGCGGGGGAAGTTCAGGCATGGCATAGAGGGCAGCCAGGGGCAGAGCGCAGCTGGGCAACCAGGAGGCGCGAGGACCGGCTCGGTGCCACAGCTCAGCTCAGCCAGCAGCAACGGCGGCCCAGACCCAGCTCGGCCTGGTCACCCACGCAGCTGAGCCAGCCCAGGGCGGCATCGGGGACGTGTTTCAAGTCCCTGGGCTTGCCATGAGCTGGGAGGACACAGCCAGCAGCCGGCCGACGTCCGCATGGCCCCCAGGAGCACAGCCCGACTCCCGACAGTCAGCTGGGAGTTGGGTCAGCATCCAGGCATTGGTGGGGAACTGGCGGGGCCGCTACATATCACCCGGCTCTCAACAGCCAGCTGAGTCAGCCCCACGTGTGCCAGCTACCCTCCCAGCGCCCACCGCTACCCCGCTAGCCTTACCTTGGCCACCGCCCGTTCAGTGCGGCAGCAGGCAGGCCCAGGCGCTCCTGGGCAGCCATGGCAAGCAGCAGCAACGGCGCAGACCGACCACCAGCTGGGTCACCAGCTGGCCCAGCCCAAGGGAGGTAAGCCACTCACCGGGCCAGCTACCCTCCCAGCGCCCGCCGCTGCCCCGCTAGCCTCACCATAGATATCACCCATTCAGTGCGGCAGCAGGCAGGCCAGGCACTCCTGGGCGGCCCTCCCACCCCTGGCCCTCTTTTACTTACATTTAGTAGTTGCTCAGCAGGGAGGGGTGGAGACTTCCAGAAAGCTCGCCTTAGCTGCAGACAACTTGCAGCAACATTTCCCGACTGGGACTTTTGGCGGGCTCAGCAGGGCAGAGACAGCCTGGACAATTCCTATTGGCTTTTGAAAGCCAATAGAATTAGACTCTATTCAAGAGAGTCTGTTCTATTGGTGTTTGAAAGCCAATAGAATAAGAGGGAATAGCACAGTTCATGAAAAAGGGGGAAAAAAACCCAAAAAAAATATATGCCGGACTGCGTTTCATAAGGATTCTATGAGGAAAAACTCCAGGACTTTCACGATGCCTGTGAAATGGTCGTTCGACCCCAAAAGGGGTCGCGACCACAGGTTGAGAATCGCTGCTCTAAACAATATTTTCAGGATTGAATATTACATTGGTATCTAATAAACATACAAATTTCATTAAAACATACAGCTCAGCAATCCTTTCCAAACAGGATTGCCCAGTTTGCACATGCAATACACCTACATAAAGTTATCTTACTTTGTGCTAGCTTGTGCATAGAACTGATTTGGAGAAGGAAGGAGCAAGTGTACCTGTAAGATGCACAGTTTTATTTGTTTTCACTTTGAAACCCAGTACACACTGCAAGTTTCTGTAAACATTTCCCCAATGCTTGCCATGCTAGGAATAGGTGAGGTTAATAATCAGCACCTCTGTTTTCTACTTCTAGCTGACATTAGCAAGAATGAGGTCAATTGCACACACCTGAAATGTTCTTACTTTTGAGTCATCTGATGTCTCTGTTTTGTTCACAAAGCATCAATAAATTCCTACCGGGATATCTGAAGCTGATTTATTACAGAGTAACCCACAGAACGGAAAGCATTTAGCTTCTGAATAAAAATGTATAGGAGGTTGGTATTGGAGGTGAAACCTGTGGTTTGCTGTAACTAGTTCTGCCACTGTTTGTACTGCAAGAAATCTGAGTGTAATGTAAGAAGACATTGATCTATTCTTAACCTAATGACTAGTCCTTCAGATCTTCCAATGAGTTCATCTGTCTTGCTGCTGGGCTGTCCTTTTCTACCTTTCTGAGCATTAAAGCTTTTTCTATAATATGTCCAAAGTAGGATAATTTGAGCCTAGTAATTTGTGACTCTGAATAAGAACTTTGTGTAAATTTGTTTGATGGTCCTATTATTTTGTTGGCTATCCAGGGTTGTCTTAAGAGCCTTCTCCAGCATGAGCCTTTCAAATCTTGTGTGTTATTCTTTAAAGCAGCTTTAGTAAGGGTACATTGTACACATCCTGAAATCTTAAAAAAGAAAAAGCTTCCTGTGAGAAAAGAAAATCTCTGCAAGCTCATAAATAAGTTAGCATTATTTTTTAAAAATAAGTTTTGTCCTTTTTATGGAGAAAATATATTGCAAATCAGAAATTCTGCCTGATTTGCCAAATTTTTTGAAAAATAAAGGTTATCAAGCAAGAAAAAATGATACTCTCTGAGCTTGGTTGTTTTCCTGCAGACGTTTCATTACCCAAACTAGGTTTGTTTTTTCTTTTCAGCACTACAATTAAAATAAGGCATACTATATGACATAAATTTTAAAATATAAAATACAAGATTAATATATGTACAAGTTAAGCAGATCTTCTCCAGAAATTGATGTTGCCTAATATGAGTAATGAAAAGTCTGCAAGAAAACAACCAAGCTCAGAGAGCACCAAGGACCTCTTTATTTCCACCCTGAGCTACAAATATTCTCTTTATTGAAAAAGAATACTTTATTCTCTCACCGTGGCTACATTCGCGCAAACTGCAAAACTAACCAAAGTTAATGCTAACCACATTTTGCTTTTTGTGCAAATGTATTTGCACTTTGCCTCTTTTAGCGAGTTGTGACAACACAAAACGGTGCACGATTACACTGATTCCACCTATTCCTCGCTTTTTTCTCTCACAGTTCAAGGTAGCGAATGCAGAACCTGAAGGCGTAACGTAAGCGGCCTCCCGAGACTCTAACCCAGCCCCGATTAATTCACTCTTCACAGGGCAGGATGGGCTGCGCAGAGATCGATGGAGGGCAGTCGTTCGGTTCTCTGCTAAAAAGGTCTGCCGAGATAGTTCCTTTCAGAAGGAAAACGGACGAAGCGGGAGCAAGAAGTCCTGCTTGGAAATGAAAGAAGGCAGGAGGCGATCAGAAGCGAGGAAGTTTTGGTGGCTTCTGGTCCCACTACTTAAATTTTACAGAGGAAAATAACTGTTTTTTTTTTTTTAAATCATTGATTGTACCATTGCATTTTATTTTCTTCCGACTAGACGTGAGCGCGAGTGTCTTCGTTCTTTTATTACAACTTTCAGGAGCCTCCAGTTTAAGATGTATGTTTTTCGATTTCTGTTGCAGACGCATGTCTTCCCCTATAATGCTCCAAATATCTACTGTAAACTGAATACCGTTTGTATTTTCAATCTGCCCTTGGTTGATCAATAAAAAATTATGGTATCGAAAGCATGCAAATACCTATAAATAGTTGGCGACAAGCAACCCAGGATGGTCTGTATTAGGGGCTGGACACGTTTCTGTTAAACATGTTAAGAGCAACATCAAACCCCAGACATTTGCCATGTTTGGAGGTGGAGCGTGATACCATTCTTGTACAGGTAGTCCTCTACTTAATCACAATTGAGCCCAAAATTTGTTTTTAAGTGAGACATTTATTGAGTTTTGCCCCATTTTACGAACTTTCTTGACACAGTTGTTAAGTGAATCACTGCAGTTGGTAAGTCAGTAACCTGCTTGTTAAGTGAATCTGGCTTCCCCATTGACTTTGCTGGTTAGAAGGTCGCAAAAAGTGATCACATGACC
The DNA here is from genome assembly GCF_016545835.1 of Crotalus tigris. Lineage (NCBI taxonomy): Eukaryota > Metazoa > Chordata > Lepidosauria > Squamata > Viperidae > Crotalus > Crotalus tigris. The sequence continues at coordinate 146,934 of NW_024096502.1, forward strand.
TCACCACACTGCAGTGGTCATAAGTATGAACCTGTTGCCAAGCATCTGAATTTTGATAACATAAATATAGGGATGCTGTAAATATCATAACTGAAAAACTGTCATAAGTCACTTTTTTCAGTGCTGCTGTAATTTTGAATGGTCACTAAATGAACAGTTATAAGTTGAGGACTACCTGTACACTTAGTAAGAAAAAAAAGGTCTGATGAGGCTGCCACTGCTAAAGGTTAGCATATTAGTTATTAAGATATGTGGACTCCAACATGCAGGCTGGGGAATTCTGAGAAGTGAGGTCCATACAACTTAAGTTGCCAAGGTTGAGACACAATGAGTTAGACTATACTTCTCATAAAATATAATCTAAACAATGTGCAATGTGGAAAACTCCCAAAATATAACAGTTTGCTGTTCATTATGTTCTGGTATTTTCATTTTTACCCTCTTTAACAGTCTTTCCTGGCTGAATGTACTTTACTATATGTTAGAAAATAGAGAATTAATGAGAAAATGCCAGAAAAAAATGACATTTCTGCCTCCCCAATGGTCTCACTGAAATGTTTCAGATTTTTAAAAAATCACACAATTGTGTAGGTTAATTACAAGCTTAATCATACTTAAATTTTGATCAGTACAAATTAAAGGGGCTTATATTAGTCAAAGGAAATCCATAATAGGTTTTTAAAATAGGTTAATATTCTCTTATGTTAGAGACTGCCACTTTACTGCAAGTCTTAGTATATATTTGACATTGTTGTTCAGGCCAAAAGCTTGGAGGCCATCCTGGGAATAGCATTTTTAACCATTTTTCCCAACACTCTTTCAGCCTTGAACTTGATTGTCTGGAATCTCACAAACTCGGCTGTCCCCAGTTTTTGTGCTCTTGCAGCAATGCCAGAAGGACCCTCTGTAAAGAAGTTTCAGTTTCTGTGTTCTCCCTATGTAGGGAAGATGGTATCCAGGGTGGGAGGAAGCACTAGACAGATCAATCCGGATGATTTGAAAACACTGACACTGTGGGATATCCAAGTGAGTCTTGCTGTGTAATAAATATTTAACTCTTTTTTTTATAACAACCTTGGCTTATTTTGAATTAATGCTATTTTGCCAACATTATCATTGGTAAAATTTTATATAGTATATGACATCATTATTCTATACAGTAGAAAATATTACAGTCCGAGAAAGATATAGCTCTTTGCGCCAGGCAAATTATAGACTTGATTATTATCCCTGCACTTCATGTATGGTTTTTGGCAATTTGGCAATTGGCCAGCTTTTGGAGACTGCATCCCCCCAATTAAAAAAAAATATGTGATAACATTTTGATACCTGTGTACAAGATCTCATGTTGGTATATGTAAATGCCATCTTGCTTGTGCAAGATGCCAGATATTTCTGAAATGTAATTTAAAAACTAACACTTTGGGATGTCTAAGGCTGCCATGCAGGGTTGCTATGTACATTCTGCTGCTTCTGGCTGCCATGTTGCTGGCCTTAGGTTTAAGAAATCCTAAGAATTCCATTCTGGGCCTATTTTATGGGAGCTCTAATAGGTAAACTCTCCCATCCTGAATTTCTGCTTCATAGCTAAAGACTTGCCCAAATATTTCTGTTAGTAAGTTAACAGGCTCATCTGTTTCTCTCCCTTGTACTTTTATTAAACATTACAGAAGTCATATATTAAAAAAAAGACAAGAAGGTATAAAAAGGAAGGAGCACTGCCAGGGTTACTAACCTGGAGAAAATGAAATAGAATGAGATTTTTAAAATGACTTTTTTTCCAGGTCCATGGAAAGAACTTGTTTTTAGCTTTTGGCACCAAAGAGAAATTAATGCCCAGCCACGGCAACATGTCCTCGGATTTGTCTGAACAAAGACTGGAAATGCCTGGAAGCAGTTCCTTCCTCCAGGACCAGAAAGAAAATGAAGTTGAAGTGTGCACTCCTGAATGCTATCAACAACAAGAATCAGCAAGTTGGTTGGCATCTGATATGGATAATAATAATGGGCAGAGTTGGAAATGGCTCCGCTTCCACTTTGGTCTTTATGGAAGCCTGCGAGCCAATGAGTTTGCAAGGGCGAATAAAGCAAACAAAAGAGGCGACTGGAAAGATCCAATTCCCAGGTTAGCACTTTGAGGTTTACAAAAGAAGTTTTACCCTACTGTTATACAGGAAGTCCTTGAGTTACGACAGAAATTGAGCCTTGTAATTATGGTCATAAGTCGTGATGGTCATAAAGTGGCTTACTACATGACTGGACCTGATTTTACAATTCTTTTTGTGGTGGTCATTAAGCAAATGCCATGGTTGTTAAGCAAACCATTATTCACAATGGGGTGTCTTTTGCTGGAAATCAGAAGTAAACTCCAGTTTCCAGAAAAAACATCACATATTATGGTCACGTGACTAAGCAGTGCTGCTAATCGCTGTAAATGTGGGCCGATGTTATAATTTAAAAAACCGGTTGTAAGTAGCTTTTGGGAGGGAGGGTATGTCATAACATCAGACAATCACTAAATGTCTGGTTGTAAATCAACTATTCGCAGCTGGATTAGTTCCTCTGGAAACAACCCAACAGGGGTTCATATTTTTTTTATAAAGCAGAAACATATAAATGGGCCAAGAAGTGCATTTTATTTTAAATGGTACGCTGGGGCCAGGAAAAAAACCCCTAGATTTTCTTTGCATTTAGTCAATCAGTTAAATTTTAAGCTACTAAGAAATTAAGATTCTCCATCATGCATTTACTATTTTGCCTCTTCAGTCACATTAAAACCTACAATTTAAAAATGGTTTTGGGGATATTCTCGCAAGTTTTCAAGGTCATGTATGGCCCATGAAATTCAGGCTCAGCTCATCTGCTCTAAATTAATTCATTGTTTGTTTTCATTTTGGATATTTAGGCTGGTTCTACATTTTGATGCTGGGAGCTTTCTAGTATTTTATAACTGCCGCATTCAGCAATGCTCTTCTCCTAGCACTGATCCAGCAATTGATATCCTGAACCAGGAGTTTGACCGGGAGCGGGCTTTGAAGGTCCTTGCAAAAGATACTCCTGTGTGCTACATGCTCCTGAACCAAAGTTATTTCTCAGGAATAGGTAGGTTCAAAATAGATACCAAAATAATAAAAAAAATTACATACATGCTTAATATCTGGGATGTATAATTGGAATTGTTGCAAAATATGCAGAGGTTGTAATCTAGGAGGGCAGCAGAGACTATTCTGCTAAAGAAGATGGAATTTTGCACATGAATTGACTTAAAAAGAGATCTTTGACAACTATTTAAACATTACATTGAAGGCCAATAAAGGAATGGGGTCTGTAACACCCACATCTCTGCCATTTTAAAAATATGACAATTACATGTTTCATTTTTAAAAATTGTTTTACATCCAGAATAATGAATGAACTGCCAAAAAAGCCAACACAGTGCTAGGCTGCATTAACAGAGGGATAGAATCAAGATCACGTGAAGTATTAATACCACTTTACAATGCCTTGGCAAGGCCACACTTGGAATACTGCATCCAGTTTTGGTCACCACGATGTAAAAAAGATGTTGAGACTCTAGAAAGAGTACAGAGAAGAGCCACAAAGATTATTAGGGGACTGGAGGCTAAAACATATGAGGAACAGTTGCTGGAATTGGGTATGTCTAATTTAATGAAGAGAAGGACGAGGGGGGACATGATAGCTGTGTTCCAATATCTCAGGGGCTGCCACAAAGAAGAGGGAGTCAAGTTATTTTCCAAAGCTCCTGAAGGCAGGACAAGAAGCAACGGATGGAAACTAACCCAGGAGAAAAGCAACCTAGAACTAAGGAGAAACTTCCTGACAGTTAGAACAATTAACTAGTGGAACAACCTAATGGTCAGCAGAAAGATGGTCCTTGCAAGAAGGAGCAGAGGAGAAGAAAGAGAAATTGAGTACATGGGAAGTAGGTTTTTATACCCTCTCTAGCCTTGTTTGGAATAGTTTCCTGTTCCTGGGGCATGAACCTTGAGGCTATTTCTGAGTGCTTTTCTAGGCCTTGATACCTGTGGTTTAATCCTATTATCATATCCTGCTTCCCAGGTGATGGGGCTAATGATTCCTAGAGTTAGGGTGGGGCATGCAGATCTTTTCTTTGTCTTCTTGAGTGCTCTGCCTTCAATTCTCTGATGGTTTTACACCTGCATTTGTATGGGGCTAGCTCTTGCTTGGGGCAGAGAGATAGATTTGGGGCCAGGTTTGGTTTTTAAATGTCCTTTTGAGGAAAAATATATTTTTCTGCCTTTTTAATATTTCCTTCTCTGGGCTAACTTCCCTCACTAGTTTAACAAAGAGAAGGACGAGGGGGGACATGATAGTTGTGTTCCAATATCTTAGGGGCTGCCACAAAGAAGAGGGAGACAAGCTATTTTCCAAAGCACCTAAAGGCAGGACAAGAAGCAACGGGTGGAAACTAACCAAAGAGGGAAGCAACCTAGATCTAAGGAGAAACTTCCTGACAGTTAGAACAATTAACTAGTGGAACAACCTGCCTCCAGAAGCGGTGAATGCTCCAACACTGGAAGTTTTTAAGAAGAGACTGGACAGCCATTTGTCCGAAATGGTATAGGGTTACCTGCCTGAGCAGGGGGTTGAACTTGATGACCTCCAAGGACCCTTCCATCATCATCATCATCATCATTAATCTGATAACTATAAATTATAATCTGATAACTCTCAGTGGCTTACTGTAAAATTAAATCAACCATGGTACAATTAAAAGGAATTATAATTTCATAAAACCTCTAACAAAGATAACAAGAATGTGTGAAATCACATGATGCCTACTGCCTAAAATATTTTCTAACTGTCCTGCGGTTCCCTAAATAGCTGACAGCAATGTATGTTTTTATTGTGTCTATCTGTATATCTTCCTAAACTAACAATGAGAACAAAGAACATATTTATGTTACCCACTTGATATCCCATGAGATAGGACAAGCTAGACAGAATGACCGATACAAGATTAGCCATGAAGATTCATGACAAAGTTCAGATCTGAACCTGAATTTTCTAGTTTTCTAGTTTTAAGTTTTCACCTTGACCTACAGCAGTCTTTCTTAATATTTATAGTTCCTGTGATTCCCAACCACCCTGATAATTTGTTAGGAATTATAGGAATTGTTTTCCAAGATTCCTTTACGGACTCCAGTTTGGAAAGACTAATTCATAAGGATTACTTTTTTTCACTTTACTTTCTTTACGGGCTCTCCAATGTTTAATTTCTCCTGAATTCTTCTCTCCTCCAGGAAATATCATTAAGAATGAGGCTCTGTATCTAGCAAGGATTCATCCGCTGTCCCTTGGCTCCTCTTTAGAATCCACAGATCTCAAATCTTTGCTTGATCATGTTGTTCAGTTCAGCTTGGCATGGCTCCACAACCAGCTGGGAAGACAGAGATTGCGGCTACAGATTTACATGAAAGATAAATGCCCCAAAGGGCATGAGGTAAAGAAGGCAACATTTGGACCACCAGATGGGTTGAAAAGACTTACCTGGTGGTGTCCACAATGCCAGCCTCAAGTGCCACCTGAAGAGATGGATATGCCTCTTGTACAAAGCACCTGATTTGCACAATCTCTTTGGTTGTGTGATTTCAAGAGTTAACATGGAAACCAGGGAACAGGTTTATGATTCAACAGAGAACTTGCAAGCGTAGGTACCTCTTAAAGGGATTTAAGATTTACAATTACATACTGTGTATTGAGTTACTTGAATCATCACTTTCCACAGTCCAAGTAATAGCTGGATATTTGTGGTTAATAAAAATGATGCAAGATCTGCAAATGCAACATCCAAGATGAAGCTTGCTACCAATGATGAAGCTATTTGGAAGGAGAGGAATGGTTCCTGTCCACCTACAATGTCAGGAATACTCTCTATGCTTGGACCAAGCTTGTCTTGGATTTATACAAGGTCAAACATTTTTTTCAGATTCTCATTCCAATATTCCTTTATTATAGGAATGATTCACATTAAAATAATTCTTTATAATTACCATTGTAATTACATACTCTGTATCATATTTACTTTTCTGAGGTAGGATTAAGAATCAAGATTATGCAAATGAGTTTTGATTTGTAAATGAGGAATCCAGTTTATAATTGACCTAAAATATTCGTATGTCATTAAAACAAAGACATGGGATTTGGCTGTGAGCGATAGGAAGATTCAACCCTATTCTAGAATTTGAATGTGTTTAATATTAAGATTAAACAAACCAAAGATTTGAAGTTACTAATAACAGAGATGGTATTTTAAAAGCTCCACTTTCTCAATTACTCAATATATATCTTGATATAGTAGGGAGAAGAGGCTTAGAATCTGGCTTATTTGAAACCTGAAAGCTGTCTTCTACATTGGAACTCCTGAATTTCATTAAAATATGGCTTGTGGGTTTGAATGAAATGTTTCTTGTGCTGATTTTTACATGATTGGGGTAGTGAAAGTAGAGCAACAAATGGTTTCTAACAAAGTTTGCCATATCTCATGAGATTAATTTCAAATTATTTGGGGAAAAGTACTTAACACTTCAAATAATTTCAAACTGGTATTTGTTTGTCCCTTTTTGTGTTCATCATCACTTAAACAAGAATTGAGAATGAAGCATTTAATTTTGACCAGAAATATTATTTTTGACAGATTTTTATTCTCTTGTCTGATACTATGGAATTTTAAATCATAAAACATAACCTAGTAAGATTTGTCAATTTTCAAAAAATTACAGTGTTTTGCTTTTATATTGGCACCTGCCATTAGTGTGCAGGAAGACTATTAGTCTCAAGCAAAGATTGAATCAAAATAGTAATTTAGAAGTCAGACCCCATGTTTAGAAGTTTGCTGAAGAAAATAATGGGATGGAAAACCAGGAGTATTTTGTAAATATATTAGATGTTCAGTGGTAAGAACAATTGGAGAGGCTGAAAAGAACCCCTGTTTCTTAATTTTTATTATGTATTTCCTATCCCTTTGTCTATACCCCGTTTCTTGTAGGAGCTTAGGGTATTCATGCAACAATACATATTTTGGTACTGGTTGCTCTTGTTCTGCTTTTCACCATGGCTTCACTAGAAGAAGTTTCAAACAGATGACAACATTGACCCTGTTATGGGATTGGAAACTAAATAGTATTAGGTCTGGTTAACATCTGAATGGGACACTATCAGAGAATCACAGGGATCCATACTAGACATGGATGTTATAAAAAAAAATCCAGGGAGAAAATAATGGCAAATCACTTTCTTATGGTTGCCAAGAACATTATATGATGTGTGCACAAAATCACGAGGAATCTTTTTGTCGTTACACAAATGTTACACAAGGCCTGGCAACAGACAAATGCAGAAATTGGGAAGAACCCTGTCTCGTTCTAGTATTTCACTGGTAAGGAAAATGCTACAGTTTCATACTTCTGGTCTCTTCATTTACTGCAGCCATAGTAGGCAAACATTTGACCTCTGTTTTGTTTTTGGCTAAGAAGTAAACAGAATTTTGGGGAATGATGGAATGGGCTGAATTTGGCCACTGGGTTAAAAAAAAAAAAGTCTACAAAGAAATGTAGAACCTGTTGCTATCTCCCATGTAGAGGTCAAATGGTTTGGAGAAGGGGAATTTGTGAGTGAGGCTATTAGGATGTAAGTAAATCTTTAAAGGTGCTGTCTGGCGGAATGAACTGATATTAGGCAATTCAAACATTTTTTTAGGAAAAAGATTTTTCTGTGAAATCAAGATGCCCTTTCTAGTGGGCATCTAGTGAAAGTCTTTTCAATGACTACAAAAGAGCTGTTATAATCTGCCTAATTTTGTGTTTCTGCCAAACACAAGAACTTGAGGAACAGAGGCTCTACATAAAGTTTATTTTTCTTGACAATTTTATTTTTTTCTCTAAATGTTCAGTGGTAAGAATTGGATGTATGAAGGAAATTCTAAATAGCTCTTTGAAATTGGCAAAGGGACAACATAACCAGCTTCCAGAGGTAGAGATAAAATGAAGGTTGTCTGCAATTGGATTCACACATTGCATTAAGCTGTGCTTAGCTATAATGTATTGTATGATGTTGGAGTCATTGGGTTATCTGGCCTGTTAGGCTGAGTCATCAGCTGCAGTAGGCCAAGGTATGAGGAAGTCAAAAGTGAAAAAACAAGTTTGTGCCTTGCGGTGCAAGGGAATGTTGTTTTGGTGTTTGTTAGTGCCGTGTGCAACAGCTGTATAGTAGCGTGTGCAAAACAAAGTTAGCACGTGTAATATGCTAATATGCTGTGTCATAACAAATGTGATTGGTGTAAGGTGGTCACCAGGTGCCTATAAACCCGCCTTCTGATAACACAATAAAAGGGATGCTTCGTCTTTGTTCGAGGCTCCCATCCCGAGGAAACCACGTGTACGTGTCTGTTCTTCAACACCCATGGGAGACCGCTGGGCGCGAGAAAACCCACAAATGGTGACCCCGACGTGATTCAAGTTTCTGAGCACGTCTCTTGGTACTGCAACTCAGGGCCGGTCGTCAGGATAGACGAAGCACCCTCCCAAAATATTACGTCTCTTGGTACCCTCTTACTCACTCAGCGGAAGAGCTTACTGCAACTCAGGGCCGGTCGTCAGAGCTAGACGAAGCACCCTCCCAAAACATTACTGTGAGTATGGGGACAGGATTCTCTAAGCCTCAGGTTGCGACCTCCCAGAACTTAGGGAATTGACCAAATCATCAATAATTGTTTTGAAAAACAATGGGAAAGATTTGCTGCTTCCCACTAAAAGGGATTTGATCCTTCTCTTAAAATATGTATATCTAAATTGCCTTGCATAGCCCGAAGGAGGATCCCTAAAAATGTCTGTGTGGGTTAAATTAGGAAAGTATTTTCATGAATGACCAGGATGTGTAAAACTGTGACTGTTAACTGTTTCAAATCCAAAGGAAAAAGAATTTTAAAGTCTGCTAGAAATTCTGCTTAAAATAAGCCACAAAAAGGAAAAAACCCACTCTGTTTGTCTGGCCAACAAACAGAGTGAAGAAAAAGAATTGTGTTTGTTTGTTTGTATTCCTCCTTCTCTCTGTGTGTCTATCTACAAGAGCCTTTTGAAACTCAAGTCTGCTTGTGTGGGGAAATAACTTTTTAAAGTTACTTTTCATATCCTAAAACTTACTGGTGAAACTACTATGAAACTTTTCTGAAACAAATAAGCATTTTCTAATCTCTAAAACTATGTGGTCTATTTTAGAATAAATGTTCTCCTACCCTTGGCAAGTTGCACACCTTAAAATTTAGGCTTTTAAAATTATTTGGAGTTTTCAGCATTTTCAAACTGCCTGCAAGCTACCCCCCTTCCAATTCTATTTCTGTCCTTTGTTCTCCATACCTTTTGTCTGCCTCTCCTGGTAGAGTCCGTCCAGAAAGGGGGGGGGAGACCTTGTTCTTGTATCTTTCAGCCCTGAAACCCTCTCCCAAGCCTTTGGAAGCAGAACACACAGACCCAGATGCTGCCTCCATCCATTTGAGCCATGGAATTGAGTTTGAATCCAGCCATCCACTGAAAAGCCACCATGCATCTTCCCAAGTCCTACCATTTCCCCAGATGCCTGTGAGAGCTGCAGAAGGAAGGTGGTGCCATGCGAAGCCTCAGAAGAGAAAATTAAGACTGTGGGGGGAGGGTGGAAACTCATTGTAAACTTTTCTTTCTTGCCCCATTTGTATTGTAACAAGCCGGTTGAATGTATTAATGGAGAGATGGGAATATGTGGCAGAACAAGTACTGAACACCTTGGACTTCTATCTGGTGGGAGGGAAAACTTTTCCAGAATGTTTGTATTGCCTGTTTTGTAGAAATAGCTGCATATGCGCACACACACACACACACACACCATTCAGAATCATACTTGAGTCCCCTCCACCTACCTTTAGTAAAGTTCCCCCCAGGCTGATTTTTGCTCTATTGCACCAAAGCTTTGTGGGACCAACTTCCAACAGATTCCAAGGGGGAGGGAACTAGGCCCCCTCAGGTGATTTGCAATTCATATGCCCTGACTAAGGAAGCAACAGGGAAAATCCCAAACTTCAGCCCTGAATATTTTGCACTGTTGAGCTCAGATTTGAATTCCTAGAACTCATTACGTGCAATTTAAAGAAAATTTAATAGACTGGCATATTGGACATTACAAACCTGGATGCACTGAATTAAGAGCTAAGGCAGGAAACAACCCTTGAAATTGGGCAGCCAGTGGTCATGTACTAAGGAAAACCATGGCTGTGAAGAATTTTGGGAGGTATGCAAACCTGACTGGAAGCTAAAGGTGACATCCAACATTTGAAAATGATTGGCACAGAATATTGGATACTATAAATTTCTTTTCCACCTAACAAAATTTTGCCCTGACTTTTAGAACTTTATGGGTGCAAGCTCCCCTTTTGGGAGCCACTAAAGGGATCTTTTTCTGCTGCCTCCATTGATGGAAGTTAGCCCCCCCAGAAGGAAATATTAAAAAGGGCAGAAAAATATATTTTTCCTCAAAAGGACTTTTTAAAACCAAACCTGGCCCCAAATCTATCTCTCTGCCCCAAGCAAGAGCTAGGCCCATACAAATGCAAATGTAACACCATCAGAAAGTTGAAGCCAGAGCAATCAAGAAGACAAAAGAGAAGATCTGCATACCCCACCCAAACTCTAGGAGTCAGCCCCATCACCTGGGAAGCAGGATATGATAATAGAATTAAACCACAGATATCAAGGCCTAGACAAATACTCAGAAACAGCCTCAAGGTTCATGCCACAGGAACAGGAAACTATTCCAAACAAGGCTAGAGGGGGTATCCCCCCATGTGCTCTCTCTCTCTCTCTCTGCCCTTCTCTCTCCTCTGCAATTTCCTGAAGAACCATCTTTCTGCAATAAACTGTAATCTTCAGGAACTGTCACCCACCAACAGGTCAATTTAGTAACTACACCTATCACTGCAGTTCAGCAACCCCTGCTAACCAAACCAGCCTTCACTTTGCCAAGCGACACTGAGGATGACTTCCTATAAAGCGCAACCTCCTTATTTTAAATAAAACAGAAAAGTAGGAGATGTTGGAGTCATTGGGTTATCTGGCCTGTTAGGCTGAGTCATCAGCTGCAGTAGGCCAAGGTATGAGGAAGTCAAAAGTGAAAAAACAAGTTTGTGCCGTGCGGTGCAAGGGAATGTTGTTTTGGTGTTTGTTAGTGCCGTGTGCAACAGCTGTATAGTAGCGTGTGCAAAACAAAGTTAGCACGTGTAATATGCTAATATGCTGTGTCATAACAAATGTGGTTGGTGTAAGGTGGTCACCAGGTGCCTATAAACCCGCCTTCTGATAACACAATAAAAGGGATGCTTCGTCTTTGTTCGAGGCTCCCATCCCGAGGAAACCACGTGTACGTGTCTGTTCTTCAACACCCATGGGAGACCGCTGGGCGCGAGAAAACCCACAGTATGAACCACAGTTGTTTAGGTTCATAAAATATTGTCCACAAGCTAGAAAACCACATTATAGTTTAGGGCAGGGGTCCCCAATCCCAGTCCATGGATCGGCACTGGGCCACGGCATGCCAGAAACTGGGCCACACAAACAAGCGAAGCCTCATCTGTGGGGTGCAGATAGCATGCAAAATCACGCTCCCCTTCAGTCCATGGGAAAACCTGGTGCCCAAAAGGTTGGGACCTGTAGTTTAGGGTAAATCCAATCTGTTTTATCTTAATCAGCACCTCATACCTTTGCTACAAGATGATATTGTAGAGCACTATCTGTTTTTGCATCCTTATAAAAGTGATGCCCTCAACAGCCTGGTATAGTCTGAATTGAGGAAGGATTTTACTAGAGGGGAAATCTATTGTGGGCTCTAATGGAGAACAACAACAGAATGTCACTGAAACCAATTAATGGAAATCAGCAACGGAAAATGTTTTGTTTCCCCTTCTAAGCCTCTTTCATAACTACTTATGAAATCTAAAGTGAAATATTTTAGTGTTACTGGAAACATATTCCTTGTAGATATGAGGTAAAGAATGTAGCCTAGCAGGTCCTATTATCCATTTGCTCTACTAACTTGTGGCCAATCAAGTACCTATAATCCAGCAGTTCCCAACCTTTTCTATACCCCACACCCCTAGAAAGCTTCTGATATATTCTCGCATCCCTTACAAAAGTAATACCTACTTATGCATATACACTATAATTTTGAAACTTCTAAACCCAAGTTTTCGCACCCCCTGGAATATCATCTCACACCCCTGGTTGGGAACCCCTGCTATAAGCAATTGTAACCATGGCAAGAAACAGCTTCTGAGAAATGTTTGTAAAATAAATAGACAGTAAATTGCCATGTGATAAAGTATATTAAATTTTAATTACTTTTTTTTAAGCAGATCAATGGCTGAGTTTGCTTGTATGTGAGGGTGAGTCCATCTCTACCATTCTCAAACATCAGGCTTGCTAAAAATTATAGGCCAACTGATCTGGAGTACACCAAACTGGAGACCTCAAGTAGCAAAATTAAAAACAAGGGTGTGGATGGCAAAATGGGTTTAATGTATGCTAAGTCATATAGTGCATGTTTATAAATAATAGTAACTGATAACTGAATAACAAGTCTTGATTAAAACAAATGGCTTAGTGAGATTTCTGTCTGAGTTCCATAGAATTTATTCCCAAGGGGGGAAAAATACATTATTTATCCACTTATTCCAGGAACATTAGAGTCAGATGGTATTTCTACTTTTTCATCTACTTGCATAGGATTGGCATTGCCTTTTAACGCAGTATTGAGGGTTGTTTGAATATGGAGCAGATAGGCCAATTTTTGCATTCCTTTAGCATACTTACAATGTTCTGTTCCTTAAGTTTTTCCTTCATCAAAGTGTCATCAGAACATTTGAGGTGATTGCTACTTTGCCCAGTAATTTTAATTGTAATTTCTATTCTTCTAATGTTTCTCATTATATATTCCACTTGTAAGTTAAATAAATGAGGTGCCAGTAATCAATCTTTCATTATAGAGAAAATCTAGGCAGTTGCTAGGAGTCCAAAGTGAATACAGAGAAAAGCAACAAAAATGATTAGGGGACTGGAGGCTAAAACAAAAAGAACGGTTGCTGGAACTGGATATGTCGACTCTAGTTTAATGAAGAGAAAAACTATGGGTGACATGATAGCAGTGTTCCAATATCTCGGGTTGCCACAAAGAGGGAGTCATGCCATTCTCCAAAGCACCTGAAAGCAGGACATGAAGCAATGAATGGAAACTAATCAAAGAGAGAAGCAACCTAGAACTAAGGAGAAATTTCCTGACAGTTAGAACAATTAATCAGTGGAACAACCTGCCTCCAGAAGTTGTGAATGCTCCAATACTGGAAATTTTTAAGAGACTGGACAACCATTTGTCTGAAATGGTATTGGGTTTCCTGCCTGAGCAGGGGGTTGGACTAGAAAACCTCCAAGGTCCCTTCCACTCTATTATTATTATTATTATTATTATTATTATTATTATTATTCATTGCATAGTCAGCCAGATGTTCAGACTGGATTTGGCATTTTTGTCTACCTATCAAGTCCTTCCCAAGGACCTGGGATAGGCAGATATGGATGTTTGATGGTATTACAGATATTGTGGCAGGATGGAAGCAGTTCCTAGTAAGGCTGCCTTTTGCAATTGACTAATGGCAAATTTGTCAATGCCAATGGTGTTCAAGTGGTGCTTTAGTTGTTTTGGGATTGCACCCAAGGTGCGTATTACTATTGGTATTATTACTGTTGTTGTAATCTTGAACCACTTAGTTGCTCTAGATTCCATTCTGCAACTTCTTTCTGGCCATTATACAAATTCTTTAGTTGACAGATGAGGTGGCTTGGTACATCCACATTTGAGGTCTATGCACAAGTAAAAATGATACAGGGAAAAAACCCTTTGTGGAATGATCTTGCTGCTTTGATTTTCCAATTGATGTTTGCAATATGAAAACCTGCCTCTTCTGAAGGCTCGTGTATCTGGAAATTCTTGTTCCATGTACTATGTAAATCTGGATTGCAAAACCTTGAGCTTTATCTTACGAACTGCATCCAGTTTTGGTCACCACGATGTAAAAAAGACTCTAGAAAGAGTACAGAGAAGAGCAACAAAGATGATTAGGGTACTGGAGGCTAAAACATATAAGGAACGGTTGCTGGAATTGGATATGTCTATAAGTCTTCATCCTGGTTCATCCAAGCCGGGAATAAATAAGCAAAATGGCGAAGGTTACAGTTTATTGGAGAAGCAGAAAGATGGTCCTTGCAAGAAGGAGCAGAGGAGAAGAAAGAGAAATTGAGTACATGGGCAGTAGGTTTTTATACCCTCTCTAGCCTTGTTTGGAATAGTTTCCTGTTCCTGGGGCATGAACCTTGAGGCTATTTCTGAGTGCTTTTCTAGGCCTTGATATCTGTGGTTTAATCCTATTATGATATCCTGCTTCCCAGGTGATGGGGCTAATGACTCCTAGAGTTAGGGAGGGGCATGCAGATCTTTTCTTTGTCTTCTTGAGTGCTCTGCCTTCAATTCTCTGATGGTTTTACATCTGCATTTGTATGGGGCTAGCTCTTGCTTGGGGCAGAGAGATAGATTTGGGGCCAGGTTTGGTTTTTAAAAGTCCTTTTGAGGAAAAATATATTTTTCTGCCTTTTTAATATTTCCTTCTCTGGGCTAACTTCCCTCACTAATTTAACAAAGAGAAGGACGAGGGGGGACATGATAGCTGTGTTCCAATATCTCAGGGGCTGCCACAAAGAAGAGGGAGACAAGCTATTTTCCAAAGCACCTAAAGGCAGGACAAGAAGCAACGGGTGGAAACTAACCAAAGAGGGAAGCAACCTAGAACTAAGGAGAAACTTCCTGACAGTTAGAACAATTAACTAGTGGAACAACCTGCCTCCAGAAGCGGTGAATGCTCCAACACTGGAAGTTTTTAAGAAGAGACTGGACAGCCATTTGTCTGAAATGGTATATGTTTTCCTGCCTGAGCAGGGGGTTGGACTAGATGACCTCCAAGGTCTCTTCCAACTTTATCATTATTATTATTATTACCTTGAGGTATAATTGCTATTACTACAACAGCAACCAAACCGGACTTGTAAGGATGACACCTCTTGAGGTCTTCCTTGCACAAAGAAAAGGTCGTCCAGCACCTTTAAGAAACCCGGCGATTCGAAATCAATCCTGCCATTTTACCTCGCCTATGGCCGAAAATTGACCAACCAAGAGAAAGCGACGGATCGTCACGCCAGCCCGGAATGGTCTAATTGGCTGCCCTCTTCCTGGTGCGAGAACCGCGCGGCTACTCAGCTTCCTATCAACCTACCGAATCAGGGGTGCTGTCTGCTGATTGGTTGCTGCTAGGGAAGTAACGCAGGCAGAGAGGCAACCAAGTGGAACCGGTGTGGGTTGGAAGATGCCTTTGGGTTGAATCATCCCCACGGCCGGAGAAGTGGAATAGAATTGCAGGTGGCGTGTAGTGGAGGGGGGAATTACCTCGCTGCTGAAAACCCCTAGGCGGGGAAAGAGAAGCAGGGTGAATCGAGAAGCAGGTATATGAAGAGAGAGAGAGAGAGAGAGAGAGGAATAAATTGAGCGGGGACGGAGACGTCAAAAATTAGAAGTGGGGTGAGAGGAAGGAATTACTGGAAAAGCAAAGGCAGTTAGAAAAAAAAAAAAGGTTAGGATAAGGGAGAAGGAATCTTCTGCTTCCTGCCTTGTCAGGTCGACGCAGAAATCAATGGAGCTGCTAAAGAAATGGCT
Source organism: Crotalus tigris (assembly GCF_016545835.1). NCBI lineage: Eukaryota > Metazoa > Chordata > Lepidosauria > Squamata > Viperidae > Crotalus > Crotalus tigris. Next base: position 162,750 of record NW_024096502.1, read on the forward strand.
CGGTCACCCAGAGGAGATCTACAATCTGGTGAAGTTTAAAATGGGTGGATACAAGACAGTGATGCCCAAGATGGACCAAGTGAGTGGGGCTTCTTGTTAAATATTTTATCCCTTTGGTTATTTTTTTTCTTTTGTTTTCTACTGTGGCACAAGAACAAGAGATTTTCTTTTTTTAATGGATAAGACAGATAGAGAAAAGAAAAAATAAAGCAGAATGATAATGGATTATAAATAGTTGCATGAGAAGGGAAACAACCCTGCCCTCTCAAGCAGATAATACTGGGAGAAAATGAGATAATGAAAATGCTTTCAAATGCAGTATGAATATATTGATTTGGAATGTTATTTTAGGTGGGTTTAGCGCAGGTTCCCAATCAGGGGTGTGAGACTATATTCCAAGGGGTGCGAAAACTTGGGTTTAGAAGTTTCAAAATTATAGTGTATATGCATAATTTGTTGTCATTATTTTGAACTTTTGTAAGGGGTGCGAGAATATATCAGAAGTATTCTAGGGGTGCGGGGTATAATAGAATCACTGAAATAAATATAAACACATCATTATCTGCAACAAGGTATAGACAATGTCACCTGTTTATAAACACTTTATAAATAAGGAAATAAAATTTGTGAAAATTTTGCCATAAAATATTGATTTCATTGGTTATTTATTAGGTGATATGATTAGATTTTTGTATTCTTGAATTATTCTTATCAAAAGTTCAGTTGTTTGTCAATATCTTTCAAAGCATATTTAATGGGAAACAAATATTAGACCACTTTGTTTATCTTTGGGGAGTTTGTGTGTGTCTGCCTTCCTAAGAATTATACGATATTTTAAGTTTGGTTCCCAATGTAATTTTTATTTTTGCTAAAAAAAAGTAGCTAAAGGGAAGCAAGAATAAAAGCCATGGAAGAAAATAAGATCTAATTTTTGTCTGATTCACCCATGTCGCCGATTAAAGCTCTGGTTAAGCACCCAATGATGAAATCCAGAAGAAGAAATAAATGTAGTTTTAAAAATGAAAGTTTATTAAATAATTAGTGGTGGCTGTTGTTATTGGTCTACTATGTGTTTCTCTATTTAGATCCAAGGAAATGACACATTACAGAAAATTAGAGGATCCTGATAAAGTACTGACTGATATTTGTTTACTGAGTTTTTCTCCCTAGATGACTTGAGGAAGCCAAAACAATAACAGAAACTTTAGATTTGCAAAGCAATTATAGTATACATTATAGTTTCTGTGGAATACAATTTATGCCATTTATCATTTTTAGTAATGAAACGTCTGCAAGAAAACAACCAACCTCAGAGACCATCTAAAACCCCATAGTTCAATCCTGAGCTACAAATATTCTCTTCTGTCAGTATTGTAGGAAAGTTAGTGGGTTTATGTTTGTTTTCAGATTCAGCAACTATACTGTTGCTAGGAAAAAGTGGCCAAGGAAATAGGAAGATAACAATAGGATGTTCACTTCACAGCCATGTTCAGACAGTACACTTCTTACTTTTCCTGAGTTACTTAATCTGCTGATCACAGGAAAACCAACCAAGGTCAAGGTTAACCATGCTTAGCATGTTGTAGAAATGCATTTGCTTGGCTTTGTTAAGCATGTTATGGCAACCTCTTGTGTCAGCAGTACTTGGATAATGGTGTGCCAGGGGACCCAGTGAGTGCTTGGGTGCTAGCATAAAATCATAAGAGTGTATGAGTTGGGAGCAATAGGCCTTTTAGTACAACCTCTGCTCAGTACAGGAATCTATTGAGCTGTCCATTAGCTGACTATCCAGATCCAATTTGAAAATCTCCAAGGAAAAGTCCATCATTGTTTTCAGGTAAACCATTCCATGGCTTAACTGTCAGGTGTCCTGAAAATTCCTCCCAAAATCAGTGGTGATATTCTTTAATTTCAATAGATTACATTTTATTCTTTTGTCAGTTTCAACAAAAAACAGCTCATCTCCTTGCGCACAACAACCTTTTAGATTATTTAGCTGTATGCAATGAAATTTCATTTTAATATATTAGTGTACATTTAAAATGACAATAAAATTATTATTCTACTCTATTCCTGTATATCCTAGTATGCCTCTACAAACAGTTCAAGGATGATGGTTTTGTCATAGGCTTGCTCAGGGGTTTTTCAGACTTGGCCCTTTTATGACTTGTGGACTTCAACTCCCAGAATTCCTCAGCCAGGCACAATTCACAAGCATTATGGACGGCACAGTTCACAAACTGCTAAGATAGGTTTGTTTTATTCATCGTTGAAAAGGCCATCGTGGCTAAGTGGCTTCACACCCCACATCAAGTAACGTGAACAAAGCATATGGTTTAGCATGTGTAATTCCGGCATTCATCATAAGGCCTGGCAGTGTGGTTGGCAAACCGTGCTTTATGATAAAAACCTTGCTTGTTGGATTTATTCAATAAAAAATATTACGGTATTCAGTAAGCCTATATGTGGTGTGAACTCAATAGGCAGTAAGGTTTCTTTCCCCGACATGGAGGTTCTTTGGATTTAGCGGAATTTTCCCCAAAAGGAATGGATAAAAGCGCGTTTCGAGCTTTCCCTCCCGATGTGCTTATACGGCATTCGCTCCAGTTATCTGGAAGGCGGCCCGATCTCTGCAGATCCTTCGCGGCACTTCCCTTCGCCCTGCCTGGTGGGTGGGGCCTGTGCCCTAGGAGAAGAAAACAAACATTCCGAATGTAAAAGGGGGGCGGTGGGCGTGTCTCGCTTCGGTGGCGCCCCGGAACCACTTCAATGCCCCGTAGCACCAAGCTCGGGGGCCCTGCGAGGGGCGTGGGGGGGGGCAGCCAGTTAGCCGTGCGCCTTTCCGGCCTTGAATGTGTTTTCCATGGCCAGTTGCAGCTCCAAAGCCGCCACGTCCCTTTTCAAACGCACCTTGGCCTTTTCTCCGCCGCGTGCAGGTGGCGGTGGGTCGAGTTCCTGCTGGACTGGCAGTGGCCGGTTGCGGACCTGCGGCGGCACCCCTCGGCTCCCGCAGCGCTCGCGGCCTCGCTTCCTGATTGCTCAGGCTGCCCCTCCGCCTGTGCTCCTTTTGCAGGACTCGCTCAGCGACAGCCTCCGGATATGTTACAAGTACTTGAACCAAACCAGCCGGAGCTTCGCCGCGGTCATCCAAGCTCTGGACGGGGACTTGCGGTGAGTTTTTGTGATTCCTATTTTCTTATTTACCAACGTGATACTGAGGATCTCATCACTTATAATCCCCGGCTGGGGAGGAAAACTAAACCAGCTGCAGTTTTGAAAACGACCTAAAAGGTTTAACTGTAATTGGGAAGGACTGCTCCAGCAAAAAGCGAAACATCTACTTTTTACAAGATCGGACCATTCTGATTTGTACCAGCTTTGTTTTTGCTAACTGGTGTTGGCTTAGCTTCAACTGGAGATGCTAGAGCTTTTGCCTAGGATAGGAGTCAGAAACATAAGCTATATGCATCCCCTGAAGTTAGCTCTGGCTGTAGTTATTATCCATCGACTTAAGCTTTCCCACTACTGTATGCTGTAAAATAAATTAGTTTATCATCTCTCCCATGACCTTACACAGAAGAAGAAAAGCCTTTTAGAATTTTGGGACCTCCACCGATTTGCATCATCAACTGCAACCTTTGGGTGCTCAAAAAGTAGTCAATGGACTACAGTCCACCTTTTCCCAATTCTTTTAAATTGTGAATGCTTATATAAAACTCATAAAAAGCAAATTCAGGGTTATTACTGTGATGTTCACATTTTATTATAATACTATATTATATAGTATATGCAATATCCTACCGTTGTATTTATTACAGTTTATGATTCACAGAACTTTAAAGAAAGGTTTCATTGCAGAGGCTACAATTCTTTTAGTGTACAGTCTATTAGAAATGGGAGTAGGTGAAGTCAACAGTTAACAGGATCAGAGTCAAATACTAGCAGGCTGTTTCCTTGTTTTCTTTCATACCTTTTGCATTGACCTGGAAGAATATGCTTCTTATTATTAATCCTTTGTGGGTGCCTGGAAAAATACGATTCAACTATCACAAACAGGGCAAATTTCTTTTCTCTTTCCTCTGGCATCTAAGTCACAAACAATCCTTTTCCTTTTCTCTGTAGCCATGCAGTGTGCATCTTCTATTTGGTTCTCCGAGCTCTGGATACTGTGGAAGATGACATGACTATCAGTCTTGAAGCTAAGATCCCCATGTTACACAATTTTCACTCCTATTTATATCAGCCAGACTGGAAATTTATGGACAGCAAAGAGAAGGACAGACAGGTGCTGGAAGACTTTCCAACGGTGAGTGGTGCCTCTCCAAATTTCATGCATTTATGCAGTTAAGGTATAAAGAGGCTCTCTTCCCTGACTTTAGTAAGTAAGAGGGAGGGGATCAGTCTCTTAAAATCAGATATATTAACATTTGTTTGGAAGTTCCCAGTCCTAAAAGATACAGAGGTGCTGTTTCAGAAAAATTGAAATTAGGACAGTCCACTACATAGTTGCCTTTTATGTAGAATTGCATTATATGGCACTCTATTAGATGTGTGAGGAACTGTTGCAACCCTTCCTTCACATAGATTCAGTAAGTTCACATGTATTGAGGATGTATTTCACATTAATGTGGAGCAGAGTTGATAATCTGTTGTAGAGTAAGTAAGTGGCCTCTACATAGTTTTTTGGTGGTTAGCAGGATTCTACTTAGAAATTCTATGGCAAATTACAAGCATTGCTTATGGATTTCAAGCCAAATTTTGGTAGAAAACAACAACAAAATGCATTCGATCTTTGGATAGACACAATACAAATTAAACTTAACTTAAGGTCTTTCCCAAAATATGTCTTCATATTTATGTGTCATCATTTCTATTATTCCTGAAAAATCATTTTAAAAATCTGGTCCTTGGCTGCAAAAGAATTATCCATAAGAATTTACAAGAGACAGATATTTCATCATAGGGCTGAGGTTGATATTTGTACCATTAGTGTTGTAGGGTTATCAGTTGAAAAGTAAATAGGATAAATTTATGAAGAATTGGGCTAGCAGTGGTTTTAATCTAAAGGTTATTGCCAGCCTCAGAATCCTAGGTAAATGTTAAATTATAACTGCTAGGAGGCAACAGTTGAAGTACATGTTTGTACTTAGGAGATTCCTGAATATTTGTGGCTGGTTGCTAGATGGGCTTTTAGCCTGATGCTGCCAGTTTCTTACTTTCATGGCAAACTGCCAAAAACATGCTGTGTAGATGTGTTCTGTGTAAATTAAACTCTGACACTCATTTAATCTTCAAAATAATTGTTCTTTTAAATAACTGTAGCCTTTTAGAAGCTATTTAAGCTTTGTATGTGTTGCGCTTAAGAGGAAAGGAAGTAACAATTAAGGAATAGCTTTCAAATAGTTAAGTATCCTTGCTAATGAAGTTTGCAGAACTAATTATATAGCTAAGAAAAATCACATAGCATTTGGCCATTATTTCTTTGGAAGTAATACAGTCTGCTTTAAACGTGAGTGCATTGATTTTGGTCCTCCTGGATAGAAATAACTTGCCCAAGTATCTTTTTCTAAGGATATTTCCAGTATTGCTCATACATATGACATTTGATTGTTGGTAAATTCAAGATTAAAGGACTGCTGAAATCATATTTTTAAGTTTACATGCATGGAACCTGAAATGTGCTAGCACTCTTGAGCTCCTTATCAATTCAGAAGTTTTTTTGGGGGGGGGGGCAGGAAGAGACACATGTATCATTTCTTATGATCCTGTTTCTGTTCTTGCCTTTAGATTTCCCTGGAGTTTCGGAATTTGGCAAAAGTCTATCAAGATGTGATTGCTGACATTTGTCACAAGATGGGCCTTGGTATGGCAGAGTTTTTGGAAAAGAAGGTGAATTCTAACGAACAGTGGGATAAGGTGAGCGAGTTGGGGAGGTATGAATTCTAGCAAGTATGTTAGCTATAACCATTAAGCTTACAGTACAGAGACCCTCAAAATCTTATATTCAATGAGGCTTTTAATGTATAATGCCCATCAGCATGGGGACAGAATATTTAAGAAGAAACAATAAAAGTGAATAGCTTCTATACATAAGGGAAAAGCAGCACTCAGACTGATATTAGGGATGTTTCTTTAGCTCAGAGGAGATGATCCCTGCAGTTTAGGTGTCTTGGAACTGGAGCTGGTCTTTGATGTGGATTTCATTTGCTCATAACCGTAAGTCTGGCATAAAGAACTTTCATCACTCAAGATCTGTCGCAGACTTTGAGTAACATATCATAACCTCATGCTCTTAAAGTGAACAGGCCTAATACTTGTATTGGCAAGGTTCTGGGGTTTTAAAGGCTGAACTTTTGGCCCTTAAACTCATTCCAAAAGAACCCCATTTGTAACAGTGGCTATAAAATGTTCCTAGCAATTTACATTGCTTTTTTCTTTCTTTCATGATATATATTGCTTTAGCAAAAGTAATTCAATAAAAGAAATTGTGAAGTTCAGTAGCTGCAGCTTTTATGGATTGAACTAGATTTTTCAAAACATCTTAATAAAGCTCTGAATGTTCCAATCTATAGTATTGCCACTACGTTGCTGGCCTGGTGGGAATTGGCCTCTCCCGTCTCTTCTCTGCCTCAGAATTAGAAGATCCTGTTATCGGTCAAGACGTAGAACTGGCCAACTCCATGGGACTCTTTCTGCAGAAAACCAACATCATTAGGGATTATCTGGAGGACCAATTTGAAGGCAGAGAATTCTGGCCCAAAGAGGTAAAAGAAAAGAGTATGATAGATGTGAGAAAGAGATCTTAACTCAGTGGTATGAATGTGTACAGCATGCAAAAGCTGCTAGGTTCCATGCTGATCATTGCTGTTTAATTGATGTAGAATGTGCGGGCAACCTTTCTGCCCAAGGATCCTATGAAGTGATAGCTTGAGGCTGCATATATCTGCACATAAGGTGGTCTCATTCTTATCTAAGATGTTCCAATTGTCCCCATGTTTGATGGAGTAAGATTGAATTCTGTCTCTTGCAATCAGAACTAAGAGCTGAGATGGCGCAGCAGTTAGAGTGCAGTACTGCAGGCCACTTTAGCTGACTGTGTTCAGCAGGTCAGCGGTTCAAATCTCACCGGCTCAAGGTTGACTCAGCCTTCCATCCTTCCGGGGTAGGTAAAATGAGGACCCAGATTGTTGGGGGCAATGTAAATATGTATATATATATATATATATATATATATATATATATATATATATATATATATACACACACACATACACATTGCTTACTGGTGTACACTGCTTAGAGACTGCTTGCACTTAAAGCGGTATATAAGTCTCATAAATAAATAATACTTCCCTATTGTTAATTGCAGCAGGGAAATATCCTCTGTCTCTTTATAACTGTTATTACTGCTGTTTTTGTTATTAAGTTATGGCTGCTAATAGCTATATTATGGATATATTGACTGCTGCTTTGACAGTTTGATAGATCATAGAGCCTTCTCTGGCACTCACAAAGGTCAGAGAAACCTTTTTCAGAAGCTGCTCTGGCAGCCACTTTGTGCAAACTCAGTGATTGATCATAATGGTCTCCTAACACCTCACAGAATGGCTACTAATCTAGATGGTCCTTGACTTATGACCATTTGTTTAGTCACTGATTGAAATTATAATGGTGCTGAATGAAGGGAGTTACAGCAGTTATGGCCATTGCAACATCCCTGAGGTCACTTTATTAAAATTTGGGCACTTGGCAGCACACCTGCCCTTATGACTATAAGTACTGTAATTTCATCCTCCCCACACCCTATTTCTCCCCCACATCTCAACTGTTTCAGGTGGGCCACCAGTGCTTGCTAAGCTGCCACGGTCCTGGAGTCTCAGCCTTCTTAGTAGCTGCTACTCCCTGTCCCCATGGCTGGAAGTCCACACATTTTAAAATTGGTGAAATTGTGAAACATTGACTTAGAGCAGCAGTCGCCAACCTTTCTGGCTCTGCAGATTGGTAGCTGTGGCGGGGGAGGGGATGATTTTTCATGTGCATGTGCCGCTTGCACAAATGTAGCTTTGCGTAGTTGCTTACCACTTGCATGTTCAGGTTCCCAATGGGATACAGACCAGGGATTGGGGACCCTTGACTTAAAGCATGCAAGCTTTAGAGGATAAACAAAAGAGTAACTTTGCTCTTGGGTTGAGCATAACATTTTGTGCACAGTTGAGTCGAATAGCTAATTAGACAAAACAAGGATAGTTTTGCATTGCTCTGATCTAATCATGTACTTTACATAATGCTGGGACATTGTTGGAAATCTTCATTGCTAGTTAGTAGCATCAGTGATATGCTCAAACACCCTTCATAACAAGACATATTGGATAAGCGTAATCCCTATGAAAACTAACAAATCTCAGCTGCTCGGTAACAATTTCTTTGACATTCTGCAAAAGTGGCTTCAACAACCTTGACCTCTTGGTGTTCCTAGGTTTGGAGCAAGTATGTAAAGAAGCTATCAGATCTGTCTAAGCCAGAGAACATTGACAAAGCCGTCCAGTGTATGAATGAGCTCATTACCAACGCCCTACATCATGTTCCTGATGTCTTGACATATTTGTCCCGCTTGAAGAATCAAAGTGTGTTCAATTTCTGTGCTATTCCACAGGTAAATTGAATTGTCTTTTTTCTTTTTGTTCACTTATTACAGGGGTGTCAAATTGGCGGCCCGTGGTCCGGATGCGTCACGTGAAGGCCACATCCACCCCGGCTTAAGTGACGTGATAAAATTTGACACCTGTGACTTATTACATTTACATCCTGCCAAATCTATCAAGGACTCCTGGCAGTTCGCAATTAACAAAGCAACAATAGTTCAAAAACATACTTAAAATATTCACAGTAAATAAAGTAATAATGAGTAGGAGTAATAGTAAAATTAATTACTAAATGCCTTCTGTAATAGCTGTCTTAACCATCTTCTGGATCATCAATAAAAAAGGGGACCAGTCTCATATTCAAATGAGTGAGCCCCGTTCAACAACGCCTCCTAGAATGCCAGATGAAGCCCAACCTGGCAGATCTTAAAAAGCTTTGAACTTCAAACTTAGTTTATGTATTTTGAATGAGGGATTGCTAGAAAGGATAGGGTTGTAGGCTGAGAAATATCCTGGAAAAAGGTAGTAAATAATTTTACTCTGATAAACATAAATGAAGTAGATGATGAGCTTGTTGTTCATCACTGGATTAGAAGACTAATTAAAGACTATTTTAAAATAATCTTGGATAACATGAGATTCATCATGTGATGGGTATCCATTGTTATAGCAGTATGATAAACCATTAGTTTATTTATTGGTCATAGTCTAAAATAATGAAAAAGGATGGAAAAATGCATCGGGTATACATTTTTGAGTGACACTTGTAGATAGTCTTTTCTGCTTTTCACTATTCTTGGGATTACCTTTGTAAAACTAAGTTAACTAAAAATAGTTGCTGTGTATACAAAACTTTGTATGGTATAATATAACACTTGGTTCATGTAATTTGTTAAGAAAGTTGCTAGATTCCTAAAACATGCTGAAAAAACCCTTTTTTTGCCTTACTTAGGAAGTGATATCAAAACATCCGGAAAGACTTTTATGGACTTTTGGTTTGTTGTAAGAAGGTACATTCCTCTTGAGGCACTTGATGATGCCCTGTCCATGCTGGCCCAAGTTCCCTGTCCAGGAACACAGCATTCCTTTCTGTAGGTTGAACATCTGGGCCATTTATCATTAGTTCACTGTTCTTTTGCCATGAGTATTCTGTGTGTGTATGTATATCGAGAGCCAGTTTGTTTTAATGGTTAAGGCATCAGGCTAGAAACCAGGAGACTGAGTTCTACTCCCACCTTAGGCACAAAGTCAGCTGGATGACCTTGGGCCAATAATTTTTTCTCAGTCTTAGGAAAGAGATTGTAGCAAAACAATTCTGAAAAACTTTGCCTAGAAAATTGCAGGGACTTGTCCAGGCAATCTCCAACAACTAGACACAACTGAACAGAAGGAAAAAAAAAATATTTACCACATTTATATAGCTGTCCTTCTAACATATGTGACATTCTAGACTATTTTATAAAACTCAAAACCTTCGAGCAGCATACTGATCTTTATAAATTATTTTTTAAAAAATAGCTCTGTGTTTTTCTTTGGCGTCTGCTTGTGTACAAATACACAAATACCTGCTGCTCTTAATTATAAGCCCTTTATCCTCTTTCCTGCCCAGGTGATGGCTATAGCCACCTTGGCAGCCTGCTACAACAACCAACAGATCTTCAAAGGTGTGGTGAAGATTCGAAAGGGACAAGCAGTCACATTGATGATGGATGCTACTAACATAGAGGCTGTCAAAACCATCATGTACCAATATATGGAAGAGGTGAGTTTGAAGAGCCTAGATATTCAGTTCCTGACGTAAATGCCTTTTAGTGGGAGAAGTTTCTTGAGTTAGCAAGAAACATGTATGGCAATCATCAGGATCTGTCTTTTCACTTTGAAGCTCTGTGAAGTGGGAAAGCAAATTTTGCACAGCATGATGTAAAACTTAGGAGATTGGATTTGGTCTAGGACAGGTATGTCAAACTTGCGACATCACGTGACGTCACGTGATGTACTGCGACTTTTCCCCCATTGCCAGTAATTGGATGGGCGTGGTTTCAGTATGATGCATCCGGCCCATGGGCCAGCAGTTTGATATGCCTGGTCTAGGATGATCTGGCTTTGATATTCAGATGGCTGGTTTTGCATAACATGCTGAAACTGAATTTAAGGTAGGGGAAGTTAAGTCTTGTGTTCACATAACATGAGGTAAACAACATGGTTGTAAATGGAAATTCTAGCACTCATAGTTGCTGTCATTAAGCAAATCACTCAGGTCATTAAGCAAAAAGGTCCTGTGGTCGCCATTTGTGACCTCCTGCTAGCTTCCTCACTGACTGCTTGTAAGAAGCTGCAAAAAAAGGTTGCAAATGGCGATTATGTGATTGCGGGGACTCTGCCACCAATATGAGGACTCCTCAGAGCCACCATTGATTTAGCACCATTATATGAATAGAGCTGACAAATAGTCATTAAGTAAGGCCCATCTGTTGGGCTATTCCATATATTTGCTGCTATGAATTTCTTCAAAGGAAAACAAACTAAAATGTGTAATATTTTAGTATATATGAGATTTGGAAAAGTCATTGAGCAAAAAGGACTGAACTGGTATAATGAAGTCCTCTCTCCCCTGAATCCCCTCCATGCTATCTGTTCATTCCTTCTATATGCAGCTTCTCTTTTTTTTTTCACTAGCTAAGAAGAAGAGAAAAAGAAAGAAAGGAATGGAAAAGGGTTGCTGTTTTCTCATGGGAATTGTTTGTAAGGAAGAGGGAGGGGAGTGACTGTTTCACAGACATGTAATGGAAACATAGCAAAAGCTCGGGCTTGACAAAAAAACCTACAGAGTACCACAAATCCACAGAGCCCTGTGTATAGGCTTGTTTAACAACTGCTCTTTCTTTCTTCATCTAATAGTGCAATTTCTTTTTCCTCTCTTGTACAAAATTACAAATATGCCAAGCTCTTCCTATGGAAACCCAAAATGGGGCTCTAATGATGATCTAAAAAGCCCAAACTTAATATTTATTGCAGATTAGATTGTGAGATGGCACCAACTGCCAGAGAGTCAAACAATCCATAAATGTATTTTTAGTAGAAAAGCCACATGGAATCGTTCCATCAATCTGTGATGTGTTATTTATGACAATTATATTTGAAGTCTTACTAAAATTCCTACTTCTTTTAACTTACCAATTAGTCTGTTTTATCTGTGGTTTCTATTATCTTTCTGTAGCTATGTTATTTTAAATGATTTCTTTCTCTCACTAGATCTACCAGAAGGTCCCAAGTACAGACCCTTCCTCTGCCAAAACTCAACAGATTGTCAACACTGTCCAATCCATGAGCTTACCCAGTGGTACTCTGGTCTCCCAGACCCATTATTCACCTCTCTATTTTTCTTGCATTATGATTTTGGCTGCATTGAGCTGGCAGTATCTGAACACTGTCTCAAAAGCAGCAGAGGAATATGTGCACACTGGTGAGAACTGAGGGTGGAGCTGTCTTGTGCTGCGTTTGGAAGGGGAATATTTTGAAATGGGAGAACTTTTTGGAGTCCCAGGAATGTAAGGAACAAGACTGTGAATGTTTCTTTGCAAGCTGATTGAACTGGAAGCCTTCATTTGAAAGCATCTGCTGCTGGTTTTGAAGCGTCTGACAAAGAGTTTCCCATGGAGACATTTACTTTTTTTCCAGCTAAACTAGCTACAGCCAGTTTTGTTTGAGTCTTACTTAATATTTTCTTTTCTGCAGTTTGATCTGCGTTTGTTTTTGATGTAGGATGTTTTTAAACTCTGATGTTTCAAAGTCTTTGTGAATTTTGACAGTAAAAATGTGGTGATAAAACCACTCCTCTATGTCCTGCTGTAATTCAGGCACTGCATTTTCTGTTCAAAAAATTTCCAAAGCCTGTACTGTCTTAAGTTGCACTAATTTAGGAATTTCTCCTTACATTAACTTTGGAGATAGATATTTGTCTTATTACATGGTTGTCATTTTTTCTTTCCATAAATGTTATTGTGCCTCTTGGAAAGGCTTCTGTATTGTAATATGCAAGGGATTTGGGGAGCCAATAGAGGAAAGTTGTATAAATCTTTGAGAGGACAAAACTGTGGCATCATTTACAGTAAAGCTGCCCACTCCTGAAGCAAAGATTGGCACTGAGAATCAGTATACTTTTAACAACTTTTGTAGCCTTGGAGAACTTCAAGTTCTAGTCTGGGATAACATGCAAAGTAGGGCTGTGAGAATTTTAGAAGATGCAGGCCAGAGATCCTCCCAATATCTTTACATAGCTGTTTCCTTTTGCAGATTCACCTCAGGTATCTGCCCAAGCACGTGTCCTACAATTTTGTTTTGTTAGTTCTCCCAGTAATCTGTTGTCTCCATGCAAACACTAAAGCACTATCCCAAAGAAGCCCAAGAAGGGTGCTTTACAAAGCATCTATTCAAATGCTTTAAAATGAGATTCATAAAGTTAAATCTCAAAAATGAAGAAATCAATCTAGAAAAGTATATGTCCTTGGCAATGAAGTAATAGTTATGTGGACTGACGTGGAGCTTTTACAAGTTCTGATAATAGACTCCAAGTTGAGCTCTACTCCTGGTGTCACTGGAATGTATGCATTTGCTTTCTTGGCAACAAACTCAATTTGGTTTACTACTGCCTTCTAGAATGGTTGACTTCCTAATCTAAAGCCCCAGTATTTCCAAGTGGTCTGACTTAATAGCCAGCCAAGATCAACCCTACTTAGCATTTTGAAGATCACCCATCTGCTGTGGAATTAACATGGAGTTCTTGTTTTCTCTGCAACCTGAGGCCCTGATTATATGAAGGGGGATCACTTGAGAATTTTCTTGACTTATAAATGCAGGTTAGAGGGACTATTGTAATGGCCTTCAGCAATTGATATTTAAAGCCATTTCTTGGATATAGTGAATAACTTTCAGAACACATTCTGGAAGCTTTGTTCTGTGCAACTTGACAAGACACTAAACAGCTCCCCAACCTATGGGCTATGGCCCACTACTGGGCCGTGGCCTCTTGGCTGCCAGGCCGCGTGAATAGCTGGGTGCATATGTGTGTGCTCACCCCCCATGCCACTGTTGCCACGAGTGTTCTGCAGGCTGTAGCAGTGCTGCTAGTATCACATGGGCGGCGGTGTTGCCACAAAGCTTGCATAGAGGTGCAGCGCTGCAAGTGGCAGGTGGGTAGTGGTGTGCCACACGCAGATGGTGGTATTGCCACAAACTTCGTGTGGGCAATGACAGCGCTGCAAGCAGCAGGTTGACCAGTTGGCAGAGGTGGTGGCACGAGCCATGTGCTGGGGTGGGATCGCTGCGGGCCATGGCATGATCCTTGTGCGGGGGTGGTGGCATGAACCTCGCGCTTGGATGGCGTTGCGGATTGAGGCATGAACCTCACACTGGTGGTAGCATTGCCACAAACCTGGCAGCGGCGGCGCCATAAGCCTCACACAGATTCCGCTGTCACTGAGAGCCTCACGCGCATATGCGCAGTCCCATTTGCATGGTGCACCTGTTTGTGCGCATGTGTGGCCACATTCACGTTTGTGCATGCCACCTAAGGCTCCTGCCCCTCCCTCTCCCACCAAGCTGCCAATCTAAAAAGGTTGGTGACCCCTGGGCTAAAAAGTAAACAAGTTGGACTGGATTTTTGCAAATAATTCTGAGCTAGATAGCATCACAGTTTACTGAACCTCTTAACAGTGTATATTTCAGTCTATTTTGCACCCTTTGAAGCACAGCAATGAGCCACAAAAGCATAAGAATAGACCATGGAAGGCAAAATTTTGTTCTGCCCTAAACTGAAGCAATGCTTCATGGTGGATAATCTTTGAGTCATGAACTGTGGTGGTCTCCCATGGAAAATGAGACACGCACGCAGGTATCTAGGGATGGGAGCCCAGAGCTGACTCCAACACCCTCTTTTATTGTTACTATAGTTTTTACATCACACAGCGTAAGCAAAAGATGTATATAGGGGTGGTTACAATGTATCAAATAACAGACACTATCCATATGCAAGGCTATGCAGGTGTTCTTATCAGACTCTGTCCAAATGGTTGATGAATGTATCCTGTGTCTGGAGCAGTCCGTTTGTTATCTCAAGGACTTTGTGGGAGCATGCCCATGGACATATTTGTGCAATTAATCCCACATCTCCTGCTTTTGTGTTTTTTTAATGTCACTCACTTCCAGTTCCAGAAGGGATCTTGATTCACTAATTAAGGCGTCCTTCCTAGTGGAGGGCGTAACATTTTTGCACATTTGCAGGAGGGAGGGAATACATTGAATTCAACAACATAGCTGTCGGGCCGTGGTGAAATCGTCTACAGAGCTTACCTGCGGCAGCGAGGCATCCACTCTCCGGTACGGCGTCTGGTCGGCCCGACATCCATCTGATGGGCGCGCATGCGCCGGAGTCGCGCTCCGACCGACCGACAGCCAGCTGGCTGGCGCGCATGCGCAGAAGCCGGCCCGACGATCAGATGAGACAGCCGGAGCCGCGCATGCGTGGAGGACACCTTAAGCAAGCCAACGCATGCGCGGTTGATAGAAACCGCGGATCTTGCAAGGACGCTGTTGAGAAGCCGATAGAAGGCTGCCGAAGCATTGGGAAGCGGCCGGAGCATCGGGAAGCGTTAGGTCAGCGTGATGCAGCAACTTTTAGGGCGTTGGGCGGTCCGGAGGTGGGTGGTGGCGCATGGGCGGTGACGGGTGTGGGCTAGGCGGGGTTCTAGTAAATTGTATAAAGAGGCTCAGGGTTCACAGTATGTCAGTGCTGACTTTATTTCGTTTATTAATCTGCAATAAACTGGATGTTCTCCGTTCCTGACGAGGTGGTTCTTGATTCGGTTGGGTGTGTCAAAGACGGGGTAACAGTAAGTCAGCACTCCCTCTTAAGCTCCTTTGTTGGATTTACCGTGGAGCTGACTAAAGGCAGCATGGCCGAAGGGGTGCAGGATGCCGAGTTGTTGGAGGATATCCTTGAACAGACAGAAGACCCGGGCTCGTCTGTGGATCCAGGGGCAGCGATGGAGCGACCGGTCGTTCGCCCAAAGGAGAAAAGTATTCCATCGGTGGAGGATGTGGATCCTGGGATTAAGCAGAGGCCGGCAGTAACCGAAGCGGCTGGATGGGGACTGAGTTCCACATTCCAACGTATGGATACCGAGCGTTGGTCTATGCCGGGCGACAGAGACCCTGTTGTGGGCTGGAGGGAAAGGAGAGTGGTCAGCGACGAGGGGGGTGATTGGAGCTACTCCACCACCCCGGGACAGTATACCCTTGATGTATTAAAGGCTAGGTTTGGGGAGCCAGGGTTCCTTCCCAGACAGGGGGTGGCCTCCCACCGCCCTGTCGATTCACCTGGATTCCGTCTGGCTAGCCCACAGTTGAGGGGTCAACAGCACAGTTGGAGCAAGGGGGACATGGAGGTGTGAGAACGGGACCCATAGCTGCCACCCAGGCCACCCCTGTTTCCCTGCCCTTGGGACCTGGGGATCTTGGCCGACATTCGGCTATCACGGGGGCTCAGCATGGTGGTCAGCCAGCTGTAGCGTGGCCCACAGGTATACCATGGACCCCTCCGGCGATTGGGATTATCTTTGACGGGGATCCGGACAAATTGGCCATGTTCTTAGGGCATGTGTTGAACCATTTGGATCGCTTTGCAGGCCATTACTCCTCCCAATGGGCCATGGTGGTAGCGGTAACCGCCAGTCTGCAAGGTGAGGCGGCTTCCTGGGCAGCTGACCTGTTTGGAGAGCATGCCAGTGAGCTGGCCGACATAGGTTCTTTTCTGGAGGCCTTGAGGATGCGGTTCGAGGATCCTGCCAGGGCTCAGAGAGCGGAAGCAGAGATAGTGACCCTGAGACAGGGAGGTAGGCCGGTGAGAGAGTTCATTAGGGACTTCCAGCGGGTGGCAGGCCGATTACGATCCTGGCCTGAGAAATTGCTGGTACATCACTTCAGGCATGGACTCGATGTGGAACTCCGTCAGGCTTGTTTGGTGAGAGGGGTGCCACCTCGCCTATCCGATTGGTACAAGACAGTGACCGAACTCTATGCAGGGTTACAGGAGATGGGACCGGGAGCATTCGTCTCCCTTCCGGCATCCACTCGGCAAGCAGCCAGTAAGCCGAGGCCGTTGGGAGTACCAGCTCAACCAGTTCCACCCGGGGCACCAAGAGGGACATTTCGCTGTTTTAGGTGCAATAAACCGGGTCACAGGGTGGCCCAGTGTCCAAATTCACCTGGACGGGGATCAACTTCGGGACAGTCTGCTTTGGAGACAAGAAGGCAGGAGGTCACTCCGTTTCAAGGAAAAGATCAATTGAGGGCTTTGCAGGATGAAAGCAGCACCCCCTATAGGGCTGTACCGGTAGTGGCGGTCTCCACCCCGGAGGTAGTGCCTGAGAAGTATGATCCGGAAGATCCGGAACAGGATCCCATGGTAAGTAATCCGGTGGTACCATTCACCATACCAATTTGCCTGAGGGATTGTAAGTCTGGACAACGCATAGAGTGTCAAGCGTTGATAGATTCGGGTTGTACCCGGTGTTTGATCGGTAGGAAAGTGGCGGATGCGTTGGGGCTTCGATTGGTCAAATTGTCTCGACCCATCAATTTTGAACAGGTGGATGGATCCTTGCTAGGTGGGGCACCGGTATTTCATGTAACAGAACCGGTACGCCTAGAGATGCAGGAGCATTGGGAGTTGCTGCGTTTTATTGTAATCCCCTCGATGACCGAGGACGTGATCTTGGGGTTGGCCTGGCTTGACAAATGGCAACCGGTTATCTGGTGGGCAGGGGGATATCGCCGTATGAGATTAGTGGTAGGTCCCCGGCCTCCAGGCACTGAGGGGGAGGAACCACAGATACAATTACAACCCGTTAAACCACGGGTCAAGGAAAGGATCAAGGTAGCGGTAGAAGCCAGTGGAAACACACGGTTATTTCCTGTAGAGTATGAGGATTTAAAGGACGTGTTTAGCGAGCAGGAGTGTAATGCGTTGCCGCCACACCGTCCTACCGACTGTGCTATAGATATCATACCGGGGGCAAAGCTGCCAAAACCCCGGATGTACCCCATGTCTCCCAAGGAGTTGGAGGAACTGCGAAGGTATATTGATAAAAACTTGGAGCGTGGGTTTATACAGCCAGCCCGATCACGGATTGCGGCTCCGGTGATATTTCAAGGGAAAAAAGATGGTGGATTACGGCTTTGCGTAGATTTTAGGGGGTTGAATGCGGTAAGCACTGAAAATATGTACCCATTACCCTTGCTGAAGGACATGCTATCTCATTTATCCCAAGGGAGGGTGTTTACTAAGCTTGATTTAAGGGAAGCATACTATCGCATCCGAATAAAACCGGGGGATGAGTGGAAGACCGCATTTAATTGCCCTTTAGGGAGCTTCCAGTTCACTGTCATGCCATTTGGCCTAAAAGGAGCGCCTGCAGTATTCATGCAGACCATTAACGCGGTGTTGCATGAACATTTATATCGTGGGGTGTTAGTCTACCTGGACGATATTTTGATATATTCTAAGACCATGGCGGAACATATACGATTGGTTAGAGAGGTATTACACAAACTCCTCCAGGCCCAGTTGTTCGTGAAGCTCTCGAAATGCGAGTTTCACAAAACCTGTATTGAATATTTGGGGTACAAGATATCAGCCGCGGGAATAGAAATGGATCCGGAAAAGGTGAAAGTAGTACTTGGGTGGCAGGCGCCTCGGACGAGACGCCAGTTGCAGAGCTTTCTGGGGTTCGCGAATTTTTACAGGCAGTTCGTTCCTAATTTTGCACGGGTGGCTTTGCCACTCACGGAATTGTTGAAAACGCGGAACTCCCCAGTAAAGACACGGCCTAGTCAACCGTTAGCGTGGTCCAGGGAAAGTCAAGCTGCCTTTGAACATTTAAAGGCATTGTTTGCCAAGGAGCCCATTTTATTACATCCAGATCCCGATAAACAGTACATTGTCCAGGCAGATGCGAGTGATGTGGCGGTGGGGGCTGTATTGTTACAACGAAACCCTAAGGGCGAGCTACAGCCCTGCGCTTATACCTCGCGCAAGTTATCAGAAACTGAAAGGAGATGGGCTATATGGGAGAAGGAGGCCTTTGCTATTAAATGGGCTTTAGTAACATGGCGGCACCTTCTGGAGGGGGCTAGACATGAGATCGAGATATGGACGGACCATAAAAATTTGGCTGTATTGCAATCGCCCCGACGTCTAGCCCCTAAACATGTGAGATGGGCGCAATACTTTCAACGGTTCGCTTTCCGGCTTAAATATGTCCCTCGGGGCCGTATCTTCTTGGCGGACGCTTTATCTAGGTTGCCTCAGTACGAGAGTCAAAGGGAAGAAATAATACAGGCTATATTGCCACCATATACCCAGGGAGTGGGTAGGCTAAGTTCCCGTCCTAATTTCGGCAATTTTGAATCAGAGTTGAGGGCGGCAATACCCCAGGATTCGTGGTTTCGGAGCCACCGTGCCCTGTTCACCCAGAGAGATGGCTTAGTATGGTTCGGAGGGAAGCTATATGTTCCACTTGTATTGCGATCTAGGGTTCTTCAGAGATGTCACGATTCACAGCTAGCGGGACATTTTGGGTTCGTCAAGACGTTACACCTGACTAGGCGCCAATTTTGGTGGCCTACTTTAAGAAAAGATGTCGAACACTATGTAAAAGCATATTCCGTGTGTGCTACCTGTAAAACCCAGCCAGGAAGGCCAGTGGGACATTTACAGCCGGTGGCGGACCCTGAGCATCCATGGCAAGATATCGCCATGGATTTTATCGTAGAGTTGCCAAGTAGTAGAGGACATACAGTTATTTGGACGGTAATCGATCTGTTCTCAAAACAGGCACATTTTGTTCCATGTAGAAGGTTGCCAACTGCCCAGAAATTGGCCTACATGTTTCTGACACATACATACCGGATCCATGGAGCCCCTCGGCGAATAATATCTGACCGGGGGGTTCAATTTACGGCAAAGTTCTGGAAAGGCTTTACCGCATTGCTGGGGATGTCACAGGGGCTCAGTACTGCATACCATCCTGCCACCAATGGAGCCGCTGAGCGGGCAAACGCAGCTGTCGAGAGGTATTTGAGGAGTTATGTGTCCTATCAGCAGGCTAATTGGGCAGACCTCCTGGTGTTTGCAGAAGTGGCATATAATAACGCAGTACATACCAGTACAGGGTTTGCGCCCTTTAAGGTGGTCTCAGGGAAGGATTTCGTTCCCATACCTGAGTGTCGGGATTTGGAAGCACAACCATATCTGCCACAGGAGTGGGTCCAATGGGTATCAGGAGCATGGACGGCCGCAAAAACGGCGTTAGTGGAATATGGACGAAAGATGAAGATGCAAGCAGACAAAAGACGACAGCCCTGCAAACCATTCATGGTGGGCCAGCTAGTGTATCTGTCCACCAAGTATCTGAAATTGAGAATCCCGTGTAAAAAACTGGGACCCAAATATATTGGCCCGTTTAAAATTGTAAAGATTATTAATCCGGTAACCGTACAATTGCAGTTACCCCGGTTGCTGGGAAAGGTACACCCAGTGTTTCATTGTAGTTTGCTCAAACCGGTCCATATGTACCGAAAGGGCACTAAACCAGGCCCTATTGGTGATGGGCATTATGAGGTACAGGAAATACTCGACTCTCGTATTCAGAGAGGCGAATTGTATTATTTGATTAAGTGGAAGGGCTACCCGTTAGCAGACGCTACATGGGTATGGGTAGACGATGTGCGGGCTCCTAGACTAGTTAACCAATTTCATGTGGAAAACCCTGGGAAGCCGAAACCGTGAGGGTCAGCGGGGGCTGGACAAGGAGGGGTAAAGATACCGGTATAACACATCTGTTTGTTTTCTCAGGGGGAGCCTTGGTGAAAGGGGGGCAGTATGTCGGCCCGTGGTGAAATCGTCTACAGAGCTTACCTGCGGCAGCGAGGCATCCACTCTCCAGTACGGCGTCTGGTCGGCCTGACATCCATCTGATGGGCGCGCATGCGCCGGAGTCGCGCTCCGACCGACAGCCAGCTGGCTGGCGCGCATGCGCAGAAGCCGGCCCAACGATCAGATGAGACAGCCGGAGCCGCGCATGCGTGGAGGACACCTTAAGCAAGCCAACGCATGCGCGGTTGATAGAAACCGCGGATCTTGCAAGGACGCTGTTGAGAAGCCGATAGAAGGCTGCCGAAGCATCGGGAAGCGGCCGGAGCGTCGGGAAGCGTTAGGTCAGCGTGATGCAGCAACTTTTAGGGCATTGGGCGGTCCGGAGGTGGGTGGTGGCGCATGGGCGGTGACAGGGGTGTGGCTAGGCGGGGTTCTAGTAAATTGTATAAAGAGGCTCAGGGTTCACAGTATGTCAGTGCTGACTTTATTTCGTTTATTAATCTGCAATAAACTGGATGTTCTCCGTTCCTGACGAGGTGGTTCTTGATTCGGTTGGGTGTGTCAAAGACGGGGTAATACAATTAATATCAAAATGGTTACTATAATAGAAATCAAAGATCGTAGCCAGGATCCATCCGGTAGCCAGGACCAAAGGGCACCCCAGATATCCACGGTGCCTGATCCATCACTGCGTAAAGGATTATTTTGTAGCATAAATTCCATTTTCCTTGCTGTAGCAGAAATATTAGGTTGAAAATCATGTATATACATACAATGAGAATGAATTAAGGCACATACACCGCCTTTTGCTGCTAAAATAATATCTAAAGCATACCGATTTTGCAAAACTACTTCCCTTATTTCCCCCATTTCTTGATTAATCATTTTAATGCTGTTGATTGTTTCATTAAACATATGAACAGTCCAATTATTAAGCAAATGAAGGTCCCTATAGTTCATGGCAACTCCTAGATTGGGTAGTATTCCTCTGCTGATTTGAGTCTCTAAACTACCACCCAATGTTAGGGGTGGATCCGAGAAACCAGTATCACGTTTGTTCCGCAGGCGTCCATCAGGGAGATGAGGCAAGGCATATACAGCAGGGGTCAAAAGGCCCAGTGTACAGGTGCCTTTCCAATCCTTAGGCACCTGGCGATAGGCTCTACGGCCACATAGTAGCCACATATCGGGTAACTCATAATAACCCTGGTGAGACTCATTAGCAAATGTTATTATGGATTCCATGTCAAGGCAAGCCATGTAGGTACTGATGTTTGTCCATTGATTGCTTCGATAAGTGTCATTTATCTTAGTAAGGTTGCTTTTGATGGATTTGCATCTCTTTGCTGAATTCCATATAATAACTTGTTGACAATTACTATAAGTTCCCAAATAAATGGCAGTACGGAATAGTCCTGTGCTATAAAAACAAAATCTGGCAGGTTCCATTATATGAGCGCCCACAGCATATGTCATATTCAATGTCTCTGTAGTTATGTCCCACAGCTGCTTCCATCCTGTTTCATTGAACGGAATGGCATGGAAAATAAGGCCACCACGACTGTCACCAGGAATTTGCATGCAAATCCAACAGTTCGTGACGTTAAGTGTAAGAGCAGTGCGCCTGGCATCCCGTACAAAAGCATTAAAAGCCCACAGTCCCTGATCCTCATATGCCTGGCTGAGGTGGTATTCTTTGAGCCATATAAGGACGAACACAACGAGCTGGAGTCCAAATGATCTCGCCATGATCGTCTATTGCAGCGTAGCCTCGACCCCAGGTAATGAGGGAGGCAGGCCCTTTCCAGGTGGGATCAGGCAAACGTCGATAGTATACCTGGGGGCGTGAAGAATCTGTGGGAGAAGCAGAAAAATGCCTGCTTGCGGCAGTTGAGCCAGGGGTGCCAGAAACATTCAAAAAGTTTAAGGTAAAAAGTACAAGATTAATGGGTGAAGGAGGCATTATTAGTCTTCCAGAGTTAACTTCGCATTAAATTGAAAGAGTAAGTCTCTGCCCCATAAATTTGTGTGAAGAGGGAGGACGACAGGTTTAAATTTAGCAGAAATGCCTTTTGTGATTCGTTGTGCAGTAAGCCAATTTTTACTGGAGCTTGCTTGTTGAAGTCCTCCCACTCCCCTGACTGCTGGTGAGGATTCGAGGAGCCAGTTAGAGGGCCATTCAGCTGTTCTTATGACTGAGACATCCGCACCAGAGTCTACAAGACCAGAGAAGAGAATGCCATTGATTAAAAAAGGCATCACCAGTTTTTGGGGAGTAATTTGCTTTGTTAGTGCCAATAAATCAGAGGAAGAATTCCCAGAGTGAGGTGCATATGCAGCCTCTGAAATGGATGGTGCTGCACGTGGTAATTAGCTGCAGACCCTTTGTTAGTTTCCCTGATTGGACTGAGAGGAACAGCACTGATTGGCCCAATGAAAACCCTTTTTACATTTTGGGCACGCAGTTTTGGGCTTGGCTCCGGGGATGGCAGCGGGTCGAGCCGCGCCGCCTCCTGGGGCTCTGCATTGTTTTTTAAAATGACCAGGTTTTTTACAATTGAAGCAAGAGCCTTGGGGTTGATTCCCCTTTTGGATTGCAGCTGCAAGAGTGTCCATTAGAAAAGCATTGGTTCCCACAATGCGGCAGGCTTTAAGAAAGTCTGCTAGGGTGGCCGTGGGACTGGGAACAAGTGGTTTAAGAATGGACTGGCAGTCTGCATTTGCATGTTCATAAGCCAATTTTATGAGGATTTCATTTGCTGCATCTCTGTTTGAAATTTGACGCTCAATGGCAACTTGCAGGCGATTCACAAAGTCTGCATAAGATTCAGTTGCAGTTTGGCGAATGGCAGAAAAAGATTGAATCGGGGTGCCAGACTCATCAACACGAGCCATGGCAGAAAGAACACAAGTATTAATAATTGGAAATGCAAAGGGAGTAAAAGTTTGAGCCTGAGCATTAAGGGTAGCAAAATTGCCTTCTCCGAAGAGTTGTTCTGCTGTCCATTGTGAACCTGGGTGATTAGCTCTGTTTTGTGCCTCTCTTTTATATTCAGATTCAAAAACTACGTATTGCGTTCCGTTAAGAAGCATGCGGAACAGATCTTTCCAATCTTGAGGCAACATTCGATATGCACTAGCAATTGAATGTATCAGTCCTCTAGTATAGGGACTGGTTATGCCATAATCTTTTGTAGCCTTTTTCAATTCTCGGATCATAGCCAAGGGAAGTGCTTCCCAATCAACTACTATGCCTGCTGCAGTCTGTTGGTAAGTAACAGGGAACAACTCTGTCTCGGATAGTTCAGAAACGCTTAAATCACCATTGTTTAAAGCCTTTTGAAAAGCACCACGGATGATTCCGGGCCGGGAGACAGGCGGCAACGTGGCAGGAACAGGAGAGGCTGTTTGTTGTTTATCAGGATCCATAAAATTTGCAGGGGCAGAAGGAGGGTTAAAACCAGCTCCAGGGGGTAAGGGAGTGGCCAACATAACAGACGGATTTTTATACGGTGGAGGGTCTAATAAAGGCTGATGAGGCGAGTCAGCATGGGTTTGAATCAAGGTATAGGCAATTTTCCAAAGGCACAAAATCCCTGGGGGGGGGTCTTGGAGACTGATGGAGGACGGTACCAATTTTCCTCCATGTATCTACTTTTAAAGATCCAGACTCCGGAGAGGATGAGCAGTTAGCCCATACGTAAGCAAGCAATTTAATAGCCTCAGATTTAAAAAGGTGACGGGTTAATTTCTGTTCCTGATCAGTAAGATATTTTTTCCTGCCAAGTAGCCTCAGCTCTTCCACATGCTGCTTTTGAGCGTGAGACATTCCACCCCCCATACTTACGAAGAGGAGTCAGTTGCCAGCAACTTCATCGGGTGCACCAAGCCTATTCCAGGCGATAAGTAAAAGGTCAGCAGGGACGTATCCCTCAGTGGATCACGTCAGGGTCACCAGATGTGGTGGTCTCCCATGGAAAATGAGACACGCACGCAGGTATCTCGGGATGGGAGCCCAGAGCTGACTCCAACACCCTCTTTTATTGTTACTATAGTTTTTACATCACACAGCGTAAGCAAAAGATGTATATAGGGGTAGTTACAATGTATCAAATAATAGACACTCTCCATATGCAAGGCTATGCAGGTGTTCTTATCAGACTCTGTCCAAATGGTTAATCAATGTATCCTGTGTCTGGAGCAGTCCGTTTGTTATCTCAAGGACTTTGTGGGAGCATGCCCATGGACATATTTGTGCAATTAATCCCACAATGAACCATAGAGAATTTTGAAGAATGATTCTAGGCAGCTAGGCACTTTCAAGAAGGAACGTGACTATCTATCTATCTATCTATCTATCTATCTATCTCTCTCTCTCTCTCTCTCTCTCTCTCTCTGCAATTCCTGGGTGTTTTTTTTAAAAGTACCTGAAAGCAATTTAAGGCATGTAAACTAAACCCAAAACTAATATAAATTATTCTAATCCCAGTCCAGAAATCAGAATTACAGAGGCGCTAGAAGTTGGAAAAGAAGGATCTACAGGCTGTATGGAATTCAAGCTTAGAACCTTGTGACGTGCATAAAACAATTGGTTCAAATCATCAAGCCTTCAAGGTACATAGTAAAGATACTGTAGCACAGGATCCAAACCTAAAGTGGGGCAAAAAAGTATTTAGTCAGCCACCAATTGTGCAAGTTCTCCCACTTAAAAAGATGAGAGAAGCCTGTAATTGTCATCATACGTAGACCTCAACTATGAGAGACAAAATGAGAAAACATCCAATCACATTGTCTGATTTGGAAAGAATTTGCAAATTATGGTGGAAAATAAGTATTTGGTCAATATCAAAAGTTCATCTCAATACTTTGTTATATATCCTTTGTTGGCAATGACAGAGGTCAAATTTTTTTCTGTAAGTCTTCACAAGATTGGCACACACTGTTGCTGGTATGTTGGCCCATTCCTCCATGCAGATCTCCTCTGTGATGTTTTGGGGCTGTCGCTGGGAAACACGGACTTTCAACTCCCTCCAAAGGTTTTCTATGGGGTTGACATCTGGAGACTGGCTAGGCCACTCCAGGACCTTGAAATGCTTCTTACTAAGCCACTCCTTCGTTGCCCAGGCGGTGTGTTTGGGATCATTGTCATGCTGAAAGACCCAGCCATGTTTCATCTTCAATACCCTTGCTGATGGAAGGAGGTTTGCACTCAAAATCTCACGATACATGGCCCCATTCATTCTTTCCTGTACACAGTCGTCCTGGTCCCTTTGCAGAGAAACAGCCCCAAAGCATGATGTTGCCACCCCCATGCTTCACAGTAGGTATGGTGTTCTTTGGATGCAACTCAGCATTCTCTCTCCTCTAAACATGACGAGTTGTGTTTCTACCAAACAATTCTATTTTGGTTTCATCTGACCATAGGACATTCTCCCAATCCTCTTCTGGATCATCCAAATGCTCTCTAGCAAACTTCAGACGGGCCCAGACATGTACTGGCTTAAGCAGGGGCACACGTCTGGTACTGCAGGATCTGAGTCCCTGGAGGCGTAGTGTGTTACTGATGGTTGCCTTTGTTACGTTGGTCCCAGCTCTCTGCAGGTCATTCACTAGGTCCCCCTGTGTGGTTCTGGGATTTTTGCTCACCGTTCTTGTGATCATGTTGACCCCACAGGGTGAGATCTTACGTGGAGCCCCAGATCGAGGGAGATTATCAGTGGTCTTGTATGTCTTCCATTTTCTAATTATTGCTCCCACAGTTGATTTCTTCACACCAAGCTGCTTGCCTATTGCAGATTCAGTCTTCCCAGCCTGGTGCAGGTCTACAATTTTGTTTCTGGTGTCCTTTTACAGCTCTTTGGTCTTCACTATAGTGGAGTTTGGAGTGTGACTGTTTGAGGTTGTGGACAGGTGTCTTTTATACTGATAACAAGTTCAAACAGGTGCCATTAATATAGGTAATGAGTGGAGGACAGAAGAGCCTCTTAAAGAAGAAGTTATAGGTCTGTGAGAGCCAGAAATCTTGCTTGTTTGTAGGTGACCAAATACTTATTTTCCACCATAATTTGCAAATAAATTCTTTCAAAATCAGACAATGTGATTGTCTGGATTTGTTTTCTCATTTTGTCTCTCATAGTTGAAGTCTATGTATGACAATTACAGGCCTCTCTCATCTTTTTAAGTGGGAGAACTTGCACAATTGGTGGCTGACTAAATACTTTTTTGCCCCACTGTATGTATAAAATCAAAGCCATTACATTTGATCTCAGCAATACACACTATTCTGATGAGAATACAGAACTTCAAGGATCAGTAAAATGTATTGTATGAAACAGCCACCTGCTAAAGTTTTATCTCCTAGCTATAGCACAATATGCATTGGGTCTATTTTCCAAACTGAAGTAGACAGTTGTACTGAAGATATACTATAAAATATATAGAAATAAATGTGTTCTCCCCCCCCCCCCATGCAATCCTTTCTGTCCACCGGGGGAAGAATGAGAGCATACATTATAGAAAAGTGAGAGATACTTTATTGGAGACAGGAATTGGAAGTATACTGATGAAATTCTGATCATAAGTCTTAAATATATAAAATATTCTGCATTTAACAATAACTTTGTACTTGAAGCCAGAAGCCAATCACATAAAGCCTATGGGTCAGATTCAATTTTAGACTGGATTCAAATAACCCATGTTTTGTTTTAAATAGTTTGCTGAGACTATTTAAGCCTACCGAGGCTTCTCATAACAGCAAATCCAGTTCTATCATGTCTAGGTGAGAACCATTTGAAGTCAGAAAGACTAATGACAGCAAACTTAATTTGAGGTTGATTAAGAGTTGAGCCATTTTCATAGTCCCCTTTACATGCATGGTTTTTATGCTTATTGCTTATCTGTTTCCTCATCTGTTTTTGCAATTATAAAAAATGAAATAATTCATGCATATGTGCAGGACCAATTAGTGCAATTGCCCAAATATTTTCAGGAATCAAGCTTAAATGGCAGTCACACATAAAGCCTCTCTTTATATCTATGTTTTTTTTGTTTGTTTCTGCTTCTGAAATTATCTGAAATTCAATTTAAAGTGAAATTTCATGTCCTATAATCCCACTTAGCCACGTCCACCAAAGAACTGAAATTCAATCCATAGAGTTATGACAGATTCAGTAGTTTTGTCTGTTTTGATTATTTGCTCAATTTTAGAAGGACCCTCCCTCTACTTTTTATCTTCTCTAATATATGCCTAACTATTGAGGCATACATTGAAATTGAGAATGTATGAAGAATTAGGACTACTGCCACCATAAGGACATCCTTTTATTTTTTTTTTGAAATTTAGGCATAGACTTCAGTATCCATACAGTAAATAAGCTACTATTTCAGTCTATTTTCTATTTCCTGAAAGTGATTTTGTGGTTGTGAGTGTGGTGGGGCGGGGGAGGGAGAATCCGCTTTACCACTTTGCACAATAATTTTTACTAAGGATTTAACTCACAACAATCCACCCCTGTGACTACATGATCCTACACTCTATCTCAGTGTTTCCCAAACTTGACAATTTTAAGGCATGTGGACTTCAACTCCCAGCATTGCTGGCTGTGGAATTCTCGGAGTTGAAGTCCTCATGCCTTAAAATTGTCAAGTTTGGGAAACACTGCTCTATCTGATGAATGGTGCCATCAATATGTGGAAGATAAAGTTAAATACCACTGCAAGTAGCATCTTCAACATCCTAAGATGGTTGTTTCTAATCGTGCCCTTCTCTTGGTGAAATGTACTTTGATTCCTTTAGAGGTATTTCATTTAACACAAATCCATCTCAATAACTGTCTTGCCAGACATGAAAAATTATTGAGCGAAAATTAGAAAGCCTCATGCTTCAGACACAAAGACAGCCTGCTAGAGACATCTTGTATTTTTTTTTTTTAAAAAGAAAAATATTAAAGGATTTAAAAAAGCACAGGATTGCCACCATGCCTTCTAGCTTCATAAGTATGATTATGTGCCACTCAACTGGCAGGATTCTCACAGCTGCTTCCAGTACTGGCTTGTGCGAGGGATTCCGGCTACTATCTCAGACTCAATTCCACAGTGATCTTGCCCACGGAGGATTCGGAAGAGACCTAGAAAATATTGAGAGAAAAATCTTGCAAAAATTCTCAAGACTAAATAAAATGAAACAAATCCAGGCCAACCAGCTTGTCTGTATTTATTTTTTGTGTGTACATATATTCCTTGAGTGACAACAGTTCACTTAGCAATGGCTTTATGACCCATCCCCACAAAAAATACTTCGGTCCCGAAGTTACGTATGTTGCACCACCCCAGTGGTCGTTCTCCCTTATTACCGACCACAGAGATGTTGCAAATGGACCCTACCTATTCCCCCCCCCCCCATCCTTCTCCTCCACAGGCCCTGGCCCTGCTTTGTTAGTCCTCCAGATTACCCACCTCCCCACGCTGTTTCCAATCACTCATTTACCTTTTGAAGATCTCCAGAGTTCTAGAACAGGCTGACCCACATGGCAGAAAAGTAGCTGCTTTTTATTCAGGTGCTGGTGAAGCTCTAAGCGCGAGATCCAAGGAAAACAGCTTCCCCAGCATCTA
Organism: Crotalus tigris; assembly: GCF_016545835.1. NCBI lineage: Eukaryota > Metazoa > Chordata > Lepidosauria > Squamata > Viperidae > Crotalus > Crotalus tigris. The sequence continues at coordinate 191,934 of NW_024096502.1, forward strand.
AGTAAAAGATGGCTGCTTTTCTACCACGAGGCCAGTATGCCTGTAGACCTCATTTGGTTCCTGACTTGCAGTTGGCAGATTTCAGCCCAATGAGATAAATGAAACAAGTTCCACACTGATTGGCTGCCACTGCTGCCTTCACACCTCAATCCCCCAAACTATTCATTCAAACCAACCCCCAGCAGCAAGCAGAAGGCGCCCATGGCACTGCCCAGGCTGGCACCAAATGAGGCCTGTGGGGATGCTGGCCTCATGATAGAAAAGCATCTGTCTTTTACTCAGATGCTGGGGAAACTGTTTTCCTTGGATCTCACATTCTTACAGCTTCAGCCTCTGAGTAAAAGACAGACATTTTTCTGCCATGTGGATCAGCCTGTTCTGGCACTCTGGAGATCTTCGAAAGATGAGCAATTGGAAACAATGGGGAGGAGCAAGTGTAATCTGGGGAGCTAGCAAAGCAGGCCCAGTGCCTGTGGAGATCTGGCAGGGATGGGGGGGGGGGAGGAACAACCATGGGAACCCCAAGGGATTGTAAGCAGAGCATGAGATATCTCAGTGGGTAGAGGGAGGCCTTGAGTGATCAGAAGTAGGTGGCCTGTTCCAGCACTAGGCCCCTCCATGGTCTTCCCCACCCTTAGATACTTCATGTGCACTTAACGAACTGTGCATTCAATTAACAAATGCATTGGGGAAAACGGAGGAATCACATTCATTTAATGTGATCCTCGGGTTACTAATGTAATTGGCAGGCTCTATTATATTCATATTTCGAGGATTATTTGTACTGATATGCATAACAACATAATGGCTTAGGTCAAATGTTAACTGAAAAGGAGCATGTTAGATCTCCAGATGTTGCTCAGCCACAGCTCCTGGGAGTTCTACAACAAAGGCATCCCTGAAAGAGAATTGACCCACCAAAGGAAGAGAGATCACCTACCATTTTCACCCCAGTCTGTGTTCCAAGAATTAGCTATCAACCAGTAAGGTGTATCATTGTCGACGCCCCAGCCAAGAATTCGGATTGCATGGCCACCAACTGATTCACCAGAGACGTGCTGATAGACACCTGCAGGGGAAAAACTGTTACTCTATTCCCAAATATAAATGCTATGATTTCCCTGCTAAGATTTCCCTACTCAGTTAACATTCTGCTTGGAATTTAAACTTGTAAGAAACCATAGATATAAATGGCTTGCGAGAGCCTTTTGCTTTGAATTCCAACTTTCACATTTCAGACTCAGGCAACCTGTGAGGTGCAGCTCAAATATATATATTTCAAGTGCAGAATGGGCTGCTTCAAAATGGAGCCAATTTAATCTTGAAAAATTCAGGAATTGTTAATTCTGTTCAGAATTCAAAATAATTGGTTTTCATTTCATTCCATATTCCTAGCTTTTACACAGTGATAGGAATATCATGCACATGAGTCAAGAAGGTCATGCAGCTGCTAAGAAAGCAAATGCAACTTGGGGATGTACAGGTAATCCTCAACTTATGACCACAACTGAGCCCAAAATTGCTAAGTGAAACAGTTGTTAAGTGATTTTTGCCCCATTTTCCTACCTTTCTTGCCACAGTTGTTAAGTGAATCACTGTGGCTGTTAAATTAGTAACACAGCTGTTAAGTGAATCTGGCTTCCCCATTGACTTTACTTGTCAGAAGGTCACAAAAAGTGATCACATGACCCTGGGACACAGCAACCGTGAATTAGTTGCCAAGTGTATGAATTTTGATACATGACCATGGGAATGCTGCAATGGTCACAAGTGTGAAAAATAGTCATAAGCAGTGGTGTGATTCAGTCAGTTCGCACCAGTTCAGCAGAACCGGTAGCTAAATTTTGTTGAGTTCAGAGAACCGGCTGAATGCACACTCCTTCCAGAAGTCCATTCTAGGCTTCGGAAGCCTAGAGGAGGCCTCTCAGGCCAAGAAGGACCCGCTGGAAGTGCGTGGATGCTACTTCCAGAAGTCTGTTCTAGGCCTTGGAGGCCCAGGCCTGCATCCATGCAGAGAACCAGTTGTTCTGGTATTTGAATCTCACCACTGGTCATAAGTCATTTTTTCAATGCTGTTCTAACTTTGAACAGTCACTAAATGAACTGTTTTAAGTTGAGGACTACCTGTACTTTGCCTTGACCAGGCCCCACCTACAAAGTGACTTATGACTGGTCTTTGCACCTATGGCCAGTTGGAGCAACCCTGCAGTCACATGATCAAAATTCAGGCACTTTGAAACTGGCACGCATTTACAACAATTGCAGGTCTCACAGGATTGTCATTTGCAACCTTCCCCAGCTGGCTTCTGACAAGCAAAGTCAATGGGAAACCGGAATCATTTAAGATTTTCATGATTCACCTAACCGTGATGATTTGCTTAATAACCGCTGTGTAAATAGTCATAAAAGTTCCAGTCCCAATTATGGTTGTAAATTGAGGAATGTCTGTATTGTTCTTTATTGAAGGTCCTCAAACAAAATCTGAAGAGTCATCTGTCCAATAGTCCTAGCATAACGTGTTCCAAATTATTGGATTAATTAATCTCCCAGATTTCTTCCAACTCTAGAATGCTAGGAAGGAGAAAATGTGAATCCAAGAAACACCTACTAGAGATAAACCTAACAAATTCTGAGGAGGTGATCTAAGAAAACCTTAAGAAAGGTAAGCTGGGCTTCATTCATCAATGACACAATGTTGCTGATATTTCCACACACACATTGTGTTTTCCCAAATCCCACTCTGAATGCCAACTTCGGGAATACTTGAGATCTCAAGCTTTAAGCCTTGCAAACATAAGCTAAATTCAAGCAACTTTTTATACCCAAAACCTTCTGAATATCACATTTAATCAGAAGCGATGCCTGTCCTATCAGAAGATTAAACCAAAATGGTTGTAATTGAAATAAAGGAAATTACAACTGTACAAATTACAACTGTAATTCAAGAGTTTTAAAAAATGAAAATTGCTCTTTTTAAAAAATAGTCTACTTTAAGAAGTTACATAAAAAACACTTACCTGATTTGTACATGAGAAAATCAGAATAAACAGTAAAGGCTCCCTCCACTGGTCCGTTTTTATAAATCTCAGCCATTATTTCTTTCTCACTGCCAGGGACGCTATACGAAGTCATTCCTGGCCAGGGAAAGGGGAAAGTGATCTCTATATTAGAAAGCATTTGAATCGCTTACTTCAAACTTGATGAGTTTTCAAATCTGATGCTAATCGTCATTCAATGAATCAGAGAAGAACACGTTTAAAATAAACATCAATTTATAACAAGAATATAATCTGTCTGATTTAATTTAGTTAATTTTTTTTTATGTGAAGTGATATCTAAGTTGTCTGAAAGTCAACAGCCACTTAAGAAACCCTGGTTTACAAATTTTGGCAGTGCCGTATACGAATCCAGCCTGTACAGCACATTATACTTTTTATACTACAGCTGATTTTTGTAGCTTATTGATTTGTAGTTTAATTATTAAATTTATATACCACCCATCTCTGCTACACCATTCTAGAGTGGCAATAGGGAATCTTTAGCTTAATTATAAAATTTTAATTATAAACTGATACAGTCCTGAGCCATGGTTTCACAGCTTTCAGCCAAATCAATATCCACCAAAGCCTTGAGTACATCCCTGGACAGAGAGCTTCAAAAAGTTGCAGATTTGTAACAGTGTGAAAGAAGGGGAAATTACTAAGTACCTGGGGACGTACTTAAAATAAAAATGTACAAATAATTTTATTTTCTAAATATACACAAAAGTACAAATAATTTTACCCTTGCCTACTTATACTGTTGAAAGGCCAAATGCAACACTTGGCTTGAAAAGGGATCTACATTCTGACCGGAGACTTTACCCAGAATATCCATATGCAAGGCCATGTGCAAAGCTTTGCCTCTACTCCCCCCAATAGGAGCCACTTTGTTTCCTCTTATAAAAAATAATATGTGGCTACATATGTGACCAACCATAATAATAGCAATTCATACTGATCTTATTGTTTGCTATTTTTTTATTTATATTTCTAACCTTTTACTGCATCGGGAAGTCTATTGTATCTAAAACAGAATATTAAATTTTTTATCACTTAAACATTTTGAACTTAAAGCTTGCAGGTTTCTTATAAACCTGAATTTGCAGTTTAATATATGCATTACCATAATGTTTGTCATTGTGGTATGAAGGAGAGTAACCAGCTTCACATTTTTTGATGCATTCAGGGGTGTCACCACCTTCTCCAGTGCACGGAGGGCGAGTCCCATTGACGTGATGTTCACAGGGTGGAATAGAGTATGGCCTACATCCTATTGGATACAATACAGAATAAAACGCCATTTGAAAATAATCTTTTAAGGGACAGTTGGCTAAAGTCCCTATTCTAAGCTCAAATCAAAGTAAATCATGCTAAACTACAGAATTTCACTTATTCAAAAATATTTCATTCTGCAGTTCCCTGTTATGAACCAGTAATTTAGATAACGGCTCATCCTGCTTTTCCCTTGGGCGTTCCATTTATATCACCCATTTTATCCTCACAGTAACCTTTTGAGATCAAATATATTGCTAGAACTGGTGACCTGCCCAAAGTTACCTGTGAGTACCGTGACTGATTGGGAACTTGAACCAGGCTCTCTGCATTCACTCCAAAATCTGAACTAGCATGCAGGTAGGCCTCAATTAATGACTAACTGAGCCTGGCAACTACAGTTATAAGTCATGACAGTTGTAAGTAAGTCATGTGACTGACCCAATTTTATGACCTTTTTATGGCACCCATAAATTGAATATAATGGCTGTAAAGTGAACACATTGTTCGCCATGGCCTGGGTTTGCTGGAAACCAGAAGTAAATGCCAGTTTTTGACAGAACCGTTGTAAATAACAGTCACATGACCATGAGGTGCTGCAAACTGCTGTACATAGGGGCTGATTGTTGAATGCCCAAAATATGGTCATGTGAGGGAGAGAAGGAAATGTCAAGACTTCAAAATCTGGTCATAACTAGCTGTAGAGGGGTCCATTGTTACCATTCAATGCTGGTCACAGGCATTTTGCTCAGAAGAAAACTCACCAACATGTGAGTCGTAAAGGCCACCAGACACTAAGCCCTTTTCAGTCCAGTACCTCCAGGCTCCTGCAGGGTATCCTCCATTACAACTGCAAGAAAATGATGTATAACTATCACAAAAGAACTCTGGGAAATGGGTCCAAGTGGTCCTTTGAGTATTTAAGGTTGCTGACTCCTGCCTTAGGGGACATGCATTTTAACTGGGGGTAGTCTGAAAGGTTGAAGAGTCTTTGGAGTAATGTGATACCCAAAAAGGTACTTAACAGAGATAGGAAAGGCAACTTCTCCAAAATGTTGGCAACACACTGGAATTTAAAAACTGGCTTCCTTGAGGTGACACAGCAGACATGGCCCATTCATAAAATACACATTTACCATGAAGTAAATGGTGAGACTGCTCTCATCTCTAGTTGCCCCTCTTTTTTTCTACATCGATTTCTCCATACAGCAGGTACCTGCTTTTAAAATTTTCTATAGGGCCTGGAAGCATTCTGAAAATAAAAATAATGCTAAAAGCTAAAACTAGAAGGCAAAACAACTTTCTGCAATGTTTTTAATTAAACAATTTTTTTTAAAGGAAATAGGGAAGAAATTTGACAGGCACCAAGTAAAGTGTTTACTGCGATCCTCGGGCTCATGGTATCATGCAGCCTCAAAAGAAAAAAATATTCTTTCAAGTTGAGCTTGACGCCTGATTACTTTTTGTTGCCTACTATGAAGTAGAAAACAAACTGTATTGGGAATAGAATGATCTGAAAAATATTGTTGTTGTTAATTGCGAAGTCGTGTCCGACCCATCGTGACCCCATGGACAATGTTTCTCCAGGTCTTCCTGTCCTCTACCATCTTCTGGAGTCCATTTAAGTTCACACCTACTGCTTCAGTGACTCCATCCAGCCACCTCATTCTCTGTCGTCCCTTCTTCTATTGCCCTCAATCTTTTCCAGTGAGTCCTTCCTTCTCATTAGGTGGCCAAAGTATTTGAGTTTCAACTTCAGGATCTGGCCTTCTAAAGAGCAGTCAGGGTTGATCTCTTCTAGGACTGATCGGTTTGAACGCCTTGCCGTCCAAGGGACTCGCAGGAGTCTTCTCCAGCACCATAGTTCAAAGGCCTCAATTCTTTGTTGCTCAGCCTTTCTTATGGTCCAACTTTCACATCCATACATTGCAACTGGAAAAACCACGGCCTTCACTATACGCACTTTTGTTGGCAGGGTGTCTCTGCTTTTTAATATGCTGTCTAGATTTGCCATAGCTTTCCTCCCCAGGAGCAAGCGTCTTTTAATTTCTTGGCTGCAGTCCCCATCTGAGGTGATCTTGGAGCCCAGGAAAATAAAATCTGTCACTACCTCCCCTTTTAATCTCAGACCACATAGTTCCAGCCATTCTGGAGCAGTCTGAGGGCTTGCTAGAACTCAATCTTCCAGAACAAAGCCTTCTGATCTCAAGATATGTGGGTGTTCTCACTGAACTTTCCAGTGTCATTCCTGAACATATGAACAGAAAAAACAAGTGACAAGATAGGAAGTGACTTACCCCATCCCACATTCAAATCCGCAGCAAGAGAGCAGATCTTCAGCAGAAATTTCCACATTCACTTTGCCATTAGTATGGACACAAACACGATCCGACATGGCTTCAACTGCACCAAATGCCTACAAAAACAATCCAAAAGTTCAGTCAGTGGCACTCTTGAGACCTGTAGATTATCCTAATGCCCTGTCTGACCACCACCAAGCAAAATATATATATTAGTCTCTCTTTCTCACTGAAAGCTCTTCTGGACTTTCTTTGGGCACAAGTACACTGATGTTTCTTAATGGATAGGTGGTTCCAATACAAACTGAGTCATAGGGCTGTGTAAGAATTCACATATACACTGACTGTGTTAGGAAATGTTTCCCGTAACTGTAATTTAAGAGTATGCCACTACAACTGTGTTCACACCATGCATAAATAAGTGCCATGCATGAATTTAGCTAATATGCATTTTTTCAAGCATCAGATGCTTCTATTAAAGCTGGAGAACTGGATATGAACTACTAGATCTGTTGAATTCTGGCCTGTGGCAATTTCTTCTTGGATCAATTTCTAGACTTAGGAAAGGAACTTACCCAGCAGGAACCACAAGAGCCTTGGTCTCTGATTTCACTTATGGTTGGGCAGTTTGGCCACTGTTGCCTTGAGTCGAAGCTTTTTGGCAAGACCAAATCACCAGCAAATTCAAACCTTTCAAACAATATGGAAGAAGTTGGGTGAAAAAGAGACAGAATCATGCTCTAATTAATAACTAAGGTCTTTTTTAACCCAAATCCTTGGATTTTATCTTTTTATGTCAGACCTTCAATTTTGCTTCCAGCATGTTGACAAAATACTAGCATACATATGATTCAGAGTTGACACTGTATATAAAAGGGATTTATTTAATAACTTCAAAGTTTACTCCTCATGAATGTATTAGTAATATTTTGATCCGGAACTACATCTGTCCAGATTAATTCATTCCACTAAAAAGCAAGACTATCAACAAATCATTGTTGTAGATTTCAAGACAGCCACCCAAATTTTGAAAAGAATGGCTGTATATAAATGCCAACTTTTTTAATGTGAGGCATCCTGTTTCCTCGCTCTTTTATTTTTTAAAAATAAAAACATAGGAAGGCTGTCTAATATCAACTCACACTGCTGGATCAAATTTTTAAAGACAGTCTGGATAAGTCCCTGCACTTTTCTTGGCATTTCTCAGAAGTGATTTGTCATTGCCTCCTTTCTAGGGCTGAGAGTGACTGGCACAAGGTCATCCACTGGCTTTGTGCCTAAGGTGGGAGTAGAACTCAAAGTCTCCTAGTTTCTAGTGAGATGCTTTAACAACTACACCAACCTGGCCTTCATCTACCTTAATCTTTAAATATAAAAGTAATAATAACAGTTCAGAATTTCAGCAGTGGTGTTTCCCAGTCCCGTCAGGATATTAAACTAACACTTTCTCCATAAAAACAGTTGTTATATTGTTAAAATTAGACTTTTCTTTTATATCCAATAGCAACTTTAATACAGCTGTAACCAGGAAGCCATTCCTGAGAGTAGAAAGCAAGATAGCCATTATCTGAAGAGTCCAAAAGTTCAAGAACACATATGCAGCAGGATTAGAAATAGAGCACATATATATCCCACCTTTCTGGCAATTTGGGGCCATGCAAGAAAGTGCCACACAAAGTCTTCACGTAACTCATATCAGCATTGGCAAAGTTGTGTCCGGCCTTTAAAAAAAGTAAAAATAACAATAACACATATTATAATTTAGACCTTTCACCCCAACCACAATTACTGCTTACTAATTAAACACATAATTAAACACATTTGTACAAATGAACTCATGATCCCACAATCTGCACACTCACACTATTTCTTTATGGCAGGCAGAGATAAAATATATGTTTGATAAAATACTGTCTTCAGTAAATACTGCCTTTACTTGGATGAAAGACTAGATTCTCTCTTCCTGCCACTGCTAACAATTTACTTTTAAGGCAGAACAGGTTTTTTTAAATCCTGCCTTTATTATTTTTATAAATAACTCAGGGCAGTAAACATACTTAATACACCTTTCTCCTCCTACACCTTAATATATTCAGAGCCCTAGGCTCAGGTATATAGTCAAGTTTTTTAAAGCAGGCATATCCAACCTTGGCAGCTTTAAGACTTGTGGACATGGCTGCCTGGGGAATTTTAGGAGTTGAAGTATACAAATCTTAAAGTTGCCAAGGTTAGACACCCGTTTTAAAGCTTTATGAAAGGCCATCAAAGTTGGGGCCCTTGTAATCTCTGGGGGGAGAATATTCCACAGAGCAGGGGCTACTGTGAAAAGGCTCATCTTCTAGTTGTCTGTCAGCTGACACTTTGGGGGAGGGTGGAAATATAGTATTTGCCAGTTAACTGGCAGTTTAAAAATCTTGGTCAGTGTCCTCTACTGAAAGGCTATTGGTGGCCACAACAGAAACTGAATCTTATGACCAAGGCCAAGAGATAGTGTCCCAAGAAGATGACCACAGAATAGCCACTCAGCAAGCAGCATTTGTATTGTATCAGCTCAACTACGATCTTGCTTCTATGACTGTAGGACAGTGAGTCAATGTGGGGAAAGGAGAGTTAATAAAATATTTTATCACCCAGAAAGGAAAATGCCACAACTTATCTATTCAGGTCAACAAATTGTAAGATAAATCAATCCACTAATATTAAGTATGCCAAGCTATATCTCGGAAGACAGACAGCCACCACTTGCCACCACTCTGCATAGCTGGCCCCTATCCCAAAATTTACTCACCTTCCATGTGGTATTGAGCTTATTGATATAGTTCACTAAGTCAGGAGAGAGGGGAGGGAAGTAGGGCACATTACGGGCACTCGTGAAGACCGCTAACAGGCCCAGAATTACCACAGAGCACCACATTTTGATAATGGATGCTTAAGATGCTACCTGGAAGAGAAAGAGAGATTAGTAATTTACACAGTTGCAATGTTGACAAAATTAGTCCTATAAAGCGATTCAAATATGCAACATGAGTAAAGCAGACATGTTTTTTCCTGGGCTTCTGCAGATGCCTTTTACTACCAGCAGCTGGTTCTGAGGAAACAGGTATCTATCTGATTTAAGATATTCCTGACAGATGCTGCATGCACTCCAAATCCACTTCTGTCCAAGCACTGCCAGGCTTATATGAACAGGAAAATTGCCAAGCTGCCAGCACAGAATGAACAAATCTATATCTGTCTGTCTGTCTAACGTTATACACCACAAAAACACAAAAGATTGTGAACTCATGAAAGTGTCCAATTCCAAATCACTCTAGAGTTCATAATGAAAGATCTTCCTCTCCCACCCCATTTTCAAATGTCAGAGGATCAAACAGAAGGTCCAATGCTTTAAACCTTCATCCTAAAAGCTAGGTTGTGGAGGCCCTGCCCTTTCTTCCCCTGGTTCAGATTCAGTACAGAAATCTGGGCTGCCAGTAAGCTTAGAAAAACACTGTTGGTTATAACCCAATGGGAAAAACTTAACCAAGATAGAAATGCAATTTGCTTTATATTTAATTTATGTGCTGCCCATCTTACCAATGTATCAGCCTTACCACCTACCTGCCAGAAAATTAAGATTAATTAGTCATAAAAGTATATATTGCTACATTCACTCTAGATATGATTCGGGATGGGGGAGAAATTAGACCTATTCCCTTCCAGGGCCAAACCACAGCATCTGAAACAGAATTGTGCAACATATAGCACCAATTAGATGCTCTTTGGAAGTCAATGAGAATGTTTTTCATTCCTAAAAGCTAGAACATTCATGCTATGGCAATGCATCAAGAACTTACTGAATGTTGCATTCAGACTGTGAAACCAAACTTGACATTTTGAGGTCTACATGTTGCAGAAATCTGGTCAGTGTACTTTGTAAACTACGACTCATAGTTTTTCATGCCATGAGAGTACAGATATTTGTAGTCTTTTCAGTAAATAATGGTTATTTAGGTCATGTCTAAATATTGTTACTCCATCATTTAATACAAATGATGGAGCATTATATGAATAGTCCTCAACTTATGACCACAATTGAGCCCAAATTTATCTTACTAAGTGAGACATTTATTAAGTGAATTCTGCCCCATTTTATGATTTTTCTTGCCACAGTTGTTAAGTGAATCACTGCAGCTTTTAAGTCAGTAACATGGTTAAGTGAATTAGGCTTCCCCATTAACTTTGCTTGTCAGAAGATCACAAAAGGGGATCACATGACCTCCAGGACACTGCAACCATCATAAATATGAGTCACTTGCCAAGCGAGTGAATTTTGATCACGTGATCATGGGGATGTTGCAATGGTCATAAGTGTGAAAAATGTCATTTTTTTCAATGCTGTTGTAACTTTGAATGGTCACTAAAGGAAGTGTTGTAAGTCAAGAACTATCTTTAGTATCAGTGCATTATAAGTATTATATCAGTCTTCACTTGTACAATATATGATCCACGTTTTAGCTCTCTCTGAAGTAAGAAACCTGTTTTGGATGGTACAACAGAAAACAAATACAATCTTCTGGCTGATCTTAAAGTTATCTTAAACAACTCTATTCTGTCCAATGCAAAATCTTATTGCTGGGAGACAAATGTTCCCAACATTTTCCAGAATTATTTCTTTTGTAGAATTTCAAATAGCTGTACCAGCTGTTTGATTCAGAAACTTGTCATGAAACCTCCAATTCCAAATCACTCTAGAGTTCATAATGAAAGATCTTCCTCTCCCACCCCATTTTCAAATGTCAGAGGATCAAACAGAAGGTCCAATGCTTTAAACCTTCATCCTAAAAGCTAGGTTGTGGAGGCCCTGCCCTTTCTTCCCCTGGTTCAGATTCAGTACAGAAATCTGGGCTGCCAGTAAGCTTAGAAAAACACTGTTGGTTATAACCCAATGGGAAAAACTTAACCAAGATAGAAATGCAATTTGCTTTATATTTAATTTATGTGCTGCCCATCTTACCAATGTATCAGCCTTACCACCTACCTGCCAGAAAATTAAGATTAATTAGTCATAAAAGTATATATTGCTACATTCACTCTAGATATGATTCGGGATGGGGGAGAAATTAGACCTATTCCCTTCCAGGGCCAAACCACAGCATCTGAAACAGAATTGTGCAACATATAGCACCAATTAGATGCTCTTTGGAAGTCAATGAGAATGTTTTTCATTCCTAAAAGCTAGAACATTCATGCTATGGCAATGCATCAAGAACTTACTGAATGTTGCATTCAGACTGTGAAACCAAACTTGACATTTTGAGGTCTACATGTTGCAGAAATCTGGTCAGTGTACTTTGTAAACTACGACTCATAGTTTTTCATGCCATGAGAGTACAGATATTTGTAGTCTTTTCAGTAAATAATGGTTATTTAGGTCATGTCTAAATATTGTTACTCCATCATTTAATACAAATGATGGAGCATTATATGAATAGTCCTCAACTTATGACCACAATTGAGCCCAAATTTATCTTACTAAGTGAGACATTTATTAAGTGAATTCTGCCCCATTTTATGATTTTTCTTGCCACAGTTGTTAAGTGAATCACTGCAGCTTTTAAGTCAGTAACATGGTTAAGTGAATTAGGCTTCCCCATTAACTTTGCTTGTCAGAAGATCACAAAAGGGGATCACATGACCTCCAGGACACTGCAACCATCATAAATATGAGTCACTTGCCAAGCGAGTGAATTTTGATCACGTGATCATGGGGATGCTGCAATGGTCATAAGTGTGAAAAATGTCATTTTTTTCAATGCTGTTGTAACTTTGAATGGTCACTAAAGGAAGTGTTGTAAGTCAAGAACTATCTTTAGTATCAGTGCATTATAAGTATTATATCAGTCTTCACTTGTACAATATATGATCCACGTTTTAGCTCTCTCTGAAGTAAGAAACCTGTTTTGGATGGTACAACAGAAAACAAATACAATCTTCTGGCTGATCTTAAAGTTATCTTAAACAACTCTATTCTGTCCAATGCAAAATCTTATTGCTGGGAGACAAATGTTCCCAACATTTTCCTTTTATTTCTTTTGTAGAATTTCAAATAGCTGTACCAGCTGTTTGATTCAGAAACTTGTCATGAAACCTCTACCAAATTCCTGCATTTCAAGATATTGGGCAGCTGATATAAAAAAAACCAAACAATTCCCAAACCCTCCCAAAATAAAACCCTACCAACAGTTAATTAAACAAGTCATGGGTCACACACTGGAAAATGCTAGAATGCGGCTACAATTCTTACTTCCTTCACTCCTTTTTTGCCTGTTTCCATCTATTGTTTGCTATTGTTTGAATTCTTTCACGACAGATCCAACAGTTCATAACATGATAATGAAGTATGTGTTCAGTATTGAGAAAGTCCAGTTGCCTCCTGAAAAGCACTTTTTGGGACAACCATACTTGGATGACTAAGAATCTCCATAGACATTTTGTTATGTACTTTGGGATGAACATCCTTCAAATGGAGCGGAAGTATGAACAGATTTCCAGAAAACATTGCAGACTACTGGAACCATTTGCGCTTCAGTTTGAGAGGCAGACAACACAGACTCATCCCCAACAGCCTATACCTGTCTTCAACACCGAAGGGACACAGGGCAGAAAACATCCTGCAGTCAGGAAGCCTCCACAGACATTTGCCCTACTCAGGTGACCCTGAGGACACAGACAAACCTCCAAATGGTCTCAAGGACTCTAAAAGAATGCAAATGACCAGCTGTCTGCAAGGAATATAAATCCTTCCACTCCCCTCCATTCAGTCATAGCTGAAGAAGCTTCTTGGGTGAGAAGCAAAACATCTTCAAAGAAAACAAGTCCAGATGCCTCCTGAAAAGGACCTTTGTGATAACCATGACTTGGATGACTGAGAATCTCCATAGACATGTTGAGTGGGGAGGAAGCATGAAAGAAAACCAGATGCTATAGTAAGCATCTGTTGTTAGTTAAAAACAACAGCAGAAAATGGGCCTTCCAATTCTGCAAACTATTACACAATTACAGAAACTCACTATTAGCTATCTTACCCACTCATACCCTTGAGAGGGCTGGAATCTCATTACTAAAACCAAAGCAATAAGTCTTGCCTAGTTAAACTTGCATCTTAGGAAAATTCAAATCCCTATTCAACCACAAAACTATTTGCACAGCCAGTGCCCAAGGTCATCTATTTCATAAGATTCCAGTTCTCTATCTAGAGAAGGATCTCCATACATAAAACAGTGAGCTAACAAAATAAAAGATAGGATACAGATGTGACATGCAGTAATTTTACATGATAAACGTCCTTGGGATATGGAGAGGGGGAATATTCCTTGGATATTCATCTGACATGTCACAGAATTAGAAAAAGCATTTGGTTGCACAATCAATAGGATGGAGAGGGGAAGACAACAGATTGGTTTAGATAAACAGAAAGACAGAAAACTGGTTGCACCTCTTTCCTCTTTTAATATAAAATAGTGGTTGCCAACTTGGGAATTACTACCACTAAAAGATTTTGGAAATGTTTATGGTTACTGCTGATTTATTTCTAAAATTGTAGGGCTTGTTAATCTCACCCAGCAAGAGGCAATTTGGAGCCTGCTATTCATGCAAGGGTCATTTCTTCCTTGTCCATTGTATAACTTGAATAAAGTTTTTTAGATGCACAGAATGTTTCAACTCTTCAAAAACAGAACATACTGGAAGTTGCTTGGGTCAGAGGCCTCTACAACTTACATTTCTTTTGTCTTTCATGCATCAGAACTGGAATTCCAAGAACATGATTTCCTTTAACAAGAAAAACCTGTTCTTTACCTTGAGTGCGATTTCCAATAGCCTCACTTATCATGACCAGTTCTGGTCCTTATATACTAGCTGAAGATTCTAGGAGCCCCAATCCCAAAACATCTGGGGACAAGAAAGGCTGGTTGAATCCCATCCAGTTAACTTGAGCTCTAATCACTATATATTTCAGGGAAGTTTTGCCTTCATTGTAGGGAGTCCATATGCTTTAACGTTGCTAAGTTTGAGCAACACTGTATAGACAAACATTTTGATGTGTAGGGATCATAAACAACATTCTGTAAGTGGGTATGGGCAGGTTGATGATAAGCAAGTACTATCAGGATTTTCTGGTTTTTAAAAACTGGTTTTGGGGCAATTTAGGCTTTTTCCCCTTTTTTGTTCAATAAATTATGTTAAGTTAGGATATATTTCATACATTTTGTGTTTATCCTTCCTCAAAATGGGGAAAAATGCCACTTGTTCTAGCTCCATGCACCAGGTGTGGCATGCAATGTGTTCATCACGTTGTACGCTTACTTACCGAAAGATCCCTACTCTACTTCTAAACTCTAAAGTTCTCTAAAAGATTGATAATGAAGAGGTCATACAAATTAGAAACAAATTCATATCTACAGGACATGGATTCAGCAAAAGAAGTGGGAAAAAGAGTAAATTCTGGCATAATATTAATCGCTGGAACTCTTTGGACTAATTCTTGAGATCTCCCCATATTGCATGTTCAGTCCTGCATTCTAAGATTACTACTACTTCTGCAGACCGTAAGAAAGAAACCAATATTCACAACAAAGGCAGAACAGATACTGCAAGAAGGTTAACATGTTACAACATTAGAGGTGTTTTTTTTTTTTTAAAATGAGCTTGATTAGCAATCTAAAAAGTATTAAGTGCCTACATTCCCAAATAAACTCTGGCCTATTCTCCACAGTATATTTCTGTTTGAAAGAACATTTCCTTAGAGATGTATAAGTCAAGCCAGAATTCAACTCTTACAGTTCAAGTACTGAACATTCCTATTGGATTTTCTTACATTTTACTATACCTAAAACCACTGAAGTCAATTTTCCTTTATTTCCCCAGGCCATCTATAGTTGTATTCTAGCTTCCATAATGATAAAAAATGCAAGTCATTATTCATTTTAAAGCGATAACATGCTTGCATATATTAATAGGAGACTACTTCAACAAGGAACACTTGTTAAAATATCCAATCTCTTTCTGTTGTTGAGCCTCTTATTTCAGGGAAATTGCATTAGAGTTTGCTTACATGGCAAAGCACCAATTCTATCTCTAATTCAAGTCTCTGTAGAAAAGCAAAACACACACATTTCTTTCTGTTATTAGAGTCATGCTAAGGACTTTTCCTTACAGTACTTGCACCTAATCAAAGAACAAATGTTCCTGAGCAGCTTTTTTTCCCTGGTACATCCACATGGCATTGCCCAATCTGATCCCCAACTCACATTTCAAAGTTTAAGTTGCTCCAGTGTTGAGGAAATATTGCCCACTATTTCCCTAATAGTGTTTACACCTAATACAAATTGACACACTTCCCTGCTTTGTCAACAGCAGTCAGGTGATTCCTAGAAGGGGTGGTGGAATCAATCCAACTTCCATCTACTTAGGACAGGAGACCCCAACTCTTGTAAACCAGACTCACTCTCTGCACCAAATCTGAGTCAGAAATAAACTGAATAGTACCTGACCAGCACTCACCCTCTAGCTGCTCTAGGGTCCAGCTCCCCCCCCCCCATCTGAGCTGGTCAGCTGATGTATGGTTTCCATTGGCTAGTGGAGCTTGATGGGAGGGAAGGAGAGGGAAGCAAAGCCATGGGCAGGGCATCCATCTAGTTTTTTTTTTATGTGTTCTGCACACATAGTAAATAAGGGTGATCTCATTTGGCACCAATTCAGAAAAGGCAAGATAGGTATCAACAGTGAGGAAGCAAATTCTTTCCCCAGTATATTTTTCTGCAGTTTTAAGGATGCATGAAAGCTTCCCCAGAAAGGGGATCAACTCTTTCTGAAATGCCATGAAGAACTGCCATGCCATGCCACCTCCACTTCCCCTTCTGTACTTCTGCCCTCTGGTCCCCTTCTGACCACATTGGATAAATGAAGCATCTTACATCTTTTTTCGGCTAATGCAATTTAACCTACTTTACCAGCATATAAATTTCATTGGGGATTTCCTTATAAATAAGCTTGGCTAGGAGTGGATTACTGGTTTTGATTTCAGTTTTGAGTCCAACATAGCAATGAACTTGTTCCTCCTTCATTCCCCCATGGGACCCACACACACACACCAATCACTGTGCTGCTTTGGGGCTACAGGAGTTTTACTCCTATCCCATCTGAAGTGGCCAGGATGGGGGATGGTTATCCTGAACTGAAATCCCTTCATGAGTCCTCAATCCATATGGTTGAAATAATATGAATAGGGCAGAAAGGAAGGTACTTGAAAGCTTATACCCACAAACATAAACCCATAAGCCAAGCCCGATGAAGTGGAATCTGGAGCAAAACTATGCAAACCCACACACAGACACAAAAGCGGAGTCGGCTCCCTCTTTCGTCACAGCTAGCCAGGAGCAGGAAATCTTTTCGTAATTACTCTGTTCCTATTAAGCAGAAATCAAATAACTTCCTTTTCGAGCAAATTACCCAGAAAACGGCTCTATTCTTGCAAAGGCAGCTATTCGTTTTTAGCCGCGAGTGTCGTGAAAAAGAAGTCCTCCTCTTTAGCGGAGAAGGTCGTGAGAATAATAAGACAATTTTTAAAAGCCAGGGAAGAGCGACATGCGAACCCGGCCCATCCCTTGGCCCCCTTTGAAAATCAGCGGCGACAATGATTGGCTCTGGATAACAATGGGGCTCTATCCCCCCCCCCAAATTATCCAGGGGCACCAAACTTGGGAGGGGGGAGGAAAAGCCACCGTATCGGCCGCGCCTCCTCCTTCTCTCTTTCCTGTAAATGCGTGAAGAACCTTTGTTCCAGATTCTAAGTTTAACCTTGGATTACGGCTTCCCGTAACAATAAAACCCTTCCTTTCCTTTCCTTTCCTCTTTCCTTTCCTTTCCTTTCCTTACCTTCCAACACTGGAAGAGTCACCAAAGGCCTCAGCAGAGCCCGCTCTGCTCGCCTTATCTACGCTCCCCACCACCCCGAAAGCCGCGTCTCCACAGCCCTGCCCTCAGCAGCTCCTCCCCGCGCTGACTCACCCCACGTGGCTGCTCCGCTCCGGCAGCGACAGCCGCAACAGCAGCGCCTGATCCTGGGGCACGTGATTCCCTCCCCTGAATCACTTGATCCACCCCCTTCCTCCTCACCCCCTCGCGCCCTCCTTTAACCCGGCAAATCTGTTTTCGGGAGTTCGCCGGGGGTGGGATGAGATGGCGAATGGTGAACTTAAGTTAGACAATCGTGCTGCTTTCCACCTTGCCTGGTTGGACCAATGCAAATCTAGGGGTCAGAATCAGAGCTGGAAGGGACCTTGGAGATCGTTTAATCTAGCCGTCTGCTCAAGCAGGAGACCCTGTACCATTTCAGACAAGTGACTGTCCAGTCTCTTCTTAAAAACCTCCAGTGATGAAGCTCTCACAACGTCTGAAGGCAAGCTGTTCCACTGGTTATCAGGGTCCAGTCCCGTTGCCCTGGGCAGTGCGTCCCAATAAGCGCGGCTGAGATCGGGCGCAGGTTTACTCAGAAGCAAAGCTTTTCCTGCAGTTTCATGCTTCATGGTGTGCCGTTTGCAGTCCTCTCAACGTTTGCATGGGAATAAATGCTGCCATAGGATTTTTAGTGTCTCTTTTTTTAAAACAAGAGTGAGTCAATTTGCGATTTGGGGATTTTTGAAAAAAAAAAAACAAAACATTTTTGTTCCGATGCTTACCAAAACTTTCCGGTATTTGTGGATTTTTCCTTTAAGTGGCAAGCGAGAAATGTGTATGACCACCAGAAGTGCGATCTGATTTCTGCCAAATGTTGCCATGGTGTCAAAAATCGCAGCCACTTAAATGGAAAACCCGCAGACACTCGGTGTTTGTAAGCATCTGAACAAACGTTTTTCAAAAATCTCTTAATGAAAAGAAGGTAAGGAAAACCCCATATATGTGAGGCAGCCACATCTCTTCCATCCTATTGCTCTAACCCCTGCACTTCTTAACAACCCCCTTCCCCCCCAGACTGCTCCTATAAATATACATTGTTATACCTTTCTGCAAAAAATACATAAACTTTCTTGTTTGTTAAGCATCATGCTATATATTTTCCCTAGTAATAATTTGATTCCTGAATTTACCTGCTTTTGTCAAGGTGCAGTTCTAAGCAGATCAGTTTAGACATAATATCAGTTAAATTTAACAATCAGTAATATATAAAGGAGTATATTTGTAGTGCTGGGTTGAAATGAGGGGCCTTTGGTGCTCTCTGCCCTTGGTTGTTTTCTTGCAGACATTTCATTACCCAAACTAAGTTGGATAATGCAAGATCTGCAAGAAAACAACCAAGGGCAGAGAGCACCGAGGACCCCTCACAGTAATACATTCCCAGGTAAACATGAATGCGACTGCAGTTTAAGTTCCACAACAATCTTATAAAATTAAGCTATTAGACAATGGCTTTCTAAGGTAGTCCTGTCTGAATAGAGAATTGGATCCTAGATCTTTTGAGTCCTATTGGAGCGTTTCTAAATTCAGCTGTCCATTGCTTATTTTTGAATCCATAGTCCCTTCTTATTAAGACTAACCAAAATGTCAAAAAGAAAATAGAAAAGTCCCTAGCTGCTCAGAGCTTTCTTCACCAGTCTGGGTGTTTTCCATCCATAGCTTCTGTATTTGTATCACTGCTAAGTGAAGCTTTCATTGCACAGTTTCCTTGCCTGAGACATGAGATTTTTACAAGGACCTGAACAAAAGCTTCTATGGCAACCATGTTTTTCAGGAAGGAAAACCTGGGAAGGGCACAATATTTTGATAATATAAGGAGCAGTTTCCTATACTTTAGTCTTTTCTGCCTAATCAAGGTGAACCTGTAATTCTATTTAGGGCTAGAGCAAAGTTGCCCTGCCTGAAAGTCCAGGGGTCTCCTAAAGATGCCACCTGTTTAAAATTAAGATAGATGGAGGGAATTATTAAATGCAAAGGCAATAATTAAATAATTATTAAATTCATTTTAAATTACAACAGAACAACATTAGTTTCTAACCTAGGCCAGGGGTGTCAAACTTACAATGTCACGTGACGTGTTACGACGTATCACAACTTTTTTCCATTGCCGGCAATGGGATGGACGCGGTTTCGGCATGACGCATCTTGCCCACGGGCTGGCAGTTTGACACCCCTGACCTAGGCACAACCACTTTTATATCCTGGTTCTTCCTAGTTTTTGGAGTGTGGTCTCTTGCTTGCTTCTTAACAGATAAATGAAATGCTCTCAGATTATTACTTTAAAAAAAAAAAATAGCCATTGCTCCTTTGTCCAAAACCATAGGGGTAACCTGATGCCTACAAAAACCATGTACAAATTCATTCTGCCTACAGTGATGTGTCACGACATATCATGACTGTTTTCGCATTGCCGGAGCTGGGGTGGGCGTGGCCTCTGCATGATGCAACCGGCCTGCGGGCCGGCAGTTTGACACCCCTGCTCTATAGCTTTGAGGGAACTTCAAGCACTGCTTGTTCACTAGCCTGCTTGATGCATCCTATTGTGCCATTCAATACTTTGTCTACTTTTAGTTTACATAATGTGTGAATGACAAGGACACTATGGCTTTGTTCAATCAATGACTATTTTTGCTGTACAAAAGCTGTGTGTAAATATAGTATCTTTTTGATAATACTTTGGCTGGGCCTGAGGAAAAATACGACTGAATATTTTGTAATATTATCTCCCAGTCCATTGCCTGATGCCTCTTCTACTGTTAAGGTCCAGATTCAATCAACTCTGCCTTTGATTTGATTGGGAATTACTTTATTCTTTTTCAAATGCTATTGTGTTGTCTTGTTTCTTATCTTCTTATTTTCTTGTTATCTTATACTTTTAGAACATCAACCACCTTGTGAGGATGATACTCTAAAAGGCAGCATATCTTTTAAGCATATAAGCCAAAGGGCAGCATGACTCATAATCCCTGGCTTTGTTTATGATTCCCCAAAGGCTGAACCAACCAGAAATTTGCTATTGAGTTGTAATGTTTAATATGACTGAAAGAAAGGTATATTAAACACAGTTTAATGTGTTTAACTGGGAATAATTAGGTAAATAATATTTTGTTAAATTTAAATGAAATTAAATAAAAAATGTTCTGATTTTGCATAAATTTTATAATAAGGCCACCAGCATGCCCGTCAAAGTCCAGATGTAACCAGGGTCTTGAAGAAGTGCTTTTTTTAAAATGAAATTTTATGAACTCCTGAACTATGGCTAACAATTGTCCAATAAATAAGAATGTAAATTGGATCCTAAGTATCAAACAATGGTCTGTGATTTCACTGGATAAAATGAAGGAGATTTGTAGTTAGCCTGCAATAGGACTACAGGACCACTTTCATATCCTTACTCATATGAACTGAAACAGCCTAAGAAAAAATCATCCAAGCATGCATTTCCTCTTAATCAATTTCAACATCTGCAGAATTTTTGAAAGCAGAATAGAGATGACAAAACATTTACAAACATCTGTTCCTACCAGCTACTTCTGCGGAAACATGCTGGGTATAATTGGCTTCTAGATAAAGGATCAAGGGAGGATAGATCCCCTAGAGATCAATTAGATTATGTCTGTAAAGTAGAATTTGGATTTTAAAACACAGTAAAACTTTTGAACTCTCATGTCTTTTTAGTTAATTGTTCTGGCATCATGAGGAATGGCTGGTAGGTTGTTCGTGAACTAGTACGAAACAAATAAAGTTGTGTTTGCTAGTGCTTCTGTAAGAATTCGTTTTGCTTTCAAATTGCTTATGGATCACATGATTTCTTGACAAGGTCACTAATTTGGCAGAGGGTCCATGGCAGCCAAATCATGTTGGATGATGTTTTATTTACAGTCTGTAAACAGTGTCAGGTGCAGATCTATGCAGATGTTGAATGGGGAAAAAGTCATTAATGTGGAAAAAGCTTGGGCTGGTTGGTGGTTTTGCTCTGTATCTGATAACCTAATTTTAGACTGAGCAACTCTATTGTTGATGCTGGTTCCCTTTTTCAATAATAGAAAGAAGAACTGCATTATTAGGAGAATTCAATTTTACTTGATTAGATACAGAGAATAAGCTTGGCTTGTAATAGGGGGACTCTTCTTGCTGCCCTGGGCAGATGGGAGTTAATTTAATCCCTTAGAGTTTGGATTCGGATTTTGTGAAATCTCATGGTTGTGAATTGTCTTCTAGAATCTAGACCTAAAATGGATGATGATGATGTTCATTAATTAAGACTTTATAATAAAATATCCATTAGCTCACAGGATGCATGTGGCCCAGATTCTATTTTTTTAAGTTTTCAGAACTTTTTTAAAAAAATCGAGGCATATTTTTTCAATTTTTTTTAGCAAAAAAAGGAAATGACATCCAAACATATCTGATTTGCAAATACCTCCTTAGAACATCTTTGCAACTTTTAGATGTGTGTACTTTAACTCCCAGAAATCCTCAGTTAACATCTTAAAGTTGTCAAGTTGAAGAAACAGTGACCTAGAAACTCCACCAGTCCCACTCATTTGGCATGTCATTGCATGTGGCATATACACAATGGCCCACAAGATTCCCCCCAAATCCTGCCTTGTATCACTACAGATTGTCTACCCTAATGAGACCCTTATTATTCAGTCCCCACTAAATTATTGGTAACAGAAAAAGTCAGAGCTATTGTTAAAATTTATTTATACTTTGTTTAAACTGTACCAAGTTGTACAGTTTTGAACAATGTTTCAGAATATTACAAGTCAAAACAGCTACTGTAACACTACACAAGTATATTTGTCTTCTGAAGTAAGGCCCAACTGTTTTAGCTCTTGTATGATTTGTCTAAGTGGTCTATGTGCAACCAACCACTGCATCTTGAAAACCAGAGTAGTGTTAAGAATTATGTCAGACATTCTGGATTTTTTTAAAGGTTGCCTTCTGTCCACTTCCAATCTCTGGTGTACTTACTTTTTTTCTCCTTTTAAAAAATTTCCTAGGTTTCTTTTACTCTCCTGTAGAATCTTAGACTACAAATCTCACATAAAATTGCTTGATGGCAGTGAAGAATTAGGGGCCTGTGTTTTCTTCCATTTTATGGTTTTTCAATTCAAATATGATAGCCCTATTAGTGTGGTGCTGTCACTGTTATTATATCTTTACCACTATGCTTTGTCTGAATCAGTGGGCAACTTGGACCAGGACATTTGTGTGTGTATGTGTGTGGGATGTGTGTGTGTGTCAAACTCAGGAATAGATCATTTCATAAGTGTCCCTACCCTAACTCCAGAAGACTTGTCAGACCTTCAGGTTAAGTCAGGTTAAGAAAAATAGAGATTTCAGGAATGCTACCTTATTGTATGGTATAATAACAGAATCCTGTAATTTACAGAGCAGGTATTTCCCGACTATTTGTTGTGCTGTTTCGTATGGCATTTGGTCATACACCTTCACTCACTGTGTTTTAAGATACTGAGAGAGCAGGATGATTTTTTACAAGAGTGTGTCCTAAAAACAGCTATACAATAACCTGCATCTGAAATTATTAAACTAGCTGTTACAAAGTGCTTTCCAATTTAAGGATAGGATATTATTCAGAATGAATAAGTAGAAGGAAAGCCCCCATACCTGTTTTACTGACAAGGCACTGATGCTACACTGGCTCATTTACAAAAATGGGGCCTTACAAAGAATTTCAGAGCTGACCTTGGGAAAAATATGAAAGAGCTTTTAAAGAGAGACTTACATAAGAGATTACAGGAAGAGAAAAAACTAAAAATAACCTCATCTTGATTTTTTTTTTTAGTATGACATGAGAAAAAAAAGAACAGATTTTCAGGATTCTGTTATTATACCATACAATAAGGTAGCATTCCTGAAATCTCTATTTCCATCTTCAATAACTATTATGAAAGCACATGAGATAATTTAAAAGCCAGAATTTAAAAGGTAATTGAAAACACATATTTTACATATTTTCTATGTGGTTCCTCTGCTTATTTAGATCTAGCCCTAACTGCAACTCTCTTTCTTCTACCTCCTCTTTCCTTTGTTTGGAAAAGAATTGAAGCAAGCCCCTATAAGCCACTTCCTTTCAGCCCAGTTTATTCATAGGTTTGTTATTTTGGGAATAAAATACAGAAAATTCCCATTGGGTGAAAAAAGAGAGATTCCCCATGTAAACTGGCTAGAGAAGTGGTAAAATAGAAATCTGACAGGTCCTTAGTGCTCTCTGAGTTTGCTTGTTTTCTTGCAGACATTTCTTCACCCAAGCTAGGAAATCTGGCCTGTAGTCAGTAATCTGAGTCCAAGACATTTGTGAGTATCAAGAAATTGCTTGAATCATGAAATCGGAGAAGGAAAAGTTTTCAGTTTTCTTTTCAAAGGAGCTCTTTGGAAAGAAAATTGGAAAACTCATTTGAAATGTAACAGAGTGAGAAGCATGTTGACTGTTTTCACTTAAGAGCACAAACTAGGCAAGAACAAAGTGTCTCTCAGTATGGAAATATCTCCTGGAGAGCTAACATGCCATTCAATACTTATAGGCAGTATTGCAATCACACATGTTGCATTTCTGAGTTCTCTTGTGAGAAGATAAATGCTGATAATCCTGCCTCTTTTTTCTCTTGGTGACTAAGCAGATCTTGGAAGTCAGTAGAGAGGAACTGAGAGCAAGAAATCTGAAGCACAAGACACTCTCAGCTGACAAAGTTTCAGCTGAAGACTCCATTGTTGCTGACTTGTTCTTTAGATCTTGCTTCATTGTAAATAGTTAACAGTTGTGACATTGCTGCACTCAGTGCTAACACAGCAGTTCTGAGAAGTACTTTTGGGTACAGGGGAAGCTATGTGAATCAGAAAAATAAGTAAAATAACTGACGCATAATCCAACACAAACTGCGTGCAAAGCAAAAAAAATATCCCAGTATTACAGAGGGGTACAAGCCTGCATTATTACATTAATCATAGTTTTGGGTGTGGACAAATAGAGAGCAGCCAGATATGATTGATAAGAAAAGCAATAAGCATGTTTTGTTTCATTCTCTCAAGGGATGGCAAGAAAAAAAATAGACCAATGTAAAGATAATAGAATGGGGGCATGTGTACACATCCAGTTTCCCATACAGTGTAATGTCTAGGATAATGTGAAGTATTAATACCACTTTATAATGCCTTGGTAAAGCCACACTTGGAATACTGCATCCAATTTTGGTCACCACGATGTAAAAAAGATGTTGAGACTCTAGAACAGGAATGTCAAACTGCTGGCCCATGGGCCGGACGCATCACGATGAAACCGTGCCCACCCCATTGCTGGCAATGGGGAAAAAGTCGCGATATGTCATGCGACATCACATGACATTGTGAGTTTGACATGCCTGCTCTAGAAAGAGTAGAGAGAAGAGCAACAAAGATGATCAGGGGACTGGAATCTAAAACATATAAGGAACAGTTGCTGGAATTGGGTATGTCTAGTTTAACGAAGAGAAGGATGACGGGGGGATATGACAGCAGTGTTCCAATATCTCAGGAGTTGCCACAAAGAAGAGGGAGTCAAACTATTCTCCAAAGCTCCTGAAGGCAGGACAAGAAGCAACAGATGGAAACTACGGTAATCAAAGAGAGAAGCAACCTAGAACTAAAGAGAAACTTCCTGATGGATAGAACAATTAACCAGTGGAACAACCTGCCTTTAGAAGCGGTGAATGCTCCAACATGGAAGTTTTTAAGAAGAGACTGGACAGCCATTTGTCCAAAATGGTATAGGGTTTCCTGCCTGAGCAGGTGGTTGGACTAGATGACCACCAAGGTCCCTTCCAACAACTACTACTACTACTACTACTACTACTACTTCTTCTTCTTCTTCTTCTTCTTCTTCTTCTTCTTCTTCTTCTTCTTCTTCTTCTTCTTCTTCTTCTTCTTCTTCTTCTTCTTCTTATTATTATTATTATTATTATTATACAGGATTTAATATAGTCCTTATTTATTTGATTGATTGATTGAGATTAGATTCTGCTTTTTCTCCAGGAGCTCAAGGTGTCATACATAGCACTATTATTTTCCTTATCAAATGGGTGATCAGCTCAAAGTCATCCAGTTATTTTTTTTTGTGGTTGAGAATGGATTTGAGTCCCAGACTGCTTGGACCTGCTTAGACCTACACCATAGCAACAAATATCCATGTCTCTAATACATATTGGGAGAGAACAGGAACCTAACAAAACCCGATTCCATGTTAAAAGATCCAGCTTTTATTCTACATACCTCAAATCCCAGTGGCTGCCTGTCTAAAGTCTGTTCAGATTTTAGCCTTGTTCTCTTTGCTTTTACTTCCTTTCTCAAGACCCTAATCTATGACCCTGATGTTAATGACGCATGATTCAACTTTTAAAAATCTGATCTCAGGAATCTGAATTTGAAAACCAGAACTGGATGGTGACCAGGGCCTTATTGGTAGGTATGATATTTTATTGTAAAGCATTTGGAAATTTAAAAGCTGTTCATCTTTGTCCATCTCTCTTCTAGCTATCCTCCTTCTTATTGATGGTTGAGAGGCTGAAAAGATACTCCAGATCTTCAATCTGTTCTACAGTAATAAAGCCCCTGTTAGGAGATCAGGTGGATGAGGTCAATCTTAGTGATACAGACTATTAACAAAATATTAAGGCAGTCAAACACAATATGGCTCTGACCACAAATCTCACTTTACCATTACTGTATATGGATTGATCAAATTATGCTTTTGATGTGAACCCAACAATTGCATTTGGCCATGGTGCAAACTACACAATTGGAGTTTGCTCAGCAGGCCATGGATTAAAAGAATCCTATTTTAAAATAAATGCAAGCCAATCTATAGCACTAAGATTACTTTAATCCTGCCTCAATTATTTGCTGACTCTGGTATTTCTGTCTGCCTGGCAGACTTTACAACTAGATAGGAAAGGCAAGAAGTTCTCTTCCAGAAGCTTAATCAAATAATGATAGATCCTTAGCATTAGCAAATGATATATAGTAGAGTGCATTAAGCAGAGCGGAGGGAGGGTACAGGAGGAACAAACTGTTTCTTCTTCTTCTTCTTGTGCCCTATCTGTTATCAGACATTGGTGATCATGTTGGAGATCCTGTTTTTATCAGCAGGCACACGAAAAAGTGCTGCTGAGTTTTGTCCAAACCAGTCCCTTAGATTTTGAAGCCACGATGTTCTTCTTCTGCCTGGACCTCGTTTGCCTTCAATATTTCCCTGGAGGATTAAATGGAGTATGCCATATTTTTCTGGGTGTCGCATCACATGTCCGAAATATTCTAATTTTCGTTTTTTAATTGTTTTGATGATTTTCCTTGGCTTTTCCAGGCGGCTTATCACCTCCTCATTTCTGATCTTGTCAACCCAGCTTATAGGTAACAGCTGGCTATAAATCCACATTTTAAATGCTTCTAGTCTCTTCAGGTGGCCTTCTGTCAGAAACCAACTCGTCTACTCCATAGAGCAGGATAGAAAAAATATAACATCTGACAAGCCTGATTTTCAGTCTTACGATTATGTCGTGACTGCAGAAGACCTTTTTCATTTTGAAGAATGCTGTTCAAGCTTTCTCTATCCTTGTCTTTACTTCAGTAGTCATGTCCCAGCTTTCATGTAAATTAGAACCAAGGTGCATGATCCTTTCAACTTTTTCTAATGGTATTCCTTCTGAATTTATTGGTGGCAATGGGTTGTTTGCTGACGACCATGATCTTGGTTTTTGAGGTGTTAAGCTTCAAGCCGTATTTTTCAGATATTTCTGTGACTCTGTTGATGAGGAGTTGAAGGTCTTCATGCTTACTGGCAAGCAGAACTGTATTGTCAGCATATCTTAAATTGTTGATCCAAACATCATTTACTTTGATGCCAGCATTGATGTTCTTCAGTGCCTACCTGATGCCAATAAAGATTCTTTATGATTTGGATGTCTTTGTCATCTGGTCCCCCTTGTTTCAGGATTTCTAATAGTTTGTTGTGTCTTATTTTATCAAATGCTTTTTTGAAATCAATGAAGCACATGTAAACACTGTGACTGACATCTCTACAATGCTGTACAAGAACTTGAATGCTGAATAGCACATCTCGTGTACCAAGATTGTTTCTGAAACCAAATTGTGTGCTACCTAAACGCTCCTCAATTTTGTTGTATATTCTTGTGTGAATTATTCTCAGGAATATTTTCAGGGCATGATTCATTAAGCTTATTGTTCTGTATCCAGTACATTTCTTTGCATTTATTTTTTGGGGGATTGTCACAAATATTGATTTTAGCCAATCATTTGGTATCTTTCCTGTTTCATATATTCGACTGAAGAGCTGCAGTAAAAAATTCTTCCCATTGACTTCCAGCAATTTTAAAATTTCTACTGGGATATTATCAGGTCCTGTGGCTTTTCTTGTTTTTGCTATTTTTATTGCATGTTCAACCTCCTCCATAGTGATGTTTGGTCCAGTTGTTATACTTTCCATATCTATATTATCCCTAGTGTCCTCAAAAAATTCTTCAATATAGTCCTTCCATATTTTTAGTTTTTTGTCCTCATCTAAGATAATTTCCCCCTCTTTGTCAACTAAGTTGTTGGTTTTCTTTTTGTAGAGGCCTGCTGCTTCTTTCACTTTTTTGTGTAAATGCATGAAATTATCATGCATACTTTTATGTCTTGGGTTCACGGCATTGAAGCGACATGCACAACCAGTTTCAACCAAGTTCTTCTTTATTCAATCCAGTTCCACTCACTAAGCAACAGGCTTGGAGGCCTTTTATAGTTTCCCAAACAGCCTATCATAATTCTCCCTTTTCGCTCCTTGAGCATGCGCACGAGGCCGGCGCCAACCAGTCTGGTCCCGGGCAGCTTTTGGAATGCTCGGGACCATTTGCAACACTTCTGGGCCTGCTGAGCTGCCTCAACAGACCCAGGACACAATACCCCTTCCCCCTAGATAAAACACACAAGTACACTTATTCCTCTGCCAATACACATAGGCAGGCAATTATTTATTTAAAATAATAAAGTTAACTTAAACAACCCACTCTTCAAAATAAAATTAATGTTTGCGTATTTTACCAAGTGTAGGTCCCCAACACCTCATTATGGACCAGCAAGATTCCTTTGTGATGACAGAAATCTCACATAGTCTCCCAGATGCTTGGGAGGGGCTGTAGCCCTTTGAGACCTACGTAAGGTCAGGGAGAGTGCCTGGCCTGTCAGCTCACCTGCTCTGCTAGGCAGACCAGGACTTGTGCTTAAGGGTGCCTGGCCTACCGGCCCATCTGTTGGGCTAGCTAGACCAGGACTTTGATGCTCATAAGTTACAGGTGACTGTTGTGATGGGCTGGCAGATTCTTCTGGGCTCCATTCAGGTTCCCTTGGAGAGAAGTAAATCCCCAAACCTGGTGGTAGAGTGGAGTTTCCCCTATCCACCATGGACTGCTCCTGGGAACTTAGTCCCTTGAGCCCACGACCAGTCTCGGGCATGACCTGCATTTCAGCAGTGCCCCCATTGTTCCGGTTCCCCATGTAAATGGCCAAAGTGCCAGAGTCAGGAGCCGCCTCTATGGCAAACTCCTTCACAGGGGAATTCCTGTTTGGCGCTCTTGCAGATGTGCCAGCCACCCCCCTGGATGAATTCCTGTTTGGCACACTTCCTGATGCGCAGGACTCCCTGTTCCGAGCAATGGCTGAATCGTGAGGATGTCCTTGCTCCTCCATTGGGGAATCCCTAGCACCCTGTGGTAATTCCCAGGAACAATAAGGCTGGTTCTCAGGATTTTGATCTGAAGTATGACCATGTTACTGGGCCCCCTCCCCCCCGAGAGCAGAGTCAGGGGCAGAATTGACGGGGGACAACTGCCAGTGCAGTTGGTCGATGTGACACCGAAGGACGCGGCCGTCTCCCAAGGTCACTTTGTATGATAGCAGCCCCGAGATCTTGCAGATGACAGCAGCGACCCAGAGATGTCCATGACCATAGTTCCTTGCCCAGGCTGGATCGCCCACCTGAAGTCTCCTAGGTGCCCGTGGCTGTGACACCTGTGAAGCCACCTGGTCTGGGTGCAGTCTGTCCAACTTTGTGATGAGGCGACGACCCCAGAGGAGTTCAGCTGGGCTCTTCCCAGTGGCAGTGCATGGCAAATCTGCTAACCTGTGATGCCAGCTACCGTGCGTGATTCATTT
Source organism: Crotalus tigris (assembly GCF_016545835.1). Lineage (NCBI taxonomy): Eukaryota > Metazoa > Chordata > Lepidosauria > Squamata > Viperidae > Crotalus > Crotalus tigris. The sequence goes on from NW_024096502.1 coordinate 221,752, forward strand.
GAGTGCGTCTTTGGTGGTGCGCACCATCCTTTCAGCTAGCCCATTGGAGGAAGGGTGGAAAGGAGCTGACGTTGCGTGCTGGATCAAGTTGGCCTGAAGGAAAGCCTGGAATTCAAAAGAAGTAAATTGAGGACTGTTGTCAGAAACGAGGACATCCAGAAGTCCATGGGTAGCAATAATTCCTCTCAACACCTGGATAGTCTTGGCAGTAGTAGTGGAGAAGGCAGGTACAACCTCTAGTCACTTGGAATGGCTATCCACCAAGATAAGGAAGAATTGCCCCTGAAACGGGCCAGCATAATCTAAATGTTCCCTTGACCAAGGGGTATGCGTCTCCTCCCACCTGTGTACAGGGGCATGAGGCATTTCAGGCCGTGACTGTTGGCAGACCTGGCATTCGTGTACCTGGGCTTCGATAGCTTTATCAAGGCCAGGCCACCACAGATGGCTTCTTGTGAGCGCTTTCATGCGCACAATGCCTGAATGTCCCTCATGCAGAGAGGACAAGACTCTAGACCTCAGTGAGGTAGGAATAACTACTCTACTACCCCATAACAGGCACCCATGAAAGGTAGACAGTTCATGCCTTCTTTGCCAGAAGCTTTGAAATACAGTATCTGGACACCTGTCAGGCCATCCTGACAAAACCCAAATCAGCATGCGTGTGAGTGTGTGATCAGTGGCAGTTTCTGCAGCCACGTCCCTAGCATTGAGGGGAGATTCAGGTAACTCCTGAATGGATAGAATATGAATAGCAGGAGCAGGACCAGCCTCTATTTGTTTGAGAGGCAACCTGCTGAGGCCATCAGCATGGCCCATCTCTTTTCCAGGTTTATGAATAAGTGTATAATCATGTGCTGACAAGAAAATAGACCATCTCAGCATACATGGGGAAATGATGTGTGGTGTCTGTTTGTTGGTAGTAAACAACCCCAGCAAAGGTTTATGGTCTGTGTAGACCGTGAAATAACGGCCTTATAAGAAATCATGGAATTTCTTTATGCCAGCCACTATGGCCAAGGCTTCTCTGTCAATCTGAGCGTAATTCCGCTCTGCAGATGACAGAATCCTGGAATAATAGGCTACAGGGACTTGTGTCCCATCAGCCTTCAGGTGGCTTAGTACTGCTCCCACCCCATAAGGAGATGCATCACATGCGATGCATATAGGCAGTTGCTCATTGAAATGCGCTAAAACAGCATTTGAAGAGAGCAAGGCCTTAACCTCATTGAAACTCCTTTCATGGACCTGAATTCACTGCCATGGAGCCTGCTTGTCTAAGAGCCGGTGTAATGGCTCTGCTACTGCAGCCTTGTGTGGGAGAAATGTGTGATAAAAATTCGAAAGCCCCAAGAAAGCTTGCAGCTCACTCTTGGACTTGGGACTTGGGGGCTGAATCGCCTGAAACTTGGATTCAGCACGGTGAATGCCTTGAGCATCAATCCTGAAGCCCAAAAAATCAGCAGAAGTGACTCCTATTTTGCACTTGTCTTGCTTCAATTTAAGGCCTGCTTTGCGAAAACGAAGCAAAACAGCCCTTAATGTTTCTGCCAAATTTTGAGATGACTCCCCAGCAATGAGGACATCATCGAAGTAGGGACAGACCCCAGGAATACCGTGAAGTGTGCATTCCATGACACTTTGAAATATGCCAGGGGCTACATTAACCCCAAACTGCAGTCTTTTAACTTTAAAGGCCCCTCTATGTGTTACAATTGTTTGGGTCTCTGCAGTTGCCTCATCAACAGGTAGCTGTTGATAAGCCTGTGCCAAATCAAGTTTTGAAAAAAGACGCTCCCCCTTCAGGGTGGCCAAAATGTGGCTCACCACCGGCACTGGATAAGCGTGCTGTTACAATGCTCTACTCAGTGTACACTTATAGTCTGAACATATGCGGACTTCTCCATTAGCCTTTAAAGGTGTGACAATGGGGGTTTTTCATGGACTAGAGTCCACAGGTTCTAAAAAGCCTTGCTGGAGCAGCTTGTCCAGCTCTGCATCTATCTTGTTTTTGAGGGCAAAAGGTACCCTTCTAGGCTTGATCCTGATGGGCATGATAGTAGGGTCTAAACGTAATGCAGTGGGAGACCCCTTGTAGGATCCAAGCTTTATGCTAAAAAATCAGCAAACTCCTTGCAGACTTCTGCAAGGCCCAACGTTTACAAGCTGTGAAGCCCAGTCACCTGGATTCCAAGGGCCTCGAACCAATCAAGTCCAATAAGACTTGTGCGTTCACCCCCAACTACCACCACATCAAGAAAACCTTCAAAAGGTTTATGCTGCACTTTGAGCGTAGCCTCCCCCTTCACCCTGACTTTGGAATTCTGGAAGCCAGTGAGGATTAAATTTGATGGCCTGAGTTTGACTTGAAGGCCACTACTACTACAAATCCTCTTGAATATGTCAAGTGAAATATGGATAGAGCGGACCCTGTATCCAACTCCATCGATAAGGGAACCCCCTGCAACTTCAAGTCAATGCAAAGTTTTTTCTTAAGGGGCTTGTGTATCCCTGTCCTTAGAATACTGCTACGTGATGCACAGAAACCCACCCTGTGTTGGCTGGGGACCCTGGTACCTTTCTGAAGCAATTCTTCCCAAGGTTGGACCTTCTCACGACACAAACAGACGGAGGCAATGTGGCCTTGCCTACCACATGCCCTGCAAATGGCAGAACGGAACCTGCAGTCAGCTCGCTTGTGATGTCCTCCGCAATTGAGACAATGAGGAGATGCTGGGGCCTTGATTGGACACCCTTTTAACCTTCTTTCTGCTGGCTGGTGAAGTCTGTCCACCTCCTCTTCAGGATCCGCTTCTGAACCTTCTCGAGCGTCCTCTTGATGGACAGACGCAACTGCTGTAGTGCTTTTGGTGAGTCGAAAGGCCTTCACAGCGCCTCCTGTGGCCTCTTCAGCTGTAACTTCTCGCAAGACATCTTGGAAAGTGACTTCAGCTTTAGCAAATATTTTTTGTTGCAGCTCTCTGCTTCTAAGACCACAGACAAAACGGTCTCGTAAGCGCTCTTTCAGATCCTTAAACTCACAAGGCCTGGCCGCTTATCTCAAGGCAGCAATGAATTCAGCAGCAGACTCACCAGGCTTCTAGTCCCTCTGCTCAAAAGCGTGCCTCCATGCGATTACAGATAGCTTCGGATGAAAATGATCCTTCAGCATATTTTTTAAGTCTGTGAATGTTACAGACTCAACCGGTGCAGGAGCGACTAGATTTTCAGCCACATCAAAAGTGTCCTGTACACAGGCGCACAGCAGAGTTGCTGCCTTCAACCCGTCTTCTCGCACCTGGTTGACTCGCAGGTAGTTTTCCACCCGGGCCACATAAGAATTCCAACGCTCCAGGTGCGACACGTCAAATTTGGACAGCCGACCGATTTTCGACATCTCTGGCTTCTGTTAGCCTCACTGCAATTCAGGCTGGGAAGAGGCCCGTTTGCTAAGCTCACCTCCAGCATTTGCGTACTAGTAGGTGAGTGCCGATCTGAGCACTGACTTCCCATCTTCCAGGTCTTTTTTGTAAAGACTAGGTTCTTTGCGTTGTCTTCTTCTTTGCAGTGATCCTACCTTCATCGCCAGTTTTATGTCTTGGGGTTCGTGGTATTGAAGTGATACGCATAACCAGTTTCAACCAAGTTCTTCTTTATTCACTCTAGCTCTACTCACTAAGCAACAGGTTCACAGGCCTTTTATAGTTTCCCAAACAGCCTATCATAATTCTTCCTTTTCGCGCCTTGCGCATGTGCATGAGGCTGGCGCCAACCAGTCTGGTCCCGGGCAGCTTTTGGAATGCCCAGGACCATTTGCAACACTTCTGGGCCTGCTGAGCTGCCTCAACAGACCCAGGACACAACACATACGTTCTTTCTCTTCTATTTCCTTACATCTCTTTGTAAACCATTTTTCTTTTGCTAGTCAATTTTTTTTCTAATTGTTTTCTGCAATTCATTGTATTTTTCTTTGTTTTCATTTTTATAAGATCTTCTTTCACCATGAGATGAAGAAAAACTACTACACTGAACTAAAGTTGTATTTAAGAATTTACTTTGAGCATTATCATTTGCTCTGTGTCTAATTCAAGGTGTTTATTATGACTTATAAAGCTCATGGGTCAGTTACCTGAAGAACCATTTTTGTCCCATTACATTGACTTGTCCTGTGCTTGACTTAGGCAGAGAAGGTGTTTGTGACCCAGTCAGCCAAAGAATTCCAATTGGTGGGGTCCGAGAAGAGAACCTTCTCGTTCATCTTTGTGAAACATTCTTTTCCCAAAGTGAGGTGGGCCGCCATTGTCCTGGCCTTCTAGAAAAGGGTAAAATATGGCTCTGGGGCTCTCCTTGCTTGGGGCTCATATAGGACAATGCTGCCATAGAGTTGGCTAATAGCCCCCAAATCTTCCTGTTGCCTTTTAATTTACTTTCACATTGATTTTTAATTCATTCTCATCTTTTAAATTTAATATACTTTTTATATTTTGATGTTGTATCAATATACTGTTCAGAGTCCCACTCTGAGAGAGATGGGTAGTTCAAAAATGTGAAAAATCAATCATGTTTATTACTTTTAATTAATATATTTTCATCCTTATAATTTTGATGTTATTAGGCTATCTGTACACCAGTGAAGAAAGCAACTGACAGTGAAGAAATCAGTTTGTACCTTAAAATCATAGACACACACACATGCACAAGCATGAATGACTTGGTGCTGCAAACGGTAGCTGTGTACTCCTTGTGGATATTAAAGCTGTAAAGCTTTGACATAACTGAATCCACAACTGAGTCCAAACTTTTTGTTGATAAGTGAGCAGTTGTTAAGTGAGTTTTTAACCCCTGTTATGACCTTTCTTATGAAGGTTGTTAAGTGAATCACTACAGTTGTTAAGGTTAGTAACATGGTTGTTAAGTGAATCTGGCTTCCTTATTGGTTTTCTTTGTCAGAAGGTTGCAAAAGGTGATCACATAATTCTAGGACACTGCAACCATCATAAGTACATGCCAGCTGCCAAGCATCCAAATTTTGATCATTGTGACCCTGGAGATATTGCAATGGTTGTAAGTGTGAAAAAAAAGTCATAAGTCTTTTTTTTCCATGCTGTTGTAACTTCGAACGATCACTAAATGAAGAGTTCTAAATTCAGGACTACCTGTACTATGATATCTTTTTCTTTCAGATTAATAAGTGGTGACATCTAGTGGTACATTTGACAGTTGTGATTCATTTTCCATTACCATCATAGTTGTTGCAAAGGATCATACAGTGTGCATATGTGCTTTTGTGCAGGACAGACTCCAGATGTGTAGATTTCCTGTGCCAGAATTCCCCATCCAGAATTCTTTGAATTGGTCTATACCAGGAGTAGGCAACCCAAAACACTCAAAGAGCCACTTGGACACGTTTCCCACCGAAAACAAAACATTGGGAACCACAAAACCCTTTTGATATCTAAAATGAAGATAACACTGCATATATCCTTTTTTACCTTTTATATATATATATATATATATATATATATATATATATATATATATATATGTGTGTGTGTGTGTGTGTGTGTGTGTGTGTGTGTGTGTGTGTGTGTGCGTGTGTATGTGCGTGTGTGTGCGTGTGTGTGTGTTCTATAAAATGTAAAAAAGGCATATATGCAGTGTTATCTTCATTTCTAGATGTCAAAAGGGTCTCTCTCTGTCTCTCTCTTTCTTCTCCCTCCCTCTTTCCTCTTCTCTTTTTCTTTCTCGTCTTTCTATATGCAGTGTTATCCATTTTAGATGTCCTCTCTCTGTCTCTCTCTTTCCTCTCCCTCCCTCTTTCCTCTCTCTCTCTTTCCTTTCTCTTTTTTCTCTTTCCTCTTTTTCTCTTTCCTCTCCCCCTCTCTCTCTCTTTCCTCTCTTTCTCCCTCTCTTCTCTTTCTTTCTCTCCCTCTCTCCTCTCTCTTTCCCTCTTTCCTCTCTTTTTTCTTTCCTCTCCCCTCTTTCTCTCTTTCCTCTCCCCCTCTCTTCCTCTTTCCTCTCTCTCTTTCTCTCTTTCTCTTCTCTCTCTCTCTTTCCTCTCTCTCTCTTTCCTCTCTCTTTCTCTCCTCCAGGTGAGGAGAGAGAGAACGAAAGGCAGACGGTGCTGAATGGGCAGGGAGGGGGAGCAGGATGGGAGGCAGCGGCTCTGGTGGTGGAGGCAGCAGCATGGCGGTGGCCACTGCAGCATCATCGGTGTTCCCTGCTGCCCCTGGCCCAGCCGCTGCCCCCACCACATCCTCAGCTGAATGGGTGGGGAGGGGGAGCAGGACAGGAGGCAGCGGCTCCAGCGGCACGGTGGCAGCCACTCCAGCATGGTCAGGGTTCCCCATTGCCCCCAGCCTGGCCCCTGCCCCCACCATGTCCTCAGCTGAACAGGTGGGGAGGGGGAGCAGGATGGGAGGCAGCGGCTCTGGCAGCAGCCACTGCAGCATCATCGGGGGTCACTGCCGCCCCCGGCCAGGCTGCTGCCCCTGCCACGTCCTCAGCCACTTTGCCATCGCAAGAGGAGGGTGCCAAGGCTGAGTGCACCATGGGCGACTGCACCGGCAATGGGAAATGCTGCGGCAGGGATGAGGGGGGGTGCCAACCCACCGCCGGCCCCACCACCCTTGTAGCCCAAGGTCTCCTTCTCCTGCAGCACTGAGGGCGGCAGCGGCAGTGGGAGGATGATGAAGTGGCGTGGCTGCCCACTCACCGCCACCTCTTCGGCCTTGCTTAGTGCGACTGGCGGTGGGGGCAGGACGGCGAAGGGGAGCGGCTGCCTGCTCGCCGCTGCCTCTTCAGCCTCGCTCAGCACAACTGGCAGCAGCAGCAGCAGGAGGATGGCCAAGAGTACCACGCAGCAGGTGGGGAAAGGGCTGGGCAGGCGTTGTGGGGGAATCTCTCAAAAGAGGCCACGAGGATCCGCTGCCTGTGAGATGGTCAAAAGGTGTGGGCAGAGAGGGGAAGCTACAGACACCCTCAGTGATCCCCCCACTAACAGAGGCGGTGGCAGAGCAGGGTGAGGGGAGACCTGCCGGGCAGGGAAGAGGCACCCTGAGACCGGTTACCTGTGGCTCCTTACCAGGGACACCTTTCCAGCAATCCTCTTGGCCACCAGTCTGAAGAAGTAAAGAGGTTTGTGCACAGTCCCACAAACCAAAGAAGTTCAATTGAACTTTTTTAGTCCCACTTTTTTTTTTCAGACTGCACATGGTGGCTGAGGACAGGGAGCCGCAGGAGACGGCTAAAAGAGCTGCAGGTTGCTGACCCATGGTCTATACATCTCCAAACATTCAATACAGGAAATGGATACATTATCATCAAGGACACCCATTTTGTCCCTTCATGATCCTAATGAAATCTTTAAGATGATTATATGTGTGCATAAAGATTGATTCATATAGATTCCAAATTGATAAGGCTACAACACTCTACATTTTTCCCCATCTGCAGAGCATCTTTGCAGATGCTGTGAACATGTGAACATTAGACTCAGTAAGGGGCTAGACCTGCCGCCATGATTGTATACATACACTAGATAGTGAGGCAGATGACATATAAATTGAATAAGTAAATAACATAAGATAATGAATATTGAATACCTGCATAGAATTGTGTTAGCTTAGATCCGTAGCTGCAACTCTGAATATGGTATTCCCAAGGAAGTCCGTCTGGGTTGTTGCTAAGAGTTGAAACTAATCTGATGGCACAGAATGACTCAATTCTTCAATTAGAATATGGAGTCCTGCAATCAACTGCACAAAAAACACTAAAGAGAGCCTAAACACTGTGAAACTATGAAGTTAGCAGAACTATCTTATGACTATCTTGGAATAATTTTCCTAGAAGTGGCTTTAGTTACCTTGGCACTAGAATCATCCGGTAATCATATTTTTTACAACTTGTTTCATTCCTAACTCATGATTTACACAGAGGGATATTGCAAAGCACTGAAAAACAGCAGAATGCATCATTATGGTAGCAAGTCTGTGGTCAAACCAGGAAAGGCATGTAGCCCTCAAAACAACTCTAACATTAGGCACTACCACCACGAAGCAATTTTATCTTAAGAAACCAGCATAAAGATTTATATTCTTTCTGGAATCCATCATTTTTTACCCTAAACCCTGTGCTCCATATGTGTGTGCTTGTGTATGTATTTATACACATACACACTGTTTGTTTTTTTTTGCAAGGATATTCTAAGTTCCCAAACCTTTGACCAAATTCATGTGCTTTCCTACTGATGTAGCCTTTGACCATAACCCATTTCCTTTGAGGCTTTGTTGGTGGCCAATGGGATGTTGATGGAGGAATCACTAGAACTCTGTCCTCAGACTGCCTGTTGGTGGCTGTATCCATCCCTAGAGGAAATGTGTTGATTAGAGCCAATAAGTGTCCTTTGTCAACTTAAGGGTAACCATTTAGGAAGGGAAACAGGAAAGTGAAAGAAGATAAGGAAAAGTGCCTGGAAGGGATAGTTTACAATGAAGAGAGACACCAAAATGCCTGCATTTTGCAGGGCAGACATAGCGGTGTTGGAGGAAACAGTCAATATGACTCAGATGGCTCAAGGAAATATTAGCCTCCCAACTCCACCTGTATCTACAAAATGGGATTCAGGCCTAAAAGGAAGACAAATTTAAAAGTTTCTCACAGCACAGACCTAATTGTGCACAGGAAAACACTTACAGAACACGGAGGAGGCATAGGGAAGTATTATGCACTGACGCAGGTGAGATAATTAAGGCTCCACATGAACAGCTGGGTCCAGTGACACGAGCCAGAAGCCGAATGAAGGCTGCTAATATCCTATAAAAGGCTCCTCTCTAGCGTCTGCTTTTAAACCCTGACGATGTTGGATGATTCCAATGAAAGCTAGGTTATTAAAACTTTTACTACTTTCTTTTGGTGATCGTTACTTATATATCTATCTATCTATCTCAACACTTCCTCTTTAAATAAAATGTCTCCTTTATTCAAGGACAAAAAGTCTTTCTTCAAATTATCTCTGATTTAAACGTAAAACACATGTATTGGCTTTCTTGGTTCATGGCAGAATGGTTTTTAAATTATGTTGTGAGCTTGCCTCAGTAGCCTAGAAACGGACTGGGTTTTTAAAACAACACACTTACTGAAACAGCATGTTCAATTTAACAAAGGGTTGAGCTCTCAATGTCCAATTTTGTTGCTATTTTTTGAAAGCCACATTAAGAAAGGTGCTTGAATTAGACCTTGAACTCAGCAATACTATGATGTAGATAAGGCTACCCACAGACTGATTTTTCCATTTTTCCACAACACAGTGATGCCAAAAGCGGCCGTGGGATTTTGATTACCCTTTCCCATTCTTATCTCCACTGGTGTAACTTTTCACCCTTCCTGTTCAACCCGGGGACTGAAGTGGAACCAGTAGGTCGAAAGACTCCTGTCTTTGTGACCTTCCAGGATACTGGCAGGAATCCCAGTTTTCTGACTGCAGAGACCTCCCTTTCCCACTGCCCTCCTGGTCTTCCACCTCCTTTTCCCCTTCCCATCCAGTTCCTTACAATCTGGCATGGATTCAGGGGAGGCTCCACTCTTACTTACTGAAATAGCAATGCTGATAACTGAATGACAGGAACAAGCTGATAAGTTTCCATTCAGAAAAAATACTTTTATACTGCCACACTCTTCCATTCCCCCATCCCCTCCCATGCATCCCAATGTCAAATTTACATCTGTGTTCCTTCTTGGCCATGAAGTCAAGCAAGCTGCTGTAACTGGAACAGGGGTGATGGTGGTGAGGTTCATGGGTCATGTAACTGGAAATTAAAGCAGCATAGAAGCCTTTCAAATAACTGGTTGAATGTGTTCAAAGCTACTTCATATCTTAATTATTTTCCATAAAATAAACTATATGCATAATGTTTTATAGTACTCAATAGCAACATGGCTTTTGCATGGCTTTCCATGGAGTTGTACATTAAATAAAAGTGCAACTTTGCATTATAAGATAAGAACCAAAGGACTTGTTTTCATGATAGGGAACCACAAAGAGGGCAGCCATGTTTTAGCCTAACATACTGGGCAAATCCCATGTGTCAAATATTTGGTGTCTTGTGCAAATTGAGATTACCAAAAAACATAGTTTGTTAGAAAAACATAGCCATAGAATTGGTAGGGACTATAGTTGACAATGCAAGATTTACTAGTGAATTCCATGGCTAAAAAATAATTCAACATGTTTTTCCTTATTTTTTTTTATCTCTCCTGAAGATAATTGACTTTTCTTTTTGAGAATTCTTTGCAGTGGAAATGGACTTCAGAACTTTATCATGGATGTTATGTGTGCCTGACTGAATTCTAATATGTAGGATGCTCCTTAGAGTTCATCTGTATGCAAAGATAGGTTTCCTTAAAAGTCAAGCTCCTATGATTTCACTCTTATTTTTCTTTAATTATTGCTTTTTCAGAATGAATTTTACTCTATGGCTTTGGTACAGGTAGATCATGTTTAATAATTGCCTGTTTAGTGACTGCTCAAAGTTATCATGGTGCTGAAAAAGTAACTTTATAAACAGTCCTTGCATTTACAACTGTTACAGCATCCTGCAGTAATGTGATCACTCTTTGGTGTTTTTCAACAATCTTCCAACATGCAGAATCAATGGAGAAACCAGCAGTAAAATAGCAAGTTGCAGTCATGTGCTAACTCACTTAATGACTGAACGGCAAGCGATGTTATAAGTCTGTTGGAAATGTAGTTTCAGTTAATAACTGCATCACTCACCAACAGAGTTGCTGCTATCTACTGTGATGGCTAAGTGAAGGCTATTAGTATTTCCTTGATGGAGCTCTCCCATCTGAGTCCTACCTTTGCCTGATCCTGTTTAGTTTCTGAAACCAGATGAAATTGGACAGATATTGCCATCTGACCAGATAGAACTACCACATCTGGGTTTAGAAATCCAGATGGCCACTAAGTGGCAGTATAGACTCTTCTGCATGTTATGTTGCTATGTAAAAGTTACCAAATTTTTAGAAATGTGGTAACCTTAGTTTTCCAATTTTAAAAGGTTTATTGGACTCCATTCAAAAGAAAGAAAACAATGAAATGCAAGTTTGTCTGTTTAGTTCTTTAAAACATCCAGTAATAGATATGATGTTATACAATAGGTTAAAATGATTTTTAAAAATAAATAAATCAACATATTTCCAAGAACATTGTCTAAAATAAATAAGGGGTAGAACCTAGCAAACATTTGGTAGATCTGAAAGTTTAGCCATAGATTTTTTGGACTGACATAACAGGACTAACAGAAAGGAGAAACTTCCTGACAGTTAGAACAATTAACCAGTGGAACAACCTGCCTCCAGAAGCAATGAATGCTCCAACACTGAAAGTTTTTAAGAAGAGACTGGACAGCCATTTGTCTGTAATAGTATAGGGTTTCCTGCCTGAGCAGGGGGTTGGACTAGATGACCTCCAAGGTTCCTTCCAACTTTACTATTATTATTATTATTGATCATCGCACAGTCAGCCAGATGTTCAGACTGGATTTGGCATTTTGTCTACCTATCGAGTCCTTACCCAGGACCTGGGATAGGCAGATGTGGATGTTTGATGGTATTACAGATATCGTCGCAGGATGGAAGCAGTTCCTAATAAGGCCGCCTTTTGCAATTGACTAATAGCGAATTTGTCAATGCCAATGGTGTTCAAGTGGTGCTCCAGTTGTTTTGGGATTGCACCCAAGGAGCCTATTACTATTGGTACTACCCTTGCTTGCTTTTGCCACAGTCTTTCTATTTCTATTTGTAGGTCTTTGTATTTTGTTATCTTCTCCAGTTCTTTCTCTTCTATTCTGCTATCTCCAGGCACTGCCACGTCCACTATCCACACTTTTTTGTCTTTCTTATCGACAATTGTTAAGTCTGGGGTGTTATGTTGCAAGTGCTTGTCTGTTTGAATTCTGAAGTCCCAGAGCAGTTTAATTTTATTATTATTATTATTATTATTATTATTATTATTATTATTATTATTATTATTATTGATCATTGCACAGTCAGCCAGATGTTCAGACTGGATTTGGCATTTGTGTCTACCTATCGAATCCTTACCAAGGACCTGGGATAGGCAGATGTGGATGTTTGATAGTATTAGAGATATCGTCGCAGGATGGAAGCAGTTCCTAGTAAGGCCGCCTTTTGCAATTGACTAATGGCAAATTTGTCAATGCCAATGGTGTTCAAGTGGTGCTCCAGTTGTTTTGGGATTGCACCCAAGGCGCCTATTACTATTGGTACTACCCTTGCTTGCTTTTGCCACATTCTTTCTGTTTCTATTTGTAGGGTCTTTGTGTTTTGTTATCTTCTCCAGTTTTTTCTCGTCTACTCTGCTGTCTCTAGGCACTATCCAGACTTTTTTGTCTTTCTTATTGACAATTGTTAAGTCCGGGGTGTTATGTTGCAATTGCTTGTCTGTTTGAATTCTGAAGCAGTTTAATTTTATCATTTTCTATGACTTTCTCTATTTTATGATCCCACCAGTTTTTGCTTACAGGCAAATGATATTTCTTGCAGATCTTCCAATGCACCATTGTTGTAACTTTGTCATGCCGCTGCTTGTAGTCAGTCTGTGCAATCTTCTTGCAGCAGCTTACCAGGTGGTCCACTGTTTCTTCAGCTTCTTTGCATAGGTGGCACTTACTGTCTGTTGCTGTCTTCTCAATTTTGACTTTATATACATTTGTCCTTAAGGCTTGGTCATGTGCAGCCAGAATTAGTCCCTCGGTTTCTTTCTTCAATTTTTCTGCTCTTAGCCATTGGAAGGTCTTGTTATTATCTGCTTTCCCAGCTATTTTTTAAAATGTACTGGCCATGTAGTGCTTTGTCTTCCCATGCCTCTATTCTGTTCTTCATTTGGTCTTTCTTGTAGGCCAGTTTGGTCTCTCCAGTAGTCAGTAAGCCTTCCTGATATACTAATTTCAGTGCATCTTCATCATTGTCCTTCAGATATTCTTCCAAAGCCATTTTTTTTCTTCAATCATCTGATATACTTGCAGTATTCCACGCCCACCTATTTGCCTTGGTAGATAAAGACTGTCAATGTCACTGCGTGGATGAAGGGCATGATTCATTGTCATTATTTTTCTGGTCTTTCTATCCATTGCTTTTAGTTCTGCTTGAGTCCAGTCACTATTCCAGCTGTGTATCTAATAACTGGAATTGCCCAGGTGTTGATTTCCTTTATGGTATTTCCTCTATTGAGTTTGGACTTTAAGATCTTCTTCACTCTCTTGATGTATTCACCTCTAATCTTTTTCTTGACTTCAGTGTGCTTGATGTTGTCAGCTTGAAGGATACCCAAGTATTTGTAGTAATCTTCTTCATCCAGACTCTTAACGTTATTTTCGTGGGGTATCTTGATTCCTTCAGTTTTCACCATTTTTCCTTGTTTGATAGTAAGTGTGGCACATTTGTCCAAGCCAAACTCCATTACAATATCTTGGCTATATATACGGACAATGTTGAGCAGTGATTCTATTTTAGATGATGTTTTTCCATACAACTTCAGATCATCCATGTAAAGGAGGTGGGATAGTCTGGCAGATGTTTTTGATGTTTGATAGCCATGTCCTGAGTTATTCAGTATTGTTGACAGAGGAAACAGTGCAATAACAAATAGTAATGGTGATAATGAATCTCCTTGAAATATTCCTCTCTTGATGTTAACCTCTCCCAGTCTCTCACCATTGACCTGCAACTGTGTCTTCCATTGTGCCATCGATCTTTGCACAAATTTTCTGATGTTTCTACTGACTCCTGTTATTTCTAGGCACTTTATTATCCAGTCATGGGGCAGAGAGTCAAATGCCTTTTTGTAGTTAATCCATGCCTCATTCAGGTTGGTCTTCCTTTTCTTGCAGTTTTCCAAGATCATTTTGTCTATTAGGAGTTGATCTTTTGTTCCTCTGCTATTGGGTCAGTTTCCTTTCTGCTCAGGTGGAAAGAGATTGTTTTCAATTAGATGCTGTTGTACTGCATCAGCTACCACACCAGTTAGCAATTTGAAAGTTGTTGGTAAGCAGGTAATTGGCCTGTAGTTGCCTGGTGTTGCCCCTTTTGCTGGATTTTTCATTATTAGATAGATTTTCCCAATTGTTAGCCACTTTTCAATTTCTTCTCCTTGTAGTATATTGTTGAACTGCTTGGCAGTGAGTGGATGTATAACAGATATTTCAACCAAAACCCATGCAGTTCATCTTCATCTAGTGCTGACCAATTTTTGATTTTCCTTGCTCTTTTTTCTACCATTTTTGTTGTTATTACTAGTTCTTTCATTTCAGCTTCTGTTTTATTTGCATCCACCTCTTTTAACCAAGCCGCATCCTTGTTGTATTTCTTTGGGTTATCCCATATCTGCTTCCAGAACTGCACTGTTTCTTCCTTGTCAGGTACTGACTGATTCATTGCAGTTTCTCCATTGATAGTTTGGTAGAAACATTTCTGATTGGATTGAAATTGGAGGTTCTGCCTATAATTTGCAATTCGAGCTCCATATCTATTGATTTTCCTGGCTATAGCTGTTATTTGTTGCTTTATTATTTCCAGTGCTTCCTTGATCTTCCTTGTTTCTAAGTGGTATTTCTTTTTTTTATTAAAAGTTTTACAAATTTAATACAATATAACCCAAACCCCTCCCACTCCTTCTCCCCTCCCCCACTTCCCAGAGCTGATTACAGGGTAACAAATAAACAATCATAATCTAACTAACATTACCCGACTATACTATCAAACAATCTATAACATACTTTAACTCCTTTTCAAAACAAATATTAACTAATTAAAAACAAAAATAATAATATAATTAAACCATAACACTAAAAAGAATATAAATTCAACCATATTAAACTATTAATAATAATCTAAAATCTACTCATAAACAAGATAATACTTTTCAGTCTCATATTTCTTTTGAATATAATCAATCCATCTTCTCCAAACCGAAATATATTTTTCTTGTGAATGGTCCTTCAAATAAGCGGAGATTTTCGCCATGTCTGCTAAATTAGACACCTTAAGTATCCATTCTTCCATAGTAGGCAAAGAATTTTTCTTCCAATATTGCCCCACCAACAATCTTGCAGCTGTTATAAGATTCAGCATCAAATTAATTTCTTTAACATCAAAATCAACCATAATACCCAGCAAAAATAATTGCGGAGTAAATTTTTTCTTTCTCTTAAAAATCTTTTGAATATTCCACCAAATCTGAATCCAAAAAGCTTTTACATCTCTACAAGTCCACCAAATATGAAAATAGATTGCATCTAAACTTCCACATCTCCAACATTTGGGCTGTAAATTAGGATACATGCGAGACAACTTTTGGGGATCCAAATGCCATCTATAAAACATTTTGTAAAAATTTTCTCTTAAATTTTGCGCTTGGGTAAATTTTACATTTCTAACCCAAATTGTCTCCCATGTATCCAATAAAATTGGCTCTTGAATATTTTGAGCCCATTTAACCATACAATCTTTAACTAACTCCATTTCAGAATCCAATTCTATTAAAACATTATAAATTCTCTTTATATGTGCTCGATTTTGATCTTTAATCTGTTTTACCAAATTCACATCCTCTAAAGTAATACCAACCTTTTGATCAAAACTCCACCTAACTAACAATTGATTATACTGAAACCAAGAGTGTACAATATTTTCTTGCTTCAGTTCAGTTAAAGACTTTAGTTGCAATCCTTCCCTACCAAGCAAATTAATTCCTTATAAGAAATCCTATCCAAATTCACACCCCTAGATATTCCCTCTATTGCGTGTCTAGGAATTCCCCAAATCCGAATCTTATAATTTAACCTATAATAATACTTCTTCCAGACATGCAACAAAGCACTTCTCAAAATATGGAATTTAAAAACCTGATCTACTTTTTTGTCATAAATTAAATATGCATGCCATCCATATAATAAATCCCATCCCTCAAAAGAAAGGATATTTTTATTTGTTAAGTTGAGCCAATCACTAATCAGCGTTAAAGCCACTGCATCATAATACAATTTTAAATTAGGCGCCTTAAGTCCTCCTCTTTCCCGTGCGTCTTGTATAATCTTAAACTTAACTCTTGGTTTTTTCCCTGCCCAAATAAACTTATTAATCCCCTTCTGCCATTCCTCCAAATTAACATCTTTTTTCAAAATAGGTATCATTTGAAACAAGAAAAGAACTTTGGAAGAATATTTATTTTAACTACTGAGATTCTCCCCAACAAAGATAACTGTAATTTTTTCCAATCATTTAAATCCTTTTGCACTTTAACCCATAATATCTCATAATTATTTTTATACAATTTAACATTAGAAGCTGTAATATATACTCCTAAATATTTAACCTTCCTCATTATTTCAAAACCTGTTAATTTAGCCAAAATATCCTTTTCCTTCATAGACAAATTTTTGGATAATATTTTAGTCTTATTATTATTTACCTTAAAACCAGAGACCTTCCCATACTGAGTTAAAATTTCAACCAGATCCCTAACCGAATCTGTCGGTTGAGATAATGTCACAACCAATCATCAGCAAAAGCTCTCAACTTATAATCATTCTTATTTATTTTTATTCCCTTTATTCTAGGTGATTCTCGAATTTTAATAAGTAGAATCTCCATTGTTAAAACAAATAACAATGGGGACAAAAGACATCCCTGTCTAGTACCCTTTTCAATGTTAAATGTTTCTGTTAATCCCCCATTAATTATAATTTGTGCAGATTGTTGTTGATATATAGCTTTAAGAGCATACAAAAATTTATCCCCAAAATTCATTTTCTCTACTATTCTCAATAAAAATTGCCAATCTAATTGATCAAAAGCTTTTTCAGCATCCAAAAATATCAAAGCCCCAGGAATTTGATTGTTCTTGTCCAAGTACTCAATTAGATTAACAATTTGTCTTCATGTATCTTCCAGTTATAAATCCAGATTGATCACTATGGATCAATTGCTTCAAAACTTGCATCAATCTGTTTGCCAATATTTTTGAAAAAATCTTATAATCTGTATTCAAAAGAGATATAGGTCTATAATTTTTAGGCTGAGCCAAATCTTGATCCTCCTTTGGGATCAATGATATAAATGCCCTTTTCCAAGATGGAGGTACCTCTACTCCCAACAGAATATTATTAAAAAGTTCCTTCAATGGTTCTATCATTTCTTCAGATAGCATTTTATAGTAAATTGCTGTTAATCCATCTGTACCTGGAGCCTTACCAACCTTTAATTGCTTAATAGCCCAAATAATCTCTTCAGAAGTAATTAAACCATTCATCTCATCTCGTTGATCATTTGAAAGTCTAGGAAAATGTGCATCCTGTAAATACTTTTCTATATCTGAAACTTGTATACTTTCACTAGCATATAACTTTGAATAAAAATCTAAAAAACTCATTTTAATCAAATTTTGTTTATACTTTTTTACCTTTATAGTTTATTTTCTCTATAATCCTTGATTTCTGTTTCTTTCATAGTTGGTAAGCCAACCACCTACCAGGTTTATTTGCATTACAAAATGTATTATGTTTCATATACCGCAAATTAATTGTAATCTGATCAGCTATTAACATATTAAATTGCTCCTTAAGCATAGTTATAAAAACCTTTAAACTATTGTCCATTGGATTTAAAACAAGAGCCTTCTCCTTACATTTAATCTCTTCTTCCAACTCTTTACATTTCTGCATCTGTTTGCGCCTATGTGCATTATTCATATAAATCAGAACTCCTCTCATGTATGCTTTACTGGCATCCCATACCATTGGCATCGAAGTACCCTTATGCATATTCAAAAGAAAAAAAATCCTTTAAGTAATCTCTACATTTCTGCAGGTTCCCCTCATGTCTAAATAAATTTTCATTCAATCTCCAAGTCCTTCTATTCCCATCTTCAGTAGATAACTCCAACCATACAGGACTATGGTCTGACAATATTCTAGGGAATATCTTGACATTCTTCACCTTAGAAAAAAGATCATTAGTAATTAAAAAAAACGTCAATTCTGGAATACAATTGATAACTGTCTGAAAAAAAAGTGTTTTTCTTCAGTATTCTGTTCTCGCCAAATGTCTCTAAGTTCCAAATCATCCTTCAAATAATAAAAAAAAAAACTTTAGGTAATTTTACATGATTAAAAGATTTGAAAGAACCCTTCTTGTCTTTACTTGAATCTAAAACACCATTCCAATCACCCATCATAATAACTGAATTATAATCCAATTGAGTTAGTTTCTGATATATCATCTTATAAAAATATTTTTGTTGTTGATTAGGAGCATATAATCCAATGATAAGACATCTCTTACCATTTAATAATAAATCAATAATAACATATCTTCCTTGTGGATAAGAATCAATTAACTTCGGCGATAAATCTTTCCTCACATAAATAACTCCTCCTCCTTTTTTCTGCGGAGCAGAGGCTGAAAAATGTACTCCCAGCCAAGAATTAATCAAATACTTTTGATCCTTTAAAGCAATATGAGTCTCTTGCAAGCATATAACATCATTCTTGTGTTGTTTCAAATAATGAAATACTTTCTTTCTTTTCTGTGGTGAATTCAAACCATTAAATTCCATGTCAGGAACTTTGCCATTTTTAGAGACTTGAAGCCTTCGGAACACTGCATGTAAATCTGCAGTTGATGACCTCTTCGGTCTTGTTCCTCCCACTGGCTCTGAGGTAACCACTTGTGTTGAAGCTCCAACATCTACCTTTTGTTGTTCTTTTTCTTTACGTTTATAGGCTGCACGGGTCATTCTCTGTTCCTTTGGGTCTGCTTTTATCTCCAAAAACTGCTGCATAGATTCAACCAACAATTCTTCTCCTACTAATGACATTGCTCCTACAGCCGACTGTTCCTCAGACTTGCCTTCATTTCTTTTAGATCGTGGAGATGGTGGTGTACCTGCTTCAGAACAGAAACATAAAAATCTCTTGCCTTTAAAATTGTGTTAAGTCTGTAACATGTCCCAACATAATTCACCACTATTCCAACAGGTACATCCCATCTGAACTGAATCTGTCATTTCTTAAGCTCCTCAGCCAGAAAAGCAAAGTCCTTTCTTTTTCTAAGAATTTTTGGAGGTATTTCTTTTAAAATTATTATATCTTGAGCTGCAATTTGAAATCTCTGCTTATAAAAAGCCTGTATAATTTCATTACGAAGTGATCTTCTTGAAAAGTAAATAACCACATCTCTTGGTAAATTTCTCTGCCTTGCAATCCATGAATTAACTCTAAATTTTTTTTCTATCTCTTTCAACATTTCTTCAGGTTCACATCCCAAAATGGATGCTAATTCTGCTGCAATTTCTTCTTTCAAATTCTCTTGCACATTCTCCTTCAATCCTCTTATTTGCAAAGCATATTCCATATCTCTATATTGTGACATAATAATTTCATTCTGTGCTGCAGCAACATTATTTTCAACTTTTTCAACTCTATCCTCTAATCTTTCGACACCTTACACCATCTCATCCACAAGCTCATCAAGACGTTCTACATGAGCTGCAAGTCCCTGGAGAGCCAGCACAATATCTTCTCTCATCTCATTATTTTTCTGCTCCAAAAGCTATGCTGTCTCTTGTTTAATCTGTTGTGCAGTTTTCTCCAAAGCCTCCTGTAAAGCATCCTGTAAATCTTTAAGTGTGAGTGCCTGAGGTGGGGGGGAGGATGGAGGAGATTTAGGCTTAGATTGCTGTACAGTCTGAATTACCGGAGAAGAAATTGAGCTTTTAGGAAGAGAAGAAATTCCAGGGTGTTTTGAAGCCATTTTCAAACTTTTTTTCCCTTTTAAAAAAAGCCACTTCTTATAACAAAATGAAATAAGGGGATAATAAAAACAAATCCCCCATACATAAGAAAAAAAGCTAACTCTTTAAATAAACAAAGTCCATTACATTGTTTAAACTTTGTTGCCAATTGAAAGTGAAAGTCTTTTTAACAGTATCCTTTCAAACAAAGAAATGGGATTCCTCCGCCATTTTTTTTCCTCCTCTCTCCTTTTATTAAAATAATGAGTGGAGAAGGTATTAATTCTTTTTTGAGTTAAAGTTCCAAAATATCACAATTCTGATCCTCCTGAACAGCTCCGTCTGCTTTTGATTTTACTCAGAATTCTCTTTAAGCAGCAGATGTGGAAGCAGCGTCTAGCTTCGTTCCGAAGAACAAAGGCATACTGGGATGCGGAGATGATCCAGACTCTGAGGGAGTTTTCTCACCCTTCATCTCCCCAAAGAATTTTTGGGAGACTAGAGGAACTCGACCTCTATCTGGAAAAACTCACCTTCTTCCCTTCTCCCTGGAAGGTTCCAAGCCTCAAAACAGCTGATGATCGCTGTTTTTACTGGCTTTTACACATTTCTAAGTGGTATTTCTTGATTAGGTATTCTTTGGTCTTCTTGTACTTCAGTTTCTTTTCTTTCATCTGTTCTAGCTTGCTTGCTGATCTTATTTTCTAGTCTAACCTTCCATTTTTCTGGTGCACTGTTTGTTTGTTTTTCTTCTTTGTTGATTTTGCATCCCAGGTATTCAGTTATAACTGCAGCTGTGCTGTACATTAGTTGGTTTGTTTCTTGCAGTGAATTGGTGCTTATACTTGATATTGCAGTATTTGCATCTTTTAATGCTTGTGCTGGCTGTTTCTTTGGAACAAGCTTCAATGCAGGCAGCCTTATTCTGTTGTTTTTGTGCTGTTCCAGATGCTCAGTTATTCTCTACAAGTCCACCAAATTTATGACTCACCATATTTTTTTATGGGAGAGACACTCTTTGTCTGACTCCTCTGATAAGACCTGTCCAGTATGGTTGAACCTCTGTCATAGCTCTCATCTGTCTCAGAGTACACATGCCCCACAACCACGACAAGGTAGTGCCTCACTGGGGGATTATCATCATCATCATCATCATCATTATTATTATAAACTATTTTCCAAAGCACCCGCATGCAAGACAAGAAGCAATGGTTGGAAACTAACCAAGCAGAAAATCAACCTAGAAGTAAGAAGAAATTTCCTAACAATGAGAGTAATCAGCCAATGGAATAGCTTGCCTTCAGAAGTTTTGGGTGTTCAATTACTAAAGGCTCTCAAAAGAGATTGGATAATCATTTGTCTGAAATGGTATAGGTTTGAGCAGGGGGCTGGACTAGAAGACCTCCAAGGTCCCTTTCCACTCTATTATTCTATGGTGCATGGTCTATGAGATCAGGAGCAGGAGGAAGGAGTGAGCAGCTAACAGTTGACTAGTGGTTATCCCAGATTAGAGAGTTCCATTAGTAAAATAAAAAAAAAATCTATCTTGCAATTGCTCAAATGTTCCCTTCTGCTATAAGAAGAGATACTTTTCTTAAGGAGTGAAATATTTTCTCTCTAAATATTCTTGTATTGGTTTAAAATCCCCTTCTTAATGTAAATAGCAGTGGGTTAGGGTTAAGGTTACTGCTGGTTTTGTGGCTTTCTCTTAGTGTGAAAAGGCCCCTTAGGCAGAGGTTCCTCATTTTATCTCATTTGGGATAGGACTGAAGTGTCACCTGCCATGGATTTTATAGAATCAGAGAGATAATTTTAAAGTGAAACACAAGACATTGCCCCCATACTCCTAGTGACTTACAACATAATGCCTCTCTTCACAATATTATGAATTAGTTATGCAGTCAACATCATCTTAGATGCAAACTAAATACGGCTACCCAATATTTTCCTAGAACATAATTGTGGGCTGTCACATGGGGGAAGTATGTATTTATGTACAGTAGCAACAGGCTTAGTTCCTTGGATCACCAGGAAGAGCCAGTAGGTATAGGAATTTCTCATTCTTCCGTTAGACTCTTTTATTCAGCTGAATAAGAAGGGCTAGAGAAGATAGGAGAACATTTCTCCTTTCTTCTCCCTGCCAGTGATAGAACTGGAGTTAGAAAGGGCTCTTTGCTTTGAGGGTGGAGCCCATTTCTGTGGACTCTCCCCTGACAACCTTGCCCTCACATACAGTGAATATTAGTGGGTCAGTGAGACTACAAAAGGCAAAACTAGCCGCTCTGGAAAAAAAGTCAATTATTAATAATGTAATTCTTTGCTCAAGAACCACAGGGAGCAGGTAGAGGCCAGCTGTATTTCTAAAAGTGCATTGAAGTCTAGAAATAAAGTTGAGCTCCTGGTATTACCCCAGAAATGGTCAATTATCTTGTGTAATGAGTACTGTATGTGCAGAGAGGGAAATGAGGACATCTCAGGGACAAACTGACATGTTGTTTAACAATAAAGTGTCAAGCTATGAAGATCCCTTGCTTCAGAACTGCCACAATGCTTCTAGCTTGCCTACAGTCTGGGGGGAGGGGGAGAAGGTTTAGTACGCACAGGTGGTTGCTATCAGTGTGAGAGCCAAGGTCATTGAAGAGATGTTTTGGCAAATTGAAGTTTTCTTCTCAAACAATGTGACCTGAACTGTCAGAGAGGGGAGGGAAGGTTTTACGCTTTTAATTAACTTTTCCTTGCCATATTGTCAGACCTGGTATTCTTTCTACTGTACTGATATGCTATGCCTACTAAAGCTTTACATTAGAGATCACAATGTGTCTGATGGATTTAATTTGTTGGGCTTTTTTAACCAGAACCTTGACATAAAATGAAATAAGGTAAAGAATACTGTTCTGTTTTCTGCTTGGTTCAGCATTGAAAAGGCAGCAGTAGTAAACCACTTCTTTATTGAAAGTCAAAACAGAAAACTAACAAGCATGGCTCCGCCCCTATTTATACATTCAGCTTTGGGCAGCATCAGCCAATGAATGCACTGTATTCTCCCACTCAAATGCATACTAATCAACCTTGCAGACAGCAAGTCTGGCTAGCAAGCCAGTGGTCTGCTAACGGTCCTTGCACAGATCTCTGCAAATTGTTCCATAAGTTTAACACAATACATTACAAATAAAATAATATTCACCATATTATAACCATATTATGATGCCGTTATGCACCTAGTGATAGTGATAGATCCATATTAAATATTTCAACATTTACCTGAAACATAATTGCGGGCTTCCAGCTGTCAGAAGTAAGTCTTCATCCTGGTTCATCCAAGCCAGGAATAAATACAGTAGGCAACATGGCAGAAAGATGGTCCTTGCAAGGAGCAGAGCGGAAAGAGAGAGATTGAGCACATGGGCAGTAGGTTTTATATCCCCTCTAACCTTGTTTGGAATGGTTTCCTGTTCCTGGGGCATGAACTTTGAGGCTATTTCTTGAGGCTATTTCTAGGCCTTGATATCTGTGGTTTAATCCTATTATCATATCCTGCTTCCCAGGTGATGGGGCTTATGACTCCTAGAGTTTGGGTGGGACATGCAGATTTTCTTTGTCTTCTTGATTGCTCTGGCTTCAATTCTCTGATGGTTTTACATCTGCATTTGTATGGGGCTAAAGCAGTGGTTCTCAACCTGTGGGTCGGGATCCCATTTGGGGTCGAACGACCATTTCACGGGGGTCGCCAAACAAGGCTGTCTGCCATTTTTTCCCCCTTTTCTTTGGCCACGCCCCTGGCACCTGGTGATGTATAAGTGGTTGGGGGTCACCACAACATGGGGAACTGTATTAGGGGTCGCGGCATTAGAAAGGTTGAGAACCACTGGGTTAAAGTCTTGCTTGGGGCAGAGAGATACTGTAGATTTGGGACCAGGTTTGTTTTTAAAAAGTCCTTTTGAGGAAAAATATATTTTTCTGCCCTCTTCAATACCTTTCTCTCTGGGCTAACTTCCCTCACAGCTGAGGGAAGTATGTATTTACCTGTTGTTGCAATAGACTTGGTTATCTGAATCATCAGAAATATTGAGTAATTACAGGAATTCCACACAGACTCTTTTATTCAAATGAACGAAAACCACTAAAGGAGATGGGAAAAAAAAACATATTGAGGTGTATTAGGCTACCCCACCTCCTTTGAACTCCATGCTGTGATAGCATTGATTTGAGAAAGGACCCTAAACATGAGGGATAAGGATAAAAGTGGAAAAGGGAAATCTAGCTGATTTCTGTGTTACTTGTACCCTGCCTATGTTGCATTAAAAGGCTAATAAAGAATGGATATATGTAACCTATTGGTCCTAGACTTACTCTGGTAATTACTATTTGTATTTTAATAATTATTTTCAGTGAAGTCTGATTCATAGCTGAGATTTTAATATTTAATAGGATGATTTATGCCACAATTTAAGTATTTATATTTCCTTATAAATTTAGACATTGTAATAAAAGAGAAGTAGAAAGTGTATGAATGAAAGTTGAGAATGGGGGAATTAAATAGGTTCAGGTTTGTATTGATAGTGGTTCTGCAAATTATGTCTTCACCTGTGTACATTGTTAGATCACACCCCTTTATTAACATAGGTATAATAGTGTCCACAATAGTATCCCTCACATGTTGGCTGTGTTTGTCTACATCAGGTCCTATGTGATTCACCCTATGTGATTTTATTGTGTAGTCTATCTATTCATTTAAATGGTATCTAAAATCAATTTCATAACAAAAAGATTGGGCCAGGAAAGGATCCTCTCTCTCTTGCGGATTTCGTATTGTTACATCTTTATTTCCTTTATCAAGATCCAGACTGTGCTGAAATTAAGTCATCAGGCAAAGTCATTCTTATTCTAAGTTGCATCCAATGGTATTTAACTTAAGAAATAGCTTAAATTTGATTTTATACTATTCCTGCCCATGCAACTACATTCACTGGAAGACATCAATGGCAAAGTTATTGCTACAATAAATAAACTGAAAGGGAAGAATGAAATTATAGCATAATATGTGATTGAAGAGCAGGCAACATCCCCACCCTCTCTCTCATATACCAGTAGTCACAGGAATATACTGCTCCCAGGTACTTTTTAAAGAAATTGCACAATGTCTGCAATGCTCATTTAGCTTTATTTCAAGAAATATTTGCCAAATTTTATTTCAATGCACAAATGTTTTAGAGTTTGATGGGTAGCAATTTGATTTATATAAAGAAAGATAAAGCAATAGAAGGCGATAATCTCAGGTCATTGGCCATATCTTGAAGATATCCATGGTCGTAGATGGAGATGGCATTATTTTCCAGGTCACCTATACAAATGAGAAAAAATAATAAGTTGATCAAAGTGAGTTTAAAGTAAATTCTTTGCTTTTCAAAGCTTTGTGAATGCAAATAATATTAGGCAGAGAATCTCATTATGTACTGTATCTGTAGTATTTCTATTAGAGGAGAGTTTTCTTACTTTTTACAGCACCACGTTTCGAATGGACAGTTGATCTTTCCAAGGCCAGTGCCAGGACGACACTTGTACCGGCAGCGTCCTCCTGCATGACGACACATGCGCTGGGCATTCCCTATGAAAAGAAAAAGAGGAGACAGGTAAATGATGAGTAAAGATTCCTTAATATTTAAATACATTTTTCCTTCCAAGACATTACCTTCTTCTACAGAATTGCAGGATTCCTTTATCAATTTATAATTTTATTCATTTATAACATAAAAATATGAAAATAAAAAGCAAATAATAGGAACAACAATAGGGAAAGAGGAAAAAGGGAAATGTGGAAAGGGGTGGAAAGAAACAAAAGGCGTTGACTTCTGATTCCTCTGTTGCTGTAAAGTAAGGCATTAAAATTGAATCTCAACTTTTTACATTTCTGTAGTAGTATGAACTAGCCATTTCTCTATCATTTTTTTCCACCTCAAGCACAAAGTCCAGAAGCAGTTTCTAAGTGCAAACAAAAGTACTTATATTCTTTTCTTTTATCAAAACAGTCAGTTTAGCCATCTCTGCTAACCCCATCAGATTTTGTAACCATTCATCCAAGTTGGAAATGGAAACATCCTTCCAAGAATTGCAGGATTCCTAGGACTAGAGCAAGTTTTCTCTGACCACAGAGATCCATCTCTGCTGATCTCCTGCAGCAGCTCAAATAAATCAGCTATTAACCCAGGTTTGAAATCTGATTCAGAGATGAATTAACTGGTAAGCCTGCATCTATTAATGTAGGAGGGAAGAAATAGTCTGGTTCACATGAAGGATAGACCTTGCTGTGATATATTTCTCTCTGGTATTGCCATGGATTCTTGCTGAGTTACAGTGGCCAGTTGCATTGTGTGTTTTGGATGAAAACCTTGAGTGAGAAGGTTTAACTTCTTTTAAACTTTAGGAGCTGGTTTTCCCTTTGGCTTCCTCCCTCTTCTCTTAATGTTTCTATCACTGCTCTTTTCTGCTCTTGAAATGCTGTGCATTTATGATATTTTGCTGCAATTTCTTCTCTTTTCCCCAATTAAATACAAATATATTCACTAGATCATTAATATCTTTTATTTTTCCCATTTTTATTTTTTAAAAATAACTCAATGTATCTAATAATCCTTCCTCCTCCTTTTCTCTCCATAACAGCAATGCCATCAAGAGGTTTGGAGAGAGAGAGAGAGAAGGGGGGGGGGAGGGAGGGAGGGGGAGGGAGGGACTGGTCCAAATTCACTCAGTCAGATTTCAAGATGGGACTAGAACTCAGTATCCAGAATTGTAGTGTTTTGCTCTAATCACTAGATCAAACTGTTTCTCCATTGTGCCTCCTTATTCAAATAGAACATATTTGGCTGAGAATTTGATAAACCAATACTAAAGTGAAGCAAATCAACAAAAATAAGCTACAATAACAAAACACCCAATAAAGTTCTTTCAAGAATTGTGAATCAAAAGAAAAATCAATGGTATATTTTTCAAATGTTTGGAGTCTATACTGTCTAAAGCTATATCTGTAAAGTAAAACAAAAAGATGTTGAAGATTACCCTACTTTCAGTGATGATCACACTTGTTTAAAAAGGAGTGAGTTACCAATCCTTTGTAAATTATCAGTAATTTTGTTTTTTACCTGGTTCAGACAGGAATGCAAGGAAAAGAAATGAAAACAGCAGGTAAAGGATCTTCATGCTGAGACTGGTTCTGGATCAAACCTTACTCCTGGAACAGACATGGCTCTCTATTTATGCAGTTGTAATGATTGCATCATATCACTTCAGTGAACTATTGCAAAATAGTTTTTGCAATGGTGCATCTTCCTTGTATTGAAACACTCCTGTTTGTTAGCTGTTACAAAAGCCCTTAGAAGAGCAGCAGACTTAGTTGAACATCCAACCTGCTATGGTTATAAAAGATTGGAGGCTCAGGATTTGCAGTGTCCTAATGGGGCAAAGAAAATTCTTTACTGAATTGCTGCCCAGACTCTACAGTCCACGATGATAGTGCTCGGCTATGTTCACTAATGGCTGGAGTTTGGGAAGAGCCCTTAGAACCAAGTGGTAGAAATCTGGAGTTGGCACTGCTATCATGGGTGACACATATTTATGGGTGGGTTTTGGGAAAACAGCTGCTCTGCTTCTTGGTGGGTCTATCATGTCCCCCTCGTCCTTTTCTTCATTAAACTAGACATACCCAATTCCAGCAGCCATTCCTTATATGCTTTAGCCTCCAGTCCCCTAATTATCTTTGTTGCTCTTCTCTTTCTAGAGTCTCAACATCTTTTTTACATTGTGGTGACCAAAACTGGATGCAGTATTCCAAGTGTGGCCTTACCAAGGCATTGTAAAGTGGTATTAACACTTCACATGATCTTGAATCTATCCCTCTGTTAATGCAGCCTAGCACTGTGTTGGCCTTTTTGGCAGCTGCAGCACATTGCTGGCTCATATTTAAGTGATTGTCCACTAGGACTCCAAGAATGCTCTCACAGTTACTGCTATTAAGCAAGGTACCACCTATGCTATACCCATACATTTGTTTTTTCTTGCCTAAATGTAGAACCTTGCTTTTTTCACCATTGAATTTCATTTTGTTAGATAGTGCCCAGTGTTCTAGTCTTTGGGACACAGAAGATTAACTGAAATTGAGAAGGAGAGCTGGGTTCCAAAAGCTGTGAGTGTTGGTTACATTGAATGTTTCCTGCTGCTTCAGCTACAAAGGATCTTATGGGGGCCATATTTTTTATTACTTATCTCTAAATTTCAGTGGTGAGAACAATATGGCTTTACACTTAGGCAAGAAAAAATGAATGGATAGGTATAGAATAGGTGATATGTGGCTCAATAGCATTAACTGTGAGAGTTTGGCTCCAGAAGTTTTGGGTGCTCCATCACTGGAGGTTTTAAAGAATAATTTGGAAAGCCATTTGTCTGGAATGGTCTAGGGTTTCCGGCTTGAGCATGGGATTGGACTAGAAGGTCCCTTCCAACTCGGTTATTCTGTAAGTTCTGTTGGTTCTGAGGTGTCGCATCCAGTTGCCATGGATGCTGTAGAGATTTAGAGATGATTTCATAGTGAAGCCCAAGCATTTCCCCATACCCTGAATAAAATTAAAATTAAAATCTGTTTTCACAAAACAAAATACTCAGATTTAGTTATATATAAAATCATCCTAGTTTCACAAACTAAATATGACTTTTCAACATTGCCTATTTTTCAACATCTTTTTCTCTTCTATCTTTTTTTCTTCTCCCAGTCTGCGATACAATTGCTCTGAGAAAGGATCCTTAGAGTGAAGGATGAGAAGAAGAATAGAAAAAAAAAAACTACTGAAAGATTTAACAATTTCTGTATTAGATGCAGAAAAATAATACAGAAAATGTTAAGTAATGTTAAGATGCAAAGAATTGCTGCAGTGAAAAACCATACTTGGAGGGTCCCTCAGGGAGTCAAGTATTGAGCCTGGTTGTTGGTGAGCAATGGATTGAAAGTTCCCGGCAATGAGTGGAAAAGGTGGCTATTGAGCCACATCTCCTAAGCTTTGTCTTGAAGGTTGGAGCCAATTTCTGTGAAGTCTGATCAAATAGCCTTGATACAGGACCTCATAGAAGATGAACATGCAAAATTAGAAATCAATTAACCACAGGTACACTAAATAGTAGGAGACCAGTGAGACTGAAAATGGTAAAATTGGCAGGCCTAAAAAAAAAGGAAATCAATATTTAATAATGTGGTTCCTTGCCCAAGAGACACAGAAAGCAGTTAATGAGGAAATTGTGGAAGTCAGCTGCATCAACAAAAGTGCCCTGAAACCTTGGAATAATGTCAAACCTCTGCTATTCTCCAAGAAACGGACAATTACTTTGTATAATGAGTGGGTGCAACAACAGTAATGAGGAAACCACAGATGGAAACTCACTTGGTGTTTAGTAATCAAATTAACTAAGGTAAAGAATAATAAAATAAGTAGAGACTATTACTTAAATTTAGGTTTAGAAATAATTGAGGAACACTGTTTGAAAAGAAGCTGCTTAAATTTCTGTGTGAAGAAGTTGATACTGTTCAGCAGTTGTTAGAAAGACATTTGAATTTACCAGGGCTTTCATTTATTCATAGTTATGGCATTTTGTTGTTTGGGATGAATAGTTAGGCTTGAGAGAAGGAACATTTTAATTTCAGTTATCTCAGTTAACTCAGTTATCTCAGACAGAAGTACCACAAATTCCTTTCAGTATTTCAGAGGAGGTTAGCTTGGTTGATTTAAAAATACCATTGAGGGATTACAGTGTGGAAGCAGGATATGTGAAATGTCCTCATGAAGTTTTGCTTCACTTTCCATGTGGCAAGTTAACTGAGATAACTGAAACTAAAATGTTCCTTCTCTCAAGCCTAACTATTAGTCCCAAACAACAAATTTCAGACAAATGGTTATCTAATCTCTCCTGTTTCTCAGCGTCACTCAATCTTTCATCCATGACAAACAGCAAGTGTAATCCTAACGCATCTTTTTTTTTATCATCTTGCAATAATTTATATTTAATTTGGGGGTTTGGGTATGGTTTCTTTGCCACACAAACTTGTAAAAATCTTTTGCCATTGTTCAAATGGTACCTCTATTGTCAATATCAGTATTGTCCAAATTAAATAATAACAATCCATGCAAAACATTGTTCTTGAATACCAAAATTATGCACAGCAGTCACAGTTGTAATTTATCTCATCTCAATACATCTTTTTAATATTAATTCATTACCTTAGCATAATTATTCAGAAATAATATTATACTAATATTAAAAATAATATACGTGAAAACCTCCACCACTTCAGGTTTTTAAGAAAAGATTGGATGGCCAGTTGTCTGGAATGACATAGGTTCTCCTACTTTAACAGCAGGTTGGACTAGAAGACCTCCAAGGTCCCTTCCAACTCTGTTAAGCCTCCTCTTTATTCTGCTAAAAGCAGGTGACCCGCAGACATGATGAGAACATGTCTTGTAGAGTCTGGAGAAAGGGGGATTTTAGCCAGAGTGCAGTTAACGCAAATAGAGAAACACCCACACTAGCTCCAGACATTTTTGAATGACATTTATAAACTGTTTGTTAATTTTTAACCCTTTGCCAGAACAAACTATTATGTTTCAATATGCGGGTGATGTGATTACTCTGAGAAAGAAGATGTTTATAAAGGAGTCAGTGTAGTCTTGAGAAAGACTGCAGACTGAATCAGAACACTATGCCATTTGCTGCAACTGTTACATTTATATATTTAAATTGTTACATTTGCATGGCCATAAAGCTATTTCTCCGTATAGCTGAGGTCTTTATTTAAAAAGTGGTCTATTGCAGACAATACAAAACTCAAGATTTCAATGCCTTAGAGCTCCGGATTATATAAAGGTTTTGATTTCTGTGACATGTGGACAAGTGGATATAAAGTCTGCACTTTTATGGCAGAAAAGAAAATCAACAGACTATTTTAAAAAATGGTGAACAAATCTTCTACATATGGTTTCATCATTGTAAAGAGACACATTTAGCTGAGTCTTTCATGAATATTTTGCATAGTTAACGAATAGGTGCTGAGCATAGAAAGAGTTTTACATTATGCACTATTTTTTTATAAAGCCTGACCAGGAGGAACAAAGTGAGTGCAATTCTTTCCTCATGCCTGAAAATCTATGGAAGATGAAAAATACATAGAAGGCACACAGCCTTTCTGGCAACACTCTTCAAATGACAATCAACTTCTGCAGTCTGAGGATGCTTTAGGTTAAATTCTCTGAGAGTGGAACACAGTACTTTGTAGAAATTTGAAAAATGTCTTTGTGTTTTTTTAAGTTGCATGGTGCTTTCTGCTGCAAGGTGGCTTGTGTTGTATCTGCTTAATGCAGTAAAGAAGCACTATTGCTTTAATGGGCCACTGGGAGGTGCTGGACTCACCCTTCTATACCGCATATTTTGGAATGCAATTTGGGAACATTGCACAGCCCTTCTAACTGACTCCTGATGTAGCCACTGTGATAATCTCATTGTTGAATCATATTTTTATTCTTTCTAATCATTGACTTTATGGTACTGCCTCTGCTCCTTCCAAACTTGTTGAATAATAATAATAATAATTCATCCTTCATCCACGCAGTGACATTGACAGACTTTATCTACCAAGGCAAATAAGTGGGCGTGGAATGCTACAAGTACATCAGATGGTTGAAGAAGAAAAAATGGCTTTGGAAGAATATCTGAAGAACAACGATGAAGATGCACTGAAATTAGTATATCAGGAAGGCTTACTGACTACTGGAGAGACCAAACTGGCCTACAAGAAAGACCAAATGAAGAACAGAATAGAGGCATGGGAAGACAAAGCACTACATGGCCAATACATTAAAAAAATAGCTGGGAAAGCAGATAATAACAAGACCTGGCAATGGCTAAGAGCAGGAAAATTGAAGAAAGAGACCAAGGGACTAATTCTGGCTGCACAAGACCAAGCCTTAAGGACAAATGCATATAAAGTCAAAATTGAGAAGACAGCAATAGACAGTAAGTGCCGCCTCTGCAAAGAAGCTGAAGAAACAGTGGACCACCTGGTAAGCTGTTGCAAGAAGATTGCACAGACTGACTACAAGCAGCTGCATGACAAAGTAGCAACAATGGTGCATTGAAGATCTGCAAAAAATATCATTTGCCTGTAAGCAAAAACTGGTGGGATCATAAAATAGAGAAAGTCATTTTGTTGTTGTTGTTAATTGTGAAGTCATGTCTGACCCATCGTGACCCCATGGACAACGTTCCTCCAGGTCTTCCTGTCCTCTACCATCTTCTGGAGTCCATTTAAGTTCACACCTACTGCTTCAGTGACTCCATCCAGCCATCTCATTCTCTGTCATCCCATTCTTCTACTACCCTCAATCTTTCTCAGCATCAGGCCCTTCTCCAGTGAGTCCTTCCTTCTCATTAGGTGGCCAAAGTATTTGAGTTTCAACTTCAGGATCTGGCCTTCTAAAGAGCAGTCGGGTTTGATCTCTTCTAGGACTGACCAGCTTGAATGCCTTGCAGTCCAAGGGACTCGCAGGAGTCTTCTCCAGCACCATAGTTCAAAGGCCTCAATTCTTTGGCGCTCAGCCTTTCTTATGGTCTAACTTTCACAACCATACATTGCAAATGGGAAAACCATGGCCTGGACTATACGCACTTTTGTTGGCAGGGTGATGTCTCTGCTTTTTAGTATGCTGTCTAGATTTGTCATAGCTTTCCTCCCCAGGAGCAAGCATCTTTTAATTTCTTGGCTGCAGTCCCCATCTGAGGTGATCCTGGAGCCCAGAAAAATAAAATCTGTCACTACCTCCATTTCTTCCCCATCTATTTGCCAGGAATTGAGAGGGCCGGATGCCATGATTTTGGTTTTCTTAATGTTGAGTTTCAAGCCAACTTTTGCACTCTCCTTCTTCACCCGCATCAAGAGGCTCTTTAGTTCCTCTTCACTTTCTGCCATTAGAGTGGTATCATCTGCATATCTTAGGTTGTTGATATTTCTCCCGGCAATCTTAATTCCAACTTTTGTTTCATCTAGCCCTGCCTTTCTCATGATGTGCTCTGCATATAAGTTAAATAGGCAGGGCGACAGTATACAGCCTTGCCGGACTCCTTTTCCAATTTTGAACCAATCAGTGGTTCCGTGTCCAGTTCTCACTGTTGCTTCTTGACCCGCATATAGGTTTCTCAAGAGACAAATGAGATGGTCTGGTATTCCCATCTCTTTAAGAACTTGCCACAATTTGTTGTGATCCACACAATCAAAGGCTTTAGCATAGTCAATGAAGCAGAAGTAGATGTTTTTCTTCTCCATGATCCAGCGTATGTTGGCAATTTGATCTCTAGTTCCTCTGCCTCTTTGAAATCCTGCCTGTACTTCTGGTAGTTCTCGATCCACATACTTCTGGAGTCTAGCTTGTAGGATTTTAAGCATAACTTTACTAGCATGTGAAATGAGTGCAATGGTGCGATAGTTTGAACATTCTTTGGCATTGCCTTTCTTTGGAATTGGAATGTAAACTGACCTTTTCCAATCCTGTGGCCACTGTTGAGTTTTCCAAATTTGCTGGCAAATTGAGTGTAGCACTTTTACTGCATCGTCTTTTAAGATTTTGAATAGCTCAGCTGGAATACTGTCACCTCCACTAGCTTTGTTGTTGCTCAGATTTTCTAAGGCCCATTTCACTTCACATTCTAGGATGTCTGGTTCGAAGTCAGTGACCATCTCATTGTGGTTATCTGGAACGTTAAGCTCATTCTTGTATAGTTCTTCTGTGTAGTTTTGCCATCTCTTCTTAATCTCTTCTGCCTCTGTTAGGTCCCTGCCATTTTGGTCCTTTATTATGCCCATCTTTGCATGAAACGTTCCCTTCATATCTCCAATTTTCTTGAAGAGATCTTTGGTCCTCCCTATTCTGTTGTTTTCTTCTATTTCTTTGCACTGTTCATTTAAGAAGGCATTCTTATCTCTTCTAGCTATTCTCTGGAATTCTGCATTCAATTGGGTATATCTTTCTCTTTCTCCTTTGCCTTTCACTTTCCTTCTTCCCTCAGCTATTTGCAAAGCTTCCTCAGACAGAGAAAGTCATAGAAAATGATAAAATTAAACTGCTCTGGGACTTCAGAATTCAAACAGACAAGCACCTGCAACATAACACCCCAGACTTAACAATTGTCGATAAGAAAGACAAAAAAGTCTGGATAGTGGACGTGGCAGTGCCTGGAGACAGCAGAATAGACGAGAAAGAACTGGAGAAGATAACAAAATACAAAGACCTACAAATAGAAATAGAAAGACTGTGGCAAAAGCAAGCAAGGGTAGTACCAATAGTAATAGGCCCCTTGGGTGCAATCCCAAAACAACTGGAGCATCACTTGAACACCATTGGCATTGACAAATTCGCTATTAGTCAATTGCAAAAGGCGGCCTTACTAGGAACTGTTTCCATCCTGCGACGATACCTGTAATACCATCAAACATCCACATCTGCCTATCCCAGGTCCTGGGTAAGGACTCGATAGGTAGACAAAATGCCAAATCCAGTCTGAACATCTGGCTGATTTTGTCTATTGGGTGTTGAAGGACTTTGCATCTCAGGAAGAGAGGGTGTATTTGGCTGTGCACTGGTTGAGGCTTAGTGAGTCAAAAGGCAGGGATCAGAGACTTTATCCTGGAATGTTATTTCTGGTGAGGCTAAAATATTGCAAGAAGTAGGGAAATAAATAAAATGGACTGTGTATGATGCCCTTCAGCCATGGAGAATCTTCTCAGAAGAAGGCTCAATACAGATCAGAACAGCATTTTTTAATTAAACCCATCATTAATCATTCAGCTAATGGTGTCATCCTATAGGATTCTATTGTCATATGGCAAACCCATGTAACCCATTAAGAATAGCATTTTCATCTTGCAAAGGTTCTAAAAATGACATGCTTTAATTCCCATGTTCACGTTTAATTCCATTTGGCCAGGGAATTCCAGCAGGTGGGGTCCAGGAGAAGAGCCTTCTCTGCCATGGCTCCTGCCCTTTGGAACATGTTGCTCCCTGGAGTGAGGTCTGCTCACCCACCTTCCTGAACTTCCGCAAGAGCTTGAAGATCTGACTCTGCCAGTTGGACTGGGGCTCCAACGAGGGAGCACCACGCTGGAGGTGGTTGAACAGATCCCACCACCCTCCTGCATGTCCTGCTCCTTCCCTCCCCGTCTTTTAATTATAGTTGATAATTTGTATTTTTATATACAATATTAGTGTATTGCTTTATTCTTTTTAACATTATAAGCC
The DNA here is from genome assembly GCF_016545835.1 of Crotalus tigris. Lineage (NCBI taxonomy): Eukaryota > Metazoa > Chordata > Lepidosauria > Squamata > Viperidae > Crotalus > Crotalus tigris. The sequence continues at coordinate 256,885 of NW_024096502.1, forward strand.
ACCCAGAGTCAGTTCAGGGTGAGATGGGCAGCAAACAAATTTAATAATAAATAAAATATTTTGGGAAAACATAATTGGTTTGTGTAAGAGCTCACCAAGTGAGCCCATGGCTGAGAAAGCTCATGGCTCATCGCTCACTCTGAAACAGCTATAATGTACTGGATAATGTGAGTATTATTTGCATTTATGTCCTGTTCTTTATTTTCTAAAAAGGTCACATTAATTGTTTGCCTCTACTTTTTACTGTCAGCTTCTTTGAGAGGTACATTTTACTGATGATGAAACTTCCCCAAATCACCTAGACAGCTTCATGACTGAACAAGGAATTTGAATGTAGACCTTATTGGTAAAGACCAGCTATCTCACAGTGCTGAAAGCTTGATATTAAAAAGCTATGATGGCTATTTCTACTGGATCCTGGTAGTCAGTGAGTGATACACAGTGATGTATGAAGCAGCCTCAGATAGTCTTTTGGGGTAGCAAAGACAGTCTCCAGCCATTCTTACTAAGCCTCAAGCATCTCTATTCATATCATGCTGAGATGCTATCTGTCATGTCCTGGGCCTGATGAGGCAGCTCAGCAGACCCAGAAGTGTTGCACACAGTCCCAGGCAACACAAAAGCTGCACGGGACCAGATTGGCTGGTGCCGGCCTTGCACACAAGCGCAAGGTGCGAACAAAGGAGAATTATGATAGGCTGTTTGGAAAACTATAAAAGGCCTGCGAGCCTGTTGGTTACTGAGTAGTAATGTGGAATAAATAAAGAAGAACTTGGTTACAACGTGAGTGTGTGTCACTTCAATGCTGCGAACCCCAAGACGTAAAAGTGGCAACGAAGGTAGGATCGCTGCAGGGAGAAGACAACCGAAGAGCTAGCCTCTAAAAAGAGCTGGAGGCCAGGAAGTCGATGCCCAAATCTGCACTCACCTACCAGTACGCAAATGCTGGAGGTGGGCTTGGCAAATGGGCCTCTTTCCGCAGAAGTTGCAGCGAGGCTAAAGAAGCTAGAAATGTCAAAAATCGTCCGGCTGTCCGAATTCGACGTGTTTCACCTGGAGCTTTGGAACTCTTATGGGGCCCAGGTGGAAAACTACCTGCGAGTTAACCAGGTTCGAGAAGACGGCTTGAAGGCAGCAACCTTACTGTGCGTCTGCCGCCAGGACACTTTTGATGTAGCCGAAAACTTAGTAGCTCCTGCGCCGCTTGAGTCTGTAATGTACACAGACTTGAAGAATATGTTAAAGGACCATTTTCATCCAAAGCTATCGGTGATCGCATGGAGGCACGTTTTTGAGCAGAGGGACCAGAAGCCTGGTGAGTATGCTGCGGAATTCATTGCTGCCTTACGGCAAGCAGCCAGGCCTTGTGAGTCAAGGACCTGGAAGAACGCTTGCGAGACCGTTTTGTCTGTGGCCTCAAAAGTAGAGAGCTGCAACAGAAAATATTTGAGAAAGCTGAAGTCACTTTCCAAGATGTCTTGCGTGAGGTTGCAGCTGAAGAGGCAGCAGGCGGCGCTGTGAAGGCCTTGCGCCAAAAGCACTACTGCAGTCACGTCCGTCCATCAAGAGGACGCTTGAGAAGATTCAGAAACGGATCCTGAAGAGGTGGACAGATTTCACCAGCTGGCAGAAAGAAGGCCAAAGGGGCGTCCAGACAAGGCCCCAGTGTCTCGGGTGCGGAGGATGCCACAAGTGAGCTGACTGCAGATTCCACTCCACCATCTGCAGGGCATGTGGAAAGCAAGGCCACATTGCCTCCAACTGTTTGGGTCGCCAGAAGGTCCAACCTCAGGAAGAATTACTTCAGAAAGGTACCAGGGTCCCCAGCCAACACAGGGTGGGTTTCTGCACATTGCGCAGGAGTATTCTGAGGACAGGGACACACAAGCCCCTTAAGAAAAAACTTCGCATTGATGTGAAGTTACAAGAGGTTCCCTTATTGATGGAGTTGGACACTGGATCTGCTCTATCCATGATTTCACTTGACATCAAAAGGATTTGTAGCAATAGTGGCCTTTGAGTCAAACTCAGGCCATCGAATTTAATCCTCACTGACTTCCAGAATTCCAAAGTCAGTGTGAAGGGGGAGGCTATGCTCAAAGTGCAGTGTAAAGCTTTTGAAGGCTTCCTAGATGTGATGGTAGTTGGGGTGAACGCACAAGTCTTATTGGACTCGATTGGTTCAAGGCCCTTGGAATTTAGGTGACTGGGCTGCACAGCATGCAAATGTTGGGCCTTGCAGAAGTATGCAGGGAGTTTGCTGATGTTTTTAGCTCAGAGCTTGGCTCCTACAAGGGGCCTCCCGTTGCATTATGTTTAGACTCCACTATCATGCCCATCAGGATCAAGCCTAGAAGGGTGCCATTTGCCCTCAAAAGCAAGATAGATGCAGAGCTGGACAAGCTGCTCCAGCAGGGCATTTTAGAACCTGTGGACTCTAGTCCATGGGAAACCCCCATTGTCATGCCATTAAAGACTAATGGAGAAGTACGCATATGCGCAGACTGTAAGTGTACACTGAATAAAGCGTTGCAACAGCACACTTATCCAGTGCCTCTGGTAAGCCACATTCTGGCCTCCCTCAAGGGGGGGGCACCTTTTTGCAAAACTTGATTTGGCACCTGTTGATGAAGCAACTGCAGAGGCCCAAACAATTTTAACTCATAGAGGAGCCTTTAAGGTCAAAAGACTGCAGTTTGGGGTTAATGTAGCCCCTGACATATTTCAAAATGTCATGGAACGCACACTTTGTGGTATTCCTGGGGTCTGTCCCTACTTTGATGATGTCCTCATTATTGGGGAGTCATCTCAGAATCTAGCAGAAAGATTAAGAGCTGTCTTGTTGCAGTTCCGCCAAGCAGACCTTAAATTAAAGCAACACAAATGCAAAATAGGAGTCGTTTCCACTGATTTCTTAGGTTTCAGGATTGATGCTCAAGGCATCCACCCTGCAGAATCTAAGCTTCAAGCAATCCAGCAGGCCCCAAGGCTCACATCTAAGAATGAGCTGCAAGCTTTCTTGGGGCTCTTAAATTTTTACCAGGCATTTCTCCTACACAAGGCTGCAGTGGCGGAGCCGTTACACAGGCTCTTAGACAAGCAGGCTCCATGGCAGTGGACTAAAGTCCATGACAGGAGTTTCAATGAGGTTAAGGCCTTGCTCTCTTCAAATGCTGTTTTAGTGCATTTCAATGAGCAACTGCCTATGTGCATCGCATGTGATGCATCTCCTTATGGGGTGGGAGCAGTACTAAGCCACCTGAAGGCTGATGGGACACAAGTTCCTGTAGCCTATTATTCCAGGACTCTGTCAACTGCAGAGCGGAATTACGCTCAGATTGACAGAGAAGCCTTGGCCATAGTGGCTGGCATAAAGAAATTCCATGATTTCTTATATGGCCGCCACTTCACGGTCTACACAGACCATAAGCCTCTGCTGGGGTTGTTTACTACCAACAAACAGACACCACACATTATTTCCCCACGTATGCTGAGATGGTCTATTTTCCTGTCAGCATATGACTACACTTTAATTTACAAACCTGGAAAGGAAATGGGCCATGCAGATGGCCTCAGCAGATTACCTCTAAAACAGATAGAGGCAGATCCTGCTCCTGCTATTAACATTCTCTCCATTCAGGAGTTACCTGAATCTCCCCTCAATGCTAGGGATGTGGCTGCAGAAACTGCCACTGATCACATGCTTACACATGTGCTGACATGGGTCTTGTCAGGATGGCCTGACAGGTGTCCAGATGTTGTGTTTCAAAGCTTCTGGCAAAGAAGGCATTAATTATCTACATTTAAGGGGTGCCTGTTATGGGGTAGTAGAGTAGTTATCCCAGCCTCACTGAGGTCTAGAGTCTTGTCATATCTACATGGGGGACATCCAGGCATAGTGTGCATGAAAGCGCTTGCACGCAACCATCTGTGGTGGCCGGGGATTGATAAAGCCATCGAGGCCTAGGTGCACGGGTGCCTGCCTCAGGCTCCTGTACACAGGTGGGAGGAGACACAAACCCCTTGGTCAAGGGTACATTTAGATTATGCTGGGCCCTTTCAGGGGCAATTCTTCCTTATCCTGGTGGATAGCCATTCCAAGTGGCTAGAGGTTATACCTGCCTCCTCCACTACTACTGCCAGGACCATCCAGGTGTTGAGAGGAATGTTAGCTACCCATGGCCTCCCTGATGTCCTTGTGTCTGACAACGGTCCTCAATTTACTTCTTTTGAGTTCCAGGCTTTCCTTCAGGCCAACTTGATCTGGCACACGATGTCAGCTCCTTTCTACCCTTCCATCAATGGGCAAGCTGAAAGGATGGTGTGCATCACCAAAGACACACTCAAAAGAATCATGCACGGTAGCTGGCATTACAGGTTAGCAGATTTCCTTCTTGCACACCGCACTACACTATGCACTGCCACTGGAAAGAGCCCAGCTGAACTCCGCTGGGGTCGCCGCCTCATCACGAAGTTGGACAGACTGCACCCAGACCAGGTGGCTTCACAGGTGTCACAGCCACGGGCACCTAGGAGACTTCAGGTGGGCGATCCGTTCTGGGCAAGGAACTATGGTCCTGGACATCTCTGGGTCCCTGCTGTCATCTGCAAGATCTCGGGGCAGCTATCATACAAAGTGACCTTGGGAGATGGCTGCATCCTTTGGCGTCACATTGACCAACTTCGATGGTGGTTGTCCCCCGTCGTTTTCGCCCCAAACTCTGCTCTCAGGGGGGAGGGGGCCCAGGAACATGGTCACACTTCAGGTCAAAATCTTGGGAACCAGGAACATGGTCACACTTCAGGTCAAAATCCTGGAAACCAGCCTTACTGTTCCTGGGGATTGCCTCAGGGTACTAGTGATTCCTTAGTGGAGGAGCAAAGGCATCCTCATGATTCAGCTATTACTCCAAACAGGGAGTCCTGCACATCAGCAATTGCTCTGAACAGGAAGTCATCTCAGGGGGTGGCCTGTGCATCTGCAAGAGCACCAAACAGAAATTCTCCTGAGAAGGGGTTTGCCACAGAGGCGGCTCCTGACTCTGGCACCTCGGCCACTTACATGGGGGACTGAAACTATTGGGGCACTGCTGCAACGCAGGTCATGTCTGAGTCTGGTTGCAGGCTCAAGGGACTTAGTTCCCAGGAGCAGTCCATGGTGGATGAGGAGACCTCCGCTCCACCATTAGATTTGGGGATTTCATCTACTCCAAGGGAACCTGGATGGAGTCCAGAAGACTCAGCCAGCCCGCCACAATGGGGGTTACCTGTAAATTATGAGCATCAGAGTCCTGGTCTATCGAGCCCACCAGACGGGCTGGTAGGCCAGGCACCCTTAAGAACAAGTCCTGGTCTGCCTAGCCAGACAGGTGAGCTGACAGGCCAGGCACCCTCCCTGACTTTGCGTAGGTCTCAAAGGGCTAAGGCCCCTCCCACGCATCCGGGAGACTATGTGAGGTTTCTGTCATCACAAAGGAACCTTGTTGGTCTATGACAAGGTGATGGGGATCTACACTTGGTAGAGCAGAAGCACACTAATTATAATTTTGGAGAGCAGGTGTTAAAGCTAACTTTATTATTTTATAAAAATATTCTGCCTGTGTGCTGAGCTAGGAAATTCTTTTTTTTTTTTTGTAAGAACCAAATGTAATTGTGTGTTTCATCTAGAGGGGAGGGGTGTTTTGCCTGGGCCTGATGAGGCAGCTCAGCAGGCCCAGAAGTGTTGCAAATGGTCCCGGGCAACACAAAAGCTGCCCGGGACCAGACTGGCTGGCGCTGGCCTTGTGCAGAAGCGCAAGGCGCGAACAAAGGAGAATTATGATAGGCTGTTTGGAAAACTATAAAAGGCCCGTGAGCCTGTTGGTTACTGAGTGGTAACATGGAATAAATAAAGAAGAACTTGGTTGCAACGTGAGTGTGTGCCGCTTCAATGCCGTGAACCCCAAGACGTAAAACCTGCTGCTTTCAGTTCATTGACATCTATATTTGCCACCCCCTCTCCCTGATTTAGCAATGTGGCACTATATAAAATGGAGGATTAGAAGACTAATTAGGTATTTTAAAATAGACTTGGATAACTTGAGATTCATCATGTGATGGATACCCATTGTCATAGCGGTATGACAAACAAATAAACCATTGGGTTATTCATTTGTCATAATGTGTTTAAGCAATGAAAAAGGATGAAAAATGCATTGTGTATATATTTGTGTGTGCACTTGCAGATAGTCTTTTCTGCTTTTCACTATTGCTGGGATTACCCAGCAATAAAGGTAAAGTTAACTAAGCCTAATTTAACTAAAAAATAGTTGCTGTATATACAAAACTTTTTAGGCCTAAATGTTTTTATGCCATAATGTAACACTTGGTTCATGTAAATTGCTAAGATAGTCACTTGAACTATCTAAAACATGCTGAAAAACAGCCTTACTTAGGAAGTGATATCAAAACAACCAGAAACATTAAGATTTTATGGGCTGGTTTGTTATCTTGTAAGAAGATGCATATGTAGGTGCAGCTTGTTGTAATGGTTAAGGCATCAAGCTAGAAACCAGGAGACTAGGTTCTACTCCAACCTTAGGCACAAAGCCAGCTGGATGACCTTGGGCCAGTCGTTTTTTCTCAGCCCTAGGAAGGAGGCAAATAGTTCTCTGTTTTTCTTTGGAGTCTGCCTGTGCAGAAATACAGTACACAAATACTTGCTGCTCTTGATTATAAGCCCTTTATCTCCTCTTTCCTGTCTTAGTGATGGCTAGAGTCACTTTGGCAACCTGCTACAACAACCAAGAGATCTTCAAAGGTGTGGTGAAGATTTCAAAGGGACAAGAGTCACATTGATGATGGGTGCTACTAACATACAGGCTGACAAATCCATGAGGTAAGTTGGGAGAATCTAGATATGTTCCTGATGTAAATGCCTTTTAGAGCAGTGGTTCTCAACCTGTGGGTCAGGACCCCATTTGGGGTCAAACGACCATTTCACGGGGGTCGCCAAACAACGCAGTCCGCCATTTCCCCCCCCTTTTTCTTAGCTGTGCTACTCCCTTTTATTCTATTGGCTTTTGAAAGCCAATAGAATAGACTCTCTTGAATAAAGTCTAATTCTATTGGCTTTCAAAAGCCAATAGGAATTGTCCAGGCTGTCTCTGCCCTGCTGAGCCTGCCAAAAGTCCCAGTCTGCAAACGGTGCTGCACCAGTTGAGTAGACCTCGACTTACGACCGGTTGAGTAGTCCTCGACTTATGACCAGTTGGGGGTCGCGGCATTAAAAAGGTTGAGAACCACTGTTTTAGAGGGAGAAGTTTCTTGAGTTAGCATGAATAATCACCAGCATCTGCCTTTTCACTTTGAAACTCTGTAAAGTGGGAGAGCAAATTCTATACAGCATGATTTAAATCTTAGGAGGTTAGATTTGGTCCAGGTTGACCTGGCTTTGGTATTCAGGAGATGGCTGGGTTTGCATAACCTGCTGAAACTGAATCCATAGGGGAAGATAACTCTTGTGTTCAAACAGCATGCAGTAAGCAACATGGTTGTAAATGGAAATTCTAGCATCTCCAGTTGCCTCTTGGAAGTGCCTCTGTATTGTAATATGCAAGGAATTTTGAGAGCTGATAGAAAGTTGTAGAAAGCTGTGAGATAGGGTAAAAATATGGCTCTATCTACAGTAAAGCTGCCCACTCATGAAGCAGAGATCAACACTGAGAATCAGGATACTTTAACATTTCCTGTAATCTTGGAGAAGTTCTAGTCTGGGATAGCCTGCAAATTAGGGCTGTGAGAATTTTGGAGAATTTAATAAGTGATGACATCTAGTGGTACATTTGACAGTAGTGATTCATTTTCCATTACCATCACAGTTGTTGCAAAGGATCATACAGTGTGCATATGTGCTTTTGTGCAGGGCAGACTCCAGATGTGTAGATTTCCTGTGCCAGAATTCCCCATCCAGAATTCTTGGAATTGGTCTATACACCTCCAAACACTCAATACAGGAAATAGGTACATTACCATCAAGGTCACCCATCTTGTCCCTTCATGATCCTAATGAAATCTGTAAGATATATGTGCATAAAGATTGATTCATATAAATTCCAAATTGATGAGGCTACAACACTGTACGTTTTTCCCATCTGCAGAGCATCTTTGCAGATGCTGTGATTATGAGAGCATTAGATTAGATAGTGAGACAGGTGGCATATAAATTGTATAAGTAAATAACATAAATGAATATTGAATACCTGCATAGAATTGTGTTAGCTTAGATTCGGTAGCTGCAACTCTGAATATGGTATTCCTGTAAAAATCCATCTGGGTTGTTGCTAAAAGTTGAAACTAATTTGATGGCACAGAATGATTCAATTCTTCAATCAGAATATGGAGTCCTGCAATCAATTGCACAAAAAGTACTCATGAAAGAGAGCCTAAACACTGAAACTAGAAAGTTAGCACAACTCTCTTATGACTATTTTGGAATAATTTTCCTAGAAGTGGCTTTAGTTACTTTGTCACTAGACTCACCTGGTAGTTACACTTTTTTCAGCTTGTTTTATTCCTAGGTCATGATTTACACAGTTTCCATATGGCAAAGCACCCACAAACTGCAGAATGCAGTGGGTAGTCCAGAGAGCCAAGGCAATGCATCATTATGGTCAGGGCTTTTTTTCTCATAGAATGTCCAGAACAGAATTCTGGCACCTTTTTTGGATGGAACCTTGTAGGGTAGGCAAGGCAGGTTGTATGACGTGTGTGAGTTCTGGCACCTTTTTTTTTTTTTTAAGAAAAAAAGCATTGATTATGGTAGCAAATCTGTGGTCAAAGCATGAATGGATTTAAGTGCCATTAACCAGGAAAGGCATGTAGCCCTCCAAACAACTCTAATATTAGGCTCTGCCACCAGAGATTTATTATTTTAAGCCTGATTGATTCAGGAACAGGGAGCAATGTTATCTTAAGAAACCAGCATAAAGATTCATGTTCTTTCTGGAATCCATCATATCTCTCCTGCAGAAAATATGTTGTGTGGAGGAAGAAATGAACCCTATGGAGACAAAAGATGAACAGGTGAAATTAACTCTTCCAGTGTTCCCCATATTGTGTCATTTGTCCGCTGTTACTTATCTCCACATACAGTACATTTATGTGTGTGTATGTATGTCTATATGTGTGTACTTGTGTATGTATTTATACACATACACACTATTTGTTTTTTTTGCAAGGATATTCTAAGTTCCCAAACCTTTGACCTAATTCATGTGGCTTTCCTACTGATGTAGCCTTTGGCCATAACTCATTTCCTTCGAGGCTCTGTCGGTGGCCAATGGGATGTTGATGGAGGAATTACTAGAACTCTGTCCTCAGACTGCCTGTCGGTGGCTGTATCAGTGAACTCATCCATCCTTAGAGGAAATGTGTTGGTTGGAGCCAACGAGAGTCCTTTGTGCAGCTTAAGGGTGACCATTTAGGAAGGGAAACAGGAAAGTGAAAGAAGATAAAGAAAAGTGCCTGGAAGGGATAGTTTACAATGAAGAGGGACACCAAAATGCCTGCATTTTGCAGAGCAGACATAGTGGTGTTGGAGGAAACAGTCAATATGACTCAGATGGGTCAAGGAAATGTTAGCCTCCCAACTCCACCTATATCTACAAAATGAGATTAAGGCCCGGGGACCTAAAAACAGGCAAATTTAAAAGTTTCTCACAGCACAGACCTAATTGTGCACATGCATGAGAACAATCCACCCCATAATACACTGTATATGGGCTACTCTTGAAGGCCTCCTAGAAGCTGCAAGTGGCCTAGAATACAACAGAATGGAGTTATGGGCATGCCTTGATATATCCATCAAACACCCCTTTCTGGGGGCTGCATTGGTTATCACTGGGCTTCTGGGTGCGGTTCACAGTGCTGATGATCATCTTGAAAGCTTAATGCCATAGGTCCTTCAGAGACTGCTTGCCTTCCAGAATTGTTGTCTATCCTGCACAATCGAGGAGAGTCAGCCTGCTCCTGATCCCATTGATTAAACAATGCCACTGCTGGGTTCAGGGAGTGGGCCTTCTCTACTGTGGTGTCTGTCCCATAGAATGACATTCTCCCAGTTATTTATAAGTTCCCGTGTTAACTTTGTTGGATGATCCCTGAAGACCTGGCTCTTTTCCTGAACTTTGACTACATTAGAGTGGTAGTGAACCCCTTGTGAATTATGTGGTGTATGACATGGTAACTTTCTCTCTGGACGTTCTTTTTGTACTTTATGTATTGTTTTATTCAAAATATTGCATATCATACACTACTCAGGTGGCTTATAAATATAATACAATAAATTAAAAGTAAAATATAGAATTGCAACCCTAATAATATACCTGTGGTTGTATTCATGTTATTAATTCACATTAGAGCTGTAGTAATTGAGGCTGGTGAGCTGTGTGCAGTGTGGTTATTAAAAATCTATATAGTTGCAACATTTCCTTTCTAGATAAAATGTCTCCTTTATTTCTTCAAATTATCTCTGATTTAAATGTAAAAGACATGCATTGGCTTTCCTGGTTCATGGCAGAATGGTTTATAAATTATGTTGTGAGCTTGCCTCAGTAATCTAGAAACAGGTTGGGTTTTTAAAACAACACACTTACTGAAACAGCATGTTCAATTTAACAATGCCCAATTTTGTTGCTATTTTTTGAAAGCCACATTAAGAAAGGTGCTTGAATTAGACCTTGTACTCAATAATATTATGATGTAGATAAGGCTACCCACAGACTGATTTGTCTATGTCATCCCTTGGACAACACAGTGATGCCAAAAGAGGCCGTGGGAGTTTGGCTACCCTTTCCCATTTTTATCTCCACTGGTGTAACTTTTCACCCTTCCTGCTCAACTCCGGGACTGAAGTGGAACCAGTAGGTCGAAACTGACTCCTGTCTTTGTGACCCTCCAGGATACTGGCAGGAATCCCAGTTTTTTGACGGCAGAGATCCCCCTTTCCCACTGCCCTCCTGGTCTTCCACCTCCTTTTCCCCTCCCCATCCAGTTCCTTACCATCTGGCATGGATTCAGGGGAGGCTCCACTCTTACTTACTGAAATAGCAATGCTGATAACTGAATGCCCTAGACAGGAACAAGCTGATAAGTTTCCATTCAGAAAATTACTTTTATACTGCCACACTCTTCCATTCCCCCATCCCCTCCCATGCATCCCAATGTCAAATTTACATCTGTGTTCCTTCTTGGCCATGAGGTCAGGCTGGCTGCTGTAACTGGAACAGGGGTGATGGCGGTGAGGTTCAGGGGGTCATGTAACTGGAAATTAAAGCGGAACAGAAACCTTTCAAATAACTTGTTGAATGTGTTCAAAGCTACTTCATATTTTAATTGTTTTCCATAAAATAAACTATATGCATAATGTTTTATAGTACTCAGTAGCAACAGTTTGCATGGCTTTCTATGGAGTTGTACATTAAATAAAAGTGCAACTTTGCGTTATAAGGTAAGAACCAAAGGACTTGTTTGCATGATAGGGAACCACAAAAAGGGCAGCCATATTTTAGACTAACATATTGGGCAAATCCCATATGTCAAATATTTGGTGGCTTGTGCAAATTGAGATAATGGGGTTAACTACCAGAAATCATAGTTCATTAGAAAAAACACAGCCATAGATTTGGAAGGGATGTCAAAGACTATAATTGACCATGTAAGATTTACTACTGAATTCCTAAGAGGTTCCCTTTCAAATAGATAACGTGTTATATAGGAGACACCACTATCTTCTCAAGGAACTTGTTCAATTGTCAAATGAGCTCATATAATAAGAAAACATGCCTAATGCTCCATCAAAATAGCTCATCTTGGCATTTGAACTTCTGAAGTAATTGAAGACAAATTTGTTTGGTCAAGTATGCTCCAACCCATCAGATATCACATTGCATCTTCAGACTACACATAGCCAACTTCATATCATCATGAGTTCTTTACTCTGAGTATTTATTAAACCGTGAAGCTAATAATAGTCATGTTACTTCTGAATAAAGCAGAATTCCTTCCAGTGTTGACTTTCAGCTGTGATGCTAAAGCAACATCTGGCAGTGTTGAAGGTAGTGACACTGAAGGGAGCATTTGAAATGGGAATTCTACATTTCCCAAAGCAGTCAAAACCCCTTCCCAAATGCATTGTTTTTTATTCTCTCCAGATGATTTTGAGGCAAAGATATGCTGGTGAGGGAAGACTTCCTGGGAAAGATTTGTTTTCCAGACAGAAATACAATGGCCAAAAAATTATTCAATATCTCTTTCCTTAAACTTTTTATCTCTCCTGAAAATAATTGAGTTCCCTTTTTGAGAATTCTTTGTAGAGGAAATGGACTTGCATGGATGTTATATGTGGCTGACTAGAATTTAATATGTAAGATGCTCCTTAGAGTCCATCCATATACAAAGTTTGTTTAAAAGTCAGGCTCCTATTGATTTCACTCTTATTTTTCTTTAATTATTGCTTTTTCAGAATGAATTTTACTCTATGGCTTTGGTACAGGTAGATCATGTTTAATAATTGCCTGTTTAGTGATTGCTCAAAGTTATCATGGTGCTGAAAAAGTAACTTTATAAACAGTCCTTGCATTTACAACTGTTGCAGCAACCTGCAGTAATGTGATCACTCTTTGGTGTTTTTCAACCATCTTCCAACATGCAGAATCAATGGAGAAACCAGTAGTAAAATAGTAAGTTGCAGTCATGTGCTAACTCACTTAATGACTGAATGGCGAGTGATGTTATAAGTCTATTGGAAATGTATAGTTTCACTTAATAACTGCATCACTCACCAACAGAGTTGCTGCTTCCTACTGTGGTGGCTAAGTGAAGGCTATCAGTAGTTCCTTGATGGAGCGCTCCCATCTGAGTCCTACCCTTGCCTGACCTTGTTTAGCTTCTGAGCCCAGATGCAATTGGCCAGATATTACTACTGTGTTTTCCCCCAAAATAAGATCTGGTCTTTTTTTTGCCTCCAAAAGAGGCACCAGGTCTTATTTTTTGGCAGGTGTCTTTTCCACTCACTTTGTGGAGGCATCAACAGACCTGCCCAGCTTCTTCTGTGGTCAAAGGAGCAGCTTCACTTTGCAGCTGAGAATGGAGCTCCTGCTTGCATTTTGCCATCAGAGACCATCCATAGCTTGGTTCTTGTTGCAAAGGCCTTCCATAAAGACCTCTGATAGTGAATTGCAGGCCAGGGATGCTGCAGAAGAAGTGGGCAGTGAGGTGAGACAGGAGTCGATTCATGTAAGCAGGTGTGGGCTGCGTGGGGCAGCCCTACCCTTATCCCTGCCATAGCCTGATTTTTAGGCGTGAGCCTTGCCCTAAACCTAGGGATTATTTTTTGGGTAGGTCTTACTTTCAAGGAAACACACTACCACATCTGGGCTCAAAAAATCCAGATGGCTACTAAGTGGCATTATAGAATTTTCTGCATGTTATGTTTCTATGTAGTGTTACCAATTTTTTTGGAAATATGGTAACCTTAGCTTTCCAATTTTAAAAGATTTATTGGACTCCATTCAAAAGAAAGAAAACAAAACAATGAACTGCAATTTTGTCTATTTAGTTCTTTAAAACCTATAGTAATAGATATGATGTTATGCAATAGTTTAAAATGACCTTAAAAAGCAATCAACATAATTCCAAGAATGTTGTCTAAATTAAATAAGGGACAGAACCTGACAAAAGTTTGGTAGATCTAACAGTTAAGCCATAGAATTTTTGGATTGACATAAGGAACGATGGAGGAGGTTTTAAGTATAATCAAGAATAGTTCTTGGAAATTTCTGGTCTGTTGGATGTTGAAGGATTTGGGGCCTCAGAAATAGAGGCATTTGGCTATACACTGGTTTAGGCTTAGTGAGTCAGCAGGCAGAGATCATTGACTTTATCCTGGAATCTTATTTCTGGTGAGATTAAAATATTGCAAGAAGCAAGGAAATAAATAAAATGGACATCCCAACAGAGAAAGAAATTGGCATAGCTAATATACTGGGTAGGTGTCAGTTCTAGAAAAGAACAAACAGCATGTCAGACTTCTATGACAATGATAAGAGATGAATCATTACCACAGTATCTCAGTGAGGAAGATTAATTGTTTATCTCTGACAATACAAATGACCTGTGTATGATGCCCTTCAACCATGGAGAACATTCTCAGAAGGCTCAATATAGGCTAGAACAGTATTTTTTAATCAAACCCACAATTAATCATTTAGCTGAGGGTGTCATCCTATAGCATTCTATCTGTCTTATAGCAATCTCATGTAACCCATTAAAAAAATAGCCATTTTCATCTTGCAAAGGCCCTAAAAATGACATGCTTTATTTCCCATGTTTATAGGGAATCTGGCTATGCTGGCAGTTAACATAATATATAAAAGATTTCCTTCTTGCACAATATGCTATGCAATTGTAATTGGCATTTTTCTGCCCTCTTTCCCAGTTTGCAAAAAAGAGAGACTATTTTTAATTGTCCTCCTCAGGAGAGATAATCTATTAAGATTCCAGCAAGCGGTGACATTTCACTAATCTGAAGAGGGATTACTTTCTGTCATTTTCTCAAATGTATCTTCCATACAATTTAAAAAAAGCCCAGTCAGCAACCCTAATATAAATTAATGTCCAATTTCACTATAGAATTAACACCTTTATAAACAGAAAATCCTTAAAGAAATAGAAATAAAAAATTCAAAAAAACAACTCAAAAAGTTAAAACACCGAGCCCAATAGCTGTCCTATGCACCAATTACTTCTCAGTGGAATGTTTAGTCTTGCACAAGAACACCTGCAGGGTTGATTGAAAGATTCAGCAAACAAAGCATTATTTTTTTTTTTTATTGAAAATTTTTATAAATTTTTACAGAAAAACAAAATAACAATACAAAAAACAACATATAGAAAAGAAAAAAACTAAACATGACATAACAAAACTCCCCTTCCCCAACCCCCCCCAAAAAACCCACCTCCTTCCCCCCCTGAGCTTCCCAGAGCAGAATATAGGCTTTATTAAGAAAGAATTTTAAAAAAATTATATATATATATAAAAAAGAAAAATATAACACTGAAATATATGTATATATGTATAAAAATAAAAGTTATAGAAAAGCTATATAGTATTTTTTAATATCCAATCTAAATTGTATAAATTTTATCCATTTATCCCAAACAGCAAGAAAATTCTCTTGCGTTTGTTCCTTTAAAAAAGCCGAAATCTTTGCCATTTCCGCCAAATAAGACACTTTAAGAAACCATTCCTGCATTGTAGGCAAAGATTCCTTCTTCCAGTATTGTCCTACTAACAGCCTTGCAGCTGTAATCAAATTTAACATCAATGTAACCTCCTTTGTGTCACAATCAGTAACTATACCTAACAAGAATAGTTGTGGAGTAAATTTTACCCTCCTTCTAAAAATTCTCTGAATATTCCACCATACCTTAATCCAGAAGGCTTTTATCTCTCTACACGACCACCAAATATGATAATAGGTGGCATCCAAACAACCACATCTCCAACATTTAGGCTGTAGGTCAGGGTACATGAAAGACATTTTTTGTGGATCAAGGTGCCATCTATAAAACATTTTATAAAAATTCTCCCTTAAATTCTGTGCTTGTGTAAATTTGACATTTCTCACCCAAATAAAAAGCATTAATTTCTGATGGTGGACAGATGCTAAAAGTTTCAAACTGGAAGGCTGCCAATCCATTTTATTTTTGCTCCATAAAGGCTTCATGCTCTTTTAAAAAGTCATTGAGATAAGTGGACTTCAAGAGTGGTCAAGAAACCAGGCAAAAAATCTGTAGAGAGGTGGGCAAAGTTAAGAGTGTGGATGTCATGGTTACGATAGATGAAACCAATTAAAAGAACTTCAAGGCAAAGATTTCTTCCTCAAAGAACATTTTATTTAGAAAACAAAGTATTGGCACTTACATGGGTGAACCCAAGTCTAAAGTTCCCTCTCTCCCTGCTACAAAGTAACAAGTTGCAATTCCCACCCCAGAAAGACTGTCATAAATCACATTTGCCAATAATTCTAAAACGCGGGCTCTCCTCCCAACTTTTCAGCCCGCCAAAACTTTTTCTAACATTGACCTTGATTCTCACACAGTTGCAATTGTTATGGCTAACTGAAACAACTTAAGCATCCCCCCTCCCTCCTTCTCCATCTGAAAATACCAAACGATTAAAAAAAAAACCAAGAATGAAGGCAAAAGGTAAAATGGCTTCAGCTTCTCAGTTGTCACAGTGCTGACAGTTGATTCCCTCAAGAAGATCAGCTGCTTCTGGCAATAGGGTCACTACTTCACAGCAGAACATGGAGAGAACTCAGGAAACTCCTCAGGATGAAGCATTGGGACAAGCAACTATTCTGGAAGGTCAGTTGGGGAGGCAGGAAAGTCCCCAGCTATTCAGATCCTGAATAGATAGGCTGATTGATGGGGGTGGGAAAGCAAGAATAGAGCGGCCCATGTCATTTTGGAAGCTGCACTTGCTGCTAATTTGCTTCTGGGTACAATTCAAGGTGTAGGTCAGGGGTCCCAACTCCCGGTCCATGGGCTGGTACCAGGCCGCGGCATGCCAGCAACCGGTCTGCACAAACAAGCAAAGCCCCATCCATGGGATGCAAGCAGCACACAAAACCATGCACCCTATGGTCTGCGGAAAAACCTCACTCCACGGAACTGGTCCCTGGTGCCCAAAAGATTGGGGATCTCTGGTGTAAGTTATAAAATTTAAAGGCCTTCATGGCATGGGTCTAGGTTACTTGAGGAATCATAACACTGGGATTGGCCTGCTTCACCCATGTTAGCAGAGGAAGCATGGTGCAATCCCATTGGCCAGGGAATTTCAGCGGGTGGAGTCCAGGAGAAGAGCCTTTTCTGCCATGGCTCCTGCCCTTTGGAACATGTTGCTCCCTGGAGTGAGATTGGCTCTCCCATCTTCCTGAACTTCCGTGAGAGCTTGAAGACCTGACTCTGCCAGTTGGCCTGGGGCTCC
This sequence comes from Crotalus tigris, assembly GCF_016545835.1. NCBI lineage: Eukaryota > Metazoa > Chordata > Lepidosauria > Squamata > Viperidae > Crotalus > Crotalus tigris. Next base: position 273,917 of record NW_024096502.1, read on the forward strand.
AATGAGAAAGCGCCATGCTGGAGGTGGTTGAACAGATCCTACCAGCCTCCTTCACGTCCTGCTCCTTCCCTTCCCGTCTTTTAATTATAGTTGATAATTTGTATTTTTATAGCATTTTATTTTTTATTATATACATGTTTTTGTATTGCTTTATTTTTTTAACATTGTAAGCCACCCAGAGTCACCTCGTGCTGAGATGGGCTGCAAACAAATTTAATAAATAAATAAAATATTTTGGGAAAACATAATTGGTTTGTGTAAGAGCTCACCAAGTGAGCTCATGGCTGAGAAAGCTCATGGCTCATCACTTACTCTGAAACAACTATAACATACTGGACAATATGAGTATTATTTACATTTATGTTCAGTTCTGTATTTTCTAAAAAGGTCACATTAATTGTTTGCGTCTACTTTTTACTGTCAGCTTCTTTTAAACTTCCCCAAATCACCTAGACAGCTTCATGGCTGAGCAAGGAATTTGAATGTAGACCTTGTTGGTAAAGACCACCTATCTCGCAGTGCTGAAAGCTTGATATCAAAAAGCTATGATGGCTATTTCTACTGGATCCTGGTAGTCAGCGAGTGATACACAGTGAAGCTGAAGCAGCCTCAGATAGTCTTTTGGGTAGCAAAGACAGACTCCAGCCATTCTTCCTAAGCCTCAAGCATCTCTTTTCTTTCTATTTTTTTAAAGACATTTTATTGTTTTTTAACTATAACAATCTCCAGTGCCTGGTGTACAGCATGTTGTCTTGGTATTATATTTTAACAAGAAAAAAAGGACAGCGATAATTAATTAGCAGTCAATAATGATTAAATTTGATAATTCCATAATTAATATATTAATTAATTACATTTCTTTGATCTTCCCTTCTCCCATTTGTATTTTCCTTCTTCGACTTTAGCCAAAATATAATTCTTAATATTTTCAATATATAAATGATTAGATATAGGCATTTTTATATTTATACAAATAATAATTAATCTCTCTCTCTATAAAAAAAAATTCAGCTTATATTATTCTCATAACCATCATCTCATTAGTTCAGCATATATCCTATTTTTATAATTTTTGTTCGCTTAGATTCCCTTATATTCAATCCAATTCTTATCAGTAATAATTTCTTCATATGTCATCTTACTTTTTCAGTTTTTCCACAGCTTTTTTTCTTTTTCATTTATTTTTAATTTTGGGATTCAGTGGAAAAATTACTTCTTAAAATCCTACAAAATTCCCACAAATGGACCTGGCCTCACATATCTTGTGACGTGACTATTAATATGCTGCAAAACAACAAAAATAATGACTAAGTAACAATAAAAAAGAAAACAAACTTTTATTTAAAAAAAACTACTATTTAAAGGAATTGGCTGTTTAAAAGGTTAAAATAGTTTGATCAATTCTGTCCTGAACTGGGGAATCTCACTATCTCCAAATAACTCTTTTGATCACAATAGAGGGCCAAAGATTCTTTCAAAAATGAGTCATTGGGAGAAGAAAAATGTTTTTTTCTCCTCATCTTTGTGTCTTTCTTTCCTATTTTGTCTCTCAGGATATCAAACCATTAACTTTGTGTGCTTACTAAAGTATACATAGCAATGATTTAGTTGAAAAAAAAGGTTCAAGGTCTGTTTTTTAAGGAACTTTTGAAAATATTTGAAGATGTGGGAACAATGAATTTCAGGATCTTTGTCAGAGAGGTTCATGATATACCTCCACATAGGCTCAGCCTGCCTCTACATGTATTAATCTAAATGCTATAAAATCCTATATGTCTGTAACCTCATTGTAGAGGGAACAAAAATTAGGAAAGTGCTATACCTTTGGGAATTCCTGCTACTTAAATAGTTGGAATGTGTAAAAGGAGAGTGCTGGTCATGTATTACATGATGGCTCTGCAGAAATTTGGCCTTTTCTCTGCAATAAAGTAAAATGACCATAACTGAAAGGGGGAGAAGCAACCGCAACCTAAAGTAGTCAAAAAGAGTGACACATGATAATGCTTAGAAGAGTCTGCACAAGACAAAAACTTATGATTGATGAGAATATATGTAGCTCAGGGTTGAACTGTGGAGTCCTTGGTGCTCTTTGAGCTTTGTTGTTTTCTTGCAGACATTTTGTTATTGAACTTGAGTAATGAAATGTCTACAAAAAGCAACCAAGCTCAGAGAGCAGCAAGGACTCCATTAAACCTTGTATTTGCTCCAGATGTAAAGCTAGTGTCTAATTTTTCTCTCATCTCCCTCACCTTGCATTTGATGGAGGCACTGTTTGTTTGCAGCACTGAAATCCCACATCATCATGTGTAGACCCCCCTCCGTGGGAACAGTTGATGTTGTCCATACATATAGAGGTCTGTTCTTAAGAAAAAGTTAGTACAGCAAAGCTGGAGGAAACAAACTGGAGATTTGTTTACTTTGGCAATAACTTCCTGTTCTGCAGAGTATCACTGGCCCAGACTTCAGATGAAAAATCTCAAAGTTGCTTTTTCAGTATTTCCTTGTTTTCCAGCAGGAGACTTATCTCTACTGCTGACCTTAGTGTGATCGCAGCATGTCGTAATGGTGGCTGTCTTTGTGGCTAGCGTCATTCATTTCTTCTCTCTTGCTCTGCCAAACTCCTGAGGGAGAGTGCTGGCCAATGAAAAGAAAAGGTCAGAATGTTATATGGGTGAAGAAAACTCTGGACCACTTTGATGAAGCTTCAGCTGAATGCTGGCCAAGAGGGCCCCAAAATGATTCCAAACTAAGCTGAGCAAAAAACTGTCAGTTTGCCATACTACTGATCTCATATCCTGCTTGGGGGCTTCCCAAAAACATCTGTTTTAACAGTGGGGGAATAGAAAGTAGACTATGAGGCTTTTGGTCAGGTCTAGCATGGCTTTTATCTTCTAGTTGAACAAATCAAGCAGGCTGGTTTGTAAGGGTATCTCCTAACATCTACTTGATAGTACAATTGCTTTCTGGAGGTCTGTAGCTCACAGTCATAGGAACAAACTCTAGGGGTGCGAAGGAGAGCATTATTTTCTCAACCTCTTCTAATATCCTTTGTTTTCTCCTCAAGATAATGATTCTTAGAATGCATATACATGCTTTGGATGTATCTGTGTCCTACATCTTCTCTAAGACAAACCAACCTAGTTAATGCCATATTGCAGATGGGGGGAAAGGAGGAGATAGATAAGCAGTTATCTACTTTAGGGAAAGAACTTGAACCAGGTGGCTAGATTTATAGCTTGGTATATGAGTCATTACACCACTATTGATACTAAGTTGCAGAAATGGGAAAACAATCATTAATGTAATTGGGAAAACTCTGCTTTATATGAGTAATAATCCTTGAGGCTGTATTTTCAATGGGTATTGATTGGTCCTATTGCAATATTGTTCATACTTCAACAATGAGATAATCCAAGTTAGATATTTCTATTGGAATGTTTAAAAGAGGCATTGGGGTCTTCCTCATGGTCAAATCTTTAACTGCCACCCACATATACTTTTCCAGAAAGAAAATTATATCAGCAGAATATTTATTGCCTCCATCAGCAATCCCTATTCTGCCACATTGCTCTCCTTATCTGCAGTGCACCTTATTTGCCTGTGTATTAAGTACAGGTATTGATGAATTCTCCAACTTTGTTTCTCTCTTCACTCACAAAATACCACCAATGGATGAGAAAATAATCACCTATCAGTATCCTTAACATGGAATGGGATGTTAAGGGTAAGGGGAATGGGAATAGGAATGAGAAAGAGGCAAGTGTTGATAGCTGGCATCAGGGGGGCAGGTTGTTCACCAAAGCACCAGAAGGAAGGATGAGAAACAATGGTTGGAAACTGACCAAAGAGAGAAGCAACCTGGAATTAAGGAGAAACTTCTGACAGTGAGGACAATCAACCTATGAAACAGCTTACCCGCAGAAATTGTGGGTGCTCCATCATTGGAGATTTTTAAGAAGAGACTGGACATTCACCTGTCTGAGATGGTATAGGTTCTTTTGCTCGAGCAGGGGGCTGGACTAGAAGACCTCCAAGGTTCTGTTCTATTCTATTCTATTCTATTCTATTCTATTCTATTCTATTCTATTCTATTCTATTCTATTCTACTCTACTCTACTCTACTCTACTCTACTCTACTCTACTCTACTCTACTCTACTCCATTCCATTGGTTAATTGTTTCCACCGATAGGAAATTTCTTCTTAGTTCTAGATTGCTTCTCTCCTTGATTAGTTTCCAACCATTGTTCCTTGTCTTACTTTCTGGTACTTTATAGGAGCCCCTCAAATATTAGTACAGTGCTATCATGTCCCCCTTAGTTCTTCTTTTCATTTGACTAGACATATGTAATTCCTCATATAGCACTGGCTGGAAAGGAGCACTGAGATGCACAAAATTGGGTTCTGATGTCCACCTACAGCATCCATGTCTTCTTTGTATCCTTATTCCAAATATTAATCACTTCTTGGGTTCTTTCCTCTTATCTTTCGTTCTCCAATTGTAAGAAAAGCTGACCGCTGTGCTTCCTGCACCATTTGCTAAGTGAGAAAATAAATTGTTTTGTTGCTCAGATGTATATGGAAACTACCAATGTCCATAGTGCAGGGAAATCAGTTGGGTTTTAGTGCATTTTGGGAATATTTTGAAGATGCATATAAGAGCTCCAAGAAGGAACCACAGTGCTTTATTACTTAGTGCAAATTGCTTGGAAATGAAATGAAAATGCTGGCTGGTTGCAATATTGAAACTGAGTTCACCAGAGAGCAACTTCATGTTGTGGACTGTGCTCTTAAACAATATTGTGTATGGTGAAACCTTGCTTTTCAGGAAATAGGAACCATCTATTTTTTTAATATAATTTGGAATTATATAAACATTGGGAAATAAACTAAAATCAATAAATAGCCCCAGAACCAAACTACACTGCCCATGTTTATCTGCAGAGATTGTAGTACAAACCTGGAGTGTTAGACTGCTGCTCAACTCCAAAGTCCAACTCTTGTGGTTCTTACCAGTCCTACCTCAATAAGAAGTGACAGATAAGAAGAGCAGCCCCTTACAGTACTTACCATCAAAGGGATGGACTGAATAATATATTTTCAAAAAGTCCCTTTCATTCACAAATGAAGATGAATATACCTGTCCAAGGATAATGTTGCAGCATCCAATCTGGGTCAGTCCCAGGATTAGAGGTTTCATCTTCTGAGCTTTCAGACACGTGCTGAAATCTATCCTCAAGGGACTTCTCTATGAGTTCCCTGGGGATGGCCTCCAACATGAGTCCCAAAGCTCGGAAGACAAAACCTCTGGTCTTGGGATTGACCCAAGTTGGACCCTTTCACTCACCTGGTGATTTTATGGGTAGGTCTATGTAATTATGCTGCCTACATATAGAACTGGACTTGCCATTGCCTTCTTTCAGGGCAATTTTCTTTTTAAAACTTCCCAGTGTTGATATCCTCAGGAGGACTAACTAGAGCCTATCCAATTTAGTTTCCATGTCCAGAAAATATTAGTCAATGTCACGTATCCAATATCATTTGATTGCTAAAGGGATTTCTCAAACAAACAACTATTGTATAAAACTGTATAGCTGAAAAATATTGTTGAAAGATATTGCACTATGAGTAATTGTTGTCATGAGAGAGCATCTCTTCTCCACTCTCCCAGAACAGACAATTTAAAGTAGAAAATCTAGAGTATACAATTTAGAGTAGAAAGGCTGGAAAATGGAAAGAAGATGCAGACCAAGGCTGTTGAAGGGGAGGCATGGTGGAACCATGTCTGTGAAGCTCCACACTTTTTTAGTTGCTTTGTATGTGTGACAAAAGGAGCATCTAGAAAAACAGCAGAGCTTCAACCAGTCTTGAAGGCATCACACACACACAAACACAAACACACATGCACAGACACACACACACACACCTTGTTGCTTTACAATATTGTTGTTCTGATTAATACTTTTGACTTTTATTAAAGATGTTGCTTTCCATAATTTTAGCTGAGGCTTAACCTTGCATTAAAAATTTTACTTGGAACAATTTTCAGGTGGCTAAAATACACTGGGTGAATTCTGCCACCTGCTGGTTCTACATTCTGCTTGAAAAAAGTTTGGAAAATCAGGAAGGCACAAAATCCTTTCCTATCCTATTCCCCACAAATATAAACAAGTACTGTATAATCATTGAGAAGCGGTGGCTGGTTTTCAAAATATTTACTTCATGGTAGCAAACAATCATGATTTTCCTCTTCCATTGTCAGTGGCATATTCAGATTCTGCAATATTCCAGCTGCTTTTTATTCATCATTCCATCTGCTTCTTTGTAATTCTACAACCTCATATAGTTCCTCTCATTTGCAGCAGCGTTGCCGGCCATTCGTGCAAGTGCCAATCACCTGTTCATGGTGGAAACAAAGTCTCCGGCAATGTCCATGATTGTTGCGGCACACCAGACTGTCATAAAGGTCTCCCTTTGCTATTCAAAGAAAGGGATTTTAATTAGTTTGGAAAGGAAACTTTCAGGAAAACTGGGGAAGTGATTGTTGATCATTATATGTCCTTTATATGTGACTTTAAGGAACAATGACCTTAATTTCCTTATTGTTACCTTTCCCTAAATTCCTTTTTTATAAGTGAAACCTAATGCAACTAACAAAGCTTCTAACTTAACACCTCTAATATACAGTGAAACCAATAAAATAAGAAAAACCACCATCATCATTAGTATTGAATAAAAGTATAATTTCATTACATTTACCTGTGCTATGTCTACCTACTGTTTGTCATTCCAAACCATATCCGGGCTGCAAAGCCAGTGGATGGCAAAAAAGAATTGATAATTTGCTTTCTTTTCTGCAGCCCAGCTATGGAATGCTTACTTTATATGGCAACTGATTAATCTAGGCCAGATATGTCAAATTCACGACCTCACGTGACGTCGCACGACCTATCGGAGCTTTTCCCCCATTGCCGGCACTGGGGTGGGTGCGGTTTCCTGGTGATATATCTGCGGGCCAGCAGTTTGACACCCCTGATCTAGGCAAATAAATTAGAAGGAATGTTGCTCATGCTTATTTTATCTCAGGGGGTCAGAAGAAGCTAGACTAAAATTCTGACCTGTTTGCCCCATCCTGGTTGAGTCTTTGTTTCTCACCTGGAATAGACTGGCAGAGAAAGAGGAAGAGGGCCCAAAGCATAAAAATGATCTTCATGATGTTTTGGATGAATAAGCTCAAATGGTTTTAGCAGGAACAGTCATGTGGAGTGTAACTACTAAAAGCCTCAAGGATCAAGCTGAGCCTCTGCATTTATAGAAAATGTTTGGAAAGCTTTTTCAGTGATAAATGAGGAAGGTGGCCAAAATGCTAATCATTTCAACATGGATTCAGGCAAACATAACCTTTTGTAGGATGATTTCATCCAAGGTCATGAAAAGTTGGTTGGAGAAGTAAAGAGGTCTGTTATGGCAAAGTTCAAACCAGTCTTTGTGTGGATCTGTGCCAGAAGTCTTTCCCCGCTTCTGGCTCTGTTTTAATCCATGTAAAACTTTAGGTTCAGCTGAGTGAGCATGTAATGGGAGCATTTATGAAGGTCACTGAAGCCTCCTTTGTACCATATGGGTTATTTTCTTTTGTTCCCATCCCATCCACAACTCTTCTTGTTGTGTCCCGTTGTTTTTCTTGTTTTTGACATTTTAAACAAATTCACTGGGAGTCAGGTCTAAATATGCAACTTGAAACTACTTCCCTGTAATTTCAGCTCTTGGTTCAGGTCTTGCTCTCTGGTTGATAAAAAACATTTCACTTCCTCCTCTTTATGACTTATCTTTAGATTTTGAAGACTGTGACCTTATCTCCTTTCAGTTTTGCTCCTGCAGGCTAACATACCTGTTCTTCCAGGGATGTAAGTTTCTAATCCTTTCATCATCTTGGTAGCTGTATTCTGAAGTCTTATCCAAAGTTGAGTGAGACAATTATTTTCTGTTACATGGAGTCTATGCTCCTTTTAGTAAATATCCAAATCATACCTGCCATTTTAGCAGCTACATCACACTGTTGCCTGGTATTCAGCATGTGATTTACAAGACCATCCAGTTTGTTTTCACATATTGTACAGTATAGTATCATTAAGTGAGGTCTTGCCCATCCTATACTTGTGCTTTTTTTCAGTTTTAACTGCAGATGCAGGGTTTTATATTTCTCATTGATGTTCATGTTGCTCCATTATTCTATCCTATACAGATCTTTTTCAGTCATCTTTCTTCTAAACTAGTAACTGCTTCTAGTTTGGGTAATCAGCAGGTAAAGCTTAGATAGTTCTTAGACTTTAATATAAAGCTTGTATTAACCCCAGATTAGCAGTATTTGCTGAATATTCTGCAGAAAAGGAATAATGTTGTTGCTGCAGCAGCTAATGGATAATCCAGGACAAAGCTGATGACACTCCATTTAATACATTTTTTCAATCTAATATGGAACTATATATGAGTATTGGATATGGTCAAATGTGTGTATGAGTTTTGGATGTGGTCATTATGAAATCTTTGACTCAATTGTTTTATCATGTTATTAATTATTTTATTAATAGGATATCATGTAAAATATTGTCAAATGCTTTGGTGAGGTCAAGATGCACCACGTCCATTGCATTTCATAGGTCTATAAAAATAGTAACTGTTAAAAAAAGGAAATCAAGCTAGTCTGGCAAGACTAATTTGTGACTTGTTAGTTCTTGTTAGTTGCTGCCTTCCCATCCAATTTATCTTGCTCTAGAAACTTGTGCAATACAGAAAAACTAGTTAACAGGTTTGTAATTTCTGCTGTTGTTAAAAAGACTCTGCATTTGCTGTCTTCCACTCGTCATGAGTTTGCCAGAAGTCCTCAAACACAATTGTTAGCAATTCTGTGTTTATCTCTGCTGAGACTTTATATCATTAGTTTGATTTCACTCTTGTCCATCTCATGGTAGAAAGAAATAGTGTTTTTGGAATAGTCTAATGTACTGCTGACTACTGCTGAAATTATTACTGAGCTTAGAGTTTATATTGCAGGAGATGGGAAGAAGGGAGAGTTCCTGAATGGGAAAAGAGCCTTTCCAACTGCTTCAGATATCCAAGGTTGCAAATCTTTGAGCTGTACTTATAATCAAACAAGATGAAAATCGGCTCAGCTACTCAGGTGGAAATATTAGAGAGGTGCCGAGAGTCCATATTTTGAACCAACTCATTCCTAGGCCATGATTTCTCATCTTTATGCTGTCCAGATGTTTTGGATCATAATGCCTATCATCTCTAAGAAGCACAGAATTTTAATCACCTATCTAAAGGAATTAAAAGGAATAATTAAGTAAGAAAACAAAGTAATATCTAATCTTTGACCCATAACACAGGAAGATAGCAAGAACATACTTTAAGCTACCTCCCCTATGGAATTTTATAATTGTATAATATTATCTTTGCAGAAGTGCTCAAGTCAATGAACAGAGTGTGTAACTGACAAAAAGTACAATCTTTTCCCAAGGTACATATAATTTTTTAAATAATTTTTTATTTTTCCAAACTCTCCCCCATACATACTGTATACTGTGATATTTATGAGATGTTAACATACATTCTTTTTACATTCATATATAAGGTACTTTTAATAAAATGAAATAAATACATACACTTGACTTTTGGTGTTGCTCGCCCATTTCCCTTTTCACTGTATCCACACTCCTTCTTCTCAACCTTCTTTCTCCCTTTCTTCTCTTCCCTACTTCCCTCTTCTTCCTCTCCTCTTCTCTTTCCTTCACCACTCTCCTCCCCTTTCTCCCCACTTCTCCTCTTCTCCTCCAACCTTCCTACCTCCTTCTCCCCCCTCCTTCACTCTTTTCTCTCTCCTCTCCTTTCTTCCCTCTCATCCTTCTTCAGATACAATTCAGGGGTAATGTCCGAGCAACTCCTCTCTCCAAATTTCCCTATCTGTATTATATACAATAAGATTAATTTTCTCTTACATTTATACTTCTATTTATCTAACCTTCTCGGTATATACTTCTATAAATATTTATTCAACCTCCAGTTATTCAATACTCTGTTGCCTGGGTCTCCCTCCTTATTTGCTCCTTCTTCTTCCATCTAAATTGATGTTAACTATCTTTTAACCGTATTCTCTTTTCAGCATCTGTAAAACATTTTGTACATATTTTCTTTATACACAGTCGCCATTGTCAATTTATAGTTTCTTTCCCGTAGTTGCTGCCATCTATCTAATTCAATTGTGTATCCAAAATTCCTTGTCCATTTTATCACTGCCTCTTTCACTTGTTCCTCCTCTAACTCCATATGTAGTAGATAACTGTATATTTTTTAAATCCACTTTTCTTCCGTTTCTGTGAGTATTTCATCTAACTCTGTTGTCCCCAAATTAACACCATCTATTTTAACATCTTTTTCATATCTAGATTGTATTTGCATTCTCATGTACCAATCCATCTTTATTCTCCCAAGGCACATATTGTCCTTGTTTGCCTCCTGACTCTGATGAGATTAGATAAGAATATAAAACAATCCAACAATTGAGCCAAAGTCCTTCAACTGCAATGTTTTTTTGGGCTAGTGACCAAATTGAAGGACAAGTTTGGGGTGGTTCTAATGCAGACAAAGGTAATATCTTTTATAAATATCGTTGCTAGCTTTCCCTGCCAAATGGGAATTAACTGCCTGGGGGAAAATAATTATCAAATGAATAAAAATAAAATAAAAATAAAGAAGCAGTCCATACAACTAACTCTTCTACAAGAAGAAAATGCAATATTTTGAGATTTTATCTTAGGAAAACTTCACCAGGGGGTGACAGATAGGTCTAAAGCTATCAAAATAATGGGGAGAAAGTGGGGAGATGTTTTTGTGCCTTTTAACTGCAGATGCAGGGTTTTATATTTCTTATTGATGTTCATCTTGCTCCACTATTCTATCCTATACAGATCTTTTTCAGTCATCTTTCTTCTAAACTATGATCAAATGATATGATCAAATGTGTGTATGAGTTTTCGATGTGGTCATTATGAATCCTTTGACTCAATTGTTTTATCATGTTATTAATTATTTTATTAATAGGATATCATGTAAAATATTGTCAAATGCTTTGGTGAGGTCAAGATGCACCACGTCCATTGCATTTCATAGGTCTATAAAAATAGTAACTGTTAAAAAAAGGAAATCAAGCTAGTCTGACAAGACTAATTTGTGACTTGTTAGTTCTTGTTAGTTGCTGCCTTCCCATCCAATATATCTTGCTCTAGAAACTTGTGCAATACAGAAAAACTAGTTAACAGGTTTGTAATTTCTGCTGTTGTTAAAAAGACTCTGCATTTGCTGTCTTCCACTCGTCATGAGTTTGCCAGAAGTTCTCAAACACAATTGTTAGCAATTCTGTGTTTATCTCTGCTGAGACTTTATATCATTAGTTTGATTTCACTCTTGTCCATCTCATGGTAGAAAGAAATAGTGTTTTTGGAATAGTCTAATGTACTGCTGACTGGGAAATTATTACTGAGCTTAGAGTTCATATTGCAGGAGATGGGAAGAAGGGAGAGTTCCTGAATGGGAAAATAGCCTTTCCAACTGCTTCAGATATCCAAGGTTGCAAATCTTTGAGCTGTACTTATAATCAAACAAGATGAAAATCGGCTCAGCTACTCAGGTGCAAATATTAGAGAGGTGCCGAGAGTCCATATTTTGAACCAACTCATTCCTAGGCCATGATTTCTCATCTTTATGCTGTCCAGATGTTTTGGATCATAATGCCTATCATCTCTAAGAAGCACAGAATTTTAATCACCTATCTAAAGGAATTAAAAGGAATAATTAAGTAAGAAAACAAAGTAATATCTAATCTTTGACCCATAACACAGGAAGATAGCAAGAACACACTTTAAGCTACCTCCCCTATGGAATTTTATAATTATATAATCTTGTCTTTGCAGAAGTGTTCAGGTCAATGAACAGAGTGTGTAACTGACAAAAAGTACAATCTTTTCCCAAGGCACATATTGTCCTTATTTGCCTCCTCACTCCGATGAGATTAGATAAGAATATAAAACAATCCAACAATTGAGCCAAAGTCCTTCAACTGCAATATTTTTTTGGGCTAGTGACCAAATTTCAGGACAGAAGGACAAGTTTGGGGTGGTTCTAATGCAGACAAAGGTAATATCTTTTATAAATATCGTTGCTAGCTTTCCCTGCCAAATGGGAATTAACTGCCTGGGGGGAAATAATTATGAAATGAATAAAAATAAAATAAAAATAAAGAAGCAGTCCATACAACTAACTCTTCTACAAGAAGAGAATGCAATATTTTGAGATTTTATCTTAGGAAAACTTCACCAGGGGGTGACAGATAGGTCTAAAGCTGTCAAAATAATGGGGAGAAAGTGGGGAGATGTTTTTGTGCCTTTTAAAACAATGGAAGCTGGGCTCATGAAATGAAAGTGAAATATGGAAACACAGAAAAGCAAAAAAAAAAAAAATCTTTCTTCATATAACTTCTACCTAACAGGGAATATGACATCAAGAGAGTTAAAGGTTATTATGTTTAAAAATATGTGGGAACACAAATGAAACATTTGTTTTTCAATCATTAAAGCAGCCATATGTGAATTTACAACCATTACATAGACACACACATCAAAGCAGAAAAAGCAGGAAGTAGCTTCTGATGTAGCTGCCTGATCTTTATAAGAGATGTGACTGTTTTAATGATCTAAACATTTTTGTTGGCTTCATACTTCTGCACAGGGTTGTCTTTGGGGACAGGGGCCAAATAAGTCCAGATGTGAGCACGACAGCAATCAAACCCTGTCCTTTTTTTGGATCCTCCCTTGCAGATTTCCCTGCTCGCACACAGAGTAAAGAAACTTTTCCACAGTCCTCTTGTTGATAACTTTTCTTTCATTATTGTTGGTATATTCACATGTCTTTCAATTTAATACTAATTTGAAGGGAACATGATTGAAAGGAAGAAGCTATTCTGTAAGGCAGAGGTGCCCAACCCCTGCTCTGTGGACTGGTACTGTTCTGTGGCATGGCAGAAACTGGGCCACGCAAACAAGCAAAGCCCCATCCATGGGATGCAGGCAGCACACAAAATCATGCCCCCTCCGGTTGCTGGAAAAACCCTCTCTGTACGGAACTGGTCCCTGGTACCCAAAAGGTTGGGGGCCACTATGAACTGGTATATAAGTCTAAGTGCTATTGCTATTACATGTGGGCTTTCAGTCATATCTGGCTGAGTATGCATTTGCCAACCTTTGGTCTGGTCTGGTACAGATTTTAGTTTGTTGTACTAATCTTCTTGATGGGTTTGCTTGTCCGCAGTGATTTTTTTCCAAACTTATAAAAACACAAGGCTTCATTGAACTATCATGGCTGGAAGGAAGCTTTTTATCTTTACCATTGAAATAAATGTTACTGTGTAAGAATCAGGATAAATGTATTGAATCACTGATGACATTATCAATGAATAAAGCTTTAATAGTAATAATAATATAAGTTACAGTATAATGGGAGCAGTAACAAATGAAGGTACCTTTCACAAATGGTTAATTGCTTTAACTGTTTTTAATATTATTTATATAGATTCATTTATGTTGTTTAAGTTGTTTCAACTTGTTGCTTTATTATTTTTGTTTTAGCTTGTGAACCACCCAGTTATATATGTAAAATGGGTTGCTATATACATTGAATGATATAAAATAGAACAAATACAGACGATACAGAGGGTAAAGGAACCATGGTGGCACAGTAGTTAGAATGCAGTATTGCAGGCTAATTCAGCTCACTGCCAGGAGTTCGATTCTGACCATTTCAAGATTGACTCAGCCTTTCATCCTTCCAAAGTCAGTAAAATAAGGACCCAGATTGTTGGGGGGCAATATGCTGACTCTGTAAACCACTTAGAGAGTTCTGTAAAGCACTATAAAGTATGCACGTAAGTCTAAGTGCTATTGCTATTGCTAAATCAGGTGATAAATATTGCTGGATTAAAAGGGAAAGGAGAAGACCTTTTCCCAGTGGATTCCTTTTTAAATTGAGAGATTTGGCATCAAATTGGGCCAATCGATAGAAAAATCTAAGTGCTCATTCCCTAGGAAGAGTAGGATATGTCAGAGGGTTCAGATCAGTACCATTATACCATCAGTACCATTGTAATTATTTTTTACTGGGAAGTCTTCCAAAGAAAGAATCTGCCAGTGAGGTTTTAAATAATCTCTTCTCCTATCTTGTAACTTAAAATAACCTGAAAGCAGAATCAACAGAACTGGCAGAAGCCTGAAGCTACACAAAGAACAAACCAGAGGGTAGGAAGGATGGATTGAGTGCTGTCTGGAAGGAAATAAATTAATAATCAAGAGGTATGTTGAGAGTCAGTACAGTGAGGTCAGTAAATATTGAGCTGCACAAGGGAGATTGAGATTCAGTCTCCACTTACCAAGAGAGCTCACTAGATATATCCGCATCAATGATTCTTTCTCTTCCTTTCCTTATGGAAACCAATGTGAGTTTGCAGGCAGAAGATGGAATTTAAATACAATATATGCATTAATGAATAAATTAAAGGGATGTTCAAATCCTTTCAAAAATAACTTTCTCAAAAAGATATTTAGCTGTAAAATCCAGAGGCTTTTTGGTAGCAGAAAGGAGCAAAAACCTCTTTCATGGCCATCTGTCAGTTATTTTGCAACCTGGACGTGGTTGCTCCAGAAACATTTTAAGGAGAAAGAGTCAAACATCACGTCTTCAAACTTTTTAAAGAAAATGGTACATGCACAAAACAAAACTGTAGCAAAACATATTAGTAAACTCATCAGTTATCTACGTGTCTGTGGATCTAGTGATAATTTCTCCAGGTGGCTGTGCCCTGGGATGTAGAGCTGGTTTAGGTTTCTTACAACATATTTTTTCAGTCTTGGAGCAGTTCCCAATCTGTATTTCATTTTCTTTGCAGGTGTCAGTTTCACAGGTTCCACCTCGGAAAAGGCAGCCCAATGTGACAAAATCTCCTTTGCCTGCATGAAGAGCAACACAAATATTATTCGTGTCAGATAACTTTCCAGCAGCCATCAATGTTCTCCAGAGTGTCCTTGGAGTGATGCCTCCTCAAATTTAATTTAATCAGAATAGAGCTGGAAAGGACCTTGGTCTGTTGTGATTCCAATTCTTAATATTTCCAGAGCTCTCAATTCATGAATGGTAATTCTTAAAGTTTTAGTTTTAGTATATTTGGAAGAGGCTGGATTGGAAATGTTACTTCATAATCCCAGGTTTCTTGGGAAAACAATGGTTGAGCTGTGTTGCATATGAGATGCTTCCTTGTCCTCCTTAAACCTTATTATTACCTTAAAGGTAGTAGACTGAAATGTTAGGAGTTTCTTAAAAAGAATAGTGCACAATTGGGATTTTTCTTACCTGAACTGGCAAGGAAGGACAAGACGATACTGGCAAAGATTACGGAAATCATCTTCATGGCTGTCAGTCTCTCGGCCTGATTAGAGATTTGTAATCTAAAAGTTGAAAACAAAATATGCTTTTACAACAGGAATTTGGATACTCAAGCCAAAATGTTACTGTTCATTTCTAGGGTTGCTAAGCAATCTTATTTCATTAGTGCTGATTACTACAAAATGTCAGGTAGGCCTTTGAAAAAATTGATTTGGACCAGTAAAGCCTGTTCAGAAATACATATGTGTATGTATTACCTACAAAAGGCAATTAGAATGTATAATGCAAATTATGGAGTGATTTGGCAATGAAAACAAAATAGATAAAGCCAGTGGAAAGAGGACAGCTAAGAAGCTGCTTTAATTGGGGAATAACATATACTTTAAAGAGTATATTTATTTAGTGCAAACAGCTTGATATATAGCTTTTGCAAATTATGTCAATTCATGCATAAATACCATTGCTAATTGCCACATATTCTAATTGCCACATATTTATTCTGTTTAGTGTATTTCTGAACTAATAAAATCCCTATGAGGACCAATATATCTACTTTAGGCAATTGAACAATATTTTTAAATGCTTTATTTAAAAAAATACTACTAAGGTAGGAAACTAGTATCTTTCAGTTTTAATTGTAATATATTATTCAGCTAAACCAAAAAAAACAACATACTATGCATCAGTAAACTATACTGACTAAAAAAAATAACAATAGAAAATTAGAGAAGTGTGGAAATGCATGAATTTACGCTGTTTCATGTCACTTTAACTGAAATTTGAGGCCAAGCATCTTATTTCAGAATTTTATGGCAGGGGCAGGCAAGAGATGTTTGAGTTCTAAGCATTAAAGAAAAATGGACAAGAGTTAAAAGGCATACTTTGGAGGAAACAAGGAAAGCAAATCCTCTCCAGGGCTAGGTGGTATTGGAGCCTGTAGGAAGGATTCAACATGTCACCCAGGCCTATTGGTTCAGTTCTAAATTCTATTATGTCATAATACATAAGTCAAGAAAGACTCCAGGAAAAAGACCTAAGCCAGTGTTTTATAAACTTTGCAACTTTAAGGTATGTGGATTTCAGCTCACAGAATTACCCAGCCAGCCATGCTAACTGGGTAATTAGGAGTGCACACATCTTAAAGTTGCCATAGGCTGGTCTAAATTTAATTTTATTACTTAAAGTAAATGCTAGAAATTAGTTACAGATGGTGGGAATTAATTAATTACTCTCCATGCTACATTTTTGGGGATACTTTCCAGCTCTGACAAAAACAAAAGTACTTGCACCTACTCCAAATTGCCTCCTTTCACATTTTTTGCTCAGCTACCCATCGTTTGGTGCATCTGAGCTTGCCAAAAGGGGATAAATTCATATAGCTACCCATGTCAATACATGACTCTGGGCAGTTCACACCATTAAAATAAAAAATATATATACAAATAGAAATTCAAAATAAACAAGAAATAAAATGCATAGCAGCTGAAGAATTATAAGCCTAAAACATAGCCAGGTAACAAACTCTGTCAGATAAGCAAATTTGTAATCCAATTGTCAAGCTACGAACCTTACTGCCTGCAAGACCGCAGCATCCAATTTGTTCTGATTTTTTTTTGAAAGATCTGTTGTAAATATTGGGGCTTACTGATTATCCACTAAGATTTATGCAAGATTTCCCATGTAGAATAGATGTATAAACCACATCATAGTGCTTTACAGAACAGTTTCTTCCTTTCAATCATGTTCCCTTGGAGTTAGCACTATATTGAAAGACATATGAATATACCAACAATAATAAAAGAAAGTTATCAACAAGAGGACTGTGCAAATGTTGCTTCATTTTGTGTGCAAAAAGGGGGGGGGGCATAAAAAAGGACAGGGTTTGATTGCTTGATTCTGCTCACATCTTGACTTATTTGGCCCCTGTCCCCAAAGACAACCCTGTGCAGAGGTGTGAAGCCAACATAATTTTTCAGTTAATTAAAAAATCACATCTCTTATAAAGATCAGGCAACTGCATCAAAAACTGCTTCCTGCTTCCTCTGTTTTGATGTGTGTGTCTGTGTAATGGTTGTAAACACATATGTGGCTGCTTTAATTATTGAAAAACAAATGCTTCATTTTAAACATAACAGCCACTAACTCTCTTGATATAAAATTCCACATTAACTAGAAGTCATGTGAAGAAAGATTTTTTTTTTGCTTTTCTGTGTTTCCATATTTCACTTTCATTTCATGAGCCCAGCTTCCATTGTTATGAAAGGAACACAAATATCTCTCCACTTTCTCCCCATCATTTTGACAGCTTTAGACCTAAGTTAAAAGCTCAAAATATAGCATTCTCATAGAGGAGTTAGTTGTATGGACTGCTTCTTTATTTTTATTTTATTTTTATTCATTTCATAATGATTTTCCCCCAGGCAGTTAATCTCCATTTGACAGGGAAATATGGCAAGATATTACCTTTGTCTGCATTAGAACCACCCCAAACTTGTCCTTCGGTCCTGCACATGAAACTTTGTCCTTTTTTTAAAAAAAGTCCTGTTGCAAATATTGGGGCTTAATCAGGCATGTTTTGAGTTGAAAGGCTGTGAAAACTTAAAAAAACAACTTTTAGTGGATGTGATTTCTCAAACCATTCCACTGACATTTGCAATGTACTTGACATTGTAATAGAATAACATTGGAGGTCTTCTGGAATCTGGTCCAATCCCCTGCTCAAGCAGAGACCCTATATCATTTTAGACAAGTGATTGTCAAAATCTTTTCTTAAAAACCTCCAGTATTGGAGCAGCCACAATTTCTGAAGGCAAACTGTTCCACTGTTAGGAAATGTCTCCTTACTTCTAAGTTGGTTCTCTCCTTGATTAATTTCCATCCATTGCTTCTTGTTCTGCCTTCAGGTGTTTTGGAGAATTGGTTGGCCCCCTCTTCTTTGTGGCATCCCCTTAGATATTGGAATACTGCTATCATGTCACCCCTAATTCTTCTTTACATTAAACTGGACACACCCCAATTCCTGCAATCACTCTTTATATGTTTTAACGCCCAGTCCCCTAATCATCTTTGTTGCTCTTCTCTGCACTCTTAGTCTTTTTTTTATATTGTGGCAACAAAAACTGGATGCAATATGGTCTTAGAGAGACATTATAAAGTGGTACTAACACTTCACGTGATCTTGATTCTATCGCTGTGTTAATGCAGCCTAGGATCGCCTTAGTTTTTTTGGCAGCTGCTTGGCTCATACTTAAATGTTTGTCCACAAGAGCTCCAAGATCCCTCTTGCAATTACTGCTGTTGAGCCAGGTTTCACCTAGTCTCTACCTGTACATTTGTTTTTTTTTGCCTAAGTGTAAAACCCTACTTTTCTCATCACTGGATTTGATTTTGTTAGATAGGGCCCAGTGTTCAAGTCTGTCAAGATCCTTCTGTATCTTCAGCCTATCTTCTGGAGTGTTAGATAGTCCCACTAGCTTTGTGTCATCTGCCAGTTTGATGAGTTTACCTATTTCCTCATCTAAATCATTTATGAAATTATTGAATAATACTGGGCTCAAGACAGAACCTCGGAGTACCCCACTGCATGCTTCACTCCATGTAGATGTAGTTCTACATGGACTACATGTTGAATGTAGTTGGTTAGCCAGTTATTAATCCATTAGGTGGTGATGCTGTCTAATTCACATTTTTCTATTTTTATGAAGTAGTATGTTGTTTTCTACTTTATCAAGTGCATAATTTAGTCCAAGTAAATTATGTCCACAGCATTTTGCTGGTTTCATTAATTTAGTCATTTTGTCAAAGAATGCAATAAGATGTGTCTGGCATGATCTATTTTTATCAACCCAGGTTGGCTTCTCGTTATAATTTTGCTTGCCTCTATGTGTTTGCAGATTCATTGCTAGATTATCTTTTCTGGGATCTTCTGAGGTATTGATGTCAGGCTGATAGGTTTGTAGTTTTCCAGCTCCTTCAGTACTTCAATTTGAACTCATCAAGAGTGGATAACTGTTCTCTTACCATTTTCTCGCTTATTTTGACTTGCATCCATAATCTGCATTTTATACTAGTTTTGATAGTTTGGACTGGTTTTTTTTTGTGTGTATAGAGAGATATAAAAAATGAGTCAAGCAGTTCATTTTCTCCCTACTGTTTGACACCTTCTTGCCACTATGGACCAATCATTTCCTTTCCTTTTTTTCTTTCTTTTCATGTTGAAAGAAGCTTTTTAAAAATTATTTTTGACATTAGTTTATGTTGAGCTAAGCTTTCCTGTCTTCATCTATGCAAGTTTGGGCTCATCATTTCTTGAATTCCATTTTTATAAAATCTATTTCAGTGGTTATGAATAGCTGCCTGATTAAAATTTTAGTTCCTTATACATCCTTGTAAGCCATTTTGAATATTGAATATAATAGCCAAGCAGATGTTCATGTGGATTAAATACATGGCAATGTAAACTTCATTATGTGTGCATGAAGTTGGCAAACTGTAGAATTGTTGGAACAAAAGGCCAGATATTAATGGTGGGGTAGGTATAATTTTGACACCATTCTCTCTCAGCCCAATTCACCTTTCAGGGCTGTTGTTGGGAAAACAGGAGGATTGGATATGTTGCCTCTTTGAGTTATTTAGAAAAAAATAATAAAGGCAGGATAAGTTTTTTTAAAAAATCTGGTAAAATCATTTTAAACAGGAAAAGGGCACTCAGGGAGAATATATGTAAGTTTAAGAGCAAAAAATAGCTTTTATTAGGAAGGCAGTGTAATTTTTAGCCAGGGAAAAGGGGATAGAAGAATCCTCCTTTATTCATTGGTCTTTCCATCTTGCCAGGTTGTTCTCTTAATTACATTACTTCGTCCCGGCAACAGATCATAGTGTGGTGATAACAGGTCCCAATCTGTTCTTCACCCTCACTGCAGTCATCATACCGGCAAATCCCACCTCTCCGAAGGCAGTGGCTCACAAATCGGACCATACGTTCACCATTTCCTGCAGAAAAAAGAAGATTTTATGAATTACTTTTTAATTATCTTCCCAATGGAGCAATATTTGAAAGCTGTTACTACACCATGGGTTTCCTGTTTCTTTTATCCCCAACATTGGACATCCAGAAGTAAATTGTCTTTGTCTATGGGAATTATATGTTGTTTTCCATGGGTTTTTTTTTTTTTGTGTGTGTGAATTTGCCTATTTCTATTTAGTAGAAAACTGTCAGAAATTTTTTTGTCAGTCACTGGCTCTTGTGATGTATTCCATCAGCTAATTTTATATATGGTGTGGAGTAACACTTTTTTGTAAGTCACTTACAACTTTAATGAGACAACTCTGGGGCTTCCAACATATAACAGTACTAATGACCTCATAAAGCAAACAATGCTCACATTGTGTGTATTGGAAGAAAAAAAACCCACAAAACACTCCCCTCCATTTCCCCCCCAGTGAAATACCAAATGCTTTGCCAGTATTTAAATCAAGAATCTGAAAAAGTTGCTGAATAAACAAGGACATGTCATGGTCTCTAGAACAGCTAAATCCTTAATTCTGTTTAGTCTCTGCACTACAGTTTTAATGGAAAACTACTGATCACTTTTATACATTTTCTGCTGAATTCTCCATCAATGCTACTAAATGAAGTTTAGTATTATCTTTACCATGAATTTATACCTTATGATCATTGTATCCCATTGTCACCAGGAATTTAAAACATTTTTAAAGCAGGTTTTCCTTGTATCTTGATGATAACTTGCTGCTTTAGGACAAGCAAAAGTGAGGTATTTTGTTAGTATCTAAGAGTTTCAAAGCTGGAAATTTGATCCTGGGTTTGGTTTCCTGCAATGATAATTGACTCCAAGAAAAGAGCTTGTAGCTTTGTGATTGCATCTTACCTGGGCTCACTAAGAGCATTGCAAAGAAAAGGGCAATTGCAAGATGACAAATCTTCATGGCTGGGTCAAACTCAGTCTTCAAGTAACTGGAGGATCAAATAAGGAAGTCAATCATTGTAATCTCTTTATATGCTCACAAATGCTATTAAAATAATATTTAATTATGATTATAAAAAATTGGAGGTTGGCAATAGAGCAGGATAAATTGCTTCAGATGATCTTGATTACAATTGCCATAATCTCCAGTCATCAAGGCTTGGTGGCAACTGTGGTAATATATGAAGAAATCATCAGAATGATGAAGGCTAAAATCTATAAATAATATTTTTTTCCCTCTCTCCCTGCATGACTACATATTTCTTTTATTTTTTCTACCCATGCAACAAATCTTTTTGAACAACAGTCAGAGCTTTTCCTAAAGCTTTCTGAATTATATAGTTATATATTAATTTGTAAATAAGATGCAGCTTTAAATGCCTTATATCATGTAGCATAGCTTATTATGATGTATTTTATGTCTTTTTTTTACAGTAAGCCACCCAAGAATTGTTTAAGCAAGCAGCATATAAATGTTGATTATTAATGAATGACTCAGTAGGCATTTTCAATTACCATTCATTCCTTATATTTCTTGCCCATATGTGTGTTTCACTGTCAGGGGTATTCATATTACCATTCATTTTTTGAAAAGCCAATATTTTGCCCATTTTAAGAATCCAGTTTATCAAACTATTTAAATCAAGCCATGTCTTATCTTGTTCTATTTTGGTAATAGGTAATCAGATTTAATTTACTATGATTAAATTATATGAAAAATTAAGTGCTTATAGATGTTTTTATATCATTTTATACAATTAGGGAGATATTAATAACAATATAAAAATAGAGAAATGTGATGATAGAGAGAAATGAGAAAATAAAACACATGCAATGATAGGAATATGTTATTTAATTTTTTTACATATTTTTTAAAAAAGGGAGAATCAAATCCAGAAAGGTACCTGTTAAAATCACAAGTCCCTGAATTTTTTGGATTCTCTAGAATCACTGGTCCAATTTTCTGATATTTTACCAGGATAATGTGTATACGTGAATGTATTGACCAAATTTAATATAATTTTAATTAATTAGGACTTAACACTTAACTTGTATTCTAAATCAGCCTTCCCCAACATTTCTCTGAATTTGCCCACTGTTTCCATCATCCCTGACCAGCATGATCAAAGAGGCTGGTGTGGATGGAGACTATAGTTAAATGCATCCATACAATAGCAGATTGGGAAATCTTATTCAATATCAGATGATCTACTCCAATGGCTTTGGCTTTCTGAAATTATTTGGGGTGAATTGAAATAGAAGTGGGCAAAAGTCTAAGTGTTAAAATTGCATAGAATAATTCAACATTTCTATCAGGTTGTAGCATAATGACTTTGCGAACCAACAGGACTTACCTCTTTCTCTCTTTAGTACTTCTCTCACTGTGATTCTAACCAACTCATGCTTGGAACTCCTAGTATGACATAAGATAATGAAGACCTCTTTTGCTATAGGCTGAATAAAGTCTCGGTTCCAGAGCTACTGGAACCAATCAGAGCACACATGTAAATAATTTCAGTTATTGGCAGAGAAATAGTTTTGTCTTTTCTAATCCATATTTGCGCAGGATTCTGGAGTTGGTTTAAAACCAGTAACTGAAAAATTGTGCAATGTGTTAGGATGCTTAACGTGGGCCTTCAGCCATGACTACAAACTGTGGTGGTCTCCCATGGAGAATGAGACACGCAGACAGGTATCTCGGGATGAGAGCCCAGAGCTGACTCCAGCACCCTCTTTTATTGTTACTAAGGTTTTTACATCACACAGCATAAACAAAAGACGTATATAGGGGTGGTTACAATGTATCAAATAACAGACACTCTCCAGATACAAGGCTACTGCAGGTGTTCTTATCAGAGTCTGTCCAAAAGGCTGATGAATGTATCCTGTGTCTGAAACAGTTATCTCAGGCCCTTGTGGGAGATGCCCATGGATAGATGCCCATGGACATTTGTGCAATTAGTCCCACATCTCCTCCTTTTCTGTTTTTTCTTTAATGTTACTCACTTCCAGTTCCAGAAGGGATCTTGATTCACTGATTAAGGCGTCCTTCCTAGTGGAGGGTGTAACATTTTTGCACATTTGCAGGAGGGAGGGAATACATTGAATGCAACAACATAGCAATACAAATAATATCAAAAAGGTTACTATAATAGAAATCAAAGATTGTAGCCAGGATCCATCCGGTAGCCAGGACCAAAGGGCACCCCAAATATCCACGGTGCCTGATCCATCGCTGCGTAAGGGATTATTCTGGAGCATAGATTCCATTTTTCTAGCTGTAGCAGAAATATTAGGTTGAAAATCATGTATATACATACAACAATGAGAATGAATTAAGGCACATACACCGCCTTTTGCTGCTAAAATAATATCTAAAGCATACCGATTTTGCAAAACTACTTCCCTTATTTCCCCCATTTCTTGATTAATCATTTTAATGCTGTTATTGTTTCATTAAACATATGAACAGTCCAATTGTTAAGCAAATGAAGGTCTCTATAGTTCATGGCAACTCCTAGATTGGGTAGAATCCCTCTGCTGATTTGAGTCTCTAAACTACCACCCAATGTTAGGGGTGGATCCGAGGAACCAGTATCACGTTTGTTCCGCAGGCGTCCATCAGGGAGATGAAGCAAAGCATATACAGTAGGAGTCAAAAGGCCCAGTGTACAGGTGCCTTTCCAATCCTTAGGCACCTGGCGATAGGCTCTACGGCCACATAGTAGCCACATATCGGGTAACTCATAATAACCCTGGTGAGACTCATTAGCAAATGTTATTATGGATTCCATGTCAAGGCAAGCCATGTACTGATGTTTGTCCATTGATTGCTTTGATAAGTGTCATTTACCTTAGTAAGGTTGCTTTTGATGGATTTGCATCTCTTTGCTGAATTCCATATAATAACTTGTTGACAATTACTATAAGTTCCCAAATAAATGGCAGTACGGAATAGTCCTGTGCTATAAAAACAAAATCTGGCAGGTTCCATTATACGAGCACCCACAGCATATGTCATATTCAATGTCTCTGTAGTTATGCTCCACAGCTGCTTCCATCCTGTTTCATTGAACGGGATGGCATGGAAAATAAGGCCACCACGACTGTCACCAGGAATTTGCATGCAGATCCAACAGTTCGTGACGTTAAGTGTAAGAGCAGTGCGCCTGGCATCCCGTACAAAAGCATTAAAAGCCCACAGTCCC
Source organism: Crotalus tigris (assembly GCF_016545835.1). Classification (NCBI taxonomy): domain Eukaryota; kingdom Metazoa; phylum Chordata; class Lepidosauria; order Squamata; family Viperidae; genus Crotalus; species Crotalus tigris. Next base: position 298,594 of record NW_024096502.1, read on the forward strand.
TGATCCTCATATGCCTGGCTGAGGTGGTGTACGTTGAGCCATATAAGGACGAACACAACGAGCTGGAGTCCAAATGATCTCGCCATGGTCGTCTATTGCAGCATAGCCTCGACCCCAAGTAATGAGGGAGGCAGGCCCTTTCCAGGTGGGATCAGGCAAACGTCGATAGTATACCTGGGGGCGTGAAGAATCTGTGGGAGAAGCAGAAAAATGCCTGCTTGCGGCAGTTGAGCCAGGGGTGCCAGAAACATTCAAAAAGTTTAAGGTAAAAAGTACAAGATTAAGAGTGTTTTGTATCCCAGGCAAGCCGGGGGTATTTTCCCCTTTCTTTTTTGCATGCATGTCTTCTTTTGGATTGCCCAGGATAGAAAAGATACGAATACAATGATTAATAACATGTTTAGCAGACTCACCCCTTTGAGGGGTGGCCATAATGAAACCTGAATAGGTGTCAATGGAAACATGCAAGTATTTCCAAGGGGCAAATGGCAAATATTGTGTAACATCCATTTGCCAAAGTTGACAGCTCTGCGTCCCTCTTGGGTTGACCCCTTGAGGAACAGAGTGTGCTTGGAGGCTGCAGGTGGGACATTGTTGTATAATAGCCGCAGCCTCCGTAGCTGTTAAAAAAAATTGTTTCATTAAAGCCTTCTTATTTTGATGAAAATATGAATGGCTGTCCCATGGGGTTATGGGAGATAAAACAAGGACAGAAACGTCCTGGTGAGTGGAGGCAGCCGAAGCGGCAGCATCCGCCTTGGCATTGCCTTCGGAGATAATACCAGGGAAAGGTTGGTGACTTCTAATATGAGCAGGAAAAAAACAAGTAGAGCGGGAATGAAGAAGGGATTGGAGTGTGAGAAGTAGACTGAAGAGAGAGTCATCCAGTGAGGGTGACACATATGAATCAGATAAAGAGGTGAGAACTTTATATACATAAAGACTATCTAAAATAAGATTAAAAGGTTCAGAAGAAAAAGTTTGTAAGGCCAATATTGTAGCAGCAAGTTCAGCATGCTGAGCAGAAGTTTGAGGAGGAGTAATTTTTGTGTGCCATTGTTCACTCTCCTTCCATACACATGAACCATAAGTCTTGCTACCATCAACATACAGGGTGACAGCGTTAGGAATGGGAGAGGAGGAAATGGGAGAATGCAGAGAAATTGAAACATTATTAAGGAGTTGGAAGCAAGGGTCAGAGGGAATATGACAGGAAACAGATCCTGCCCAGTCAGCAAAAGAAAGTTGCCACACATCTGAAGAGTGTAATTGAAGCAAGTGCCTTGGGGTTGATTCCCCTTTTGGATTGCAGCTGCAAGAGTGTCCATTTGAAAAGCATTGGTTCCCACAATGCGACAGGCTTTAAGAAAGTCTGCCAGAGTGGCCGTGGGACTGGAAACAATTGGTTTAAGAATGGACTGGCAGTCTGCATTTGCATATTCATAAGCCAATTTTATGAGGATTTCATTTGCTGCATCTCTGTTTGAAATTTGATGCTCAATGGCAACTTGCAGGCAATTCACAAAGTCTGCATAGGATTCAGTTGCAGTTTGGTGAATGGCAGAAAAAGATTGAATCGGGGTTCCAGACTCATCAACACGAGCCATGGCAGAAAGAACACAAGCATTAATGATAGGAAATGCAAAGGGAGTAAAAGTTTGAGCTTGAGCATTAAGGGTAGTAAAATTGCCTTCTCCAAAGAGTTGTTCTGCTGTGTATTGTGAACCTGGGTGATTAGCTCTCTTTTGTGCCTCTCTTTTATATTCAGATTCAAAGACTATGTATTGTGTTCCGTTAAGAAGCATGCGGAACAGATCTTTCCAATCTTGAGGCAACATTCTATATGCACTAGCAATTGAATGTATTAGTCCTCTAGTATAGGGACTGGTTATGCCATAATCTTTTGTAGCCTTTTTCAATTCTCTGATCATAGCCAGGGGAAGTGCCTCCCAACCCACTATTAACCCTTTAGCAGTCTGTTGGTAATTAACAGGGAACAACTCTGTCTCGGATAGTTCAGAAACGCTTAAATCACCATTGTTTAAAGCCTTTTGAAAAGCACCACGCATGATTCCAGGAGAGAGAGAGAGAGAGGAGAGAGGAGGCAACGTGGCAGGAACAGGAGAGGTTGTTTGCTGTTTATCAGAATCCATAAAATTTGCAGGGACAGAAGGGTTAAAACCAGCTCCAGGGGGTAAGGGAGTGGCCAACATAACAGACGGATTTTTATACGGTGGAGGATCTAATAAAGGCTGATGAGGCAATTCAGCATAGGTTTGAATCAAAGTATAGGCAATTTTCCAAAGGCATAAAATCTCTGGGGGGGTTCTCGGAGACTGGTGGAGAATAGTACCAATTTTCCTCCATGTATCTATTTTTAAAGATCCAGACTCCGGATAGGATGAGCAGTTAGCCCAAACGTAAGCAAGCAATTTGACAGCCTCAGATTTAGAAAGGTGACGGGTTAATTTCTGTTCCTGATCAGTAAGATATTTTTTCCTGCCAAGTAGCCTCAGCTCTTCCACATGCTGCTTTTGAGCGTGAGACATTCCACCCCCCATACTTACGAAGAGGAGTCAGTTGCCAGCAACTTCGTCGGGTGCACCAAGCCTATTCCAGGCGATAAGTAAAGGGTTGGCAGGGACGTATCCTTCAGTGGATCACGTCGGGGTCACCAGATGTGGTGGTCTCCCATGGAGAATGAGACACGCAGACAGGTATCTCGGGATGAGAGCCCAGAGCTGACTCCAGCACCCTCTTTTATTGTTACTAAGGTTTTTACATCACACAGCATAATCAAAAGACGTATATAGGGGTGGTTACAATGTATCAAATAACAGACACTCTCCAGATACAAGGCTACTGCAGGTGTTCTTATCAGAGTCTGTCCAAAAGGCTGATGAATGTATCCTGTGTCTGAAACAGTTATCTCAGGCCCTTGTGGGAGATGCCCATGGATAGATGCCCATGGACATTTGTGCAATTAGTCCCACAACAAACCACTGAAGGTTAAATATCAACACTCACTATACCAGGGGCATCAAGCTGGTGGCCCACAGGCCAGATGCGTCATAAGCAGGCCATGCCCACCTCGGCTCCGCAAAGGCAAAAAAAGTCACGATACGTCATGATACGTCATGTGATGTGATTGAGTTTGACACCCGTGCACTGTACAGTATTTAAAAAATTTCTATGGTAACTGGAAATGGATAATAAATGTGAAGAAACAAATAATCAAAATGGCCCAGTGGGATTAAAACGAGTGCTAAATGACAACAGTATACTGGCCTTGATTAACTGACTATGCACCATCAAGCAAGTATCAACTAGGGACCACATTAGATATTTTCCTTCAGTAGATCTGTCCTTAGTCTGATTCTCTGGGTTTTCCAACAGCATACCCATAACCATTATAATTCTTCTTTCTCCTTCTACCTTTCCCAGCATTATAGACTTCTCCAGAAAGTTATTGCCAGCAATTGACACCCAGATAAGAAGGGGTTAATACTAGATTAATACCAGACAAGCAATCAAACAATAAAAATACCCTACTAAGGAGAAAACAACACCCTCACCAGCACTCATAGGGCAACTGCTGTATATAAACAGTCAATTCCACTCATTTTTAGTACTAAAGATGTTACCTATTTGGGTACTAAAACATCTACAAGGAAATAACCAAGCTTAGAGAGCACCAAGGATTTCATAATTCAATCCTGAGCTACATGTATTCTCTTCTATTGGTACAATGCTTTATCTATTTTAAAAGTTAAAGATGTCCTAGAATGGATCATGGAGCCAGGTGATGACATGGACACACCTGAGGCAAAGAGGCTTAGAATTACTGTTGCTTTTTATCTTTTATTACCTGCAACAGCCAAAAGTCTTTTCTGATATTTTTGTGTGCCAAGGAGCACATGAACATTTCTTGAAACAAAGCATGCTTTTGAAGATTTGCACATCTGTAATTATACACAGCAATTGCAACTAAGGATTATCTTATTTATTTGTTAAACCATCTAAAATATGTGCTTTATGTACTTTTCTTTAATTAAAGGCTGCATTTCTCATCACTATGATTCCTTGGATATCTATGAATAATAGCAATGCATACAATACATTCTTCCTCCATGCTTTATTTACACCATGAATAATTTTATACAGTATACACTTTCTATTTCCTGCTTTTTTTCTTCTAAGCCGAACACTTACTTTGCACATAATATACTTGCTCCAGTTCATTTAGGTCAAACATGTCAAACTTGCAATGTCACGTGATGTTGTGCGACATATCGGAGCTTTTCCCCCATTGCTGCAATGGGGTGGGCACGGTTTCGTCGTGACGCGTCCGGCCTGCGGGCTGGCAGTTTGACACCCCTGATTTAGGTCATCCTCTTCTATGTTTCCCATGTCAACAAAATCCATTTATATTTCAGTATCCTGAATTATCAATAATATTTCAAAAGTTGCTTAGCTCTGGTATTAAGGCAGTTTGGCCATCATTTTGCATTTAACTCTTTTCCTAAGAATACCTTATTCAGGCAGAAGTCAACTGAATTTCTGAAGATTATAAAAGAAATAGCAATTGGTGTATATGAGCTGGTTCACTATCATCCCAAATGCCAACCATCATGCTTTCAACTGGGAGACCTGAAGACAGCAAGTTTTTACTTGTTCAGATGAATGGCTAAATTTGCTTTTTCCATGCAGTAATTAAGTCCTTGCAGCATTTGAACTAACTAAAGCAAATATTCTGGGCTTGTTGCTATATGATGCACAGCTTTGGTTTATAAAAATGGCCCTAATTTAAGAAACTGTTCAGTTTCTGATCCATACTTTGTATCCCTCTCTCAATTATAAATGCCTTTATTTCATTACAGCTTGACTATGTTTCTCTTGGGTCTAACCTGAGATTTTACCACTCATATTTTTAGGCATAAATGAATCTTTTGGATGAATGTCTGGTTCACCTCACCCTATTGATAGGTTTTCTTCATCTCCAAGGAGGCAGATTGATTCTGGTCTGGCATATTGTGACTTTTCTCTCCTGGCAATTTTATTTATCATTTTATTTACCAAATTTATACACCACTCATCTCACCTAAGTGACTGAATTAGTGGTTTATATATTGTAGACACTGTACCAAACATACTATGTAATTTCAATAGCCATAGCTTGTGGAAATTAATTGAAACTCTTTTTTCATTATTGTTTCAGATTTTGTTTTCTATATTTTAAAATTTGCAGTTATGTTTTATTGGTTTGGTCAATCAAATCAATCAAGGGTTTTTCTATTTTAGTGAGAGTTTGCATGTATTTTGTCATTAAGCTATTTATTACATTTATACACCACTCATCTCACAGGAATGTGAAGTTAATACAATATCTACATCCATTTTATTTGTCAACTACTTTTTATCAATGTATGTATAAGATTTTGATAGCAGAAGGCAGAATCCAGATGACCTTGGCTGATTTTGAAATAGAAAAAATGAAATAAGCTTAGATATAATTAATATTGATGAAAAACCATCAGGAAATCTCAGCAAAACATAGGCTAAGTTAGGAGGTAAAAGAAATCCCTGTATAAAAGATTTCTATTAAACCAAATTCTATTGAATTTGAGTTTTAATACTTATTACTTTGATTTAGTGAAATCTGTTCAAGTTCTTTACAGCTCCATATGTAATTTTAGTTACATATACATTACATTTACTAGCAATATTTCAGTTGGTTGAGCAATATATATATGGGTCTTTGGTTGTTCGGGTTTTCTCCCGCGTCAAATTGGAAGTGTCTTGGCGACGTTTCGACGAAGTCTCATTCGTCATCTTCAGGCTGGTGTTTTTGGCTTCGTGCTTAGAAGCACGAAGCCGAAAACACCAGCCTGAAGATGACGAATGAGACTTCATTGAAACGTCGCCAAGATATCTTTAGGGTCTAAGAAATTATCTCTACCATGGCCAGAACATGAACTTTTCTAATAGAAAATCTAAGACAGAAAAAAAAAATCAACAATGGAGCATTCCAGAGTTGTCACATGACTTGCTTTGACCAATAGAGAAACAGAATGCTTACTCTTGGTTAAGGTGAGTTTGTGGGTTTAATCTGATGTGAGGCTAACACATTCTTTCTCCATATCATTACAGATAAAACAAATGCTAAACAGAATTGGCACTATATGACTCATTTTCCCCTTTTCTAGTTAGCCATTGAAAAGTTTTATTTGACATTCATTTTCTATTATTGTTTGTTCCAGTTAATCGATGATTATGACCCTCTCAGCCATGAGTTCCTGTAAGCTGTTAATTGTTGCTCTTTTTGCCATCTTCCTTATGTCTTTAGGTAAGATATGTAAGAGTTGCTGCTCTACAGGATACCTTTTGAGGATTGGCCCCCTTGAAAAAAAAAGACAAGTTGACCAACATATATTAGATAAGGGAAAGAGATGCCTATAGTGTCACATCAAGATCAGTATCTCCAGTGTAATTGCAGGATGGGTGGGTGGAGCATTTAAGTCCATGGTGAGTACCTGGACAAATCATTGCAGTTTTTTTGATAAATTTTCAGAAGTGGCTTGCCACTGTCCCCTTCCTAGGGCCGAGAGAGTGAATGGCTCAAAGTTATCCAGTTGGCTTTATGCCTAAGAGGGAACTAGAACTCACGAAAGACAAAAGGATTATATTTATCAGTGCTCCTTCCCTGTCTCAGCTCTTGATCTAGGAAGAGCTATGCTGGATCAGACCCACAACAGCATTCTGTTTTCCTCAAAGGCCCTTCATTCAGTTACTAGAATTAAAGTAGACTATCTTTAATTCTAGATATGATACATAGCAATCATAACAAGTAGCCATAGATAGCCTTGTTTTCTTCAACCCATTGTAAAACCCTCATGTCAGTGATCATCAATACATCCTAGATTTGGGGAAAAAACATTCTATTTCACAGATCTAGAATCTGATATTATTTTATACTGAGGGCTTTTCTTCAATTGCTTATCTCCCATGCATAAACCAGCTGGAAATAAAGCAATTTAATAAATCTCATAATGGATTTTAGCCCCTTCTTTTTGTTTTGGTCATTTGATGGCTTATGTTCTTTCTGGACTGTGTCTGCCATGTCTTCTGATTGTTAGCTTACTCTGCTTTAGCCCTTCTGGATAGGAAGGAAGGAAGGAAGGAAGGAAGGAAGGAAGGAAGGAAGGAAGGAAGGAAGGAAACCAGTTTTACCATTGAGCTAGAAGGGGAAAATGGCAGAATTCTCATCAATTTTATTTCACCTGGTTAAAGCAAGTAAACCAAACAACTGCAGGTTTTCCCATCATTGAACTCTCGCATCAATTCATTCTCAATGAACAAATCTTTTATCTTTTCCCTGTTTCCCTGGTGAAAAGTAATGGTGGATAAAAGGAAGAAAAGAGGTGTTCCTGCCACAGAACAAAGCAGCCAAATGGAATAGAGAATGTTTTTTTAAATGTATTTATTACATTTTATGCTGCCCATCTCTCCTATAAGATGACTCTTTACTTGATCTTGCTTATAAGAAGTTGAAGTGCAGCACATAAAGCAGAGAATATGGGTTGATCCAGTGTAGGGTGAAAAACATCATTTCTAACTTGGAGCCAGAAAACACAGGCAAAAGATTGTGTGCGTTACTGCCTGGAAGTGAGCTAAGGAATGGTGTCATGCATCTGTGCCCCAGAAATGGTGACTGGTTCAGGCTTACACTGGGGCAAACTGGAATGCTGATTTGCCTTCAGATCATCAACCACTAGTCCACTACTATCTTCTTTAATTCCCCAGTTGCAACAATGGTCAGACCTCTGGCAAGGTGTTTTTGGTTACAATCATTTACTTGAAGATATCTCGTGTTGAACTGAAAATTTATTGCATGCACAGTAGGTGTTTGAACCACTAAGCTACAAATGATTTTCAACCTATTTCTTATTCATTTTGCATGAGTATCAAGTGGTTTTGATTACAATTTTCCTTTGTTAAGGATCAAGCCTGAACTTATCTGCCAGACTCTGTTGGCAAAGAGGAGGAAGATGCCACCGGAATAGTCAATGTTACTACAATGAAATTGAGATTGGAACGTGTTACCATTTCCGGCTGAAATGTTGCCGAGATAAGAGCCAAGAGGATGGCAGCTCATATGTCTTGGGGAAGGTATTTGGTAATTTCACGTGCTAATTATGTGATTTAACAGCATCAGTAGGATATGAGCAAATAAAAAGGAGAGACACTACTTCTCTAGTTCTTGTCTTGCAAAATAAAAAAAATCATCCCTTATGACAGGGGTCTAACTTGGCAACTTTAAGACTTGTGAACCTCAGCTCCTAGAATTCCTCAGCTGGGGAATTCTGGGAGTTGAAGTCCACAAGTCTTAAAGTTGCCAAATTTGGAGGCCCCTGCCTTATGAGAATCTACTCAATATATTTTCCTTAATGTTCACTCAATCTTTCCTGTTGTAACTCAGGGTCATTAGACTTGATCTTGCCTTCTAGTACATTAGCAGTCCTGCAGATGCTTCTGGGATCTTTCTACAGATCTATCATAGGATTACTTTAAAGAGTGCAACTGAATAATCTGATCAAGTATTGGAAATACTTGTAATATGCTGGCTATATGCAATCAGTCATATCAAGCTTTCTTGTCCATTTTTATCAATTTATCCATGAAAGTCATGACCATTGTACTTTGATGAAAACTGCTCACTCAAATGATAACATTTTGTTTGTATAAGAGTTCAATGTATTTTTTGGCAATGGATATGGGGTTCTTTAAATTGCAAAGAAGACAGATTATATCTCCAGTGGGATTAGTGTGTCTCCACCTAGTAACTTAACATACTAATATTTATTTGAGGACCAACGCATAAAAAGCAAATACTTTGGGACTATAAGGAAGGAGTTGGAAAATTTCCAGAAAATACAAAACAAATACAAAGATATTAATCTCCATAGTTTCCCAGGAGTTTTCTACAATTTGTCCTCTCCCAAAAATATTGGTGACTGGATAAATAAGTATTTGACAAATCACAAGACAATTAAGTGTTACATAATTTTCCATATTTGTTATTACTTCAAACATACTTATCAAATCGGCAAACATTGCACAAATTCTAATGCTAATATTGCCTCCATCCTGTATAATTATAATCACATATGTGAATTAAACAAATTGTTTTGCATTTCATTACAGCACACTTTAGTAAAGTTGCAAGTAGCATTCGAAGATTCATCAATATGCATGTGATGAAAACCACAGACTTGCATATGTTACAAGAAATATCCAGTGACCCGAATGGGGTGCACTAGATTTTGATAAAAAGGATGGGGAGGAAGTAGAATTTTAAAAGGAGAGTAACAGGAAGCAAACTGTTTGCCATATTTGCCATATCAATGATGCATATCAATGATTAATGATCTACCCTACATTTTCACATTGTCATGACATCATAACTTGTTATAAATAGACAGATCTGCTGGGCTTTTTGTGGAGTCCTCCTAACTCTTCTTCAGTTCTGCTTCTTTGAACTAGCCGGAGAGATTTCAGAGGCAACTTCAATCATGAGGTTTCTTTTCCTAATCTTTGCATTGCTTCTTCTCTTCTATGTTTCTTCAGGTAAGGATGGGCTGAGCAAACCTGGGGGAAATTGAAGCAGAGGAGGAAAAAACAGAAAGCATGAAAGAAATTAGTGTTGTTGGTTTTTTTTTTAAAAAAATCTTATTCCCATTTTTGAGGAAAATTCTTGACTTGAATCACACACCACTGTTTTCACAACATCCAGAGGCACCTCCAAAGAACATATGGCCAGCTCTAGAACTCAGATAAGTGCTTTAGTCAGATCAGCTGTCCTTCTCCATCAGTCTTTCCGCTTATGAACCGTCTTGGCTACTAAGCTCAGAATTTTAGTGGTTGTTAGATGACGAAAGAATTAATATAACAGCAGATTTATTGTGTGCAATTGGATTTTTGCAACCCATTAGAAAACACTAACATGAATTGATGTTCACTAGTGGCAAATGCATGGACAGCTTTCTTGGCAAGATTTTGGAAATGGTTGGCCATTACTTCCATTTTAGGATTGGGAAGGAATGACTGGCACAAGATCAGCCAGTTGCTGTGCCTAAGACAGATCTAGAGTTTATGAACAGAGCAATGTCTATGTCTAAAGAGATTTGCCTGGTTCTTTCCAGGAACATATTGATACATCTCCCTTGCCCCTTCTTTCTTCCAGTTTTCTTTCTTCTTGTTCTCTTTCATGCTGCCCTTTATTAGTATATTTAAGACCATAGCATTAGGGCTGGCCAGTTGGTGCACTTTCTGCTTGGGATTCCCCTTCATTTTTAGGATCTTAAACATTTCCTATTGCTGCAGTTGCTATAGGCTTTCCTTCCATTGCTCGGCAGCCAATCGCATACATACAGTACCCATCTTGAAATATGAGGTTATCCCCAGGTTCCTAAATTTTTTTTCAGAAAACTCAGGCTCAACTGATTTTTTTCTTGCATATTGAAAGTAGTGTATTTGAAAGAGATAAACAGCTATGACATATGCTGGCTAAATGAAGTCAATAAAATAAACTTTCTTCTCTCCTTTCATTGATTTATTGTTGGTGAAATATATGATAGTGTTTTGATGACAACTGCTCACTCAAATAATTTTTTATAAATACAGGGCAATTAAGAAACTGTATAAGCGATGGTGGTTTCTGTCAGACTGGTCTCCAAAAGGAATGCGAGTTTGGAAGCCTCCCATACAACTGTGGCATTAATGCCCTCTGCTGCAAGCGTGGACCGGTGAGAGCCATTTTTCCCTTAGTTATGAGATGAGAAACATATGGGCATAGCATCTTTCTTCTGCAAAACTTTTCATAAGTATTAGTTGTTTGCAAGGTAGCAAGTTTTCTATATTTGCTATCAGCTATTGATCAACTGGAGTTTTATATCTGTTCATTTGTTCATCTGAAAAGCATAATTGAGAAGCCCCATTAACAATTTTTTAAAAAAGGAATCTGACTTGTTTTTTTAAACAAGTATCCATTTTCTTATTTAATATGTGCTTACTTGAACCATCAACACTTTTTCAGAGGATCTAAATATGCTGGGAAATGAAATGAGGTATAAAGGCTTTTCATTCATTAATCTTTCCCTATTTTGGAACACCAATTTTGGACAGACTTAGCATTATAGCACATACTGGAAGTGAGGATTATAGATATTCCACATTTATCAAGCGAGTTCTGCAATTTCAGCACAGGAAAACACCTGCACAAATCTATTGTCATACTTATATATACTTCATGTGAGCTGATTCTGTAAAACTATCTCCCAGTCCCTTAATTTTTGCTTATTTATTCTTACAATTGCATTGTGTTAGCTATTAGGATGCTACAACTTTAAGATATACACTTACTGATGACCCCCAAGAATCAGACTGTATCAATAGGTGGTTCATCACATGAAAAAAGACATTAAAAATGAGTAATTTTCTCTATGTTTACCAAGTGGTAAGCTGAGTAGCTTCTGATCTGTGAAAACAAACTGGAAGTGAACGAGGTTTGGTGTAGAATATGCTAGGAATGACTTTTTAACTGAAGAATGATGGCATAGCTAGGGTCCACACTGTAAATGCTATGAGATAAAAGGTCCATGTCCTTAATTTCTGAGCTCCATAGTGTTCTTATAAGGCAGTGATGGCAAACCTTTTAGAGACTGAGTGCCCAAACTGCAACCCAAAACCCACTTATGCATCATCGAGTGCCAGGTGGGTATTGCTCATTGGGTGAGCGTGGCCCATTGGGTGGGTGTGGCTGTGGCTGTGGTGGTAATGGCAGACTGGGTGGGACTAAAAAATTCAATCAATCAATTCCAACTTTGCAAGACCTTTTTTTCCCACGAGAAGTTGAAATTGACTGATTGAACCCTTTTTTTTTTTTTGCACACGGCGGCAGAGGCCTAAAGCAAAAAAGTTTTATAAAACCCAACTGAAGGCCTAGGACTGGGGCGATGATGCGTATGCCCACAAAGAGGGCTCTGAGTGCTGCCTCTGGCACCCGTGCCATAGGTTTGCCCACTGTTATAAGGTGTTTTTCTTGTAGGCTTCTCTAAAATAGGTGGATAGCGGTGTTGTTTACGGGATGCTAAGCTAGTTGAATATTTTTTTCTGATCAAGAGAGATTCATGCAGAACCTCAGTGTGACCTTTGGAAGAACCATGGATAGCTTGTCATATTTGAGCAAGTGAACAATTGAAACAATAAGCAATTAACTGAGTAGATTCACCATCCAATCTGAAATTGTGATCCCCACCTCCCCCACCTGTCTATACTACAGCCATTGCCTAGGGCAAGACACAGTCACATCAGTAATAAACTCTTTTGTTTCTTTTCTGCAGTGAAACCACCAACCAACAAGCAGTTGTAAAACCCTGGGATATTATTGCTATGTTCCTTAACAAGAACCTTGCTTCTCTAGGGTGGAACATCCAACAACTGTGGTCTTAACGGAAAATGTTGCAAACTGTTATGTAACAGCAAGCAGTGAAAAAACATTGTAATTAAACAATTTAATGAATTTGCATCAAATATTTGAATTTTGTATTGTGTTTTGAATGCACCTGCTGCAAATGAATCCTATTACTATTTGGAATTCTGAGAGACCTTTTGGCCACCTTGGTATTCTAATGAAATAATGAGCAATTGCACCCATAAATTTTCAGATGCTTCCATATGTCTTCATCTTGTCTCCAACTTATGCACGAAGAAGCTTAAACATTTCCTTAGCTAGCCTGATGGTTTCCCCATTGAGTAAGCAACAAGACCTAGTATTGCTGTGTGTATAATCTTGACCAGCTTCACAGATCACTCAGATGGTATCATGGTCAGTTGATTGAGAGGTGTGGGATAGACCCAGTTCCTACTGTCCAAATTAGGATGGATCCCTTTCTTCATCTCCAGTCTTTGGATATGACCTTCAAGGACTGTGGTGTAAAAAAAGAAATAGGTTTTAGATTATGGGTGTCATCTTGATTTTCCCCCCCACAACTCAGGAAGGCCAATTGGATGGCAGCAGATAGGTTTCTGTTGGCCAATGTTTGGTGGGTTGCACTTTATCTTGATTGTAATTTAGGGCCTTAAGTTACACTCCAGTTGTGCCACCACAGGTTAAATTGTTCCTGTGAATGCCTACAGTATATACAGTATCTGAAGTTTTAATGCAAAAGCCATCCTGAGTTCAAGAAGTTGATTTCTATAAGCTCTCCCAATCAGAAGCTCTGTGGCTTTTTGTACTTCATTTTAAACAAGTCTGGTGTGAAATGGGGGCATCCCAAAAGATCATTTTCATTGTCTTCTCCTTTACCAATAAGAAGACTAGGTAATGGCCACATGAGAAGAACATCAAAATTTATAAAGAAACATAAGCCACATGTATACACACATTGTGTGATATAGGTGCCAGAATTTAATCACTGATAAACTACTGAACTCAGAGCCTTGAGAGGGGGCTTGTTCTGAAGATAACTGTCCTTCCCCCCACTTCCTCCACAACACATTAAGCAGTCTTTTTAAGGTACAATACACGTCAAAGGAAGTGTGTGAATTTCAACAAATACATTCTCTGCTGAATTCGCCTTTCCACAACCAAGGTTCTGTATAGCTGGGACATGCAGAGTTTTTCTTAGACATCTCAACATGGCTGCTTGGGCCTTTCTTTTGGGTTGAACATCCCCCTTCCAAGCCCAGTGGATCCAGTTTTTTCTATTCTTGAGTCTTCTTGACTTTTCAAACCTTGATCCTTCCCCAATTGCTTCACTAGGCAATTTCATAATGGTGAAGCTGCAACATTCTCTTTTCTCTGTGGGCCAAGTATAGACACTTTTGCACCTCTGAGCTGCTCATCTGCCCTGTTAACAGCAGGAAGTACTACAACTGGCAATTGAGCAAAACTACAAACTTCACCTAGGACAAGAATTATCCAGCAAACACAATAGGGAACCTAAAGTTTTGAAAAAAAAAAAAAAAAAGGGAGGGGAGAAGTAGTTCTAAAATAGAGTGACAGGAAATACAAGTTTGCAATGTCTGCCACATCAGTGAACTATCTGACATTTCCACATTGTCATGACATCGTAACTTTTTATAAATAGACAGATCTGCTGGGCTTTTTATGGAGTCCTCCTAACTTTTCTTCAGTTCTGCTTCTGTGAACTAGCCGGAGAGATTTTAGAGGCAACTTCAATCATGAGGTTTCTTTTCCTAATCTTTGCATTGCTTCTTCTCTTCTATGTTTCTTCAGGTAAGGATGGGCTGAGCAAACCTGGGGGAAATAGAAGCAGAAAGTTGAAAAAAGAAAGCCGAACAGAAATTGGTGTTTTTTAGAAAAATCATTCCCATTTTTGAAGGAAATGCATGACTTGAATCACACACAACTGGTTTCACAACATCCAGAGGTGAATTTGAAGAACAAATGGACAGCCCTGGAATTTAGATCAGTGCTTTAATCAGACCAGCTGTCCTTCATCAGTGTTTCTGCTAATGGACCTTCCCAGTTACTAGGGAACTGGGCTTGTGCAACTCACTAGACTAGGGAACCCCAACTCTCGGTGTGTGGACCGGCATTGGGCTCCGGCATTTCAGAAACTGGGCTGTGCAAATGTGAAGTCCCTTCTGTGGGATACAGGTAATACGCAAAACTTCCGGTCCGCCTCTCTTTCCACAGAACCGGTTCCTAGTGTCCAAAAGGTTGGGAGCCACTGCATTAGACCATAGTAAAATTGGGATACAGTAAGTTGTGGAAAACTATTCTTAGTGGTTTCTTTATTTATGGTGTCCTTGAGTTAACATTGATCTCTGAAGACTGTGTGAACAAATCCCTGCAGTTTTCTTGGCAAAAATTTGGAAGTGTTTTGTTATTGCCTCTTTCCTAGAACTGAGAGAAAGTGATTGACCCAACGTCAACCAGAGGGCTTTCTGCCCAAGGCAGGATTAGAATTCATAGTCACTCACTTTCTTGCGTGGTATCTTAACCACCATACCAAACTGGCTCTCATTGATCTAATAATAATAATAATAATAATAATAATAATAATAATAATAATAATAATAATAATGATGTTGGAAGGGACCTTGGAGGTCATCTAGTCCAACTCCCTGCTCAGGCAGGGAACCCTATACCATTTCAGACAAATGGCTGTCCAGTCTCTTCTTACAAATTTCCAGTGTTGGAGCATTCACCGCTTCTGGAGGTAGGTTGTTCCACTGGTTAATTTTACAATTGTAACATATTAATTTCATCATCTTTTTGTAGGAGATGATGCAATTATTATTATTATTAATAATAATAATAATAGTTGGAAGGGACCTTGGAGGTCATCTAGTCCAACCCCCTGCTCAGGCAGGAAACCCTATACCATCTTGGACAAATGGCTGTCTCTTCTTAAAAACTTCCAGTGTTGGAGCATTCACTGCTTCTGGAGGCAGGTTGTTCCACTGGTTAATTGTTCTAACTGTCAGGAAATTCCTCCTTAATTCTGGGTTGCTTCTCTCCTTGATTAGTTCCCATCCGTTGCTTTTTGTCTTGCCCTCAGGCACTTTGGAGAATAGCTTGACTCCCTCTTCTTTGTGGTAGCCCCTGAGATATTGGAACACTGCTATCATGTCCCCCCTTGTCCTTCTCTTCGTTAAACTAGACATACCCAATTCTAGCAACCGTTCCTTATATGTTTTAGCCTCCAGTCTCCTAATCATCTTTGTTGCTCTTCTCTGTACTCTGTACTCTGTCTCAGCATCTTTTTTACATCGTGGTGACCAAAGCTGGATGCAGTATTCCAAGTGTGGCCTTACCAAGGCATTGTAAAGTGGTATTAATACTTCACGTGATCTTGATTCTATCCCTCTGTTAATGCAGCCCAGCACTGTGTTGGCCTTTTTGGCAGCTGCAGCACGCTGCTGGCTCATATTTAAGTGATTGTCTACTAGGACTCCGAGGTCCCTCTCACAGTTACTACTATTGAGCAAGGTACCCCCTGTACTATACCTGTACATTTGGTTTTTCTTGCCTAAATGTAGAACCTTGCTTTTTTCACCATTGAATTTCATTTTGTTAGATAGCGCCCAATGTTCAAGTCTGTCCAGATCCTCCTGTATCCTAAGTCTGTCTTCTGGAGTGTTGGCTATTCCTGCCAGCTTGGTGTCGTCTGCAAATTTGATGATTTCCCCATCTATCCACTTGTCCATATTGTTGATGAAGACGTTGAAGAGCACTGGGCCCAGAACAGAGCCCTGGGGCACCCCACTACACACTTCCCTCCATGGAGATGCGGTTCCATTGAGGACCACACACTGAGTACGGCCGGTCAGCCAGCTACGGATCCATCTGGTGGTGATGCTGTCTAACCCACATTTTTCTATCTTATCAAGTAGTAGGTTGTGATCTATTTTATCAAATGCCTTACTGAAGTCCAAGTAAATTATATCCACAGCATTCCTCTGATCCATTAATTTTGTCACTTGGTCAAAGAATGCAATAAGATTTGTCTGGCATGATCTGTTTTTGACAAACCCATGTTGGCTTTTAGTAATGACTTTGTTTGCCTCTAGGTGTTCACTGATTCGTTGTTTGATTATCTTTTCCAGGATCTTCCCAGGTATTGAGGTCAGGCTGATAGGTCTGTAATTTCCTGGGTCCATTTTTTTTTTCCTTTTTTGAAGATGGGAACTACATCAGCTCTTTTCCAGTCCTCTGGTAGTTCCCCAGTGCTCCACGATCTTTGAAAAAATATAGTTCAGTGGTTCTGAGATCACATCTGCCAGTTCCTTAAGAACCCTGGGATGTAATCTATCTGGTGATTTGAACTCGTCTAGGCTGGACAGGTGCTCACTTACCATTTTCTTGCCTATTTACTAATCTTATTTATTGAATTGCAGAATGTTAAGTGAATACAACCATTATTCTTTTCTAAAAAGAATTGCTTGCTAGGGGTGGTGGGAGAGGAGTGTTCCCAGAAAAAGTCAAAATGGTAAGAACAACAATGGGAGTTGTCCATGCCACCAAGTTCCCCCAATCCCCCAAATGTGTTTGTTTTCCTGGGCATAGAGTGAAGTATGTTTCATAAAACAAGCTACATGTTGCTTTAGGCAGCTGATTTTGTTGCAGGTTCACAGCAGAATCTGTGACTAAAGAGAGTTGCCTAATTCTTCCTAGGAACATATTGACACATCTCCCTTGTCCCTTCTTTCTTCCAATTTCTATTCCTTTATTGTTCACTTTCATGTTGCCCTTTATTAGTATCCTTAAGTCCATAGCATTTAGGTTGTGCGGTTGGTGCAGTTTCTGCTTGGGGTTCCCCTTCATTTTCAGTATTTGAAAAAAAATGCTACTTAGTTGTTAGATTTTCCTACTGCTGTAATTGCTATAGACTTCTTTTCCATTGCTCAGCAGCCAATCTTACACATTCCCATCAGCAAATATGAGATTATCCCCAAGTTTCTCAAGTGTTTTCAGAAATGTCAGGATCAGTATTCCATTTGTTACAAGAAGTGGAGTCTCCCAAACAACGAGGAAACAACATTTTCTGCTCTACTACTGTTCACTCTTGCAATATATCTTGTCCCAGTGATTTTATAAAGACCCAAGAGAGCTTTCATTGCTATCGCCACCTGTAGGTTGAGGAAAGGACTGGCTAACTGTGAACTTCATAAACTACTCTGCATGATGTTTATCTTAATCTGCTTCATTTTCTAAATAAATATAGAAGAAGCAATGCAAGGAATGTCAAAATTGGAAAGTGAACCACAGCTTCTTTTCAGCAAACCTTCTTTCATTAAAAAAAATCTTTGTTTTATAACCCCAGACAGTCAGCTTGGAGTCTTCTGGCTCTTTAATCATCCTGAATTTTAATGAAAGAAAAACATTAATTTGGAAGACAGCACTCTATGAAGCAAAGTTTTATCCCTTAACAAGGATTTATTGGGTCTATGACCCCCCCCAATGTTACCTTTGGATGATAATAGTATACTAAAATTCTTCTTCAACTAGTAAATCAATTTTGGGTAACTAAGTAAGCCAGTGATCTCTGCATGCAGCAGCCAGATGGGCAGACAGATGAAATGAGTGCCCCTTTCTATGTACATTGCAATGTTGCATGTTCCCTCACAGGACAGAGCTTGTGGTGAGAATTCTGAGAAAAGCAGGAAGATCCAATTATTGCTCACTGGATTAAGCTCCATGTAGGAACCACTTGTTTTTAACGAAGCAAGATTCCTCTTCTGTGAATTCATCCCCTCTGGTTATGCATGCATTTAATGCGCTCAGAATTTCAAATATGTCCTTCTATAGGTAGTGCTCATTTAGCAATCATTTTCCGTTCCAAAGATGATGGAAAAGAGCCTTTGTAATCAATCATCACGTTCATGACCTTCTCAGGTCTGCTTGCCCTAACAACCAAATTGCTAGTCCAAATTTTAGTTGCTAAATAAAGAACACATGTAGTTTATATCCCCTCTATCACATTTATGTGAAACTTTAGCATGGCAACCAGAGTAATATAGTGATGGATTTAGACTGGGGAGAGACCAGTCCAAGTCCCTGTTTGGCCACCAAGCTCCCTGGTGACCTTTGGCCAAATGCCCTCTCTCAATTTATCTTGCCCCATAAGAGATCCTATTCTGAGGATTAAATTAGGGATTCATGTAAAGTTTGGAAGCTGCTCAGAGAAAATGAGGATGTAAATAGAATAACTGTGAGAATAATGGTAGTAATTACAACAAAAATAGTAAGTAATGTATTGTAGAAAGTCCAGTTAAATGAAATTCATTTCAGGATAAAAAGATAACTTTGGTGAGTGACAAAAGAGCTGTCTGTGAAGAAAGGGTGCTTTGAGGAGCTAGCTGGTGTTAAGATAGCCTTAAACATATGGTTCTTTTGAAGGCCCCTCTTGAATCCTAAAATCTCTCCAAGCCACATCAAAAGGGCCCAGAGCCTGCCATTTTTTTTGCCACTGAGTCATCGATCTGTAGATTTGAGATGACTTCAGAGACCACCTGACCCAACCCTCTGCAGTGCCTCGAAACCATTGAAATCAGGCAGGAGTTCTTTTTGGACATCTTCTGAAAGGAATAGACTAAAAATGCTCAACTTTCAGCATTCCATTTGGCATGAAAGTACTTTATCCTGGCACATGTTTGTGCTAAAAGATATACTTAAAAGGATGAAGATGAGACTATATTGCTATCCCTCAATATCGTTTGAGAACCCATTCTTTTCTGGGGTTCACTAGTTTCCACATGCAATATTGGGGATAATGTAGTAGCATCCATGGAACAGACAAGAGGACTACATGAAGAAAATAGCATCATGTTGATAGAGTGGCAAGTTCTGCCCTTTTGTGCATTTATACAACATGCACAGAAAAGGGCTAGAGGTTCCTTCATATCAATATGATGCTGATTTCATTATTGCAGGTGCCTCTGGGATCTTTCTACTGATCTGACATAGGATTATTTTAAAGAGTGCAACTGGATAATCTTGTCAAATATTTGAAATCTTTGCAAGAGCCATACAGCTAGGAAATATGTTAGCTACATATGGTCAATCATATTATTTCATCTCCATTTTTATCGATTTATATATGAAATATATAACCATTCTGTTTCAATGACAATTGTTCATTCAAATAATATTTTTTCATAAATGCAGGACAACCTGATGCCTGTAAAAAGGATGGTGGCTTCTGCCAGGTTGGCCTCCATAAAAAATGTGTGCATGGAAGTCTTCCATACAACTGTGGCATTAATGCCAAGTGCTGCAAGCTTCCACTGGTGAGATCCATTTCTTTCTTAGTTATGATATGGGAAATATGTGGGCATAGCATTTTTCTGTTGCAAAACTCTATATATAAGCATTGTTGTTTGCAAGGTAATAAGCATTTTCTCTATTTGCTATCAGCTATTGGTCATCTGGAGTTTTATAGCTTATATCTGGAAAGCCTAATTGAGAAGCCTTATTAGCAATTTAAGAAAAAGCAATCTGACTTCTTTATTATTAAGAAAAAGAAAAGAAGACAAAAAGGAAGTGCAAGAAAAAAATAGAAAGAAAAAAATGCTAGTTATGAAGTAGAATGACTTTCCACCTTCTCTTAAACAATTATTAAACAACACCATTTTGAGCTTTTTCAACACTTTTCTGAGCACACATTTTACCTTCACTCAACTGAAAGTACCAAGTTCCTGAAAGTGCTTCTGATCTGGAGATTGTGAAAACAAATTGGAGGTGAATGAGGTTTGGTAGAATAGACTGGGAATGACTAGGACAGGGGTCTTCAAACTTGGCCCTTTTATGACTTGTGGACTTCAGCTCCCAGAATTCCTCAGCCTGGCACTGTGGCTGAGGAATTCTGGAAGTTGAAGTCCACAAGTCATAAAAGGGCCAAGTTTGAAGACCCCTGGACAAGCGTAATAATAGCATGGCTGAACTCCACATTATAAATACTATGAGATAATCTCTTTAATTCCCAAATTTCATACAAGAAATTTTGCCTGTAAGTTTCTCTGAGACATGTAGATAACTATTGTTGGATACTGGATGCTGAGCTAGTTTTTTTTTTTTTTATGATCAAGAGAGATTCAAGCAGAACCTCAATATGACCAGGCACAGCTTGTTACATTTTAATGATTGGACAATAGAAACAATAAGAAGTTTACTGATTAGATTCACTATAAAATCTGGAATTATCCTTTCCCCCTCCCACCTGTCTACACCTCTGTCTATTGTTTTGGGATAGACAAAGTCACGTCAGTAATAAAATCTTCTTTTTCTTTTCTGCAGTGAAACTACCACTAACAAGCACTTGTGAAAACCTGGGAGGTTATTGCCATGTTCCTAACAAGAACCTTGCTTCTTTGGTGTGCAATATTTAGCCAATTGTGGCCCTAATGGAAGATGTTGCAAACTGTTAGGTAACAGCAAGAGTTGAAATAACACTGTAATTAATTAATAAATTTGGATTGAACACTTGAATTTGATATTGCATTTTGAAAGCACCTGTTGCAAAGGGTGATTTGAATCTGATTAATGTGTTTTTACGAAGTGATGAGCAATTACATCCATAAACTTTCTTCTGTCTATGAGCTCATGAGATGGTTTTCATCTCGCCTCCACTTACACCTGAGGTAACTTAAATGTGTCTTTAAGTAACCTGGTGTTTTCCCTATTAAACAGTCAATGAGTCATTGTATTTTTGCCATGGGGATAATCTTGGCCACTTTTGCAGACCATTCAGATGATAGCACAGTTAGTTGATTGCTGGGAATGGGAACAGCCATGTACCTCTTCTCCTCTTCCCCATTTCTTGGACCTTCAAGGGCTATTCTGCTTCAGGTTGTTGGAGAGTCTGGAACTTTCAAGCTAGGCCCTTCCCCTATATCTACCATGTCTTAAGCCCAACCTTCTGTCAGAAAAACCAGATCAGCCTGAGCAGCAGTGGACCTGCCATAATGGTGCCTGTGGGCTGCAGGATGAAACAAGAGGGACATAGTTTGTGTTCTCTCTATGTGTGTGTTTCAGTGGAGCAACTCTCCCAAAAAACAACATTTTTCATTCTGGCTGGTGTGGTGAGACAATTCCCTCCCCCTTTTTCTGCCAATAAGAAGAGTATCAAATTTGGACTACACAAGAACAACTTTATAAAGAAACAGCAGTCATACATATACACAAATATATTACACATGATACAATTAGAAGTTCCTCTGATACCAACTACTTGTTGCAGATAGGGAGCTTTGTTACTTGATTCAAAGTTCCTTAGTTCTCTTGGCAAATTCCCACCAATTTGTATCATATCTTTACTACTTTAATTATTTCAAACTCCACCTAGACCTTCTGGGTTGTAAGAATCTGCAAATTATAGAAATGTAGGATCTGACTTCATTTATACGGGCGATTCATCCACTAAAGTATAATAAATATTAGTGCCTCTTCTTATACTATTATTCATGTATATGAGATGGTTCGCAAAAAGTTTTGAGAAGCTACTATGAGGATATGTACAGCATATAAGCATTTGAAGGATGGAGGGCAAGAGGAAGAAAGTGGCAAAGTATTGGTTGCAATGTTATACAAAAATGAAGGTTGCCTCCTGAATTTATGACAGAAGTTTAAATTTGAATAACACCAAAAAGAAATTTAAAAAAATTAAAAATAAAAACTGTCAAAAAGCTAAAGAAGACCTTTGATAGACCTATTAGGAGGTTACTGACTGTCAAACTACATATACAGTAGTACAATATAAACAGGAAAGTGGCATATTGGGATCCTAGTAATTACTAAAACCTCATTTCCTGTGGCCTTGCCTATCTCATGATATCAATAATGATTTTCTGGATTTAAATTAAACAGCTTTCCCCCCCAAAAATAACTTAGAGCTGCACATTTTAGAAATCCTGCAAAGGAAGGGTTTTTGTTTCTCATTTTATTCTAAAATTAAACTGCTTCAGAATTCAAACAGACAAGCAATTGCAACATAACACCCCAGACTTAACAATTGTTGATAAGAAAGACAAAAAAGTCTGGATAGTGGACGTGGCAGTGCCTGGAGACAGCAGAATAGAAGAGAAAGAACTGGAGAAGATAAATAAATACAAAGACCTACAAATAGAAATAGAAAGGCTGTGGCAAAAGCAAGCAAGGGTAGTACCAATAGTAATAGGCTCCTTGGGTGCAATCCCAAAACAACTGGAGCACCACTTGAACACCATTGGCATTGACAAATTCGCTATTAGTCAATTGCAAAAGGCGGCCTTACTAGGAACTGCTTCAATCCTGCGACGATATCTGTAATACCATCAAACATCCACATCTGCCTATCCCAGGTCCTGGGTAAGGACTCGATAGGTAGACAAAATGCCAAATCCAGTCTGAACATCTGGCTGACTGTGCGATGATCGATAATAATGAAAAATCCTCAGCTATTTCTGTCTTGGAACTTGAAGAAAAGAATTCTAAGTACTCATTGTACAGTATTTGCCTGCAGTTCTCTTTGAAGCCTTTCATTTTTTCTTTGGGTACATATTGGCACCTGATTATTGGATAATAATATAATCTTTATACTGCTGATCTGTGTTATTTATTTGAAAGCCATCATTGGGCAGTGGACTAATTTCCAAGCTAGGTCACCCGTCACTAAAAAAATAAACTGTCTTTGTATTCTATGATCAATGTTAATTTCCTTAATATATTCTTTTTTTCTTTCTTTCATAGGAATACTATATAGTTTTCTGGCTTTGGTTATGAGGAAAAATGTGAGATGATAATGTTAAAGTAGACAGAGTAGAATTCAAAGCACCACACCAATTTCTTGTTTATAAAATGGTTACACAATATATATTATTTTAATAGGTGAAACTGCAAGAGAAATGTTGACTTATATATTGCAAATATATTTGAAAGGCGTTTGCTTGATAACCAAAAGCTAGATTTTACCAGAAAGAAGGATGCGTGCTCATGAAATAGTGACCTCACATACAGTACTTTACTTTTCTTTACCAGTATACTTTATAATAATTCATTTGTTTATATGAAAGCAGATAATGTTTAGGCAGTCACACCAATTAGAAAAATATAAAGATTTCCTTCCATCACCCACATACTGTAAGTCATGCACCCTGGAGAGAGCACTTGTAAGTTTCACAGAAGCTATTAAGTGCTGGGTCTCCCATCTCAGTGGGCAAAATGATGGACTCACTGCTGCAGATTTTCTTGTGATTGTGGCATATACTGAGGTTGCGTTGGAAAGATGTCTGAGGAGACTTTGGACTTACAGCATCACAACTGGAGAAGGAGAGTTTTAAAAATGCAGCCTGTCTCCCCCCCAGTTATGTTATGTTATGATGGTAAACACCTCATAACATTCTGCTACATGAGTTTTGCTGGGCTCATGTATTGCAGTACAGATTATCCTAACGGTAACCAACATAAAGGAAGCATGATCTTTGAGCAGGAAAAGGTAGTTAACCAAACTTCAAAGATAAAATGACGGCATTGGCTAGAATTTTAGCTGGATGAGAGGTTTCTTTTTTGTTACCTTCCTTTTTGGTCATACATTTTTCCAGACCAAGTTTCAAGTGTGACTTGATCATCCATTTTTTTTTCCTTCAGAGCCATCTGAACCATGTGCATAGTTGCAGAATTCCTGCTTTCTTGAATGTACCCCTAGACTTCTTCCGGGCATACCTGCAACTGAATTTGAAAGGAAATGTTGCAACCATGGATGATTTTTTTGTGATCAAAAGGTATAAATATTTGATGCTCATCTCATTTTGGTGATTAAACAAGAGACATCTGTCCACAAGCTTTATCCACTTTAATGTATATTTAAACATTATATTTCACATCCTGTTCAAAAACTTCTTATTCCATAATATAATTCAGACACAAACAAGACAAAAATATTATATAATAGGGGGAATTAATAGTGGAATATTAGTAGAAGTGTTAGATTTTAATGTGCTATAAGAGAGAAGAACAAAACTTAAGAGAGAAAGAAAAGAAAAGAAGAGAAAAGAAAAAGAAAGAAAGAAGGAAAGAAAGAAAGAAAGAAAGAAAGAAAGAAAGAAAGAAAGAAAGAAAACCCCAAATCCTGTAGGAGATATATCTGCAGTCATAAATGTCCACGTCTGTTTTGGAAGGCTGCTGAAGTGCTCCTCTATAGCTGAGGATTAGGGAAAGAAAGGCCTTTGGAGACAAGATGCCAGAGAAGCTTAATTCTAGCAGCACCAGCCAAAGGTTGGAGAAGAAAAGGCAAAGGAGAGACTGGATGGGTTTTGTGGAAGTCATAGGCTAGCATGACCCTCAGTAGTGGGTTTTTACTAGTTTCATATGTTAAAGGACATGTAAGGGACACAAGCCATCTTAGCAGTGGTAACCTGTGTTTCTTAGATACCCTTAAAATGTTAAAATATGGCTATGCAAATGACACCAGCAGCAGTTTCAATGCCATGATAAGAATCAGAATCAGTTTATAAGCTGACCAGCTTCCAGTGATTCTAGGACCAGGTGATTTACAAATTGTTAACTAATTGTTATATGCTGCTACAAAGAAGTGCTTCTTGGACCCCAATAAGTGGCAGTGTCTAATTGATGGAATCAGAACTTCACCAATCCTGCCAGATCAAATTAGCCAGGTAGATATTATGGGAGACAGGCAGTAGTTCAAGTAACCAGTCCCTATGCTACCTGAAACCTACCCAGAAATAATTTAGCTAAGGAAGAAATAGTTGGTAGCGTGCAGGACTGGGACCAGAACAGATGGTGTTAATATAGAACTGCAATTGCACTATTTGAAAGAATAATGAAATAATAAGGAATAGAATTCTTCTAGTTAGACCTTAGGATTATAGTAAAAGAGAGGTTAGAACAAAGATTATAAAAAAATATGAAATTTAGAAGACTTAGAAGTACTCTAGAAATAGCAGTTATAGGATAGAGACATTAAATTAAAAGATGATCGGTAATCTTTTGTAATTGAAAACAATGTATTTTGTAATAAGACATTGTCCAAGTAGAAGTGATCTGGGTGTATATGCGTTTTTCTTGAGATGTGTACTATCCTAAATCTGGATAGTCTTCTGATGTGTTATGGGTCACGGTTTCTGAGCAGGCTAAAGCAATCCTCATCAAAGGATGCTGGGCTTGGAATCCATATATTCATGTATTGTAATTGCTGAAACTGTTTTTCTTTTCCTGGCCAATATTGTCTAATAATGGCAGTGTGACTGGTAACCACATTAAACAACTGCCGGTCTCCATAATGCAACTGTTTTATCCTAGGTTTTTTAAAGTAAGATTTTAAAATAGTAAGTGGTTTGTGGTTTAGCTGTAGTACATCTGTGTCATAAGCCTTGAACCACTGAAGATATGAAACAGGAAAAGCTATCTTGCAGTCTTGTAAGCATTAAATTTAGAAGTATTGGAAATATCAGTTCCTGTGGAAGAGCCAGGTGAAGTTAACAAGCTTTAACTTCTCACTTTTACCTCTGAACAATGAATATAGGAATATAAACAATGTTTATGGCAACATTATAATTGACAAAACTTTGAATGGAAATATGGCTGCATATCACATAGAGAATCATTGATTTTATAATGGAACATAGCTGAAAATAATCTATGTGTTGGCAGGATGAACAGGATATTTCTTTGTAGGAATGTAAATGCCTAAGTTAAAAATATTATTTCTTGAGTGATCTTACACCGAGTGCAGTGGAGAAAACAACATCCAAATTGTCTGAAAGTAATTGTAGTTGTTTCTCTTCTAGCTTATATGAAAACAACAATGGGAGAAAAGCAACTCTATATTTGCATTTGTAGCCTTCTACTTTAACATTGTTAACCTAGAGCGTTCTAATAAAAAGCCCATCTCTTCCTTCTTCCATTTGCTACTGATATAACCAAAAGAAATGCTTTACATTGCTTTTAGTTTTCCTTTCAAGTCTAAAGTATTTTTGTGTTTCCTACAAACTTTCTGGAGATATTATCTACTTGTTGGTATACTTCCTTGGTGGAACTATACTTCAATCCATCCATCCATCCATCCATCCATCCATCCATCCATCCATCCATCCATTGCTTTCTGGAAGAAATTTGTTTTTACTCTGTGCAATGGCTGATAATGTTCAAGCCTGAATGAGTTGTAGTATGATTTGGATCTACCTTTTTGTCCAGATCTTTAGATTAGATTTAATATGCATTTTGATTAGTTTTAATTTGTATTCTAAGCACTGCATGGTGTTCGAGCCTGACCAGCTCAAGGTTGACTCAGCCTTCCATCTTTCTGAGGTTGGTAAAATGTGGACCCAGATTGTTGGGGTCAATATGCTATAAACTGCTCAGAAAGTGCTGTAAAGCACTGTGGAGTGGTATATAAGTCTAAGTACTATTGCTATTGCTGTTCTAATAGTTCTATTTGTCAAATCTCTAGAATAGTTAATTACTTGGAACCCAATAGCAACCAAACCCTGTGATGACTGAGGATTCTCTCACAGTGGCCTGCATGAGAGCTGGCTGTGGAGCATTGGTCTCATTGTTGGAAAGGGTAGCTTTTCAGGGCCCTTGGAAACTCCAAGTCATTATGTCCCTCCCTGGTAAGATCCTCATCGTCCAAAGGCTCTTGAACAATTACTTTCAGACTGATTTCTACTTGCATCTATGGAACAAAACTCCTGGTCATTGGAGTCGGGAGAATGGGCAGGTGAGATCCCAGGATACCCTAGCCAGGGTGTTTGGTCATCTGATTCAGGACATAATTGAATTACTGATAGTATTTGAAGTGTCTTTCCCATTCACATCTAGGACCACCAGAGTGGAAAGGCAAAGAGTGTTAGGAGTTCCCTCTCCTAAGGAGGTCCATCTAGTTGGACCAAGAAAAAAGGCCTTCTCTGTGGTGGCTTTCTCTCTTTGGAACATCATCCCCATGGAGATAAGATTGGCCCCCACTTTGACCCACCTGATTTTGCCAACAGACCTGAAGACCCCAGAGTGGAATGAAGCCCATCAAATAGCTCATTTAATAGTTGTTGGCAGGGGTGCATATATGAGATTATTGCTTTTTTATTGCTTTTGCATTGCATTGCTATTCATCTTTTATTCTTTTAAGCCATCCAATGTTACTGAGAGTGAGTTGAGTGGCCATAAAAATGTTCTTAAATAAATAACATTTCTTCTACTACCCTCTGTGATTCCTGTTCTTCCTTAGCAGTTTAGTCAAATGGGCTGGTGAGACTGAGAGAAGTGGCAATAAAGGATGGCTAAATTTGGAAATGGAAACAGCCAATTTGAGGCCACTATTATTATTTTTTTGCAGACTTAAGAATGCATGGATAATGCATCAATTTAGTGGAGGGGAAATGTATAGTGAGAATAGATTTATGTGGAAAGAAAGAAGAATGGACATGAAGGAGAATGTCTTCTGTGAAAGAGAAGACTGAAAGCTTTTCTCCAAAATTGCTGCAGCGTTAAGGGCAGAATTAAAGAATGGAAATGTGCTCCCTTTTAGGTAATGGATAAAATTAATTTTCTAATAATATTTTGTTGTTTCTTATCATTTTTGATGTTGTGTTTTACTTAACTGATAGGGCAGATACAATGGGAAACAGATAGTCCCTCAAGTATTATTATCTTTAGTAATGTAATCCTTCCGTTCCCACACAACCCAAACCCTCAAACACACTTTTGAGAGTCACTTAAATAAATAACTAGCACAAGTTCATTGCAAGTTTGCTTATATTCAAAAGAAGCAAAAGTTAAGATTTTTCAACATCTTTCAAATTTGACTTTGGCAAAAAAGTTGCTCCGAAGATTGATAAAGAGCAGTTTGGATGAGCATTGAAGGAGTCAGAATTGCAAGAAGCAAGAGTATCCTTTGGTCCAATTTCTCAAACCTGGAAGAAGAAGCAGTAATTCACAGATTTTCTGGAGGAAAATTTAAACTAAACAGCAGGGACAGTGAGTTAATTGATACAGAACAACCCTGTCCCTGGCAATCTAAAAATTATAGGGCTATCAATGCATGTAACATAGATGTGTGTGTGGACAAGAATACCAATCTTGCTGTCAAGCAAAATCAAGCCTCTAATAGTGAGTGCCACACAAAGTGCACTAACCAAAGACAATAGGGGAACTCAGGCACCACACAGGTTATGTAGAAAGTAAACACAGGGCCAGTCATAAAAGACTCAAATGTCTATACACCAATGCACAGAGTATGAACAGCAAACAGGGTGAACTAGAAATTCAGGTTAATGAGGGCAGATATGATATTGTTGCCATTATGAAAACATGGTGGGATGAAACCCACACATGGAACACACAGCTAGAGGGATTTAAATTATTTAAAAGAAACAGACCAAATAAAAGAGGAGGTGGAGTTGTTCTCTATATAAGAAATAACTACACCTCTACAGAAATAGAGCACAACAATGATAAAAACTGTCTTGAATGCATTTGGGTCAATATAAAAGGGGGAAAAATGACATTGCCATAGATGTATACTACAGGCCACCCAACCAAACAGAGGAAATAGATGAACTTTTTGCTAGTCAGCTAAGGTATTTGGGAAACACATCACCATAGTAATGGGGGATTTTAACTACCCTGATATCAACTGGGAGACAAACTCTGCACCAAGTGGGTTCCTGGCAAACCTAGCAGACAACTTTGTCTCCCAAAACATAGAGAAGGGAACTAGGGGATTAGCCATTTTGGATCTAATTCTCACTAACAGAGATGAAATGATAGAAGGTGTTGAAGCCATAGGAACCCTGGGAGGAAGTGATCATGCAATATTGGAATTCAATATTATGGAAGCACAAGTAATAGAACACAGTCAAACTAGAGTCTTGGACTTCAAGAGAGCTAATTTCAAGAAACTTAGAGAGGGCTTGGGAAGGATTCCATGGATGAGAATACTCAAGGGGAAAACAACTCAAAAAGCTTGGGAAATTTTGAAAAATGAGATAAAAGCTCAGTTTAGCACAATACCAACAAAGAGGAAAAATAACAGCTCTCAAAAGAAACCAGCATGGCTGCATAAAGAACTCTCTGACAAATTGAAAGATAAAAAGGACAAGTATAGAAAGTGGAAAGAGGGGCACATAACTAAGTCAGAATATCAGCAAATAGCCCAAGCCTGCAAAGATGAAGTGAGGAAAGCCAAGGCTTAGAATGAACTAAGGCTTGCGACCAAAGTCAAAAATAACAAAAACAGCTTCTTTTAACATGTAAAAAACAAGAAAAAAGTGAAGGAAATGATTGGTCCATTAGTGGGTGAAAGTGGCAAGAAGGTGACAAGCAATAGGGAGAAAGCAGAACTATTTAACTCATTTTTTGCATCTGTCTTTACCCAAAGGGAAAAAACAGATCAACCTATCAAAAATAGTGCCATAAAAAACAGAATAGAAACACAAGTTAAGATAGGCAAGAAAATGGTAAGTGAGCACCTGTCCAGCCTAGACGAGTTCAAATTGCCAGGACCAGATGGATTACACCCCAGGTTTCTCAAGAAACTGGCAGATGTGATCTCGGAATCACTGAACTATATTTTTCAAAGATCCTAGAGCACAGGGGAACTACCAGAGGACTGGAAAAGAGCTGATGTAGTTCCCATCTTCAAAAAAAGAAAAAAAAAATGGACCCAGGAAATTACAGACCTATCAGCCTGACCTTAATACCTGGGAAGATCCTGGAAAAGATAATCAAACAATGAATCAGTGAACACCTAGAGGCAAACAAAGTCATTACTAAAAGCCAACATGGGTTTGTCAAAAATAGATCATGCCAGACAAATCTTATTGCATTCTTTGACTAAGTGACAAAATTAGTGGATCAGAGGAATGCTGTGGACATAATTTACTTGGACTTCAGTAAGGCATTTGATAAAGTAGATCACAACCTACTACTTAACAAGATAGAAAAATGTGGGGTAGAAAGCACTACCACCAGATGGATCCGTAGGTGGCTGACTGGCCGTATTCAGCATGTGGTCCTCAATGGAACCACATCTACATGGAGGGAAGTGTGTAGTGGGGTGCCTGAGGGCTCTGTTCTGGGCCCAGTGCTCTTCAACATCTTCATCAACAATCTGGATGAGGGGATAGATGGGGAACTCATCAAATTTGCAGATGACACCAAGCTGGCAGGAATAGCCAACACTCCAGAAGAGAGGCTTAAGATACAGAAGGATCTGGACAGACTTGAACATTGGGCGCTATCTAGATGACCTCCAAGATTCCTTCCAACTTTATTATTATTGTTATTGTTATTGCCAAGGTCCATTGATTAAACTATTACTATATGCTAATACTGATAATTGAAAGAGCCCAGGCAAGGCAAGACTGACTGATGGCTAAGCTGTTTTTTGATTGTCCCCAGTAACTATGATCTACTTAATCAGACATTGTTCACAAGGCTAGTATTCTGTGAATAGACATAGTGCATGTCTATAAATCACATTTTAGAAGCTACACAGGCTAGGTTGCAGTTACAGCCTAAATTGAAACTAACATACATACTATGCTTCAGAATGCTATATGAATGTAGTTATTGTACTACTATATTACTAGTGTTCAACCTGTGCCATCGAAACAGCTCTATGTGTAATATTGTGGTGGTGTTATGTTTGTCAGTATACCTTATAAAGACAAACTCAAGTGGTGAAAGTGAACTATAGTAGAGATTTAAAACACAAGAGGGAGCAATCTGCAAAGTCAAAGCAACCTTTATATTTATAGAAGCCAGTTTCTAAGTTTGCTCTCCCAATAAGTTTAGTTTCTAAGTTTAGAGCCCAGTAAGTTCTAAACACAGAATTTTAACTATTGCTTCGAAGAGAAGAAAGGAACTTTTAAAACAGATTTTTTTACCCTGCCTTTTTCTTTTCATATACAAGTCAAGGAAGAAAGCACGCCCATACTCTTTCCTCCTCATTTTTTGCCCACAACAGCAACCCTGTGAGGCAAGTTGGGCTGAGAGAGAGAGAGAGCAACTGGTCCAAAATCACCCAACTCATTTTTCATGCCTAAGCAGGACTATAACTCACAGTCGCTTGTTTCTGGGCCAACACCTTAACCTAAACTACCTCTCACATAATGGGGATGGAAAGAAATGGATGAAAGGAAACATTGCTTATGAGATGTCGGCTTATTTCAATGTATTAGATTGCATTTTAAGTTCCTTTGTGGAAATTCAACCTAGCTGAGTCCATGAAGTCTACAATGTTTGCTTTGCCAAGGTAATCTAAGTAGACTACATTAGTCATTTTGATACATAGAAAATACATGGTAGTTTCTTTTATGCTTGTTCTGGCTTGTGCCTTTCAGGATTAGCTAACTGATCTGCTCCCTGAAGTAGGATGACTTGCTTGTCTCTCCATGGTCAATGTGTACTCAGTGCCTCACTCTGGGAAAGGACTTGTCAAAATGGGGAATCAATGTAAGGAATAGAAAGAAGAAAAGCATATCCTTTGGCCACAGTGAAATAAAGATATAAAAACAATTTCCTGGTGCTGATACAAGGTCTGACTTGGTAATGTAATATCCAAGGGCAGGAGAAGTCCTATATATTCCAATTATGAGGAGCAAGAATATTATGTGGAAGATACACAAAGATAAAGATATTTAATATGCTCTAACCTGCACTAACTTGAATACATTATGCCCTTAGGAGAGACAGAAAGACATATTCCTAGTAATTGTAAATGAAAGATAGAATGTGCTCTTGTTTACCTCATTGATAAACAATTGATTATTAATACCTTTTTATGGAATTACAGTAAATATAGAAAAGAGGTGGTTATACAGGAACCTGAAATCACTACCTGTGTCCCTAACCATGTTCTACTGGTCTTTGAATTGCTCTGCTCATAGATGCTAATTGAGATCCTAATACAGAACTATAGCTAAGATGAAAACTGCAGGCCTCGCTCACTTGAGATATATGGATAAGTACCATATATGCCAGCGTACAAGGTGACTCGGTGTATAAGACGATCCCCATCTTTATCGCCAAGCTGCATTCCTAGAACGTCATCTTATACACCGGAAACTACCAGTATTTCCGGCGTATAAGACGACTCGGCATATAAGACGACCTCTGTCTTTGGCGCCGATTTCAGCGCTCGCGGAAGTCGCCTTATACGCTGGCATATACGGTAGCAGAAAAGGAAAACAAGGGCCAGCTGTGACAGAGAAAACACACAAGCCCAGGCAGAAACTAAAAGATGCCCTGGAAAATGAAAAGGTTAACAAGGGTGGGGAAAATGATCACCAGGTTACAAAAGAAGCAGTACTGCATAAGCAATATCTACATATTGTGCAAAAGAGACAATCAACATGCCAAAAGAGAACAAAAAGACCAAAACACCTGCCCAACAATCAACACCCAGATGAGCATAGATTAACTTCAAGATTAAGATTGGACCATCAATCAAGAAGCAAACAACACTCATGATGAAATCTTTTAAAAGAACTTCAAGGCAAAGATTTATTCCTCAAAGAACATTTTATTCAGAAAACAAAATATCAGCACTTACATAGTTGAATCCAAGACTAAAGTTCCCTCCCCCCCCATACAAAGTAACAAGTTGCAATTCCCACCCCAGAAAGGCTGTCATAAATCACATTCACCAATTATTCTAAAACTTGGGCTCTCCTCCCAACTTTTTAACTGGCCAAAACTTTATCTAACAGTGACCTTGATTCTCACCCAGCTGCAAATGTTATGGCTAATAGAAAACACTCAAGCACTCCTCCCTTCCCCCCTTCTACATCTGAGAATCCCAAATAACAGAAAAAAGCACAAGGAATGCAAAAGGTAAAATGGCTATAGTTTGTCAGTTGTCACAGCACTGACAATTCCATTCAGGAAACTGCCAATCAAGTTAACAGTAAGCAGCCCAACCAACTGCCCTTGGGGCAGTAGAATCACCACTCCCATTAACACTGAGAGGGCCAGCTGTTAGAATAAAAATCAAGAGCAAAACTTACTCCTTACTATCATAAAGGTGCTTTTTCAAAAGGCAACTGGACTTTTGGGATAACCATGACCTGGATGACTGAGAATCTTCATAGATTCTTACTCCTTACTACCCAGTTTCCCTGAAAGTAAGGCCTATCCCAAAAATAAGCCCTAGCTTGATTTTTGGGGGTGGGCCTAATATAAGCCCTACCCCCAAAATAAGCCCAAGTTTTCATGAGGCAAACATTTAAAAATCAAGCTAGGGTGGGAGTGGGGGTGTGTGGATCTGCTTCCCCCAAACCTCATTGCAGCGGGATCCCCCCTCCAAGGTATGTGTTTGTGAGGGTGCTTTCTCAGAGTGCAAATAGGGGCAGAGAGAAGCTATCTTTCACTTTAAGCACTGCGTCTTTAAGGGAATCTCTCTCTCGTTTGCACTTTTTCCTAAGACCATTGAGTTTTTTGCTTTGGTTTTGATGCTGCTCCAGGTGCCTCATGTTTTGGCAACTTCCTGCCTGCTTTTTGTGGTTTAATTTGGGGTGTGTGTGTGTTTTTACGCTCCTTCATGCAGCTCTCAAGTTTGCAAGCCAAGAGTGCTCCTACGAGGCTTGAAATGGGGGAGGGGGGAGGGAAGAAGCTACATTTCCCTTTAAGTACTGTGTCTCCAAGGGAATCCCTCTCTCATTTGCACCTTTTCCAAGGCTGCTGGGCTTGCGCAGTGCCGAGTTGGTTTGGTCTCTCTCTCTCTCTCTCTCTCTCTCTCTCTCTCTCTCTCTCTCTGAATGGTTTTTTCAGCACTTCCTCAATGTTTGTTTTGTTTTGCTGGAAGGCTGAGTTTAGGACTGTCCCTTTTCCTTCCCACTTTCTTAGAAGCAGGAAGTCACTGGTCTAATCTAATACAATGTAATAATAATAGAAATAAAGTGCATTATTTATTTGCTTATTTAGAAAATTTAGAATAAATATAATGCACTTAAATCATCCTGAAACCTCCCCCTGTCCCCCCCCCCCCCGTCCATGGAAAAATTACCTTCCTTGAAACCGCTCCCTTGTCCCAAAAAGATTGAGGAACTCTGCTGTACATTACAGTGCAATCTCTCAAGATGTTCCAAGCTATCTTCTCTTATTACTTCTATATGTTGTTTGTATTTATTTAAAATTAAATATATTTTAAGATATATTTGCCAAGCAACTCTTGGTGATTTACAAAGGAACATTAAATACAGATTAAATTTCAATAAAAAACAAAATGGACTGGAGAGAAAATGCACCTGTAACATACAACTGATCCAGATTCATACAAGAGCCTTGGGGGTGCAGTGGTTAGAATGCAGTATTACAGGCTAATTCTGTTGTAGAAATAAGAGACTGGAGCCAGCTCTTTGGGGAAGGGAAGGTTTATTGCTCAGGTTCAGAGAGCTAAACAAAGCAAAGGGTCTGAACCCCAAAAGCGGTTCTGTAAAACATATTTATACCCTTTAATACGTATATATTTCCTGATCACATAGTATTCCTTACATGGCTATTTTCTATACATCCTTGTCTCAACATATGGAAGAATACCAGACAGTTTTGACCAAACACGTGCTTATGTAAAAACAGGATATGGTCCAGACAGAGCAAGGCTAAATTGGTCAGCAGCTGCAAGACAGGAAACCTTCTGAAGACCCAGCAGTTTTAGAGCAACAGCATTTTTCCACTTTAATTCTGCCTACTGCCAGAGTTCAGCAGATTAATTCTCACCAGCTCAAGGTTGATTCAGCTTTCCATCCATCCGAGGTTGGTAAAATGAGGACCCAGATTTGTTGGGGGCAATATGCTGAGTCTGTAAATTGCTTAGAGAAGGCTGTAAAGCACTGTGAACTGATATATAAATCTAAGTGCTGTTGCTATTGCAATTCTAGCCTGGGGAAAGATACTAGTTTTCACAGCTTTCCTGTTAAGGTAACATGTTGTTCTACAGGGCAGGACAGCAACAGGGAAGTTAATAAGTTAAATCCATTTTAAATCCATTTCAATTTTTTAAATCTCTCATCTTTACCATTCTCAACACACTACTATTGTGTTACCAATGCAATATGCTTTTGGAAGCTAGGGAGAGTACAAAAATATATGACAGGTAACTGAAAACTGCCTTTGTGCTCTATTAGTAATGATTTTTTGGTTGCAACCTAAGAGATTTCTGCAGCTTGCAACTCGCATGAATTAATAATGCTCAGATGACATCACTTTTCTCCTTATCTTGACCCTTTTCTTCCCAGTGTCTCTTGCTTTCAAGAATACAGAAATTTGCAGCCATGAACATTTTATATTGTTTCACTGCTGTAATTTTTTTCTTCTTCCATGCTGCTCAGGGTGAGTGATGATTCAATAATATACTATACAAAGAACATCTTATTGTCATAAATATTTTGATGAGAATACTATAGTAATATTTAGCCCAATCACTAGTTTAAAAAGATCATAAGCTCTGCATGGATTTAAGCTTGGGAAAGCATTTTAGGAGATTGGCTCATATATTAGAGGTAAAGGAACAGTTGGAGAAATGTTCAGCTTGCATGTTTTATTGTATATACTTTTATGCTGACATATTTAATCATATTTCTATATGTAATATTTTCTATATATAAATTTTATTTGCTGTTAAACTAAGCCTTCCTTATGTAAAAACATCATACAAAAAAACCTTATAACCATATAATAGAAAGAAAAACACATATTTAAAAACTGTATTTCTATTTGCCTAGTTTGTAAAGATAATAGTATATCGATTCCAAGAACTTTCAGAGAACCTTCTCCATTGAATATTCTTTACTCTGGTATCCATCTGTCTCCCTGAAAAATTGGGCTTGGATTTTATTTTTGTAAGAAAAAATAGTCCGGTCAGATAGTTCCCCCATTACCAATTTCATTATCACATTTATCATATGCAAGGTTGGGAAGTCAAAGTAACACTATGGATTGAAAGAAATCCCAGGACTGTTAATAGCTAGTCACAACTACACTATATACATTTTTTGTCTGGCTGTTTCTCCCACAGTACTTTAGGTGAAAGCAAAATATGCTGGCCTCAGCCTTGCTGGCTTCAGAAAAGCTTGTATAACGTATCTTTTTAAGCCTGCTATTTTCTAAGGCTCTAGGCATTTATTTATTTGACAAATGTCTATATAGGTAGTTTCCAACCTATGACCACAATTAAGGCCAAAATGTCTCTTGTTAAGCAAAACAGTTGTTAAGTGAATTTGGCCTCATTTTACAACCTGTCTTGCCTTTCTTGGTAAGTGAATCATTGCAATCACAACCTTTTTTGTTAAGTGAATAATTGCAGTTGTTAAGTTAGTAACACGGTTGTTAAGTGAATCTGGCTTCCCCATTGACTTTGCTTCCCAGAAAATCTCAAAAGGTGATAACATGATCCCAGCACACTGTAGGCATTATAATTATGAGTCAATTATCAATTTTAATCATGTGGCCACAGGGATGCTGCAGTGGTTGTAAGCGTGGAAAATGGTTGTAAATCACTTTTTAGTGCCGTTGTAATTTCAAATGGTCACTAAATGAACCATTGTAAGTCAAGGACCACCTGTACTGCATGACTCCCAGCTCAACCATACAGCTCATGCCCTTTTGTGTTTACATGTATGATGTGCCATCTTGCCTATCTTGCCTAATGATTGAATTGTTTGTATAGTAGTAATGTTGAAAAGATAATGTGAAGAAAAGATTTCAAAGCTCTGATAAACATTTTACTTTTACAGAAGACCACTTTATAGAAGCCATTCTGCTTACTTGTGCATCAATGGGTGGATTCTGCATTCTACAACCCAATGAGACCTGTCCTTCAGGTATCCTCCTGGATGTGCCTTGTCATTTCAGAAGAAGGTGTTGTTCAAAGACTGATGCTTGACTCCCATCTTTACATGCTTATTGGATAATCAGCTTTCATCGCTTCCGCTAGTTAGCTGTACTTGATTTATCATGGTATTTCCTACTTGAGATAGGTAACTAAGTTTGATAATCAAGCCCCTCCACAATTTGGACACTTATTCAAAATTTATTTTGTGTATATGCTATGTCCCACTTTGCTATCATTATTGACAACTCCATATATTTTGCCAAGGCCACATTTATATCTCTAGGTCCCTCACTACTTATTTAAAGATCCATAATTCATTTGGATGGAATCCTAATGTGCAATGACAATAAAGAGAAAGAATAGGATTGCCTCAGTGAAAAATTGAAAGCACACAACTGTTTTCCAAATTAAGGAAATTAAATTGTCGGTGCTGAATTCTGAGGAAAATATAGGTTGAAAATCCTCTTAAAATGAGAAAAAGAAAAAAGGACATCTCTCTTGGAATCAGGAAAGAGCAAGTCCCCATTGGAAAAAAATCTGTCCATCGTTTCCTGATAATATTTTATTATTTCAATTTACTGATTTATTGACCCATGGAAGGAATTTCATTTGCCTTGTCAACTAGATTTAAATTAGTACCTCATGTTCAACTAAATGGGTTTGTAGAAAAATGTTGATTTTTTTCCCCAGAAGATGGTAATCTATAGATTTCACTGAAGTTGAGAGAGAAAATAATTCAGTTTTAGTCTTGAAAGTACAAATATGACATACCACCATCATCTTTGCTTTATTAAAACATTGGGAATATTTAACAGTCAGAATTTTAATTTGACCTAGTAGGTATATTTTATGAGAAATTTTAGAAATGCATAAACCAGATAGTGTTTATAGCATGTTAATGTAGTTTTACATATTTATATGGAATTATTTAATTATTTTCCTGCTAATATTAAAATAAAAATTGTCATGGGCAGCTGAAATCTTACAAAAGAAGATTCTGAGCATGATTTTGCTATTAGAGTTATTGTATAGTACACTCTGTTAAATTTCCTGTTTTTGGTATTGGGATGTAGATTGACCTCTTCCAATCAGTTGGCCATTGTGTCATTGTCTAGTTTTGGTGGCATGGTTTGGTTAGAAACTTTAGTGATTCTTCTTCTGTTGCTTGACATATTTCAGTATTCCATCAGTTCCTGTAGTTTCACAGTATGTTCTGAAATGTATAGAGGCATCATTTTGGTTGTTTGAAGAAATCATTGGAGAGGTTAAATTGATTTCCTGCTTTATTTCAGTTTCCTAAGTTATAAAATAAATTCCATTTTCCTCTTTAATGTTTTCAATTTTCACATTCCAGTTTCAATTACAGGCAACTCATCTTGCTTGCATGTTCTTCTGTTTCAAACTGAATTGAGCATAAAACTCATCAACCTCCTCTTCTTCTGCATTGATTGTTAGAGTACAAAGTTGAATGATCATTATAGTAAAGAGTTATCCACAAAGTCTCATTAATATTATTTAGTCATTGAATTGCACTGTAGCCAAGCACTGTTCTTGTTTTCAGTGTCCCAACTATAAAAACAACACCATTTTTCTTTGTTTTTCATATCCTAAGTAATAAACAGAGTGATCTTTTGATCAAAAGTGTCCAATTCCAGTTCATCTCAATTTCATGATACCTAAGATGTCTGAAGTCATTTCATCTTTCATTCTGTTGTACTTTACTTTGTTCATACTATTTACATTACATGTTCTCACTGGTATTCTCCTTTGCAGCTTCAGATTTTCTTTTCCTGTATGGCAGCATCAGCAACAAAAGCTTTAATCAAGCCACTAACAAACACTATTTACTACAAAAGATCATTAGATCTTTTGTCATGGTTCTGACACATGAAACTCTTCAAAGAACTTTGAGGCATTGTTTACCTTAAAGAATATTTATTCGAGTAGCATAGCTTTGGCATGTACATGTACATGTACTTCTGTAGCATGTTAAATACCGTCCTGTCTGGTACTATATCATTAATAATTTTATATTTTCTCTCCATGTGGTTTTCTTGGTAAGAAATACAGGATCGTCATTGATTATACAATATACAACATGATGTTTTTACTTAGCAGGAACTGAAAAATAATGTGGAAAAAAGTTAATTGTAATAAGCACAGTCATATTATTTATATAAAGCCAACAGAGTCTGATAATAACTTAAATAACAACATAGGTTAGGCATAAATAAAGCTGACAAAGACAAGATGGAAGCTGGTCGACCTGAGCACTTTTTTTTAAATAGCCACCACTATGGAAATAATGAAATACTGGTAACTGATATCATGGTTAATGAGAAAGGGAGGGAGAGAAGGAAGCAAGGAAGAAAGGAGGAAGAGGGAGGGAAGGGGGGTGGCAGGGAAGGAGAAAAAGAAAAAATGAAGAAGGAAGGAAAGGAAGGAAAGAAGGAAGGAAGGAAAAGAAGGAAGGAAGGAAAAAAGGAACGAAAGAAGGAAGGAAGGAAGGAAGGAAGGAAGGAAGGAAGGAAGGAAGGAAGGAAGGAAGGAATAATTTTCAATGGTCCCTGTCAGCTTCACCCAAAGAAATTCTTCAGTGGGGAAGCTGATAAAAGTCGCTCTGCTCCCACTGCTTTTTTGCATGACTGTGGTCATTCTGTTTCTCTCTCTTTAGGTAAGAAAATATCTCTGAAATGATGACACAACAGGTCACAGGTTATCTAGTGTTATAATTATTACCCTGAATATGTATATACAATACTAATCAGAACTAAGGAAGAAAAATATTTTTTTTTAATTTGAGCTAAACCAGCCTACCTGAATTGTAATAAGCACACTGGTTTATTTTGGTGCCTCAGTTTCATCATAAAATATTTGTGAAGTTGTTGTTTTAGGTAAAAAACTTTCAGCTGGTGTAGTTGCATATTCACACTCTGGAAGCCACCATATTCTGTACATTAGAAAAGGAATAAATTATTTCAAGTAGAAATCTATTTTATAGGTATGGAGCAGTGGTTCTCAACCTTCCTAATGCCGCGACCCTTTAATACAGTTCCTCATGTTGTGGTGGCCCCCAACCATAAAATTATTTTCATTGCTACTTCATAACTGTAATTTTGCTACTGTTATGAATCGTAATGTAAATATCTGATATGCAGGATGTATTTTTCATTGTTACAAATTATACTGTTATAATTTCAGTATAATAGTTATACTGAAGATCTGTGTTTACAGTAGCTGAAGCAGATTGGATTAAAACTGAATAGCTGCATTTGTGCAATTTATGAAGCTTGATTACTTTAAACTTGATATCAATGTTGCTTTTTTTGTGTGCAGTCTTAGTAAATTATGGAAATATAGCCCCTTTATTCTTCTAGTATTATGTGATTCAGAAAATGGGTCATTTCAGCTGGTCCAGTTAGTCCAGTGGTAGGCAACCTTGGCTCTTTTATGACTTGTGGACTTCAACTCCCAGAATTCCTGAGCCAGCCATGCTGAGGGGAAAGGGAGAGGTTTCCAAACTGAGCCATGCTGGCTCAGGAATTCTGGGAGTTGAAGTCCACGAGTCATAAAAGAGCCAAGGTTGCTTACCCCTGAGCTAGTCAGTGGTTCCTCTTCTTTTCTCCCCCCAGCTCCCCACCCCAGCTCAGTCAGCAGCTCAGTTCTGGAGCTGTGCCTGCCAGAATCTTAGTAGAGATTTTTGGAAGGAGGTCTTGTCCACTGAGGTAGAGGCAGCAGAAGAGAAATCCATTTCTTCCTCCCACCCCACTGCTGGTTCCACTGAGCAATAATCAACTGCTTTTGGTGCAGCAGATAGGGCAGGAAGAATGGGGGGCATTACTGCAGCAACTACAAGAAAAGGCCCCATGGAGCTTCTTGATTCCACACTAGGAGCAGATTCATTTTGTCCTCCCCCCCCCCCGGCTTTCCAGAAGCACACTAGGAAACAGAAAAAAGGCAGGCAGGAGGGGAAAGGGAAACACATGCTGCAGACCAAAACATCCACCCAAAGCAGCTTTCATCTCCAAAGCCCCCCCCTTTGATCTCTTCCTTTTTAACTGCCTGGACCAGTTTTCCTTCTCCCACCTGTAATGAAATGGCGCTCCCTTCCCCTGCATCCCACAAGTAGGAAGCCATCAAGGGGGGGGAGGAGGAGGGATTGAGCAGCAATCAATAATAATAATAATAATAATAATAATAATAATAATAATAAACTTTATTGTCATTGTATGTGTATACACAGTGTACACATACAACGAAATTTATGTGACACCCAAAGACCAGATCCCACACACATAATCCCCAAACACACACCTACTCACCCCTAAAACCACCCAAGTAGTTTTGTGATGTACAAAAAGTACATGCTGTCTTACAGAGGGTAGGTGGGGGAACAGTGGGCAGGAGAATCGGTGGCAGGAGGGGAAGGGCTGTTCTGTGGGGCTGCCTCTCACCTCTTCAGGCAAAGACTACTGGAGCTGCGGCTGCTTTGGCTGCCCACCAGACGGGCGGTCTCAGAAGGGACGCAAACTCCTCCCCCTGAAGGAAGTCCTCTGCTTCCCCCCAGACTTGCCATTCCCATCTAGGCAGGTGATTCCCACTGAGCCCACCAGAACTAGTGATCGGGGCAGCAGAGGAAGTTTCTGACTCCGGTTAGCACCACTCGGTGCCTTCCTGCACCCAGGAAGCATTCGGACTAAGCCAACCTTCCGTGGTTTATGGGGCAAAGCCAAGGAATATCATGCCGACTCCTCCGCAGAATACAAAGAGAGACCAGCTCGGCTGTAAAAAGGCTTCCCTGGAAAAAACGCTCCTGTTTGATTCAGCTGAAGGACATCCGGGACTGCATGGAGAACCTTTAAATCCATTCCCCGATCCCGAGGTGGATGCAGCCGTCGAGATGCAAAAGAACACCGCCGCGTATCTTAGACTAAGTTCCTAAGACCATCGGAAATATGTGTTTTCCGATGGTCTTAGGCGACCTCTGTGAAAGGGTCGTTCGACCCCCAAAGGGGTCGCGACCCACAGGTTGAGAACTGTTGGTATAGAGGATTAGGTCAAGGTAAAGATAAAGGGGTGCCTGTGGATTTTACTCCACTAGTCATTGCTGACTATAGGGGGCGATGCTCATCTCTGTTTCAAAGCCATTGAGACAGCATTGTCCGAAGACATTTCTATGGTCATGTGGCCAGCATGACCACATGGAGCTCTGTTACCTTCCCACCAAAGTGGTACTTATTTATCTACTCGGAGTTGTATGCTTTTGAACTGCTAGGTTGGCATTTTTTAAAATTGCCATGAAATAAAGGGGAAAATAAAATGTTAAGGATTCTGCAATGGATGCCTTTGAAGACTTTTTTTTAAACAGCTTGGAGCTCTTTGATCTGAATACTATACATGCTATCATATATCTTTGCTACAATAGCATATAGCCTACAAACAGAAAATTACAAGGATGATGTCTTGTACCTTACATAATTTTATAGGGTAGAACAAGTAATATTTCAATATGCCCATTAATCTGATAGACAGTGATCTATCATGTCCCATGTAGCTGGAAAGACTAAAGAAGCAGGAAAAGTACAAATTTCAGTGGTATGTCTTTAATACCAGTCTTGAGTAAATCCAGTATGTAGACAATTAATAGCAATTTTCCAGTTGTATTATAGTTATTAAATTAATATAGATATTTTGTATTACTATATATTCAGTATTGATGTCTGAATTGAACAACCATAATGTAAATGCAAAATACCAAATAACAATTTTGAACTGATCCAAAAGACCTGTATTCTGTACCCTGGGAAAACTGACTTACTTGGTACAGCACTGATTCACAGTGTCCGTAGTAAGCAAAACAGTCAGGACAGGGAAGGTCTTTTGGGTAACAGAAACCTTTAAGACGCTGTTGACATTCAAATTGGCCTCCAGCAAGATCTATATGAAAAAATAAATATATATATTTAAAAATCCTTTGTGCATTATACTGTATATAAATACAAACATATATGAAGGTATCTCACAGATATACATTCCTAAGTATGATTCTGAATGAAATATTTTATTCCAAATTACAAATGTGTCAGTGCATTTAAAGATAGATAGATAGATAAACAGATAGCTAGACAGATAAATAGAGAATATATATATTCTTTGTGTATGTATATATATGCATATGAGATCACCTTTATTACTTTATTATTGAATTATTATTCTAAAGAAGAATATTTGTGGCTCAGAGTTGATATGAAGGGTTCTTGGTGTTCTCTGAGCTTGGTTGTTTCCTTGCAGACATTTCATTATGTACACTTGGTAACATCATCAACGCTAGCACAGTACTAGCACTAATGATGTTCTCTAGTTTGGGTAATGAAACATTTGCAAGAAAGCAACCAAGCTCAAAGGGCACCAAGGACCCGCCAATTATTATATTATTTGAATTTATTAGCTGCCCAGCTCCAATGGAATGTTATGATATGTGGGAATGACCTTAGAGGTGCAGCAAA
Organism: Crotalus tigris; assembly: GCF_016545835.1. Taxonomy (NCBI): domain Eukaryota; kingdom Metazoa; phylum Chordata; class Lepidosauria; order Squamata; family Viperidae; genus Crotalus; species Crotalus tigris. Next base: position 342,455 of record NW_024096502.1, read on the forward strand.
TATTTCAGAAGAGAGACCCTCCCTAGTATCTTGGACTGTAAAGACTATGGGTGGGTGAGACTTGTAAGATTCTTTTAATGTCAGCTTACAATAAACTCAGAGTTAGTATTGGTGTGCTTTTTGTCTAAACTATCTTGTCTAAACTAGCCATGGGAAATTGTGAGTTGTTGTTGAGGTAGTGAGCTCTCTGGATGTCAGTTTGTTCCTCTCAGCAAGGTAGTTGAACTAGAGAAGTTGGAATGGTAGGGAGTTTGGTAGATTATTAAATGTACAAAGGTGGGAAGGTTCTGAAATACCCACAAAGAAGGAATGGTTGGTGAAGATAACAGAATTTGCAGAAATGCACACTGGAATTGTTTCATTAGGGAATAGCCAATGACTACATTTATTAGTGACTAGAAATCTTTTGTGGATTTTTTTTTGCTAAAAATTGAAAGAAAAGTAACATGATTTATGAGTTTGATGATTAGTTCTCCAGAATTTGCACAGTGGTTAAAATGGTTAAGACATTTTTCCTGAAGTAGAAAAACCCAAGTTCAATTCACACTTGACCACATTGTTATTGAGTGACTTAGGATCAGCAATTCTCTTTCTACACAAATACTTCACAAGATTATTGAGGACACCTCTGTGCATGCCACATTAAGGTCTCTGAAAAAAGTAAAAAAATGCATGGAACAACAAACCAACAAGTAAATGATGCAGCAGGAATTTAGATTTGCCTACAACTCTGCAGTAAACAGGGAACTATAATGAGTGTGGTATAAAAAGTGGATGGTGTCCAGTATGTGTGGGCCTTGTTTATACATGAGTTTTTAAAATATATACTTAATAATGGAATGCTATTATGGATATTTTATATACTATTTACAAGCATATTCAGCATATCTAAAATATCACATTGAAAGGACCTAAAATATTTCATAAAGACATCTAGCATAATTCCATCTCACACACTGTGACTATATTAATGTATTAATGTAATATATTACATTGCAATGTGCTTAAAGATTGCTCATTTTTGTACCTGGACCAACTACACCTTTCAGAAAGAGAGTCAAAAAGAAAAGATGATAGATCTTCATGGCTGATGGATCAAGTTCAATGTTCACAGACCAAAAGTATTCCTGTTGGGAAATACAGAGTTAGTATCCTCATTGACAAAGGTGAAAAAAGCAGAGCTTTCTTTCAGCAAAAGTGAGAACTGCTGTCCTGATCCAGACTGAAACCAAAGCCTGTCTCCAACTCTGAAGTTCTGAAGCTTCTTGGTTTGGAGAAGCAAAATGTTTTCTTGTTCTTCCTCAAGGAAAAAAAAAACCTCCAGCTGCTTTTTGAAAAAGCATCTTTGAGGCAACTATGACCTGGATAACTGAGAATCTCCTCAGACATCCATGCCAAAAAAAAAAAAAAAAAAAAGATTATCTGAACAGACACTGATTCCCCTGCAATATGTTAGAATTCTGTGGTGCATTTCCAGGATGCACATCTATTCCTGTTGATTCATTGGAAGTACAAGTATGAACAAATCAGGACTCCAGGAGAAGATGCTCACTTCTACCCAAACAATTTAGTGTATCTAAGAACTAGGGTTACAGAGACTCTGTTGACTGGCAATCTCATAGTCTTTTATTTTTATGCTCTCATAGTTTAGCTGCCACTCCCAGTTATCAGAAGCAGCCAAAAACACTTTCTAACACCTGAAGAATATTTTGTCAGGAGCAACTGAAACTCCTTACTACTTCTCTCAAAGAACTTTTGAGAGAATATGCATGCCTTCTTTCTGTCCATGATGCTATTATTTGTTTATATCTGTAAGATACTTACAAGATATCTTTATCTATGTGCTAGTATGCATGCATCTGTATGTATGGCTTCCCTAACTTTTTGAACTAGAAATGGAAGACTGCTACAGAACCTATTTCTTTCTGGAGACAGAATCCTTTGGATAATTTGTCTGCTTCTTGATAACCAGCCTGTCCTGCTGAACTCCATCTCTCAATGCACAATGTCCAGTTTTGTTCATCTAAGACTGATTCAGGCATCTATACCACTTTCAGATACATTCAGAGTTCAGGATGCTGTGAGCACAGATATATGTCTGCAAATCAATAGAAGTCACACATACTACAGGGACAGAAATCTGCCATTTTGTTTTGTTTTTTTTACCCTCTCCTATGAATGCTGCAGACCAAAGCTGACATTTTATCTTGATTATTTAGCATGTATTCAAATTACTGTGTCTAAGAATATTCAAAAATTTAAGGACTGGAAAAAATACAGAAATACTGCTATCTGGAAATAACCAGAATTCTTGCTGATTTCAACAGCAGATTAAGCAGCCATGATCTTCCTTCATTCTTGCTCATAAATTGGGCCTAAGCACACCTCCCCTGCAAGTCCCACTTTTCTACACTTTCTTTCCTTTGAAAAGAGTAAATTTTTAGTGAACTTGGGAAAAGAATGGACAGATGGTTGGGAAGTGGTTTGTATTAAAAATTGTTGTACAGATTTGATCAGCAACAGATCATCTCACAGGGTTGTCATTGTGGGGAAAATAGGAGGAGAAAGGAGCATAAGATATGCCACCCTATTTTATAAAAATAAAAACAATATAATTAAAACAACAATAAAGGCAGGATATAAAATAACAATGAACATATGAAGATACAGAATTTTTGGAAAATAATAAATGCATTTAAATCATATTTTAAGATAGGGTGACAAAAATGTTATTCCATTCTCAAGTCAACCTGATACTTGCATGGGAAATACATTCTAAACAGTGTTCAGATATATTTCTTGCATTCTTCCATGTCCACTTTCCATCCCTGGGTGTTATGCCTTTAAGGCAATCTGAGTATCATAAGGCATAAGAGTCAAACTCCTTCCTTTTCTGTTACCTCAATAACCTTGTTCCCTTACTGCATAAAACTAATATCAGTGAGATTTTCATAATATTGTACAATTATTTTTTTATCTATTAGTCTGTTTCTAATGGTTAATCTAAGACTCAAATGTCAAACTCTTGAGCAAGGATGAGAAATCCATGAGTTGCAGGTGCCCTGCTCCCCTTACTTTTCTTTTGCGATCTCCAGAATCACACAGCCAAAACTTGGGAAGAAACAATCCAAAAATACAAGAAAAACTAACATATTAAATCTTACCATTCCTGGAAAAAGCTTATCTCCATTTTTAGTAAGTCTCATTCCATGCCCTATTCTGACATCTTTATACATCATTCTATCCTTACTAGTTATAGGAAATGAGAAATATATAAAAGCTTGCCTTCCATGATGAAAAACTGAAGGTTAGCTAAACAGTCAAAGAAAGAGAACTGCTATTCCCTTGAGAGATGCCCCCAGCTCATATGAAAGTCTGCTTCCATCTGCCAATTCTTACCTTTTCCAGTACTGATAGGTGGACAAAGCCCAAATTTCATCTATGGTGGTTGCTTTTGTCTAGAGGGTGTTACCAGATCCCTCCTACTTTCATCTGTTTTTCCCCATCCCTTTGTACTTTTGTATAAAAGGATGTTAAGCAGGTCCATAGCAAGTTGAAAATTGCAATCAGAGATTTGGGAAGAATGGTCTATTTGTACCAGAAGGCAGTCACAGATAGTTTACAGAGTTTTAAAAGAGTAGTTTATCTTGACAGTACCCCTTCAAAGAGCTTTGGCAAAGAAAGCAAACCTCAGCTTCCATATTCTATGCAGTACTACTTACTGTAAATGTGACTGAGATTCTGTGCACCTGCAGAACCCTCCTGTTCTTGAAATGTTTGAATGAGACAGATTTATCTCAAATCAAAGAGTTGGTTCTTCTATATACATCTTTGTCATAAAGTAACATCCAAAGAGCTGGTGCTTCAGACATTTCCCAATGGACACACTACACTACCCTTCCCCCCATTTGCTACCCAAACATCGTTTCAATTGGCTTCTGAGCTTAGTCACAATTTCAAGCATGAAACTGGGTTTATTTTTCTAGCCAGCTGCAAAATAAAATTTTCAACTGATTCTCTACAAGTAGAAAAAATAATAATCCCTTCTGTTGGTCCCATTCATTAATATAACACAAAAATACATGTTTATACTCACATATATATGTAGCCATAGCTTCAGGCAGTTTAGCGAAGAATGCTGAATTATTAAATTATGAGACAACAGTGATTGTGCAATTAATAAACAAGTCCAAAGTATCAAGATTTCCAACAAAAGTAAAGAAATCCAAAGAAAGTTGGTAAGATACAAAATTAAATTAACTGACTGAAACTTTTTGCTTTTATACAGATAGATTTTTAGCTTGTGAGAAACATCAAACTTGTTTGGCAAGTCTGGTTAGGGGAATTTTTTTCTTTTCTTTCTTCCTATACAAAGATAAGAGAGAGAGAGATGAGAGAGCAATGGATGGAAACTAGTCAAGAAGAGAAGCAATGTACAACTTAAATTTCCTGACAGAACAATTAATCAGTCGAACAACCTGCCTCTGGAAGTTGTGAATGCTCCAATACAGGAAGTTTTTAAGAAGGAATTGGGCAATCAATTTGGCTAAGTAAAGATATTTAAAAGAAAGGGAAAATATAGGAACATTGATTTTTTTTCTCTCCTCTCTGTCTTCTATGCAACCATGTGATATGTTTGTCAAGATTTGTGCCTTCCCTAATTTGAGTTAATTGAGATTTATAGTGGGAATGACCAGGGTGTGAAAACTGAGTGTTCTGTTTTCTTCTCCTTTACTCTTTGTCTTTGTATGTGTGTGTGTCAAGGTCTTTGTGTGTCCTCAAGATAAATATTAACTGTTGGGTGTCTCTAATACCTAGAAACAAGAATTTTAAAATTCTGCTAGAAATTCTGTTAAAATAAGCCATCAAAAGGAAAATACTCTACCCTGTTTGCTCGGCGAGCAAAACAGGGTGAAGAGAAATGTGTTATTTTCTTACTTTCTCTCTGTATGCTTTTAAGAAACAGCCCAAAGTTGTCACGAGGGAATGTGTAAAGTTCATTTACAGGAAAAGTTTCATTCTTGCATTTACTGTATGTATTTAAGTGGTCTTCATCTATCTACTTAACGTCTGCAATGTTAACTCTAAGGCAGAGGTTCTCAACCTTTTTAATGCCGCGACCCCCAACCGGTCGTAAGTCGAGGACTACTCAACTGGTGCAGCACTGTTTGCAGAATGGGACTTTTGGCGGGCTCAGCAGGGCAGAGACAGCCTGGACAATTCCTATTGGCTTTTGAAAGCCAATAGAATTAGACTCTATTCAAGAGAGTCTATTCTATGGCTTTCAAAAGCCAATAGAATAAAAGGGAATAGCACAGCTAAGGAAAAGGGGAAAAAAATGGCGGACTGCGTTGTTTGGTGACCCCCGTGTAATAGTCGTTTGACCCCAAATGGGGTCCCGACCCACAGGTTGAGAACCACTGCTCTAAGGCCTTTTCAAACTCTGCCTGCAAGCTACTGCCCCCCCGAATTCCACTTCTCCATTTCTTATGATCAGTTCTCCATGCCTTTGGACTGGACCCTGATGCAGATTTTTCTTCCAACAGTACCTTAGATCAGTAGTGGTGAACCTATGGCATGGGTGCCAGAGGCGGCACTTGGAGCCCTTTCTGTGGACACATGTGCCTTTGCCCCAGCCTTGCCTCCCCCCATGACCCCTTCCTCACCAGCAGCCCCCCTAGAGGAGTCACCCCTGAGCATGGCCCACGCGGAGCAGTGCAGCCAAGGACATGGCAGCCAGGCAGTGTAGATAAGACTCTGCCCTCACGCCCCATTGCATACAGTTGATGCTGCAAGGTGCGGGCAGAGGGTGTGGCCACCATGGTGCTGCTGGGCTGCCTGGGCAATCTATGGTGGGCCATGGAGGCAGTGAGTGGCCCTGCGGGCAGGCTGGGTGGAGGATGGTGTGGGGGCAGAGTGGGGGCATGGCAGGGGTTGGAGTGGGGGCGGGGGCAGATTTTGGGCACTCGGTCTCTAAAAGGTTCGCCATCACTGCCTTAGACCAAACTGGCTCTCTATGGTAACATTAAGGTAGATAGAAGCAAAGAAGAAGATTTATATCAACCTAACAGTCTAATAAAGTAGAAGATACCAATACTATTTTATGATTGAGCTTTAGACAATCATATAAAATCACTCACAATTTCAGAGTATGTAGCTGAACGACTAACACTGAAGTTTAAAAAAAATGAATTGATACACAACATGAAGTGTTCTACAAATGAACTAAATAACCAGGAAGTAAAGGTGGAAAATATATGATGAAATGGGTGGGGATATTTAAGTTTTAATTCTATTATATTTCTGGCAACTATTAATTCTATTCCTGTAAAGGTTTGGCCCAGATATTTGATCTAAATTGGCACATTTCATGTAAGAAACTATGCTGTTCCTGTAAAAGCGGTTCTGCACAGTCCACAAACAACACAAAAGATACATTCATAAATGAAATGTTCTCAGCTGTGGTAACTGTTTCCTAGTTAATGTTGGTGTGGCTCAGTAAACAGAAGGATTTCTATATATCTCTATTTTATTATATTATCATTGCTTCACATGACTGATTAAGTGGAAAATTTTTTCAAATGTTTGCTCTTGTTATACAATAGATCATATAGAACTTTGCTTAAATATTCTTGGTTGTTCTGCTGACTGTTACAACAGAATCTGGCTCTGGGAAAACCAACCAAGACAACAAAAAACAATTACCAGGCAAGAGCTTATGCTGTTGTAGCTGTCTGTGAAGAATAGGTGATAGGATTTTATCTAGCCTGCTGCATATGGACATTGCCCTGATATTGAAATAAGCACATCCCCCAAAATCTGGGAGCCAGTGTGGGTAGTAGTTGGACTAGTGCTGGACTAGGAGTAAAGAAATCCAACCATCCCTTAGGCACAGCTGGGTGATATTGGGCCAGTGATTCTTTCCTAACCTAGATGGAAACATTTATCTATTGACACACATTTTATGAACATGGGAGACTATAATCCATTATCTTCAATTGTAAAGGCCTTCATTCCACAGAGGACAGTTTCAGGCTGATATTTATTTGCATTATAGTTAAGATATTTATTTGCATCAGTAAGTTAAGATGATTATTACTGTACTATTAATATGTAAGAATAATATGAAATTAAAACAATGACAACACTTAAATAATAAAGCTAATTCCTATTGTAAGTTTCAAAAAGAGGTGACTGATATAGCTTAAGAGCCTCATGTTGTCCTCAAGCATCTTTTTGTGGCCTCATCCAATTCTACAGAAAATTAGTGGCATTTTTTCTTGCTATGTTAAGACAGTAAACATAAAATAATTTTATCTTATTTAAAATAATAAAGGAACTTTCCAAGTCTAGGATGACAACATATGAAAATATAATCATAGGTATGCATGGCTTCATCAGTTTCCTTGATAGACCTACCATGACCTACAGTTTCATGTAAAGTATTATTTGTCTATTTGGCTTCCTGTCTCAAAATTTTGCTGTCATTGGAGATGAAAAATGAGAAAAAGGGTATTTGAGTAAAAGTTTCATAAAAACTCTGAGTTCTGAAGAAAGAGAACGTGTATTGTTTACAATGCCCAGTGTATTGCCTTGGCCCTGTAAAGCTTCTCATGGGACTAAGTGTATAGGGAAGCTGTAGCCATTACCTCCTAAAAAGAAAGCTACACTAAGAGACAACAGCCCACTTTGTTCTAGTTTGTTAAAATACAACTAACAAAGAAATGATCATCAGTCAATTGCAAAAGGCAGCTTTACTTGGGATAGCTTTTATCCTGTAACAATAGCTTTAACACTATGAAACAAACAACTGCCTATCTCAGGTCCTTGGGAAGGTGGACAACAATGTCAAATTCAGTCTAAACATCTCACTGACTACAATAAACAACAACAATAACAATAATAACAATAACAGCAATAATAATATCAGGAGTGATGAAGAAAAAATGGAAGTCTTTATTTGCAAGCTAATTGCATGAAATGTACAATATTGTCAAGATTGAGTTGCCAAAATTACTGGAAACTTTGCCAGAGGTTTGAGTTTAAATGCAGCAAGACCCCCTGGGACCCTCAAGTTGAGAAGGTTTTGGAAAAGGAGCAGGTTAAAATCTTATAGGACTTTCAAATCCAAACAGGCTGACACCTTATTCTTAACATTCCTGATATAATAGTCATTGAAAAATGTAAGTATGGAGCATTGATGATGTTATACTGGATGCTGCTGGGATTGAGAAAAAGCAGCCAGAAAAAAAAAACGAAAAACGAAAAATAATAATTTACAAATTGAAGTTGAACACCTATGGAAAAGAAGTTTATCTAAGCAGTTGTTTGTGTGTAAATATGGCACAAACCTGTTCTGGCAACTTTTTTCCAGGCATATGTCACAAACCACTTCTGAAAATGCCCTCTAGAAACCTGCATGGGCTTAACCCATGTAGCCACCAGGATACAAATCTGATTCCAAGGAAAAATATACTATTATATTCTAAATATTGCTTTCATCTCATTCCAGCTATGCATGAGGCTATCTGAAATACTCCTTCCCCTCTTCAGTCTTTAAATGATATTTTATCTTTAATCTGATATCAAGTCATGACAGATTGAAAGCATGTAAAATGTGAAGTGTATGAAAATTGTAGGAATGTGAATTTTAGTGCCAATACCAGAATAACAGAGTTGGAAGGGACCTTGAAGGTCTTCTAGTCCAACTCCCTGCTCAAGCAGAAGACCCTATACCATTCCAGAAAAATAGTTATTAAACCTCCAGTGATGGAGCACCCACAACTTCTGAAGGGAAGTCATTCCACTAATTAATTGCTCTAACTGTCAGGAATTTTCTTCTTAGTTCTAGGTTGGTTCTCTCCTTGATTATTTTTCTTACAAAAATATAGAAATGGGTATAGGAAAATGTAATTTTATGCTAGAAGAGACTATTGTGTATGCTTATGTAGAACACAAAACCTATTCAAGTCCAATCTATAAGTAATATTTCATATTTTTTCTACAGATGCCATTGTTGGTGCCCTTAGTGACAAATGTTGTATAGAAATAAAACAACAATGTTATGTTGGTGGATGTCTTGCTGAACATTTTTCAGCAGATGAATACCTTTTAATATTGTGTGCTTTCATTGAAGACAATGAGTTTTTAGGTAAAGTAAGCTTCCAGGTCACTACAACATCCCAAGTTGAACATATGTTGCATGACTATCTACACTCTGTTCAGTTTGTGCTGTATTAACAATTATACAGCACAATAACAATTATACAGCACAATAACAGTTTTCTGGTTGCAACCTAAGAGATTTCTGCAGTTTGCAATTCACATCACAAGAATTAATAATGCTCAGATGACATAGCTTGATTTTCTTATCCAGATTCTTTTCTTCCCAGTGTCTCTTCCCTTCAAGAATACAGAAACTGCAGCCAATTTGCATCCATAAACATTTTATATTGTTTCACTGCTGTAATTATTTGCTTTTTCCATGCTGCTAAGAGTGATTCAATAATATACTGTACAAAGAACATTTTGTTGTCATAAATATTTTGATGAGAATACTATATTAATATTTAGCAAACCACTAGTTTAAAAAGATCATAAGCTCTGCATGGATTTAAGCTTGGAAAAGCATTTTAGTAGATTGGCTCATATATTAGAGGCAAAGTAACAGTTGGAGAAATATTCGGCTTGCATTTATTGTATGTACTTTTATGCTGTACTTTTAATCATATTTCTATACATAATATTTTCTATATGTAAATTTTATGCTGTTAAAATAAACCTTCATTATTTAAAAGCACATAAAAAACCTTATAACCATATAACAAAAAGAAAAACACATGCTTAAAAATTGAATTTGTATTTGCCTAGTTTGTAAAGAATAATAGTATATTGAAACCAAAATTTTTCAAAGTATCTTCTCCACTGGCTATTCTTTACTCTGATATCTATCTGCCTTCCTGAAAAATTGGGCTTGGATTTTATTTGTGTAAGAAAAATTAGTCTGGTCAGATAGTTCCCCCTTTATTTATCATATGTGAAACAGGAAAGTCAAAGTAAAACTATGCTTTGAAAGGAATCCCAGGACTGTTAATAGCTAGGCATGACCGCACTATATAATTTTTTTTGTCTGGCTGTTTCTCCCACAATACTTTAGGTGAAAGCAAAATACACTGGTCACAGTCTTGCTGGCTTCAGAAAAGCTTGTATAAGGTATCTTTTTAAGGACATCTCTGCTGGAATCAGGAAAGGACAAGTCCCCATTAAAAAAAAATCTGTCCCTTTCCTGATATTATTTTATTATTTCAATAAAATTTATGATTTATGGACCAATGGAAGAGATCCCATTTGCCTTGTCAATTAGATTTAAATTAGTACCTCATCTTCAACTAAATGGGTTTGTAGAAGAATGTTGATTTCCCCCCCCAGAAGATGGCAATCTATAGATTTAAATGAAGTTGAGAGAGAAAATAATTCCGTTTTAGTCTTTAAAGTAGAAATATGACATACCACCATCATCTTTGCTTTATTAAAATATTGGGAATATTACTCCCTATTTAACAGGCATAATTTTAATTTGACCTAGTAGGTATATTTTATGAGAAATTTTGGCAATGCATAGATCAGATAAAGTTGATATAGCATGTTAATGTAGTTTTACATATTTATATGGAATTATTTAATTATTTTCCTGCTATTGTTGAAATAAAAATTGTCATGGGCAGCTGAAATCTTACAAAAGAAGATTCTGAGCATGATTTTGCTATTAGAGTTATTGTATAGTACACTCTGTTAAATTTCCTGTTTTTGGTATTGGGATGTAGATTGACCTCTTCCAATCAGTTGGCCATTGTGTCATTGTCTAGTTTTGGCGGCATGGTTTGGTTAGAAACTTTAGTGATTCTTCTTCTGTTGCTTGACATATTTCAGTATTCCATCAGTTCCTGTAGTTTCACAGTATGTTCTGAAATGTATAGAGGCATCATTTTGGTTGTTTGAAGAAATCATTGGAGAGGTTAAATTGATTTCCTGCTTTATTTCAGTTTCCTAAGTTATAAAATAAATTCCATTTTCCTCTTTAATGTTTTCAATTTTCACATTCCAGTTTCAATTACAGGCAACTCATCTTGCTTGCATGTTCTTCTGTTTCAAACTGAATTGAGCATAAAACTCATCAACCTCCTCTTCTTCTGCATTGGTGGCTAGAGTAAAAACTTGAAAGATCATCATATTAAAGAGTTATCCACAAAGTCTCATTAATATTGTTTTGATTGTAGCCAAGCACTGTTCTTGTTTTCAGTTTCCTAACTATAAAAGTAACACCACTTCTGCTTTGTTTTTCATGTTCTGAGTAAAAAGCAGAGTAATGTTTTGATCAAAATTGTCCAATTCCAGTCCATCTCAATTCCTTGATGTCTAAGATGTCTATTTGTAGTCATTTCATTTCATCTTTCATTGTGTTGTACTTTCCTTTGTTCATGCTTCTTATGTTACACATTATTTACTGTAATTCTGGATTTTCTTTGCTGTATGGCAACATCAGGATCAAGATGCCCCCAAAGCTTTGAGTCATGTTATAAACACCATTTACTCCAAAAGATCCTCAGTAGCATGTTGAGTACCATCTGAGGAGCCTTCAGTCTAGTATTATATAACACACAACACACCTTTTTCTTCCTACTTTCCCCACATCAAGAATTCTGTGAGGTGAATTGGGCTAAGAGAAAGTGACTGGCCTGAAATCACCCATCTAGCTTTCATGGCTAAGGATAGTATTTTTACTAAAGTGGTGTAGGAGACGGAGTGGTAAAACCTGGTGGCAGAGTTAAAAGAGGAATCCCTATCTAGCCATAAGTGAACTAAGTCTAACCCTCCTTGAATTCCATTGACCCTCATTTAACTTCAAGCAGGTGCTAACTGTTAGTTGAAAGGTTTTCCATGCAGAGGCATGATTAGCAATAAATTGGTTTAATTGGACTTTCATACATGGTCCTGATCTTTCATGCCTGGCAAGTGATCTTCAGAGCTGTGTAGCTGGGTGACCTTCATGCCTTGGGTAAAGCTGCTGGGAATACACACTCGTGACATACACTCCTGGTATTCTTTGCTCATCTCGCCAAGGAATACTGCCCACTATGATGAGGCAGAACCTGGGGGGCATCTAACATGGTTATTACATTCTTACCCAGATATAGTCCATCATATTTTTTAGAATGCATGGATTTCTCTTGAGGATTAGTTCCTGAAAGTGTGAAAAAAAAGGATCAGCAGAAAGAATGGAGAACTGAGGCATGACCATGAAGTATGGAAAGTATCAGTTTTAATGCATACCAGCTTCAGCATTTAACAACACCACAGTTTTTTAATCAGCAACTCATAAGAACCAACATTTTGGGGAATTCAATTAATCTTTAAAGGCTCCATCAACTGTTAGAGGATACTCAAATGGTTTTACTTAGCAGGAACTGAAAAATAATGTAGAAGAAAATTAGTTGTAATGACCATAGTCATATTAGTAATATAAAGCCAGCAGATTCTGATAATAATTTAAATAACAATATAGGATAGGCATAAATAAAGCCGACAAGGGCAAGATGGAAGCTTGGGAAGCATCTGGTCGATGTGAGCAACGATTTTTTTTATAGCTGCCACTATGGGAATAATAAAACTGGTAATTGATATTATGGTTAATGAGAAATGTAGGGAGAAAAGGAAACAAGGAAGAAAGGAGGAAGAAAGAGGGAAGGAAGGGTGATAGAAACAAAGAGGGAGGGAAGGACGGTGGGAGGGAAGGAGAAAAATAGAATGAAAAAGAAATGAAGGAAAGAAAGAATAGAGCAGCGGTTCTCAACCTATGGGTCGCAATCCCATTTGGGGTCGATCGACCACTTTTCGGGGGTCGCCAAAGGTGGCGATCCGCCATTTTGTCCCCTCTGGGGGCGGCGCTGCGCATGCGCGCCACGCATGGGGCGGTGCCGCACCTCCGGGGGGGGCGCCGCCGCACCTGCGCGCCACGCATGGGGGCAGCAGCGCAACCCGGGGGGCGCCGCCGCGCATGCGCGCCGCGCATGGGGCGGCGGCGCACCTCCGGGGGTGCCACCGTGCATGCACACCGCGCAGGGGGGTGCCGCCGCACATGCATGCCGCGTGGGGGGGCGCGGCACCGCGCCTGCGCGCCGCACATGGGGGCAGCGGCGCGCCTCCCGGGGGTGCCGCCGCACATGCGCACCGTGCATGGGGGCGGCAGCACGCCCCGGGGGGCGCCGCCGTGCATGTGTGCCACACATGGGGCGGCGGCGCGCCTCCGGGGGTGCCACCGTGCATGCACGCCACGCATGGGGGTGCCGCCACGCATGCGCGCCGCGCGCGGGGCCCCACCCCCATGCACATCATGTGCCGCCCTGCCCCCATGCGCGCCGTGCCGCGCATGCGCATAACGTTCGTGTGGCGGGGGTCGCCGTCACACTAACGTTGAGAACCGCTGGAATAGAGGAAGGAAGGAAGGAAGGAAGGAAGGAAGGAAGGAAGGAAGGAAGGAAGGAAGGAAGGAAGGAAGGAAGGAATTTTTTTCAATGGTCCCTGTCAGTTTCACCCAAAGAAACTGCTCAGTGTGGAAGCTGATAAAAGTCACTCCTGCTTCCACTGTTCTTTTGCACGGCTGTGGTCATTCTGTTTCTCTCTTTAGGTAAGGAAATATTGATGACCCAGCACCACAGATTATCTAGTGTTATAATTATTACCCTGAACATTAGTATACACAATACTAATCAGAACTAAGGAAGAAAAATATCTATGTTTAATTTGAGCAACACCAACTTACAAGAATGACTGTCACACCAGTTTATTTGGCTGCCTCGAAGGAAGGAAGGAAGGAAGGAAGGAAGGAAGGAATTTTTTTCAATGGTCCCTGTCAGTTTCACCCAAAGAAACTGCTCAGTGTGGAAGCTGATAAAAGTCACTCCTGCTTCCACTGTTCTTTTGCACGGCTGTGGTCATTCTGTTTCTCTCTTTAGGTAAGGAAATATTGATGACCCAGCACCACAGATTATCTAGTGTTATAATTATTACCCTGAACATTAGTATACACAATACTAATCAGAACTAAGGAAGAAAAATATCTATGTTTAATTTGAGCAACACCAACTTACAAGAATGACTGTCACACCAGTTTATTTGGCTGCCTCGGCTTCATCATAAAATATTTGTGAAGTTGTTGTTTTAGGAAAAAAACTTTCAGCAGGTGAAGTTGCATATTCACACTCTGGAATCCAACTTTCTCTGTATATTAGAAAAGGAATAAATTATTTCAAGTTGAAAATTATTTTGTAGGTATAAAGGATTAGGTAAAGTAGTCCTTGCAGATTTTACTCCGCTAATAGTTGCTGAATATAGAGGATAGTGCTCATCTCTAATTCAAGGCCATTGAGCCAGCGTTGACATTTCCATGGTCATGTGGCAAGAATGATGCCACAGAGCGCTGTTAGTGTCCAGCCAAAGTGGTAGCAATTTATCAACTTATCTATTTATTTACTCGCAGTTGTATGCTTTTGAACTGCTAGGTTGACAGGATGTCAGGGGCAAGGATGCCAGCTCCCTACTGCTTTCCAGCCAACAAGCCCAGCATCTTAACTGCTGCCCATAAAGGATTAGGATATATGTTAATTAAATGTATAATTGATAGTTGTTTGATTGTAAGTTTATACATGAGTGGATTTTTTTTTAATTGCCATGAAATTAAGGGGAAAATAAAAGGTTAAGTATTCTGCAATGGATACCTTTGAAGACCTTTTTTTTTAAAAAGTGCATTTAGCCATTTTATCTGAATACTATACATGTTATCATATACCTTTGCTAAAATAGCATATAGTCTACAAAGAGAAAATTACAAGGACGATCTCTTGTACCTTATTGAATTTTATAGGGTAGAACAAGTAATATTCCATTATGCCCACTAATCTGCTAGACAGTGATCTGTCGTGTCCCTTTTGTGTCTAAGACTAAGGAAGCAGGAAAAGCACAGATTTCAATGATATGTCTTTAATGCTAATCTGGAATAAATGCAGTATGTAGACAATTAATAGTAATTTGTTAGGTGTATTATAGTGTGTAAATTAATATGGATCTCTTTTATTGCTACATGTGCAATATTGATGCCTGAATTGAAATAACCATAAATTCAAAACATAGTCTAAAATTGAGATTGGAAAGTGTAAATGCAAAATATCACATAACAATTTTGTTTGATCCATAAGATCTGTGTTCTGTATCCTGGGAAAACTGACTTACTTGACACAGCACTGGAAGTCAAATTCACAGGATCCATATGAAACAAAACAGTTAGGGCAGGGAAGGTCTTCTGGGGAACAGAAACCATCAAAACGATATTGACAAGCAAGTTGACTTCCAGCAGGATCTACATGAAAAATTAAATATATATATTTAAAGCTCCCTTGTGCATTATATATAAATACAAATATATAAAAATATCTCACATATAACACATTCCTAAGCATGATTCTGGATGAAATATCTAAGCAATATCTACAGAAATAATGTATATCTACAGCAACAACCAATGTATTGTATTGACTCTTCCTTTGTGTATGTATGTATATTCCCTGCATATGTATGTGTGTGAGATTATCTTCCCATTGAAAATTAAAAATGTATTATTGATGATTTACATTATTATTTTCAAGGGAAATATTTGTAGCTCAGAGTTGATATGAGGGACCCCTTGGTGCTTTCTGAGTTTGGTTGTTTTCTTGCCGACATTTCATTACTCACATGTAACATCATCAATGCTAGTATTAGCACTAATGATGGGTAATGAAACATTTGCAAGAAAACAACCAAGCTCAAAGGGCACCAAGGACCCCCCAATTATTATATTATTTGAATTTATTAGCTGCCCAACTCCAATGGAATGTTATGGTATGTGGAAATGACCTTAGAGGTGCAGCAAATATTTCAGAAGAGAGACCCTCCCTAGTATCTTGGACTGTAAAGACTATGGGTGGGTGAGACTTGTAAGATTCTTTTAATGTCAGTTTACAATAAACTTAGAGTTAGTATTGGTGTGCTTTTTGTCTGAATTACAATGTGAGGCTGATACAGAGCCATGGGGCAGTGAGCCCCTGGCTCTCTGGATGTCAGTTTGTTCCTCTCAGAGAAGTTGGAAAGGTAGGGAGTTTGGTAGATTATTAAATGTACAAAGATGGGAAGGTTTTGAAATACCCACAAAGAAGGAATAGTTGGTGAAGATAACAGAATTTGCAGAAATGCAAACTGGAATTGTTTCATTAGGGAATAGCCAATGACTACATTTATTAGTGACTAGAAATCTTTTGTGGATTTTTTTTTTTTGCTAAAATTTGAAAGAAAAGTAACATGATTTATGAGTTTGGTGATTAGTTCTCCAGAATTTACACAGTGGTTAAGATGTTTTTTTCCTGAACTACCTACAACTCTACATTAAACAGGAAACTATAATGAGTATGGTGCAAAAGTGAATGCTGTCCAGTATGTGTGGGCCTTGTTTATACATGAGTTTGTAAAATGTTTATTTAATAAAGAAATGCTAACATGGATACTTTACATATTATTTACAAGCATATTCAGCATATCTACAATATCCCTTTGAAAGGACCTAAAGTATTTCATAAAGACATCTAGCATAATTCCATCTCACACACTATGACTATATTAATGTAATATATTGCATTGCAATGTGCTTAAAGATTGCTCATTTTTGTACCTGGACCAACTACACCTTTCAGAAAGAGAGTCAAAAAGAAAAGATGATAGATCTTCATGGCTGATGGATCAAGTTCAATGTTCACAGACCAAAAGTATTCCTGTTGGGAAATACAGAGTTAGTATCCTCATTGACAAAGGTGAATAACGCAGATTTTTCTTTCAGCAAAAGTGAGAACTGCTGTCCTGATCCAGACTGAAACCACAACCTCTCCCCAACTCTCTCATAGGAACACCATCCCTGCAGAACGTCTCAAAGGTGCTTTTTCAAAAGGCAACTAGACTGGAATTTTTTTCTTGAGGAGGAAGAAGAAAATGTTTCACTTCTCATCCAAGAAGCATCATCAGTTCTGAAGCTTCTTGGTTGAGAAGCAAAATGTTTTCTTCTTCCTCCTCAAGGAAAAAAAAACAGTCCAGTTGCCTTTTGAAAAAGCATCTTTGAGGCAACTATGACCTGGATAACTGAGAATCTCCACAGACATCCATGCAAAAAAAAAAATTATAATGATTATCTGAACAGACACTGATTCCCCTGCAACATGTTAGAATTCTGTGGTGCATTTCCAGGATCCACATCTACTCCTGTTGATTCATTGGAAGTACAACTATGAACAAATCAAAGCTCCAGGAGAAGATGCTCACTTCTACCCAAACAATTTAGTGTATCTAAGAACTAGGGTTACAGAGACTCTGTTGACTGGCAATCTCATAGTCTTTTATTTTTATGCTCTCATAGTTTAGCTGCTACCCCCAGTTATCAGAAGCAGCCAAAAACACTTTCTAACACCTGAAGAATATTTTGTCAGGAGCAACTGAAACTCCTTACTACTTCTCTCAAAGAACTTTTAGTAACCCTGCAAATAATATGCATGCCTTCTTTCTGTCCATGATGCTATTATTTGTTTATATCTGTAAGATACTTACAAGATATCTTTATCTATGTGCTAGTATGCATGCATCTGTATGTATGGCTTCCCTAACTTTTTGAACTAGAAATGGAAGACTGCTACAGAACCTATTTCTTTCTGCAGACAGAATCCTTTGGATAATTTGTCTGTTTCTTGACAACCAGCCTGTCCTGCTGAACTCCATCTCTCAATGCACAATGTCCAGTTTTGCTCATCTAAGATTGACTCAGGCTTCGATACCACTTTCAAATTCATTCAGAGTTCAGGATGCTGTAAGCACAGATATATGTCTGCAAATCAATAGTAGTTACACATACTACAGGGACAGAAATCTGTCATGATTACCATTTTGTTTTTGTTTTTTTTACCCTCTCCTATGAATGTTGCAAACCAAAGCTGACATTTTGTATTGATTATTTAGCATGTATTCAAATTATTGTGCCAAAGAATATTCAAAAATTTAAAGACCAGAAAACATGCAGAAATACTGCTATCTGGAAATAACCAGAACTCTTGCTGACTTCAACAGCAGATTAAGCAGCCATGATCTTCCTTCATTCTTGCTCATAAATTGGGCCTAAGCACACCTCCCCTGCAAGTCCTACTTTTCTACACTTTCATTGGAAACCTTTCTTTTCTTTGAAAAGAGTAAAATTTTAGTGAACTTTGGAAAAGAATTGACAGGTGGTTGGGAGGTGGTTTGGTGGATTGATAGTGTATTCAAAAATTATTGTATAGATTTGATCACCAACCATTTATCTCACAGGGTTCTCATTGTGGGGAAAATAGGTGGAGAAATGAGCTTTAGGTATGCCACCTTGAATTATTTACAAAAATAAAAACAATATAATTATAAAAAATAAAGGCAGGATATAAAATAATAAAATAATGAACATATGAAAATACAGAATGTTTGGAAATTAATAAATGTATTTAAATAATATTTTGAGATAGAGTAATAACATTATCCCATTCTCAAGTCAATCTGATATTTGCATGGAAAATAAATTCTAAACAATGTGTTCAGATATATTTCTTGCATTCTTCCATGTCCACTTGCCATCCCTGGGTATTATGCCTTTAAGGCAATCTGAGTATCACAAGGCATAAGAGTCAAACTCCTTCCTTCTCACTCTGTCTCTCCAATAACCTTGTTCCCTTACTGCATAAAACTAATATCAGTGAGATTTTCACAATATTGTAAAATTATTTTTATCTATTAGTCTCTTTGTAATGGTCAATCTAAGACTTAAATGTCAAACTCTTGAGAAAGAATGAGAAATCCACGAGTTGCAGGTGCCCTGCACCCCTTACTTTTCTTCTGAGATCTCCAGAATCACGCAGCCATAACTTGGGAAGAAACAATCCAAAAATCCCCCCCAAAAAACAAAAACAAAAAAAACATATTAAATCTTGTCATACCTGGAGAAAGCTTATCTCCATTTCTTTTGTAAGACTCATGCATGCCCTGTTCTGACATCTTTATACATCATTCTATTCTAACAGTTATAGGAAATGAGAAATATATAAAAGCTTGCCTTCCATGATAAAAAACTGAAGGTTAGGCTAAACAGACAAAGAAAGAGAACTGCTATTCCCTTGAGAGATGCTCCCAGCTCATATGAAAGTCTGCTTCCATCTCCCAATTCTTACCTTTTCCCGTACCGACAGGTGAACAAAGCCCAAATTTCATCTATGGTGGTTGTTTTTGTCTAGACCAGTGGTTCTCAACCTTTCTAATGCTGCGACCCCATAATACAGTTCCCCATGTTGTGGTGACCCCCAACCACTTATACATCACCGGGTGCCAGGGACGTGGCCAAAGAAAAGGGGGAAAAATGGCAGATAGCCTTGTTTGGCAACCCCCGTGAAATGGTCGTTCAACCCCAAATGGGGTCCCGACCCACAGATTGAGAACCACTGGTCTAGACGGTGTTAGCAGATCCCTCCCACTTTTGTCTGTTTTTTCCCCATCCCACACCTGGGTATAAAATAAGTTTTTTTTTATTGAAAAAGTTTTATTGACAATTAACAAAAAAAATTTAAACCCACAAACCCCCCCACCCCCCTACCCTCCCACTTCCCAGAGCTTAGTACAGGGTTATTACAAATATATTAAACAAAATCTAATTAAATTTAACAAATTATACAATAACTAAATTCATACTTAACCCTTAACTCCCTTTAAACCTTAATATCATAATATTATAAACAAATCCATTTTAAAACAATTATTATAAAGAACCGTAATAACAATAAATAAACTAAATAATTTCCATTATAAAATACTATTAATAATAATTATTTTTTAAAATTTAATCATAAAATAAATGGAACTTTTTAGTTCCATATTTAATCTGAATATAATCTATCCATCTTCTCCATACCATAATATATCTTTCTTGTGTATGATCCTTTAAATAAGCAGAAATTTTAGCCATTTCTGCTAAAGTAGAAACCTTAAGTGTCCATTCTTCTATAGCAGGCAACACATCTTTCTTCCAATATTGACCTATCAATAGCCTTGCTGCTGTTACTAGATTCAACATTAAAATAGTTCCTTTAACATCAAAATCCTCAAAAATCCCTAGTAAGAATAGTTGAGGAGTAAACCTTATAAAATAAGTTTTATAGAAGGTTCATAGAAGGTTGAACTTGCATTCAGAGATTTGGGAAAAATGGTTTATATACACCAGAAGATAGTCACTAAAGGTTTTCAGAGTTTTAAAAGAGTAGTTTATCTTGATAGTACCCCTTCAAAGAACTTTGACAAAGAAAGCTAACCTCAGTTTCCATATGTCAAAATGGAGGGGCTATGTACTATTACTTACTGTAAATGTGACTGAGATTCTGTGCATATACAGAACTCTCCTGTTTTTGAAGTGTTCAAATGGTCCCAAATCAAAGGGTTGGCTTTCCTACACACATCTTTAATTGTCCTAAATGGATTTCCAAAGACTGGTGCTTCAGGCATTTCCCAATGGAAATATAGAATCAAAGAAATACGATACTACTCCTTCTACTATTTGCTATCCAAATGTATCATTTTAATTGGCTTCTGAGCTCAGTCAGTATTTCAAGCACCAAAGTAGGTTTGCTTTTCTAGCCAAGTACAAAATACAGTTTTTAGCTCATTGTCTAGGAGTAGAAAAAATAATAATCTTTTTGTTAATATAACAGAAAAATACATATTTATACTCACACATATATCTAGCCATAGCTTCAGGTAGTTTACTGAAGAATGCTGAATTATTAGATTAGGAGGTAACACTGATTGTATAATTAATTAATAAACAAAGTCCAAAGTATCAAGATTTCCAGCATAAGTAAAAAAAATCAGAGAAAGTTGGTAAGATTCACAATCAAATTAACTGAAATTCTCTTTGCTTTTATAGAGATAGATGTTGAGCTTGTGAGAAAAATCATACATGTTTGGCAAGTCTGCCTAGCCTTAGGGGAATATTTTCTTTTCTTCCTTCTTATACAAAGATGAGAAAAAGACAGAGACAGATAGACAGAGACAGAGATGACAGAGCAATGAATGGAAACTAATCAAGGAGAGAAGCAACCTAGAACTAAACAGAATTTTTCTGACAGTTAGAACAATTAACCAGTGGAACAACTTGCCTCTAGAACAGTGATTCTCAACCTTTTTAATGCTGCGACCCCCCAACCAGTTGTAAGTCGAGGACTACTCAACCGGTCGTATGTCGAGGACTACTCAACTGGTGCAGCACCATTTGCAGAATGGGACTTTTGGCAGGCTCATCAGGGCAGAGACAGCCTGGACAATTTCTATTGGCTTTTGAAAGCCAATAGAATTAGACTCTGTTCAAGGGAGTAGCACAGCTAAGGAAAAGGGGGAAAAAATGGCGGACTGCGTTGTTTGGCGACCCCCGTGAAATGGTCGTTTGACCCCAAATGGGGTCCTGACCCACAGGTTGAGAACCACTGCTCTAAAAGTTATGAATGCTCCAACTGGAGGTTTTAAAGAAGAGACTGGACAGCCATTTGTCTGAAATGGTATAGGGCTTCCTGCCTGAGCAGGGTGTTGGACTAGAAAGGAAGGGAGGGAGGGAGGGAGGGACAATGGAAGGGAGGGAGGGAAGGAGGAAGGGATAAAGAGGGAGGGAGGGAGGGAAGGAAGGAAGGAAGGAAGGGAGGGAGTGACAATGGAAGGGAGGGAGGGAAGGAGGAAGGGACAAAGGGAGGGAAGGAAGGAAAGAAAGAAAGAAGGGAGGGAGGGACAATGGAAGGGAGGGAGGGAAGGAAGAATGGACAAAGAGGGAGGGAAGGAAGGAAGGAAAAAAGGGAGGGAGGGAAGGACAAAGGGAGGGAAGGAAGGAAGGAAAGAAAGAAGGAAGGGAGGGAGTGACAATGGAAGGGAGGGAGGGAAGGAGGAAGGGACAAAGAGGAAGGGAAGGAAGGAAGGGAGGGAGGGAGGGAGGGATAATGGAAGGGAGGGAGGGAAGGAGGAAGGGACAAAGAGAGGAAAGAAAGAAAGGAAGGAAAGAAGGGACAATGGGAGAGAGAGGGGGAGGAAAGGAAGGCACCCATGCCTGTCCCATCCCCTCCACCAGAGACTCACAGATTCCCCCCACATCCCTGCCTGCATCACCCACAGGCACCCCGCAACCTGAGTGATGAGCTGGCCACGCTCCCCTGGCCATTGACTTTGCTTGTCAAAAAGTTGCAAAAGGTGATCACATGACCCTGGGACACTGTGACCGTCATAAGTATGAATCAGATGCCAAGCATCCGAATGTAAATCACATGACCCTGAGGATGCTGCAACAGCATTAAGTGTGAAAAATGGGCATAATTTTCTTTTTTCAGTGCCATTGTAACTTCGAATAGTCACTAAGCGAATTGTTGTAAGTCGAGGACTACCTGTACTTTATCATTTTTTTTCCTTTTTTTTGTTGGTCAAGTTTTTGACACCTTTCTGGGTGACTGGTGGTACTTGGATATTGCCTTATCCTAAAAGTGGTACAATGGGTGAAAAGGTTGAAAAGCCCTGGACTAGAAGAACTCCAAGGTCCCTTCCAACTCTGTTATTCTGTATTGAGATAGACAAAGTGAAAGAGAGGGGGGAGAGGGAGAAAGAGAGAGAGAGAGAGAGAGAGAGAGAGAGAGAGAGAGAGAGAGAGAGAGAGAGAGAGTACAAAAGGTCAAGATTCCAGTAAATATTGAAAACTGCTCAGAAACACAACACATATTTCTTTATGTAGACAAACATAGAAAATACAAATAAATTATCTGCTTTTTTCAGTGTTTCTAGTCATATAACTATCATTTAAGCTAAGTAATTTTTAAGTGCTTAGCCAATCCCATTAATCATATAACTGTATACAAATAGGGTAAGGCCTATTCCTAATCATATGCCTCTTTGTACTGCAAATTTTGATAGCAAAAAACATTTTTTAAGATTTGTAAATAAAGTTCACTTGAAAAAATAAATATCGTTGTTCTTTATGAAATACTAAATGTGCATGTTTACAAAATTGAGTGATTGTCTCATTATTTTATATTTATTCATTTATATTAGATGTTTATCTGACCTTTATTACTTTATAGATATCTCAAGGTAGAGAACATACATAATACACCTTTCCCCTTGGATGGTTTGGGCTAAGAGACAGTAACTGACCTGAGTCACCCAGCAGTGTTTCATACCTATGTCAAGATTAGAACTCAGTCTTCTGGTTTCTAGGTCAGCATTATAGGATGACAGCACCTTCCCCCAGAGAAAGAAATATTTTGGGAATATTAAAAGGCAGAATATTATATTTCCCCAAAGGATCTTAAAGGTAGAAAAGCAGGCCCAGTTTTCCTTAATAGCCCCAAGCACAAACTAGGCAGAGGCCAGGTCTGTAGAAATGCAGATTTGATCATCCTATTCAGAAAGATTGGAGCCAGAAAACTAGAAGCTGATAAGATTAGAAAGACAATGACCCCTAAAATCTACAGATCTCACTCAAACTCTAAAGACATGACCTTTAGGACATAATAGGATTAACCCACCACCATCAAAATACCAAAAGGATATGATCAAAAACTCAGGTCAAAGTTCAAGCCATAGGAACAGGAAGAACAACTCCAAACACAAAAGCCCAAGAAGGTATAAAAACCCACCACTCCCAGCTACATGTGGTCAGCTTCTTCAGAGCCACATTTCTGTCTGGCTCTGCTCTTCAATAAACTACAACCTTCTTTCTAAAGCAGTTTCCATTTTGTTTATTTCCAACTTGGACTGGACCCTGGTGAAGAATTTTCTTTCAATAGCACCTTAGACCAAACTGGCTCTCTATGGTAACATTAAGGTAGATAGAAGCAAAGAAGAAGATTTATATCAACCCAACAGTCTAATAAAATAGAAGATACTAATGCTATCTTATGATTGAACTTTAGACAATTATATAAAATTACTCACAATTTCAGAGTATGTAGCTGAATGACTAACACTGAAGTTTAAAAAAATGAATTGATACACAACATGAAATGTTCTACAAATGAACTAAATAACCAGGAAGTAAAGGTGGAAAATATATGATGAAATGGGCGGGGATATTTAAGTTTTAATTCTATTATATTTCTGGCAACTATTAATTCTATTCCTGTAAAGGTTTGGCCCAGATATTTGATCTAAATTGGCACATTTCATGTAAGAAACTATGCTGTTCCTGGAAAAGTGGTTCTGCATAGTCCACAAACAACACAAAAGATACATTCATAAATGAAATGTTCTCAGCTGTGGTAACTGTTTCCTAGTTAATGTTGGTGTGGCTCATTAAATAGAAGGATTTCTATATATCTCTATTTTATTATATTATCATAGCTTCACATGACTGGTTAAGCAGAAGATTTTTCAAATATTTGCTCTTGTTATACAATACATCATATGGGACTTTGCTAAAATATTCTCGGTTGTCCTGCTGATTGTTACAACAGAGTCTGGCTCTGGGAAAACCAACCAAGAAAACAGAAACAGTTGACAGGCAACAGCTTGTGTTGCTGTAGCTGTCTCTGAAGAACAGGTGGTAAGATTTTATTTAGCCTGTTGCATCTGGATATTACCCTGAGATGAAATAAGCACATTTCCCAAAATAAAACTATCAAAGTAGTGGCACAACTTAGTTCCTGAAGTTGTGGATGCTCCAACATTGGAAGTTTTAAAGAAGAGAATGGACAACCATTTGTCTGAAATGGTTCCTGCCTGATCAGGGGGTTGGGCTAGAAGACCTTTCCATATCTGTTATTCTGTTAAAGTTTTCCTCCCCAAACATATCTGGGAGCCAGTGTGGGTAGTAGTTAAAGTGTTGGACTAGGAGTAAAGAGATCCAGCCATCCCTTAGACACAGAAAACAGTTGGGTTATACTGGGCCAGTGATTCTCTCCCAACCTTAGATTGGAAACATTTATCTGTTGACAGTCACTTTATGAATATTTCACTGTCTTCAGCTGTAGAGGCTTTCATTCCACAGAGGACAGTTTCAGGCTGATATTTATTTGCATTACAAATACTCAGAAAGTTAGATGATCACTATGTACTATAAAATGCATAAGAAGAATATGAAATCAGAAGAATAACAATACTTATATGATAAAGCTAATTCCTATTATAAGTTTCAAAAAGAGGTGACTGATATAGCTTAAGAGTCTCATGTTGTCCTCAAGCATCTTTTTGTGGCCAATTGTGCTGAAAATTAGTCACATTTTTTCTTGCTCTTGTTGAGACAGAAAACATAAAAAGTTTTATCTTATGTAAAATAATGAAGGAATTTTCCAAGTCTGGGATGACAACATTTGAAAATATAATCATAGGTAGGCATGGCTTCATCAGACCTACCTACTATGTTCTACAATTTCATGTAAGTATTATTCATCTATTTGGCTTCCTGTCTCAAAATTTTGCTGTCATTGGTTATGAAAAATGAGAAGAAGGGTATTTGAGTAAAAGTTTCATAAAAACTCTGAGTTCTGAAGAAAGAGAACATGTATTGTTTACAATGTCCAGTGTATTGCCTTGGCCCTATAAAGCTTCTTATGGGACTAAATGTATGGGGAAGCTGTAGCCACTACCTCCTAAAAAGAATGCTACACTAAGAGGCAACAGCCCCCTTTGTTCTAGTTTGTTAAAATGCAACTAAACAAAGAAATGATGACCATCAGTCAATTGCAAAAGGCAGCTTTACTTGGATAGCATATATCCTGTAACAATAGCTTTAACACTATGAAACAAACACCTGCCTATCCCAGGTTCTTGGGAAAGTGGACAAAAATGTCAAATTCAATCTAAACATCTCACTGGCAACCACCTTATTTATAACATTCCTGATATAACATAAAAAAAGGAAAGCTGGTGCATTGGTGATGTTATAGTGGATACTGCTAGGATTGAGGTAAAGCAATCAGAAAAAAAACTGAAAAACTAAAATTTAGAAATCAAAGTTGAAAACGTATGAAAAAAGAAAGCCTCTGGAACGGTATCTAAAGGACTCCTTCGATATTTGTAAAATTTGAATTTATCAGGTGTGAACACTCTAGTGTCAGAAAAGAAAAATAATCCTGCTTGGAACTACCTACATCCTCAGAGTCTACTTATTCTTAGGTCTTTAGTTATGACTGTGAATTCAATTGTATTTTAATAATAATAATAATAGTTTAAATAAATAAATAATGGTGCATTGGAATATTTGCAAGCAAGAACTGATGGGACTACTGGTAGTTTTCCACATATTTTTTTTTTAAAAAATTGCATTGCTTTAAAATTTTGACTGCTTTCCTATTTATCTTTTTATGATCTGTGTGATTCTGGAAGATGAATGGCATATAAATTTAATAAAGAAGTAAGGAAGTAAATACACAAACAAACAAACAAATAAATAAATAGACAAAGTAGTAGAAAATGAGGAAGCTAAAGTGCCCTGGGAATTTAGAATTTAAACAAACAAGCATTTGTCACGTAACTGCTCAGATTTTATACTTGTTGATAAGAAAGACAAAAAAATAGTGGAGTTGGATAGAAGAAAAGAAACTGGAGAAAATCACAAAGTATAAAAACCTGCAAATAGAATGACTGTGGTAATAGAAAGCAAAGATAGTATCGTAGTAATAGGCACCTTGGATGCCATTCCAAAATATCTGGAGCACCACTTAAACACTATCAGCATTGACAAAATCACCACCAGTCAGTTACAAAAGAGCTTTGTTTGGAATGGCTTACATTCTGCAACATTACTTTTAATATTATTAAACAACATTTGCCTTTCCCAGATTCTTTGGAAAGAGTCAGTAGGTGGACAAAAATGCTAAATCCAGTAGAAATATCTGGGTTGGCCATGCAACAAACTATATAACAATAATAAATCTTATTTTCTCTATTCTTATCTGATACCTGACTTCCAAAATTTGCAGAACAGTGCACACCAAACACCATTTAACTGATTGTTATTTATTACCCAGGTACGTATTATTTGTGGACTCATGCCAGTTTGCTTCTACCTTCTACCAGCTGTTGTCAGAAAAGATTTATGTGGAAGAAATATTACTAGAACTCGGGATTTGACTGGAACTATAAACCAGTGTCTCATAGCCAATCTGGACATGCTGTGGGAGACCACGAGAGAACAATAATTTATTGCCTTGAACTGTTAATAGCAACCACATTATAACCCGAGGAGAATGCTGTATAAATGGACTCTTGCGTCATTGTTCATTTCCCCCCCAGAATTAATGTATAATGCTGTATTAAGCAATCACTTCAATCATGGATATATAGATTCAAAACTATGGAATTTTCCTACTGTTTCAGAACACACATTACTTTATATTAGTTTAATTCTATTTTGATTTTCCTGCTAATGGGAAAATACCTATTTAGCTGACTCCTTTATCCACATTATCAAGCTTTCACCTTCTTCTTTTGACATGCTTCATTTCATGGTTGGCTAGCTCTTTTATGTGGGAGGCAGAGAAGTACATAGAGTTGCTCAAAACTCTATTTAACTAATTGCTATTCATTAACCAGGTACTTATTCTTTAAAGGCTTATGCCAGTTTGTTTCTGACTACTACTAAAACTTGTCAGGAAAGACCTTAATGGAAGAAATGCTAGTAGCTCTCAGGATTTGTTAGCCAGTATCTTGGGACCAATCTAGACATGCCATGGGAGACCACTAAAGAGTAGGTGAGAAAGATCCAAGTTTGGTTCAGTGCAGGGGATGAATGCAAGGAGATCTAAGTATTCCTTCATTCTACATTATCAGTTATAAATATATATGAAGGAATATATATTTATATATTTATAACTAATATAGATATCAGTATGGGTGAACTGGCAAGATGAGGAAAAAAATGCTACACCTCATCTCTGCTCTCCAAAAATCCACACAACCCCAGCCTTCAAGGAAGCATTGAACACCTGATTGTTTTGCCAGGTACTCACTGAGGGAATTCAAAGTATTCACTAGTGGATTTGAATGTTATCTCCCCATCCCTACCATCTTCTATAATCATTGGCATTTTGTTTCATTTCCACTGTTTTAAGCTTACTGGTGTCAGGTTGAATCCCAGAATTGATACAGCAAGTTCCAGTCAAATCCTATTCCTTTATTTGAATTCAACTAATGGACAGTATTTTGCCAAACTAAAGCTATAAACTTCTAACCTACTGTATATATTCTGAGAGATCATAGGGTGTGTGACTACCTTGAACCCCTTCTACCCTCCCCCATCCAGCACAGGACTATGCAGTGTCTTAATCTGGGTCTCTCTTTCTGGGGAAGCTCTGTGTTGCTAAAACTGCCTCCCTGCAATGCTTCTTCAGGTGCATAGGCCATCACAAATTGCCACAGTCTTGTTCGAGATGGCCACAGTCTTGTATTCAGCTGAATCTTTTGGAGTATTAGAATGGATATTACATTTCTCCAACTTTTGCAAATGTCCAGTTTGACATTAAGTCAATGTAATCTACCTAGATTTCATTGAAAAGACAGGTAGAAATAATGTCACAAACCTACTCTAAACTCCAAATGATCTCACTCAAGAATTTATTATAGCTTTTTAATAGCATGCAGATAAGATGAAAATTCTGTAAGTGATCAAAATAGAACTGCCGTGAGATCAAGCATTAAGCAATACTGCTATCTGGAAATGTTACTTAAGAAATAGGATTACTGAAAACTCTGCTGCTCAAATCCAATGTTGATGGTGAAGTTAGGCTCACACTTTCCCAGATTGTTCCTGGTGAGAGTCTACCACAAAGCAGTTTCCATGCCAAAATTGAGTTTACATTCAGTGAAAAGATTTGAGACACTTACTTCCTCCAAAAGTGTGGACTTGATCAGAACCTTATCAGGAAGTGAGATTAGCTTCAGAGTTTAATTGTTGAAATCCAAAAGCTTTCCTTCCTTCCTTCTCCTTCCTTCCTTCCTAGAAATAATATACACTATCATAAAAACACAGACAGCAAATACAATACATGTAGAGGTATTCACCTAAAAAGAACTGTTTCTTATTAAATCTTTGATAAGGCTTAAAACTGTGACTTAGTTCTCCTGCTGTCAGTGAAAAATAGCATGATAGAAAATCTGACAGTTACAGATATCAGTGATTGATGAAGCTGAGTCAACACAACTCAAGAAAGGAGTCAAGTAGTCCACTATGTCAGCTGCAAAAGAAAACCAAAACTTAAGAGTTTTTGAGCACTGTTTCTTAAAGCCAGTAGCTCCACAGGGGCAGTTGAGACAGATACCAGATGTGTAGAGTCATAATTATGATGACCACATTATCTATCTTGATCACCCTATGGAAAGCACTGCATTGAATCCTGGCTGTGTTGAACTATATTATGTCTTCCTATTTTCTTCAGTGATTATTGCTTAGAAATTCTTAGATTGCTTCTGCATTTGCCTGAATAGTTCAAGTCTGCCTAAGAGGCAAAGCCTGACAAAAAACCATCTTCATTAATTTTCAAAATTGGAAATTGGAGATCTCCCCACACTTTACTGCAGGGCTTCATAGCTGACCTGGACAATCAACACAGAAAGACACTTGCATGTCTCTTGACTCTACTGAATTTTATTTCCTTCCATTAGTTATGTAGATAAAAGCCAAAATGACTAGCTTCTGTGAAAATAAAGAAATAATTGAAGGCTTAGATCAATTTGGTAATTTATTTTCTGGAACTGTTAATGGAATTTACATTATAACCCAAGAGCTGTATAAATCGGCTCTAAAGTCATGGGTCATTCCCCCCCCCCCAACAGATGTATAATACTGTATTAAGCAATCCCTTCAGTCACTCCCCAAAGGTTTAAAGCCATGGAATTTTCCTACTGTTTCTCAAGGTGTATTATCTTATTTCAAGTAATTTATATGTCTTAACCTGCTTTTGATCTTCCTGCTAACAGGAAAATACCTATCTTGCTGACTTCTTTACTTTTATTATCATCTTTCCTCCTTCCTCTTTTGACATACTTCATTTTGTGATTGACCAATTTTTTTTGTAGGTTAGGTATTACTCTAGAAAAAGTAATAATAGCTATTTCTAGTAAAAGACAAGAAAAGTATGCAATTTTTAGTATTAACACTAAAAGAGGCTAATATTTGTTTAAAAATCTTTTTCTTTAAGAAAAAAAAATTATAATTGTGTACATATAAATTAAGCAGCTAACAAATAACTAATTAAAAGTATTTTTAAAAAAATTCTGAACAAATGGATGACCAGACAAAACAAAACAGATTAATCATTTGAGGCACAAATGACCTGGTTCAAATTATGTTACTTCAAGCATGGTATATGAAAACCTACCACTCTGAAGAAGGCTCTAATCCTGGGAAAGATAGCAATAGCATGTAGACTTATATATTGCTTCATAGTACTTTACAGCCCTCTCTAAGCTGTTTATAGAGTCAGCATATTGTCCCGAAGTATCTGGGTTCTCATTTTATCAACTTTGGAAAGATGAAAGGCTGAGACAATCTTGAGCTGGTGAGAATCGAACTGCTGGAAGTCAGCAGAATTAGCCTGCAATGCTGCATTCTAACTATTGGGCCACCACGGTAGAAGGAAAAAAAGATGATGATGATCTAACTCAAGATTGATGGACTCAATTATAGTGGTGAGGAGTCACCATTGGAAGATCTGAAGTACCAGGTTACAGAGAAAATGTCATGTAG
Source organism: Crotalus tigris (assembly GCF_016545835.1). Classification (NCBI taxonomy): domain Eukaryota; kingdom Metazoa; phylum Chordata; class Lepidosauria; order Squamata; family Viperidae; genus Crotalus; species Crotalus tigris. Next base: position 373,299 of record NW_024096502.1, read on the forward strand.
AAAATCTATCTATGAGCTGGGGTTTAAAAAAGAGTGAAGTCTTTTAAGTACTAAATAAATAGGAAAAACCTGGGGGGGGGGATGGTGTTCCATTCATTGCCTTCATTTATTATAAGTCTCCATGCATTCAAATATTCATATAAAGGGGGTTTATGTAGGGTAATTTCTCTGTATGATTAGCACACATCTTTGTAAGCTCCCTTAATTTTGCACCAGGCTAGAAAGTAAGAAACCAGGAGTTGAAGTCACATGTTAGCCATGAAAGCCAGCTGATGACTTTGGGCCAGTGGCTCTCTCAACCTAACTCACTTCATAGTGTTGTTGTTGTTGTGGGGAAAATAGGAAGAGGAAGGTGTGTTGGATATTTTTACCACCTTGAGTTATTTATAAAAGTAATAAAGGAGGAATATAAATAATCAAATAAATAAATACAATAAAAACTTGATGTGACTTGGATGTCATTCAAATTACCTAATATTTAGATGTACCATTATGCAATATATTGGTCACTATTTGAAACATAAAATCAACAGCCCATAGTCAACAGGTGTTCTACATCATTAAAAGCAGTTACTTATTAATAAGTAACCTATGCAATAAATTTTATCATTACGTCCATCTAAGAAAGTTTCTAACTTCATGCTCCATAAATTCTCTGACTTGACATCTTTTCTGAAGACCATAGTTTGCCAGAGGTTCAGCCATGAGAATTCTATACTTTGTTGCTATGTTTGTTGTCCTCTTCCAAATTTGTCCAGGTAAATGGAGAAACAATATTGGTGGGAGTAGATTTTGTAGCCTTATCAAGCAAGACAGATGTCAGTTGAATATTGAATATCTAGTGGCAGTGATTGTTTTGTGATATTGCTATACTGGCAGCACCCACGTGGGGAAAAAATTGAGAAATTCCTCAAGAGATACACACACAGACTTGACCCAGAATTCTAGTTTCAAATGACTATCCAAGTACCCTTTACTTTATGTGAAAACCTAGTTCTCTGGAGAAGGCTCTAATAAAGAGAAAGAAAAGAAGAAGAGGTTAACCAGCAGCAAGGTGGGTGAACTCATTAACTGTAGCAGTAGCAGTCATTGAAGACTTGAAGATCTGACTCGGGACAGACTATTATGGAGAAAATCTATGTGATTGCTAGGGGTTGACACCATCTTGATGGAACATAATCAAATAAACAAACAAACAAATACACTTAAGGAGAAAATATACCTAAAAAATGCTCCAGTTATAAACTGTCCAGTGAAGACTAAACATACTATTTATAGCTAATGAAAGTTAAGAGATGATTGAACTTCAGAGGCTTTCAGACAGTTGCTAAAAAGAAGCTCTTCAGCACCCCCTTTAGTGGAAAAAATATACGGTACTTTCTTTTACAGGGCCATTCAAAGGTTGATCTAATCGAGAATTATAGTTTGGAGATTACTGAACTCAGAATATAATCAGTGCATCATACCTATGCTCATTTTCTAGCTTTTGTTTCCAGTATTAAAGTTACCATAAACCATGTAAAAGGTTTATAGACCTAACATTAAAAGATCTTTTATTAATTAAGATTTGAGTATGGCTTTTAGATCAGGACTGCAAGAGCTTGGATGGTCACAAGGTGGCAGCCATGACATTTTTGTGCAATTGATGTGAGAATATGGTGATGACGAAGGTAATTATTTCAGTACAGAAGAAGTTTAGAATATCAGTGAATGGAACTTTAGTCTCCTTTCTGAAAGAAGGGAGAAGTATTTTCTGAAGGAAAACTCTGAGCATACACGGTATCTATTTTTCAGGGATGTTTTTAGGGAAAGGTGTTTCTGTATTGTTCAGATAGCAACAGTTTATTTTATTTAGTTGTATTTTTAATTAAATATGGGTATACTAAATTTCAAAAGAAACTGTTAGAGAAGTTTATATAACATATACTATAGAACAAATTAAGCATAAATATTGTGGACCCAAGAATTTATTCTCAAGGAAAGCTTAAAGTGTATCCAGTAAACTAAGCTTTAAAAAAAAGACGTAAAGATACGTTTTCATCTAAAGTATTTATGTATAGGATTGTGTAAAACATTATATGAGACTAGACAACCCATGACTCATTGGGTCATCATTTCAGAGATATTTCTCTATCTAAACAGTGAAATAGAATGATGTCTAGGGGAGGGAGAGAGGGGGGACAAAAAAGCAGTGGGAGCAGTAATAACTCCTGACTTCCTGCTGGCTCCCTCATTGACTTTCCTTGTAAGAAGCTGACAGGAAGTATTGTGGCAGCACTGAAGTGGTCACAACTTTGCCAAATTTCAATCCCATAGTAGTCATGGACCCTGACCCTGGATTTTGGATTTATTCATTAGGATTGCCCATTTATGACATGTTGATTCAAAAATTGTTGCCTTATTATATATTAGTCTGCATTGTATTTTAAGTAACAATCAGCTCTAGCCCAATTTAGTTTCCGAGGCAGACAAAGATTAAGGTCTGGTCAGTTTCAGGCAGCAATTGCCAGACTAAGGGAGGATTCTAATCAACTAATTAAGATCACAGAGCTGTAGACTATATTGGGACATTGATAAACTTCCAGAAGCACAAGGTTAGAAAGAGAGAGAGAGAGAGCAAGAGAGAGAGAGAGAGCAAGAGAGAGAGTGAACAAACAAAAGAGAAATAAAGATTGTTGGTTGCTGCCATCTCATTCCAATAACATTTCTTGTATAATGTCCTGCCTGACCTGCAGCTAGTACTTTTTAGGGAAGAGCTAGCTATGGAAAAAAGCATTTCAGGAAAAGACAGTTTACTTCAGCAATCTTTGTACCTGGCAAGAGGGGAAAAAATGGGGGAAAAAAATCCAGGTCCTCATATTAAAAAAGCAATATTAAATGAATGCCTATAATCTCGTTTTAAATATCTTTCCAAACAGAGAAAAAAATGATGTCAAATCAACCACATTACTCATAAATTCTAAACTTATGAAAAAGAAATAACATTACAAAATGGATTTTCCACAGTATGATTTACACCACCTTTTTCTAATTAAAAAAGACAGCCTCTGTTTTTTGATAATGCTGAATAGTAATGCTACATCAAAATGATCCTTTTCCACTCTAGTGTGACCTAAGCAGGGGATGCTCAGGGTTCAGTTCTCTCTATATATGATGTGCATGTTTTTCCTCATTTCTCTAAAATAAAGCTGACCGGCCGTACTCAGCGAGTGGTCCTCAATGGAACTGCATCTATATGGAGGGAAGTGTGTAGTGGGGTGCCCCAGGGCTCTGTTCTGGGCCCAGTGCTCTTCAACATCTTCATCAACGATTTGGACGAAGGGATAGATGGGGAACTCATCAAATTTGCAGACGACACCAAGCTGGCAGGAATAGCTGACACTCCAGAAGACAGGCTTAAGATACAGAAGGATCTGGACAGACTTGAACACTGGGCACTAACTAACAAAATGAAATTCAATGGTGAAAAAAGCAAGGTTCTACATTTAGGCAAGAAAAACCAAATGAACAAGTACAGCATAAGTGGCACCATGCTCAATAGTAGTAACTGTGAGAGGGACCTCGGAGTCCTAGTAGACAATCACCTAAATATGAGCCAGAAGTGTGCTGCAGCTGCCAAAAAGGCCAACACAGTGCTAGGCTGCATTAACAGAGGGATAGAATCAAGATCACGTGAAGTATTAGTACCACTCTACAATGCCTTGGTAAGGCCACACTTGTAAAAAAGATGTTGAGACTCTAGAAAGAGTACAGAGAAGAGCAACAAAGATGATTAGGAGACTGGAGGCTAAAACATATAAGGAACGGTTGCTAGAATTGGGTAATGTCTAGTTTAACGAAGAGAAGGACAAGGGGGGACATGATAGCAGTATTCCAATATCTCAGAGGCTGCCATAAAGAAGAGGGAATCAAGCTATTTTCCAAAGCACCTGAAGGCAGGACAAGAAGCAACGGGTGGAAACTAATCAAGGAGAGAAGCAACCTAGAACTAAGGAGAAACTTCCTGACAGTGAGAACAATTAATCAGTGGAACAACCTGCCTCCAGAAATGGTAAATGCTCCAACACTGAAAGTTTTTAAGAAGTGACTGGACAGCCATTTGTCCGAAATGGTGTAGGGTTTCCTGCCTGAGCAGGGGGTTGGACTAGATGACCTCCAAGGTCCCTTCCAACTTTACTATTATTATTATTAAAGCAAAAACTAGCAAGAAATATAGTCCACCAGGCTTCAGTGGGATCTTGAGAGAGATAATCAGTATTGCATTGTCATTTAATTTATTTTCTGATTCTAGCAATTGGCTTCAATCCAGTCCCTTCAAATCTATTATCACTCTGGAGAGCATATGACTGATCATAAGTTTCTATGGTGAAATTTGAAAAATGCATTGTTGTCAATTCTATATTATCGCTAGCACATCTTCTTGAAAATAAAGATTTATTGGATTTATTTATTTAGTATATGTCATATTATATATGGAGTTGCAATGTACGGTATATTGATATTTTATCTAAGTTAAAAACAATATTAAACATTTAAAAATATTACTATATTCAGGTACCCATGTCTAGGCTACCTAACCATTGAAGTGCAGCATCATTTATATGAAAAAAAAATCAGATACTGGACTAGTATATGAAAACAGTAAAGAAACACAGATTCCCTAGTTTTCTACACAGATTTGGTAGAAAATTCAAGCAGAAGATAGTGGTTCCTTGCCTTCTTTCACCTGCATTAAAGGATTTGAAAAAAACCAACCCTCCATTGTAATTCAGAAAACACAATGAAATGATGTAATCATCCAGTGCTTTTTTCAATTTTAACATAACACAATCAAGAAGAGACACTTAGTATAAACAAATGGTGTTTGGGACACTATTGTCCTTTGGTAAGAGGTGGAAAAGTAAAAAAGGCTTGCTACAACTCTCTAGTTTATAAATAATAATATTTTAGGGGTATTTTGATAGTCACTGAAACACAAATCTTTCCATCTCCTCAGTAGCCTCAGCTTCTCCTACTGAATTTCATAGTATGCTATCACTGGATTCCTTCCACATTGTGAAAGCCTTTATGGGCACTTTGACTAGGAGTGTGAGTGCGAAGAATTCTTTCTCCAGATCACTCTTCCCCCCAGATGCTCTCCTCTCTATTACTGTTAAATAAAACAAGCAAAAACCTTAGGAGCACATCCAAATGTTTCAATGCAGTTCTCTCTCTCTCTTTTTTTAAAAAAAGGCAAGAAAATATACATATATGTAAAATATGCATAGAAAACTAACTGTACATTTCTTTGGGTTTTAAGCTTTTGAAAATAGATACAAGGATATAATCCAAAAACCACTTGAGAAACCAGTCTGAGGCATCTCAGCAAAAGAGGTATACCAGAAAGACACCTATGGTGAGAAGACCTTTGAAAACAAAGTTAAATAGCTCAGGATTTGAGTTTGAAGAGGAACAAATGCTGACCAAAATATCAACACTTCAGAATGGTGTTTCTTCTTCATGATCAAGGTATTTCGCCTGCTAAGTAAGTAAGTGGTTAGAGAAAATGATGAAAAAACATATGGAGTTTAAGCCAGAATTATTTTTGTATGTATATAAAATCACAAGTGCTTAAAATATTATCAGATTCATGATATTGAGGAAATTCGCTTCTTATTTTGGATAGCAATTTGGAGGAAGAGCACACTTTCCAGTAATCTTCTAGGAGAAGAGATCACATGATACACTGCAACACATGGGATCATTTTTACTTGCATTAGGGATGGAAGTAAATTGTAAATAGTAAATTTTCATCTACATATTTCCACAAACACACTTCTTTAATGTCTTTTGAACATAAATATGTACCACAAATCACATGTATATCAAACTCTAATATGGAAAAGCCATTGTTAAAACATTTTGTACAAGGGGGAAGAGTCACAATAGACCAGAGTGTCAAAGGGCCGGCCTGCAAATCGGAAACGTCATCTGGAAGCTGTGCTCACCCCATTGCCGGCAATGGCAAACTGTCCCAATACGTTGCGCGATGTCACGAGTTTGACATATCTGCAATAGACAAACTGGAAGAGAAATAATTAAAGTAACACTAGCACATAGAATAGAATAGAATAGAATAGAATAGAATAGAATAGAATAGAATAGAATAGAAGCTGGAAGGGACTATGGAGGTCTTCTAGTCCAGTCCCCTGCTCAAGCAGGAGAACCTATACCATTTCAGACAAGTGACTGTCTAGTCCAGGCCTATCAAACTGTCAGCCTGCGGATTGGATGCATCATGCTGAAACCGCACCCATCCTATTGCAGCAATGGGAAAAAGTTGTAATACGTCGTGCGACGTCATGTGATGTTGCATGTTTGACATGCCTGGTCTAGTCTCTTCTTAAAAATCTCTAGTGATGGAGCACCCAGGATTTCTGAAGACAAGCTGTTCCACTGGTTAATTGTCTTCACTGTTAGGAAGTTTCTCCTTAATTCCAGGTTGCTTCTCTCTTTGGTCAATTCATTACACAAGCTTCAAATTCCATCCAATTAATTATCCTACCTTATCAGATCATGTTATTATACACAAAAATCACCTAATCAATTTAAGCACTTCAAAATTCCGTTCTCATAACTAAACGTTTTTTCAATTCCAGAACATATATATATGTATATATATGATTATATATTTTTATCCTTAATACAATTTCATATTTCTGCACCAAGCAAATTTCCATAAAGCAAAAAAAATCATCTTACTAATTTAAACACACATGTGTATAACTGTATTTTTCTTAATTCTAACTCTAGATCACGTGAAGTATTAATACCACTTTACAATGCCTTGGTAAGGCCACACTTGGAATACTGCATCCAGTTTTGATCACCACGATGTAAAAAAGATGTTGAGACTCTAGAAAGAGTACAGAGAAGAGCAACAAAGATGATTAGGGGACTGGAGGCTAAAGCATATAAGGAACGGCTGCTGGAACTGGGTATTTCTAGTTTAACGAAGAGAAGGACGAGGGAGGATATGATAGCAGAGTTCCAATATCTCAGGGGCTGCCACAAAGAAGAGGGAGTCAAGCTATTTTCCAAGGCACCTGAAGGCAGGACAAAAAGCAACCGATGGAAACTAATCAAGGAGAGAAGCAACCTAAGGAGAAACGTTCTGACAGTTAGAACAATTGACCAGTGAAACAACCTTCCTCCAGAAGCGGTGAATGCTCCAACACTGGAAGTTTTTAAGAAGAGACTGGACAGCCATTTGTCTGAAATGGTATAGGGTTTCCTGCCTGAGCAGGGGGTTGGACTAGATGACCTCCAAGGTCCCTTCCAACTTTACTATTATTATTATTATTATTATTATTATTATTATTATTATTATTATTATTATTAATGGTATTTCCTCCATTGAGTTTGGACTTTAAGATCTTCTTCACTCTCTTGATGTATTAACCTCTAATCTTTTTCTTGACTTCAGTGTGCTTGATGTTGTCAGCTTGAAGGATACCCAAGTATTTGTAGTAATCTTCCTCATCTAGACTCTTAATGTTATTTTTGTGGGGCATCTTTTTTTTTTTTTTTTTTAATTGAAAATTTTTAACATTTTACAAAATAAATCCCCTCCCCAAATCCGCCCACCCACCCATACCCTCCCCCAGCCCCAAACCTCCCTAACCCTCCCCTGAACCTCCCAGAGTTGATTACAGGCTTATCCAAAATATTTCAAAAGAAAAAAAAGAAAAAAAAACTTAAAACACATATAAAACTTAAAACACCTATAAATCCTAAACAATCCTAAATACCTTAAATTAAATGAATTATTTCTAGAAAATAATAATAGACACATTATAATATACTCTAGAAATCTTCTAATCTTACTTATAATATTATCCATCCTTCTACATAAATTTCTTCCAAGACCAATTTTAAACACTACTTTCTTTAAACATCTATAACTACAATATAAAGTCTAGCATAAATCATAAACAAATCTAAATACATTTAGTTAAACAAGTTATAGTCCCTCCAAAACACAAATTTAAACAATCAGAACTTGAAACATTAAAACAAACAAATTATAATCAATCAAAAACACAAATCTGAACATTACTTAAAACTTTAAACATTAAAAACCCCACCCAAACACTAAACACATTGTAATATACTCCAATCCTTCTAATATCATAAATATTATTATCATTTTCATAAACTCCCCCAAAACACAAATTTATACATTACTTAAAACTTAAAGAAGGAAAAAAGGAAACAAGACACCTTTATACTCATTTAAATCTTATCAGATTCCATCCAAAGTAGACAGTTTATAACAAATTCCACCCACAAAAAACACTATAACAAATTCCATCCACCATAAACACAATAGATATTCAAATCTTCATCAATAACAAGTTGCAACCACAAAAAACCCAGTCCTTATCAATCTCAATTGTCCATTTTCATTCTCCATTCATTATCATACTGATATTATTATCGTCAGCCTCGATTGTCCATTTTCGTTATAAAGCTTAAAACAAATGCTTTAGGATCTGTCCTCAAAAGCTGCTCCAAATTTTCTGAGTCTCCCAATGACTCAGAAGCCAGTACATGTGGGGATTCCTTAAGCTCCTTATTCTGTTGGTCTTTTTCTTTACAATTATATGTTGCACAGATTTTCCTCTGCCCCTTCTTCTCAACTTGTTGACGCCCCTCAGGCTGAAATTTCCCCTTTTTCATCTCAAGTGACCCTTCCATCCTTGAAGATTGCTCCAAAGGATTTATGGGTCTTGCTTCTCCCACAGAATCAGCAATCACTAGGTGTGAAATTTCATTACTCTTCTTCAGTTGCTGCTTTTCTTTACAGTTTTGTGCTACACAGGTTGTCTCCTGCTCCTCAATCTGAACATGTTGAGATCTCTTAAACAGGGGTTGCCCAATTTTAGAGTCTTCAAACTGTAATTCTACATCCATTTCTTCCAAAGTCTTGAACTTAATAGATGGAGATGAACATACCCCCAATACTGAAGTATAAAAATCTTTTGCTTGAGAAACAGTATTAAGTCTGTAACATATTCCCAGGTAATTCACCACCATTCCAATCGGAACATCCCATCTAAACGAAATTCGTCTCATTTTAAGTTCATTTGCTAAAAAGGCAAACTCCTTTCTTCTTCTTAAAATTTTAGATGGGATCTCCTTTAAAATTATAACATCTTGTGAAGCAATTTGAAATCTCTTCTTATAAAAAGCTTGTATAATTTCATTGCGTAAAGATTTCTTCCCAAAGTAAATTACCACATCTCTTGGCAAATTCTTTTGTACTGCCACCGCAGAATTAACTCTAAATAGTTTTTCAATTTCACTAAGTATTCCTTCTTTTTCTTTATTCAAAATTACGGCAAAGTCCTTTGCAACCATCTCTTTCAGATCTTCTTGCAAGGACTCTTCCAAGCCCCTAATTCTTAAGGCGTATTCCATTTGACCATATTGAAGCATAAGAATCTCATTTTCCATTTCTTTTTCCATACTTTCAATTTTCCCCTCCATTAATTCCACTTTTTCAGCTACTTCTTCCACATGGGAATTCAACTTTTCAAGAACAGAAGCAACTCCTTTTAGAGCCAAAACTATGTCTTGCCTCAAAATCTTATTATTTTCTTCCAAAATCTTTTTCATTTCTGCCCTAATTTGAATTGTAAAATTTTCCATCATTTGTTGCATATCCTTCACAGTTGTTGGCTGAGCCACAGAAGATTTAGGAACTGTGAAATTCACTGGACGCTTTGGAGCCATCTTAAAAAAAAACTTTACTCCTTCTTAAAAATTACAAAAATTCCTTCAAAAGAAAATCATAACTCCCTCAAAGAAAAATCTTTAAAATAATAAGAAAAATAAAAGAATAAAAAAAAGGGAGTTAGAAAAGAAGAAAAAAAAATAAAAAAAAAATTAAGATATACAAAATGAAAAAAAAAAAGAAAAAGGGGAAGGAAAAAACCAGAATGCCTGCCCTTTAAAAATACAAGAAACAAAACCACAAATCAAACCAAAACAAAAAGTTAAAGTATACACTCCAATCATTAAAGTAGGAAAAAAAGGGGGGGGGGAAAAAACCAAAATGCCTGCCTTTTAAAAATAATACCTGCCCTTTACAAGAAGCAAAACAAAAAATACAAAAGACAAAGCAACAAATCAAACCAAAACAATAATAATACTTCTAAAATCCATCATTAAAAAGAAAAAAAAGGAGAAAGTAAAAAAAAAGCCGATCGCCACTCTAGCTTCCCAAAAAAACGCTAGAAGATCTCCCGATCGCCATTTGCTTTCTCTTTCAACAGAAAAGCAAATAGTAGAAAAAAAGGACTATAAACAAAACAATAAACCTTTGGATTTAAAATAAAATCAAAGAAGACGAAAAATAAATCAATAAAAGAAATTAGAATATACACTCCAATCATTAAAGTGAAAAAAAGAAGAGGGGGGGGGGAAACCAAAATGCCTGCCTTTTAAAAATACAAAAAGCAAAAACAAAAAATCAGACCAGAACAATAATGTTTAGAAAATTAAACAACAAAAATTCCTTAAAAAGAAGAAAGAAAAAAGAGAGAAGGTAAAAAAGCCGATCGCCATTCTAACTTTCCGAAAAAAAAAACGCTAGAAAGTCTGCCGATCGCCATTTTACTTTCCCTTTCAGCAAAAATCAAAAAATAAAAAGAAAGACTATAACAAAAGAATAAACCTTTAAATTTAAAATACCTATAAAGTCAAGGAAAGCAAAAAAATAAATCCTCTAAACAACTCTGTCCGCTTCTTAAAAAAAACTCACTAGATCATTTTAAACGCGGAGGTGGCTGCGAGGGCTTGTTTTGTCCCAAGGACAAAAGCAGCTGGGAAGCGGAGACAGTCTGAACTCCGTGGGAGCACTCTATCACCCCCAAAAAAGGAAAATTGGGGGTACATAAGAGGCTCTACCACTATTCAGACTACCCTCTGCCCCCCCCCTTTGCCCGGGAGGGGGATTTTGAACCGCTGAACAGCTGATGTCTGCTGTTCATAGCGGTTCATTACACTTACCCAGGAGGACGGCTAGAAAGTAGCCGCCATCGCCCAACGCAGATCCACCGGAAGATCATTTTTGTGGGGCATCTTGATTCCTTCAGTTTTCACTATTTTTCCTTGTTTGATAGTAAGTGTGGTACATTTGTCCAAGCCAGACTCCATAACAATATCTTGGCTATAGAGTGTTGAGGAGCGATTCTATTTCAGATGATGTTTTTCCATACAGCTTCAGATCATCCATGTAAAGGAGATGGGATAGTCTGGTAGATGTTTTTGATGTTTGATAGCCATGTCCTGAGTTATTCAGTATTATTATTATTATTATTATTATTATTATTATTAATAATAATAATATTATTATCCACTCTTTTATCCATGTTAGTATAGTTGCTTGGTAATATAGCGTCCAATCCAGCAGTCCAAGTCCTCCATTTTCTTTCGCTTCTTGTAACATTTTCAGTCTGATTCTATCTTTTTTTCTTTGACAAATAAATTTTAGTATTATTGTATTATTGTTTTTAGTGCGTCAAAAAAGGCTTTCCCCAATCTTATAGGTATTGTTTGAAATAAAAAAAATATTTTTGGTAAGATATTCATTTTCACTGTTGTTACTCTTCCCAGCATCGAAAGTTGTAGATTTTTCCACTTTTCCAAATGTAGTTTTATTTGTTTTAATAATCTCTATGTGTTTGTTAAAATGAGCTCTTTTGAAATTTAAGACACTGTTGGATTATTTTCTATTGCCTGTTGCCCCCAACTATCTGGGTCCTCATTTTATCAATCTCTGAATGATGGAAGGCTGAGTCAACCTAGAGCCGGTCAAGTTTGAACTCCTGGCTGTGGGCAGAGTTAGCTTGCTATACTACATTCTAACCACTGCACCACCATGGCTCCTATTTGGATAATACTATCCAAATGTTTTGTTCTTCTTTTTCTATATTGAAATGTTATCTTAAAATCATGTGAACCAGTTCTTCAGGATAGTTAGGTCGATAAGAAAGTCCTAACACTACTTATATCATCTAAGAATGGATAGGGAGGATGAAGAAAATGAATTGATCATGCGGTTTAATTATGGATTCTCCTTCTCCTTTGCAAGATCATGCGAAGTATTAATACCACTCTACAATACCTTGGTAAGACCACTTGGAATAATGCATCCAGGTTTGGTCACCACGATGTAAAAAAGATGCTGAGACTCTAGAAAGAATACAGAGAAGAGCAACAAAGATGATTAGGGGACTGGAGGCTAAAACATATAAGGAACGGCTGCTGGAATTGGGTATGTCTAGTTTAATGAAGAGAAGGACAAGGGGAAACATGATAGCAGTATTCCAATATCTCAGGGGCTGCCACAAAGAAGAGGGAGTCAAGCTATTTTTCAAAGCACCTGAAGGCAGGACAAGAAGCAGTGGATGGAAACTAATCAAAGAGAGAAGCAATCTAGAACTAAGGAGAAACTTCCTGACAGTTAGAACAATTAACCAGTGGAACAACCTGACTCCAGAAGTGGTGAATGCTCCAACGCTGGAAATTTTTAAGAAGAAACTGGACAGCCATTTGTCCGAAATGGTATAGGGTTACCTGCCTGAGCAGGGGGTTGGACTTGATGACCTCCAAGGTCCCTTCCAACATTATCATCATCATTATTATTATTATTATTATTATTGATCATCGCGCAGTCAGCCAGATGTTCAGACTGGATTTGGCATTTTGTCTACCTATTGAGTCCTTACCCAGGACCTGGGATAGCAGATGTGGATGTTTGATGGTATTACAGATATCGTCGCAGGATGGAAGCAGTTCCTAGTAAGGCCGCCTTTTGCAATTGACTAATAGCGAATTTGTCAATGCCAATGGTGTTCAAGTGGTGCTCCAGTTGTTTTGGGATTGCACCCAAGGAGCCTATGACTATTGGTACTACCCTTGCTTGCTTTTGCCACAGTCTTTCTATTTCTATTTGTAGGTCTTTGTATTTTGTTATCTTCTCCAGTTCTTTCTCTCTATTCTGCTGTCTCCAGGCACTGCCACGTCCACTATCCAGACTTTTTTGTCTTTCTTATCGACAATTGTTAAGTCTGGGGTGTTATGTTGCAGGTGCTTGTCTGTTTGAATTCTGAAGTCCCAGAGCAGTTTAATTTTATCATTTTCTATGACTTTCTCTATTTTATGATCCCACCAGTTTTTGCTTACAGGCAAATGATATTTTTTGCAGATCTTCCAATGCACCATTGTTGCTACTTTGTCATGCCGCTGCTTGTAGTCAGTCTGTGCAATCTTCTTGCAACAGCTTACCAGGTGGTCCACTGTTTCTTCAGCTTCTTTGCATAGGTGGCACTTACTGTCTGTTGCTGTCTTCTCAATTTTGACTTTATATGCATTTGTCCTTAAGGCTTGGTCTTGTGCAGCCAAATTATTATTATTATTATCGATCATCGCACAGTCAGCCAGATGTTCAGACTGGATTTGGCATTTTGTCTACCTATCGAGTCCTTACCCAGGACCTGGGATAGGCAGATGTGGATGTTTGATGGTATTACAGATATCGTCTCAGGATGGAAGCAGTTCCTAATAAGGCCGCCTTTTGCAATTGACTAATAGCGAATTTATTATTATTATTATTATTATTATTATTATTATTATTATTATTATTATTAAGGTGACTTAGCCTTCCATCCTTCTGAGGTCAGTAAAATGAGGACCCAGATTGTTGGGGGCAATATGCTGACTCTGTAAACTGCTTAGAGAGGGCTGAAAAGCACTGTGAAGTGGTATACAAGTCTAAGTGCTATTGCTATTAGCCTGTTAACTGCTTTAGCTGCTTGAAATCTCTGTTATTTATTCTGTTAATTGAAGTCTTCTGCATTGCTAACCTAACATATTTTAATAATCTAGATTGATTGGTTACTAATTCTAGTTCCATTTTTGTACCTTCAAAGTGTGTAACACATACTTTATATTAATTCCAGGAAGGGTCCAGTTTATTGGTTCATCTATAAAGTTCAAGCCATTGTCTGTTCAGCAGCAACTTCCAAAAGAAGGAGGCTGGTGCTACTCAGGTCTTATCTGACCAGTATGATTTTGACCAGAATTGTGAGTCATTGTATAAACCATGAGTATTTCATGATTATCATTGATTCCAAGAATGTCTTTCAATAACCTTCAGACACAGAAGAGCACACACAATCATTAGTAAAGCCAGATTATTTTAATTAGAATAATTGTTTGAAAGCATTCAAAACAGCCGGATCTTTCTTATGTTTTTAAATTTAAAAATTTAAATTTTTCTCATGTTCTATCAGGCATTCATGTAGAAGATGATGGTTTTTCCATGTCTTGATCACACGTCTTTCCTTTAGCTTTTCCTAAAAAATTGGAAATAATTTGACATATAGTAATACGATGCAACCATTCAATTATTTTTTTTCTTCTGCAGATAGTAACCCACAAAATATCATACAGTGCAATCTTTGTACATGGTTTCTACTTGGGAGGAGAGGGAGACATGAATGGACCTAATAACCCTTATTCATCAGGGTTGGTTTATGAAGTCACCTTATTCCTTTTTCTGCAGCCTCAGGATCATCTGTGAAATATTATGGCACATTGTCCCTCTATTCCACCCATGGTTTTATATGGGCAGTTAAGAGGCCATGGCTCTCTAGTGTTAATTGAAAGGAAGTCTATATCCTCATCATACTTCTTTTCTAATAGTATCATTCATATTAAATCATGCCAGCCATATCTGAAAATATTCCAGACTTTCTTTCTATTCTTCAGTATTTCAAGTCTACACAATCCTTCCTTTCATAGGCAGAAAGTAGGATTTATAGGGTGAGAAATTGCTGTATTTTGTATGTCTCTCTCTCTCTGTGTTTGTTTCTCAGTGAGACTCATACCTAGAGTGAAAAAGCAGATGGCCTGAGGATGGTGTGTGGAGGAAAATTCAGTCCCAAGTCTAAAAGCCCTGGGACTATTGGAACCAATAAGTTTAGATTGGCAGTAAAGATTGATTTAATCACACAAGGGATCCTTTGTTTCTTCTAAGTCACCTTGCTCAGTTGTGGTTAGCTTCATCTCTATTCCACTCCACTCTCTTTGTTTATTCATGATTCCATTTACAGATTATCAAAGGCTCATTTCAAATTATCTCAGGATCAGGTAACTGGCTATGGTTAAAATACCATTTCAAATTCCTATTTTGGTACCTTTATTATCCTTTAATCCTTCTTTTTTTTACTCCACTGTTTGGTGGGTACGCAAGTACCAGTCATTACAAAAATCCCTTTAGTCTGAAATTTGTGTAAAAAAAGAAGGAAACTAGATCCATTGAATTAAAATGTTATACCTGAGGAAATAATTGGTGGGTGCAAGGGATCCCCCATCCCACAGTTGGAAGCCTTTCTCTTAGAGCAGGGGTGTCAAACTCGCAACCTCATGTGACATGTTGCGACATATCACAACTGTTTTTCCATTGCTGGCAATGGGGTGGGCACGGTTTCGGCATGACATATCCAGACCAAGGGCCAGCAGTTTGACACCCCTGTCTTAGAGGGATGCTGCCCCCATCCCTTTATTGGAATTCAGATAGAAAAATGTGAAAGTGGAGATTCCAGTGAAGTTTGGAAAGCTGGATGTGTGTGGTGTGTACTGTTTGTGCCCTTTCCATATACCCCTTTCCAATTCTGCAAAAAAAGTTTCATTCACTAAAAGCATGGAGAAAGATGATTGAAGTTTCCAAATGCTCTGCATCTTTTAAGGAAACTAATTTGCTTTTCTCTGAGAGAAAGCAAATATGATTTTGTTATTCTTCATAGTGGACTTTGTGTTGAAATTTTTAGCTTTAAAATGTACATTTATAAGGGAAAGATGCATAAAAATAAAAATATTTTCCTTTATCTGCGAATGGGTGTACTTCTGTATTAATTTTGAGAAATTGGATAAACATTTCCACTAGAAAAGAAGTATTAAATTCACCTTGTTAACAATTGTCAAAACCCACACTTGTGCCATTCAGTGAAGTTATCTATACTAAAGAAGCTTTCACAAGTTTGATGTCTGATGTGACAGGATTTAAATTTGCATGGAAGGCAAAGCTCATCTGGTGGACACTTGAAGGCTTCCTTAGTGTAGACAGACAGATGCTTCTGTTACAAGGACTTTGCAGAGGCTATCCCAAGAAAATGGAACTTATTTTAGTCATTTGCGTGATAAATTTGACACTAAAGGGGTATAAGCTTATGAGGAGAACTGGCATGGACAGAACATGGAACAATTTGTCTGATCCTAATTATGAAATAAAATGAAATAAATGCTATGAATATTTCAATGTCTGCACCTTACGCTTTGCAGCAAGGCTCATTGACATGACAAAGTCCTATCTTTGTCAGATGATCAGGACATGACTTTTTGCAAACTCCTTTATTTATCAGGCATGTTCTCGAATCCATTATCCTCACTGCTTCACCTGGAGATGGAAGAGAAACTAATCATACACCTAAACACACCCTTTTCAGAATTTGTAGATCTAAATTCCTAGGAAAAGTGTAGTTACTAAAATATATTGTTTTAGGAAGAAAACTTATGAAAAAGAGACCCTTAAGGGAAACAAATTGGAAGATATTTTTTTCTAGATAAAATTTTAATCAGAATCTAAGATATTTTTAGATGAAATTTAAGGAGCTTGGTTATTTATTTACTTTCTGGTTTAAAGCATTTTAGTACTGTATTGCTTCACAGTCTTGAAAAGTTTACAGAAAACTTCCAATAATATAGTAGATTTATAAGCAGTTTATAAAACCAGCTTTATAGAGTATTGAATAAACTATGCAAAATAAAGTATCTGACTACTTGTTCAGTTTGGTAGGTCTATGGATTAAATACATGTTTCTTTCTGAAGAGCCTGATCCTTCATCATGAACATTAGTATAAAGGTTTCATCAGAATTGACTTACCCAGATCAGAAAGAATCACAAAGGTGAGGAAAAGGAGGACACACCAAGCCTTCATGGTTAGGGCAAGTTCAAGGGAGCTGATTAACTCCTCTCTGGTCCAGTCACCAAAAGAAGCCTAGAAGGTATATTGCATCCCATCTTTTAAATCATCACTGTGGGGTGTACATCTCATTACAAATGCAAATATCAATGACAGCCAGACAGGGGAACAATTGGATTGGTTGTTTCTTTCTCTGTATCTTGATGTTAATTGGAAGAGGTGGTATTTTCCTTAAAAGGCTAGTTTCCATGACTGGAGATGTTTATTGGCTCATTTCAGCGGCTAAAAGAGAGTGGTTTAATAGTCAAGTAAACCTTTTACCCAATAATATCCATAATCCAGCTGTTACTTATCTTGGGTAAGGATTGTCTGGGTACCTTTCTCTGTGACTATGACATTTCCAGGTTAGATTATGGTCTCCATTGTAAGGTTGCCACTGAAGAGTATTTCCAGCATTATTAATAAGTTCTCTGGAACACAGAATGCTGAAAGCTGACTGCAGGATAAAGAAGAAAGAAATCAGCATTTTTATCCCATTTGCTTCTTTTTCATTGGTGTGCATAATATATTGGTGCTTCTTTTCAAAGTCTTAAACAATTAATTTTTTAAAATACAACCAGAACTCTCTCAGTTGTCTTTATAAATTACCCCAACTGTTCACTTGTATACAGTACCTTAGGCAAAGGGAAAGAAAATTAACTTGACCAGCTCCCATCTGTTACTCTTTTGATTCCAAAACCACTATGAATTTCCTCCCCCTCCCCTCCCCTGCCAGACAAGTGACTGTCTAGCCTCTTCTTTAAAATCTCCAGTGATGGAGCACTGATGATTTCTGGAGGCAAGCTGTTAATTGTCCTCACTGTCAGGAAGTTTCTCCTTAATTCCAGGTTGCTTCTCTCTTTGATCAGTTTCCAACCATTGTTTCTTGTCTTGTCCTCTGGTGCTTTGGAGAATAATTTGATCTCTCTTCTTTGTAGCAGCTCCTCCAATACTAGAACACTGCTATCATGTCTCCCCTATTTCTTCTTTTCTTTAGACTAGCCAAACCCAATTCCCGCAGCCATTTTTCATATGTTTTAGTCTCCAGGCTTTTGATCATTTTAGTTGCTCTTCTGTGAACTTTTTCTTCCTGTGTTCTTATCCTGGACGGTAATCAAAGTCTGTTTAATGATATTTCTAAAATTAGAAAAGCAGTCATTGAATACAAGAAAGATTCTGTTGAGGCTTTTGGAATATACTTTCTGGGATATTCTCAGGTTTTGGAGGAAAAATCTTGGTGTTATGTCTTACTATATTTTGCATTTTAGTGCTTCTTTATCTTGTCATTATATTGTTAAGGAAGCATGTGTTCTCTTTCTGTCATAAACCTGCAGCAATGCCTCTGATGGCAAGGAGCACTTGGGCTGTAGAGCATAATGCAACTCTGTCCCCCTTGAATATTTCTCTTCCAGTAAGGAACCAAACATATTCTGTGACCTCATGTGAACGCCCCCCCCCTTGGAGCATCTTTCTGTTGCTTCGTTTATGCAATGCCTAAACATTAGTCTGTCTGTTGGGGATCCAACATATGCTACAATAAGATGTTTGAATAACCCAGACACATATTCTCCCTATTAGGATAACATTTAATTTGCTATAACTGCATTGGAAGTAGATTTCCCTTGTAGGTCATAAATCTACAAGAGTTCCGATTGAAACATTAAGTAAATAGCCCCATCTTGTCTTAAACAACATGATGATGCTAGCGCCCCTTGTTCCTATCCCTATTCATAGAATAATAAATGAAAGTGTTGCCCTTATGGATAAGAAATGGGGACTGTGAAAGGAAATATTTTAGATTTGAACTTGCTAACTAGCTCTTGGCTTTCGCTTGTTGTTGACATTTAATGGGAAAAGATGATTGTTTGTGGTCGGCACAAATTCTTAAGAAAAATGGAACATAGAACAAAAACACAGGAGAAAAGAGGAACTGAGCTCTGTGTATGGGTGCAACATTTTCTGGGTCACAATTTGAAGCATTGGGAAGGCACAGCAGTTTAATGAGTGCAGCTTCTTCTATTTCTTTGCTGAGCACTCTTCAAAATAATTGTGCTTTTCCTCAAACCCAGGAACAGCTTAGTTTTTAAAGTACACAAACAATTGATTTGTTTGCTTTAAGGATACAAATGAATTTGTCTTTGGGATTAGAACAGCACTTTATCCCATTCTCTAGTATAAATTATGGCTCACTAAACAATTAAGAGGAAGACTTCTCCACAAACAGCTGATAAGAGTAATGATCTTTGAATGAAGTAAAATTATATGGAGTGCACTAATCTGAAAACAATGGGAACATTGTGCATAGGATCCCGGTCTTCTCAGAAAAACAATGTCTGGAAGGCAAGGTGATGCATTTTGAAGGAAAAAAAGTGCTACAATCACATGGTACATTCTATAATTTTCTAAATGAGGCATTGCAACATAATTTTCTAAATGAGGCATTGCAAACAGTATGCTCAGCTAAGGCCTTTGACCTTGGTAAACACAAGGCCTTTCAATTTATTGAATCTAAGATTAGGGCCCAATGACAGAACATGGGTCATAGGAATCAACAGTCACAGAGTCGTGTGAAGGGAGGAATGAACTTGAAGAGGAATCCATAGTTAAACTGCATGATCACTTCATTTTCTTCAGCTCCATTTTAAGAAAATATAGGTAGCATTCAGACTTTCTTGTTTATCTTGCTGCCTTAAACAATATGATTTATGTTTACATTAATCTCTTATACTTTTCCTCAGCTTTAAATTCTGCCAGTCAATTTATCTGTTCACAAAGGGTCATCCCTCATGTAGACAAGCTCTTCCTTGGATTCAACTAAAAAGTGAGTGAGTATGTGTTTTAACATAAAAGAAAATAACTGATAAAGGATTGCTATAATTTCTAAGAATTTGGCATTCCATTCCATTCTAATGAACAACAAAAATTGTGGTCATGAATTTATTATTATTTTTTCCATTGACAGATGATAAGAAAGTATTGGCCTGTTTTCTCCTGATTCATTCACCACAACTGGAAAGAGTCAGAATCTCCACCTCCAGAGTGACTCAAGGAAGGGCTGGCTCCTTTTAAAGCTGAAGATCTGATTGACTGAAGTGAGTTGAGGATTCACTGTACAGACATTGCATTCAGCCCTCCCATTCAAAAAGAAATCTTTTTATGAACTATCTATGGACCTGAAAGTTCATGAACAATATGTTCTAAGGGGCCCAGAACTCAAAACCAACAATTGAATATGTCTAATACTTTATATTATTAATGTACTTGTGATGTACAATTGAGTACGTAGCAGGAAATAGGTAGGAGGCAGTTGGAAAGAGTATAACCTCATAGTATCTTAGCCAATGGGGAAAGAGGAGGGATGTGGCGGCTGGGACAGGACTGCATAAAGAAGGGAATATTTTGGGTTGAAATATTGGATTTTGTTAAATATTCCAAGAATGTCTTTCAATGATTTTGAGACACAGAAAAACACATACTATCATTTGTAAAGTCAGATTATTTTAATAAGAATAATTGTTTGAAAGCATTCAAACCATCAAAGATTTTTCTCATGTTTTTAAAGCTTCTATAATCCAGACTCCATTAGGCATTCATGTAGAAGTGATGGATTTTTCTGTTTTATTCAGAAGTCTTTCCTTTAGCTTTTCCTAATTGGTTGGACATAATTTGAAATATATTGATATGATGCAATCATTCAATTATTTTTTTATTAAATAATCATCCTCAAAATATCATACATGCAATCTTTGTACATGGATTCTACTGGGAGGAGAGGGAGACATGAATGGATCTAATAACTCTTATTCATCAGGGTTGGTTTATGAAGTCACCTTATTCCTTATTCTGCAGCCTCAGGTTCATTTGTGAAATATTATGGCACGTTGTCTCTCCATTCCACACAGTTTTATGTGGGCAGTTAAGAGGCAATAAAAATTGCCATTAGAAAAGAAATATTAAATTCACCATGTTAAGAATTTCCAAAAACCACACTTGTGACATTCCAGCAAAAGAAGCTCCACTCATTCAGTGAAATTCTTTAAACTAAAGAGGCCTTTGCATGTTCAATGTCTGATGCAACAGGATTTATATTTGCATGGAAAGCAAGGCTCATCTGGTGGACACTTAAGGCTTCCTTATAAGCTTATGAGGAGAACTGGCATGGACAGAACATAGAACAATTTATCTAATCCTATTTAAGAGATAAAATGAAATAAATGCTATGAATATTTCAATTTCTGTATCTTATGCTTTGCAGCAAAGCTCATTGACATGACAAAGTCCTATTTTCATTTGAGTAGCTGGACGTGATTTTTCATAAATTCCTTTATTTTTAAGGCATGTTTTTGAATCCAGTATCCTTTTTGCTGTTCCTTGAGATGGAAGAGAAAATAATTGTACACCAAAACACACTCTTTTCAGAATTTGTAGATCTGAATTCCTAGGAAAAGTGTAGTTACTAAAATGTATTGTTTTAGGAAGAAAAAGAGACCCTTAGAGGAAAAATAATTTGGAAGAGATTTTTTTTCTAGAAAAAAAATTTAACCAGAATCTTAATTTTTTTTAGATGAAATGTAAGGAGTTTGGTTATTTATTTACTTTCTGGTTTAAAACATTTGAGTATTGTTTCATAGTCTTGAAAAAGTTTATAGAAAACTTTCAATAATATAGTATATTAACGCAGTTTATAAAACCAACTCTAGAGTACTGAATAAACTATACAAAATAAAGTATCTGACTTCTTGTTCAGTTTGGTAGGTCTATACCAGGGGTGTCAAACTCAATTTCATTGAGGGTCACATTAGCATTGTGGTTGCCCTCGGGGAACCGGGTGGGTGTAGCTAGCATGGGTGTGGTCTAATGGGTGGGCATGGCTGAGGTGGGCATGGCCCACTGGATGGGTATGGCCTACTGGCTGGGCGTGACCAGCTTCACATCGCTCATGTCAGGGGCACCTATGCAGGCCTGAGGCAGATCCAAGGGCCTCCAGTGGAGGAGGGTGGGACTGGAGTGAGTGTTGGGACATGGTCCACTGGAAGAGCCTCACTGTCCCTCTAAGGCCATGCAGAGGGCTCCTGGATGGTGGCATGGGCTTCCCAGAGCCTTGGGCAGTGGAGGTCAAGCACCCAGCCCTCAAGTTGAGGGACCCCTCAGCCCAGCCTAGCCTAGCCCCACTTCCCCAAGGGGGTGCCCAGCTGCACTTACCTCCTTCTTGAGGCTGCGGCTACTGTGCTCACTCTCCTTGGCCAAGTTGCTTATGGTGTTGCAGGAGGGCAAAATGTATGGGTCAGAGGGAAACCCACACCCTGTCCATGTGAGGAGACCCATCTTTGTAACCAAAGCATCCTGAGCGATAGGCTGGGAGACCAACAGGAGAGTTCAGGAGGAGGGGACAAGGGGATGGCGAAAGGGCAGCAGGGCTGCTCAGGGACAAGTGCTAAGGCAGGACTTCCCTCAGACCCTTCCTCCTTCTCATTATAATTTATCTTCCTTCCTTCCTTCCTTCCTTCCTTCCTTCCTTCCTTCCTTCCTTCCTTCCTTCCTTCCTTCCTTCCTTCCTTCCTTCCTTCTTTTTCCTTCCCTCTTCATTCTCCTTTCCTTCCTTCTTTCCCCTCTTTCTTCTTCTTGTTTGTCTTTCCTCTTTCTCTTTCTCATTTCCTGTCCCATCTTGGGTGCTCAAATGCAAAAGGGGAAACAATTCTCGATGCCTCATTGACTTGTGATCAAATGCCACTTTTGCTAGTAGTTTGTGGCCACATAAAAGATTGAGAACAAACCAGGCTCAGTTTATCCCATGCTTGCATCTAGAGGGGGTGTTCACAGACAACAGTACAGCAAAACTATCAAAATGGTGGCTGTGATAGTTGATCAGAACTTTTTTTGTTTTTTATGTGCAACAGGTTTAGCATTTAGGAACAGAGTTGCCTTTCTATTAATAGAGTTCAATTCATTTTGCTGTTCAGCAGCAACTTGAAAAACCACAAGGAGGAGGCTGGGGCTACTCAGGTCTTATCTGACCAGTATGATTTTGATCAGAATTGTGAGTCATTGCATAAACCATGAGTGTTTAATAATTATCATTGGTTAGGATCTTTGGGGGCCTTACACTTTGGACAAATATTGGATTTTGTTCAATATTCCAAGAATGTCTTTCAATGATTTTGAGACACAGAAAAGCACATACAATCATTTGTAAAACCAGATTATTTTAATAAGAATAATTATTTGAAAGCATTAAACCAGCAACGATTTTTCACATGTTTTTAAAGCTTCTATAATCCAGATTCTATTAGGCATTAATATAGAAGGTGATGGTTTTTCCATGTCTTCATCAGAAGTCTTTCCTTTTGCTTTTCCTAAACAGTTGGACATAATTTGAAATATGTTGATATGATGAAATCATTCAATTAATTTTTATTTTTCTGCAGATAGTAACCCACAAAATATCATAGAGTACATCCTTTATACATGGTTTCTACTTGGGATGAGAGGGAGGTATGAATGACTCTAATAACTCTTATTTATCAGGGCTGGTTTATGAAGTCAAACCATTGCCAATGTGCCTCCTTTCAGAGGCAGAAAATGGGATTTGTGGAGTGAGAAATTGTTGTATGTTTTATCTCTCTCTCTCCTTCTCTCTCTCTGTGTGTTTGATTCTCAATGGGGCTCATTGTTAGAGTCAGAAAGCAGATGGCCTTGAGGATGAGCAGTGGAAGAAAATTAAGTCCCAAGTCAAAAAACCCTGGGAATATTGGAAGCAGCATGTTTATATCTTTTAAGTCACCTTGCTAGATTGTGGTTAGCTTCATCTCTTTTCCAGTCCTTTCTGTTTATTCATTCCATTTACAGATAATCAAAGGCCAGCTTTGATATGCAGATCTCAGGCTCAGGTAAGTGGTTGTGGTAAAAGTACCATTTCAGATTACTATTCTGGTACCTTTATTATCTTTTAATCCTTTTTTTAAACTTGCCACCTCCTCCCCTTCACAAGAATTTAGATAGAAAAATGTGAAAGTGCCCAGAGAGGTTTGGAAAGCTGAGTGTGTACTGCTTCTGCCCTTTGCACATAACCCTTTCCAATTCTGCAAGAGAAGTTTCATGCACTTGATTAAAAGCATGGAGAAAGGTAATTGAAGTTTTCAAATGCTCTGCATCTTTTAAGGAAATCATTTAATTTGCTCTCCTCTGAGAGAAAACAAATCTGTTTTAGTTATTCTTCATAATGGACTTTGCGCTGAAATTTTCAGCTTTAAAATGTATTAAAATGTACATACATAAGGGAAAGATGCATACAAATAAAAATATTTTCCTTTATCTGGGAATGGGCATGCCTCTGAATTTTAATTTTCAGAAATTGGATAAAATTGCCATTAGAAACGAAGTATTAAATTCACCATGTTAACAATTGCCAAAAACCACACTTGTGCCATTCAGTGAGATTATCTATATCAGGGATCCCCAACCCCCGGTCCATGGACTGGTACCGGGCTGCAGCATACCAGAAACCGGTCCACACAAACAAGCAAAGCCCCATCCGTGGGTTGCAGGCAACGCACAAAACCAGGCACTCTCAGGTCCATGGAAAAAACTTTCTCAATGGAACCGGTTCTTGGTGCCCAAAAAGTTGGGGATCTCTGATCTGTACTAAAGAGACCTTCACAAGTTCGATATCTGATGCGACAGGATTTAAATTTGCATGGAAGGCAAGGCTCATCTGGTGGACACTTAAAGGCTTCCTTGATGTAGACAGATAGATACTTCTGTTACAAGGATTTTGCAGAGGCTATCCCAAGAATGTGGAGCTTATTTTAGCCATTTGCATGATGAATTTGACACTAAAGAGATATAAGCTTATGAGGAGAATTGGCATGGACAGAAATGGAACAATTTGTCTGCTCTAATTATGAGACAAAATGAAATAAATGCTACCAATTTCTGCACCTTATGGTACACAGCAAGGTATGTTGATTTGGCAAACTCCCACGTTCTTGTAAGTGGGAGGGCATGTCTTTTTGCAAACTCCTTTCTGTTTATTACATTCTTTTGCATTCCTTATGTCTTTTGCTTCCCCTGGAGATAGAAGAGAAAGAGAAACTAATTATACACCAAAATAAGCCCTTTTCAGACTTTGTAGATCTGTATTCCTAGGAAAAGTGGGCTTACCATAATGTATTGCTTTAAGATGAACACTTATAAAAAAGAGCCTCTTAGGAAAAAAAATTGGAAGATTTTATTTTTTCTAGATAAAACGTTAACCAGAATCTTAGATTCTTTAGAAAAAAATAAAGTGTCTGGTTATGTATTTACTTTCTGGTTTAAATGATTTGAGTATTGCTTTCCAGTCTTGAAAATGTTACAGAAAATTTCCAAGAAGATAGATTATAGCATTTTATAAAATAACCCTAGAGTACTGAATATAGTATGTAAAATAAAATATCTGACTGTTTGTTCAATTTGTTAGGTCTTATCATTTTAGCCATTGTCTATTCATGCAGGATGAAAGCCTCTTCCACATGCTTCTAACTAATGTGGTCCTGAGCTTTCTTTTGCCAATTGGGCCCCCAATACTTGCTGATGTCGTTGGTCCATCTTGTTTTAGGTCTTTTTTGTGGATGATTTTTATCAAAGAGGATCGATTCTATGACTGCCTTTGTCCTCTAGCCTTTGGTTCCTGCTATGTGACCAGCCCATTTCCATTTCAATTTTTTTACTCTCTTGATTATATCACATACTTTTGTTTGTTCCCTAATTCATGTGCAGGTCTTTCTATTTTGTCTTGTAATGCTGAGCACGTATCTTTCCATGGCTCTTTGTGCCACTCATACTTTTGTATCAATTGTGAGTTAGTATACATGTTTCACTGGCATATGTTACAACAGGTAGCATACACTGATCGAAAACTTTTCTCTTCAGACATAGGGGGAAGTCATTCTTGAAAATTACACTTAGCTTGCCAAATGTCTGACAATCTCATTTAACATGCCATTCAGTTTCCTTTAATGTATCACTTTATTGATAGGTATTGGTAGATTTGTTTATTGGTAGGTCTATATGGATTAAATAAATGTTTCTTTCTGGAATGCCTGATGCTTCATCATCAGTAAAGGTTTCATCAGAATTGACTTACCCAGATCAGAAAGAATCGCAAAGGTGAGGAAAAGGAGGACACACCAAGCCTTCATAGTTAGGGCAAGTTCAAGGCAGCTGATTAACTCTTCTCTAGTCCAGTCACCAAAAGAAGCCTAAAAGGTATGTTGCATCCCATCTTTTAAATCATCACTGTGGGGTGTACATTTCATTACAAATGCAAATATCAATGACAGCCAGACAGGGGAACAATTGGATTGGTTGTTTCTTTCTCTGTATCTTGATGTTAATTGGAAGAGGTGGTATTTTCCTTAAATGGCCAGTTTTCATGACTGGAGATACTTATTGGCTCATTTCTACTGCTAAAAGAGAGTGGTTTAATAATAAAGTAACTCTTTTACCCAATAATAATGGATAAAGATTGCCTGGTTACCTTTCTGCATGACCAGGACATTTGTTAGAACAGGAAGATATCTGTTATTCCAGGTCCTCCATTCAGGGACAATCATGGGGAAGAAGAGAGGAGAATATGATGAAACATGCATTACCCATCTGCAATGCAAACCTCAAACCTTTTGTACTAATGTTACACTATTTCATGCAAATATTTGGAGATTAAGAAAGCTTCTGACATGCTATTTCACCAAATCTACTTTTGTTGATTTGGTGAAATCTTGTACCTACCTGTAGTACCTTAATATGGGGCATTGTAGGAATGTATTTCATCCTCTGCAGCGATATACTAACTGGATCCCAGTCTTCCCTGCTTATTCTCTGTATTTAAATGTAGCAGAAAATTGAAGATGATTACAGGTCAACCTGAGGTAAAACTGTAAGGAACTGGGGTAGACACACTGTGGCATTCAAACATCTTCCATTGGTGACACACTTTCAGGTATAAATTGAAGACATGATCAAGAAACAATTTCTCCATGTTCTAACAATTTATTATAATTGTTTATTATTTATCGTAAGAGTAAAATTTAGTATTGTGGGCTTATGATTATGACACCTGGGTTCAAGTCAACCTTAGCTGTGGAAACTCACTGGGTGATTTGGGGTCCGCCAGTCTCATTCAGCCCAACCACCCTCACAGGTTTGCTCCTTTTTTAAAAAATGAAGGCTAACAAACATGTAAGGTACTTCAAACTCCTGCTTGAAAACTCTGACACTAATATAAAAGACAATATAGCAAACAAACAAAGCAATTCATTGCGTACATAGATCTGACTATACATTAGGATATCATCTTGAATGATCAAAAGGTGTGTCTCACCCACAACAGAGATCATTCAAAGTGTGACCAATGCTAATTCCATCAATATCCAGATCCCGCTGAAGGAGATCCAGATAATCTACTTCATCTAAGGTTCTTTGAGACTGCTGTGCAACCACTTTTTCAGCCATCTTCCTTCAAAAAAAGGAAGTTAGATACTGGATCAAAATGATCTAGTGCAGTGTGTTCCAACAATGGCTTCTCAAAAAGGGTGCAAACCAAAGCCTCTTTAAGAAGTTAAGGAAGAACTCCTTGATTCAAAGAATTTATCATCATTGGAACTGCCCCCCTCAAATTATAGACTCCTGGGCTGCCTTAACAAGCCAGGAAGGACAGGAATCTAAGGGGCAATTGGTTGAGATCATTCCCCAATAACTGGCAAGACTCTGCCCCAAGGATCTCTTTCAGACCTGCCACAAGGCCAGCATCCACTTCTAAGTTAATTTGAATGATTTTGTCTGACAAAGGCTGAAATGGTTCTTTTACATGCCCCAACAGGAGGCTCTCAGAGCCCCCTTCATTCAAAAGGGCAACTGTCACCTGAAACAGGACCATGGGACTACTATCTGGAGATGCAATAAGCATGGAGAAATAGAGATAAGCCTTCATAGTGGTTCTTGCCTATGCTTAATTGGTTTCAGCCTTTATTAAGCACCAGCAATACTATAGACATCTCTTTTCTCATTTGAACCACCTGAAGTCCTCCATGAACCCTAAGGAGTGATGGGCATATAGAAGAAAATGGTCACTTGGGTATGTGCTGATCCAAAGTTTTGACTGCCTGCTATTTCAAGCAGTGACCAAGGTTTTAAATGGAAATTAATGCTTGGTATCTTTTCAAATTGCTTCTTGGACATATTGCTCAGATCTGTGGCAAGCAAGACACAAATGTATGGGAAACATGAGCGGGGAAAGTGTGCAACTTATTTTATTTCCTTATAGCCTAGAATGGTTAGGACTAAGATCCTGTTTTTGTTCAGGATTTGCAGGTATTTCGGAGCAAAATACTTATAGCTTTCTTATACTCTTCTATTGGTCATCTGGAGGAAGAGCTCATACTGGTTCAGGATCTGTTTTCTGCATTCTAAAATTAAGTGTAGAAAGTTGGTGATATATTTCCCTTGGAATTTTTTTTTTCAAGGATTAGAGTAGGAAGATTGTGATTTGAAAAGCTTCTCAGAAAACATAGCCTAGTCATATAGGCTGTAGCTGATAACTGCAGGCAGCATCCAAACATCTTATCATCTCTTCAGTGATCTGCTTTCTAATAGCCCATCTGAACTGGTTCAGCCTAAGCACTAAATGAAGCATGTAGGCACACAGACTTCTGAACATGAGTGGTTAGGAGTAATTGCTCCTACCCATTCCACAGCTCATTTATCTCAAAACATTCATTTGGTCCCATGTGAAATCATCTTCAGGATTAGAATAGTCCTTCATCCCATTCTTTAGTCTCAGTTCTGATTCACTAAACAATAAAGAGGAAGACTTCTCCACAAACAGCTGATAAGAGGTAATGATTTTTGAATGAAGTAAAAGTATATGGAGTGCACTAGTCTGAAAACAATGGGCACAATGTGTATAAGATCATTGAAAAATAATGTCTGGAAGGCAAGGTGATGCATTTTGAAGGAGAGTGCTACAATCACATGGTACTTTCTTTGATTTTCTAAATGAGCCATTGCAACATTTCTTGACAATCATATACATAGTGTCTGCAGCTAAAGGAGGAATTTGGCTAAGTTGCCTTTGACCTTGGCAATCTCAAGGCCTTTCAACTTTTAAATCATTATCATTTCATTACATATGTAAATATTAATGACAGCAACACAAAGAAATAATTGGAGTGGTTGTTTCTTTCTTTCTTTGTATCTTGATGTTAATGGGAAGATGTGGCATTTTCCTTAAATTGCCAGTTTCCATGACTGGAGATACAGTAATTATTGGCTCATTTCTGCTGCTAAAAGAGAGTGGTTTAATAGCAAGTAAATTGTTTACCAGATAATACCCATAATCCAGCTGATCCTTATCCTGGATAAAGATTGTCTGGTTAATTTTCTGTATAACCAGGACATTTCCAGGTTAGGTTATGGTATCCACTGTAAGGAGGTTACCACTTAAGAATATTTTCATTTTTTAGTTTATTAATAACATCTAGGAACACAGAATGTTGAAAACTGACTGCAGGATATAGAGGGGAAAATCAACATTTCTGTCTCATTTGCTTCTTTTCCATTGATGTCCGTAATTCAAAATGCTGGTGCTTCTTTTCAAAGTCTTAAACAATTATTATTTTTAATATGGCCAGAATTGTTCTCAAAGTTTATAATTGTTTATAAATTACCCAAAATGTTGTCTTGTATACAGTACACTAGGCAAGCATATATAAAATTAATTTAACAAGCTCTCTCCTCTCTCTCCCTCCACTCCTGCTTCCTCCTCCTCTGTTCTCCTTTCCTCTCCTAGCAGCACAATCATAATCACGATCTTAATACTGATAATCATGGTCATAATAATTATAATCATAGCATGATGTTTTTGCCTGCATTGTTGAGGACAAATCTGTTCTTTATAGTGATGTTGAACATGCTCTCATAGACAATTGCACACAGCAGTTATATTGATATGGGATGGGGAAAACAAGCAGTTAGGAACACTCCAATTAATATCCTTGCAGTCTATGCATGTCATTCATCAGAGAATTTAAATTTTACACATAAATTGCATTACAAAACACATCCAAAGGATAAGAAGGAATGGGTGGAAGCTTGTTAAAGAGAAATTCAACCTAGAAGGTGGAGAATTTTTTCTGACAATGAGAACAATTGATCAATGGAATAGCTTGCCTCCTGTGATTATCACTGGAAGTTTTTAAAAATAGACTAGGAACCATTTGACTGGAAAGGTATAAGTTCTCGTGCCTTGAGCAGGGTGTTGGACTAGAAGACCTCTGAGATCCCTTCCAGACCTATGATCCTATGTTTTATATTCTAAGACCTATAAACACAAAGGAAAACAGTATGTTGCAAGTAATTTTGCTTTTATTAAAATACCTGCTTGATTAAAGTATTTAAACAACCATTTTCTGGTTAATTAAAAGTTTATTAAAGCTAGGGTGCAGAAAAATATATATATTCAAGAAAATAAAAATCTTTCTGTTAGCCAAATTTAACATTCAAAGGGTAAAACAGTTTCAGAATCAGTAAATGCAATAAAATAATGCAATCACCCAATCCATAGTTTTTGCATGGTATATCATGTGAATCTAGCCAAATCCTTGTCTTTTAGCTTCAAGATTATTTTTTTTCAAAATACTTATGAAAATTGCACATTCTTTTTTTTAAAGTTTTTTATTTATAATACAATTAAAAGAAAAAAAAACATTGGACATAACGTAACATTCCAGTTTGAACATTTCTATCAAATTATTTCTCCTCTTACATTTAATTCTTTATCTCTATAAATATATATAAACTTTTTATACAATACTTAATATATTTTCTCTATTTGCTAACCTAAGAATATATATATTTCCATCTTATCGTTAATCTGTAACCCCAATGGTCCTCCTCGATTCCCACCAATGGTACAATTTAGCCCAGATTTCAAAATGTTCTGATCCGCTTTTATCTTTCAATTCCATTGTAAGCCTGTCCATTTCAGCACAAGACAGTATTTTATGCAGTATCTCTTCATCTGTGGGAGTTTCTTTGTTCTTCCATTTTTGTGCAAACACCAGTCTAGTAGCAGTCAAGATTTGCAACATCAAACAGACTATTCCCTTATCTTATTTATCTGTAGTTATACCCAATAAAAAGAGTTCAGGTTTTAGCTCTATCTCCAACATTAATATTTCTTTCAACCATTTTCTTATCCTATTCCAATAATCACGGGATTTAGGACATTCCCACCACATGTGGTAATAGGTCCCTATTGCTATTTTACATTTCCAACATATAGGTGAAAGATTTGGGCCCATTTTGGCTAACCTCATGGTGGGAAATGCCATCTGTAAAACATCTTATAAAGATTTTCCTTATAAGAAGTAGCTAAAGTGAGTTTCCTATTTCTTTCCCACAATTCTTGCCAGATATGCAGATCAATATTAAAGCCGAAATCCCTACTCCACATTAACATAGTTTCCTTGACCTGCTCTTCATACATTGCCTGGTATAGAAGGTAGTAATATATTATTTTAATCATTTTGTCTTTGGTTCCTAATAATATTTTATCTAACTCTGTCAACTCTGTTTTTATACACCAATCTTTTTTATCTTTCCTATATCTTGTTTGCAATTGGAGATAAGCCTACCATTCCAGTTCTATCCCTTCATCCTGAAGATTTTTCCTTGATTTCAATTATCCTCTCTTGTCTAATATATTTTTGTACGTTATTACTTTCCCTAGTTGTATGAACATTGGATGTATGGAAGATTGCACATTCTTTACTTAATCTTTATGCAAGTCAATTAAGAACCAAATTGCATTGTTCCAATGGGAAATGTCATCCTCAGTGAAGAAGTAAGGTCTTTGGAACAGGAGGCATAAAGGACTGTAGGAAAAACAGACTTCCCCCCAATTTACAATAAATTTATCTTTCTGGAGCTATCATACCTTCCACAAAAATCTAGTGATTGGGGCTTCTCTGTTTGAAATGATAATTTCTTTGGGTTTATTTGAAAATCTTGGATAGAGAAAGACAGAGCTTTGGGATCATGTGACCTTGAGTTCTACTTAACATGAACACTGGGTACTATCTCACAAAATGAAATTCAATGGTGAAAAAAGCAAGGTTCTACATTTAGGCAAGAAAAAACAAATGTACTGATATAGGGGGTACCTTGCTCAATAGTAGTAACTGTGAGAGAGACCTCGGAGTCCTAATGGACAATCACTTAAATATGAGCCAGCAGTATGCTGCAGCTGCCAAAAAGGCCAATACAGTGCTAGGCTGAATTAACAGGCGGATAGAATCAAGATCATGTGAAGTATTAATACCACTTTACAATGCCTTGGTAAGGCCACACTCGGAATACTGCATCCAGTTTTGGTCACCATGATGTAAAAAAGATATTGAGGCTCTAGAAAGAGTACAGAGAAGAGCAACAAAGATGATTAGGGGACTGGAGGCTAAAGCTTATAAGAAAAGGTTGATGGAATTGGGTATGTCTAGTTTAATGAAGAGAAGGACAAGGGGGGGACAGGATAGCAGTGTTCCAATATCTCAGGGGCTGACACAAAGAAGAGGGAGTCAAGATATTTTCCAAAGTGCCTGAAGGCAGGACAAGAAGCAACAGATGGAAACTAATCAAGGAGAGAAGCAACCTAGAACTAAGGAGAAACTTTCTGACAGTTAGAACAATTAACCAGTGGAACAACCTGCCTCCAGAAGTGGTGAATGCTCCAACACTGGAAGTTTTTAAGAAGAGACAGCCATTTGTCCAAGATGGTATAGGGTTTCCTGCCTGAGCAGGGTATTGGACTAGATGACCAACAAGGTCCTTTCCAATTTTTTATTATGATTATTATTATTATTATTATTATTATTATTATTATTATTATTATCATCATCATCATCATCATCATCATCATCATCATCATCATCATCAGAATCCAATTATATTTCATCTCTAGTTATCAATTATAAAAAATCCCATTTCTGCCTTCTATGGATTCTGTCATACAATGAAGGGAAGGGGGTGAACAAAGGGGCTTTATGCCCCTCACTTCCTTTGGTACACTTCAAAGGAACTGGATGTGTGTATCATCAAATGAACTAACCATAAGAATGGGGCTATTACCTTTCATGTAGTTTTCTCTGAAGTCTCCATCCAGCCGGCAGTAAGAAAAAGGGGGTGGGAGTGTAATGCCTGAGACTGTTGCTGGAAGTAGGGGGTGATTGGGTGGGGCTACTGGGGAACCCCTTAAAACCTTGAATGGGAGAGCTTGGACCCCAAGTCCTGTCTAGAATGCCTGCAACTATTTTCACTTAATAAAGGATGCCTGTTGGAAGAATTATTCCAAGAGTTCTGTCTTCTTAAGATGCAAAGTGGGGTGGATCCTTACAATTATTATTATTATTATAATGGATCATCGCACAGTCAGCCAGATGTTCAGACTGGATTTGGCATTTTGTCTACCTATCAAGTCCTTACCCAGGACCTAGGATAGGCAGATGTGGATGTTTGATGGCATTACAGATATTGTCGCAGGATGGAAGCAGTTCCTAGTAAGGCTGCCTTTTGCAATTGAATAATAGCGAATTTGTCAATGCCAGTGGTGTTCAAGTGGTGCTCCAGTTGTTTTGGGATTGCACCCAAGGTGCCTATGACTATTGGTACTACCCTTGCTTGCTTTTGCCACAGTCTTTCTATTTCTATTTGTAGGTCTTTGTATTTTGTTATCTTCTCTAGTTCTTTCTCGTCTATTCTGCTGTCTCCAGGCACTGCCACGTCCACTATCCAGACTTTTTTGTCTTTCTTATCGACAATTGTTAAGTCTGGGGTGTTATGTTGCAGGTGCTTGTCTGTTTGAATTCTGAAGTCCCAGAGCAGTTTAATTTTATCATTTTCTATGACTTTCTCTATTTTATGATCCCACCAGTTTTTGCTTACAGGCAAATGATATTTTTTGCAGATCTTCCAATGCACCATTGTTGCTACTTTGTCATGCCGCTGCTTGTAATCAGTCTGTGCAATCTTCTTGCAACAGCTTACCAAGTGGTCCACTGTTTCTTCAGCTTCTTTGCATAGGCGGCACTTACTGTCTGTTGCTGTCTTCTCAATTTTGACTTTGTATGCATTTGTCCTTAAGGCTTGGTCTTGTGCAGCCAGAATTAGTCCCTCGGTCTCTTTCTTCAATTTTCCTGCTCTTAGCCATTGCCAGGTTTTATTATTATCTGCTTTCCCAGCTATTTTTTTCATGTATTGGCCATGTAGTGCTTTGTCTTCCCATGCCTCTATTCTGTTCTTCATTTGGTCTTTCTTGTAGGACAGTTTGGTCTCTCCAGTAGTTAGTAAGCCTTCCTGATATATTAATTTCAGTGCATCTTCATCATTGTTCTTCAGATATTCTTCCAAAGCCATTTTTTCTTCTTCAACCATCTGATGTACTTGTAGCATTCCATGCCCACCTATTTGCCTTGGTAGATAAAGTCTGTCAATGTCTATTATTATTATTATTATTATTATTATTATTATTATTATTATTATTATTTTACTACTACTACTACTACTACTACTACTACTACTACTACTACTACTACTAATAATAATAATAATAATTATGGAGATGCCCAAACAGTATACCTGTGTGAATATCAAACATAGCCTTGAGAGACTGCAACAAAGATAAAAACAAATAAAGGAAAGGTTGACGCACAACTTGATTAGTTTTAGGTTTATTCATTCTATTTTAGGTTTCATCTTTCATTCTAGCAGCATGATAAGGTAGTACAGGAAACAGAAACAAGACTATTATTCAAGTGCATGAGTTGAATTAATTAACTGGGAAGCCACTTTCAGTTGAATTAGCACATGACTAGAACTACTGATAAGACTGATCAATCAAGTTCCTTGGATTGACCCAACACTGCAAAAAGCTACCTTTGTTTCATTATTACCTTTTATAGAAATAACATTTTAATTTTAACATTGCTTTAGATAAATTAACAGCATCAGTTTCCTTTGTAAAGAATCTTGAATTATAGGACTCTGAGTGGTATTTTCATCTTCTGACTGCCTTTTTCTAGAATCACAATAAAATAAATTATCTTTCAACATCAAATTATTTTAATTTTCCAATATTTTATACATATGCACAATCTCCCTAAAAACAGTTAGCAGGAATTAGAAGTTGATGGTACTTTTTCAAGCAGATATGTCACTCAGAAAAGATGATCCCTTGTGCTATAAACTAGAAAGAAAAATTGAGAGTCTTATATTGTTATCCACAGATATAAAGAAGCAATGCAGCCATTAATTTCTAGCTTCAAAACACTCTTTCAACTCTCTGTCCATATGCTCCCCATGTAATATACTGTGTGTATATACTGTGTACAGCTACTGTCATCAATCTCAGAATTTAGTGTTCTGAGTCCTCTGGTCCCTGTATTTCAATCAATTTCAGTGTCATTTGTTTTTGTTTCTGTTTTTTGTTTTTGTTTTTTTAAAAAACTACAGATGCAACCAGTTTCATTGTCCATTCCAAAAGCCAATTGGATAAAATTAATGTAATTTTTGCAATTACATTACCTTTGGCTGCTGCCACCAGTATCTCCACTCTGATTCATCCTCCTGCCATGTAGGTAACTTGGATTTTGAATAAGCTTTTGATAAAATTTCTCATCCAAACCTCTTGAGGTTTCCTAGTTGTGAGTTAAGTGGACAGCTGTTCCCATACTGTAGATAGATAATTGGCTAAATGATAGGAAACAGATGATAAAATGAGATCTTAGTTCTAGAAGTAGGAGAACTATCACAATGAGAGACTTTGGATAGCAGAAATTGAGCAGGTACTGTAGAGGTTTTATATCAGTAAAGAAGGAAACAAGCAAGGGAGAAAGCATTAAAAAGTTAGAGGCAGTTTTTCTCTGCCAAGGAAAATATGTGTCTCTTTTGTAAAGAAGAATTTGATTTTTTTAAAAAATAAAGGAATATGACTATTTTGTGCTAAATATGTTTGTTCTTGATATATCTTTAATTTTTAGTCCATTCTATAGGTCATGGATGTCAAACTCGCTGCTTCACGTGACATGTCGTGGCATATCATGACTTTTTTTGCACTGCCAGAGCTGGGGTGGGCGCAGCCTCCTTATGATGCAACCGGCCTGCAGGCCAGCAGCTTGACACCCCTGATATAGGTATTCCTTTTTAAATACGTTTTATCATCTAATATATCGTGAGTCCATCTGCAATGTTAATCTAGGGCTGTATGTTGAGGGATTAGGTGCAAATTAAGGGTTTCATTTGGCTTTCGTATTCTTTAAACTGGCCTGATTGGATCTTCTTTTACCCAGTGGTAGTGATAATAGAGATAAAAGATGGTGGTTCGACATTATGGGGCAAAGGAAAGAATATTGGTTGACTAGCAAATTACCTTCAAATATTAAAACTATGTTGTATAGAAAGATCTATTCAGCTGCTTAATTTAACAGCTTTTCCATACTGGTCACAGAAGGTTGATTTAAGAAAATTCTTTTGGAACTGAGACTATGCCCTGTAATTTCAGGATAGTTGAAGTTGTACAACATAACTTATTTTAAAAATGCATCTTTTATGATAACATTAGAAAAAAAATTGTTAACCTGCTTTGACCTTTATCCTGGGTAGGAGTGAAACTGAGGAGAGATTGCTGTTGGGTAAAATAAATAATTTTGTACATACAGAATAACAGAGTTGGAAGATCTTCTAGTCCAACCCCTTATTCAATCAGAAGACCCTATACCATTTCATACAAATGGCCAGTGCTTTTTTTCTTAAAAAAAAAAAAAGGTGCCGGAACTCACACATATCATACAACCCGCCTTGCCTACCCTACAAGGTTCCATCCAAAAAAGGTGCCGGAACTCCGTTCTGGGCGTTCTATGAGAAAAAAAAGCCCTGCAAATGGCTGTCCAATCTCTTCTTTAAAAACTTCAGTGTTGTAGCACCCACAACTTCTGAAGGCAAGCCATCCCACTGATTAATTGTTCCAACTGTCAGGAAATTTCTCCTTAGTTCTAGGTTTTTTCTTTGATTGGTTTCCATCCATTGTGGCTTGTTCTGCCTTCAGGTGCTTTAGAGAATGAACAATAGCATATTGCTTTAAAATTTCTTCAGAACTTTGTTTACTTCAGGCATGCCTTTCCCTTAACTTTTTCACATCATTATTCATATATTTCAGATACTGAGTATGCTATCCCATTTCTACATATTCCTTTGAATGTATAAATGTTTTCTAGGTAGATCCTTCAGTTTATCCACTGTCACAAATGTTACTATTTCTACCTTTCCTTCTTGTAATGGGAGTAAGAGTAATAGGTATAGGAGTTACATAAACAGTTAGTTAAAAAAATCAATACTTTTTTCCAGCTGCTGTTTCTATTTCTCTAATATCTCAACTCTCAACCAATCCTTGTTCAGTTACTTTGTGCCTTGTCTCTATCACCGTGTTAGCTCATTGTATAGTACACTGAGATTCAGTAGACTCAGAAAGTTTTTGTACTGCTTTCAAAAGTCTCAAAAATCCTTTTTTAAGTAGGCAAAATGCAAAACATGGTTTTAGTTATTCTTTTCTCATACGAAAGTAACGGTTCTTTTTCTCATTCTATCTGGGATGGGGAAAAATGTGACTGCACAAATTTTCTGTGAATATTTCTCATTTATATATGAGTGTCCATGCATGCACATATCAGACAGCATTCTCCCTCCCTCTCATTCATGCGATAAATATATGGTCTGGGATTATTCTGAGGCATCAATGCAAAATAATGGTTGAACTTCCAGATTTTTTTTTTCTACAGCTATTACAAATGAAACAAAACAGAACTGAACAAAACCAAACAAAAACAATCTTATATTCTCTCCCACTGTTGGAGAATGTTTCTGCCTGTCTAATTTTTCTACTCCCCAAATATTGGAGGATTTCAAGAAGTCACTTGCCCCTAACATTTTTCCCACTGTGACATGGGTATAGATTTGTTCTCTGAAGTTACTATTTTTGATTCTGAAGTATCCTCACCCTCTGCACCTGCTTTCTGCAACTTCCAATACTGGCAAATTCTTTAGGACAATTCATACGTAGACAAAATCCTTTGCTTATTGGTTTGAATGGATTGGCTTTCTGTATAGAAAACCAAAATACTTCATATGAGGGAAATCTAGTGCAAAGTACATTTTTGAATAGAACAAGTTACCCATCTCT
Organism: Crotalus tigris; assembly: GCF_016545835.1. NCBI lineage: Eukaryota > Metazoa > Chordata > Lepidosauria > Squamata > Viperidae > Crotalus > Crotalus tigris. Next base: position 411,634 of record NW_024096502.1, read on the forward strand.
ACAAAGAAATAAACTCTAATTAGCCTCAGATATGTAAACCTTTCCCTAAACCACAACACCAGTTAGAACCAGTTGGGTGGGAAAGTATACAAGTATTTTTTTCTTAGAATTTGTAAATTGTTGAATTGTTTTTAAATAAATGCTATCATTTCCGGTTCCTACAGATGTCTGGGCAGTCTTATACATACTGCAGTACATTAATATATAGGATGTGTACATAAATCATGCACACAGATAACCATCATGTGTAAGGACCCACCCCACTTTGCATCTTAAGAAGACAGAACTCTTGGAATAATTCTTCCAACAGGAATCCTTTATTAAGAAGAAGTGGTTGCAGGCGTGCTAGACAGGACTTGGGGTCCAAGCCCTCCCATTCAAGGTTTTAAGGGATTCCCCAGTAGTCCCACCCAATCAACCCCCCTTCCAGTGATAGTTTCAGGTATCACAATTCCACCCCCTTTTTTCTTTCTTCCATCTGGATGGAGACTTCAGATAACTACATGAAAGGCAAATACCCTTCTTTGTTATGGTAAGGTTCTTTGGTGCTAACGCTTTGAGGTTACAATAAACACACATTCAGCATTCAGCTCCTTGAAGTATACTGAAGGAAGTGAGGGCCATAAAGCCCCTTTGTTCTTCCCCTTCTCTCCCTCTTATGGCAGAATCCAGAGAAGGCAGAATTGGGAGTTTCTATATTTGATAATTAAAGATGAAATATAATTGGATTCTGACATCCGGCCCCTCTTAAAAATAAGAGAGATCCACCTGAAAGAAAACACAAGTATAAAATTTAGTCAGGCTTGTTAGGATACTCTGTGTGAAACTTCTTCAATAGCTTCGGGGCTCTGACATGACGTTTATGGACCCACTCATTTTGTGAGGGAGGGAGGTGTTTCCAGGCAACTAGGTACTGAGTTGCTCCATGATATCTCCTAGAATCAAGGATTTCCTTTATTTCGAAGTGTTGTTCACCCTCCACCATGAGTGGAGGTGGTGGTGGGGGGATTTTTGGCCGTAGAGGTGACTGATGCTCTCTTTTCAGCAAGCTGCAATGAAAAATTGGGTGTATTTGCCTGAGATTTTTGCGTAATTCTAATTCTACTGTTACTGGATTTATGATTCTTTTAATTGGAAAAGGTCCTATATATTTTGGTCCAAGTTTTTTACAGGGCTGTAGGGACTTTAGGTATTTTGTAGATAAGTACACCATTTCTCCTATAATGAATGGGTGTAGGCTCAACCCTTTTTTTATCGGCTTGTGTTTTGTAAGCCTGCCTAGCTTCATCTAGTGCTTTTCTGACTATTGGCCAGGTGTTTTGTAATTTCTCCATCCATTCTTTCAGCGAGGGGATCGTTGGTTCGTTTGGGGTTAATTCTGGCATGGGGTTGAAACTTTGACCGGTGGCTATTTGAAAAGGAGTGTAACCTGTGCTGGAGTGGACTGCATTATTGTAGGCAACTTCTGCAAAAGGGAGTAAGTCCGCCCACTCGGTCTGCTGGAAACTAAGAAAACATCTTAAATATTGCTTAAGTACGGAGTTCATTTTTTCAGCCGATCCATTTCCTTGAGGGTGGTGGCTAGATGTCAGTCCCTGAGTGGTTCCTAAGAGGGATAAAAATTCCTTTCAAAATGCAGACGTAAATTGCACCCCCCTGTCAGAGATGATGCGTTGGGGTGCCCCATGCAATCTGTAAATGTGTTGGATGAAAAGTTTTGCTAAGGCTTTTGCAGTGGGAATCTTTTGGCAAGGGATAAAGTGCACCTGTTTGGAAAACAAGTCCGTGACCGTCCAGACCACAGTATTCCCATTGCTTTCTGGCAATTCCACTATAAAATCCATGGCTATTTCTCTCCAGGGGGCTGAGGGACTTGCCACTGTTTGCAATAGTCCTGGCACTTTCCCTTGCAACCTCTTTGCCGTGGCACATTTTGGACAACTGGCTATATAACTTTCAATGTCCTTTTTCATGGATGGCCACCAAAATTGCCGTTTAATTAAATGTAAAGTTTTTACAAATCCAAAATGCCCTGCTGATTTTGTGTCATGGCAAAGGTGCATGAAAGTTACTCTTTGAGTTGTTGGTATATATAACTTTTCCCCTACCCAAGGCAACCCGTCTCTCATTGTGCACACATTTTTGTTTTTCTGGAACCATTCATCTGTTTCCAAACTTTTTCTGAATTCAATTCCAGTTTGGCTGTCCAGTTGTGGTTTTATTTTGGCTTGGGTTCTTGTGGTTACTGGTGCTGCCAGTTGTGACTCTGCCATTATTGGTCTAGAGTCTGTGGTTCGTGCGCTGTTATATTGGGGCATGCGAGATAGTGCATCTGCCAGGAAGTTCTTTCTTCCTGGTAAATGTTTGAGCTTAAATTGGAATTGGTGAAAATGCTGGGACCAGCGGGCTTGTTTGGGATTGAGTTTCCTGGAAGTTTTCAGGGCTTCTAAATTTTTGTGATCAGTCCATACCTGGAAGGGGATTTTGTTGCCTTCCAGGAACTGTCGCCACGTGAGTAATGCCCAACGTATCCCATAAGCCTCCTTCTCCCATACGGGCCAGCGCTGTTCTGTTTCCGTGAGTTTCTTGGATGTATATGCACAGGGTTGCAATACTGCATCATCATTTTCTTGTAATAGCACAGCCCCCACTGCCACATCACTTGCATCTGCCTGTATTACGAAGGGCTTGTCCATGTCTGGGTGCCTTAGTACTGGTTCGGCAGAAAAAAGTCTCTTTAGTCTCTCAAACGCTGCTTGGCACTCCATTGTCCATGTTAGTGGCTGGCTAGGTTTTACTGAGGATGTCCCTTCGTTTTTAGTAAGTTAGTGAGGGGCAAGGCTATCTGGGCAAATGAGGGGATGAATTGGCGGTAAAAATTTGCAAAGCCCAGGAAACTTTGTAGTTGCTTTCTTGTGCGGGGTGGCGCCCAATCTAATACTGCTTTGACCTTCTCTGGGTCCATTTCAATGCCCTGTGGGGATATGCGATAGCCTAGGTAGTCTATCCTTTCCTGGTGGAATTTGCATTTTGAGAGTTTGGCATATAGGTGGGCGGCTCGCAGCTTCTTTAAAACCGCCCTGACAAGGTTGACGTGTTCCTCTTTTGTTTCAGTAAAGATAAGAATGTCGTCCAAGTACACAAGGACCCCCTTAAACAGGTGCTCCCTTAGAACGTCATTGATTAATTGCATAAAGACTGCAGGGCCCCCTTGTAATCCAAATGGCAAGACTTTGAATTGATAGCACCCCATGGGGCAGTTAAATGCAGTCTTCCATTCGTCCCCTTCCTTGATTCTCACGCGATAGTAAGCTTCCCTTAAGTCTAGTTTAGAAAAAATTTTCCCTTTCGATAGGTGTGACAGCATGTCTTTCATGAGGGGCAGCGGGTATAGGTTGCTTTCACTGATTGTATTCAGGGCCCTATAATCCACGCATAAACGTAAAGAGCCATCCTTCTTCTCTCTAAAAAGGACCGGGGCAGCCACTTTAGGCTTGGCTGGCTCAATGAAACCTCTCTCTAGGTTTTTTTTTATAAATCTTTCCATTTCCTCCTTCTCCTTTGGGCTCATGGAGTATAATCTGGGCTTCGGGAGTTTTGCCCCAGGCTTGAATTCAATGGTACAGTCTGTGGGTCGGTGGGGGGGAAGCTCATTCGCCCTCTCCTCACTGAAGACTTCAGCAAGGTCCCTATATTCCTCTGGTATTTCTGTTAATCTTTTTTCCTCTCCTATGGATGCTTTTTCTATTCTTGATTCTGGTAGCCTCCCTTGGGGTTTTAAGTCCATAGGGTCCCCCTTCGGGAATTTGATTTCTGTCGTCCTCCAATTTACCCAGGGGTTCCATTTTTTCAACCATTCCATCCCTAGAATCATTGGGCATTCCATACCTGGGGTCACCACAAACGTTAAGTCCTCTTCATGGTTGCCCAGGGAGAGGTGTATTGGCAGAGTGGCTAGGGTAGCTGGCACCCCCCCTGCTATGGATCCATCTAGCTGGCCAAATGAGATTGGTTGTTCCAGTCTCCTGGATGGGATGCCCAGATTCCCCACTAGTGTTGGGCTAATGAGACAGCGGGTGCAGCCAGAGTCTATTAAGGCTTTCACCTTCACAGCTTCGGGCATGGGGGGGATTAATATAGTCACTGTTTTGAGGATGGGTGTGATGCATCCACTTACCAGGGGTTCGCCCTCCGAGCTGTCATCTGAGGCATCCACCGGCCCTGTGGTGTAGGCTGGAGTTCTTTCCCCTTGGTGAGTAGAAGTGGGGGGTTCTGCAATTTCCATCATTCTCATGGCCGTTTCTTTTGGCTTAGCTGAAGACTTTCCAGGTTTGTTGATTGGGGATCTGTCTGGGTTGTGCTGGGGGGCCTTTGAGCGGCATTCTACAGCTCGATGCCCTTCTCTTCCGCACTTGAAACACCCCATTTGCTTCTGGGCTGTATCCGATGATTTCACCGGTTGGTGTGTCAGCTCAGGCGGGGGGCGGCTCCATTGTTTTCCTCGGCGGTGCCTCTTCAATATGTCGATCTCTGCTTCCTCTGCCAAGACGTACCATTCCTCAAGTCGATGTGGGTCCCCTCGGGGCAGGCAAGCATCATATAGATCATAGTTTAGTCCGTCTTTGAAATGGCCAAGGAGGATGTCTTCTGGCCAATTCAGTTTACTGGCAATGGCCCGGAATTCTTGTGTATACTCAGCCACTGGGCGTTTGCCTTGCCTCATTGTTTTATCTTTCACGGGCTTTGCGATCAGCCAGGGGGTCTTCAAATCGTCTTCTCAAAGAGGACATGAAACGGTTGAAGTTACTGAGTTCTGGGGCATTGGAGTCATGCAAGTTCACTACCCAATCTGCAGCTGGTCCATCCAGGGCAGATTGCACGATCCGGATGCGGGCTTTGTCGCTGGGAATGTCCTGCCCATATTCCTCCATGTAGTTGAGGACTTGGGTTAGGAAAAACCCCAAGCGTGTTGGCTCCCCTTTGAATTTCACCTCCAACGGTGGACGTCTTGGAATGGATCGGTGCCTCCGTTGTGGATGGTAGTGTCTTCCATCCAGATTGCCATCTGTGGTCCGGTAGGGGGTGGGGGCTCCTGGATCAGTAGATGTCCCTGGGGTTGCAGGTTCCATGTCCCCCTCGGTGTCTCTCCCTTTGCGGCTCCAGGAACTGGGGCGGCCGTAGGGCTCAGTATTCTCCTCTCCTAGGGAGCTGAGAGTTCTCTTCATCAGGTCAATAGCTTTCTCTAGGATCCAGTCTGAGTACGGTGCCCAGCTTCCTCCCTCTTCACTTGCGTGCAGGGATTTCTCCATCTCCTGCTTCCATTCTGGTTGCTTGGTCCCCCCTCTCAGGGTCACCTTTCTTGATTCCTTTCCCCACTCACTTTTCTTTCCAATGCCCATTGACCAGCGAGGCTTGTGGTCCCGTGTCTCCACCACTTCTTCTCCCGAGGAATCTGACCTCTCGGATCCCAATATCTGGCAAGGTTCCAACTGGGTCAGCGGCTCTCTTTCCAGGGAGTTTCCCCCCCTCTCTTGCTCCATTGTCTGACATGGTAAATTTTTGCAAAATCCCCCGGCAAGGGTCTCCCTTCCAGGTGGATTAATTTTGCAAGTCTGAGAACCACCAGAACAGTTCCCAGAGCAGTCTAGATTTCTATGAAAGGTTCCAAGCCATCTTTTTGGAGATGCCTTAAGCATTTATGTATACTGTCATTATCAATATTAATAGCTAGAGCAGGAGAAAGGAATCTTTATCCAGTTTTTGCCAAACTTTAGTTCCCATCATGTCCAGTCAACAGAATCAATGATCAAGAAATGTTAAAGTCTTAAAATATCCAGTGGATTACAGGCTTCCCATGATTAGGAATGATCAAAATCATAGAAGGTTTCAGCAAAGGTTTATTATTTTGGATGGAACAGAAAATGCAGGAGTCATTTATGTTTATGTTGTCATTTGTATCTACTGCAGAGCTACATCCTCTGCAGGATGGGGAATAAGTAAGCAAGTAATTGACTGATTGATTATCAGGAATGGGCACATTAGTCAATTTTTACTTCACAGTTTTTCCTTACTTCTATTTTAAATTTGATGTGTTCTGTTCCAATTGTTGCTAAAGAATGCATCAAATACTTTAGGTACAGCATGTATGTTAAGACATGATTAGGCCTTATACTATTTTGTTTCCAGTTTTGCCTTATAGACTGTTTTACCTTCAGTTTTAACTTGTAAATAGTATTATCTGTGATGCATGTTGTCCACTTTTCCTTAGTAAGCCATTGAATTGCATTTCCAAATTTGAAAAATGAAATTTGAATTCTAAATTTCAGTCTCTATATTGGTCCAAAAATACAAGGCTTGCATTGAAAATCAATTCAAGTGAGCTTACCTAATTCCTAAAAGACATTTTTGGCTTATTTGATAGTATCTTGAATGCTTTGTTCCCCATAACCCTTTGTTTCTTTATAATCTAATCACTAAAAGCAGTCTTCAAAATCCTAAGATCTGCATGTGATTGTAAGAAAGGTGGATAATGAGGAGAACTCTAAAAATATTGGTCCCCAACTTTGCTTGGAATCATTCTATTTAGAACTGAAACAGCTACTTACCTGTATAAAGAAAGACAATCAAGGTAAGGGCAAGTAAAAGGAGCAATAGTTCTTCATAACTGTATCTAAGCAATGGCTAATATTTAACCAAGAGCACAGTATTCCTACAACAGGAGACATTAAGAGTGACAGCCCTACCACAGTGGAGCCTGCTGCTGATTGTTAAGATGCTGAAAACTAGGATAAACCCTGCTCACTTTTCTTTGATTTCAACCTCAACAAGTGCAGCTTGCAAATTAGGTTCTGGGATTTTTCCACAGCTTGTAGGAATTAGAAAAGACAAGAACATCATGCAAACATCTGTATTTCATGTGCCAGTCATACAGAAGGACAGAAAAGTAGCAAACTGCCCAGGACAGATGGATCTGGAATATCCCAGAAACTGCAATAAGAAAACAGTAGGGTGTGTTCAGTGCCAAACATGGAAATTTCCCCAAGCCTGGTAAAAAGGACTCAGTAAACACCAGCCTTTTATATTTTATCTTTAAGATTTCAACCAAATGAAGGAACATATATGGAATAGATGCATAGTTCTGGCAACCAGACTTCTAAAATGATATTTTACATTTGGAAGGGAGCATAAAATAAAAGCTAAAAGAATCTGTTGTTTTCCCTTCTTCTACAAAGAAAAATATTTCTAATGATGTTGGAGAATTTTTAGGCTTTCAAAAAGCAAGTATGATAGAGTAGGATATGACAGAAATGGATCAAATGCTTTGAGAAAAGTTATTTCTCTACGAAGAAGAAAAAAGGAAGAAAGAGGATCAGGAGGGAAGAATTTTAATTGATTTGTAATAGAGCTCAGATATTATTTTAAAGGAAAAACATGTGAAGCTCTTGAATTATTCTGAATGAGGATAAGCAGATAACAAATAAGGAATTTTAAGTAAGAGCAAAGAAGTGGTGGAACTTGCAGTGTGACTATCGCCCCTTCCCCTTTGCAAATTGATCTTCTTAGGTACATTTTTTTTTTTGCTTTCCTTGCTAGATAGATAAATAGATGGACAGACAGACATTTGGATTATCATTTCTCTCTCTCTCTCTTTTAAAGTTTCCTCATCTTAAACGTATCTATAGCAAGCATGAATAACCTGATCCTTGATAATACAAGCAAATTTTAACTCTTTGTTTCTCTCTAGTGGTCATCTAGAGTATTGCAGTACAGCTTTGCTAGACTGGTGTAAGATTTCCACCCAATTAATTTACTCTTTTATAAAATCAAACACATTTTTTCATAAATGTGAAAAGAAGTGGGAGAAAATACCAAAATGCCAGATTCAGTTTATCTAACAATTTATTCTGGCTTGTGCTTAAAAGTTTGGTAATTTTGAGAGGAATAATAATAATAATAATAATAATAATAATAATAATAATAATAATAATAATAATAATAATAATAATAATAATAATAATAAATAAAAAAGTTGGAAGGGACCTTGAAGGTCATCAAGTCCAACCCCCTGCTCAGGCAGGTAACCCTATACCATTTTGGACAAATTGCTGTCCAGTTTCTTCTTAAAAACTTCCAGCATTATTGTGTTAGAAATGTCTTGCAGCCATGACATCCAAGCCTTTTTCCCCTCATCACAGTTATGGTTGCCTTTTCAGTGTACATTTATATGTCCATAAGTCAATGCACATTATGATCTAATCTGTGTTCATATTTGTGGCTGTGATGGAGGAAGAAGAATGGAGCTCAATACTGAGAAAGAAAGCTGGTTATTAAAGTGGAATATTATTATAGTAAAAAGTTAGTTTCTATAGAGAATTTATTTCCCACTACGAATAGCATGATTGATTGTCCATTTCATGGGATTTGTGTTTAATAGTTCTTGTTTTGACAAGTCCTAGAAAAGTCTGCCCTTTCCCAGCAATTTGTCCGATACAGTGATAAGAAGTGTTTTTGCAATAAAGTAATTAGTTTCAGAGAGGTTACAGAGAATATTTTTGATTAATGCTATTTTTCAAACCAAGAAAGATTAACCAAGCAATTCCAGTTGGGAAAAGCACCTTTGGGACAACCATGACCTGGATGATTGGGAATCTCCAGATTCTCATAGATATTTTCTATTTTTCTTGTTGTTGTTTGTCTCTTAGGTAGATAGCATTGGATACAATGTTATTAAGCTTTGCTTTGATTCAGTCAAGGACAGGATAGGAAGTCCTTGCCTTAATTCAATTAGGAAAGGGAAAATGTGTTAGTAGAAGAGCTTTTGCCTTGACTCAATCAAAGATGGAAAGATATCAGTGGAATGTCTTTGTTACTGGGCTTATCTCTCTGGTCCAGTTAATCAGTAAATGATATCGGACAGGGGAGGAGGAAGAGGAATGGTTCGTGCTTATATAACTTTTGGATATGGAGAATTTTTTCATTAGTCTTTATAGGGCAGAACAGAAATTGAGTAGACTGTAGCCCCAGTGATTAGAAAATGAGCAACAACATTTTTTAAATGCTATTGGGAAATGCAATTTATACTCCGTGCCTCCTTCTGGGGTTTGGCATCAAAGATCTGACAGAAAACACATCAACTGCCTTTTTGTGGGGGTGGATAGGGAACAGGAGACATGGAACATTGAATTTGAACTGACTCATCTCTAAAAGTTGACTTTGAAAATATTCCTGGTTCTCTAGAGACCAAGTCCAAGTTAGCAATAATAAAATAGGAAAACAGGATGGGGGAAAAGGTACTTTCAAAATATGTTTGAAAAAATGACATGTTGCCATAGATATACAAGAAATTTCTCAATCAAAAAGACTGAAATGGAATGGTTTATCCTAATTGAGGTCAAAATTATAGCCAGGAGTTACTAATCATGTTTTGTTTAACCAGGGTTTCCTGAATAATCGTATTAGCTAACTCATAGAATATGCAAAGCCAAAACCAAATTCAAGAAGCCGCATTATGGATTCCCATATTGGGTGAGTCAGCTAAATTGTGTATAACAGAAACAGCTGTATTGCCCAACACCTCTTCTGGTATATGGGAACAATATCTCCTTTGCAGTAATCTGGGGTAAGCATGGCTCTACAGGGCTAGAGAAAAAGTCCAGATATTGTCGGTCAGCCCTTCTCAATGCCTTTTCTGCATGACTTCCAGGCCTAAATGATCTGGAGATAAGAATTCATTTTGGGACTTTTTTTAATTTTACGTGGCCATTCTAATAAAAACCTCTCTAACAACAACAACAATAAAGGCCAAAGGAGATATTGTTCAATCCATATGCTTTATAGATATCACTCTGAGATGTAATGGATATCATGATAAATATTGCTTTCTGAAGATTTTTTAGTGTTGATTGGAAGTTTTGGAGCAACTTAATCTTTCCCCTATGACTTCTTTTCACACAGAAACCTAGTTTATGCCCTTAGTAGATCCAGGCAGTTTACTACTCCATTAATAGCAATAGCACTTAAATTTATATACTGCTTCACAGTGCTTTACAGCCCTCTCTAAGTGGTTTGCAGAGTCAGCATATTGCTCCCCAACAATCTGGGCCCTCATTTTACTGACCTCAGAAGGATGGAAGGCTGAATCAATCTTGAGCAGGTGCAACTCAAACTGCTGAACTGCTGGCAGTCGGCAGAAGTAATCTGCAGTTCTGCACTCCAACCACTGCACCACCATGTCTCTCTTGAACTGGACATATTGCCTTCCACTCTTTGGGTGTTGCCTTTCTCCATATTTGTCTCCTGAGTGTTTCTTCAGCATCTGGGTCCTTCTCTAAGGCTGCCCTCTCCGCCTACAGAGAAGCATTCCATTTCTCTGGCCTCTCTCACATCTCCTTTAATCTTATAAATATATGTTGTCTTTCTCTTTAATCTCAGCACAAAGTCTTCAACCAGCTAAAGGAATTAATGTGAAGTCTCCCACTAGGCTTGCCTGAAAGGCTTGCCCTCATTTCCTTTCCCCCTTTTTGTACATGAGGCTAGAAGTCCCAAACAATTATTTGGGTTAGGGGCCATCTCTCTCTCTTACACCGGCTATCAGATATGTTTTATCAGCAAAGCAGGGCTGCAAAGAAAATATCTTCCTCCCTATTTCCTCAATAAGCTTTTTGGTAGTCAGTAAAACTTGGGAGGGGTCTTGGCTGCTTTAACTTGCCTGCTTGAGTGAATGCAGCTTGCTCATTCTGTACAGGAGAATAACGTGATGTGGGAATTCAGAATATTCAATTCTATCTCATTTTATAAGCCAAGACTACACCTTGTGTGGTGCCTGCCAAAGCCACTGGCTAGGCTTCTCTGTCAAGAAACTCAAAACAGAACTACTGGTACTTACTTCCAGCGGAGTCTGATTTTACCTTCAGTAGAAAAAAGAACAATGCTATAATTTAGTTGTTTCATTCCAAGTAGATCCACAACAGGAGAAACAGTAACCAGAATGAAGTTCTCCCTGAGGAAGTGGGAGGTAGAAAGGAATCCTCATATTAGTTTTAAGTTCAGTTTTAAAAAAATTGTGGGGAACCTTAGCTTAGAAAATTTGAGGATATACATTAATGTTTTTTCCCTCCAGGTTGCTACTGTAAGACGTATTTGAGTTGTTGCTACCATTTGTTAGCACTGGTGTTAGCAATGATACTATTTCCTTGAGGATTTTTGTGTTTCATAGTATGGTTCATAACTGAGTAGATATTCTCATGGAAGTAGAAGGAGATTAGACATTAACCTTTAAGAAGCTGTACAGTGATCAGGCCATTCCAGGAAGCAAAGAAGATTGAAGAAAGCTGGAAGATAATATTTTATCAACTAAGACATGAAAAATAGGTAGCTGTGGCCTGTATGTGGCCTCCCATTCAACTTTGATGGTAAAATAACAAAGTGGTGTGATTTTTTTTATTTACAAAATTATACATAAGAATGAGACTAGAAGGCAAGTCACCAGAAGAGTATAATGGAATCCTTTCATGGCTTGCATTCTCTTATTGTTTGGGACTGGGTATGGTTGAAGGCAGACAGGAACTCTTCAAATGAATATGAAAAGAAGCTCCTTTCATGCTTCAATGCAGGGGAATCAGTCTATGCTGGCTGATGAAATCTAGGAGTTAATTCTAGGAGTTAAGGTAATAAGTCCTGACAAATTGCACATTTCCTATCTCCTTGAAAATGCAATTTAGTAGCAGCCTAAGGAGTAGTTAGAGGGTCATAAATAAAAGTAACCAAGACTTTCTATGGCTGCACTCAGCTCTGGATCATCAGATTATACTCCTACAGTCTGTGACATCACTATGCAGTATAAATGCCATTTGAAAATCATTAACAATATGGATGTGGAGTAATAATGGAAAAATCCTCCAGATTCTCCAGCTTAATAATGATAACTTCTGTCTCAGTCTGATTCAAGGCTAGCATAGATGAGACTGTGTGGCAAAATCTCTGGCATCACAACCATTTTGCAAAAGTAGTCTTCTGTATCTGGCGAACGTTACCTCATTTACCTGGCTGTACTCCATGGTCTAGAGCAATTGATGCATTACATCAGACATTTTGCAATTCTGCCCTTGCATTTAGAAATGGAATAAACTGGGTTTCCCAAAATATATTAATGATTAAGGTTTTTCTCAAGTTTCATGATGTCATAGTTCTCTGAAAGTCTTATATAGACAGACCCCTTCTTTTCCTAAGAACTTCAAGCAGCCTAGAGTGTAACACATCTGGAGAACATCAGCCTTCAGCCATGAAGACCCTTTTCCTTTTGTTTGCTGCTCTCTTGTTCTTCAGTCAAATTATTCCAGGTAAGAGACGGGGAAAAATAAGAGAGATACAGAGTAAAATATTTACATTAAATTAAATACTACAAATAGAGTATTTATAAAGTAAAATTAATATGCACAGCTCTTTATACAGGAAGACATGAGATCTTTGCCCTAGAACTGACAGTCAAAAATTCAATATTTTTTAGGAATTTAAATATTTTATTGGTAAAGAATAACAGATAAAAGATATGATAAAGTACAATAAAATATAATATTGCAAATTTAATAAACATATTTTAAAACAGTAATTAAATGAATGACAGTTGGAGAAAATAGAGATATATTTATAAAGTATTAATAAAGAAATAGTTCAGCCTTTAACATATTATTAAATCTAGTCATACAGGCCATCTAAAATGGCCATTTTTTCTCCATTTTAATACAGTATATTATTTCAATAAAACAATATTTATATAATACTTTTAGATTCTTAATATTCTATTATATTAGAATACAGATTAGAATAATGATTATAGAGAAGATATGTGAATATTCTATCAATAGTAATTACAGTTTTGAATATTAATGTAACAAGCATTGTGATTAATCCCCTGCTCAGGTAGGAGATCCTATACCATATCAGGCAAATGGTTGTCCAATTTCCTCTTAAAAACTTCTAACGTGGAGCATCCACAACTTCTGGCAGCAAGACAAATATAATATTTGAAATGAATGAGAAAATAAAGGAAGGGGATACATTAAAGCATTAGTTTTATAATAAGGGCTTTGATCTTATTAAATATTTTTCAGGGACAAAAGAAGAAATAAATACAATAATGGGATTCTTGGTTCCCCTGAAAGTGCCTAATCTAGCAAATAAAAATAGTAAAATAAATACCCAGCTGCTTCATGGACTAGTATAACATTTTACCCACCCACTGTAGATAATTGTAAGCTATTGACTAATTGATAATTGGAATTATTTAGTATCTTTTCAAAAGACTTGTCTCATTTTTTTTAAAAAAAGTTTATAATTATATTAGTTATTTATTATATCAAATAATGCAACATTAATAGGACTACCATCAGATGGCAGCAAAGTGTTTTACTTATTTCTAATCAAATTATTCTTTTTTCACTTCTGAATGGCAGGTTAATCAGTATATTGACTTCAATGTTGTCATAACCTACAGGTAATACTGTGTTCAGATAGTTAAACATTTTACAAAGGTTAGGAAACCTGGGAGCTTGCCAGAAAGTCTAATTTCAAGAAACCTGAATTTCCTGAACCCCCTTTGGCCTGTGGCTTTTAAAAAGCTTCAGAAAGCTAATTTGCTTTGATGATGCCCATCACTTTAAAAAGGGAAATGAAGCTACAAAGTTTCTTGTTTGGTCAGGGAGCTTTGCATCACTCCAACTGGGCAGGAACCCCAAAAAGCAATAGAATTGATGCACAGCACCCTGAGAAACAGTGGTTTGAAGTATCTCAGTGATAACAGGAAATCTAAAGCCAGGCTACCTAGACAAGTAGTACCTCACTATCCCCTCATCCTAGCTTCCATCTCCAAATAAAACTTCTAAGAGAAAGATGAATAGGGAAGGCGTCAATATAAACTCATTGTTTTTGTTGATTGTGACAGGAAATTCTCAGCCTGCCCCTGATACCTTAGAATGCAGGAGGAGTCATCATGGATTCTGTAAATATCAGTGCCCTGGGCAGACTTTACCTACTGGAGGGACATGTCAGTGGGGAAGGCTGGTTTGCTGTAAATCGTAAGTCAAAAGTCATTGTATTTATTAAAAGGACCAAGTAAATCCAGGAATTTTGACTGTTAATAGAAAAGTTTTATGTATGCCACAAGACGGGACATTTTCTCTTGTGGTGTCCAAGTTGACACCAATTTTGCTTGACTTTAGAAGATCTGGCTTTCCACTCTTGAGTTCCGGACTAAGCATCTACAGGCTAATATTGCCTTTTGTCTTTTGAATTGTTTTATCTTATTTTCCTTAACACTCTGATTTTCAGGTAATGGGTAGAAGGTGTGTGTGTGTGTGTGTGTGTGTGTGTGTGTGTGTGTAAGAAGGAAATATTTCAAAATATCTTCTCAAAATACTGTATTTTTCCGTGTATAAGACGCTATTTTTTGCTGCAAATACCCTGTGTCTTATACAAGTGCAGTGTCTTATACATGGAAAAATAATGGTAACCTCCGCAGCCCAGGGCATGCCTTTGTGGGTTGCCATGCCACCTGGTGCAGGTGCCAAGCCCCTGTGGGCTTGCCACTAATGGGAGGGGGGAGGAGGCAAGATTGTCGGCTGGCGGAATTTCTGGATTTGCCGGCTCAGCTGTTCAGCGCTCCGCTGAACAGCTAATCAGCAAGGAGAAACTCGCATGCCAGAGCGTCTTATACAAAGGTGTGTCTTATAGACGGAAAAATATGGTAAGTCTCACTGATTTAAATGTTCATAATGATTTGTTATCCTGTTTCTTAATAAGATTTCTTAAAAATCTATCCAGCTGCCAGTTCTGCTTTTGTATGCATTTCTTTTGTGATTATTTATTTCCTGCCTTTATTGTTTGCACAAATAACTCAAGACACCAAACATATCCGACATACCTTCCTCCTCCTGTTTTCCCCAAAACAACAACCCTGTAAGGTGGGTTGGGCTCAGAGAGAGAGAGTGGCTGGCCCAAGTCACCCAGCTGGCTTTCACGATGGCTAAGGCAAGTCTGAAATTCATGCTCTCCCACTTTTTAGCCTGGTGACTTAACCAATAGACCAAACTGGTTCCATTGATATAATTGATAATTAACTCTAACAGAAAAATGGGCTCTATCCAACAAATGAAATTTAGAGTGGAGAAAAGCAAGGTTTTACACCTAGACAGGAAAAACCAAAGGTACAAGTACAGATTAGGCAAAACCTGGCTCAAAAACAGTAACTATGAGAGGGACCTTGAGTCCTAGTGGATGATCATTTAATCATGAGCCAGCAGTGTGCGGCAGCAGCCAAAAAAGTTAATAAAATCCTTGGTTGTATAAACAGAGGCATAGAATCAAAATCAGTATTAGTACTGCTTTATAAACCACATCTGGAATATTGCATCCAGTTTTGGTCACCACATTACAAAAAAGATGTTGAGACTTTGGAAAAAATGCAAAGAAGAATAACTAATGCTCTTGATTAAAGGCTTGGAGACAAAAACATTCTAATATTCTAATATTTACATTTTGTGTGTGTGCAATTTTGCTTAATTTGGTGTAGTTTTGTAAACAATTCTTTTAAGAAAATTCAAGTTTGAACATTGCCCATAATTATTAGATCTGAAATGAGCAGAAAATAAATAAATTATAAATAAATAAATAAATTCTACTACTATTCATATTTTTAAGCGTTTTCCCCTAATGTATTTTTTTTCTTTAAAAAATACATTTGAAAGTTTAGAGCAGTGGTGGTGAACCTATGGCACACATGCCAGAGGGGGCACTCAAAGCCCTCTCTGTGGGCACGTGCGTCGTCGCCCCAGCCCCGCCTCCCCCGATGGCCCTCTCCTCATCAGCAGCCCTCCCGGAGCAGAGTCATCCCTGGGCGTGGCCCATGCAGAGCAGCGCAGCCAAAGACATGACAGGCAGACAGCAGGGACAAGACTCTGCTCTTGTGCCCCGTCGTGCATAGATGATGCTGTGGGCCCCAGGCGGAGGACATGGCCATCATGGTGCTGTTGGGCCGCCTGGGCGATCTGCTGTGGCAGGCCATGGAGGCGATGGGTGGCCCTGCAAGTGGGCAGGGCAGAGGCGGGTTTTGGCACTCGGTCTCTAAAAGGTTCACCATCACTGGTTTAGAGAAATGCAAATATAGAAGCATAATTACATTTCAACTATTATGGTTAGGAATCACAAATTAAATAAGGTTCCATTCAAACAAAAGGCAAGCAATTGTTTGTTTTCCCTACCAGTACTGCACCATTAAAGCAAAGTTATGGAAATTTTACTTTAGAAACTTCCAAATCTCATGATTCCAAAACTTCAAGGAGATAAATTATCCCAAGAGATTCTTTTATGCAGAATGTACCTTATATCTGATTTGGCTTCTTATTGAAACCCTTCTCTTTATTAGCACTTCAGATCAGATTAAATTATTAGAATTCAAAGAAGCTTTGAAGATCAACTAAATCAACTTCCTCCTCAAGTGTATGCCTCTAGCTTTTACATTTATTATATTGCACAGATGTTCTTCCAAACCTTTCTATTCATTTCACTTTTTAGAGTGACATAAAACAAGCCAGCTTCTGCTTATGTGACTACCTTTCTATTAATTACTACAATGGCAGAGCAAATAGATGGTGGACAGAATAACTACTTTTTAAGTTTGTATAAGGCAAAAAAATACTGTATTGTAATTAACTGTTCTTTCTCTCTTTCTAGTCCTTGGAATCAGAGAAGGTGGTAATCAACTCAACCATAGACAAAGCAAGACTTCTGGATTCTAGAGAAATACATGCTGACTTTGGAAATTGGTGGCTTCAGCTTCAAAGTCAAGAATAAAGAGTTATTTGTTTGGACTACAAAACAGACATAATGTTCTGCAAATAAATTCACACTCCTGTCCACCTTCTCCTCTCCTTTTAAAATTATTCATTTTTTTTTACTTAAGGGGAAGTTTCAGAAACGATTAAATAAATCAGTTAGAGTTCTCTGTATAGAAATTTGGAAATAAAAGTTGATCCCAAATTAAGAAATAATTAGGTAAATTTTAGAAATAGGCTGTAATGTCAAAAGATAACAGGTTATGGATATTTTAAACAAAGGAAGGCAATAAAGAAGGGACAAGAAACTACTTACTTTTCTGGAATTCTGTGGAAGAAATTTACATTTTTACTTACAAAAAATAAATTACAGAGCTAGTATAATCTATTCCCTTGTGATATGCATGAAAATATATCTCATTTAAATATCTGCACAATTATGCACCTTCTGCTTCATTTGCATATACTTGTTTCTTGTGGCTTCCACCTTTTTTCTCCTCAAAAGTTTTCTATATCTATCATCTCTGTCTCCCTCTAAAGATTTTTAAAGAGAAAGATAAAAACTAATACAAACTAATTTCAAGTAAAAAAAACAAAAAGAGAAGAAATAAAAGAAAAAGCTAAAAGTGCAAGAAGGAAAAAAAAGAACTAAAATAAAAATGATAGGAAAGAGAAACAAAGAAGTTGCTTCAAATCTTCTTTACAGTAGTTATAAGTACAATTATACAATTGCCTCTTACTTTATGGTTACAATATGTCTCTCTTCTTTCTAGAATCTATCCGGTCTAATCATCAAACCCATAAATTATAAATTCATTTTTCCCCATATCATGCAAAAAGTTCATAAGGGGTCTATAAGTCGGCAATAAACATGGATATTGTCTTTTTTCTGTTCAAAGAAGTCATTTTTTTTTTCAAAAGCAGTATAAATTGTGAAGTCTGCAATTTCAGGCATGCCCATGAGAGTTTGAACATAAAAAAAAACTTTATGCATTTACACTGAATGTTATCGCCTTTTTTCTATTAATGTTCCTTAGTCTTGTAAAACCTACTAACAAACTCAAATAAAATACAGATCTTAAAGCAGATTTGAGAGTGTTTATTATTGATTTTCCCATTCAGACGATTTCAAGATGTATTGGATGACAAATCCTACCATTTCATCCCATCCATTATAACAAGAGGAGCAGGCTGAAGAAAGCATCTCTATTACCCAAAGGTGCTTTTTCAAAAAGCAACTGGACTTTCTTTGTTTTTTCTCTTAAAGATATTTAACTTCTCATCCAAGAAGCATCTTCAGCTCTGAATATATTTCAGTTCTGAAGATGCTTCTTGGATGAGAAGTGAAACATCTTCAAGTCCAATTGCTTTTTGAAAAAGCACCATTGGGACAACCATGATCTGGATGACTGAGAATCTCCATAGACATATCTAATATCTTACTATTATGAATTAGTTGAGATTGTACCTCTGGAACCCTTTCTTTTTAAAAAGTGTGCTTTAAATCAAACTAATTCAAAAAGAAGTAACAGTTTGAATAAAACAGGATTCTTCCAAAGTTCATTGAATTCAAACTGTTTCATAGATATGGTAACAAACGATTTATCCACATAACCAGCTTTCCCTAGCATGAGGAGGGCCACTGACCTACCAGCCTCAGCTTACCAGAAAAGTGATCTTCATCAATCTTTTCTACCACATATCAATGTTAATGCTTTCTGGCTTATGCTGGCTCAAACAGCCCTGCCCAATTTGCCTACTGAATTTCATTTTATTGGAGGCAACACCTCCACTCCAATAGGTTATTGTCTGCTGTGGCTGTGGCAGGAACAATCCCTCATCTCTGGTCCCTGGTCCCTGTGACCATTTTTTTAAACAAGTTCATCAATAAAAAGAGAAACACTTTGAGATTATTTTTTACAACTTCGTTATGAAATAGTGCATTGTGGATCTCTTTGTTTACAAGAAAAGGATGAATCTGGGTTTTTTAGCCATATGAAATTGACAAAAGTTTTCTCTTTTAGCCCAAATGAAGTACACATTTAAAACACACACACACACACACACACACACACACACACACACAGAGAGAGAGAGAGAGAGAGAGAGAGAGAGAGGTAAAGAAGGAGGAGAATCCACTAATCAGGACCATGGTAGATGTGGTCCAAATGGAACAAGAGCACCAAGGGCCATGGACAGGACTGACATGTGAATATGAAAAAGGACTTTTTAAATTAGTCTTCTTTACTATCTAGTCTATATTCAACTTAAAGTAGTAGAATACTAAAGCCTAAACAGTTCATGGTTTCTGCAGAAACTGATATTTTTCTTCTCAGATTTCCCATCCATGAAGAGAGAGTAAGGAAAGGAAGGATATATGATTTTGTGACAGGCAGTGAATTGACCTTTATGGGAGCTCACTAATTACAACTTTTGTAGATTGAATGTTTTCTTCACTAATTACAACTTTTGTAGATTGAATGTTTTCTTCCCATTCCATTCAATCATATCGGATTCTCAGAGATTCCCTGGATGAGTCCCTACAGTTTTCCTGACAAGTTTTTTTAAGAAATAGTTTGCCATCACTTTCTTCCCAGGGGTGAGAAAAAGTGACTTTCAAAAGTCACTCAACTGGCTTTGTGCCTAAGATGGGACTAGAACTCACTCTCCCAGTTTCTAGCCAAACTGACTATACCAAACTGAATGAAGTAATAACGTATTGCAGGATGGTTCTGAAGTTCCAGGGTTTTTGTTAGCTTTCTCTTAAAGACCATTGCTGATGTCTCAATTACCATCCTAGTCTAAAGCATAATGAACAATGCAGTGCAACTGCCAATTACTCCAGGGCTCCACTGCTGTAGTGGAACATTTATACATGAACAGCAACTTGCAAATATTTCTCTTTCCTGATTACATGAACATATGGCTATTTAAGATAAGACTGGGAAGTGCCTAATGCACAGGGATGTCTGTGGTGGGGCTCAAAAAATTTATGATAAAGCTACAATCAGGCCACCTGCCAAAATTGAAAGTGAAAAGAGGCAGGGCTTTGATCACATGGTTGTGGCTGCTGTCTTTGACTTTTTCAACTCCCTAATAATGCTGGAAGAGCCTTCCCTTGTCCACTGCTCAAACACTGATATTGAGTGAATACTTAACAGCATAAATGTCTTAAATAAATGTTACTCTTTGGACAATAGGGGGCAGAGAAGAAAGAGGATGAAGGAGCCAAAGGCAAGAATAGGATGTTCACTGCTTTTGATTTAATTTTCCTTCTTCTGACTCCACATTTGAAACATTTGTAAGCATTTGGAGACCCTCCTCTAGCTCTAGGATTTGTTATCTGAAGACACTATGTTTTAATTGTAGCACTTTGCTTCAAGGCCAATTATCTGTCTTTAAGTATTTAGATTTTGGCTTATGAGAGTTTGCTTATGTAAATCTTAGATTTAACTGACAATAAGTATTTTAAGATTTTTAATTCCAGTGAAATTATTTTTTTACTATTTCTGTCTTATTTTTTCCCTAGTATAATTCTGATGCTTAGTTACGTGGCCTTTAGTAGCTTTTGCTTATAAACAATTTTTTTCTTTTACTCAAGGATTACGTAGGCTTATTTATTTATTTACTAGATTTATAAAGTTGCCCAATTCACACAAGGTGATTCTGGATGGCATACAACAAAAAGCAAACAGTATTTCCCCAAAATACACAAAACAAAAACAATATCTAAATATAAAATACAAAATATAAAAATGGCAACCAAAGACCAAAGACCATGGGAATCTAAAAGGGGACTCCACTCAACTGGCCTCTAATGCCGGGGAGGAAAGTCAGGCATTAAAAATAAGTTGGATTTATTTTTATTTTCTTTATTAATTTATTAAATGTATATAATTATACATATATGGGAGGGATTGTTTCAGAGAACAAAGGCAATCACAGAAAAGGCACACTTCCTGGTTCCGTAAGATGACAAGATTTATAAGAATGTATCAGGAAAATGCTCTCCCTATGCCATAGGCATATGTTTTTGAGAGACGGCAGTCCTGCAAGTAACTTGTTCATATACCAGGTAAGGCTTCATAGCTGATAACCAGCACCTTGAATTGTCCCTGGATGCCTATTGGAAGTTAATGCAGATCTCAGAGTAGCAAGGTTACATGAGCATAAAGAGATACATCTGTAAGTACCTGTGCCATTGCATTTTGGACCAACTATAGCTTTTAGATGGTCTTTAAGAGCAGTCCTATGTAAAGCATGTTGCAATAGTGCAATCAATAGTGACTGAGAAGTGATCAACCATGAACATTGCCTCCCAGATTAGGAATAGGCATAATTGGTGCCTAAGATACAGTTCTCCAAATGCCCCCAGACATAGTTGCCACCTGCTCTTCAAAAAGGAGCTGTGAATCCAGGAGAAACCTCAAGTTTATGTGACAAATCTGAATGGAGTACAAGGTGGGCTTATATATGCAGTGGTCTTCCTTTATTCAATGACTTTATACTTATGATGCATATTCTGGCTGTATTCCTAAGATACCACCAGTCATCTTAGACCATTTGACTATTAGTCTATTGCTTTAAAGTATTTAATTTAATACCTTGCATATGATTACTATTCTTTAACATCCCATTTCCAAACTTAAGGTGCTTCAGTTTTACTTAGAACTTCCATTTTTCTTTTGGACCATATCAGTTGGTTGCTCTCAACCAGTCTGGCAGTTGTCTTGGAACAAGTATTCTAAAATAGGAAGTTACTGATGATATTCTGGTTGTGTGCCTTCCAGAATAGTATGAGTCATACTTTCACAAAAACTCCCAAATTTCCATGGTCCAGAATATAAATAGTTCCAATATTTTCCAGATCATTCCACCTCTGGAGATTGAAAAATTTGGCAGCTACTTGACACTTACATTAAGGTGTAGCCTGCTATAATTACAATCTTGTGGTGGTCTCCCATGGAGAATGAGACACGCACGCAGGTATCTCGGGATGGGAGCCCAGAGCTGACTCCAACACCCTCTTTTATTGTTACTACAGTTTTTACATCACACAGCGTAATCAAAAGATGTATATAGGGGTGGTTACAATGTATCGCATAACAGACACTCTCCAGATGAAAGGCTACGCAGGTGTTCTTACCAGACTCTGTCCAAAAGGCTGATGAATGTATCCTGTGTCTGGAGCAGTCCGTTTGTTATCTCAAGGACCTTTGTGGGAGCATGCCCATGGACATATTTGTGCAATTAATCCCACATTTCCTCGTTTTGTGTTTTTTTTAATGTTACTCACTTCCAGTTCCAGAAGGGATCTTGATTCACTAATTAAGGCATACTTCCTAGTGGAGGGCGTAACATTTTTGCACATTTGCAGGAGGGTGGGAATACATTGAATGCAACAACATAGCAATACAAATAATATCAAAATGGTTACTATAATAGAAATCAAAGATCGTAGCCAGGATCCATCCGGTAGCCAGGACCAAAGGGCACCCCAAATATCCACGGTGCCTGATCCATCACTGCGTAAGGGATTATTTTGTAGCATAAATTCCATTTTCCTTGCTGTAGCAGAAATATTAGGTTGAAAATCATGTATATACATACAACAATGAGAATGAATTAAGGCACATACACCGCCTTTTGCTGCTAAAATAATATCTAAAGCATACCGATTTTGCAAAACTACTTCCCTTATTTCCCCCATTTCTTGATTAATCATTTTAATGCTGTTGATTGTTTCATTAAACATATGAACAGTCCAATTGTTAAGCAAATGAAGGTCCTATAGTTCATGGCAACTCCTAGATTGGGTAGAATTCCTCTGCTGATTTGAGTCTCTAAACTACCACCCAATGTTAGGGGTGGATCCGAGGAGCAGTATCACGTTTGTTCTGCAGGCGTCCATCAGGGAGATGAGGCAAGGCATATACAGCAGGGGTCAAAAGGCCCAGTGTACAGGTGCCTTTCCAATCCTTAGGCACCTGGCGATAGGCTCTACGGCCACATAGTAGCCACATATCGGGTAACTCATAATAACCCTGGTGAGACTCATTAGCAAATGTTATTATGGATTCCATGTCAAGGCAAGCCATGTAGGTACTGATGTTTGTCCATTGATTGCTTCCAATAAGTGTCATTTATCTTAGTAAGGTTGCTTTTGATGGATTTGCATTTCTTTGCTGAATTCCATATAATAACTTGTTGACAATTACTATAAGTTCCCAAATAAATGGCAGTACGGAATAGTCCTGTGCTATAAAAACAAAATCTGGCAGGTTCCATTATACGAGCGCCCACAGCATATGTCATATTCAATGTCTCTGTAGTTATGCTCCACAGCTGCTTCCATCCTGTTTCATTGAACGGAATGGCATGGAAAATAAGGCCACCACGACTGTCACCAGGAATTTGCATGCAAATCCAACAGTTCGTGACGTTAAGTGTAAGAGCAGTGCGCCTGGCATCCCGTACAAAAGCATTAAAAGCCCACAGTCCCTGATCCTCATATGCCTGGCTGAGGTGGTGTACGTTGAGCCATATAAGGACGAACACAACGAGCTGGAGTCCAAATGATCTCGCCATGGTCGTCTATTGCAGCGTAGCCTCGACCCCAGGTAATGAGGGAGGCAGGCCCTTTCCAGGTGGGATCAGGCAAACGTCGATAGTATACCTGGGGGCGTGAAGAATCTGTGGGAGAAGCAGAAAAATGCCTGCTTGCGGCAGTTGAGTCAGGGGTGCCAGAAACATTCAAAAAGTTTAAGGTAAAAAGTACAAGATTAAGAGTCTTTTGTATCCCAGGCAAGCCGGGGGTATTTTCCCCTTTCTTTTTTGCATGAATTTCTAGAGCCCTTTTTATGGTCTGATTGGCTTGTTCCACGATCGCTTGACCAGTGGACTTATATGGAATGCCAAATTTATGAACAATAGACCAGCGAGAGCAAAACTGCGCAAAGGAGGTGCTGGTATAAGCAGGAGCGTTGTCAGTTTTAATTTCTTTTGGATTGCCCAGGATAGAAAAGGTACGAATACAATGATTAATAACATGTTTAGCAGACTCACCCCTTTGAGGGGTGGCCATAATAAAACCTGAATAGGTGTCAATGGAAACATGCAAATATTTCCAGGGGGCAAATGGCAAATATTGCGTAACATCCATTTGCCAAAGTTGACAGCTCTGCGTCCCTCTTGGGTTGACCCCTTGAGGAACAGAGTGTGCTTGGAGGCTGCAGGTGGGACATTGTTGTATGATAGCCGTAGCCTCCGTAGCTGTTAAAGAAAATTGTTTCATTAAAGCCTTCTTATTTTGATGAAAATATGAATGGCTGTCCCATGGGGTTATGGGAGATAAAACAAGGACAGAAACGTCCTGGTGAGTGGAGGCGGCCGAAGCGGCAGCATCCGCCTTGGCATTGCCTTCGGAGATAATACCAGGGAAAGGTTGGTGACTTCTAATATGAGCAGGAAAAAAACAAGTAGAGCGGGAATGAAGAAGGGATTGGAGTGTGAGAAATAGACTGAGGAGAGAGTCATCCAATGAGGGTGACACATATGAGTCAGATAAAGAGGTGAGAACTTTATATACATAAAGACTATCTAAAATAAGATTAAAAGGTTCAGAAGAAAAAGTTTGTAAGGCCAGAATTGTAGCGGCAAGTTCAGCATGCTGAGCAGAAGTTTGAGGAGGAGTAATTTTTGTGTGCCATTGTTCACCCTCCTTCCATACACATGAACCATAAGTTTTGCTGCCATCAACATACAGGGTGACAGCGTTAGGAATGGGAGAGGAGGAAATGGGAGAATGCAGAGAAATTGAAACATTATTAAGGAGTTGGAAGTGAGGGTCAGAGGGAATATGACAGGAAACAGATCCTGCCCAGTCAGCAAGAGAAAGTTGCAATACATCTGAAGAGGCAAATAAAGGTTCCCATATAGTAAGAGACATGGGGACATATAAAAAAACAATATCAAATCCAATTAAACATTTTGCTCGAAAACGGCCCTTTGTAATTAAAAGAGCAAACATATATGGCAGTGGATTGATAGATTTGCGAGGGGTATTGGGGAGGTGAATCCATTCAACAATGGAGACATTCCCCTTGTGATGTTGGAGAAGGGCAGCTGTAGGAATAGAGGGAGTATTAAATATGGCCAAAGACAAAGGCTCACTGGGAATGGCCCGGTCCACCCAGCGGGTGGAGAGGGCACTATTAATTAAGGCAAAAACATGTTTTTGAGTAGGGTTAAGAACAACAACAGAGGAGGGGGAAGTGTGGCCTCGCAAAGCCAAAAACAAGGGTGCCAATTGGGCAGTGGTGAGTGCAAGAAATGGACGCACAAAATTTATGGTGCCCAAGATTTGTTGTAAAGCAACTAAAGTGAGAGGAGAAGGAAGGTGGATGGCAGGGAGTACTGGAACAGAATGAGAGGCTAGGACTTTGTGTCCCAGATATAAAAAGGGAGATTGGGTCTGAACTTTTTCCGGGGCGACAATAAAGCCATAAGAAGCTAAAAGCTGAATGAGTTGGGGAAGGACAGTTTGTACTGTGCCAGGAGGACCCGGTGCAGCTAGGAGAATGTCATCCATATAGTGATAAAGCAAAAAGTTAGGATAGGATTTGCGAAAAGGCAACAAGGCAGCGTCCACAAAAGCTTGACATATGGTGGGGCTGTTAAGCATGCCTTGGGGAAGAACAGTCCATTGATAGCGAGGAGTAGGTCGGGACATGTTAGTTTGAGGCAAAGAAAAGGAAAAAAGTTGTTTGTCATCAGGGTGTAAAGGAATGGTAAAAAAACAGTCTTTTAAATCAATAATTGCCAAATCATAGTCTTTGGGGATCATATTTGGGTTGGGCATTCCGCACTGTAGCGGACCCATGGGTTTAATTATTATGTTAATGAGGCGTAAATCATGAATAATTCTCCAGTTGCCTGATTTTTTCTTGACTACAAATACTGGGGTGTTATAAGGACTGGTAGTTGGTTCCAAATGGCCAGATTGTATTTGCTGATATACCAGTTTCTGCAATGCTTTCTGTTTTTCTAAAGTGAGTGGCCATTGGTCCACCCACACGGGGGTGTCAGAAAGGAGCGTAAGCTTCATGGGTGAAGGAGGCATTATTAGTCTTCCAGAGTTAACTTCGCATTAAATTGAGAGAGTAAGTCTCTGCCCCATAAATTTGTGTGAAGAGGGAGGATGACAGGTTTAAATTTAGCAGAAATGCCTTTTGTGATTCGTTGTGCAGTAAGCCAATTTTTACTGAAGCTTGCTTGTTGAAGTCCTCCCACTCCCCTGACTGCTGGTGAGGATTCGAGGGGCCAGTTAGAGGGCCATTCAGCTGTTCTTATGACTGAGACATCCGCACCAGAGTCTACAAGACCAGAAAAGAGAATGCCATTGATTAAAAAAGGCATCACCAGTTTTTGGGGAGTAATTTGCTTTGTTAGTGCCAATAAATCAGAGGAAGAATTCCCAGAGTGAGGTGCATATGCAGCCTCTGGAATGGGTGGTGCTGCAAGTGGTAATAAAACCAAGCGTGCCACCGTATCCCCCCAGTTCATTGTGACATGGAGATTGGTATAAAATTGGACTTTTAGGGTGTCTCTATACATGGGATCTATCATACCTGGAAGCACAAACACTCCTTGTTCCCAAGCAACAGGTGTGGGAAGAATTATTCCCTCCGTTTCCGGAGGCAAGGGTCCAGAATAAAGGGTTTCAGCAACCGTGAGTAGGTTAGGAAAAGTAACAGAAAGATCAGAAGCCAATTTTAAATCTATGCCAGAAAAATATTGTGAAGCAGGAGGAATAAAGTCTGAAAAGGATGCAGCCTTTGGAGAGGAGTTAGCTGCAGACCCCTCTGTTAGTTTCCCCCATTGGACTGAGAGGAACGGCATGATTGGCCCAATGAAAACCCTTTTTACATTTTAGGCACACAGTTTTGGGCTTGGCTCCGGGGATGGCAGTGGGTCGAGCCGCACCGCCTCCTGGGGCTCTGCATTATTTTTTAAAATGACCAGGTTTTTTACAATTAAAGCAAGTGCCTTGGGGTTGATTCCCCTTTTGGATTGCAGCTGCAAGAGTGTCCATTTGAAAAGCATTGGTTCCCACAATGCGGCAGGCTTTAAGAAAGTCTGCTAGAGTGGCCGTGGGACTGGAAACAAGTGGTTTAAGAATGGACTGGCAGTCTGCATTTGCATGTTCATAAGCCAATTTTATGAGGATTTCATTTGCTGCATCTCTGTTTGAAATTTGACGCTCAATGGCAACTTGCAGGCGATTCACAAAGTCTGCATAGGATTCAGTTGCAGTTTGGCGAATGGCAGAAAAAGATTGAATCGGGGTGCCAGACTCATCAACACGAGCCATGGCAGAAAGAACACAACTATTAATGATTGGAAATGCAAAGGGAGTAAAAGTTTGAGCCTGAGCATTAAGGGTAGCAAAATTGCCTTCTCCGAAGAGTTGTTCTGCTGTCCATTGTGAACCTGGGTGATTAGCTCTGTTTTGTGCCTCTCTTTTATATTCAGATTCAAAAACTACGTATTGCGTTCCGTTAAGAAGCATGCGGAACAAATCTTTCCAATCTTGAGGCAACATTCGATATGCACTAGCAATTGAATGTATCAGTCCTCTAGTATAGGGACTGGTTATGCCATAATCTTTTGTAGCCTTTTTCAATTCTCGGATCATAGCCAAGGGAAGTGCTTCCCAATCGACCACTATGCCTGCTGCAGTCTGTTGGTAAGTAACAGGGAACAACTCTGTCTCGGATAATTCAGAAACGCTTAAATCACCATTGTTTAAAGCCTTTTGAAAAGTACCACGGATGATTCTGGGCCGGGAGACAGGTGGCAACGTGGCAGGAACAGGAGAGGCTGTTTGTTGTTTATCAGGATCCATAGAATTTGCAGGGGCAGAAGGAGGGTTAAAACCTGCTCCAGGGGGCAAGGGAATGGCCAACATAACAGACGGACTTTTATACGGTGGAGGGTCTAATAAAGGCTGATGAGGCGAGTCAGCATGGGTTTGAATCAGGGTATAGGCAATTTTCCAAAGGCACAAAATCTCTGGGGGGGCTCTCGGAGACTGATGGAGAACGGTGCCGAATTTCCTCCATGTATCTACTTTTAAAGATCCAGACTCCGGATAGGATGAGCAGGTAGCCGATACGTAAGCAAGCAATTTAACAGCCTCAGATTTAGAAAGGTGACGGGTTAATTTCTGTTCCTGATCAGTAAGATATTTTTTTCCTGCCAAGTAGCCTCAGCTACTGCTGCTTTTGAGCGTGAGACATTCCACCCTCCATACTTACGAAGAGGAGTCAGTTGCCAGCAACTTTGTCGGGTGCACCAAGCCTATTCCAGGCGATAAGTAAAGGGTCGGCAGGGACGTATCCCTCAGTGGATCACGTCGGGGTCACCAGATGTGGTGGTCTCCCATGGAGAATGAGACACGCACGCAGGTATCTCGGGATGGGAGCCCAGAGCTGACTCCAACACCCTCTTTTATTGTTACTACAGTTTTTACATCACACAGCGTAATCAAAAGACGTATATAGGGGTGGTTACAATGTATCACATAACAGACACTCTCCAGATGAAAGGCTACGCAGGTGTTCTTATCAGACTCTGTCCAAAAGGCTGATGAATGTATCCTGTGTCTGGAACAGTCTGTTTGTTATCTCAAGGACCTTTGTGGGAGCATGCCCATGGACATATTTGTGCAATTAATCCCACACAATCTCTTTTATCATTTTATTCCACCTGAACATATAATTTCTGACACATTTTGTTTGGCGTGTACACATGTTTTTGTGTGTAGACATGTTTTCTGTCTCTGATAATCTATAATAGCTAAAAATGCATTATCCTAGAACAGCATAATAACCTAGATTTTATTGTTAACTGGAACAGTCTCAATAAAAACTGTTTTAATTGTTTATCTACATTAGTACTGAGTATATGAATAGCTATCAAATAAATATACTGCTCAAGCTGGCATCCTGATGCCAGACTCCCTGGCCAAAATCCAGAGCTGATGGGCAGTTACCGGTAGTAGGAACAGCCTGCCAAAGCCTTTATTTTCTTAAACCTTATTCCCAACAGTTTAGAGATGGGAAATGGGAGGCAGCATGAGAAAGGCAAGAGGAGAAAGAAGCTTAATATCATTTTGGGGGGCATGAAGTGCATGCCTATACCTCTGATGATTACCAGACTGGATATAACACCTGAACTTGGCAAGTTCATCTAGCAAAACAATGTGGATACAAATTCACACATAGTCATAAATCTCTCTAAATGTCCTGGATATTGTTGAGATACACATACGCTCTGGATAAGCACTAGTGCTGTCCCCCACATGCTCAAGGGAGTTGGTACTTGGATTCTGTTGTCATGATGTCAAGACAAAGAGATTAGTTCATATTGCTGCTAGCAGCAGCCAGATGAGCACAATCCTAGAATGTATCTGCATCTACAGAGCTTAACTAGAAGGTCAGGTTTAAATACTTTTCTTTCCATTCCTCCAAGAGAAAGCAACAAAACCATGTCCCATAACAATAGGAATGCTGAATTCAGTTAATTATTTTTCAGCAGTCCAACCATACTTTAGTTCAGTTTAGAGCTACTAGTTCTTGCCTACATATATCCAGACAAGTTGGAACTCTTTGAATGACTTTGATGACCATCTATTAGTTGTCTGGATTTTGCACCCCAGACTTGATATTCCTACCTGTAACTTTCCTGTTGCAATAAGTAAATTAATGAGTAATTTAAACTTTTAAAGGGACATAAAACACATTGCTATGCATATTTCTCCAGAAATAAGTCCTACCTAGTTGCAAGGACATTACACCTTTTTATAAACAACATTAGCCATCAATAGCTGGACTGCAACTAAAAGCTCTATTCAGTCCCTACTGCTTCCTGTCATATTTAGTGAAAAAACAAATTAGGAAGAGAAAAAAATATAACATAACACAATTTTTCTCCGTCTCTTGAATGTATTGTACAAAATACTGAGACTGATTTTTCTTGCTCAGTGGGATCATGGATAAAGCCATTTGAAAATTATCCCTCTGTGTAGAAAAGATAATTGCAGAATGTATCAATCTGTATGGTAGTTTTGCTTTTTTATTAACCATCTAATTCTGTTGCAGAAATTGGCAACCAAATTTGTTAGTTTTCATAGTTTAGTGGGGTGGGGATTTTTTGCCAAAGTGTTTTGCCAAAACACTTGATTTTCAGTTTGCTCTACATTTCCTAGACAAGACAATATGATTTTGATGCACCTTACTTTATTCATCATTTTGGTGTACTTTGCTTTATTAATTTATTTATTCAATTTTGACTGCCAAACTGTGCTCTAAACATTGGACCAAAGAACTGGAGAGAGAAAAAAATTTGATGATATAAAATTAATATAATCACTGAGTAATTAAAAAACCAAAAACTTTCTCCTTGCTAGGATAATTCTGCCCCAAATGTGACTTTTACCTAAAACTGATTATTGAAATTTCTTTTATATTTGTCCCTCAATAGCTTCAACTATTTCAAAGACTCAGGAATTGCAGAGAATGCTATGCAGCTTGGATGGAATTTTACTAAACCCTTTGCCCTCATTATAGTTCTGCTACTATATACCTCAGGTTAAAAAATTACAAATTATCCCTCCCTAATTTCCCTCCAATAGCAAGAATTTTGTGGGATCAACCCACCAATGCCTCTAAAAAAATATAATAGTTTTGAGACATGTTGATGAATTTAAAACTTTGAATTAAAGATTTACCTTGTAGGACATTAAATGAGGCAGGTGATTGTGTCCAGGATGATGGTTTCTACATTTGGTTTAAGATTAATTCTTTTTATAAAGTTGGATATTGCCTTCTAATTTATGAAATATTTCAGAGAGAAAATGAACTGGATAAAAATATAACCCTTTCCTTGCTGTTTCAATATAGATTTGGAATGGCCTATAAAACACTGAGAAAAAAAACAAGAATAAATAATCCTTACATTCATGGTTTTCCCCCCTCAAAATATTTTCTCTGAACAGCTTTATATTTCAAATAATGGATTTTCTTTCAAAATACTAAATACAAGCTTTAAGACATTCAATATTTTAGCTTTCAAATATTTAAAATCTCAGTTGGGTATCCTAATTGTTCTGGGGATAACTAAGAAACCAACAAATGACTAAAAAAAATATGTTCTTCTAGTGTGTGTTAGGCCTTCTACAATTCGGGTGATGTCCATAGTTTCCATGATGGCCAGGAACCCCTAAGCTGTTCCAGACTCAAGATCATCCAGGTACAGGTTAAAGTCCCAAAGAACTAAATGTCTTGAATATTTCAAGGTCAACCTGGAAATGAAATCAGACAGCTCAGGCAGGAATGGAGCAGAGCTGGTCTTTGCCCTTCAAGACAGTTGAGCTAGCTTCTGAAGCCTTAAATCATAATAGATAAGGTATATTCCTCACCTGCATCTATGTTCACCTTATAAACAAATCACTTCAGGCTGCTGCAGGAACATCCTGCTGGTCTTCAGGTATTGTCCTCTACTGTTATTCACTTTTTCTCATCATCTCATGGAAAATGTCAGTTGTGAAAAAGCCATACTCCCCTGAAAGCCAGAAACCATAGTTGTTTGGGGGTGGGGTGGGGAAATCCTAACCCCATGATTATTCAGGAGGCTTGGGAAGAGGTCCAATTTTGAGAGAAGTATGCTCTCTTGAATGATTTTTTTTACAAATTACAAGGCTACATAACAGCTATTTTGGAGACTACCCGAGATACCTGTTTTCCAGAAAGTGTAATTACTTGTTTTATGAGTGAGGATTAGCACCTTTTCAAACTCCACATTTCCACAGGTTTGTTCAGAAGGCCCGAAAGAGTGATAAACCTGCAAACACCCAAATGGAAAAGCATAAAAATATGAATCTAGCTATTTTTCAAAACTTGTAAAACAGGTGCTTAGACTCATCTTCTCTTATTTTGCCATGCCATGCTTTGCCATAAAAACAGATAAGTTTTAATCAAGCCATCTATCAAAACTTGACTTCTCCTATTCCTGCCCATTCTTACAGCACTGTTTTGATTACTAGTAACATTTTGGCTGCTAGTAACATTTGAGGAAGTAAAGCTGTAGTCTTTAGACAATTACTCTGCTTAACATATCTAGTTCACTTGAAATAGGGATATCAGCATTCACCTGCAAATTGAAACAGAAACAATAGTGCAGATTAGGGACTGGCAACGGGCACTGTACATGTTGTTTTATGGTAGTTTCCCATCCATTCAAGCATATATGGGTAACACTTTTAATGGGTCATGGAGAAAGGCCTAACAGCTAAGATAGCTCCCATATGAACCTGTCAATACATTA
The DNA here is from genome assembly GCF_016545835.1 of Crotalus tigris. Classification (NCBI taxonomy): domain Eukaryota; kingdom Metazoa; phylum Chordata; class Lepidosauria; order Squamata; family Viperidae; genus Crotalus; species Crotalus tigris. Next base: position 443,847 of record NW_024096502.1, read on the forward strand.
CTGCCTTTGTCACATCCCCCCAAATGGAAAAACAGTTTCCTTTCTTTTCCTCTGAGACAGCACACTTATTATAAATTTTGCACCAAAAATGAGATTTGTACTTCAAATCATGCTTAGGTAGGCAGCGAAAATATATTTTAATGCTGTTGTGTTTTTTTTATTTATTTGTTTTAGTTTTGAGTTGAAAATTTTTAATTCTTATCATCTTGGTTTCAACATTCAGTACTTGGGTGATTTTGTAAACCTTGGGTTGGGGCTGTACTCAAGGGCAACAGAACTAAATGGAGAAAACTGTTATAAATATAAAGGAATTTATTTAAAATAGTTCTTACAAGTTCATCTAGTAAGCTTACTATAATCTACAATCCCATATTGTTCTACTTTGTGTGTGTTTGTGTGGGGAGAATGTAGTAAATGCCAATGAGAGTAGTACTTCACTTTTCAAATATGTGGCATGCATTTACACACATTTACAAAAAAGGTGGGTATCTGCTATGATTGCTGTTTTAATAACTAGAATCCGATGTACAGAAGGATTACACCTATCAGTGCCAAATAACAGCAAGGGCAAAGGAATGACATTCACATCTTGCATTTGAATCTCTGCTGAAGAAAAAATGCCTAACTGACTGAACTTTGTTCTGAAACTCAGGAAGGCAGTTTATAATCCACCTCTTTTCTCCTCCAATCCTGAGTCCTTTCAGGAAACAGCCCACCAGAAAGTAGTTAAAAAAAAAAAAGAATGTCAATGTAATTGTGATATTGTCATTCACCCAGGTTGCCAAAAATTAAGCCACCTTTAACCCTTGTGCTCCTTAAAGCTTCATAAATAGTCTCAGCAAAGAACTGCTCAGTCCCACTTGACCTGACTTAGAGACTCCTGCTTCTTCAACAGGCTGCTCTGAGCTTCAATCATGAAGGCCTTTCTCCTCCTTGTTGTCATCTTCTTGTTTTCCAACCAGGCAGTCACAGGTAAGAAGAGAACTAAAATGACCCAGATGGTCTGGAGAACAAATATATTTGAGACTAATCTCAAATGCTTTTCAGAATGATTGTTGACATTTTCCCCAACAAAAAATGTGTCAGGGGGGATCATATATAACTGCCTTCTATAATAATGCCATGAATTGTCTTAGTAGTTTGCCCCCCTCTTTTTTTTTTAAAAAAATCATTTTTCTTTTTCTCCCAGCATACCTGAGAGGGATACTGTTGGAAACATAATAAATAAGATAAAATAATATCTTATTTTGTGAGTATATCTTCAGACTTTAATCCTGAGGCTCTGAACAGTTCTGCTTAATGACAAAACAGGGCTGATTTATTAGACACGCCAAACCCATTAGAATAAAGCATTGACATCTCCTGAAAAGTAGGAAAACTTGTATTGCTAAGCATTATTACCTATGGGAAGATTCATTTGCAAGTTTTTCAAGATTAAAATCTGAAGATACATTCACAAAATCACAAAATAAAATATTAATTTATCTTATTTGTTTCCAACAGTATCTCTCTCAGGTATGCTGAAGAAAAAGAAAAATGATTTTTTTTTAAAAAAAGGGCAAACTGCTAATGGTATTATTATAGAAAATGGATATATATGATTCCCATGACAAATTTACATTGACTTTAGTTGCTCTACTATTAAAATGCTCTACTATTTAATATGTGATTTTATTTCAGTAAAGCTGAAATTTGCCTCCTGATTTCCCCAGTTTTCTCCTTTTATGAAAGGGGTATCTGCTTCTAATTTTTTCCTCTAGGGTAATTCTAAAATTCTTCAAAATCACTTGGTGCTTCCTTTTCAACCTCTCTTAAATTTTCCAGCTTCTCTAAGTGTCTTCACTTTCTGATGGAAAGACTTCATAAGAGAAGTTAGTTCTAGTGTCAGAATTTAATGGGGGAAGGTAAAGCAGTTGCAGACCATACAAGAAATGATGGAAGAATGAAAGATAGATGCTAGCATTTATAAGAATTAAGATAAGCATATTATCTATGTATTTTACTGAATTATATGATGAATGGTAAATGTAAATAATACTGAGGATTTTTCATAGCATCTCACTGTTGCCCTTCTAACTCTATCTTAATTTATTAATTTCTTTTAAATTCAATATTTAAAGAGTTACGTCTAGACAAGGTGGATGACACATAAGTCCAATAAATAAAATGAACTTTTTAAAAATACATCATTGCCTTTTTTTTTTTTGGTCTGCTAGCTTCTCCCTTTCATTTAATATGTCTTTGATTCACACACATAAAATTCACTCAAAAATCTGAAATGCTTGTGATACTTAGCTACATTTTTATCTACATGGTATACACTTGTTTAGGCAGTGCTGTTTGAATTATGGAGTTTCTTGAAATTGTAAGCATTTTTAAGTTAATGAAAAAAAATGGCCTACAGCAATATTTCTTATTGTTCTTGTTCAGTTGCTAATGTTTCCAACTTTTTGCAACCCTATGAATTATAACACACCAGCCCCCCCCTCCCATCCTCCATTACTTCCTGGAGTTTGCCCAACTTCATGTTCATTGTGTCAAAGACAATATCTAACGATGTCATCCTCTGCTGTCCCCTTCTCCTTTTGCCTTCAATCTTTCCTAACATCAAGGCCTTTTCATTAAATCCTCTCTTCTCATTTGGTGGCCAAAGTATTTGAGCTTCAGATTTAGTATCTGTCTTTTCAAAGAACAGTCAGCTTGATTTTCTTTAGGATTGACTGATTTGATCTCCTTGCAATCGAAGAGACTTCTCCAACACCACAACTGAAAGCACCAATTCTTTGGTGCTCTACCTTCCTTATAGTCCCGCTCTCGCAGCCATATATTACTACTGGGAAAACTATAGCTTTGACTATGTAAATCTTTATTGGCAAAGTTATGTTTATGCTTTTTAATATGCTGCCATAGCTTTCCTCAAAAGAAGAAAAAGTCTTTTAATTTCATGGCTGTAGTTGCCATGGGAAGTGATCTTGGAGCCCAAGAAAATAAAATCTGTCCCTGCTTTAATTTCTTTCCCTTGTATTTGCCAGGAAGAGATGGAAGTGGATGCTATGATCTTAGTTTTTAATGTTAGTTTCAAGCATTCTCCTCTTTCACCTTCATCAAGAGGCTCTTTAGTTCCTCTTCACTTTCTGCCATTGTTGTTGTTATTAATTGCGAAGTCGTGTCCGACCCATCGCGACCCCATGGACAACATTCCTCCAGGTCTTCCTGTCCTCTACCATCTTCTGGAGTCCATTTAAGTTCACACCTACTGCTTCAGTGACTCCATCCAGCCATCTCATTCTCTGTCGTCCCCTTCTATTGCCCTCAATCTTTCCCAGCATTAGGCTCTTCTCCAGTGAGTCCTTCCTTCTCATTAGGTAGCCAAAGTATTTGAGTTTCAACTTCAGGATCTGGCCTTCTAAAGAGCAGTCGGGGTTGATCTCTTCTAGGACTGACCGGTTTGAACGCCTTGCAGTCCAAGGGACTCGCAGGAGTCTTCTACAGCACCATAGTTCAAAGGCCTCAATTCTTTTGCGCTCAGCCTTTCTTATGGTCCAACTTTCACAGCCATACATTGCAACTGGGAAAACCATGGCCTGGACTATACGCACTTTTGTTGGCAGGGTGATGTCTCTGCTTTTTAGAATGCTGTCTAGATTTGCCATAGCTTTCCTCCCAAGGAGCAAGCATCTTTTAATTTCTTGGCTGCAGTCCCCATCTGAGGTGATCTTGGAGCCCAGAAAAATAAAATCTGTCACTACCTCCAGTTCTTCCCCATCTATTTGCCAGGAATTGAGAGGGCCGGATGCCATGATTTTGGTTTTCTTAATGTTGAGTTTCAAGCCAACTTTTGCACTCTCCTTCTTCACCCGCATCAAGAGGCTCTTTAGTTCCTCTTCATTTTCTGCCATTAGAGTGGTATCATCTGCATATCTTAGGTTGTTGATATTTCTCCCGGCAATCTTAATTCCAACTTTTGATTCATCTAGCCATGCCTTTCTCATGATGTGCTCTGCATATAAGTTAAATAGGCAGGGCGATAGTATACAGCTTTGCCGGACTCCTTTTCCAATTTTGAACCAATCAGTGGTTCCGTGTCCAGTTCTCACTGTTGCTTCTTGACCCACATATAAGTTTCTCAAGAGACAAATGAGGTGGTCTGGTACTCCCATCTCTTTAAGAACTTGCCATAATTTGTTGTGATCCACACAATTAAAGGCTTTAGCATAGTTAATGAAGCAGAAGTAGATGTTTTTCTGGAACTCCCTACTTTCTCCATGATCCAGCGTATGTTGGCAATTTGATCTCTAGTTCCTCTGCCTCTTCGAAATCCTGCCTGTACTTCTGCTATTAGAGTAGGATTATCTGCATGTCTGAGATTGTTGATATTTCTCCTGGAAATCTTAATTCCATCTTGTGAGTCATGCAGCTCAGCATTTTGCATGATGTACTCTGTATATAAGTTAAATAAATAGGATGACAATATAAAGCCATTTTGTATTCCTTTCCCTATTTGGAACCAATTGATTGGTCCATGTCCAGTTCTAACTGTTGCTTCTTGACCTGCATACAGTTTTTTCAGGAGACAGGTAAGGTGGTCTGGTACTTCTATCTCTTTAAGAACTTGCCACAGTTTGTTGCAATCCATACAATCAAAGGCTTTATTGTAGTCAATGAAATAGAAGTATATGATTTTCTGGAACTGGATTTTCTGCTTTCTCCATAATCCAGTGAATGTTAGCAATCTGATCTCTAGTTTTTCTGCTCTTCAAAACCCAAATTATACTTCTGGTAGTGCTTCTGGTTCACATGTTGCTGAAACCTAGTTGTAGGATTTTGGGCAGGAACTTGCTAGCGTGTGAAGTGAGCACAATTGTACAGTAGCTTGAACATTCGTTGGCATTGTCCTTCTTTGGGATTGGAATGTAAACTGACCTTTTCCAATCTGGTGCCCATTGTTAAGTATTCCAAATTTGCTGGAATACTGGAGTCTTGGAGTGCAGCACTTTAACAGGATAATCTTTTAGGATTTTAAATAGCTGAACTAGAATATTGTCATCTCCACTAGCAGTTTCTATATAGCCATCCAATTTCCATAGGTGAGAATGGTCTTGAATCTAGCTCACATCACTTCCTAGTATAGCATCAACACCATCATCAATATCTTATTATTATTGGTTTGTTTGGGCAGTCAGCCCAATGTTTAGACTAGATTTGGCACTTTTATCTATCTATCAAGTCCTTTGCAATAAATGAATTGGGATAGGCAGATGTTGCTTGATGTTATTAAAGGTTTTGTCACAGGATTTAAGCTGTTCCAAGTAAAGCTGCCTTCTGTAATTGACTGATAGGAATTTTGTCAATGCCAACAGTGTTCAAGTAGTTTTTTGGGTTTGTTGTTGTTGTTATTATTATTTGTAAAATGAATATAAATCATGAAATATATAAGATTTATGAAAATATTAAACTATAATTAGCAATAATAAATAAATATAGATTCTAAAATGTCAGTGGTATTTTTTTCCTATTTTGTATGCAGCAACTGGTCAAAGTGATCCTGCAAACATTGCTTGTTACCAAAGTGGTGGCTCCTGTAGATTGTCATGTTTATCCCCTGGTGTAGTATCAGGAGACTGTGCTGGTGGTCTGGTTTGCTGTATATGGTAAGTCAATATTCGATACCTGACTCTCCTATTCTGCTCTAAACAAATGCAGTGGTGTCTGTTTTTTATATACACAATTTTTTATTAAAGAAAAATTTGTGCAGAATTAAAAACTACAGAAACATCAAGCTAGAAAATATAAAAACTTATGAAAAGTTAAAAGAAAAAGTGAAAAATGGTAAAAGTCAAAGAAAGAGAAAAAAGAGAAAGAATAAAAAGAAATATTTAAATTTTTGATCTTTGCAGCAGTACAAATGCAATGGTTTTAATTGCCAAGAAACATTTTTAATTTAAATGCAACATCTATCTAATGCAGACATGTCAAACACAAAGCCCGGGGGCCCGATGCGGCCCACAACGTGGTTTCATGTAGCCCATGAAGCTATCCTGGAAACAGTGAGGGAATGGCCCCCGCTGCCTTGGACCCAGCCCAGGCCGCCCAGGAGCCAATGTACAATTTTGTGGTAGCCATCTATGCTGAAATGCATTCAGTCTTAACTCCACAAGGCCATATGGAAACAGCAAAGGACTGGCCCTGCTGTGTTGGTCCCGCCCCCCCGGGCGTGCACTAGGGAGGTGTCACCCTTTGTGAGAAATGAAGAAATGCACCATCGCCTGGAAGTGGCCAGCAAATGGCCCTCACCGACTTCCCATATCTGGCTTGATGGGCTCTGGGGGAGGGGTTACGGCAGGCAGTGGGACGCTGTCCTCACAGTGCTGAGAGGCTAAGCCAGGCGGCGCAAATCCAAAAAGAAGCGTGCCACCGTTCAGCCCCCAGCCTGCCCGATTTCAGCAGGCAGCAAGGTGCAAAGCTGGTGAGCTTCGCACTGCCCGGCTCAGCCTCTCAGCACTGTGAGGAGAGCGCCCCCACTGCTTGCCAAAACCAGGCAGGCTGAGAGCTTTGTGGTGTTGCACTTCTTTTCGGATTCACGCTGCCTGGCTCAGCCTCTCGGCACTGTGAGGAGAGCGCCTCACTGCCTGCCGAAACCAGGCAGGCGGGAGGCTGGATGGCTCAATTCTCACGTTGCTCATGGCGTCCCCCAAAGCCCACCAAGCCAGATATGGGAAGTAGGCGAGGGCCAGGTGCTGGCCATTCCCAGGCGATGGTGCATTTCTTCATTCATCACCCCAGCTGCATTTCTTGCCTATTTTTCTCCCTCCTTCGTCTCAAATATGTTCTTAGGAAGCAAGGAAGGAAGGAAGGAAGGAAGGAAGGAAGGAAGGAAAGAAGGAAGGAAGGAAAGAGAGGTAGAGTCTGAGGGAAGTCCTGCCTTAGTCCTGCCCTTCTGCCCTTTCACTATCCCCTTGCCCCCTCCTCCTGGACTATCCTGGGGTTCTCCCATCCTATTGCTAAGGAAGCTTTGGAGACAAAGCTGGGTTTCCTCCCATGGAGAGGGAATGGGCCTCCTTCTGATTTTGTCCTCATACCCATCATGAGAAACCTGGCTCAGGAGAACAAGCACAGCTGCAGCAGCCTTGAGGAGGAGGTAAGTGCAGCTGGGCACCCCCTTAGGGTAGTGAGGCTGGGCTTGGTGCTGCAGGTGCTTGAGGGCCAGGCTGGGCATTTGACTTCTGCTACCCAGGGCTCCGGGAAGCCCGTGGCACCATCAAGCCCCCCCCTCGCATGGCCTGAGAAGAACAGTGAGGCTCTTCCAGTGGACCATGCCTTGGCGCTTGCCCCGGTCCCACCCCCTTCAGCCAGAGACCCTCAGATCTGTCCCACTCCTGCCCAGGCCCCCAAAGGCACCCTTGATGCAAACGATGAAGAGCTGGTCATGCCCACCTAGTAGGCCACACACCCCGTCCCCCCGAGGACAACTGCAATGCTGATGCGGCCCTCAATGAAATTGAGTTTGACACCCCTGATCTAATGTAATGGTGTTGAGGAAGACCTTAAAAATTCAGCTGTTCCCAGGCTCCTGAGTAGGGGCACTTCAGCCCTTGTGGACTATGCATTATGTATTACTTAGAATTAGTGTCTCCACATATATACATCTAGTCTGTTAATTATTATTTTTTTATTCTTGGTAATGTAAACCACTGAAAATTGTTATCAACACTTATACTTTGTCAGATGCAAAAGATCAGGGCCACATGTTAAATTCCAATTAAACTGATTTATTGCCTATGCCTATGCACAAGAATTTAGTCAATTAATGGTCAGTGCTATTTTGGCTCTAGATAAGGAACAGAACAGAACAGAACAGAACAGAACAGAACAGAATAGAATAGAAGAATCTATACCAGGGGTGTCAAATTGCCAGCCCGTGGGTCGGACGCATCACAAGGAAACCGTGCCCACCCCATTGCTGGTAATGGGAAAAAAGCTCCAATACTTTGACATCATGTGACATCACAGGTTTGACATGTCTGATCTATACCATCTCAGACAAGTGACTGTCTAGCCTCTTCTTAAAAATTTCCAGTGATGAAGCGCCCATGATTTCTGGGAGCAAGCTATTCCACTGGTTGATTGTCCTAATTGTCAGGAAGTTTCTCCTTAATTCTAAGTTGCTTCTCTCTTTGATCAGTTTCCAACCATTGTTTCTTGTCCTGCCCTCCAGGCTGATTCCTCTTTTGATTCTAATGAATGAATTAATAAACAATAACTCTTATTCTTCTTATATTTTTTCTAAGAGTTTGTTCTCTTTTTTAGAATATTTTTTATTTCCTCCTTAGACACAATAAGAGAGCAGAAGTGTCTTCAGAATCTGATGAGTTTATCAAAATGACAAAGTAAACATGACAATAGAGCAATGTGAATGCCACCAATGTCATGATGCATGTACAATAGGGGAACAGCTGATGTCATAATAACATAGTACCCTTATTATCATTTGCCCTTCTTTTATCCCAACCCATCATAGAACATCTACAATAGAAAACTATTGGCCTTTTGATTGATTCTTTCTTACATTCCTGTAGATCATTAATTTTTATAGTTTGAAATCACTTTGAAATATTATGAGATTTGTCCCTCTTGACTGTTAAGGTTTTTTTTCTCATACTCCCTTTTTTAGATGTGTGTTTTGCTTTATTCTTCTTTTTCTTCTTCTTTTTCATTCAGCTGCATTATTTCCCATCATGATGGTAATTGTATATCAAAAAGTATTCTGAACAAATACTGCTTTTGGGGAGTGGGAGTAATTGAATCTATAAAATATATAACAAATGAAAAAATATACAAATAAGTTAATAATTCTAGAACAGACATGTCAAACCCAAGGCCCGGGGGCCAAATGTGGCCAGTGAAGTGGTTTAATATGGCCCACGAAGCCATCCTGGAAACAGTGAGGGAACGGCCCCCTCTGCCTTGGCCCTGGCCCAGGCCAGCTGGGAGCCAATGTACAATTTTGTGGTGGCCATCTATGCTGAAACGAATTCAGTCTTAGCTCCAGAGGAACAGTGAGGCTCCTCCAGTGGACCATGCCTTGACACTTGCCCTGGTCTCACTCCCTTCTGCCAGGGACCCTCAGATCTGTCCCTCTCCTGCCCAGGCCCCCACAGGCACCCTTGACGTGAACGATGTAGAGCTGGCCATGCCCACCCAGTAGGCCACACCCACTCCATTCATGCTCACCCAGTAAGCCACACCCACCCTAGCCACACCCACCCAGCCCCCTGAGGGCAACTACAATGCTGATGCAGCCCTCAATGAAATTGAGTTTGACACCCCTGCTCTAGAACAATATACTGATGAAGGTTTTATAGAACATTGTCTATTAATGCAAAATTGATTTGCTGCTGACTAATGGTTCTCTCTCATTTTAAAATCTGCAATTCTTGTTTCTTTTTAAAAATCTCTATAGGCCTCGCCAACGTCCAGTGTAAAATATCAGGAAAACTTTGAAGAGTCTGAACAGTTCTGAAAATATTGAAACATGGTAGCTGGAAGGTGTGCAAGCAATTCTCCTGAAATACAAATATTCTGATTGGATATATAATCTCGAAAAAATAACTGTTTAACCTGTTGATCTGTATATTAAAGCTCTATAATAGCAATTGGTAATTGGTAATTAATATACTCATTTACTGTATCAAACTGGGATTAAATATTAATTAGAAAAAGTTGACCAAACTGAGATTAATAACATGAAAAATGTATAATTTTCATGTAACTAGGTGGGACCAGATATTACCTTGAGTACTGCGAGTGCTTTGCACTCTTTTGCTTAACTTTGACTGAGTTGGACACAATTTTACAAAATCTGAGATAATGAATATCTCAGATTTCTGTAGGGGAAAATAATCAATCTTATGTGAATAGTATATTTCTAAGTACACAGAGGGGCATTTTACTTTTCAAGACTAGAAATTGAGAACAAAAAATATTTAGATGATTATTAATATTCATTGATTTATCCATTCAGACATTGTCACATACAAGCTAACATTCATGAGAATGCTGGCACTCCAGGTCATTCAGTGTAATATGCATGTGTACAACTACAGATAGCATAAAACACTTAAAAATCAAATGTAAATGATGATGTTTGGGAAAGGCACATAGAAAAAAAGGACTTGTTCACAAACTTTTCAGAAAATACTCTTTAAATAAAAACTGGATCCAGTTGGGATGCCATGTGGGATGCTTTGAAAGCACTACTGACTCAAAAGAATGGAAGTTTCCATAGGAGTCTCTGGAGGATTCTGAGCCTGTTGATTGCTGTCCCATTAAATGTTTAGCCTATTCAAAATCTTATGATAACACTTTGATTTTCTGATTATATAAAGTTTTGCTACTTTAGAGAGCATAGCTGCTGATTCTAGGCCGAAATAGGCTTTCCAACTTCTCTACCAAATGTATTGTAAATGAAAATTACATAGACGATTTCCCCAGTTTTCGCTAGGGAAAGGAGACATTGACCAATAATTTCTTCAGCAAGATATTGAAAACATTCTAGATGAGAATCATATATGATTTCTCTTAAGATGTAATTTTTTTATCATATATTATTATATGTATGTATGTGTGTCTCTCTCTGTGTGTGTCCATGTGTTAGAATTATATCCCATCTTATCAAGGGCTCAAGGCAACATATGTAGCACTTCCTTTTCTAAATCTTCTTCATAAATCTTCATTTCCTGGTGAGGTAAATTAGATTGAAAGATTTCTTTGATATGCTACACAGGAAAAATTCCAAGAAACATTTAAAGACCCAGGCACATGTTTTGTTCCATCACCAATCAACTTCAGTATTCTAGTTTGTAGACCCTAACCAGAAATATCTAATAGACTTTAGCAACAAACAAACTAGGAAAGCTAATAAGGATGAAGGCTTTTGTCATGCAATAGTCAGTTGGTTTCAATGAGCTCTTTCCAACAGCATAACATTTGTTTGGATGACCACTCTCAGGATTTTGTCTTGACTTAAAACAATGCAATTGGATTGGATGTCTGTCTAATATTGTGTTTCAAAAAAATTTCTGAATGGATAAACAGATTTGGTTTTATGGTCAAGTTCAATATGAAATTGTAAGAATATACTAGCAAGATTGACAAAGTTTGGAAAGAGAAAGAAAGAAAACATAGTTGGACTATGTCCTAAGAAACAGAAATAAAGCAGTAGAATGACCTGTAAGTTTTTGCCAATTTAAACATTTCTTGATTGCTAACACATTCTTCATACAACCAAAAACAATACCTATGTGCACAAATTAAGCATACAGAAATCAAAATGAACAGAAATCCAATTGATTATATTTTTGGTATAAGGAGATGCCAGAATCCAGTTACAACAGAAAAGATATCATGATCTAGTCATAGTTAAGGTATAGGTCAAGCAAGAAGAGAACAAAGGCAACAAGTTTTTATAATATAATCCTGGGTGTAGGTCAATCATTTCTAAGCATTCATTAGTATTGCTTTGGAATTAGTCTTCCAGGAAAGAAATGGCAAACTGAAGACAGGTCCACTATCCACTGTGTAGTGGGGTGCCCCAGTGCTCTGTTCTGGGCCCAGTGCTCTTCAACATCTTCATCAATGATTTGGATGAGGGGATAGATAGGGAACTCATTAAATTTGAGATGACACCAAACTGGCAGCAATAGCCAATACTCCAGAAGACAGCCTTAGGATACAGGAGGATGCGGATAGACTTGAACACTGGGCGCTATTTAACAAAATGAAATTCAATGGTGAAAAAAGTAAGGCAAGAAAAACCAAATGTACAGGTATAGTATAGGGTACCTTGCTCAATAGTAGTAACTGTGAGAGGGATCTTGGAGTCCTAGTAGACAATCAATTAAATATGAGCCAGCAGTGTGCTGCAAGTGCCAAAAAAGTCAACACAGTGCTAGGCTGCATTAACAGAGGAATAGAATTAAGATCACATGAAGTATTAATACCACTTTACAATGCCTTGGTAAGGCCACACTTGGAGTACTGCATCCAGTTTTGGTCACCATGATGTAAAAAAGATGTTGAGACTCTAGAAAGTGTACAGAGAAGAGCAACAAAGATAATTAGGGGACTGGAGGCTAAAACATATAAGGAACAGTTGCTGGAATTGGGTATGTCTAGTTTAATGAAGAGAAGGACGAGGGGGGACAGGATAGCAATGTTCCAATATCTCAGGGGCTGCCACAAAGAAGAGGGAGTCAAGCTATTTTCCAAAGTGCTTGAAGGCAGGACAAGAAGCAATGGATGGAAACTAACCAAAGAGAGAAGCAACCTAGAACTAAGGAGAAACTTCCTGACAGTTAGAACAATTAATCAGTGGAACAACCTGCCTCCAGTAGCGGTGAATGCCCCAACACTGGAAGTTTTTAAGAAGAAATTGGACAACCATTTGTCCGAAATGGTATAGGGTTACCTGCCTGAGCAGGGGGTTGGACTTGATGACCTCCAAGGTCCCTTCCAACATTATTATTATTATTATTATTATTATTAGTAGTAGTAGTAGTAGTAGTAGTAGTAGGTATTTAATCTATTGAATTGAATCTTGTGTTTCTAGGGTTGAGGACAGTTCATTGACGTTGACTTAATGGACTATTGTTGGATCAACCATAGAATGTTTTTCTATGGCGAGAAGCCCATACAGGTGATGGGCTGAACAGAAAGTGTGAATCTGCTCAGAGCTTTTCACTAAAATGCAATCACTAAAATGCAATTGCCGAGGCTGAAATTGACAATTATGACCATAAGCTAAAAATGAGCCAAGGGTGTCCACAGAGTAGAGTGAGCTAGGGGCACTTCTAAGGAAGCAATGGCAGACTGAAATGACTCTATATTTTGCAGAGCCTATAACAGTGGTGGGATTCAAATATGGGAACAATTGGTTCTTTGTGTGGATGTCGCTTCCGGAAGTCCATGCTGGGCCTGGGCAACAAAAAAATTAGCTACTGGTTCTGCCAAAGTGGTGCAAACTGCCTGAATCCCATCACTGGCCTACAAGTATGGTGGAATGAGGAGCTGGTGAATAAACCAGTTTCTTGAAATTGCTGTCCAGGTAAAGGGAAATATCTGGAATCACTCACAAGGGTTCCATATAGAGGGAAGACTGTAAGGTAGTAGTCTCTGAGGGGTTTTAGAACCGTGGAAGTCAAGGGAAAGTCATCTTGGCCCAAGCCATGGTTTTAAGCTCTCAAACAGATATTGGGTTCACAACTTCCTTCTTATTACTTTAGGAATTGCTTGTTAACTGTTTGTTTGATATTAAGAACCTTCAAAATGATAAATTTCATTTCACCTAGTGATTCTTTTTCTATCCTTACCAAAATAAATTTGATGTGAGTTTAAGAACTAAGAAAATATTTTGAAATAAACAGCAAAAGATTGATTTTGGAAAGTTATAAATGGATTAAGAAGTCAAATAAGATTTTGAAATCCTTCCTGTTGGTTATTTAAAATTCTAGTAAAAATATATGAAGATTTTGAAGCTAAGTGCTAAAAATCTTCCCATGGGGAAATGTGAATTAGAGAAAAACATTATAAGAGAGCTTTGAATGCCATTATTAAAGGAGAAGAAATGCACTAATACAGAATGAGAAAGATATTTTAATTTAGAAAGAATTTAAGGATATTTGGGGAAAACACCTTCAGAAATTGCTTTTAATATTGTCTGCTATTATAAAAATGGTTTTAAAATTGAAGATAAGAGGAAGATAACACAGAAACCGAAACTGTTGAATGTTGATTTTAAAATGACAAATCACAAGAATGATATGAAAAAAAGATGTTACACAGGATTTACAAATTAAACTGGCTGATGTCTTAATAATTAAAAGGGACACACAAATAATGGCTTTTTAAAAAGAAAAGGATGCTATTTTTAGGACACTATTTCCAGAGAAAACGGTAAGCTATGGGGTTAAAAATAAAGGTGAAGGGTCAGATGAAAGAATATACATGCAGATGAGGCCTTGGGGATCAGAAGAAGAGTCATATGTGTAGATAGGACCAAGGCATGGTTGTGATGAGTTTGAGGAATATGAATTGTGAGAGAAACATTTACTCTTAAACAACTTTTTATTTAACTTTTTCTTTTCTTTTTTTCTTTCTGCTCACTGAGGGATTTGCAGCACAGCTTGCTAACAGTTGAGCAGTGTGAGGGGGCTGCGGGAGATGGGGTGGGGGCTGCAGAAACAATGAAGCAAGACAGATTCAACCACTTAGTCAGTGTTAAGTATTTGGTTCTTGAAGGCATTAAGCGAGACAAGTGTTGAAACAGCAACAAATTTATTTAACTCTGAACAGAAGCAGCTCAAATAGCTGCTGTGCAGCTATTTATATGGTTAGCCACCAGGCAGCAGCCAATAGGTTTAGTAACCGTTTCCCACCCAAGACCTAATTATCAGCCTGGAGATAGCAAGTCTGGCTTAAGTAACAACAGCCGTTACATAACAACAGAATCTAGGTCAGACATTCAAACAAGTGATTAGACATTAAGCAAGTGAATCAAAACAGTTGTGACCAATACATTACAGTCAGGATGTTGAGTCTCATTTACAAGAAAACCTAAAACCACATAGCTGGCATAGGAAACTAGAAGCTTTGCATGATACCTGTGACCTGAGGAGGGTAATAGGTGGTGGAACATTTAGCTATTTTGCATAGCAAGCGAGAAAGCTTTGGGGGGGCTGCAATCCAGGTAACCAATCAATATTATATGTGATGCATGTATTATTGGGGGGAAGGCAAAGGGGTTTATGTGAATCACCTTTGATTATAAAAACTGCTGTAAAATTGTAATCGGGGCCTTGGTAGCTTTCAAAGCCGAGGCCACTTTTATCTCTTGGTACCAAAATAAAAGTCTTTTTCCACATATTGGGTGAGGTGATCAGTTGGCTTCAACACCAAACTAAGACCCAGTTTTGGGAACAATAAAGGAATAGAAATTTATTTATAAACCTTAATGTGCTTGCTGAATTTATTTAGAGAGATCACCTTCTATTCACCTATAAGAAATGCTTTAAACTGAAGCAAAGGGACAGAGAAATCAAGCTGGACTTCTATATTGAGTACTATTCTGCTATATTTCCTCCTATTCATATTAGAGAAATAGTAATCTTCAACCTAAAATATGCATTTATTAAATGAAAAAGATTAAAAGAGTAGGAGATCAGAGAGAAAGTTCATTCTTAATGTTATAGTAATTAAAATAAGCAAATGGTACACTATGTAAGGAAAAATATGAACTTTTTAGTTTTTAGCTTTACAACATTAAAACTATTAAAATAAGAATATAATTATTCATGGATTAGTGAGCATTTTTCATGTTATTATGCTCCTTGTACTGAAGCCCCCTCTTGTGGCTAAGAGAGAGGAAAAAAGGTCAAAATAAATAACAACTGCTTTAGCTAGGCTAAATTAGACATCTGATTAGCCTAAAAAAAGATGCAGCTATTTTTAGCTGCCTGCTACCTTCCCTCCTTTCCTAGAATTCCTACTGGCTCCCATATTTGCTTTACTTGTGGGAAGTTTGCAGGGAGAAAGTCAGTGGGAAAGCCAGCATTAAGTTTCAAGTCCAAGGCTAGGAAGCAGATCAATGTCTGCTGCCAAGTGAGGGAGGGCATGAGGGGTGTGCAGATGTGCTGGTCAAGAAGGGGTCAGTCTTTGTGTGACCCATGCTGTGTGGGTGGGGGAGGCCACATGGGTGGGTGTGTACGTGTTGGGAAATATGCATAAGAGTGAACGAGAGTTGCTATGCAGGTTGTGTAGGTGCAGAATGAGATGCATGAAGTGAAAAGGGGTAGTTGTGGGATATGCCAGAGATGCGATAAAAATCAAGGAGGTTATTGGAAGTGCATGAAAAGCACCATACAGGTCAGGGACATAAACAGGGGTGATGGTGTGGGTTAGGAAGAGTGCGTGGTGGTGTGCAAGAGGTGTGCATGGCTCAGGGAAAGTGCATAAGGGGTAGTACTGGTTAGGAAGAATGTGTGAGTATGTGCCTGAAGTGTCAGGAAGGGTACAGAAGGGTTCTTCCTTCCTTCCTTCCTTCCTTCCTTCCTTCCTTCCTTCCTTCCTTCCTTCCTTCCTTCCTTCCTTCCTTTTTTTCTTTCTCTCTTTTTCTTTCTTTCACCTTCCTTCCCCATCCTTTTGCCTCCCAAAATTGGGTTCCCTCATGCATTTTGCCTCACTCTTTCTCTGTTGAGGTTTTGTTGTTGAAGCCAAGACATTGCCATATTGAGAGACTCTCACAGTAACTAATATTTGCCACATCATCATCATCATCATCATCATCATCATCATCATCATCATCATCATCATATAGAGTTGGAAGGGACCTAGTCCGATCCCCTGCTCAGGCAGGAAACCCTATACCTTTTAAGACAAATGGCTGTCCAATCTCTTCTTAAAAACTTCCATTGTTGGAGCATTCACAACTTCTGGAGGCAGGTTGTTCCATTGATTAATTGTTCTAACTTCAGGAAATTTCTCCTTAGTTCTAGATTGCTTCTCTCCTTGATTAGTTTCCACCTGTTGCTTCTTGTCCTACCTTCAGGTGCTTTGGAGAATAGCTTGACTCCCTCTTCTCTGTGGCAGCCCCTGAGATATTGGAACATTGCTATCATATCACCCCTCGTCCTTCTCTTCATTAAAATAGACATATCCAAATCTTCCCTTGCCTCCTCCCATCTTTTCTAGTTTCCTCATTCTGTCTTATTTCCTTGTGATTCTGGAGAAATGCCTGTAACTAGACTACCTGTAATATAAACTTTTCATGGATAAATAGGTTAAAATTTTATTTTGGTCCCAATTTCTGAATCTTGCAGCATTAAATAAATGTAGTGAACTATGTTAGCAAAAATCCAAATATTTGCCAGGACTTTAGTGGAATAACATAATATTTTTAGATTTCCTTCACATTAGGAACAATGTGAAGGGACAAGTAAAAAAATTAAAATTAAATTAAAATTCATTAAAATTTTAAAAATTAACCTAACCGGACAGCTTTTACAATAAACATTTTTTTCTTATTGATACAAAACTGGCAACAATATCTTTCATCTCAGCCAATGTGGGCACAAAGAAATCCTACTTTCTTCATTCCCGAGGAAGTCCTGAGAACAGAGGGGCATCGTTGAGATGGCCGTCATGTTCGTGTTCAGAACATATGGTGATAAAAAATATCTACATGGATAATCATTATCCTTTAGTATGGCATGCCCAATAGGTTTACCTGTGGTATCCAATTAAAAAAATTATTTGAACAATACAAATATTCACCAGAATCATGTTAAAACAAATTAGTGCCAAAAGTTAACTTCTGGAAGCCAGATTGAAAGCATATTTTACCAGGACCAAAAAAAATAAATAAATACTAACTGTCCCTAGAGAAATATTACACAGAACTCTAAAAATATTTCATCTCTAGAATATCAACCTGCCATAGTGATTCATTCCTTGAAAAAAATAATGTTGCAGTTCTTCTGGCTACTTTTCTCAGTTCTGGCAATCTCAGGTAAGATGAGCCACGTGCATTAGAGCAGTTAGAAGGTTCAGTTAATTGAGTTAATAATAATAGCAAAGTTGGAAGGGACCTTGGAGGTCATCTAGTCCAACCCCCTGCTCGGGCAGGAAACCCTACACCATTTCGGACAAATGGCTGTCCAGTCTCTTCTTAAAAACTTCCAGTGTTGGAGCATTTACTGCTTCTGGAGGCAAGCTGTTCCACTGATTAATTGTTCTCACTGTCAGGAAGTTTCTCCTTAGTTCTAGGTTGCTTCTCTCCTTGATTAGTTTCCACCCGTTGCTTCTTGTCCTGCCTTCAGGTGCTTTGGAAAATAGCTTAATTCCCTCTTCTTTATGGCAGCCCCTGAGATATTGGAATACTGCTATCATGTCCCCCCTTGTCCTTCTCTTCGTTAAACTAGACATACCCAATTCTAGCAACCGTTCCTTATATGTTTTAGCCTCCAGTCCCCTAATCATCTTTGTTGCTCTTCTCTGTACTCTTTCTAGAGTCTCAACATCTTTTTTACATCGTGGTGACCAAAACTGGATGCAGTATTCCAAGTGTGGCCTTACCAAGGCATTGAAGAGTGGTATTAATACTTCACGTGATCTTGATTCTATCCCTCTGTTAATGCAGCCTAGCACTGTGTTGGCCTTTTTGGCAGCTGCAGCACACTGCTGGCTCATATTTAAGTGATTGTCTACTAGGACTCCGAGGTCCCTCTCACAGTTACTACTATTGAGCATGGTGCCACCTATGCTGTACTTGTGCATTTGGTTTTTCTTGCCTAAATGTAGAACCTTGCTTTTTTCACCATTGAATTTCATTTTGTTAGTTAGTGCCCAGTGTTCAAGTCTGTCCAGATCCTTCTGTATCTGAAGCCTGTCTTCTGGAGTGTTGGCTATTCCTGCCAGCTTGGTGTCGTCTGCAAATTTGATGAGTTCCCCATCTATCCCTTCATCCAAATCGTTGATGAAGATGTTGAAGAGTACTGGGCCCAGAACAGAGCCCTGGGGCACCCCACTACACACTTCCCTCCATATAGATGCAGTTCCATTGAGGACCACTCGCTGAGTACGGCCGGTCCGCCAGCTACGGATCCATCTGGTGGTGGTTCTGTCTACCCCACATTTTTCTATCTTGTCAAGTAGTAGGTTGTGATCTACTTTATCAAATGCCTTACTGAAGTCCAAGTAAATTATGTCCACAGCATTCCTCTGATCCACTAATTTTGTCACTTGGTCAAAGAATGCAATAAGATTTGTCTGGCATGATCTATTTTTGACAAACCCATGTTGGCTTTTAGTAATGACTTTGTTTGCCTTTAGGTGTTCGTTGATTCGTTGTTTGATTATCTTTTCCAGGATCTTCCCAGGTATTGAGGTCAGGCTGATAGGTCTGTAATTTCCTGGATCCATTTTTTTTCCTTTTTTGAGGATGGGAACTGTTGCAGAGTGTTGGGGGAGGATGCAAGTATTGAGTAATTCAAGTGTTATTGCATAATTTATAGCCCTCACAAGATGTACTTAATCTTATGTACATAAGATACATTCAACCCAGCCTAAAAACAAAATTTAGTACATTAATCCATATGTTACAAACCAAGTTCCCATCGTATGAAAATGTCTCTTATGATGCAGAGTGGAGGGAAAATAAGTTAGGTGGGAATAATCAATTCTATTGTCACTTCTGCTATAACTTTCCCACTTTATCTGATGATTGTATGATTGAAGAACATTTTGTTTGTTTGTTTGTTTTTTTTTGTTTGTTTGATTCATTTCTATTGCTGCCCATTTCAACAAGTGACTCTGGAAGGCATATGTCATATGAGACTGTGGCAGGTAATGAAAGACCGCACGCTCCATCAGATGATTTAAGTTAATATTTTATTTCACTCAAGTTGAAATATCAACAATATTTTAATGTTGACTATAAAATTTCATCCCTTCAGTAAATGATCTGCAAGGCACTGAAAATGGCAACCTTGTGAGTTCCTGCTTGTACCATCTATATCTCCCCATAATATATTGTTTCATTTTCTGATTCTTTGAAGAGGGAGAAATTTGAAAGGATCCATTTGATTCATTTACTGCTAACAGGGCAGACTGGGCAATGACATAAGGACAAATAATTTAAAAGTTTGGGGTAAACAAGATAGAGAAAGCTTGCAGAACATGGCTTTCTGAATTCTTTTTTTTAAAACAAAATTTTATTAAGTTTATATAGATGAGAAAAAATAGGAACAATACAGGTATGGAAAGGGGGAGGGGAAGGGAATAAGGAATTAGGGTAAAATAAGGATAGATACAATCACATATTTCAACAAACAAGCTACCGTCCGGATCATAATAATGAGTGAATATCATATTCAACCATTTTTAGCAAAGCTTAGACTGGAACATATTAAAAAAATTAGTAAACAAATACGTTAATCTATTAAGTAAACACTACTAATAAAAACTGAAAAAAATCCTAACAATCAAAAGTAACAAATGAAAGTCAGGAAATAATCATATCATCAAAATGTTAGTTAGAACTCGATTAAAAATCAGTCATCTATTCTAAAATATTAAATCTTTCAAGTTCTAACGTGTCTCTAACCATTGATAAGATTTTTTCCAAGTTCTAAAATAGATTGAATCATCTTTTTCTTTCATTTCTAATGTTAGTCTATCCATTTCTGCACACTTTAAAATTTTGGTAATAATAGTCTGGTCAGATGGGAAATTCTCATTTTTCCAAAATTGGGCAAATACTATCCTTGCAGCAGTTAAAACATGCAATATCAAGTAATCATTCTCTTTACCATAATTAGGTTTTAATATTCCTAACAAAAACAATTCTGGTTTAAATTCTATCTGTAGTTTCATCATCTTTTCCAACCATCTATGGATTTTAGCCCAATATTTCTTAGCAATAGGGCATGTCCACCAGGCATGGTAATAAGTGCCTGGCTGTTGTTTACATTTCCAATAAATATCCGAAACATTTTTAAACATTTTCACTAAGTGAACTGGTGTCATATGCTATCTATAAAACATCTTATATAAGTTTTCTTTATATGCTACCGCTTTTGTAAGCTTAATGTTTTTATCCCAAAGTTTTTGCCAGTCTTCCAAATCTATAGAATATCCAAAGTTCTTTGCCCATACTATCATTGTTTCTTTCACTTGTTCTTCTTCCATCTTCCAGTTTAAAAGAAATTTATAGAGTTTTCTAATCAAGTTCTCATCTGTTTTTAACAAAATTTTATCTAATGGGGTCTGTTCTTTGTAAAAACCTGTCGATTTTATATCTTTTTCGTATCTTGTTTGAATTTGCCAGTAGGACCACCATGTCAAGTCAATACCTTGTAGTTGTAAAGTTTGCCTGTCCTTAAGATTTCCCTCTTTGTCTAAAATGTCTTTATAACTAACCAATTTGTCATAATTAATCAAATTTGGATAAGCAAATGCTTCCATTGTTGAAAGCCACTCAGGTATTTTCATATATATTTTATGTTTAATTTTCTCCCATTCTGAAAGTAGTATGTTTCTTATCGCATGATTTTGAAAGTACTTATGTGCCTTAGATTTCTCTTACCATATAAAAGCATGCCAACCTAACTGAAGGTCGTGTCCCTCTAAATAAAGCAATCTTTTGTTTCTCAATATAATCCATTCTTTCAGCCAAAGCAAAATAGCCGCTTGATAGTAAAATCTCCAATATATAAGCATGCCAACCTAACTGAAGGTCGTGTCCCTCTAAATAAAGCAATCTTTTGTTTCTCAATACAATCCATTCTTTTAGCCAAAGCAAAATAGCCGCTTGATAGTAAAGTCTCCAATCTGGAAGTCCAAAGCCCCCTCTATTCTTAGATTCTTGAAACAATTTACATTTGATTCTCAATTTCTTTTTTTTTGCCATATAAATCTTAGAATCATTGCATTTAAATCATCAAAAAAATTCTTAGTAAGTTTAACAGGCACTGTTTGAAATAAGAAAATAAGCTTTGGTAAAATGTTCATCTTAACCGTCGCTATTCTTCCTAAAAGTGATAATTGAAGATTTTCCCATTTTCCCAAGTCCATTTTTGTTAGAGAATTTTAATTTCTTTATTGGTGAAAAATAAATCAGAAGCTCTCACAGTTGACTGCATTTAGCTGATTCAAATAACCTTTTTATATTCATATCAAAATATTTACAATACCATACATTCTTCTTTACAGCAACATAGCTCAATGAAGACTTCTTACAGAGAGATACAGAGACAAACCTGAGACTGAAAATTCAGTTCCTAACTCAATACCCTTTTGCACAGACTCAGTAGCACTTTCTTTACATTGGCTGACTGAGTTACCCCATGACACTTCCTGCTCATGAATATTCCAACAATTTTTATTTGTTTCATTAATCTCTCATAATTATCTTATTTTAATGTAGTATATTTCGCCATTAAATAAATACCCAAGTATTTAACTTTTTTTAACTATTTGAAGATTTGTCATTTTAGTAAGTTGAGTTTTCTGTTTGTCTGTTAGATTTTTTGTTATTACTTTAGTCTTTTCCCTGTTTATTTTCAGACCAGCCACTGCTCCAAATTTCTCAATTTTCTGCAAGAATTTATCAACTGTTTGCAATGGCTCCTCTAGAATGAAGACCAAGTCATCCGCAAAGGCCTGTAGTTTATATTTCTGGTCTTTAATCTCCAGGCCTTTAATTTCTGTGTCTTGTCTGATATTTCTTGCCAAAACCTCTAATGTAAGAATAAACAACAGAGGAGACAACAGGCATCCCTGTCTAGTGCCTTTTTAAATCTCAAATCCATCTGTGTAATCTCCATTTAAAAGTATTCTTGCTGTTTGTTTCTTATAAATTGCTTGAATTGCTTTGTTAACATTTTCACCAAAGTCCATTTCTTGAAGTTGTTGAAACATAAATTGCCAATTTAAGTTATCAAAGGCTTTTTGTGCATTAAGGAATATAAGTGCCATCTGGTTCCCTGGATGGATTTCATAGTACTCCAGAACATTTAAAATAATCCTCAAATTATTCTTTATCTGTCTTTTTGGTAGGAAACCATTTTGGTCTGGGTGTATAAATTAATTTTAAAAATTTTTCATTCTTTCTGCCATTATTGCAGCAAAGATTTTGTAATCCACGTTTAGTAGCGATATTGGTCTGTAATTTTTAATTAGTGTATGATCAGTATCTTCTTTAGGTATCAAAGTAATATTAGCTTCAGACCATGAATCCGGTATTTTTGTATGTGTAAAAATTTCATTACATAAGTCTTTCAGGGATGGAGTTATAGTATCTTGCAATGCTACATAAAATTCAGCAGGAAGACCATCAGGTCCTGATGTTTTATCTTTCTTTTGCTTTTTTATTGCCTCTGTAATCTCCATTGTTGAAACATTCTCGTTTAACCTCTGACGCATATTCTCAGGAACCTTTGGGAGATTTGCTTCTTTTAAATAAGCTGAATTACATCTTTAGAAACCGTCTCCGCCTTATACAGTGTCTCATAATACTCCTTCGTAATTTTTTTCATTAAGTCATTGTGACATTATAGGTCACCATCCCGTAGCTTACTTATTAATCTTTTTTCTCTTTCTTTTTTTAATCTTCCAGGTTTATTGGCATTTTCAAAAAAATTCTGTTTAGACCTTTTAACCTGTTGTGCCATTGTATTTGTCTCAAGTAAGTTTAACTTATGTTTTAATAGTTCCATTTGTATTTTCAATTTTTTCTTTTGAGGGTCTGATTGTAATTCAGGTTCAAACATACTAAATTGTTCTTTCAATCTATGTTGAACAAGTTTCTTTTCCTTATTCTTTTTAGCAAGATAAGTTATGGCCAAACCTCTAAAATATGCTTTTGCCGTGTCCCATACAATTTGAATAGAGGTTTCTTCTTTTTTATTGACTTTAAAAAAGAATTCCATTTCTTTTATTGCAAATTGTAAAAACTCCTTTTCTTTCAATATTGATTTATTCAAGGACCATCTTGGTCTTTTCTTAAGTCCTTTCCAGGTCATTTTCATTGAATTATGGTCTGCCCAAATATTAGATTCTATTTCAATTTCTTGTATCATGGCCTTTAAGTCCAAAGAAGTCCATATCATGTCAATTCTTGACCACGATTTATGTCTTCTAGAGTAAAAGGTCTATTGTGCTTTTTCCAGGTACATCTCTCTCCAAATGTCCTGTATGCAGAATTCATCTTTCATTCTTAGAAAGGATTTAGGTAAGACATTACTTCCTTTTTTCCCCTATTTGTAACTTTTATAGTCCTGTACTGGATCAACAATTGCGTTAAAGTCTCCAAGTATACACAAGCTATAGTAGTTTAAGTCCACAAGTTTATCATATAATTGCTGAAAAAATTGATCTTGCTTCTCATTGGGAGCATATATCGCAACCATCAATATTTGTTTTTGATTCCATGTAATCTTCACCATCAGTATTCTTCCCTCTTCATCAGCATAAATTTGTTTTGGATTCATCTTTTATTTTATATATAAAGCTATCCCTCTTTTCTTTTGTGATGTCAAGGAAAAATAAAGTTTGCCAAGTTTTAATTGTTCAAGTATTCTAGAATGTTGTAACTTAATGTGTGTCTCCTGGAAACAAATTATATCCATTTTTAACTTTTGTAGTCTATGAAATATTTTACTCCTTTTTGAAGGGGAGTTAAGACCATTTATATTTATTGAAAGAATTTCAATTTCCTCCATCGTTTCAATTGTGTCGCAATCTCAATTTTCTAGGAGAGTTTATCTGTCTCTGATCTTTAGGCCTCTGGTTGAGTCTTTTTAGGCGTATCTTCCTCCGTTTGTTTTGATGTTCCTGCAGTCGTTTCCTCTGGTTTCTTTGCTTCTGCCTCACCTCTCTCCAAGAAGTCTCTATGATTATTAAAGAAATCCTCTGCTTTCTGAATTCTTAACCAATGCCATTTTCTTCCTTATAATGAAGAAATGTGTCATCTGTGTATTTCTATGTGGATACCATTTCTATTGAGGGACTAATAGAATGTTTGAGTATATTTGCCTCTGTATGTGTGTGTGTGTGTGTGTGTGTGTTGATTTTATTGTCCTGTTATGCTGTATGTGTATGCTTTGGGTTAAAAATGTATACTGGAAATGTGCAACTATTGCATTAGAGTCATTTGAGGGTGTGTGTGTGTGTGTGTGTGTGTGTGTGTGTGTGTGTGTGAAATCTTAGAATGGAGGAATTATTAGCATTCTGAATCACTGCCTCTACCAATACTTCCCAGTATTCTAATTTCATTTTGTTAGATAGGGCACAATGTTCAAGTCTGTTGAGATCCATTTGGATCTTGAGCCTATCTTCTGGGATTTTGGCTATTCCTGCCAGTTAATGTCATCTGCAAATTTGATGAGTTCCTCTTCTATTCCTCATCTACATTGTTTAGGAAGATGTTGAAAAGTGCTAAAACAGAATCTTGTGGTACCACACTCCTTACTTCCCTCCATGTAGATGTAGTTCCATAAAGGACTATATACTGAGTGTGGTTTGTCATCCAGTTACAAATCTGTCTTGTGATGATGTTGTCTATCCCACATTTTTGCAACTTACCAAGAAGTATGTTATGGTCTACTTTCTCAAATGCCTTACTGAAATCCAAGTATACTATGTCCACTGCATTTGACTGGTCCACTAATTTAGTCATATTCACAAAGAATAAAATAATATTTGTTTGGCATGATCTGCTTTTGACAAACCTGTGCTGGTTTCTGGTTATAATTTTGCTTATAACTTTAGTTCAATGTTTGGATTTCAACTGCTAAAGCAGACTGATGCAGTCTCTGGTCAGTGCTGTAATCTTTAAATGATCCAAACTGAAATCATGCCGCATCTCCATTCAATCACCTAATTCCAAAATTCCACTTAGACAGAATACTTCAATCTAAACTTGTTAACTTGAAATAGCCCTTCAAATTCCACACAGCTCTGATGTTTAATGTTTAAAAATATCTCTGTGTTTTTATCATTTCTATATCTGTATCTGGAGGAACTAATCAGGGATGCAGATTTGCAGAGAGCACTGAATCAGAACAATGAAGGTTAGACTTATTTATTTTATTTCATGTCATGTTTATTTCCCATGCTAATAAACAGATATTTACTTAGATTAGATCTGATCTGGCATGAAACAAGATACCTGCTAAAGAACAAAACCTCATAATTGAATATTGTAGGACAGACTATATGCAAATATATAATATCCATGTTGGTGAAAGAAGCTATTGCTAACTGCATCCACTTTGTGGTTTTCTGAAGTATAGTACCTTTTCAAGAAATTAATTTGGAAAACTAATTACTGCTATTATTGTGCACATGAGCTGTGCTGTTCAAGAAAAAAGTAAAAAAAGAAGCATGGTATTATAACATATGCTGAAATATTATTTTAAAATCTTATTTTTTCCTTCTTTCCTTCCTTCCTTCCTTCCTTCCTTCCTTCCTTCCTTCCTTCCTTCCTTCCTTCCTTTCTCAGGACTCACTGTTACATTTGATATTAATTTATTGGTGTGTTTGCATCATTTTAATGCTTATTGCCATCCTGGTGTTTGCCCCCAGTATTCTATCCAATTGGGAACTTGTGGCCTAAAAAAGTCATGTTGCAAAAGATAGGCAAAATCTATTATAAAATATCTCCCTCCTATCCTTATATGCAAGTGTACCTGTATGCATAATATTGTTATACTGTATGTTATTCTTAAATATTTCCTAGTTCCAGTCACATTTCTATTTTCTTCATCTTCAGAATTCTATGAGTCTTTACAATATTTACACAACTTTCTGTCATACTTTTTTTTGAAGCAATTATTCTCCTATATTTGTTTTCTCTCATCCACAAGAGTTTTCATTTCATTCTATCAATGATCCTTTTATTTTTCACTCCATTCCAAATAGCTTCCACATCCTCTTTACTTATGTCTACTTTCTATTTACTTCATTGGGAAACTAATCTACCTTGTAATACTTTTTCATACACGACTTTCAATTTCTCTTTCTGAAATCATTCTATTTTCAGTCAATTTTTTTCATTTTTTCCTTGTCTTCTATGTCTCCTTTTTTCAGATTCAGTCTTGAGAACATTGGTTTCTTCAGTCTTCATCTTCTGATTTATAAAAATTAACTACTTAGTTGGTTCCAGAGTGTGTTTGTGAAAAATTGGCACAGGAAATTTCTCCTCTTTCCTCCACCTCATAGCTTTTCTAGAAATCTTGCTACATTTGTCCACCTAACATCATTCAGGAATTAATTAATTAGTGGAAAGACTTGCCTCCAGAAGTTGTGGGTGCTCCAACAGTGGAGGTTTTTAAGAAGAGATTGGACTACCATTTGTCTCAAATAGTAGGGATTTCTGCTTGAGCAGGGGGTTGGACTAGAAGACCTCCAAGGTCCCTTTCAGCTCTGTTATTCTGTTATTTTATTCTGAAGCCAGAATTTTTATAGGTTGCAATTCCAATTAGACAGGCTTAATAGAAAAGAACAATGAGAGCTGCAGTTCTGCAACAGCTGGAGGGAAACAACTTTTTGACTGTTTCAGAATCTTAAACTAACGGAGATGGCTATTGTTTCAGATTCATTCAGCAATTATTTTAACCTTGTGATTTTCAATAGAACCTTTGAAGGTATATCTTCCTAAAGCAGTTTATGATAAAACCTTAAATGCAAAATGATATGACATTGATAAGAACAATAAGAGCTAAAAACTAAAACAAAGCAGAGAAATGAGGCATGGAAATTAACAGAAATTCCATAATCCATTAATGAGAAATCTGTCATGACATAGAAAGATACTTAATTTATAGAAGGCCTGTGTAATATTTCCAATTGTTTTAAACTGGGTCCCTTTGGGATTCTCTGCAATTGAAAATTATATCCAGATTGGACGGCTTTGGCATGACAGCCAGAAGATGCCAGCCCAGAACTGCTTCAAGCAATAACAATAGCACTTAAGAGTTATGTAGCACCCCATAGTGCTTTACAGCACTATGCCAGCATATTTCCCACAGTAATCTGGGTTTTCATTTTACCGACCTTGGAAGGATGGAAGGCTGAGTCAACCTTGAGTCTGTCAGAATCAAATTCCAGACTGTGGGCAGAGCTAGACTTCAATGCTGCATTGTAATCATTCTGCCACCAGAGCTACTTTTCAAAATTATCTAGTGTAAATTGTGTCAAATTGCATTCTGTGGAATCCTAGAGTTTTTTGAGAATTTGATAGGACTCCATGAAAGATAAACCAACCTAACCCCTACCCCCTACCCCCCATAAAAACCCAGTTCATTTGGGCATAGCAAATTTCTATTATTACAATTTTGCCTTTGTACTTTATCCATTCTTGGAAACCTTTGGCCAAGCTGAGTGGGATTCAAACTGCTAACTACATTCTTGCCTGCAATTTGTACCAGAGTTGCATAGCCTGAACCACCTTCAATCATCATTAAGAGAGAAGACCTGCCCCTCAGAACTTATGAAGAAGGTTTATTTCAGACTTTTCCCCTGGTACAAACTCTAAAGGGTTTGAGGGCTGAAACAGGTTCTGAAGCAAAGCTAAGGTAAATAACACAATATTTTCACTTTGTTCTTTAAAGCAAGGAGACCATGTTACCTTGTACAAAACATATTGTTCTAATTTATAAATTCTGTTAGCATCCATCTGGAAATATGTTCTTCTTCAGAAATTGCACACAAAATATACTGTACAGTGATACCTTGGTACTCGACTGTTTCAAAATGTGTCAAATTTGGTATTGTCCCAGTATTCAGTTTTGTTTAGTGCTTGATATGCTGTGATAGGAAGAAGGGGATGACTATGGAGAACAGACAGGAAGTCAGCCATGCTGGGAAGATCACTACAAAAGGAGTGGGATGGTCATAGATGGCAGACAGGAAGTCGGCTATGCTGGGAAAGTTACTGACATAGGAAAAGGGACAGACAAAAAGTTGAAACAAAAAGTTTGTTTCCAGCTGAAACAAAGGGTTACATGACAAGTCACATGCTTTGCTTGGGACCTGTCCTTTTTAATACTTGCTGCATCTCCCAATTAACATTGAGTACCAAAGTACCACTGTATTTGAGAAAAATATGCAGGAAAATAGAAAATTTATACAAAAGAATACATAAATACACTACATAGCTTCATATATTTGTACTAGTTTAATCTAGTGATAAAGGCACAAGATTAGAAATCAGAACACTGAGTTCTAGTCCCTCCTTAGCCCTGAAAGCTGGCTGGGTGACTTTGACAAGTCACTTTCTTTCAGCCAAAACCATTGCACAGGGTAGTTGTGGGCAGTGCTTTTTTTGTAAAAAAAAAAAAAAAAAAAGGTGCCGGAACTCACACACATCATACAACCCGCCTTGCCTACCCTACAAGGTTCCATCCAAAAAAGGTGCCAGAACTCTGTTCTGGCATTCTATGATGAAAAAGCCCTGGTTGTGGGAAATAGGAGGAGGAATAAATATTAGGTATGTTCACCACCTTGTGTTATTTATATATAAAAAAATAAAGGTAGAATATAAATGAATGAATAAATAAAATTAAAAATGTACATGTTAGTCAGAACTGTGTATGAAATGTAGATATTCTTTTGTTTTCAAAATAATTTGCAGATAATTTTATATATTGTCTGAAATTAAATACAGTTGGTCATTTCTTTATAACAGAAAGAACAATAGCATTGACAATGATAATTAGGAGCTGTGGTGGTGCAGTAGTTAGAATGCAGTATTGCAGGCTAATTCTGCCGACTGCCATCTGTTCGATTCTCACTAGCTCAAGGTTGACTCAGCCTTCCATCCTTCTAAGGCTGGTAAAATGAGGACCCAGATAGTTGGGGGTAATACGTTGACTCTGTAAACTGCTTAGATAGGGCTGTAAAGCATTATGAAGTAGTATATAAATCTAAGTCCAAATTGCAGTGTTGGTTTCTTTCAGTATCTTATGTTAAAAAGAAATCAGATTTGGTTTCTATCACCTTTACTAATTTAATATTTTTTAAAAAAGAATCCTCACGCTATTTTGTATGTTTGTTATACATATTATTTTCTTAGTATATTCATTTGTTTTTCCAGCTATTGTTCACAGTAGTGCAAGCAATTCCTCTTCCATGTATTTACATATATTCTTTTTATTATTCATATATTTTTATAAATGTTCTCTTATAGACTTTAAAAAGACGGCAAACTACATTCAAACTTTCAGAAAAATACAAATTCTGAAATACAACTTCATGTATTTGTTGTGATTCAGATTATGATGTAACTGTAAATGTTTTTTTGTTGATGAAATGATGCTGCAAGAAATAAACATTTTGTACAGTTAATAGAAAAACTGGTAAAAATAAATATGTTTGGTGAAACAAAAGGAAGCTGCAGATGAAGATACATTTATTTCTCTAGAATTTTAATTCCCCAGTATAATAACAACCAGTTATAGAAATAGGAAGGCAGACAGATGAATAAATAGGCAGACAGATTTCAAATTTGTAAAATTTCTAATACTATTTGTTATGTCCCGAGCCTTTGCAAACGGCTCGGGCGCTTGCAGGCAGCTTTGCACCTGCCCGGGACCAGACAGGCTGTCGCCAGCGCCGTGCGCATGCGCGGGTGCTGGCGCGGGAAAAGTAACCCATTTACCCGGGAGTTGCCTATATAAGAGGCTGCGAGGCGTTTGGGCGAGGCTGAAGCCATCTTCCTGTAAGCTGAACGCTGAATAAAAGAAACTGAGAACTCCAGCTGCTTCTCGTGTCTGTTTTCCCGCCACGGACTCAACACTGGCGACGAAGGTGGGATGCCTTGCACTACCTGGAAAGGAAGAAGTGTAAGCTTACCCAAGGAGTCCTGAGCGGCGGAAGAGGAACGGCGTCGACTCGGCAGCTGCCCGCCATTCCGGTGCGCATTCGGGGGTAGGCTGGCTGATAGACCCGTCTCCTGAAGATCCGAAGATGGCGAAAATCGGAAGGCTTTCAGAATTCGACGTCTCACATCCAGAGCGGTGGGAGTCCTACGTATCCAGAATGGAGAACTACTTCAAGGCAAACCAAGTGAGGGAAGATAGCTTGAAGGCTGCCACCCTGCTTTGCGTTTGCGGCCAAGACGCCTTCGAAATCGCAGAAAACCTTGCAGCACCTGTTCCAGTAGAGTCTGTAAGCTACGCAGACCTGAAGAAGCTGCTGAAGGAGCACTTCCACCCCAAGGTGTCCGTTATCTCATGGCGCCACACCTTCGAACAGAGGGATCAACGGTCCGGTGAGTCAGCCAAGGAATACATCGCCGCGTTACGGAAGGCTGCCAAGCCCTGCGAGTTCAAGGACCTCGAGGAGCGACTGAGGGACCGATTCGTGTGCGGGTTAAGGCATCGAGAGCTACAACAGAGACTTTTCGCTAAGGAAGAATTATCCTTCCAAGACGCCTTAAGGGAAGTCACCGCAGAAGAAGCAGCAGGCGGCGCCGTCAAGAACATGCGGCCGATCAGAAGCAGTGCAGAGGGTGCGTCCGTGCACCAGGAAGACGTCCGACGAAACTCCGAGGAGGATCCGGACGAAGAAGTCGACCGTCTACACCCCGCGAAGGAAGAGAACCAGAAGGAAAGCTCTTCGGCTCCGCTCAAGTGCATCGGCTGTGGAGGTCGCCACAGGAGAACCGACTGCAAGTTCCGCTCCGCTACCTGCCGGGCATGCGGCAAACAAGGGCACATTGCAGCTGTGTGTCTGGGCCGACGAAAGGCACAACCCCAAGAAGAACGCCTGAAGGGTACCAGATTCCCCAGCCAGAATAGGGTAGGTTTTTGCGCTTCGCGAAGAAGCATCTGTAGAACAGGCACACACAAGCCCATGAAGAAAAAGCTGTCACTCAACGTGAAGCTACAAGGGGTTCCATTATCTATGGAACTAGACACAGGGTCTGCCCTTTCCATCATTTCATTGCATACATTTAGGAAGATTTGTTCCAGTAGTGGGACTAAGGCCAAGTTAAGGCCTTCTGATATTGTATTAACAGATTTTCAGAACTCAAGAGTGTGTGTTAAGGGGGAGGCCACCCTTAACGTGCAATACAAGAGTTTTGAAGGTCCACTAGACTTATTAGTAGTAGGGGGTGAACGAACGAGTCTCATAGGACTCGATTGGTTTGAGGCCCTGGGGATACACGTCACAGGACTCAACAGCTTACAAACACTCGACCTACAGGAAGTCTGCAAAGAATTTGCAGATGTTTTCAGCCCCCAGCTGGGCACATTCAAAGGACCACCTGTGTCCTTAAAGCTAGACCCCACTGTCACTCCCATTAGGATTAAAGCAAGAAGGGTCCCTTTTGCTTTAAAAAGTAAGATTGATACTGAATTAGACAAACTAATCCAACAGGGAATCCTAGAACCTGTTGATTCCAGCCCGTGGGAGACCCCCATTGTCACGCCTCTAAAGGCAAATGGGGACATTCGCATTTGTGCTGATTACAAATGCACACTCAATAAGGCATTGCAGCAACATGCCTATCCTGTTCCTGTGGTCAGTCACATCCTGGCCTCTCTCAAGGGGGGGCGTGTTTTTGCAAAGCTTGACCTAGCTCAAGCATATCAACAGCTGCCTGTTGATGATGATGCTGCCATAGCTCAGACCATTGTGACCCACAGGGGAGCCTTTAAGGTAAAAAGGCTACAGTTTGGAGTGAATGTCGCTCCTGGGATTTTCCAAAGCGTAATGGAAAACACACTACGAGGTATACCAGGGGTCTGCCCCTACTTTGACGATGTCTTGATTGCAGGAGACTCCACACACATTCTAGCTGAAAGGCTGAGGGCTGTCCTGTTAAGATTCAGGAAATCAGGCCTCAAGCTCAGAAAAGACAAATGCAAGATTGGGGTGCCTTCTACTGAATTTCTGGGATTCAAAATTGATGCTGCTGGGATTCATCCTGCTGAATCCAAACTAAATGCTATTTTAGAAGCACCCAGGCCAAAGTCTAAGGCCGAACTTCAGGCCTTCTTAGGCCTCCTGAATTTCTACAATTCTTTTCTTCCACATAAAGCTAGTGTAGCTGAGCCTCTTCACAGGCTACTAGACAAACAAACTGTGTGGCTGTGGTCACAAGCACATGAGGCTTGCTTTAAAGAAGTCAAGGCCTTGCTCACTTCTAACAGTGTTCTTGCACATTTCAACGAGTCCCTTCCTGTGTGCATCGCTTGTGATGCGTCCCCCTACGGGGTTGGAGCTGTCCTGAGTCACCTCAGGTCTGATGGAACTCAGGTTCCTATTGCATACTACTCCAGAACACTGTCTTCTGCCGAGCGCAACTACGCTCAGATAGACAGGGAGGCTCTGGCTGTTGTTGCTGGAATTAAAAAATTCCACGATTTTCTATATGGCAGGCATTTCACGGTCTTCACTGACCATAAGCCTCTGCTGGGACTGTTTACCACACGTAAGCAGACTCCCCACATCATTTCCCCTAGAATGCTTAGGTGGTCTATTTTCTTGTCTGCATATGATTTTTCATTACTCCACAAGCCTGGGAAAGAAATGGGCCATGCTGATGGCTCAGTAGGTTGCCTCTGCCAGTAGTAGAAGCTGACCCCACGCCAGCTGTCAACATTCTATCAATCCAAGCCTTGCCTGAGCTCCCTCTTAGTGCCAGGGATGTTACCGCTGAAACAGGTACAGATCACACACTTTCACGTGTCCGCTCCTGGGTCCTGTCCGGGTGGCCTGAGCACTGCCCTAGTCCTGAGTTTCAGAGTTTCTGGTCCAAAAGGAACGAACTGTCCCTTTCTCAGGGTTGTCTGCTTTGGGGAAACAGAGTTGTCATTCCCACCTCAATGAGGACTAGGGTCTTAGAATCCCTCCACGAGGGTCATCCTGGCATTGTTCGTATGAAGGCTCTTGCACGCAGCCACTTGTGGTGGCCTGCTTTAGATAAAGATATTGAGGCTAAGGTACACGCATGCCACCTGTGCCAACGATCTCGCCCAGAGATGCCCCAAGCTCCTGTGCATAGATGGGAGGAAACACAGTCCCCATGGTCTAGGGTGCACATTGACTACGCTGGGCCCTTTCAGGGCCAGTTCTTCTTGGTCCTTGTTGACAGCCATTCAAAATGGCTTGAGGTTGTGCCTGTCTCATCCACCACCACTGCAAAGACTATTCAGGTACTGAGGGGGATTTTTGCTGCACACGGGCTGCCAGATGTCATTGTGTCCGACAACGGCCCTCAATTCACCTCCTCCGAATTCCAAGCTTTCTTACAGGCAAACCTGATTCGTCATGCCACGTCTGCGCCTTTTCACCCGTCCACCAACGGTATGGCTGAACGCATGGTGTGCATCGCAAAGGACGCCTTGAAGAGACTCACCTACGGGGACTGGCATCACAGGTTGGCTGATTTTCTCCTTTCTTATCGCACCACACCGTCCACTTCTACAGGGAGAAGTCCAGCTGAACTTCGTTGGGGGCGCCAACTTACTACTAGACTTGACCGGTTGCATCCGGACAGACTGCCTTCATCTACCTCACATCCTAGGGCACCTAGACAACTACTTGTGGGTGCCCCGGTTTGGGCTCGCAATTACGGGCCTGGTCATACATGGGTCCCCGCTTCTGTGTCCAGGATCACAGGTCCTCTCTCCTACGAGGTTGCCCTGGACAACGGTCGTGTCCTGCATCGGCACATCGACCAACTTCGCTCTAGGCGAGACTTTTCTGCTGAGACTCCTGGGTCTTTTCCAGGGGGGGAGGGGGACCCTTTGGAGCAAAGGGAAGGGCAAGAGCTACTGCCCATCTCCACTGAGGGAGCCACAAACGGCCCATCCCAGGATTCTGCAATTGCTCCGAAAAGGAAGTCATGGAGCTTACCCACACAACAGGCACTCATGCCTACTCCAGCCAGGGAGTCACCCCGGGGGCATACTCACTTTCCACATACATCACACAGCACTCCAGCAACGGAGGATACCCGGGGGCATCCCAACAAATCATTCCCCGCAAGAGAGCTGGCACACAGTTCCCAAGGTTGGCCTGACCTTACCCCAAATCCTACAGGGGGTCAAACATACACAGAGCTAGTCGAGGAACCAAGTCCCGACTACAACACCCCTAGCACAAATCAAGGAACACCTGAGTTTTGGGAAAGTACAGAAACCCACACGAGCCCGAGCACAGAATGGGGTTCAGGGATGGGACAGCCTCCTGACAGGTCTTGGACTGACCTAGGAGGTTCTACAGAGACGCCCAGCAGTGGCTATCACTTCAAGGGGCCTGAGGGTCTACAGCTAGGTAGGACAACCAGGTCACAAAGCAACAGAAGCCCTGGCCTGACGAGCCCGGTGGGCAAGCAAGCAGGCCAGGCATCGGGGCACAGTCCTTGGAAGACACCAGGGCACAATAGAGAGAACAGGCTCACGCCTCCCTCCAGTCAGGGGACTTATGCCAGTAACCCAGAGCTAAGAAGGTCACAGAGAGCAAAGAAATCTCCTAAGTATCTAGAAGATTACATAACATTGCTGGCAAGGCAAAAGCCAGTAATCAGTGGGAGCACTGGGGAGCAAAATGTCATATAAAATAAATGTTGTATGTTGGTAGTAGTTTTAGCCCGGGGGAAAGGGGTGTTATGTCCCGAGCCTTTGCAAACGGCTCGGGCGTTGCAGGCAGTCCCGGGCAGGTGCAAAGCTGCCCGGGACCAGACAGGCTGTCGCCAGCGCCGTGCGCATGCGCGGGTGCTGGCGCGGGAAAAGTAACCCATTTACCCGGGAGTTGCCTATATAAGAGGCTGCGAGGCGTTTGGGCGAGGCTGAAGCCATCTTCCTGTAAGCTGAACGCTGAATAAAAGAAACTGAGAACTCCAGCTGCTTCTCGTGTCTGTTTTCCCGCCACGGACTCAACACTATTCAAAACAATTAGACACAAGGACAATTTTTCCCTCATGCCATCACTCTGCTAAACAACTAATTCTTAATGTCTTATGCCATAGGATGTCAAACCATGCAGTATGGCTGTATTACTATTATCCTTCTCATCTTTCCTATTACCTATTCCTTTAGCATCTTATGACTATAACTTTGTTGTTTGTATCTTATGATTTATGTTGATTACTTTATTTAGTATCCTAGGACTATCACTGAGTGTTATATCTTGCATTTTATGATTATGATCATGATTTATCACCTGTTGCTTGCATGTACACTGAGAGCTTATGTACTGGCAATAAATTCCTTGTGTGTCCAATCACACTTGACTAATAAAGAATTCTCCTCTCCTCTCCTCCTCTGCTCTACTCTGAATCTGCTCTACTCTGACTCTGCTCTACCTTACTCTGCTTCATGGTTTTATTTTGTTGATCTGTCTATGAATTTGCAAATACATTTATTTTTGTTAGTTTCAGTAATAAAGTCACTGTTTATTTGGCCTTGTGGATTTCTGAAGACATTGGACAATCAGCTATAGTTTCATATAGTTTGGCTGATGAACAATAATTGTTTTAAACTTTACAACATCTTCTGTTTAACATTTATTTTCTTATGTTTTATGAAACAATAACAAAAATGGAAATTGTTTGGTTACTGGTGTTCATAGTGTTACAAATGAAAGCTATTTTATTGGGGAAGAATTTTCTTTCCCCAGGCCTCATTTCCTCCCTTGATAATAAGTGCATGAGAAGGATTCAGCCACCCAATGTTTGGCAAAAAAATAAAAAAAATAAAAAGCAAACAAAAATCCTATCTAGAAATGCTATTCTACTTTTTATGAGAATCGTTACCTAAAAGTCCCAGCTGAAAAAAAAAATGAGAAGAAATTTTATACTATTTTTGAAAAGTTATGTTTTACATTTGCTATCAAATATAGATCTGAGCCAAATGCTTGTTTTTAAATCCTAATTTCCTAGTGTTTAATACTATGGGGCTCTCTGAGTACAAAGAGCTAAGTAAATTTCTAAAAAAAAAGGCATAAAAAAGCTATTTTTTTAACCCGGGCGACATCCAAGCCGGTATGGCATTCTGAAATTTACGTCTCACCCTATTTTTTATGGGAGAGACACTCTTTGTCTGACTCCTCTGATGAGACCTGTCCAGTATGGTTGAACCTCTGGCATAGCTCTCATCTTCCTCAGAGTACACAAGCTCCACAACCACGTCAAGGTAGTGCCTCACTGGGGGATTATTATTATTATTATTATTATTATTATTATTATTATTATTATTATTATTAATTCTGGTGGCTTTTAAGAGGAGACTGGACAGCCACGTCTGAAATGGTATAATGTCTCCTGCTTGAGCAAGAGTTTGGACTAGAAGACCTCCAAGTACCCCTCCAACTCTGTTATTCTGTTCTGTTCTGTTAGATACAGTCTAGAGTTCGATCCTGGCAGGCTCAAGATTGACTCAGCCTTCCTTCCTTCTGAGGTCAGTAAAATGAGAACCCAGATTGTTGGGGGCAACATGCTGACATTGTTAACTGCCCAGAGAGTGCTGTAAAACACTATGGGGCTGGATATAATTCAAAGTGCACCCCAAAATACAGTTCACCATGGAAACAGAAACTAACAACCAACTTCCCTTCCTGGATGTCTTAGTCTACAAGAAATCCAATGGCTCCCTAGGACACACCATCTACCAGAAGAAAACACACACAAACCGCTATCTGCACGCTCTCTCACACCACCACCCAGCACAGATCAACTCTGTAGCCAAGACACTCATCTCCAGAACAAAACGCTTAGCTGACGAACAACACCTAAAACCCGAACTACACACTCTCACCAATGTACTAACATCCAATGGATTCCATAGAAATAAGATTACAAACCTAATCCAAAAAGAAACCCCCACTAAAATCCAAGACAAAGAACAAGAAAACGGCAAAGCCATCCTCCCATACATAAAAGGCATCACAGACAGAATCAGTAAGATCCTCCATAAACACAACATCAAAACAGCATTCTGCACAAACAGAAAAATATCCACCATCCTTAGAAACCCCAAAGATAAAATTGAATTAGAAAATCAAGGAGTATACGAAATCCCATGCACCACTTGTCCCACCACATACATCGGACAAACCAACAGAAGAATAAGTGCACGCATTGAAGAACATAAGAACTCAGTCAAAAAAGAGGAACCAACATCTTCCCTGGTCCAACACCTTAAAGCTACAGGACATGAAATTGACTTTAAAAATACCAGAACCATTGCCAAAAGTGAACATTTTAATAACAGAATAATCAGAGAAGCCATCGAGATAGAAAAACGCCCACACAGCATGAACAAGCGAGATGATACCTCCCGCCTACCAGCCATTTGGAAACCCGCCCTCATTGACAAACGACTCCCTAACACAAAAAATGATACCAGACCCACACTCACAAAAACCACACAGGATGTCACCACCAAACATCCACGCAAAAAACAAACCCAAAGCCACACTGACTATGAGGCACGACCACAAACCAGAAGCCAGACCACAGCTGCATCATTAGCCACTTTAAACCCCCCCAATCCATACATGAAGCAAACTGACACCCTCCATGAAGAGGAAGCACGACCACGAACGCGAAGCCAAGGAATGGCAGGGCAGCCCAAAATCTTGAATCCCTCTGCAACTCAGACTAACCTGAGCACAACCAAACAGAACACTCCCCCAGCCAATCAGAGCACAGCCAACCCCCCAGCCAATCAGAGCACAGCCAACCCCCCAGCCAATCAGAGCACAGCCAAGCCCCTAACCAATCAGAACACACCTCCACCCAATCAGAACACAGCCAAGCTCCCACCCAATCAGTTCATACCTCCACTGGCAGTTAAAAGGAAGAAACAGCCAAGACCACACACTGCTGCTCGAGGCACGAAGCTGAAAGCACCAGCCTGAAGATGACGAATGGGACTTCGTCGAAACGTCGCCAAGACACTTCCAATTTTACGTGGGAGAAAACCCGAACAACCAAAGACCTACATATATATATATATATATATATATATATATATATATATATATATATATATAGCTCTTTGGTTGTTTGGGTTTTCTCCCGCGTAAAATTGGAAGTGTCTTGGCGACGTTTCGACGAAGTCCCATTCGTCATCTTCAGGCTGGTGTTTTCAGCTTCGTGCTTCGAGGAGCACGAAGCTGAAAACATCAGCCTGAAGATGACGAATGGGACTTCGTCGAAACGTCTCCAAGACACTTCCAATTTTTACGCGGGAGAAAACCCGAACAACCAAAGACCTACATACAAACACCCGCGAAAACCTCAGAATATATATATATATATATAATATATATATATATATATATATATATATATATATATTATATATATATATATATATATATATAATTGTTGAAAGAAAAGTCTTCATCCTGGTTCATCCAAGTCAGGGATAAATAAACAACATGGTGACTGCTTTAGAAAGAAGGTTGCAGTTTATTGAAGAGCCAGAAAGATGTTTCTTGCAGGAAAGACCAGAGAAAAGAAGGTCCTGGGCAAATGGGTAGTAGGTTTTTATACCCTCTCTAGCCTTTTGTTTGGAATAGTTTCCTGTTCCTGTGGCATGAACTTTGAGGCTATTTCCTGTGTCATGTAGGTGTGTTTCTCTGGTATTCTTGATGGTGATGGGTTAGTCCTATTATCATATCCTGCTTCCCTGGTGATGGGGCTTATGACTCCTAGAGTTTGGGTGGGGTATGCAGATTTAGGTGTTTGTCTTCTTGATCTCCTGGCTCCAACTTTCCTGATGGTTTACATCTGCATTTGTATAGGGCTGGCTTCTGCTTGGAGCAGAGAGACCTGAGGCTATCAAGGAAAACTGGGCATGCTTTTCTGTCTCTTTAAGATCCTTGGAGGAAATATATTTTTCTGCCCTTTTAATATTTCCTTCTCTGAGGGGCTGACTTCCCACATAAGAATACCTTAGTATAATCTATGTTAGCATAGGATTAGCAGAATGGAGTCCTTGAAGATTTGAATGGATTTGGAAGAATGAGACATGTTATATTTCTTTGCATTCCCGAAATGCCCTATTTCAGGACCTTACCCTATTTTCAGAGAGAATAGTTCAGACAGAAGTTTTATGTGTCATGATCCTGGAATCAGGCAATGACTCTGAATGTGAAGACATTGCTCCAGCAGGATCTGTGGAATATCAGTCTCAGAAGACACAAATTCAAGAATCTCATGAGGCTGATAAAAAACTTGCTCTGCCTTAGCAGCTTGAGAAGTCATATGATGATGACATCCCAATCCTCTCAACTAGAGAAGTAGAGAGGAGACAAAGGAGGGCTCCTCTATGAGGATCCTTGCCCAGCATGAGAGTAAATCTCTTGATTAGAGACTGCTGGTTGGGGCCTGATTTAAGAGGAAATCCTGACCTATGATCCCTCACTGGAAGAAACTGTCTGAACTCTGGCTAATGTGTGAATTCTGCTTGTGAAATTCTGATCTCTTGACTGGCTGACAACCCTGACTTGGATCTTGGGGCTCTGGACTAGATTTGGTCGATTCTTCTGCCCTATTTCTGTTAAAGAAAGCCCTTTCAGGCAATCTTGCATTCCTTGTCTGCTGTTATCTTTTGATTTTCAGTAAACTGCTAAATTCCACAGTAACTGTGTGAATAAGTGCTTAATTGGAAGTGGAAACAGGGCAATTTAGGGAAAACTGCCTTGTTTTGAAATCATTTGATGGGATTTTTAACATTTAACACCTCAATTGAGAAATTTCTTCTGCAGAGAAAAGAGGTGTGATTTGCTTCAATGTTGCCTCGAAGCATGTTGCCTCAAAGCATTGTATTGTATTCAATATCCAGATAAAATCCTGTTTTTGCTTTAGACGAGCCATATTAGAGAAGGCAAAAGATCATGTTCTGAAACAGTTTTGCACAGTTTGGGATAAGTCATATTAAAGGAGAAGAGTAATACATGCTCTAAACCTTTTACCGAAGACTTTGAAAGACATTGTATCTGCCTCCCTGTAGTGGTGGGATAATCTGAATTATCCCACAATAGCTCTTGCATTCAGAATTCATAAGGATCATGCTTTATTTTGTAAGCTAAATCATCAGTAGGGAGTAGCAGATATCTTAGGTTTTGGCTAGCTAGAATAGAATAGAATAGAATAGAATAGAATAGAATAGAATAGAATAGAATAGAGCTGGACGGGAACTTGGAGGTCTTCTAGTCCAGCCCCCTGCTCAAGCAGGAGAATCTATACCATCTCAGACAGGTGAATGTCTAGTCTCTTCTTAAAAATCTCCAGTGATGGAGCATCCACAATTTCTGGGGGTAATCTGTTCCACTGGTTGATTGTCCTCACTGTCAGGAAATTTCTCCTTAATTCCAGGTTGCTTCTCTCTTTGATCAGTTTCCAACCATTGTTTCTCATCCTTCCCTCTAGTACTTTGGTGAACAACCTGGCCCCTCTGCCTCGTGGCACCCCCTCAGGTACTGGAATATTGCTATCATGTCTCTCCTATTTCTTCTTTTCTTTAGACTAGCCAAACCCAAGTCCCGTAGCTGTTCTTCGTATGTTTTAGTCTCCAGGCCTTTGACCATCTTAGTTGCTCTTCTCTGAATTTTTTCTAAACTCTCAGCATCTTTTTTGTGATATGGTGACCAAAATTGGCTGCAGTATTCCAGGTGTGATCTTATTTACTAGTGATACTAATACTTTGTGTGATCTTGATTCTATGTTTTTGTTTATAAACCCAGGATTGTATTAGCTTTTTTGGTTGCTGCTGGCTCGTAGTCAACTGATCATCCACTAGGACTCTAAGGCCCCTTTCACAGTTATTGTTTTTAAGCCAGGTCTTGCCCAGTCTGTACTTGTATCTTTGGTTTCTAAATGTAAAACTTTGCTTTTCTCCACATTGAAACTCATTCTGTTAGATAGGGCCCATTGTTCAAGTTTGTCAAGATCTTTTTGGATCCTGAGTTTGTCTTCTGGGGTGTTGGTTATTCCTGTCAGTTTGATGTCATCTGCAAATTTGATGAGTTCCCCTTCAATTCCCTCATCTAAGTCATTTATGAAGGTATTGAAGAGTACGGGGCCTAAGATAGAACCTTGTGATACCTCACTGCTTACTTCTCTCCATGTGGATGTAGTGCCATTGAGGACTACTGGTGGTTTGTATAGCATTAATCCACACAGAAAGGCAATTTGGTCTAATGGTTAAAGCAGCAGGCTAGAAAGCAGGAGATAGTGGGCTCAAGTCCCATCTTAGTTATGAAAGCCAGCTGGGTGATTATGGGCCAGTCACTTTTCTCAACCCACCCCACTTCACAGCATCCCAACCCACTCATCAGGTTATTGTTATGGGGAAAATAGGAGAAGGAAGGTGTATTCAATATAATCACTGCCTTAAGTTATTTGTAAAAATAATAAAGGTGGGATGCAAATAAAAAAAAACATGTATA
Organism: Crotalus tigris; assembly: GCF_016545835.1. Taxonomy (NCBI): domain Eukaryota; kingdom Metazoa; phylum Chordata; class Lepidosauria; order Squamata; family Viperidae; genus Crotalus; species Crotalus tigris. The sequence continues at coordinate 485,811 of NW_024096502.1, forward strand.
TATTTCAGTAAGGTAAGTTTATTTTAAAAAAGCAATCTTTCACAAAAAATTGTTAAAAATTAATAAATGATTTACATTCTATGATGATATGTTCTAACTGTTTAAGCTGAAAAGATCACTCAAGAAGGTAAGTAGATTTTTTTTTTGCTGAAATGGAGGAACCTCTTCTGCAAACTTCCTTCTTTACTATTCTCCAAATCTGTAGAAAAATAGTAAACATAATTCCAAGCTTCAGCTACTCTTTCTGTGATGTAATACTTTCTAACATTACTTTTGAACTTCACTTCTGTCAGTTTGGTTCTTGTTTATAGTGACATAATAATATAAAGAAGATAATAGAGAATCAGTTCAGTGCAATGGTTAAAAAGCTAACCTTGAAACCAGAAGATTGTGAGTTGTAGGCCTCCATTAGGTGCAAATGCCAACTAGTGACTTAGGACAAATCATTTTCTCTCAGCACAATGCACCTCATAAGGTTGTTGTTGTGGGGGAAAAGGAAATATTAAATATGTATACTACCTTGAATTGACTTTTTTGAAAGAAGGATAAAAATATAATAATTACAAACAAATCAGCAATTATTTTAAAAATGTCCATGCTGCCACATAGATTTACTTTTAAATAAAATTAAATTCCAGCAGTCAGTAGATTTATCTGGGAATCTGAATGATCAAAGTACAGCAATCCAATACAACAAATAATAGAAGCTAAATGTTTTGTTTTTTTAAAAAAACTCTTGGCTATCTTCTTCTCCAGCACTATAGATTACTTTTCCAAGACTGCTTTTTACCATACATCATTTCGGAGAGATGTCCAACTGTGACATTAAATCAAGGTAAGCAACACTTTGGAAAATCTATTCTCAAATCATAAAAAGCATTTTGAATTGTGTTTAAAGTGGTTCAGGAGTCATTAAAGAATGGTGAAATAAGATACCATTGCCAGATGAAATGCATTACTCTATCAATCTGATCTGACCATCCAGTCAAGTTGGAGAGATTAGAAGGATCTCAAAAGATAATTTTCTAATTGAGGTAGTTACCATGTTTCCCTGAAAATAAGACCGGGTTTTATTTATTTATTTTGCCTCCAAAAGAGTTGCCAGGTCTTACTTTCAGGGACTGTCTTACTCACTTCCGGCACCAACAGTTCCTCCTAGCAGGTCTACTTCTGTGGCTGAAGGAACAGCTTCATTCTGCAGCTGCATTCTGGCCTGCATTTTGCACTCAGGCCTTACCAGAAGGCCTATGCAGCTGAGTACTGAGCTATGGATTCAATCCATAGCTCGGTCCTTGGTTGCAGAAATCTTGCAGAACCGAGCTATGGTTCTTGGCTGTACAGGCCTTCCGGAAAGGCCTGTGACTGAGAAATGCAGGCCTGGCTGCAGAAGACACCTAGGAAGAAGTGGGCAGGTAAGTGGGTACGGGACATGTGGGGAAGCTCTGCCCCTCCCCCAGCTTTATTTTTGTATGCCTCATCCCAAAACTAGGGCTTATTTTTGGGGTAGAGCTTATATTAGGCCCACCCCTCAAAATCAAGCTAGGACTTATTTTCAGAGTAGGCCTTACTTTCAGGGAAACACTGTATGCATATATAGTATTGTAATGAAGGCAGTGGTGGGATTCAGCCGGTTCGCACTGGTTCGGGAGAACCAGTAGCTAAATTTATCTGAATTTGGAGAACCAGCTGGTTTCTGGGAGTCCAATCTAGGCCTCGGAGGCTTCCTAGGCATAGAACGGCCCACCAGAAGTACCTGGATACCACTTCTGGAAGTCCATTCTACGCATCGGAGGCCTGGAGGAGGCCTCCCAGGCCTATCATGCCTACTGAAAGTGCATTGATGCCACTTCCGGAAGTCCATTCTAGGCATCGGAGGCCCAGGCCTGCATCACATAATAGAATCAGTTGTTCAGGTACACCACTAAATCAAGCCATTAAGACCTTTAATGGTAAATGCCAGTGCTATAGATCCTAGAAATCAGTGAAGATGACAGAGCAATATATATAGGAAAATATGTTAGAACTTTTTTATTTGAATTTTTGCAATGCATTGTAGCTATATCCCTTTGGAAACAATGTGAAAACTAGATTATTGTGACTTTCAGAATTGCCATTAAAGAAAAGCTGAGCAATGCAAAAATGGGAAGGAACCATTTACTCACATTAGCTGTCTTTTGTAGGACACAGTCTGTTTTAACAGCCTTTAGCAATAGCACTTAAGATTTATGTACTGCTTTATAGTGCTTTATAACCCTCTCTAAGTAGTTTATAGAGTCAGCAAATTGCCCCCAACAATCTGGGTCCTCATTTTACCAACCTTGGAAGGATGGAAGGGTTAGGGTTGGCCTATGGAATGCCATATAAACTGAATGAATGAGGCAATAAATGTATGAAGCAATCACAGCATAATGACTAAGGGACTATGTCAGTGGTGGCAAACCTATGGCACGCATGCCAGAGGCAGCACTCAGAGCCCTCTGTGGGCTCATGTGCCATCGCCCCAGCCCCACCTCCACCTCCCCCTGCAGTACCCTCCTCACCAGCAGCACCTCCAGAGGAGAGTCACCCCCGGGCATGGCCCACGCAGATCAGTGCAGCCAAGGACATGGCAGCCAGGAAGCAGGGACAAGACTCTGCCCTCACGCCCTGTGGTGCGCAGTTGATGCTGCAGGGTGCAGGCAGAGGGCGTGGCTGCCACAGCGCTGCAGGGCCACCTGGGCGATCTGTGGCGGGCTGTGGAGGCGGTGGGTGGCCCTGAGGGGGGGCACGGGGAGGGTAGGTTTGGGTGTGGGCTGGGTGGTTTCTGGGCACTCGGTCTCTAAAAGGTTCACCATCACTGGACTATGTAATCCCTAAATTCATATTCTTGAATCTGCATCTAGACACAATTAGTGCTAGCCAATTAACTCCATTCACATGCAAAGATTAGGAACAATAAGCAGAAAAAACAACATTTCTCTTTATTAGGAAATGTAACACTATTAAACAATCAAGGATTCCCCCCCCCTAAAAATATATGGTTTTAAAACTTTGTTCATAATTACCGTATATTCCGGCGTATAAGACGACTGGGCATATAAGACGACCCCCAACTTTTGAGAAGATTTTCAGGGTTTAGAAAGTCATCTTATACGCCGGAAAATACGGTACAATATTGAATTTCTGTTTATAGATGAGCACAATAGGAGCTCCATTCCTTTGCTGCTAGAAAACGAGTGTTGCCCACCACTGCTTCCCTAATGCTTCCTGAACTCAGCTGGTATTTTTTCCCCCATATATTTTATTGATTTTTTAAAACATAAATCACTTAATAGTTGGTAAACAGTGTGTTTTCTGGGTTTACATTTGTAAAGAAAAATCATTAACAATTGGTTTCTATAATCTATAATCCACATAGTACATTTAGTTGATTTCCCCTTTTCCCCAAAATGTCTTCTTTGCAAACCTTGAAATAATATAGTTCTTATTATTTTGATAAAATATATTTAATCTTTAAATATTCCATTTAATGTGCCTAGTCAGCTAATCCTTTAGGTCTTATTCAAAACATATTTTTTCTTTTTTATACATTATAATTTCCCTAAATTCAGACACATTTAATTATCTAAAACATTTACTTCATCTAGGCCATTTCAGCAGTATTGTATTACTTATATCAAGAAATAAAATAAAAGGGGGGGAAAGCATACAGTATTATTTAAGGAATTCATCTCTCTTAGAATGACATATGTATTCAGAATCTTTTCTGTTTCTTTAAGCATATTCAAACAAATGTTTCTTTTTTAAATATTCTCTCTGGTAGATCCCATCATCTATTTTCTTAATTTTCACTTTGACCAGTATCTTTCTTAATCAATTGATTTGCTGAATCAATTTTTTCCATATATTCATGACTGCTGCTATAGGTATAAGAGGTAAATCAAATGGTTTTTTTTTTTGTAGATGTAATGTCCTTAATTTATATAGCTTACTGTTTTCTACTATTTAATTGCTTTTCCTGAAAAAAAATAAAGTGATGGGCGATATAGAAAAATGGGATTTTTGAATGCTTTGTCCTGCTGGCTGTGGAATTCTGGGAGTTGAAGTCCACATGCCTTAAAATTGTCAAGGTTGAGAAACACTGTGTTAATGCTTATTTCTGTAAAAAAAATAGGGCTGGCCACTAGGGGGCAGATTGGTTTTAAATTCAGAGAACAGCTACCCGGCGTATAAGACGACCCCGGACTTTTGAGAAGATTTTCAGGGTTTAGAAAGTCGTCTTATACACCGGAAAATATGGTATTTCCCTCTAAATATGGATCACAACTAGATTCCATGTCCTTTTTAATTTCAGGGACTTTAATACATTGGGAAAAATATTGCATTGCTAGAAAATAAGAAGTATATATGATATGATTTGTCTTACAATTTAATATTTTTAGTATTTTTAATGTTTTTCTCCTGTACCACCTATTTGGAAATTTTGTCAATAGAAAATATTAATAATACATGGGTCATTGCAATGAACTAGTAATTATTTTTCTTTGGAGAGTAAGGAAAATACAATTTTGAAATAGAACATATATTTCATTTGTAAGAGTAAAAAAAAAAATCTTACTTGAGACAACACAAAGTGCCTTCCCCACATGTTCCCTGGATAGGATATGGTGTATTACATTCAGGATTAGTTGTACAAAAGCCCTTAATTGCACTGCAGTCTGCTTTAGTTTTTATTGGTACTGTTCTTACGGCACATCCTAGGGAGATAAAGTAGTTCAGTTAAATTTTAGTTAAACATACTAAAGATCACATTCATTGGCTGGTTGTTATTCATCCTTGGGATGGGATGAGATAAGATGCAAATAAATCTCTATATCAACTTTTAAAAATATGTGCATTCTTAATAAAATATATACCAGTGGCTATATTCGCATAGATTAATGTCCTAACCTCAGAGTAAGAAAATGCAACTATTTTTTTCAATGGGTGGATTTACCTGAATTAAAAAAAATATATACTATGGTTTAATGCAACTTTCTAAAGCTTGATTTTATCTGCAACTGCATATAGATGTTGGTGCATATCTATGCTGCAAAGGAGTAAGTGTCATGGACTCGTCGGAGCCTGGGACCAAGGAGGAGGAGGAGATGGAGCCTGGGGCCAATGTAGGGGGATGGCACAGTCCCTATGGCCCATGAGGAATGACCTGGATATGAGGACGAAGGCAGTCCCAGGTCCCTCAGGCCTCAGAAGAGTAGACAGGGAGGAAGAGAGGGCACAGACTGTCCAAGGAAGTGGGCAGGATATGGCAAAGGCAAGCAGTGGAGCAGGGAGTGGCGGAGCTTCGGAGACAAGCAAATGCCTCCTCTGCCTGATCCCCAAGTGTGAAGAATGGAGAGGAGGCAGAGTCAGTGAAGGGTGACCCAACTACTCGGGAGAAGGGTGCCCCACCCTTCCTCCGGAGAATCACATGGAGAATAGCATTTAAGGAGACACCTTGCTCTTGAACTGCAGATGTAAACTGTGTGCAGAGACTTTGGGAACGGACTGGGAATTGCTGGATTGTGGCGATTTTGGGGGATGGTGATTAAATAAATGGTGACAAGCCTCCACTGAGCACGTGTTGCTTGTGCACCAACCCTGGATCATAAGAGTGAGTGTAGGTTGCAAATGATTGCAAACAAGTCAACAAGTACACCTCCCAAATCTCAACTAATTGTGTGGAGATGTGTGTCCTGCATGTTTTTGATTGATCTGATTTCCTGTTGGGATGCAGGAGGAAGTCAAGACAAATACAAATGACAAAATGGAACAGCTAAAGGAGAGACTTGCCAATGAGCTGAGGAGATATAAACATTTATGTGATGTAATAGCTAACTACTACAAAAAAAATTGTGATAAGAGACAATTCATGGGATGAAATTGGAATAATTTTGAAGGAAGACCTAAGAGATGCAAAGAAAAATGGAAGCAACTGTTTCCTGCTGTCTTCTACATTTTTTGTGCTTTATTGTTTGAGCACCTGCTAGTCAGAATGTTAACATTTGCAGAAGTGTAATAGCAACAGTTATGCACTGCCTACGAATGATGGATGCATACTGATGTGCAGTGATGTAGAAGTCTAACAAAGCCTAAAACCATACAACAGTGGGTGGCATAAATTGTAATCTTAAAGAAACTTATTTTTCTGTCATTTTAAGTTATATCACGGTAATTAATAAAATGTTTAAGCATTGTTATCATGCTGTTTTATGAATTCCTTATCAAATAATATTGCATGAAAAAAGGCAATAGGAAACCACTTCTGTATTTTTACCAAGAAAACAACATGGTTAGTAAATATAAAATGTTTGACCGTATAATAGTGAAGGATGGGCCCCATCATTCTACATGCTACTGAAGAAGAATTGATGATCATTTGGGGTACTGTTGGTGTTTATGGCATGACATGATTAAAGCATTGATAACATCTCATTGCTGACCTGCAAATATGGAACAAAAGGGCAATTTAGAACATATGAAGCATGAACACAGGAAAGCTCAACAGTGAAAAATAAAATGAAAATACTACAATTTGATTTTAGGCATCAATGAATTGAGATGGACTCTAACCTGGACACTTTCAGTCAGAACATCACTCCGTTTATTTCTCAGATCATGTAAAACAAAGAAGGAATGGTGTTTCTTTTATAGTTAGGAAGTATATAGCAAGAAAGATACTTGGCCACAATATAATTAATGATCAAATAATATCAATTAAACTTAATAGTTTGTTTGTTTATTTATTGTATGGCATATTACCTTATGTAATTAGCAATATATATTATCATCTAGATTAGTAAAATACAATAAAATATAAATGTTAAAAAGATCTAGTTCTAATACCAATATGTAGGCCATCTAACCATTGAAGCGCAGCATTGTTTATATTTTTAAAAAACCAGATACTGGACCAGAACAGGCACTCAGTTTAAAGTTTGTCAAGATGTGATTTACAGTTTGACCCGGGACCCTGCAGTCACACTGAGGGAGGATACTGTGCCCCGTTTATAAAGTGAGTCCTGACAGATGCTATGTGAGTTGTGAATCCTATTCAGGATTGTCCATTGCTAATGTGGTAGTTCAAACCCTGGCAACATTTTTGTGGGGTCATTTATATATTTTCCTATGTCTGGGTGTTCAGCAACCTATTTGGCTCTCCATTGGGAATCGATGTTAAAGTTGTTGGGCAGATATTGTGCAAGTGCCAGTGGGGCTTTCCTGGATTTGAGTCTTGAGGCTGATAAATGAGGAAAGTTGGCATGCATGGTAGGAGTGAGTTGTTCATAATTTTTCTGTATTCTCTCACTAGTGCATCTTGCCTTCGAAAGCTGGCAGTGGTATCTGGCTCAGAAGAGAAGCCAGCAAATCGGAGTGATTTTAATACATCTGCTTATAATTCTCATGGTGTTGTTGAGTCTTGTATCTAACTTACTAGTATAGCAGCTGTTAAGCCATATAGGGACACAGTATTCTGCTGTGAAGTAGACCAAGCCTAGGGCTGATGATCTGAGGGTGGCAACCAAACCTCCCCATTTAGTTCCTCATAATTTCTGGAGTACCGTATATTCCAGCGTATAAGGCGACTAGGCGTATAAGATGACCCCCAACTTCTGAGAAGATTTTCAGGGTTTAGAAAGTCATCTTATACGCCAGAAAATACAGTACAATATTGAATTTCTGTTTATAGATGAGCACAATAGGAGCTCCTTTGCTGCTAGAAAGCTTTGTCTTATTAGTGCTTATTTCTGTAAAAAAAAATAGGGCTGGCCACTAGGGGGCAGATTGGTTTTAAATTCAGAGAACAGCTACCCGTATATTCCTGCGTATAAGACGACCCCTGACTTTTGAGAAGATTTTCAGGGATTAGAAAGTCGTCTTATACACCGGAAAATACGGTATGTTGTTCCTAATATTGATTTTTGCTGTTGTAGTCTCTAAGTATATTTTATAGGAAAAAGCTCCAACCCAATATTATTCCAAGGTACTTTGCATGGTGATTATAGTGGAGTAAGTTGTTTAAATAGACCTTCAGAGCTTTACATGTTAATTTGTTGTTAAGATGGAAGCATGTGCTACTGTTTTGCTGGTGCTAGGAGTGAGCCTCCAGTCAGTGAAGAATTTTCCCAAGATTTAAGATCTTTGAATACCTTCATGTATTTTTCTTGTACTGCTATGGTCAAATCATCAACATATATAAATTTTCATTCCCTTGTCACTGGCATATCTGATATGTATAAGGTTGCATAGTGTAGGTGCCATTACAGAACCTTGATGGACAGTTCTTTAACATAACAGTCATTCAGGTTTATGTTCCAACTGCACATGTAGAAGAAGAGGAGTATGAATTTTATGAATTTTATTATCCAGTTCAATTTGAAATTGACACTTCATGCAAGCAAGATATGCTACATGTGATAGGAAACTGGAATGCCATATTGGAAAAATGAAAGAAAAAAACGTAGTTGGATTGTATGGAAACCAAAATGAAGTACATGACACTAACCTGGTAGCAGAAAATGAAATGAATCTGCAAGCCCTAGTAATAGAAGTCAAGAAACACAGTGAAAAATGGGACTAAAATTAGATGTAAAGAAGGCCTGACAAATGATGACAAGTAGAACAAACAGTCTTAGAATTGATAATGAAGATATAAAGGTGAAGGACAATTTCTGCATTTTGAGATCAACTATCAAAGCAGTGAAAAATATTTTGCAGACCACCATATGATAAAATACCCATAAAGAACTTAGATATTCAAATACCATGATGTACTGTATCTATTTCTAAAAAGTTCAGAATTGTGCAAACTATAGTATTTTCTGTTGACCCTCTATAGAAGCAAATGTTGGACTTTGAAGAATCAAGATAGGAAAAGTACAGATATTTTTGAGCTTTCGATTGGAAAGGACTTCCAAGAATACCATGGTCAGCCAAGAAAATAAACTAATTGATCTTTGAGCAAATCAACTTAGAGTTTTCACTTGAGGCACAAATGACCAGGATGAAATTATTGTATTTTGGACACATTATGCAAAGAACTAACTCTCTGGAAAAGATTTCAGTGCTGGGAAATGTGGAATAATAGAGAATATAAGGAATATGAAAATACGAATATGAGGACCAGTAGCAAGATGAATGGACTCAATTATATTACATTAGTGGGGCTCCATTGGAAGAGTTGAAAGACTAAGTTAGGAAAAATTCATCATAGAGAAAAATTATTTATGTGGTCACAGACTCAAAAACTACTTGATGACACTCAATCATGTTACTGTACCTCCTACATTTAAAAGAACAGAGGAGACAAAGAGAAGAATTTTAAACTCAGAAAAGGATTTAGTGTCACAGTAAATCCAGTATATATCCAGATATATCCTAGATGTTGTAGGTGTTCTTTTTTTAGAATCAAGGAATACCTAAAATCCTTATGGTTTATATGTCACATCCACAATTCTTTTAAATTGCTTTTTCTTAAGATTGATAGTTCTCAAAATAAGCAGAAATATAAATTTCCTGACAACTGTTTGTAATTAATAGATAGCCTAGAGCAGGGACAGTCTAAATAGGGGGAAATACTATGGAACTTCTGGCCCCAGTACAGTATTAATGGATAGGGTTCTGCAAAGCCTCAGTTGGGAATTCCAGTTCAGTATAAGTTTGATCTCATAACTTCATCAAAATAGACTGATGAATCAGAATGGAGATCTGTCTTAAAGCAATAAGTCAAACTGGGTTACATCCAAAATAACTTAGAGCCCTCTATAGTATTTCACAGATTTGATGACTTTTCTGTTTCTTCTGGGATTTTTGCAGATATGTTGTATCGCTAATTCAATCCCATATTTAGAGGATACAGAAGGGTTAGGTGGTGTGATGTTTTCTAAACCAATGAGATTATCAATACATTAACTTCTCTTGTTCTTCTAATACTCTGGCATTCATTTCTGATCCAGCGGAATGCAAGCTCCAGACATTTCCAACTATATCATTCTGTAATCATTCTGTGGATTGCATATGCCTTACCTGGAGAAGCCAAAAGTATCCACGATGCCAGAACAAAGGAAAGAATGCCAAACTGCATAGCTGAAGCTAGATGGGGATCTTCAAACAGTACAGTAGAGATAGAAAGAGACAGAGAGAATAAGACCAGAAGCAAATACCTATCCATTTTATAAGACTAGCTACCTATGTAATGATCCTTTAAATCAAAGTTGCAGATATAAGGTGTATGATAATAAAACTCATTATACTTTAATCTTCTGGAATAAAAGTGTACAGAAAAGGAAAAATAATTCACTATATTAACCTCAAACTAAATCTCAAATTCACTGAGTTGGAAAAATGATTTTATTGTTTTTAGAAATTGATGTTCTTTCTAGTAGTTGCCTGCCATAGTCTATGACTAAAAATAAATTGAGCAAAAACAACAGTTAAATGATCTGAAAAAAACTTTAGCTGTGCTGCCAAATATTACTAGGCCCAATTTAACAGTAGTTGGGGCAAGGAAGTTACCTTCACCTCCGCAATGAACCTGATCAAGTTCATGATATCCTATCTGACAATAGGCATGGTCAACTTGCTTGCCTCAATAGCATTTCAGGATGAATATTTAAAAGCTTCTTCACCTCCACCCTCAGACTGAAATCTTGATTAGAAATTTTAAAGGAATGATTTATGATTCCTGAATGATATCAGCCTAGAATGCTCTAAATAATTTTCTCCCCAGTATTTTTCCCACCAATTTCAGTCTTTTCCAGAGTTCTTTCTGGGCTTAATTGTTAAGCAAAGTACTAATGGAAGGCTTCTGGTTTTATTTTTAATCATTCCTGTAGTAATCATGATTAAGATCACATAGATCCAAGCTCAATGTGTCTTATTTTCTGTAACTAGATAGTTCTCAATCTTTTATCATTGTCTCATGCTCTGCATAATTCATCTCATTCTCTGGATAAAAGAAAAGCACATCTCTTTCTATTTATAGTTATTTCTTTTCTATGAATTATACAGGAGCATCAGACCATGTTAAAAGAATGAGTAATTTTCAATTTCAGAAATTTCTTGCTGCTATTCTCTGAATACATCCCACTTTGTTGGAATCCTTAAAATATGGTAGAATAGAATAGAGCTGAAAGGGATCTTGGAGGTCTTCTAGTCCAGCCCCCTGCTCAAGCAGGAGACCCTATGCCATTTTAGGTAAGTGGCTGTCCAGTCTTTTCTTAGAAACCTCCAGTGATAAAGCATCCACAATTTCTGAAGGCAATCGTTCCACTAGTTAATTTTTCTCACTGTTAGGAAGTTTGAACAGTTAACCAATGAACAGCTTGCCTTCAGAAATTGTGGGTGCTTCATCACTGGAGGTTTTTAAGAAGGAACTGGAAATGGTACTCAGAGTGGGAGTTTCCCAGTAAAGTGAAATGATTATTTCCCACTTTTTGGAAGTAACCTGAAACCACATTTGTCCTTTTTACACTCACATTACATTGATGACTACATATTCTAGAATATTCTCAGATGTTAATATCAGACTAACCTGTCACTTTCTAGGTCCTTCTCTCTTAATCCTCATGTTAAGGACAGTATTTGCCATGCTCCTATTATCTAAATTCAACTAATTCAATCCTTCCAAGAACACTTACTGTATCAGCAGAATGAATCCTATTTGCCTTCAAATCAAAGGTTGACTAGATCCAATAATATAATGCTGCAGCAGCTAAAGAGGAGTAGGGAGAGAGGAAAAGAAAAAAGGAGAGTTTTAGACTGTATCCATGGTAAGGATGTAGAGAAGCGTCAAAGCATTGCTTTATTTCTATTTTTCCAGAAATAGAAGTTCTCTTGCTGGGCCAAAGTTGTTTTATTTTTATCTGCTTCAGCCTATCAGGCTTCTACAGGGATTTCTGTAGGTCTTACAGAAACCTTCTGCAAGAAGTATTACAAAAGCAGAGTGAGAGAAATCCTCTCTCACAGTCTTGGCTGAGATGTCCCAAATTGAGTGACTCCAATGTTGGCTCGGTAGGAAGAGAATCTCATAGTGTACTTCAGAGATAATCAACCCTAAAGCCCTCCAACCACTGAATGGGAGGTGGCAGGAGGCAAACCTGGCCAATACACATCCCTCTCAGCCAAAACCCCCTACTAGTGTATCCAGTGGAAGAAAAACTATTGGTGTGCATGCATGCACCTATTACTGCTATCAACAGAAAGTTTTGAATAGTTTTGACCAGACTAAAACTCTTTGGCTCCCAGTGAAATTCTTTTAGATTTAGTTGCTTTGACAGCACAATTGGAAATCCCAAAATCTAAAATTATTGAGTCAGTGTTGTAAGTAAAGGGACAGTGGCTCAGTGACTTAATGATGCTGGAGATGGTCTCTCCTATGGCAGTTCGAGCACTAGCACTGTGTGGCAGGGTGAACTCCTGTCATTTGTCTCAGCTTCTCTCCACCTAAAGTTCAAAAGCATGTTCTATGCAAGTAGATAGATAGGTATCACTTCAGTGGGGAGAGGAGCTCGTACTCTGTGAAGGTAGTCAAATTCCTGCCAGCTCTGAACCTTCCTGGCACCTGCTTGCAAGGCTGCTCTGGGAAGGGATGGGGCCTTGGGTGACACTGCATGAAATTTGATGATTTATTGTGATTGCAGAAATATTGTGTATTTTCATTTTTTACTATTAGATATACCGTATATACTGTATATTTCCAATGTTTAAATTTAACCTTAGAGTAAGATATTGTGATTCTATTTTGATTGTCTAATCTCTATTTTTATATGATGTTTTTGTTTTAATTTAGAGGAAGATGTTATTCTACTATATATTTCTATCTGTACTAAAGAAAGTTGAGAGTATTATTATTATAATTTTTATCACTTTTTAACTTTTTCCCTTTTTGATCTCCTTTCCCCCAATTTTTCCTTTTCTGTTACCATAAATGCTGGCGTATAAGGCAACTTCCGCAAGTGTTAAAATCGGCGCCAAAGACAGGGGTCATCTTATACGCCGGAAATACTGGTAGTTTCCGGCGTATAAGACGACGTTCTAGGAATGCGACTCGGCGACAAAGACGGGGGTTGTCTTATACGCTGGGTCGCCTTGTACGCCGGCATATACGGTAGGTTGTATTTTATCTTTTTTTTGAATCTTAATAAAGTTGATTTTTAGAAAACTGGTACATTTTCAAATTTTGCAATCTATTGATAAAAGGTAGCATTATCAATGAAAAATAATATATCAATGCATTCAGTCTATCTTTTCAGGGATAAATTGAAATGTGTTTACTTACTAAACAAAACTAGTCATTCTCCAGAGTGCCACCACAACACAAGAAAGACAGGTTTAGCATAAAGTAGTTCTTAAATATATGAAAACTCCAGTATCCAATTTTAACTGCTTGTCTCAAAAGAAGCACACAATTGAATGTCACCTATTTTGCTCATGAGATCTTGATGCCATCAAGCTGGTCTTTACATGGTTAGAATATTGAAAGTGTTTAAAAAAAGAAATCCAACCTTCATATTGCAAACTGAATATTCCATTTCTAAATCTTCTATTCATATCAGAGATCAATTGCTCCAACATGATTCTCCTGTCAGTCACTTTGGATCAGATTAGGAAACCAATGCTATATAGGCCAATATTAGTTTTAATATGTGCCTCCCCACCCCTCTTTTTATTTTCAAGGAAGGGACTTATCTGAGACATTTATACATGCTTCATTCCTGTCCCAGACTTAGGTTTCTTTTATTTAACAGCTGCTCTTCCTCCTGTCCCTCAAGTCCAATTTTTTCTGCCCTCTACATCTCTACATGCCCTCATTTTATCAGATTACCTAGGCAGGCTTTATTCAAAGTCTCACCATCTCTCCCCGCAGGAAGTAAGGTGAACATGGACTTCTTTATGGTAAACCTGAGAAGTGTTTGACTCCCTTTTTATTAACATTTGAAAAGGGATTATTTTACTCTGGGTTAGGATGGGCTTTATGATGCTTTATTACATGTGTTTATTTGGGGGTGGTTTTTTTTTTTTTTGTACTCTACCCAAAGACTGGTGAGTTGGATGGTATAACCTTGCTTTTAACAAACAAATATATTTATTGTTCATTGTTCTGTAATGTGTAATTTATACCTGAATGGCTTTTTATAATTTTCCAGGGGATAAACAAAGCCACCCATGAAAAGAAAGCAATAAAATAGGAAGGGGTTTTCATGCTTAATCATCAAGAAACATAATAAGTATGAGAGACTGATTAATTCAGCGTGCATTATCTTCTTGATGAATCTATTTTGGTAAAAACTCTTAGAGCATTACTTCTTAGGGAGATATAGTTCCATAAACAAGAACAAAAACCACTAATTTAGGAATGTAATTTCGGTTCACTAGTTTTAAATTTGTTCTATGTTTATCTTTAATTTTGTGCTCCCAAGTTTAACTTGCCACAATGTGTTACTTTTTATCACTTTATACAATCCATGATTTCAATGGCTGGTGGTTTCAGCAGCTGAGATCAGAAAATTGAAAGTTGATGCAGGAATGATGTCCTTTGGAAAATCATTGCATCTGCAATTTATCTTGCCTTGACCATGGGTGTCTTTAAAAGAGTCATGAAATCTTGACTCTCCTGTAAACCTTGGGTTAGAATGGGTGGTCAGGTATTTTTCTATATATATATCAGCAAGTTCTACTATATTCACTGGGCAAGTCTCCTTCTCCTTAACGAAAAAAAGTGTTAAATATGATATTAACTTGGAAAAATATTAGAAAGTTAAAAATGAAATAAGTCTCCAGAGGGATTTGGAATAAATACCTGAAATTAATTATAAAATCCTTCCTGTGGAAAATTGTAGATATTTATATTCCTTGAGAAAAAATACAATGTGATAAGCCACAAAAAATAAAATACCTTCTCTTTAGTTTGCCTGGCCAGCAAAATAGAGTGAAAAGAAGTGTATTCCCTTTTTCTTCCCTGTGACTTAAAAACAGTTTGTCAGGAGGGAATGTTTTAAGCTCATTTAGAAACAAAGTTTTATTTTTGCATTTACTGTATGTTTTGAAAGTGGGTTTTATCTTCCATTTAACAACTGTAGTATTAACCTCCCCTTTATGGATTACTGCCTTGTCGTGGCAAAGGGGCTTGCGTAACTCAATGAAGCTATAAGCTATGCCGTGCAGGGCCACCCAAGACGGACAGGTTATAGCAGAGAGTTCTGACAAAATGTGATCCACTGGAGAAGGAAATGGCAAACCACTCCAGTATCTTTGCCATGAAAACCCCATGGACAGTACTAAAAGGAAAAAGATATGACGCTGGAAGATGAGCCCCTCAGGTCGGAAGGTGTCCAATATGCTACTGGGGAAGAGCAGAGGGCTAGTACTAGTAGCGCCAGAAAGAATGAAGCGACTGGGCCAAAGCCGAAAGGACGCTCAGCTGTGGATATATCTGGTGGTGAAAGGAAAGTCCGATGCTGTAAAGATTTTTTCTCCATAGGAACCTGGAATGTAAGATCCATGAATCAAGGCAAGCTAGACGTAGTCAAAAAAGAGATGACAAGACTGAACATCGACATCTTAGGAATCAGCGAACTAAAATGGACAGGAATGGGTGAATTTAACTCAGATGACCATCAGGTATACTACTGTGGGCAAGAATCCCTCAGAAGAAATGGAGTAGCCTTCATAGTCAATAAAAGAATAGGAAAAGCAATACTGGGATACAATCCCCAAAATGACAGAATGATCTCAATTCGAATCCAAGGCAAACCATTCAATATCACAGTAGTCCAAATCTATGCCCCAACCACTGGTGCTGAAGAGGATGAAATTGACCAGTTCTATGAAGCCCTACAGCACCTTATAGAATTAACACCAAAAAATGATGTCCTTATCATCATGGGGGATTGGAATGCTAAGGTAGGAAGCCAAAAGATAACCGGAATAACAGGCAAGTTTGGCCTTGGAGTACAAAATGAAGCAGGGCACAGGCTAATAGAATTTTGTCAAGAGAATACGATGGTCATAACAAACACTCTTTTCCAACAACCCAAGAGACGGCTCTACACATGGACATCACCAGACGGTCAACACAGAAATCAGATTGACTATGTGCTCTGCAGCCAAAGATGGAGAAGCTGTATACAGTCAGTAAAAACAAGACCAGGAGCTGACTGTGGCTCAGATCATGAGCTTCTCGTTGCAAAATTTAGGCTTAAATTGAAAAAAGTAGGGAAAAGCACTAGGCCACTCAGGTATGAACTAAATCATATTCCTGATGAATATACAGTAGAGGTGACAAATAGATTTAAGGAACTGGATCTGATAGACAGAGTGCCTGAAGAACTATGGATGGAAGTTCGCAACATTGTACAAGAGGTAGCAACTAAAACCATCCCAAAGAAAAAGAAATGCAAGAAAGCAAAATGGCTGTCTGAGGAAGCTTTGCAAATAGCTGAGGAAAGAAGGGAAGCGAAAGGCAAAGGAGAAAGAGAAAGATACACCCAATTGAATACAGAATTCCAGAGAATAGCTAGAAGAGATAAGAATACCTTCTTAAATGAACAGTGCAAAGAAATAGAAGAAAACAACAGAATAGGGAGGACCAGAGATCTCTTCAAGAAAATTGGAGATATGAAGGGAACGTTTCATGCAAAGATGGGCATGATAAAGGACCAAAATGGCAGGGACCTAACAGAGGCAGAAGAGATTAAGAAGAGATGGCAAAACTACACAGAAGAACTATACAAGAATGAGCTTAACATCCCAGATAACCACAATGAGATGGTCACTGACCTCGAACCAGACATCCTAGAATGTGAAGTGAAATGGGCCTTAGAAAATCTGAGCAACAACAAAGCTAGTGGAGGTGACAGTATTCCAGCTGAGCTATTCAAAATCTTAAAAGACGATGCAGTAAAAGTACTACACTCAATTTGCCAGCAAATTTGGAAAACTCAACAGTGGCCACAGGATTGGAAAAGGTCAGTTTACATTCCAATTCCAAAGAAAGGCAATGCCAAAGAATGTTCAAACTATCGCACCATTGCACTCATTTCACATGCTAGTAAAGTTATGCTTAAAATCCTACAAGCTAGACTCCAGCAGTATGTGGATCGAGAACTACCAGAAGTACAGGCAGGATTTCGAAGAGGCAGAGGAACTAGAGATCAAATTGCCAACATACGCTGGATCATGGAGAAAGCTAGGGAGTTCCAGAAAAACATCTACTTCTGCTTCATTGACTATGCAAAAGCCTTTGATTGTGTGGATCACAACAAATTGTGGCAAGTTCTTAAAGAGATGGGAGTACCAGACCATCTCATTTGTCTCCTGAGAAACCTATATGCGGGTCAAGAAGCAACAGTGAGAACCGAACACGGAACCACTGATTGGTTCAAAATTGGAAAAGGAGTCCGGCAAGGCTGTATACTGTCACCCTGCCTATTTAACTTATATGCAGAGCACATCATGAGAAAGGCAGGGCTAGATGAATCAAAAGTTGGAATTAAGATTGCCGGGAGAAATATCAACAACCTAAGATATGCAGATGATACCACTCTAATGGCAGAAAGTGAAGAGGAACTAAAGAGCCTCTTGATGCGGGTGAAGAAGGAGAGTGCAAAAGTTGGCTTGAAACTCAACATTAAGAAAACCAAAATCATGGCATCCGGCCCTCTCAATTCCTGGCAAATAGATGGGGAAGAAATGGAGGTAGTGACAGATTTTATTTTTCTGGGCTCCAAGATCACCTCAGATGGGGACTGCAGCCAAGAAATTAAAAGACGCTTGCTCCTGGGGAGGAAAGCTATGGCAAATCTAGACAGCATTCTAAAAAGCAGAGACATCACCCTGCCAACAAAAGTGCGTATAGTCCAGGCCATGGTTTTCCCAGTTGCAATGTATGGCTGTGAAAGTTGGACCATAAGAAAGGCTGAGCGCAAAAGAATTGAGGCCTTTGAACTATGGTGCTGGAGAAGACTCCTGCGAGTCCCTTGGACTGCAAGGCGTTCAAACCGGTCAGTCCTAGAAGAGATCAACCCCGACTGCTCTTTAGAAGGCCAGATCCTGAAGTTGAAACTCAAGTACTTTGGCCACCTAATGAGAAGGAAGGATCACTGGAGAAGAGCCTAATGCTGGGAAAGATTGAGGGCAATAGAAGAAGGGGACGACAGAGAATGAGATGGCTGGATGGAGTCACTGAAGCAGTAGGTGTGAATTTAAATGGACTCCAGGAGATGGTAGAGGACAGGAAGACCTGGAGGAACATTGTCCATGGGGTCGCGACGGGTCGGACACGACTTCGCAATTAACAACAACAACAAGTATTAACCTATGTCTTTTCAAACCCTGCCTGCAAGATGTTCCCCTCATTCCACCTCTCCATCTCTTATTCTCTGTTCTCCATTCCTCATGTCAGACCAACAAGGCCTCTTCTGGGAGAGTCACCCACAAAGGGGAGGAGAGGGCCCTGTTCTCATATCTTTCAGCCCTGCATAGACAATTCTTCAACCTGTGGAAGCAGAGTGCACTGACCCAGATACTGCCTCCAGAGGAGACTCTCCATCCATTTGGCCAAGGGGTTAGGTTTGGATCCAGTTGTTTGTTTGAAAATGACCACAGCATCCAAAGTGAAACAGACCTTCCCAAGTCCTACTGATCCAGATGCCTGTGAAAGTTGCAGAGAAAAAAAGGACTTCTGGATCCATTAGTCCCACGTAAAGCCAGCTATAACTGACCAGGGGACCCTGAGATGGGCAAGTGGAGTCCAAAGACTCTCTTTGAAACCTCAGAAGACAACTGGAAAGATTATGGGGGGAGCCTGGAAACTCACTGTAACATTTTTTTTCTTTCCTCATTTACTTTGTAGTTAGCCAGATAAATGGATTTATGGAGGGATGGCATTTGGGAGTGATTGGCACAGCAAGTCCTGAACACCTCAGACTTCTGTCTGGTTGAAGGGAAATATATTGAGGAAGTTTGTACTACTTGTCTTGTTGAGGTAGCTGCACACCCAAACACCATTCAGAACCACACTGAGACTATCCCCTTCACCTACCTCCATGTAAAACTCCCATAGACTGGTTCTTTCTCTGGGGCACTAAAGCCTATTCATACCTTCCTGCCAATTCCATGGGGGGGGGGAACCATGTACCCTTGGGTGATTAACAATCCTTATGCCCTCACTGAGGAGATGGCAGAAAAGAGATCTCCAATTCCCAATACTAGATTATGATTCACGAACACTGCTGCTCATTAAGGCAGAATATATTGCACTGGCAGCCACATTGGTAGGAGTCACAGGGCTGTTTGCAATTTCAGAAATATTAATAGCCTGGGCTTACACACTGGCTAACCTCAGTTTGATATCACAAGTCCTGAATGCACTAAACTAAGAGCTAAGGCAGATTCAGGAAGGGACCCTTGAAAATGAGCAGCCGTTAATTATTTACTAAGGGCTGCAAAGAATTATGGGGCATGTGTTTGCTTCAACTTGACTGAAAGCTCACAGCTTACAGAAAGTGACATCAAACGTCAGAAAAGGAATTGGCACAAAATATTGGATACTATAAATTTCCTTTCTACCTTCACTGGCTGAAACCTCTCCTTTTGGGAGCCACTGCCATAATCATCATCAAGCAAAACAATAGGTAATGAGCTCAAACTGACAAAATTAGCTCAGACTAAAAAAACACCTAGGATTTGTATTTCTCCTCTTGCCTGAAGAGCCAGTTATGACTCCTACATGACCCCATCAAAATCTGGCAACAGCCATTAAAACATTAAAGGACATATTCTTATATAGGAAGAAGCATCTCAATCACAAAGCCCCAAAGAATGTATAAAACCCCACCTACTCTCAACCCCATTTTGTCAGACATCCCAGAAAAATGCTGCCATCGCTGAAGTTTCTGGCTACCAAATAAACAGAGACCTCCTTTCCTGTAGTCTGTTTCCATTTTATTTCCAGCATCTTTTTTCCTGGCTTGGAACCAGATCAGATTTTTCTTCCAACAATACACAAATCAAGTAAACACACACATATAGCTAGCTATACAAGGATTTCAGAAACTTGGGATTTATTCTCTGTTTGGAAATGGTTGACATAAAGAAAATATGAAGAACAGATCCATTGATTAGTGGGGAAGATTTTTTACTTCATGGTCACACTTTCTGGAAAGTATTTGTTGTGTCTGAATCATCTTTATTATTGAAATTAATAGTAAAATTTGTCTTCTGCTTTTAGCTTTATTTTCCAGTTCAGAAACTAGTTTCATCAGTAACTGCAAAAGAAAATTTATCCATACTTTTACTGTGAAGTATCACATTGGCCAAACATATAACATATTTTATATGCAGATAATTCTCAACTTACAATAGTTCATTTAGCGACCGTTCAAAGTTACAGTAGCACTGGAAAAAATGACTTAAGACTGTTTTTTCACAGTTACAACTGTTGCAGCATGAAGATGTTACCTAGCCTGGTAACAAAACATTTGGAAACCAAACCACAAACTTGGATAATGAACCTTCACCCTCATCCTACACCTGAGCTATAGATATTCGCTACTATTGCAGAAGCATACTTGTTAATGTTACAAGAAGAGAAGGAGGAAAACCAATATAAGACATTCTAAAGATTCAGTCATGCACTAGAATCCTAAATTCTTGTTTTTTATTATTGCTATTATTTCATCTTTCCCCTGGAATCTCAGAGTGTCTGAAGTTCGCCTTCCTTTTGTACATCT
Organism: Crotalus tigris; assembly: GCF_016545835.1. NCBI lineage: Eukaryota > Metazoa > Chordata > Lepidosauria > Squamata > Viperidae > Crotalus > Crotalus tigris. Next base: position 506,561 of record NW_024096502.1, read on the forward strand.
CAGTTGTGTTTCCATTTAGTCATTTCTTGAAAATTCTTGAGTTTGAACTGTGGTTGTTTATTGACTGCAGTATATTGATTCAGTTCCCTGGCTGCAGACACATTCAGCCTCAGGCAGGACACCACAATAAGTTCAAGGATTTTGCAAAGCTACATTCCCATGCACTGTTCACATTGACCCCATTGATGGAAGTTAGCCCCCCCCCACACACAGAAGGAAATATTAAAAAGGAAAATATATTTTTCACCAAAAGGATTTTTTTGAAAAGCAGAAACCAAACTTGGCCCCAAATTTCTTTGTCCCAAGCAAGAGTTAGCCCCATAGAAATGCAGATGTAAAACCATCAGAAAGTTGGAGCCAGAGCAATCAAGAAGACAAAAGAGAAGATCTGCATACCCCATCCAAACTCTAGGAGTCAGCCCCATCACCTGGGAAGCAGATATGATAATAGGATTAAACCACAGATATGAAGGCCTAGACAAACACTCAGAAACAGCCTCAAGGTTCATGCCACAGGAACAGGAAACTATTCCAAACAAAAGGCTAGAGGGGGTATAAAAACCTACTACCCCATGTGCTCAGCCCTTCTCTCCTCTACTCTTTCCTAAAGAACCATCTTTCTGCAATAAACTGTAACCTTCTTCCCAAAGCAGTCGCCATGTTTGTTTATTTATTCCCGGCTTGGATGAACCAGGATGAAGACTTTACTTCTAAGACCATTCACTTTTTCAGTCTCTTGTCAGGCAAAACACTGTGTAGATTAGAACAGATTCTTCTTTCCAGTCATCACAGAAACAAGTGAAGTTCATTGTCTTTCCTCAAGTTTTGGAGGATAGGTTGATATTATAATTAGAGATTTAATAATGTTTTATTGCAACTTGATCAAGATACCAGGGTGGTCTTTAAAAAAAAAAAACTACTGTCATGCAGGAAGCAATTTTGTTACTCAGGAGGGACATGCTAATTTTTCCTAGCATTGCCATGTAATCTTCCTTGAAACATATCTACAATTTTAATGAACTACAATTGTGTAGTAGAAATTTGGAAGGTTTTTTTTCCTTCATTAAGAGTTTCTTCTTCCAGTATTTCCTACATAGGGTTTTCTTCTGGTGGTATCAGGGAAAAGAAAATGAGCCCTGGTTTAAACATCAGGAGGTTGATCATCCCAGAAGGAGGCAGTCAGCATCCTATATTTGATCAGAGGAGCAATATCCATAAGGGTGGTTAAAAAAAAAGTTAATACACCAGCTATGGAAGCTTGATTGAAGCCCCACCTATTCATACATGCATGTGATATCCTTACAAAGGGAAAGGGCTTTGACCATGCTGGTGTGCTGTCTTGTTGTTTTTTTTAAACCTTCCCTGCAGACTCCACTTAACCATACTGTATCTCAGGGAAGGACACTAATAAGCCATTATAGAATAATAAATAGAACCCTTATGCATATTTCTTTGCCCTTAACAATAAACTATTTACAATAATTGCATTTAAAATATTTTCAGGGTAATCCACTTTAACAATTCAGAATATCCTTTGTCAACAGAATAAGGAGCAGGGTATTCCTCCTCTTCATTGCATCTTTCTCTTCTTTAAATATGATATATATTTAGAGAGCCTCTGGAGACCATCCACATTTTGAAATGCCTAAATAGAAACAGGAAAATCTGAAAGAATGTTTCATCTGACTAAGTCTTGTAACAAAAGTCAAAAACAACAAAAAAAGCTTATTTCAACATGTAAAAAACAAGAAAAAGGTTAAGGAAATGATTGGTCCATTAGTGGGGGAAAGTGGCAAGAAGGTGACAAGCAACAGGGAGAAAGCAGAACTACTCAACTCATTTTTTATATCTGTATTTACACAAAGGGAAAAAACAGTCCAACCTATCAAAACAGTACTGTAAAACCAGTGCTTTTTTTGTAAAAAAAAAAAAAAAAAGGTGCCAGAAATCACACATGTCATACAACCCGCTTTGCCTTCCCTACAAGTTTCCATCCAAAAAAGGTGCCTGAACTCCTTTCTGGGTGTTCTATGACAAAAAAAGCCCTGTGTAAAACAGTACCATAAAAAACAGATTAGAAGCACAAGTTAAGATAGGCAAGAAAATGGTAAATGAGCACCTACCCACCCTAAATGAGTTCAAATCACCAGGACCAGATGGACTAAACCCCAAGGTTCTGAAGGAACTGGCAGATATGATCTCAGAACCACTGAACTATATCTTTCAAAGATCCTGGAGCACTGGGGGACTACCAGAGAATTAGAAAAGAGCTGAAATAGTTTCCATCTTCAAAAAAAGGAAAGGAAAATGGATCCAGGAAACTACAGACCTATCAGCCTGACCTCAATACCTGGGAAGATCTTGGAAAAGATAAGCAAGCAACGAATCAGCGAACACCTAGAGGCAAACAAAGTAATTATCAAAAGCCAACATGGGTTTATCAAAAACAGATCATGCTAGACAAATCCCATTGCATTCTTTGATCAGGTGACAAGATTAGTGGACCAGAGGAATGCTGTGGATATAATTTAATTGGACTTCAGTAAGCCATTTGATAAAATAGACTACTTGATAAGATAGAAAAATATGGGTTAGACAGCATCACCACCAGATGGATTTGTAGCTGACTGACCAGCCATACTCAGCACGTGGTCCTCAATGGAACTGCATCCACATGGAGGGAAGTGTGTAGTCAAGTGCCTAAGGGCTCTGTTCTGGGCCCAGTGCTCTTCAAATCTTCATCAATGATTTGGATGAGGGGATAAATGGGGAACTCATCAAATTTGCAGATGACTCCAAGCTGGCTGGAATAGCCAACACTCCAGAAGATAGGCTTAGGATACAGAAGGATCTTGACAGACTTGAACATTTGGTGCTATCTAATAAAATGAAATTCAATGGAGAAAAAAGTAAGGTTCTACATTTAGGCAAAAAAACCAAATGCACAGGTATAGTATAGGTGGTACCTTTATCAATAGTAGCAACTGTGAGAGGGATCTCGGAGTCCTAGTGGACAATCACTTAAATATGAGCCAGCAGTGTGCTTCAACTGCCAAAAAAAGCCAACACAGTGCTAGGCTGCATTAACAGAGGGATAGAATTAAGATCACATGAAATGTTAATACCACTTTACGATGCCTTGGTAAGGCCACACTTGGAATACTGCATCCAGTTTTGGTCATCACGATGTAAAAAAGATATTGAGACAGAGAAGAGCAACAAAGATGATCAGAGGACTGGAGGCTAAAACATATAAAGAATGATTTTTGGAATTGGGTATGTCTGGTCTAACGAAGAGAAGGACTAGGGGGGGACATGATAGCAGTGTTCCAATATCTCAGGGGTTGCCACAAAGAAGAGGGAGTCAAGCTATTCTCTAAAGCACCTGAAGGCAGGATAAGAAGCAATGGATGGAAACTAATCAAGGAGAGAAGCAAACTAGAACTAAGGAGAAATTTTCTGACAGTTAGAACAATTAATCAGTGGAACAACCTGCCTTCAGAGGCTGTGAATGCTCTAACACTGGAAGTTTTTAAGAAAGGACTGGACAGCCATTTGTCTGAAATGATATAGGGTTTCCTGCCTGAGCAGAGGGTTGCACTAGGTGACCTCCAAGGTCCCTTTCAACACATCTAAAACCCATTGATTCAAATATAAATGTAGAGGGAAGAAATTTAAATTTAATGTATCATCAAACCAGCTATCTTCCCCATCCAAAATGTGGACATTATGGTCCTCAAAAGAGTTCTGTAATGGTTCTGAAGCAATAAAATGAAAAGTTAAATGATGGGAAACAACATTAATTACCCCAATCACTTTGTATTACAAGGAATAAAAATAATTTTACTTTCAGTTTACTGGGAGTGTCTAACTGTCAGATTTTTATTCTCTCTCTCTCTCTCTCTCTCTCTCTCTCTCTCTCTCTCCCTCTCCCTCTCCCTCTCCCTCTCCCTCTCCCTCTCCCTCTCTCACTCACTGCCATCCCACTTTTGTCTTTGTATAGAAAACACTAGCAGGCAAATCTTTCTACCCCAGTTTTTATAATTTTCACCTGGGCCAGACTGATGCTAAATCTGAATTACAGCCACCCTATTCCCTGACTGGTGATTCCCCTGCTAATTTCCCTTCCCATCCATGCAAAGAAGGGAAGTCATTGTGTTGGCATATCTACCAGAACCTGGTTTTTCCTTTTTTGCACTCCCCCCCCCCCGCTTCACTAAGACACATTCTTTTCCTCTGCTTTTCTGTTTCTGTTTCTTTTAATAGAAGAGAAAATATAAAGCTCGGGATAGAACTATGTAGCCCATCTGTGGTCTCTGAGTTGGTTGTTTGCTTGCAGACATTTCATTACCTTCGAGATATTTCATTACAAACAAAGTAACATCATCATGTGACATTGATGATGTTACCTAGTTTGATAATGAAATATCTGCAATGTTAGTTAATTCCTCTCTTAAATCTCCATTTCCAACATGGAAAATTAACTTCGTGATTTTTTGAGTGAAAAAAAAAATGTTTCCACTGGATTGGGACCAGGGCAGATTGGAATGTCACTTAACTGAGTAACTTTAAGAGGCAGCTAGAGGATTCACAAATACTTTTTAATAAAACCTGGCATGCTGTAGTTAAAGAACTACATTTTCCCTGATATAAAGAAGGAAGAGAAGAGGGATGATGAAGTTACAACTGTAGTCTCTTATATTACTGTCTGGACAGTAGAAAGGGAGTGGGGAATGCATGTTTGGGGATTATTGGTGGTCTAGAAAGTGACAACATAATCAGAGATTTACTGAATATTTTCTTCAACTTCTCATAACTTAATCAAATTTAGGAAAAAAAGCAGACCACATTTGAGGAAGGGTCTTCTAAACCTCTAACATTTCCATCTATAATAATGGATATTAACATATACTTTACCTGGGAAAACCAAGAACATCCATGTTATCAAAGCAATGGAAAGGATGGGAAAGCGCATGGTAAAAATCAGATGGACTTCTCAAGACAACAGCAAGACAGAGAGGCAAAAGCAGAATGCTAACAAAGTTTGGTATCTTTGAAAGGTTGATTACATACCCATTTATAGGGCTCTGTAAAGTACTTATCATGCATCACCCTTTCAATAAACTTCCTAGTACAAACTGTGATTATAAAAAAATACTTTGTACTTTAATTGGATAATAATGTATGGTGTATGGCAGAAATTATTAATTACTTCATGTAATGTTATTTGCATGTTGATTGGGTTGGGAAGCAAAGTTTCCTCTCCCCCCCCCCATAGGGATATTGTGGGGCATAGCTAAAACTAATAAAATTAAAGGAATGGAACAAAATAATTAAGAGCATGGTATATGGGGAACATTTCTAAGATTACTGAGATAGTTATCATCTGCCTTTTAATAAACAGATTTATAAGGTGTGTACATGAAAGAAAATGATATTCAGTAATCAACAAAATTCTTTTAGTACAATAGACTTGTCCCTCATTTACCTGATTCAGGTTATCTATTTTCCAACTCACATGTATCTTTTTCTCTGAAGTTGAAGATTCTTCTGTCATTATTGACCAAAGTTGTTATCTTTTGTGAAGATAAGTCACTGGAATATGATTCTGTGGACAATAAAATGTGCAATATGGTGGTTCAAACAAAAAGGACTTCAGGAGTCAGGACATACTCATCAATACAATACAGAGACTGACTTACAGGGAAAGACTCATGGAATACAGTTAGGATGAATAAACAAAATCCCACATAATCTGAATGCTGAGCTAAAATCAAAAATCATGATGTGTGTCAGCAATAAAGGAAAGAATACTTAGTTCTTGCTTCCAATTTAAGACTCAGAACAAATGGTACAATAACCATTAATATTATAGCTTTGAAACTGTGCTCACAAGAGCAGAAAATATAATTGGATAGTTTCATCCAATGGAATTTATTTACTTAACTAGATTTATCAACTGTCCCAAGAGCTAAGGACTGTGTGCAGTTTACAACAAAGACCAATAAAATAATACAAAAGTAGTAAGAAGGTACAAAATAAGTCTAACTATAATTTATTTGTCTATTTGTTTTTTTGACTTTACGCTGCCCATCTCACCTAGAGGTGACTCTGGTTTTAAAAAATTAAAAGCTATTAAACATTAAAACAATAAATAACAATAACATAATTTAACATTGTAAGCCACCCAGAGTACCTCACATTGAAATGGGAAGCAAACAAAATAGATGAAGCAGTTTTTTCAACTGTCACAAAACATTTGTGGTTGTGTTGGCCATATTGTTGACTTTTCAGGTTAGATTAATCTAAATAGCTGACTCCTGTTAAAGAATAAGTTGTTGATAGTTATCTAAGGAGCTCCATGGATAGTGGATATTTTCATTGTATTCTTATTCCCTAATTGCTATATCCTATTAGCCAAGTATGACCAATTATTCAGTCTGCTGATGTGTTTTAAATCACTGATGACTGATAATGCAGTAAAAGAAGTGGCTGATGATTTTCTATGATCAACTTCATATACCATATTTCTCATTTTGTGTCTCTGTGTTTTACCTGGGAACAGACAATCTTCTGCCTTGGTGTATTCTTGGATTTAAAGTGTGCATATATATTGTGTTGGTTGAAAAACACAGTCCTTTCAGCAGTTCCAAGAAAGTTCCATGTCCATTTGCATTATTTGGGTGACCCTGAGGGCAAGATAAACCTCCAATTGGCCTCAGAAGCAAAATGTCTTCTTGAAGCTAATGTGCAAAACATTAAAGCTTGGACCAGAATTCTAATCTTAGAGATCAGAATCACACTCTCTGCTTTATTAAATACAATACAATAATTGTCACCATACCTGCATAGAAGAACTTCGTAGTCTTGCCCCCTCTCTTGAATATTTAGGCCAATTAACCCTTGATAAGGCAAATCAATAGTGAAATAAAGAATTAAGGGCATTGATTGCCAATGCCAAGTATATAGGCCAAGTTGTATCTCATATAATAATTGGCAACTGTTTTTAACCATAGACAACTTGATTGCTGCTGGAATGTAATTAGCCCCCTGCTGCCTACAAAATTTAATGATTGCTAGTGCACTCTTTTGGGCAGCAAAAATAGCATAATTTACCTGGGCTGTTAATTTTCTAGAAGTCTGAAATATTGTGCCAAATATTTAAATCATTCAGCTTGCTTGAATTCATGTGAATCAGCCACTTGCATCTTTGTCTTTTGTTGGAAGAAACTAAAACTTTATTATAGTTAATAACTATAATCTTTTTCATTACAGTGGGAAGTTGTGGCTCTTAGTGCCCAGTTCAAAGCTACAGAAGACAGGAAGAGAAGAACTGCATTATCTGTGTAGAATAGGATGGGGAGAAGACTATTAGTTAATTAAGGCACATGAACATAAATTCTCTGGAAGGTTTTAATCAGATAGTTAATATCATGGCTTGCACCATGAGATGAGAGACATATAAATTTGATAAAATAAATTCAATAAATACATAAATATACAGTATGTTAAAAAAACAACAGTACTAAAATCCATCCTTGTTTCACCCTACTGACAGTCTAGATAAAATCAGAAAGGTCCCCTCCCTGCTTACATCTCACTCTAAGCCTGGTTTTATCAGAAAACTTGTGAATTAGGAGCAAGAAACTTTTGTCTAAAAATATCCCAGACCCTAACCCTAGAGATATTATCAAATTCTGCTTTGAAATCAATTAAGTTTGCACATAGGTACAAATCAGAGTGATTTGTATATTTGTCTGCCAGATATTGAACACTAGGCAATGGTCTGTGGTGGCTCATCTCAGCTGAACTCTGCTTGCTCAAGGTCAACTATTTCTTCATCTGTTATCTAGGTTTGGATTTTGGTGAATAGGTGCCTGGCATATAGGTTGCTAATGATGTTCAGTACTGTAAACTAATTGTCATTGAATTAGCCAGGTCATTACTACCACTATTTTTATATGGGTGCAAATATAGCTACCCTCCATTCTTATGGAATCTTTTCTGTGTGGTTAATGCATGAAAAGAGAGAGGTCAACATTTGAATTGCATTTAATTAGCTCTGGGGAGATACAGTCACATTTTAAACTTTCATGCATATGACTGGGGGCTCCTGTCTCCATCACAGAGGTGTTAGTGTGAAGGTCGCATTAAGGGACTTGGACGTGATGAATCCAATTACTTGAGGGACTACTACAAGTAGCATATCATATTCTGAGACTGACTTTTGGCTGCCAAGCTTTCATAGATCTGTAAAAATACAGCTTTGGGGATGTTGAACTGTAGCCTGGCCCCAGAGGATGAACCATTAATGTTTCTGTGTTTATATGTCTGAATTGTACATTTTAAAATGTTTTCATGAATGTGTACTGCTCAGAATCTATGGCAATAGGGGGGGGGGTTAATTAATTAATTAATTAATAATTACAGGAAATCAGATTCTGAGTGAATGTGAAGAAAACATCCTAACAGTAAGAACAATTCAGTCTAGAATCAATCTACCTAGAGAATTGTTGAACTCTCCCTTACTGTGCAATTAACACAATCTGTAATCTATAGTAGAATAACACAGAATTATTATCTCCCTCATACAGATTTTAGGAAACGTTCTCCAGAACAGTCTGCTAGATTAGGTACAGAAGCAAAATGAATCTAGGAATTTTGAATGAATAGTCTTTTTCTGCACCAACATATTACATAAAACTTCTTTGGCTTCTGATGTATGTTATTTTGCCTTCCTAGATGTAGAATAGGACAGAAGTTTAGTGTAATGGTTAAGATATAAGGCTAGTAACTGGGAGATTGTAAATTCTAGTCCCACCTTAGGCTCAGAACTATCTGGGTGGCATTGGCTAGTCTTTCTCTCTAGGCCCTAGGAAGAAGGCAGAGGCAAACTACTTCCAAAATCTTGGCAAGAAAACTGCAGGGGCTTGTCCAGGTAATCTCCAAGAAGCAAGACAGACTTGAGGGGGTGTGCAAATGACCCTCCCCCCACACACAATCAAAGTCAAAGATGGACAGCTTCCATAAGGACTACCATCTAAATATGGGAAGCAAACACAAAGGTTGCAATTATTAGTATATCCATTTGCATCTCTGTATTTGTGAAACTTCATGCAATCCTCCTTTCCTTCATTAAGTATTCCAAATTGAAAAAAATACTAATGACACTATTTCAAAGAGGAAAAAAAAGGTATATGAATTCCTCCCATGAAATTGAATCTTACTTAGGCAGGAGAAATGCAAAGTAATCTAATGAACATTTCAAAATCAATATTAAAACTGAAATGCAATTATATTTGGAAACTGGTACATTTCCAAATTTTGTTACAGTGGTGATTAGAAATTGTAAATCAACTTAAAAATTACCTGTCTACAGTCTTTTGTTTATGAAGTGGATTGATATGTTTTACATTACCAACAGTGGTGGGATTCAAATATGTGAACAACCTGTTCTCTGTGTGGATGCTGCTTTTGGAAGTCTGGGCCTGGCCAACAAAAAATTAGCTCCCAGTTCTGCCGAAGTGGTGCAAACCAGCTGAATCCCTCCACTGATTACCAACCCAAAGTGGACATTTTCCTAAGTGACTTCCCTCCATGAAAAGGAGAGATTGGTTTAAGGCATATCAATTCCTTTTGAAGGCTATGATAGCTCAGTTATGAAAGCAGAATCTCGAAGAAAGTATATAGTGGAATGAGATGCAGATTATTGGGGGGAGGTGTTACTGTGCGCTTATTGGCAAGTTACTTGGTGTTAGCATGGCCGCAATAACAATATTTATATTTGTAGGGAAAAATCTACAGATCATAATCTGAATATCCATGGTTAGATACTCATTTCAGTACTTAATTCTACAAACCTGCTTATACTAGAAGAATTTAAAAATGAATATAGGCATTGTATTATAGCAGCAATAAAAAGACATTTGCATGTAGAAGATCAGATATTCTTTAAAAAACCTCAGCAAGCAAGAGAGGTTGAGTGAGCCAGAGGTTGGTCTATTAAGATCTTATTCTTCTAAAAAACACAGGTATTTCTCAGTCTCTTTTGACATTAACGTTTTTGATACAATGTGTATCTGAAGAAATTTTTGGTGCATAGCTTCTACAGAAGGCATGGTATACCAGAAAGAGGAACTAAAGTATAATACATTAATTTAAGATCAGTTCCAGGTTCAGTGACTTCAAAATTATATCTCTGTGCATTATGGCATGTCTTTGCCATTCCTACGTTTAATCCTAAGGTTTTTTTTTTTTTAGTAAATATCACATTTTTATTCAGAAGAGTTGGTGTTCATTTTTTCCCTGAAAACCTTCCGATGTTGTCCTTGCCTAGTGCTGTTAGTGAATTGCCAATAAGTGTCACGTCTGTTTATTTCTCTTTTCCCTTAAAATATTGCAACGTACTAATTGCAACCATAAATAGGCCATAAACAGGAGCATTTTATCTTTGAAAATTCTGCCAACCTTCATTAACTAGAGCACCAGAGAGAGAGCAGATTTACATAAATGTTCAATAAAGATTTTTTTTTTAAAGTCATCAAAAATAAGAAGTCAAGGGAATTTTGCTTTGTTATGTATATTTACACAATGAAAGGATCTCTTCCAACATTCCTCAAGGGACTTAATTCAGTATTTTTACTCAGAGCTGATCTCTTGAATATTCCTGAATTAACTTAGATTAATCATTCACATTTTTCTAGCGCATATATTGTAGTACAAACTTGGATCATGGTAGATGCTTCTTTAAAGAAGGCCTGTTTTGATCTGAACTTCTCTTCATCTGCCAAAGTGATTCCCAGTTTGTTCAGGATTAGTCATTACCTGAAGTCAGGGCATCATCCAGTATATATGGAAGGAAAAACTAGAGTAGTCTGACCTTTGTAAACTTACAAATCAAAAGGTTTGTGTAGTGGTTCTGTTAATTCACTCAGTGAACAATCAGAACATTGGCTGATTGATATTTTCTATATACTAATGTTTAAGAGTACGCAGATGGGCCTGACTTCTTAGCACAGAAAAGCAAATGGGATATTTTGTATCTGTGTGTATTTTGTGTGCATTTTTCTTCTTTTCATCTGACTTTGAGTGTTGATGGCCTCTTGTGCAGCAGCTGTAGAATCTGAAAGGCCTCTGCAGATGGTTAGCAAATGTTAGCAAATCTTGTCTGATTCTTCTAGTCCAGATATGTCAAACACAAGGCCCGGGGGCCGGATGCGGCACGTGAAGTGGTTTCATATGGCCTGTGAAGCCCCCTCTGCCTTGGCCCTGGCCCAGGCCGGTCGGGAGCCAATGTACAATTTTGTGGTGGCCGTCTATGCTGAAACACATTCAGTCTTAGCTCCACAAGACCATCTGGAAACAGTGAGGAACCAGCCCCTGGCGCATCGGCCCTTCCCCCTGGGTGCATGCTGGGGAGGTGTTACCCTTTGTGAGGAATGAAGAAATGCACCATCGCCTGGAAGTGGCTGGCAAATGGCCCTCGCCTACTTCACCTATCTGGCTTGATGGGCTCCAGGGAAGGGGTTTCGGCAGGCAGTGGAGCACTCTCCTCACAGCACCAAGAGGCTGAGCTGGGCGAAGCAAATCCAAAAATAAGCATAACGATGCCCAGCCGCCAGCCTGCCCTGTTTCGGCAGGTAGTGGGGCACTCTTCTCACAGCGCCAAGAGCTGAGCCGAGTGGCGCAAAACTGATGAGAAGTGCAATGCTGCCTAGCCCCCAGCCTGCCCAGTTTCAGCAGGTAGCAAGGTGCAATCACCTACATATGAGCCAGCAGTGTGCTGCAGCTCCCAAAAAGGCCAACGCAGTGCTAGGCTGCATTAACAGAGGGATAGAAGCAAGATCACGTGAAGTATTAATACCACTTTACAATGCCTTGGTAAGGCCACACTTGGAATACTGCATCCAGTTTAGGTCACCGCGATGTAAAAAAGATGTTGAGACTCTAGAAAGAGTGCAGAGAAAAGCAACAAAGATGATTAGGGGACTGGAGGCTAAAGCATATAAGGAACGGTTGCTGGAATTGGGTATGCCTAGTTTAATGAAGAGAAGGACGAGGGGGGACATGATAGCAGTGTTCCAATATCTCAGGGACAGCCATAAAGAAGAGAGTGTCAAGCTATTTTCCAAAGTGCCTGAAGGCAGGACAAGAAGCAACGGGTGGAAATTAAGCAAGGAGAGAAGCGACCTAGAATTAAGGAGAAACTTCCTGACAATTAGAACAATTAACCAGTGGAACAACCTGCCTCCAGAAGCAGTGAATGCTCCAACACTGGAGGTTTTTAAGAAGAGACTGGACAGCCATTTGTCCGAAATGGTATAGGGTTTCCTGCCTGAGCAGGGGGTTGGACTAGATTACCTCCAAGGTCTCTTCCAACTTTACTATTATTATTATTATTATTATTATTATTATTATTAATCATCGCACAGTCAGCCAGATGTTCAGACTGGATTTGGGATTTTGTCTACCTATCGAATCCTTACCCAGGACCTGGGATAGGCAGATGTGGATGTTTGGTGATATTACAGGTATCGTCGCAGGATGGAAGCAGTTCCTTGTAGAAAGCTGGTCTTCAAGTGGTGCTCCAGTTGTTTTGGGATTGCACTCAAGGTGTTTATGACTATTGGTACTACCCTTGCTTGCTTTTGCCACAGTCTTTCTATTTCTATTTGTAGGTCTTTGTATTTTGTTATCTTCTCCAGTTCTTTCTCATCTATTCTGCTGTCTCCAGGCACTGCCACGTCCACTATCCAGACTTTTTTGTCTTTCTTATCGACAATTGTTAAGTCTGGGGTGTTATGTTGCAGGTGCTTGTCTGTTTGAATTCTGAAGTTCCAGAGCAGTTTAATTTTTCAACTTCGGAGTGGAGAGGCTTTCAGCCAATCAACTGTGGGCCTGAAAATCCTCCATGGCTGAAAATACTGCTTGGATTTTAACATGGAACTGCTTTAGCTAGCTCCCAGAAATAAGGGGGGAGAGAGGGAGTCCTTTTGGCAAGCAGCAGCAGCAGTTTGCAACCTTCTCTGTTGGATTCCCCTTTGACTTTCTGGAGAAGATCTCAGGAAAGATTGCAAAAAGTGACTGCATGAAGGTCACATGTGAGGCGCTTGGAAACTGTTCCTAAATGCAAATGGTACCAAGCACCTGGATTACAATCACATCTATGGGGATACTTCAGTGGTGGTAATTTTGGGCACAAGATGTAACTTTTTTCATTCAGCACTATCACAACTTCGAATGGTCACTAAGCAAATGATCATGACTATCTGCAGCGGTTTTTAGAGATACAATTAATATTGTATCCTTCCTTTTCTAATATGATTGCGATTTTGTTGATTCTGTTTTGCTCTTGGCTTTTCATTATGTACAATTTCAGTAGTTTCTTTACTGAATCTTTCTTTCTCTAAACTATTACAAAAGTGCTTTCCAAGTTAAAAAAGGAGTAAATGTTCTCACATTACAATACATCATTTCTGTTACCAAGTAATTTTAGTATGTACAAATATATTCTTAAAAACTGGTTTTATTTACTCTAATATTGAATACATGGGTGAGGTACATATCTAAACCGATACACGAACCATTTTTTCAAAATGAGCAGCATCTGAGAAAAAAATTACAACGTCCAATCCTGATACGTAAAGGCCAATAGCAGGAGAATGAGAAAATGCATACTCCTCCAACTCGTTCACACTGCTTTCTACTTGCAATGAATTGGGCACCTGTAAAAAAGAAAGGAAAAGGAAAATTTGTGATTAAAGAGAAAAAAATTAAACTTGATACTAAAACAGGCACATGTGATTTCTCTTTAATTTTACCACATTTCCAACTCCTTCCTTCCAGAGGCAAAGTCTTTGGTCATTCTTCACTGTATTTCCTCATGAGGGGAAGAGGTTGTGTGTTTTCCATGGAAAATTCTGAGAATATTAAAGATTAAGAAATATTGTACTTTCTGTTGTCCTTGTTCTTGATTCATCTCAAAAACCACTGAAGGCTTTACTCATATTAACATTTTGGAACCAAGAATTCAGTAGTTCATCACCTTCCATTATTATTGAAATAATGAACACTTGGAAGTCCTCATTCTTTTGATTCTAAAGGAAAAATTGAATTTATTGAATAAGATGAATGGTGAAAAAAGTTACACTGAAAATTAAATGGCAAAAGCTTTTAATTTCAAAGTACCAGATATGTCCTAGAAGAATGATAGTTTTTTTCCCTCAAAATATAAATAAATCCAGCATCAGTGTTTTTTTCAGCTATTTTATGTTCACTTCATAAAGAAAAACAGAATATGTCTCTAGATTACTTGCATATTGGTGGAGTTTACTTGGAGATTCTAATGACATTAAGCAGCGATCTCCAACCTTTCCAGCTTGGCGGACTGGCGGAGGTGGCATCAGGGTGGGGGGTGGGGAGAGGGGATGGTTTCACCCACACTGCCTTCAGAAATGCAGATTCTCGTACATCCATGTGTGTGCGCACTCACTTGGCCACTGCTTCTGTGGCCCAGTTCCAAATGGCCCACGGCCCATCAGTGGGCTGCTACCCAGAGATTGGGGACCCTGACAAAAAGAAGAGGATGCCTTTTAGAAAACACAACATCCTTGTAGCTTCAAAGAGTCTGAGACACTGCACAAAAGGTCCTGAAATAAAGAAGAATTTTAACTTTCTCTTACTGAGAAGGAGTGAATCAATACAGATTGATAACTGCAGCCACCCCATTGAGGGTGCGGTTACATGTTCCCATATGACAGCACGATGGATGCAGGAGAGTGCAGGTGTGAGGACCGGACTTGAGGCTTCTTTAGAGTATACCAAGGGGGGAGAGTTGAATGTTCGTCAGACGCTGAGACGACAGGAACATGGACCATAATAAACCACTGTGTACCCCACGCACGGACACATGACGTGTTAGGGGTTACAGGGGGGGATGTGAGCAAAGACATGAATATGGCTGTGTGTCCCCGGAGAATAGTGCGGCGGACACGGGGGAAAGAGGTGGCCAGGCTCGGGATTCCATCAGAGGATCAGTCTAACATCACACAGGTTACTTTGGTGCAAGGCAATGTAGAATGTTCTCCCCCCAGCCTAGGAGTCGTGAGTAGTAGAGAAGTAATCAACCGCAGGAACTTAGAACTTAAAAGTATGTCTGACATGAGTGATGTGTGGATCAATCGACCGGGCGCCGTAACGAGGTCTATGAGCCGAATGCGGGCGCGGTTGCGCTCATAAGCGAGCTTCCCCACCCTCGGGCTTTTACACCCTGACGATGATGGCAGCAATACAGCCATTGAAAGCTAGGTTATTTATCGATTAAATACTTGATTGTTTTTACTTCCTGGTGGTCGTCTTTTATCTGTCAAATATGTATACACCCAGGAAACGACATTCTTCAGTTTTTAGTTTAATTCTTTATATATATATATATATGTGTGTGTGTGTGTGTGTGTGTGTGTGTGTGTGTGTGTTTTCTGAGGTTTTCGCGGGTGTTTGTATGTAGGTCTTTGGTTGTTCAGGTTTTCTCCCACATAAAATTGGAAGTGTCATGGCGACGTTTCGACAAAGTCCCATTCGTCATCTTCAGGCTGGTGTTTTCAGCTTCGTGCTTTGAGGAGCAATGTGTGGTCTTAGCTGTTTCTTCCTTTTAACTGCCAGTGAGGGTATGAACTGATTTGGTGGGAGCTTGGCTGTGTTCTGATTGGGTGGAGGTGTTCTGATTGGTTAGGGGCTTGGCTGTGCTCTGATTGGCTGGGGGGTTGGCTGTGCTCTGATTGGCTGGGGGAGTGTTCTGTTTGGGTGGGGGCTATGTTGTGCTCAGATTAGTCTGAGTTGCAGGGGGGTTTTAAAATGGTGGGCTGCCTTGCTATTTTTTGGCTTCGCGTTCGTGGTCGTGCCTCATCTTCATGGAGGGTGTCAGTTTGCTTCATGTATGGATTGGAGGGGTTTAAAGTGGCTAATGATGCAGCTGTGGTCTGGCTTCTGGTTTGTGGTCATGCCTCATCCTCGGTGTGGCTTTGGGAAGGAAGAAACAGCTAAGACCACACATTGCTCCTCGAAGCACGAAGCTGAAAACACCAGCTTGAAGATGATGAATGGGACTTCGTCGAAATGTCGCCAAGACACTTCCAATTTTACGCGGGAGAAAACCCGAACAACCAAAGACATATATACAAACACCCGCGAAAACCTCAGAAAACACAGACACACACACACACACACACACACACACACATATATATATTAGAAATAATGCTAAAGATAAAAGAATGACTCCTGGGTATGTGCATATTGAGAAATAAAATGTGAGCACCAGGAAGAAGTAAAACGCTTCTTTTTTATAAAGTTTTATAAAACGCTAAAAGTATGTGTGTGTGTGTGTGTGTGTGTGTGTGTGTGTGTGTTTTCTGAGGTTTTCGCGGGTGTTTGTATGTAGGTCTTTGGTTGTTCGGGTTTTCTCCCGCGTAAAATAGGAAGTGTCTTGGCGATGTTTCGACGAAGTCCCATTCGTCATCTTCAGGCTGGTGTTTTCAGCTTCGTGCTTACCACACATTGCTGCTCGAAGCACGAAGCTGAAAACACCAGCCTGAAGATGACGAATGGGACTTCGTCGAAACGTCGCCAAGACACTTCCAATTTTACGCGGGAGAAAACCCGAACAACCAAAGACCTACATATATATATATATATATATATATATATATATATATATATATATACACACACACATACATACATATATACATACATACATACATACATACATACATACATACATACATACATAATGTGAAGCAAAATAAGGTGATTACCAGGATAAAATCATAAACATAAATGTTTAATATACAAAACCAAGCTTTAGTCAGCCACACTACCGACATCGTCAGGGTATAAAATGCTGGATCTAGGAGTCCATTTTTATGTGGCCGGCTGCCTCTGCACTTTGACCTGGATCGGGTCATAGGTCTGCTCATTAGCCCCCAAATGGCTGAGCAGCCAGATTAACCATCTTGTGGACAATAATGAGACCACTGTAAGATCAGCAGAGGAGTTCCTGAAAAAAATCAGAACTCTGAAGGTGGAGGATGATGAGGTGATGGTGTTGTATGATGTCACCTTGCTCTTTACCTTCATCCCATAAGAAGTGGCGATCATGGCATTAAAAGATCACCTCCAAGAGACATAATAACAATGACAGGACCCCCTCAATACTGAGGACTTAGTGCAATTAATAACTTTGTGTCTTAAGACATACTTCACTTTCTAAGGAACCTTATACGAATAGATTAAAGGAACACCCATGGGGTCACCTATCTCGAGTTTAGTAGCAGAGACAGTCCTGTAACAACTAGAGACTGTGGTAATGGCAGACTACCGCCCTAAATTTTGGGTCCGGTATGTCGATGACACCTTCATGGTGATTAAAAAACAAGACAAGAATGGCTTTATAGATAAACTGAATTCTGTTTACCCGAATATCCGGTTTACGGCTGAGGAGGAGAATCAAGGGGCCCTTGCCTTTCTAGATGTGTGGATTAAATGCCAACCCAATGGATCCCTGGATACAGCCGTCTATCGGAAGCCAACTCATACGGATAGGATGCTACATTATAGATGCAACCATCCAGTAGCACACAAGATTAGCTGCATTAAGACCCTATTTAAATGTGTTGGCTCACATTGCAACACGGATAGAGCTAGAATGGAAGAAAAAAGTTACCTCTATCATGTATGCAGATATAATGGAGTTTATCAAAGGGCACAGCAGACCACACTGATCACGTGTTGACACACAAAACAAGGCGACATGCACACAGCCCATATGAACGACTCTGCCTTATATCAACGGAGTATCAGAAGCAACGGCCAGACTGCTAGCCCCTTTCAATGTGAAGGTAGCCCATAAACCAGACCAGACTCTCCGTGCTAGGATCATGCGCCCCAAGGACCCACTCCCCACTGGAGAAAATCCTCAGTAATATGCAAAATTAATTGCAAGGATTGCCCCTGCAATTATGTTGGTAAAACCTCCAAGAGACTTAAGACCAGGGTCCACGAGCATGAGCTGGCAGTTAAGAGAAGAGAGCAATATTCACAGGTATGGACCCACATGGCCGATTACGGCCATGGATTCGACCTCACCAACGTCAAGGCCATATCCCAAGATAACACCAAGAGAGGCCATCTCCTCAAAGAAGCCTGGCTGTCAGACAAACACTCCATCAATCGCCATATAGAGCTCCCTCCAGCATATCATATACTAAGGGGATGGAAAGGGCGGGATGCCAATTGGAAACACAGGCAACCAACTCACCACGTACAAGACCAGAAAGAGAGGATGACAGGGGAGGTGATCACAACCCTGAGTTAGAGTGATGAACTGGTGATACACCCCACAAGTAAAATGATGTCTCTAGCTCATCTAAACATGAAAGAGGAGAGGAGGGATGACACAACGCCGGCAGACAACCTACCCCCAGGAGCTGAGGCTCAGATCCATGGAAGAAAAGGAGGATGAGAAGAAAAAACATGAGGGAAATATATCTCACAGGCATCCAAAGCACAAACAACTCAATCCAGCCAGGACGAGGGAAGGAGAACAATGAACAGGCACCACCAGATGCCTTCCCCCTAGGGGCATACACACATACCGGGGAGAAGGGAAAAGCTCTGATATACCCCGTTGATGATACTTGGCCAGACAGATGAGTACACCCACTAACGAGGAAGATAGCAGATGGACACCCTGCCGGATGGCTATAGATGCAGGGGAGAGGCAATAGAACTTAAGAATGGGGGAAATGAACTGGAGGTGTGCCTTGTGAATGATTTGGCAATAGAATTACAGCCCCGACCAACAGGAGAACAGGCAAGTAATAGTGAGCACAAATGGGATGGGTATCTTCTGCGCTCCCATATATGTATCAAGGGGGCAATGAGGGCAACAAGTAATGGAGCCATTTCAAAGAGATGCCCGGTTAGCAACCCATTAACACACACAGGAGCTCACCCATCAGTGTGAGAGAGAGAGGGCGATGAGAAACAGGAACAACGAGATGACCTGCCCCCAGGAGTTTACACATGGGCAAGGAAAGCAGCAGGTCTGGCAAACAGAAGAACAGAGCTTGAAGCACACACGCTGGATAGCACAGCAATACAGAGACAAACTAAGATGAATGAGGGGGTGGGGAGGGATGACTGGGAGCAGATGAACAGCGGATCTCCAGGCACCCACACACGCACAAAGAAAACAACAGCAATTGGAGAGGAGAGGACAACTTTAGAAACGGCCCCTTTAAGAACTACACAGCCGATGCTAATGAGCGGACCTATGAACCTCAGGGTCAAAGCGCAGAGGCAGCTGGCCACATAAAAATGGACTCCCGGATCCAGCATTTTATACCCTTACGATGTTGATAGTGTGGCCGACGAAAGCTTGGTTTTGTAGATTAAACATTTATGTTTATGATTTTATCTTGGTAATCACCTTATTTTGCTTCACATTATGTATATACCCGGGATTCATGTTTTTAAATACTATTAAGGATATATGACTGGTAGATTTTGTCACTGTGTATGTCAGTCTTGACTTCTGGTGAGTGCCTGAAGTTTTCTTGGCATTTTATTGTGCTTTCCATTGTCTCCTTCCTAGGCCTGAGAAAGTGGCTGGCTCATATTTTCCCACTTTCTAACCTGATGCCTTAATCAGTACATAAAATGGGCTCAGTCCAGTTAGTTTATCAGATGAACTTTATAAAGAGCTAGACAACTGACGCTCTGCTATGTCATCATCCCATAGATATTTCCTTATCTGAACAGAGAAACAAAATGAACACAAGTGAACAAAAAAGCATGGGAGAGAGAGTGACTTTTGATTTCCTGCCAGCTTCCCTATTGAGTTTCCTTGTAGAAAGCTGGCATAGAGCATCAGAAATCTCCCTCCTTCCTCCTAATTTATTTCCTCCTTCCTTCCTTCCTTCCTTCCTTCCTTCCTTCCTTCCTTCCTTCCTTCCTTCCTTCCTTCCTTCCTTCCTTCCTTCCTTCCTTCTTTTTAATACCGACCAACTCCCCCATTTACTTTGCTTGTGGGAAGTTTTCAAGAAGAGCATCAATGGGGGAGCCACCAGGAAGTTGTAAGTCCAAAGCCATCAGGCAGGTAAGTGGCTGCTGCTAGGTAGGAATTTTTTTTTATTTTTTTACAAAGAATAGAAGTGGGGATTCAACTCAATTCATGATCTAAGTGGCTGGAAGATCTCTCTAGTGATTCTTTTTAAAATTGAATATAATTATAGTAAGGGTAAGCTTTTTTGAAGAAGAAAGATATATTTCCTGTTTTTTAATTTTCATGACAAAACCATATTGTAAAATTAATTGGTTGGGATCCAATTAATTTTAATTATGCAATATATAATATTGGTATAACATAATTATATGAAATATAAAAATGTAGATAGATTAAGCTAATGGTTTATTTAGACCAATATTCTGTATCATTAGCATCAAGAAATTCACAGACATGGGCAGAAGGGTGATAGGCTTCTTCTATAGCTCTAGCAACTAACATCTAAGGTATGCTGCTTATGATTCCGGTAGAAACAAAAAGACATTAAGACTAATGGCCATTAATGGACTATTTAATTCATTTTATGTATTTGTTAATCAAATTTATATAGCCACTTATCTCAGATAACACTACTCTGGGCAGTGTACAACATAAATTTACTTATTTACTTACTGACCCTTAAAAATATTCTGTCCAAAGACTCTGAGTGGTTTACAGAAACCAGTAAAGAATAAAGATTAAAAATCATGAACAGAGCAGTAGGAACAGCAATACATAAGTAACTACTCCAGTATAATCTGTCTCATTCTCCCGTGCCTTCCTAAAAAACTCAATTATAACAGGTCTTCAAAAGCTTAGTGATTAGGGATAATGACAATATGAATGTTATTTCTGGAGAGAAAATTTATACATATCTTTCATATTATGCATAATTTTACATACCCCAATGTCTTTCCTTTCTGTTATTCCATACTCCAGATACTGCAGCCACTCCTCATAGAAGAGTTGCTATAGCCCTTAATCTTTTCAATTACTCTTTAAAAACCCATATCAGCCTACGATTTGAATTTCTATAAAAATCAGGGATATCTGCAGGGAAATCAACGGAGTCAAGATGATAGCCACAATAAGATGGTCAAAGTTCCACTCTTTTTTACTTGTATCACAGATGATAAAAAGGGGCAAGACATTGATCATGGAGTCACAACAGTCATTTTGATGTTTGGTCCTCTTCCTTCCTATGGACAATCTAATAATGTTATTACTGTAGTGATAGTTTTATTTCACATTCATTCTGAAAGTTTTGAAGAAGATGTCTTCCCATTTCTCCTCCTCCTAAATGACTCCTTTTTACTTTCTTTAGGATGCTTTGGATAGCGATATGGGCAGCACATAAATTTTATAAATAAATAAAATGAACTTCTTCCAGCAACTGCACATTTCACATTTATACCAAATGACACTAAGATTCATTTCCTACATGAGTTACTGCCATCTTCAGATCCCATTAATTAATAACAGAAAGAGACTTCCAGTGAAGATATGGCTGACACCTGACACACCCAGAGAAGCTCCTCTCTCTGGACTGACAGGCTTTTCTTTCCTTTATCTGACTAGGGAGATTCTAGGAAGAGTCCTAGAATTCTCCACAAGATCTTCTGAAAATAGGAACAGTCTGCAAGCAGTTTTAGAAGCTGCGCTTCAAAGCAACTGGTGAGCTGAAGCTGGGGAGGGGACTGAAATCACTTCATTTTGGAATTTATTTTTCAAACAGACATTGAGTCCCTTCATTTCTTAATAAATTCATGAGAGTATTATCTTTACTTGTTAAAAGAGGTTCTCTTTAGGTACAGATTATTATTCCTTTTTGAAGCTCAGCAGCATTTTTGAGACTCCTTTATTGCTAAATGACAAGGAAGAGGGTTTGCTGGAGGCACCCAAAATAGGAGCATGGATTATTTTTTCTTTTGAAATTTGATGAAAAAAACATAAGGATAAAAGTTTTGGTCTTATCTTACTATTTTTAAAATAATCTGTAGCCCTATATTTTTTGGTGTGGGTGGTTGAAATTTTCCAATTTTCATGAACTCTGGCTAGAAAAAGGAAAAACAAACAAAAAATTTTTTGACCACTAGAGGGAGCTACGAAGATGTTTAACTCTGAGCTGGACTCTTGTCATCAAGAAAATCTTTAAAGGGTCCATACATATAAAATCATTTATAACATAAATCAGTTAGGAACTAAAATACAAATCACATAGATGATATTAAAGAAGAACAAGAGACACAATTAGATGTAGAAAATTATCCACCCATTGTGATAACCCCAAAAATACTGGACAATGCAAATAACTCAACTGTATCTTTGGAATATAAATCTGACACTAGCTTTTATTATGATGATGGTTTGAATAAAACCCTCCCAACACAATTGAAACAAGAGTCTCAAATAAATTCACAATTTTTAAAAGATCAAGTTTGGGACTTCATAGATACTAAGAAAGTCGAGAATCTCTTGAGAAAAAAAAAAAGATATGATAGACATCTCAGAGAAGATTTTATTCTATGAGAAAGTGCTTCAGGTTAACCAAATATCATGGTTCCAATAGTTCCTACAATATTAACAGAACAACTTTGAGATTCCTTTTCCATGGATATT
The DNA here is from genome assembly GCF_016545835.1 of Crotalus tigris. NCBI lineage: Eukaryota > Metazoa > Chordata > Lepidosauria > Squamata > Viperidae > Crotalus > Crotalus tigris. The sequence continues at coordinate 529,284 of NW_024096502.1, forward strand.
AACAAAACTGAAAATTTCTTGAATAAAAGAGATTTGATAGATACTCCTGAGAGGAAAAAGATCTCATTCTATCAAGATAGGTTGGAGGGAGTGACTTAAATTTAATGACTTAATTAGTTAGGAAGGATTTTTATAAGTTTGATATATGTATTGAAAGAAAGCTTTAAGTTAGTTTTGTGTTTATAAAATGAGTTTGTAAATGTATGTTCTCTGTCCTTTTATGTAATGTTGAATAATCCCCAAAGTTTGTAAAATACTATTTATCAAGTTTGAAAATAGGAGAAGAAAAAGATTTATTCCTTGAGGAATAAATTATAAATTATATAATTATATATAACATTTGAGTAAATTTTAAAGTTTGTAAAATATCAAAACTAGAAAAAGTGTTTCTTTTCCTTTTAAGGGTTAAAAAAATTGAAACATTTTTTTAATATAAATTATAATAAATATTAATGAGTAAACAGAAGTATATATTATTTCCCACAGCAAGGAGAAGCAGAGATGGTCAAATTGATTCTTTTATCCAAAGAAGAGAATATATTTAACTTTGTTTCTATTTGGAAATTGCTTCTGGATTTTGTGCTTGCAATGACAAAAAAAATGAAACTTTGATTTTGTTTGTTGCTATAGAAATGGCTAGTATATATTATCGTATATATTATGCTTCGGCGGTCCCGTTTTTAGGTGTGCAGTGTTGGATTTAGAGGCATCTGAATGCTGTGGTTATTTCCTAAGAGACCTGAGGTGAATGGACCACTGGACCAAGAAGGACTTAGCTGGAGGTTTTCCTCGCCTTCGAGCCAGGAAGCGAAGCAACCCCGAAGATCTCTTCCACTGCTGAGCTGGAAGGGCTGGAGGAGCTGGCCGAGGGAAGAGGAGATAGGCCTCAGAGCCAGCTCGCCTGCCATTAGCAGTAGCAGCCGCCGCCGCCCCAGCCTGCTACCACTGCCCCAGCCTGCCGCCCCGGCCTCCTCCTCGGCCTCCTCCTCGACTTCTTCGTTGTGCCTGGAGGCCGCCGCCGCCTCGTCCCCGCCGCCCGGCATGTCCTGCGTCCCACGTGGCGGCGACCCATGGCCCGACTTTCTGCCGCTGGAGAGTGCCAGCTTGCCCCACCAGCAGCTGCAGACTCCCCCGAGGCAGTAGGCCTCGCAGCAGCTGCCCGCCTGGGCAATCCGGCCCGGCGCTCAGCTGCCCCTCGCTGCCCCGCGCGCGGCTTCCTTTTCCTTTTTCTCCACCGTCATCGCCGCCGCTGCCTCGTCATTTTCCTCGGGCTCCGCGGCGGGGCCTTCTCCGGTGACCTGGGTTCCCCGCGTGACTTTGCCCGCTGCCCTGGCGGCAACTGCCGCCGCCGCTATTGCGGTGACGGCCAGCAACAAGAGGAAGTGCGACAACAAGGCCAGCACCTTCAGCTTCAATTGTACGCTGTTGCTGGGTCTTGCCGGGGAAAGCGGCAGGCCGGCATTGGGGAACGGGCCCTTGGGGAGGCTGTCGAGCAGGCCAGAGGAGCCGACCTACATGGCACCCCGTGGAAGAAGACGAATTACAGTCCCGCCGTGGCTGGGTTGACTTTACACAATTGTTGGCTGTCCGGAGAAGCCATTGATGAGCTGCACGACAGGTACTTGGAGAAGTTGACCCAGCTCTTTGAGGAGCAGAAGGCCAAGTACGGGCTGCCCCAAGACAAGTACCTAATGATCACCTAGCCGGCCACATTGGACCAGCCTGGGACACAGAGGGGCAATATCTTTTAGAGAATGTTTGTTGTGGGTATGTGTATGTATGTAGATGAATGGTGGCCCTATTATGTATAAATTTTATTATTGTATTTAGGGCGTATGGTGAATATTTTTATTTTTATGTATATAAATTGAGTGTGAGTGTGTACTGAGTGTTTGGGGTATGAGAATGGTGGAGTCGGGGGCGGAGCCTGGTACCCCCTCTGCTGAGTGCAATAGCAAAAGTAGGGGGGGCAGGACTTACCCTTGGGCTTGGTCTGTATGGAAAGCTAGTCCGGTCAGGAAGGGAGAAGGCTGGTGAGGGTGGGGGTACTCCGGGGAGAGGAGAAGTTCGGAGCATCCCGGTTATGACTGGGATGGGCAGATATGGCGGGAACCGAGAGGCAGGCCATCTTTGGGTAACGAGGACTCGCTATATTAGAGCGATTCCTTGTTCCAGCCCCTCAAAAGGCTCATCTTGTAGTACTGGTGACAGGGGAGTACAGGGCCCTAGTTGTAGGCTGCTGTTGCTTAATGCCAGGTCCGTTGTCAACAAAGCCCCCCTTGTCCGTGATTTAATATTGGACAGCGGGGCGGACCTGGCATGTATAACCGAAACCTGGCTGGGCCCTGAGGGGGGTGTTTCCCTCTCGGAGATGTGCCCGGACGGGTTTGTGGTGCTTCGTCAGCCTCGACATCAGGGCAGGGGTGGGGGAGTGGCAGTCATCGCTCGGAAGTCCTTGAGTCCTCGTGGGATTCCTGCCCCGGAGGTTGTTGGGTGTGAGTCCCTCCTATTGAAATTGGGTTCACGGGTTCAGTTGGGCTTGCTGCTGACGTACCTACCTCCCAGCTGCATTGCAACAGCCCTGCCTGCGTTGCTGGAGTCAGTAGTCGGGTTGGCGGTGGAGTTCCCCAGACTTATGGTACTGGGGGACTTTAACCTACCATCACTCAGCGATCACTCAGAGGCGGCGCAAGAGTTTATGGCTTCCATGGCAACCATGGACCTGACCCAGGTAATTCAGGATCCGACTCATAGGGGTGGTCACACACTCGACCTTGTGTTTCTCTCGGGGCAATGGAGACATGATCTGGAATTAAGGGGAATACAGATCTCGCCCTTGTCATGGACAGATCATTTCCTATTGAGGCTGGACTTCAGAGCATCACTCCCCCATCGCAGGGAGAGGGAGCCGACTAGGTGGTTCCTCCCCAGGCTCCTAATGGACCCAGATCAGTTCCAGGAGAAGCTTGGGGAAATACCTGACTCCCTTGTCCACAACTCGTCTGGGTCCCTGGTTGCGGCCTGGAATGAGGCGGCATCCGGGGCCCTGGATCGAATTGTGCCTTTGCGACCTCTCTGTGGTGGTGGTCCCCGGAGGGCACCTTGGTTTACTGAGGAGCTCCGGGAGATGAAGCGCCACAAGAGACATCTAGAGCGACGTTGAACGGCCAGTAAGTCTGAATCTGACCGATCAGTATTAAGAGCCTATCTTAGGACTTATTTAGTGGTGATAAGGGCGGCAAAGCGTGTTCACTTTTCCGCACTTATTGCATCCTCAGAATCTCGCCCGGCCGCCTTGTTTAGGGTGACCCGCTCCCTTCTTAAAGTGGAGGAGGCGGAGGAACCCTTGCAGGGGAGAGCTGAGGAGTTTGTTCAGTTTCTTTCAGACAAAATCGCTCAGATTCAGAGAGACCTGGACTCCGACTGGGCAGTGCCAGCCGAGTTGCCGGGGGCTGGTCTTAGTCATGTTATCTGGAGCGAGTTTGAGCCTGTGACCCCTGATGAAGTGGACAAGGCCATGAGGGCAATGAATGCCGCCACCTGTTTATTGGACCCGTGCCCCTCCTGGCTGGTTTCTGCCAGTAGGGAGGTGACACGAGGCTGGCTCCAGGCGATAATCAATGCCTCCTTGATGGAGGGGTCTTTCCCGTAACCTTTAAAGGAAGCGGTGGTGAGGCCCCTCCTCAAGAACCCTTCCCTGGACCCAGCTGTTTTGAAGAACTTTCGTCCTGTCTCCAACCTCCCCTTTGTGGGGAAGGTTGTAGAGAAGGTGGTGGCGTCCCATCTCTTGTGATCCTTGGATGAAACTAATTATCTGGACCCTTTTCAATCTGGTTTCAGGCCTGGCTACAGCACTGAGACTGCTTTGGTCGCACTGACTGATGACCTCTGGCGAGCCCGGGATACGGGTCATTCCTCTATCCTGGTGCTTCTTGACCTCTCAGCGGCTTTCGATACCATCGACCATGGTATCCTTCTGTGTCGTCTTGGAGAGGTGGGGGTGGGTGGCACCGTATTGCGGTGGTTCTCCTCCTACCTCTCTGACAGGTCACAGTCGGTGTTGGCGGGCAGACAGAGATCGACCCCTAGGGGCCTCGATCATGGGGTGCCTCAGGGCTCGGTCCTGTCCCCCCTCCTTTTTAACATCTACATGAAACCACTGGGTGAGATCATTCGGCAACACGGGGTGAGGTATCATCAGTACACGGACGATACCCAATTATATATCTCCACCCCGTGTCCTTTCAGTGGAGCAGTCGACGTGATGTGCCGTTGCCTGGAAGATGTGAGGGTCTGGATGGGGGTGAACAGGCTTAGACTCAACCCTGACAAGACCGAGTGGCTCTGGGTCTTGCCTCCCAAAGGTCAACTAGATGGTCCATCATTAGTCCTGGGGGGGCAAATTTACCTCCCTCAGTGCAGGCACACAACTTGGGTGTCCTCCTGGACTCACAGCTAAATTTGGAACAACATCTATCGGCTGTGGCCAGGGGGACCTTTGCCCAGATTCGCCTGGTGCACCAGTTGCGGCCTTATTTGGACCGGGAGGCTTTACTCATGGTCACTCATGCCCTTGTCACCTCAAGACTGGATTACTGTAAGGCGCTCTACATGGGGCTACCCTTGAAGAGCGTTCAGAGGCTGCAGTTGGTTCAGAATGCAGCCACGAGAGCGATTGTGGGTGCGCCAAGGTACGCCCACGTGTCACCTATCCTCCGCGAGCTGCACTGGCTTCATGTGGGTCTCCGGACGCAATTCAAGGTGTTGGTTATCACCTTTAAAGCCCTTCATGGCATAGGGCCAGGTTACTTACAGGACCGCATACTGCCGCACAGTTCCCAGAGACCGGTGAGGTCCCATAGATTGGGCCTCCTTCAGGTCCCGTCGGCCAGACAATGTCGGCCGGCGGGCCCTCGGGGAAGGGCCTTTTCTGTGGTGGCTCCGACCTGGTGGAATCAACTTCCCCCTGAGGTTCGAACTACTCCCACCCTGCCGGCCTTTAAGAAAGCTGTTAAAACTCTCCTGTTCCGGCAGGCCTGGGGCTGATGTCCCCGGGGGGGGGTGGGATATGATCGGACACACTGTATGATTGTATTATTTTATTGTTAGATGATTGTTTTAATTTTGTACGCCGCCCTGAGTCCTTTGGGATTGGGCGGCATATAAATAAAATTAAATAAATAAATAAATAAATCGTGTAAAAGTAAAAAGTTGAGGTTATAATGTTGTAATCTTCTAATGTGCTAAAGAGAATTGGAAGTCAGTGCCTTTTTCTTTCCTTTCCTTCTTTACACTATGTTTTTTTTCTATTTCCTTCCCCCTACTCCTAGTTTTTTATTACTTTCTTGAATTTCTCTTTGTATTTTATATTTTGATAAACTAATAAAGATGTATTTAAAAATATTTCTAATAGAAAGAGACCCAAACATGCAGCATAGAGTTACTTGCTCAAAAGATAGGAAGTTGTTGTTACTTCTAGTTAAATTTATTCTATATGCTTGCTTTCAGGTTTTGAAACACATTGTTACTCTAATGCTATTTATAAAGATCCAAGGAGCATCCCAGTTTGATGGCACGTTATCAATCAATCAAAATCTCTTACTAATCATGTAGAAACATAGTGTCTAACAGTAACTTTAATGGTTTTCTTTAAGAACATTCTCTGTGTTCTTTCAGTTTGACAGATTAAAGGTGTACTTCTTGTGAAGTTAGCTCCCACATGGTTTTCATGGTTATAACTAAGAATGAAAGATTTTTAAAGGAAATAAATTTACTAATATCTTTTATTCCTCCTTTACTTCCAGCGTTTGCTGGTATGTTTTGATTTTGCATGATGACCTTCATCTCAGTTAGTTACAGGGTTTTTTATGCAGCAAATATGGGCTGAAGTCTAGCATTCTATAAATACAGTGCGTTTAGAAAATATTCAGACCCCCTTCACTTTTGTCAGTTTTGTATGCTGCACAGCCTGATTCTACAGTTGTTGAAATTCATCTTTCCCTCATTACTCAGTACCCCATAATGATAAAGTGAAAACAGAATTTTAGAAATATCTGTAAATTTATTAAAAAGAAAAAAAAACCTGAAATATCACATTGGTATAAGTATTCCGACTCTTCAGTCAGTACTTTGTTGAAACACTTTTGGCAGCAATTACAGGTTTTGGGGCAAGGGTCTTCAAACTTGGCCCTTTTATGACTTGTGGACTTCAACTCCCAGAATTCCTCAGCCAGCGTGCTTTGGAGGAATCCTGGTTGTGTCAAACTTCTTCCATTTGAGAATTATGGAGGCCACTGTGCTCTTAGAAACCTTCAGTGCAGCATAAATATTATTGTAGCATTCCCTAGATCTGTGCCTTGCAATAATCCTGTCTCTGAGCTTTGCAGGCAGTTCCTTTAACTGTACGGCTTTTGCTCTGGTACAGTATGCATTATCAGCTGTGAGGCCTTCTAAAGAGAGGCATGTGCCTTTCCAAATAATGTCCAATCAATTTAATTTTCTACAGCTGGACTCTGTTCAAGGCGTAGAAACATGTCAGCAATGATCAAGAGAAATGGGAGGCAAAGGGTCTGAATATTTATGCCTATGTGATATTTCAGTTTTTTTCTTTTTTAATAAATTTACAGACATTTCTAAAATTCTGTTTTCATTATGGGGTACTGAGTGTAGATTAATGAGAATGAAATGAATTTCAACAACTGTAGAATCAGGCTGCAGCGTAACAAAACTGACAAAAGTGAAGGGGATCTAAATACTTTCTGAATGCACTATATATATTCAATCAAGTACTATAGAGAAAATCCAAGATTTATAATTAATTTCCATTTCAAACTTTTATTCAACATAAAAGAATTAGGAATGATGGTGAGAGAACAGATAGAACAATGAAGTCTAGGCTTCAGTTCTGTTGTGCTCCTTCAATTGAGCCAGTTTGGTCTAGTGATTAACGTACCAGGCTAGAAAGTGGGACACTATGAGTTAAAGTTCCATCTTACCCTGTCTAGGTGACCTTGAGCCAGTTACTCTCACTCAGCCCAACCCACCTCACAGGGTTGTTGCAATGGGGAAACTACATAACTGAGAGCAGGATCTTGTACATCGTGATGATGTAACAAATCTGTATTTTGGCTAGCATGATTTGGCTGTTTTGCCAACAGGAATAATTCCTACGTGCAGTATATAACAATAACAATAACAATAATAATAATAATAATAAAGTTGGAAGGCACCTTGGAGGTCATCTAGTCCAACTGCCTGCTTAGGCAGGAAACCCTATACCATTTTGGACAAATGGCTGTCCAGTCTCTTCTTAAAAACTTCCAGTGTTGGAGCATTCACCGCTTCTGGAAGCAGGTTGTTCCACTGGTTAATTGTTCTAACTGCCAGGAAGTTTCTCCTTAGTTCTAGGTTGCTTCTCTCCTTGATTAGTTTCCATCCATTGCTTCTTGTCTTGCCTTCAGGTGCTTTGGAGAATAGCTTGACTCCCTCTTCTTTGTGGCAGCCCCTGAGATATTGGAGCACTGCTATCATATCCGCCCTTGTCCTTCTCTTCATTAGACATATCCAATTCCTGGAATCGTTCCTTATATGTTTTAGTTTCCAGTCCCCTGATCATCTTTGTTGCTCTTCTCTGTACTCTTTCTAGAGTCTCAACATCTTTTTTACATCATGGTGACCAAAACTGGATGCAGTATTCCAAGTGTGGCCTTACCAAGGCATTGTAAAGTGGTATTATTACTTCACGTTATCTTGATTCTATCCCTCTGTTAAGGCAGCCTAGCATTGTGTTGGCTTTTTTGGCAGCTGCTGCACACTGCTGGCTCATATTTAAGTGATTGTCCACTAGTACTCTGAGATCCCTCTCACAGTTACAACTATTGAGCAAGGTACCCCCTATCCCAGGGGTAGGCAACCTCAGGTCTTTTATGACTCATGGACTTCAACTCCCAGAATTCCTGAGTCAGCTATGCTGAGGGGAAAGGGAGAGGTTTCCAAGCTGAGCCACACGGGCCTAGGAATTCTGGGAGTTGAAGTCCATGTGTCATAAAAGAGCCGAGGTTGTCTACCCCTGCCCTATACTATACCTGTACATTTGGTTTTTCTTGCCTAAATGTAGAACCTTACTTTTTTCACCATTGAATTTCATTTTGTTAGATAGTGCCCAGTATTCAAGTCTGTCCAGATCCTCCTGTATCTTAAGCCTGTCTTCTGGAGTGTTGGCTATTCCTGCCAGCTTGGTGTCATCTGCAAATTTGAGTAGTAGGTTGTGATCTACTTTATCAAATGCCTTACTGAAGTCCAAGTAAATTATATCCACAGCATTCCTCTGATCCACTAATTTTGTCACTTGGTCAAAGAAAGCAATAAGATTTGTCTGGCATGATCTGTTTTTGACAAACCCATGTTGGCTTTTAGTAATGACTTTGTTTGTCTCTAGGTGTTTGCTGATTCTTTGTTTGATTATCTTTTTCAGAATCTTCCCAGAATCTTCCCAGGTATTGAGATCAGGTTGATAGGTCTGTAATTTTCTTAACTAGAAACTTGATCTAGTGATTTATCTAAACAACAATTTTAAGCTGAATGGTTGAAGAGGTCCATTATTTCTTCTGTTACAGCTGCTGGCATAAAGATTACCAAGTCTCTGTATATCCTCACAAATACCTTACTTTAAATGTTAGTATTACCAAATCACCAAACTAATATATAGTAAATCCTGTCCTAGTTATTACTATTATAGCATGACATATTGCATGATAGCAGAAGATGCTACATGTTACAAGTGGGGATCCCATCTCACTTCCCCAGCCTGATAACTGACTATTACAAAATGCCATTCTTATATCCATTCCTGTTTGTTTCCCTAAAATCCTGTAATTTCTCCATTAAGATACTGTAAATATGACTGGTCACATCAAGAAAGTGGAGGATATATTTGTATTTCATCTTGCCAGCTAGAATTTATTTCTAGGGTAAAGTAAAGTTCAATAACGTATAAAACTGATTTTGTTCCAGACATGCAGCATATGCTTTCATAATTCAACTTGATACTTTTATCTGATATGATTTTATTCATGCTTTGTTTTGTTTTTGTTTTGAAGTACATTTGAGTGCTCGGAATATTCTGAATGCTACATTAATAGAATATGTTGGAATCACATTTCCATGTACATCACAATTCAGAAGAGCTTCAAAATTCTAAGAATTCTACTCAGTTCTGTTTTTATATTATTTTATTTTATTTTAGATATTCTTTCTGAATATATATAATATAACATAATTTTACTGGCACTGTCATTTCTTCTGTTTCCCTCAGTATGTTACAGAATACTATACATGGATTTAATTGTTTATAAATTTGATTCTTTTGAGCTTTTTGAAATAATTGTTGGGAAAACAGTGCATAGCAGATCTCATTCCTCAATTCCTCCAGACAATTGAAAACTTCTTATGAATTTGGCACATTTGTTTTGCTAGAATTATATATTACCCAGAAAGTTTGATGCATGTTATTTGTCCTTTATCATAGACTTTTGCCCATAGATTCAAAGTTTATTCTCATAAACAAAGAAATTCCAAACAGATTCATTTATTTCTTACCTGGCTGAACAAACATCAGCACGAAGAAGAATCTTATAAGGCACATGGTCTTCATGTTTGAAAATTCTCTGAAAACTGTTAATTGAGATCACATCCCTTAATTCATGCTGCGCAATCACTAAAATCAGTTGAAAAAGAAAGAATTTAAGCATTTACATGGATGCCAATCCAGGCTATTGGTGAAAATTCAAATTTCTTTGGATGCTTCACAGAATATTGCCTTGATAAAATGACATTATCTACATTTTTGCAGATGAACAGAAATCAAATGTCCTGTCCTTTTTTCCTCCATAAATGCCTGATTTTATATTAGGCAATGATTTAATGAAATAAAATAAACTAATAAAAAGATTATTCTTAGAACTGAAGAAGCTTCTTGAATGAGAAGCGAAATGTCTTCAAGGGAAAAAAAAAGTCCAGTTGGCTTTTGAAAAAGCACCTTTGGGACATTATTCTGTTAGAAATCATAAATTACTATTTGAATTTATAGTACTTACCAAAGAGACGGAATATTTATGCTACTTCAATTTAGGTTTCCTTAAACATTCATTCAGTGTTTTAAACTAATAGTTAAATCTGAAGTTTGACTCATTATATCACACTGATCTAAGCTATTCTGTACTTTAGCAAGATAACTCCCTTGTATGAGAGGAAGAGAACATGATGCTGAACTGAGATACTTCAGGTTTTTTAATTACTGAAATTGCTTTTAAAAGATTAAAGGGGACTAAAATTGGTTTCTCTATTCCATAGATTTAAAAGAGGTGTCAGCATTTAATCCCATTCTCCAAATTCCCTTCTAGAACATTTTCCTGGGCAGGTAAAAGTAGGTGGGGGTTAGCTGGGTCTGTTAAAAACATGAATAGAAAATTTAAAAATGAGCACATGTTCATCTCTTAATCTTTACTTATTGTTTCCTTTCTTTTCCATCTAGGATTATACATTGATATGATTAAAATAATTATCTCTTTGCATACATGGGTCATCTCAATACAAATAAATAGTTTTGTGTAGATTGTTAAATTAGCACATTAATTTTAAAGACTCAGACTTTCCAGGCATTAAGCTTTGTAGATGTAAATTCTTACTTCACAATCTGATCAGAATGCCATCACATGCACACTGGTGAAAGCAATAGTCATTGCCCTTGTTCAGTTAACTAAACATTTCATGATTGACCTAACAGTAAATGTAATGGTCAATGAAGAGAGAGATGAGGTGATATATGATGGAATGCAAACCAAAACCAAAAGCAAAGCTATATTATGATCTTGTGGGCAACTGTCTACTTGAACATGCTGCCATTAACGTCTGCTGAGCATATCTGTCTTTCCATGTTACCATGCATCAATGGGTAAAGGAAAAACTATGCATGCATGTAGCCTCAGGCTAACAAGGAAGGATGTCAAAATCGTATTCCCATATGTATATATGTGGGAAGATCTGGAATGAGTTTGAGCAAGTGACTCTAGATGTCTTGGAGATTGGCCTCTGCATTGTATGCTGAACTTGTGCCCCTTTAGATTCAATCAAGGAAGAGAAAGTAGCAAAGGAGGCAGTGGTGGGATTCAGCCAGTTTGCATCACTTCGGCAGAACCAGTAACTAATTTTTTGTTGCCCAGGCCCAGAATGGACTTCCAGAAGCGGCATTCACACAGAGAACCGGTTGTTCACATATTTGAATCCCACCACTGCAAGGAGGTAACCTGTGCTTGGTTCCATTTTGTGACGTTGATCACTTTGAAGAAAAGGATGGTGCCTCCACTCTTAAAAAAGGCAAAGATGTACCCCTTTCCTAACACCCTTCCACAGCTGTTCCTGGACCTAACAGTTTTAGATAATTAGTGCCCCATCTGCTATGTATTCTTCTTAGAGGATATGTAGATGATTGTCAGCTGCCACCTTATGCTTGCTGTACTTCATTGTTATGCAGTGACAGACTGTCATGAACTGTGGGGCTGTAGAATGAAGGGAGAGATCAAAAGTAGAAGCTGTGTCTCCTCAAGATGCTGCCCCAAGGTCATCCACCTGAAAGAAGGAGGGAGATACATACCAAACTGCGCTTGGACTGATCCTTATGAAAACATATTGTGTGGACTTGATTGGTTATACTGTAGTGGGCAATGAGGAACAGCTAAGTGGGGGGGATAGAACTTTTGGTATGTGATTCTCAGTTCTGGCTATGCACTACTGCAATATTTGATCTCTAATAAACTATACCTTTTTCAACAAATGGAGCCAACAATCATTTTTATTTAGAAGTTTAAGTTGTGGCAAGTCCGACAATGATAGTCACACCAGGGAACCCTAGAAAAGGTGGATTATTTAAACCTGTTTCAACTTCAGGCCAGGATTTATAAGGAGACAACCTTGGTTGCACTTTTTGATAGCCTGTGATGAAACAGGGATGGAGATAATATTGCAGTTATCGATCTCTCAACAGTTTTGATATTAGTATTTTTGGGGGATTGGAACATTTAATTTTTCTTTTGTCTTTCTTTTGGGGCTGGTTCAACTCAGTGTTGATTGAGGGTTGCCTTGGACTCAACTCTTTCTCCCTTCTTACTGAACATACACATGAAACTACTGGATGAGGTGATCCACTAATTTGCAGTGCCGATGACATCCAATTATATCTTTCAGTCCCAGGCTAACAAGCAAGGCGGTCAAGATTCTACCCAATATCTGGGGGTTGGGTAGGCCTAGATGGGGAGGAAGGGTGTCCAACTCAATCCTATTGAGTGGCTAGATATTAAGGCCAGATGGTCTCAAGAATATCCCATCTTTATCTTTGGCTGGGGTTGCCCTACCCATGCATGTTGTGTGTGTGTGTGTGTGTGTGTGTGTGTATGCACAATTTGGAGGTCTTTTGGGATGAACAGCTCCTGCTTGATGAGCAAGTGACAGCTGTGACCAGGAAGATCTTTGTACAGCTTCATATGCTGCACTATTGTGCTCTTTCCTGGATAATGAGGCCCTTCAGACAATCATGTATGCTCTATGGCCTCACAATTTGACTACTGCAATGCATTCTTTATGAGACTGCCCTTAAAGACCACTCAAAATGTTCAAGAGGACCAGAATGCAATGGCGTGAGGAGTTATGGACATGCCATAGTACAGACAAGGACATGTTATGGACATGCCTTGGACTAAGGTGAGGTGACCTTGTCTGAATTGGTATGTGTTCTTAATTGGTTTGGTAGATTTGCTATTTTTTTAAAAAATCTTTTTTTTCAAACATAATTTTTTTGCACAGTTTTGTTCTTGTTATATTATTTTTATTCTGTTTATTTTATTGTGAGTCACCAAGGGTGGCTTTGTAGATGGAGATCACCAAACCAAATAAAATAAATACTTGTGTATGTGTGTAATGATTAAGTTACTGTTATTCATAATGGATTTTGTGTTTATTTATTTATTTATTGTATGACAATTATTTTTGTAGATTACCAGAGATTCTCTGTGTTCTGTGTGCCTCATGAGCATTTCATTATTACATAAGGTCCTGAGCAGTATTACTGTTGAAGGTTTGTGAATTATCTGCCAATAACAGCCAATAAAGATGATCAGGGGACTGGAGGCTAAAACATATGAGGAATGGTTGCTGGAATTGGGTATGCCTAGTTTAATGAAGAGAAGGACGAGGGGGGACATGATAGCAGTGTTCCAATATCTCAGGTGTTGAGTCCTCGAGTCAACGGCGAAAGAAGAGCACACATTCTGCTAATTCCAACAGCCTTTTATTCACAGCAGCTCTCTCCGACACAACTCTGAGGCTCGCAGGCCTCTCTGCCTCCTTTAATAGAATCCCCGGGCAAAAAGGTAACAATCTGGCACGCTTCCGCGCCTCGCGCATGCACGCAAGGCTGGTGCCACTCAGTCTGGTTCCCAGGCAGCTTGCAACAGCCCAGGACCATTGCAACGTCCTGAGCCTGCCTTTGCACCCCTTCCCCCCGGATGAAACTTATTAAACTATATGAGTAGTTATATGCGACCTCAACACGAGCGTGGTGTGCCAACCCATGAACCTGCACATCTGTTGCAGCTACTCACTAGCCACACTACAGCATGGTACCAGGCTATTGTTTTGGAATTAAGTGCCCAACACCCGCACTTTCAAGTTCCCCCAACAACAGCAGGCACCCTCTTCACCTCCCTTGCTTTGACAGCAATGTTACAAAATCTTCAAAGTATTTGGGAGATCTTTTTTCTCTCTGTGACCTCAGCTTTTGAAAACTCCCTAAATCATCCTGTGCAGAGATTGTAGTGGAGTTGCCCCCTCTTTTAAACCCTGGTGGTCCCGGTGAACTGGGTCCTGTTGCCTGGTCTGCTTGCTTGCCCACTGGGCTCGTCAGACCAGGACTTTGCTCCCCACTGTACCTGGTTGACCTGCCTAACTGCAGGCTTTCAGGCCCCTCTAAATGCCCGCCAGTATTTGGCATTTCTGTGGTACTCTCCAAGTCCACAATGGACCTATCAAGGGAACGCATCCCTTCACTCCCAAGCCCCGTAACGGGATTGTCTGGGGTTTCTGCGGTGCCCCAGTACTCGGTTGCCTCCCATTCTATGCCGGAGGTACCAGAATCAAGATTTGCCTCTCTGGCTACCTCCCTCTGTGTAGGCTTCCTTTTGGAAGCAGTAGCAGTACTGGGCCAGCTTATTTGTTTGTGTGCCAGTTCTCTTGTATTATTTGGGTTGTTTGGATGCTCCCGATTATTCTCCCTGCTTGGAGTGCTGAATTGGGGTTGTGAATAATGAGTATGCCCCCTGGGTGATTCCCTGGCTGGAGTAAACACTGGTGCCTGTATTGTTTCTTGTTCCCCTGAATTCCTGTTAGGGACACTTGCGGAACCTTGGAACAGGCCTTCTTCAGCCTCTCTGTTTGGCCCGGTTGCTGCCAACACCCTTCCCTTTGCCCACAGTGGTCCCCCTCCCCCCGGAGAAAACCCAGAAGTTGCAGAGGGTGAGTCCAGTCTTGTACGTAGCTGATCGATATGCCGCCGAAGGACATGACTGTCGTCCAGGAAAACCTCGTAGGACAATGGACCAGTTACCTTGCATACTACCACCGGAACCCACAGGTGACCATGCCCATAGTTCTGGGTCCATACTGGGGCACCCACTTGCAGACACCATGGTGCCCTAGGTTGGGTGACCCTAGGAGCCAGTCTGTCCGGATGCAACCTGTCAAGTTTGGCGATCAGTTTGCACCCCCAGCGAAGTTCAGCCGGGCTCTTCCCAGTGGAAGTGGAAGGTGTGGTGCGGTAAGCAAGAAGAAAGTCTGCCAACCTGTGGTGCCAGTCCCCGTAGTCAGTTTCTTTAAAGCATCCTTGGTGATGCGAACCATCCGCTCAGCCATACCATTGGTGGAAGGGTGGAATGGGGCCAAAGTTGCATGACGAATCATGTTGACCTGCAAGAAAGCCTGAAACTCGAAAGAAGTGAATTGAGGACCATTGTCAGAAACCAGAACATCTGGAAGGCCATGTGCAGCAAAAATCCCTCTCAGTATTTGAAAGGTCTTGGCAGCAGTAGTGGAAGAGACAGGAACAACCTCAAGCCACTTTGAATGGCTGACAACAAGGACCAAGAAGAATTGTCCCTGAAACGGCCCAGCTTAATCTACATGCACCCTAGACCAAGGTGACTGTGTCTCCTCCCTCTATGCACAGGAGCCTGAGGCATTTCAGGGCATGAACGCTGGCACAAGTGGCATCCATGCACTTGGGCCTCTATTTCCCTGTCTAATCCTGGCCACCATAAATGGCTACGCGCAAGCGCTTTCATCCTGACAATGCCAGGATGACCCTCATGGAGGGAAGCTAAGACTCTAGGTCTCAATGAGGTAGGAATAACTACTCTGCTGCCCCACAACAGGCAACCCTGGAAAGTGGATAACTCATGCTTCTTGAGCCAGAAACTCTGGAACTCAGTACCTGGACAACTCTCAGGCCATCCAGATAAAACCCATGACAGCACACGAGTGAGTGTGAGATCCGTGGCTGATTCAGCAGCCATATCCTTGGCATTTAGGGGAGACTCAGGCAATGCCTGAATGGAAAGAATGTTGATGGCAGGGGCAGGGTCAGCCTCTACCATTTGTAAAGGTAATCTACTAAGGCCATCAGCGTGGCCCATTTCCTTGCCAGGTTTGTGAACCAATGAAAAATCATAGGCTGACAAAAAGATAGACCATCTCAGCATTCTAGGGGAGATGATATGGGGAGTTTGTTTGTTTGTGGTAAACAACCCCAATAGAGGCTTATGGTCAGTATAGACCGTGAAATGTCTGCCATATAGAAAATCATGGAATTTTTTAATTCCAGTGACAATGGCCAATGCTTTTCTATCTATCTGGGTGTAGTTTCGCTCTGGAGTAATATGCAACAGGAACCTGAGTTCCATCAGCTCTTAAGTGGCTAAGTACAGCCCCCACCCCATAAGGAGAAGCATCACAAGCGATGCAGACAGGAAGAGTTTCATTAAAATGTGCAAGCACATCATTTGATGTAAGTAAGGCCTTTACCTCATTGAAACTTTTTTCATGTGCTTGGGACCACTGCCACACTGCCTGCTTGTCTAAAAGTGGCTCTGCTACATTAGCTTTGTTAGGTATGAAAGCATTGTAAAAATTCAAGAGGCCCAGGAAAGCTTGTAACTCAGCTTTAGACTTAGGCCTAGGAGTTTGCAGTATGGCTTTCAATTTAGACTCAGCAGGGTGAATACCCCTGGCATCTATTCTGAATCCCAGGAAATCTGTAAAAGACACTCCAATTTTGCATTTGTCTTTTTTAAGTTTTAGGCCTGTTTTTCTGAACCGCAGCAGAACAGCCCTCAATCTCTCAGCTAAATTCTGAGTGGATTCTCCTGTAATAAGGACATCATCAAAATAGGGGCAAACCCCTGGTATACCTCTCAGAGTGTTTTCCATTACACTTTGGAAGATTCCAGGAGCTACATTTACTCCAAATTGTAGTCTCTTGACTTTGAATGCCCCCCCCCCCTATGAGTTACAATAGTCTGTGCTTCAGCAGCAGCTTCATCAACAGGTAACTGTTGATAAGCCTGTGCCAAATCTAGCTTTGCAAAAACACACCCCCCTTTGAGGGAAGCCAAAATATGGCTGACTACAGGTACAGGATATGCATGCTGCTGCAATGCCTTATTTAGCATGCATTTGTAGTCTGCACAGATGCAAATGTCCCCATTAGCCTTAAGAGGCGTAACTATGGGGGTTTCCCATGGATTTGAGTCGACAGGTTCTAAAACTCCTTGCTGGATCAATTTGTCCAATTCAGCATCAATTTTCCCTTTAAGAGCAAAGGGTACTCTTCTTGCTTTCACCCTAATGGGAGTGACAGTGGGGTCCAGTTTCAAAGAAACTGGGGGGCCTTTGTTAGCTCCCAGCTGGGGGCTGAAGACATCTGCAAACTGTTTGCAGAATTCTGCTAGGCCTAACGTTTGCAAATTGTGTAGCCCTGTAACTTGTATTCCCAAGGCCTCAAACCAATCGAGTCCAATGACACTCGTTCGTTCACCCCCAACTACCAATACATCTAATGGACCTTCAAAATCCTTGTATTGTACTGTAAGGGTGGCCTCCCCCTTTACACACACCTTGGAATTTTGGAAGTCTGTTAAGACTATATTGGATGGCCTAAGCTTGGCCTGGAACCCACTACTAGAGCAAATCTTCCTGAAAGTGTGGGTAGAAATGATTGAAAGGGCAGACCCAGTGTCCAGTTCCATAACCAATGGAACTCCTTGCAATTTTACCTTAAGTGACAGGTTTTTTTTGAGTGGCCTGTGTGTGCCTGTTCTATAGATACTTCTACGTGATGCACAGAAACCCACCCTGTTTTGGCTGGGGACCCTGGTACCTTTCAGGCGCAATTCTTCTCGAGGTTGTACCTTCTGACAGCCCAGACAAACAGCTACTATGTGGCCTTGCTTGCCACATGCTCTACAGATTGCAGAACGGAACCTGCAGTCGGTCCTCTTGTGGCAACCTCCACACTCGAAGCACTTGGGCACAGCTGAAGATTTTTCTTTGCCTTCCTTCTCTTCCTTTCTTTGGATGGGTAGAGATGATCCACCTCATCTTCAGGATCTTCCTCCGAGCTCTCTTGGACTCCCTCATGGTGCACAGAAACTGCTTCTGGGTTGTTCCTGATAGGCCTCATATTCTTGACCGCCCCATCTGCTGCCTTTTCTGCAGTGACCTCTCTCAAGGCATCTTGGAAGGAAATGTCTTCTTTTGCAAAGAGTCTCTGTTGCAAGTCTCTGTTCCTCAGCCCGCATACAAATCGGTCTCTCAGCCTTTCTTCTAAATCTTTAAAGTCACAAGGCTTAGCTGCTCTTCTCAAGGCTGCAATGTATTCTTTGGCTGATTCACCAGCTCTTTGATCCCTCTGTTCAAATGTGTGTCTCCACGCAATAACAGACAACTTGGGCTGGAAATGTTCTTTCAATAACTTTTTAAAATCTGTGTAAGTGACAGATTCAAGAGGAGCAGGGGCTGCCAAATTTTCTGCAATTTCAAATGCATCTTGACCACAGACACACAGCAAGGTAGCAGCCTTCAAGCTATCTTCTCTAACTTGATTCACTCTAAAGTAATTTTCCACACTAGCAACATAAGACTCCCATCTTTCTGGGTGAGTAATGTCGAATTCAGACAATCTCCCTATCTTTGCCATCCTTGCTTCTTACTCTAGGAAGGGGTCTATCAGCCAGCTTACCTCCAGCGATGCTGTACTGGCAGGCCAGATGCTGAGTTTAACACCATCTTCCTCTCTCCAGGACTCTTGGGGTAAACTTACAAGTCTTCTTCTTTGATCTTGCAAGCAATCCCACCTTCATCGGCAGTGTTGAGTCCTCGGATCAACGGCGAAAGAAGAGCACACATTCTGCTAATTCCAACATCCTTTTATTCACAGCAGCTCTCTCTGACACAACTATGAGGCTCGCAGGCCTCTCTGTCTCCTTTAATAGAATCCCCAGGCAAACTAGCGCGCTTCCGCACCTCGTGCATGCACGCAAGGCCGCCGCAACTCAGTCTGGTCCCGGGCAGCTTGCAACAGCCCGGGACCTTTCCAATGTCCTGAGCCTGCCTTTGCAGGCTTGGGACACAACATCAGGGGCTGCCACAAAGAAGAGGGAGTGAAGCTATTTTCCAAAGCATCTGAAGGCAGGACAAGAAGCAATGGATGGAAACTAACCAAAGAGAGAAGCAACCTAGAACTAAGGAGAAATTCTCTGACAGTTAGAACAATTAATCAGTGGAACACCCTGCCTCCAAAAGCTGTGAATGCTCCAACACTGAAAGTTTTTAAGAAGAGACGGGACAGCCATTTGTCTGAAATGGTATAGGGTTTCCTGCCTGAGCAGGGGGTTGGACTAGATAACCTATTATTATTATTGTTGTTGTTGTCATTGTCGTTATTACTTCTCACCAGATGCTATTGACTGAGGCAATGCTATGCTTCAGCTGCAACTATCTAATCTCTGAACTGAACGAGGGAGCTGGAAGATGTGTTCTTTAGTGGGTAGCTTGAAGTTTGTTTATTTGTATCAGAATCATCACAATTAAAATACATCATACATAAATTTTAAAATATAAGATACAAGTTAAGATACATAAGATACAATATGTACAAGTTAAACATATCTTGCCCAGAAACTAGCAACATTAAATGTGGTTATACATATTTGTTCTCTGCATGTCACCACAATAGCAAAGGGCAGAAGCTACTGGATAGCCTCATTTGTTCAGAGTGTCTCTGGATCTTGTTGTACCCTTGCACAGCCTATTCAATGATTTCCATACTTCCCAGCTTTCAGGAGACCCAGGTGCCAGCTCCTCCACTGGATCCATCCAGTGTTGATTCTTTGCAGCTTTCCATAAGCCAACTCTGCTTCCAAATTCTTCAAAGTCTTCCATTGTCCTAAGGATGTTTTTCCTGGATTTTAATCTCTTATGAGTTGGTTGTAGGCCATAGTTGCTTAAAGGAAAAGTGAGTGAATGAGTGAATACATGAGATAGAAAATAGACAGACAGCTAGATGAGAGAGAGAGAGAAATGAGAGAGAGAGACAGAGACAGAGACAGACAGACAGACAATAGAATTTTATATCACAAGCATTTGCCAGTTTTAGAGAAATATAGTGTAGAAGGCATCTTCAACATTTTCCTGTATATTTCCTTCTGGTTTTTGAATAGTGTGCAAGTTCAAAGAAATGTATTGTCAAAAAAAGATCAGGACAAAGACGTGGATGTGGCCAAAACAAAAATAAATTGTGAATTAATGATTTGTAAATCTATTTGATAGGCAGGAATTTGGAACTCAAAGTTAGGTTCAGTGACATGTATCCAACTGACTGAACCATGGTTTACTCCAAAAATTCAATCTTTTGCATTGACATGATATATTGAAACCATATAGAAAGCATTCACCTGAGTTGTCATAGGCTACTCATTTTGTCAGTCAGCATTTCATGTGAACACAGCTATCTAGCTTTATTGTATTTGACAGAGGAAACTTTGCAAGAGCTGATTTTTTATTTCACTTCTTACCAATAAATCAAAGATAATAATATAACCACTACAGTTCTGAATCTAAAGTTTTAATATTAAATGCAGTGTCAAAATTTAGCATTAAGTCACAAAATTACAATAGAACATCAACACTCAAAATGGTTGCTGATAACTAGAATGAAATTATGATATCAATCAATAGCAGTTGACCTATCCAGTTCTGAGAACTGCCAATTTACTATCAGATATTAGGTGATAGTAAGTGATCACATAGGAGGAGAAATATTTAGTTATTGACATTTTAGCTCTAATGCACTTGTGCTTAATCCTAGAAATCATGTTAGCAGAATAATCCTTTTTTTATGGGAAGGAGAGAAATGAACACCTACAAATATGAAGATCCATGAGAATATTTATAGGCAATCTTGATGCAAATAGCTTCCATACAAGCACACAGGAGACATAATTGGAAATAGATCCATACTTTTATATCCATTAGGGAACCTCTGCCCAGACAATGCAGTATCAAAATATACAACACCTTGAAAGTTCACTGCCACATTTTCCAATAACATTTTGAAAAGGCCAAGTGCATAAGAGACTTAAGCATTCCCCACCAGCCTTAGTACATGCAGCAGAAGTTCGAATGGGATCAGAGAAACCTGTAGAAAAGATGTTAAATTCCAATAAGAATTTAAAATTTAAAATTCTTATTGGGAAATTCCAATAAGAATTAAAACAATTGTTTCATATGAAAGAATCCATTCAGGCTTCTTTAAAGACTATACTGGTCCAGTATTTTTTTTTACAACCATGTCTATGTAGAATTTCCAAGACACTTAGAAACTGGATGTAATATTAGTTATTTTATCACAAATGGTATTGTCTCTGCATGTGACAACTGCCCTTCTTGGTCTTTGCTTAATGTGAATATCCATCACCAACTCCATTTTTAATCTGGTCTAGGTGGCCCTTAATTCTAATACTTGCAAATAAAATTATATAGCCTATAAATACTGCAAACCACTCAATGTCACATGAACATCTTACTTGGATCAAGCAGAAAAATCACCAACAAAAGGAGAACTAAGTGATGTCTGATGGTCTTCATAGATGGAAATCAGGTGCAAATTCTGTAATAACTAAAAGTATGCAGTTGATTTAACTTATGTTCCAGTGGTGGCATCACTGAAAGCACCTTTTTAATTAATACAAATCTTTTTTAAAGAAAAAAAAAGAAATAAAAGATAATTAAACTGATTGATACTCTTAACTTCTTTATAGTTAATAGATGTTAGGATATAATCTTGGATATATTCCTGAAGATAAATCATATTAAATTTAAATTAACTAATGCTAAGGCCTAAGTTAAGCTGAGTTAGAATTTAAATCATCTGTAGAGATAAAAAGGATCTGGATGATATTTATTAACATCACATTACTCAAATCGGTATACAAACCAAAAAGTAACTTATCTAAAATCTGTAAATTTTGTGATGGAATTAATGAAAAAATAAGCACTAACAATATATTAGGGAAAAGTATGCAATTATTTTATATTGCTTGAAATGATTCCATTTTTCACCTGATGTTGACAAAATTTGCAGGAAAATTAGTTCATCATGAAGTATACCAAATCCATGAAAATCCATGAAGATATACTGAGATATATTTGTTTGAAATATAATCTTTTTAAAAAGACAAATGCTTTCTTTTTCTAATTTGCATAGAATGAGGGTTTTTTTCAACATTTTAAAGGTGAAGTCTTACTAGTCTTTTTGCATAAAATATAAATGAATGTTAAAACAACTAACCCAATGGCCAGAACATCATACACCAACTATTCAAGATGAGGTCCTGTCAACAATATAATAGAATAAATGTAAAACTGAAAAAGCTTTTAGCCATCAAGATCTGTCCTCCAGACCTCCAAGCTATGTCTGGGGTAGATTAATGATAAGAAGATCACAAGAGTCTCTTTGATTTTAGGGCAGCCATGAAATTTTCTATATATAAAAAAATCTTTATTTTCCATTCTGGAGGGGCTATTGTGGTGCCACTTGTTTTTGCACACTAGATCCCTGGGGAAATAAATCAGGACTGGAATTATATGGAAGCCCACTATGAAAAATCCAATCCTTCCATTCCATCACAGGTAAATGACAAACTAACCTGAATTATCTTATTTTTCTTCAGTCATTCACTTTCACCAAATGTGATCTGCCTCAAATACAAAAGTGGCTGTAATCTAAGTTATTTACCGAAAATATGGGAAGCCTCAATTAGTTTCTTTCTTCTGCTCTTCAGTCTTTTAAACACCTGTTATTCTATATTCCTCTTTCATGGAACTATTTATAGTGAGTTAATCTTTCATTTTGCTATCCTGTCTGGATAGGCACATCATGTTATGCTAAGCTGAGTCATCTCACATTTCTTAAACTATTATTTTAAATCCTTTTAATATGTCAGATTTAAGTATCAAGTCCTTGCATTCTTATCTTCCTATCTACAACTGTTTTAAAAGTAAAACAGCTTTCAACATTTTGTGCCTTCTTATCTACTTGTTATAATTTACTTTTGAGATAGGATTAAATTTTAACATGTTTCCTTTTGAAGTCTCAGCATCTGTTGTGTTTCCCCATCACGATCACTGCCAATATTGGTTATCTATTATCATCTTCCAGAAGACACTGTCTCCTCCATTAAAATCTTTGATTAAACTTTCGACATCCACCAACAGGAAAGAATATAGAGCAGAAGTCTAATTATACAGAAAGAAGAGGAAGAAATAAGTCTTCAGTTTTGTACAATGTACCTATGTGGCAAGAGTCCAGTATCAGAAGAATACATTTTTAGCCAGCAGATCAGATAGCTTTTTTTCACCCCATTTGCTAAACACACACAAAACTGTTTCTGTGTGTATAGTTTTTATTGTTTTTTATGTAAATAAAAAGCAGCAGTAAAGAAAAATATGAAGAAATAGAAATAAGAAAAAGGAAGTGTAAAAAGCAAAGTAGAATAATAAAGAAAGAAAAAAATAGTTAAAGAAACAAGAAAATATACAGAACTTCCAATCTTATTTTCAACAATTATAAACAAACTCATTATCCCTGCTCCTGCTTGGTATTTACAAGAATTAATGAGCCCTTTTTCAATTATTAAAATCATAAATCATCATTTTTTTTCCATTTTCAGCAAAAAGCCCATAAAAGGTTCCTAGTCTTTTATAAACATAGTTATTGTTTCATCCCTGGTGAGTCAGTTTTGCTATTTCTATCAGTTTCTTTTTCCTTTTGTTAATTAGTACAGACAGTAAAATATATTTTCAAACTGCAAAATAACAAAATGAACTAGATTCTGTTTTTAGTTGTTGCATTTTTATTATCTCAGAACATGAAACAATAAATTTCATTGTTCGTTGAGTTAATAGTAATTAAAATATATAAATATAAAATATATAAAGGACCTGTTAATTTTAGGACTAACAAATTAATTGAAGAACAAAAGAGCTTTGAAAAATCATAGTTTACTCTACAATGAAAGATAACTGACTTAAATCTGGGGTCAGGGTTTTTCTAATATATTAGTGCATCTGTGCATTATCTCCATGGACAGAAATAATACTTAATAGACTTGTTAACATCTCTTTGAAAAATCACATATGGATTCATTGTTACACACATCTGTCTGTCTGTATGCATAAAGTTTACGCAAGTTTCCAGGAATGAACCTGAGATCTTGCTGTTTGCAAAGCCTAGCACTGGGACACAAAACTTGTTGAATAAAGGGGCAGTAAACTTGTTTGCAATACCAATGTTCCATGAATTTCTGAGATTTTTGTGCATTAAAATCTAATCAGTATGGAAAGATTAAACCTGATTGCAGAAAACTTGTAAAAAAACTAATACATCTTTTTCTAGGAAGGGAGTTCTAAAATCAGGGATTATTACAGCAAATGTTGTATCCAGCATTTACACCAATCTCAATTTGTCTGATAACTCATTCAATATTAATATGGTTTGAATATCTAATGTACAAGCAGAATAATGTAGAAGAAAATTGTTCAGATATCCTAACCTTAAGCTCTTTAAAAAAGAAATAGGTGCCTCTTATATTGTGTCATTGTAGTTCAGCATCGCAGTAGAAAAATAGAGATACTGATAGAGCACCTATAGAATATGGTCTATAAAAAAAGTACAGAATACACTGTTAACATTCCCTTCAAGGGCAATCTCTTTAAGTGAGTCAAAATAGTTAAACTTTATTTAACATAACCAATTTATAATATTATATGTTTTATTGTCTTTTAAATACTGTTAAAGTTGAACACATCTGAAACTAAAAAAATGGGCAGGATATATGATAGACTCATACTGTATAGAAGGGCCCATTGCAGTATAGAAGCCAGTGCTTTTCAACTCTGGGAATTTTGGAAGGTGAAGTTCACTCCTCTTAAAGTTGCCAAGTTTGAAAAACATTGATTTAGGTCATTAACTCCAATAGCTTAATCAATACATGAATCCAAATCAATGTACTCCAGACAGAGTCTAGCCTATCTAGCCTCTATTTAAACATATGCAATGAAAGTGAGACTACCATCGTCCTGGGTAACAGCATAGAAACATAAGAAAGCAAGTAAGCAAGAATAGTGCAATGGGCCGTATGATGAGATTCAGATGAGATTCTTAGAAAAAGAAGTTTCTTAACAATGGTAACACAGATGTGATGTCTAAAGTTGAAGAAAGGAATCTGGTCTCTAGTTTCATTTATATACATTAATGCATTCCATCCTCTTTATTTTGAAGGTCCAGCAAGGATTGACCTCCAATGTATCAGAGTGCTTCCTCAAAAAGAGCAAAATATAAAAGTTCCTGGAACATGTGACCACATGAGAAAAATGGGGGAGCAGTAGGAAGGCCAAGTCATTTAAGGGCATGAAAACAGGATGCATAGTAGGGGAGTCATCCTGAGAAAGCTTAAGTTTTTTAGGTTGACCAGCATAAAGAATAATCTAGAGCAGGCATGTCAAACTGCCAGCCTGCGGACTGGATGCGTCATGCCGAAACTGCGCGCACCCCATTGTCGGCATTGGGGAAAAAGTCACGATACGTCATGCGATGTCACGTGATGTCGCGAGTTTGACACGCCTGATCTAGAGTAAATTGGTTAGGAGAGATCCTACTAGAAATTATATTGGGGAGTAAATGCCCAATTCAGGACCAAGTACAGTATTAAACAGAAGCTGCTTATAGCTCATTGGAAGAGCACCTATAATTTACCTTAATATCATTTTATCTCTATGCTATCTGCAGAGTACAGGAACGTGGAAGGACCCTTGGATTCTCTGCCAGGTTAAAGTTGCTTGGCAAGTCAGCCAAACATGCCTGCCAATCTTTTAACACACAACATTCTACTGGTGCCCATTTTATTGCAAGAATGAATGGGCTACTTCTTACCAAAAGGGTTTGTTTGTTTATTCAGGTTCTATGGCTATGCAGCTGAAACACACGACTCTTACATAAATTAAATTTATGGCTTACATAAATTAAAATATATAAAAACAGAAAATAATATAAAATCATACATTAAAAAGGAAAATCAGCAACTGAGATAAAAAAAACGACCAAAACAAATAAATATAATTCCCAGCACTAGAATCCAGCCACATATCCTTAGGCAATTAAGGAAAGCAGTTTAGGAATGAGCTAGCAAATCAGGGCTGAATTTTATAACTCTTGAATTTGGGCTTTAGGAGGTAATAGAAACACGCCATCTCCAACAAACTCCACCCCCAAAAGTGCAAAATTTAACTATTTCAATGGTATGATCTTCAGGTGCAGGAAAACCATGTATGGTCTATAAACTGAACATAACTATTTGCTAACAAAGAGAAGATCATTTTTAAGAAATGATTTTCAAAGTATTTGCACCTTTCCCCATCTAAAGGTTGTCTGAAATTGTCTGAAGGTTGAATCATTGCAACTAAACTAAATTTTAATTTCAGAGACATTTCTCTACCCATCCAGGCAACTACCTCAGTCAGTGCAAGGCGGTTATGCAGAGAGTCGTTGGAATGTACCAACTCCTGACACACCTCAGGGGACCCCTCCTCCAAATATGTTGCAAAATGTTAATGAAGATTCTCAATCATCCAGGCAGAGATGTCTGAAAGTTGTCTGAAATTTTCTGAAGGTTGAATCATTGTAATTAGTCCAGTTGCAATGATTCAACTTTCAGACAACTTCAGGCAACTTTCAGACTTCTCTGCCCAGATGACTGAGAATCTTTATTGACATTTCCTCATCTATTTCCTACTTTCTTTTTTTATGGTAATGTGATTCCTTTAGCAATTGATCCATGTCACAGACTTCTCTTCATCAAGAAATGTTTAGGGTCTGAAGAAGAAATGACAGAAGCAGAAATTACAGAAAGTGTATATACGCCAAAAATCTTGAGACAATTAACCATAAATGGCATAGAATGGTTTTTATTGCAGAAATACAGCTACATTTTTTATCTATGCTATAAACGGTCAGAACATTTTGATAATGTCAAAGAACTAATAAAGTATTAGTTATTGTTAGTCATTAATATCAAGTGATATTCAATCTGATGTTAGATCTCAAATGTTACTGAAGAAAGTGATGTGAATTGAAATCATTCGGTAGAAAAATTTGTCAATATTTGTGTAGACAAAACACATAGTTGGTGAATAATTAGGATATTTAATAGGTGAATACTACTTTTGTTAGAATGAACAGGACAAATGGAAAATCTGTGATGAAATCTACAAATGTAGAAGTCCATAAATTCTGGAAAAGAACATGCCCAATATCTTGTACAGGTGGTCCTCAACTTACAATCACAATTGAACCCAAAATTTCTGTTGCTAAGTGAGACATTTGTTAAGTGAATTTTGCCCCCATATATGATCTTTCTTGTCACAGTTGTTAAGGAATCACCACAGTTGGTAAGTTAGTAACATGGTTTTTAAGTGAATCTGACTTCCCTGTTGTCTTTGCTTGTCAGAAGGTCATAAAATGTGATCACTTGACCCCGGGACACAGCCACCATCATAAACATGCTGTAATTCAAAGACTATCTATACTGAGATATTTTTTCTCTTTCTTGTTTAATGAATTTTCAGTCTGATTTCAGACTAGAAATTTATTAGATTGAAAATATATTCCTAAAAGCTAATGCTGAGGTGTCTGAGATGCTCATTTAACTTTTTTTTTAAAAAAAAAAAACACCAGTAAAAAGTCCTGGTTCATTTGCCTCATTACTGTAATGCACCAGCACCAGCAAATTACAAGAAGTATAATGTGTGTGTTTCTGGTAAATAGCTATTCACCTATGTATGTATGAGGGGCAGGGGGGGCAGCATAAGACAGAATGCATTTGCAAGGAAGGTAAAAATTTATTACCCATCCTTTTTGGGGGGTGTGGATGGTTGGAGGCCTACTGATATAAAGGTCTTAGAAGATATGAGTTTTCTGGGACATTTTCCAAGTACCTTGGTCTTTGTGATACTATTCTAATAAATGAAAGTGAGGGAATTTTCCATTGTTTTTCCATATCAACAGATTCAAGATAAGATAACCTTTATTGTCATTTTTTTATTGTGGGCACAACGGCACACATCAAAAATGAAATTTAGTTGCCTGCTCTCAAAGTGAAACACATACATGACACACACACCTAAACATACTATGAATAACACGTACAGACCCATATCCCTATATATACGTTAAATAAATATTAAATAAATGAATATTTAGTATTAAATAAATATTTAAATAAATATTAAATACTGTCCATCTTGAATATATAATGGAAGGAGGAAGCTTGAGAGTTCACAAGGTTAATGCTGTATGGGATGAAGCTATGGCTGAATCTGGATGTTCTGCTACCACAAAGCCTCCTCCCAGAAGGTAACAAGGAAAACAGGTCATGAAGAGGATGTGTAGTGTCCCAGATAATCTTGCGGACCCTGCTCAAACAACCCTTCTGTGCTATGTCCTGGATGGGAGGGAGGGAACTGCCAATGATCTTTTCGGCCATTCTCACCACTCTCTGCACCGCCTTCCTGTCTAAAGCAGTGATGCCTCCAAACCAGACCATGATGCTGTATGACAGGATGCTCTAGATTGTCCCCCTGTAGAAAGTGGTCAGGACAGGGGAAGAAAGATGTGCTTTTCTCATGCAATGCAGAAAATGCAGGCATTGCTGTGCCCGCTTTACCAATTTCTCGCTGTTGAGCAACCAAGTCAGCCTACTCGTTAGCTGCACACCCAAGAATTTGATGCTGGTAACCATCTCCATAGGTGAATCGTTAATGCACAGAGAAGTGTGGCTGTGCCTGCCTTTTCTGAAATCAATAATGATCTCTTTGGTTTTTCTGGTATTTAAAACTAGGCTGTTCTCCTTACACCAGTTTACCAACCCCTCAATCTCCTTGCGGTAAGCACCCTCATTGTCATCCTGAATAAAGCCCACTACTGTTGTATCATCTGTGAACTTCACAATATGGTTGGTGGCAACCCTAGCACAACAGTCATGGGTCAGCAGGTGAACAGCAGCAGACTTAAGACGCAGCTCTGAGGAGAACCTGTGCTCAAGAAAATGGTATTAGAAGTATTTATTCCAACTTGCACATATTGGGGCCTGTTGGTAAGAAAATCAAGAATCCAGTTGCACAAAGGAGTGTTTAAGCCTAAAAGGCCCAGTTTGTCTACTATATGCTGGGGAATGGTTGTGTTAAACGCTGAACTGAAGTCGACAAACAGCAAACACACATGAGTATTTCTTTCCTCTAAGTGCTTCAGGCTCAGATTGAGAACAGAAGAAATAAATCCTCCGTAGAGTGATTTGGTCGGTAGGTAAACTATTTCAACACTAATGTACTTTGGGAAAGAGAGTTCTTTTCCAGTATCAGTTAACAGTTTGTACCATAAAACATCATGGGTTATTTTTTTCACTATGGATAGGCGAGATTCCAATATATCTGATGTAAACCTAAGTTTATTTTCACTCTACCCTACCCTTAACAACAATTTCAATTCTATCACAAACTTGTTCATTAATAGAAAAAGGCAGCAATAAATGACAATTATGCTGATAAATCTGGATTTATGGATCTCTGTATCAGATGCCATATCAACATTATACAATGATGAGTATATCTTTTCCAGTGTTATACAGATTACAAAATAGAAAGGAAAAAGGACATTAACTATGAGTCTATGACATTTCGGTGCCACCATAATGGCATTGCCAACTTGCTATAGCCATGTCACCATAGTCACTTTGCCATGGCCACCTTGGTGCTGCCATCTCAGTGCAGGACAAATCACCATGGGAAACTTGCTGCAGGATAACTCGGCACACCTCCAGGGCACCACACAGTGGCAGGGAAATGCATGAGAGGCATGTCTCACCTGTCTTGGCATTGTGCACAAGAGGTGCATCCCACCATTCCTTTTTTCCTACCGGGGCTCTTGGGGAAAAAATGGCTGAATGCGGCCTAGAAGTATGGCCTCCCTGGTGGGTAGCGGTAGGTAAGATGTGCCTCTCATATGTGGGCAGCAATGGTAACACCACAGATAGCTGTGTGGAGTGAATCACTCCAACCAGACTAACTGGCTGGCCCACATGAAGCCAGCCCTGGATCCAGAGATGCAGCCAACTGTTGCACTGCTATGGCTACCACCTTTTCCCTGTGATTTGTCCCATGCTACAATGGCCATGCCAAGATTGCCCAAGGTGGCACCCCCAAGATGGCAGTTCGCAGAAGTCCCATTCTGACACCAGAAGGGCAAACCAATAAAATAAAGGGGATACAAAGACTGTGCAAGTGTTAATAGTAGACCTTATCCTTATATCTGCAGTTTCACACAGAAGGAAACATCCAGAAGTAGAAGGAATCCAGATTATTCTTTTATCTGTAACTGACAAACAAAACTATTTGTTAGTGACTTCAGCAAAAAGAGTAGCATCAGTCTCACAGAAACCTATGATTTTCATAGGAGGTCCTGGTCTCCACCCAACAGCCAAGAACTTAGTTAATGGGGGCAAGTTAGAGATGGATTTCTTTGCTAGGTTCCTCCAAGACAAATGACCAAACTTTTTGAAATACTAAGCCTCGACTTTTGGGGGAGGCATGGCAAACTGAAGTTGTCTTTGCAAAAATAGAGCCAGTGACTGTGGGACCAAACAACTGGTGAGTAGACAAGTTCTTTCTAAGATGACAGGAAATCACCCACATGTGCTCTTGATGGCTCCTCATCACAAGGATAACACAGGACAGTGATCTTCTATAAGTTTCATTTCAATAGACAAAGGATTAGCCATTTTGCTTGCAATCATGGCACAGCCATTTAAAGGACATTAAGTTTGCATGCCTCGCTTTCTAATCACTTTTGGAAATTGTCTATTAACCATTTTAAAGCTATTAGAAATCTTTGGAATGATAAGTTTGAAAAGCTGATAGGTGAATTTAGTTTCAACTTTGAACAAAAGAAAAATTAGTTACAAGCTTAAAGAATTGAAAAGAATTTGAAAGAAACAGCAAAAGCTAAATAAGATTTTTATCTCAGAAAGTTACAAAAAGATTAAGGATCCAATTAAATATACTTTTATTATAAGATTTTGGAAATAATTATAAAATGTAAATAGCTTTTCATGGGAATCAGAATTATTTTAGCTATCTTGGCTCATAACAAATACAAGCAATTTTATCACTTTAGAAACTGGAGTTGAGAAGGGACTAAAGATTCTAAGTGGAAGGGAAAAACGCAAGTCTGTTTTTCATGTCAGTTAGCTAGAACTTATAAAATGATAGAAAATGTCATAAAACTGGAAATATTAAAGGTGATCTTTAAAGAATGGAGCCAGAAATTAGTAGTTACAATATCAACAATGTCAGTAAAGACATCTGACTCTATAGATAGATTATGGGTAGTCCTCAATTTACAAGAGTTCATTTAGTGATTGTTCGAAGTTACAACATCACTGAAAAAAGTGACTTATGATGATTTCTCACACTTATGACCATTACAGTATCCCCATGGTCATGTGATCAAAATTCAGAGACTGGGGAACTGACTCATATTTATGATGGTTGCAGTGTCCCAAGGTCATGTGATCACTTTTTGCAACCCTCTGACAAGCAGAGTCAATGGGGAAGCCAAATTCACTTAACACCTATGTTACTAACTTAACAACAGCGTGGGAGCGGTGCCAGGCATGCGCGCCGCGCGTGGGGCGCCGCCATGCATGCGCGCCACATGTGGGGCGTTGCCGCGCATGCGCGCCATACGTGGGGTGCTGCTACGCATGCACGCCGCGTATGGGGCGGCGACGCGCATGCGCGCCACGCCGCACATGCGCAGAACGTTTGTGTGACGGGGGTCGCCGTCACACAAACGTTGAGAACCGCTGCACTAAATATTAAGACTGTTAGCACTAAAAGTAAGTAATATAAAATTGGTTTGCTTGATGAAGGTTAGAATAAGACTTTTTTTTCTGACATCAGGATTTAAAAGAATGTTTTATGGATTTGCTTATAAATAAGGGATAGGGTATGTGATGAAGAGATATCTATTTGTAATTTTATAGGGGGTGAAGATTTACTAAATTTATTTATTCTTATACATCTGTGTATATGTCTTTTCTTTTTCTTTATTATATTATTCATTTTTCTTCTTTCTTTTTTCTTTCTTTAATTTTTATTAGCATTGTATTAATCTTATTAGTTTTTTTACTATTGCAATCAAACTCATTAATAGAAATTATATATATATATATATATAAATAAAATACTAAATCTCAGTGTTGATTCAGATTTTTTTTAAAAAAAGTCAATATGTTGGCCTTTTATGCCAATCTATTAACTTCTTGTGATATTTTTAATTTACTTGTTTTTATTGTCAACCTCTTTTTTGCTATAATAGTAATATTTTATTAAACTTGTATAATGCCTGATTTTATAATGACTGGAAATCATTTAGAATTCTGAAAAGTCCATTGGAATTGGGTAGTTAATAAATTCAGCAGGAGAAGGAGGAGGAGGAGGAGGAGGAGGAGGAGGAGGAGGAGGAGGAGGAGGAGGAGGAGGAGAAGTATTTAAAGTAAATAAACAAATAGTTTAATTTATTGTGAAAGGAAACCAGTTAATTTTTTTCTACTACTATATTCTTTTCATTGTTTACAGTTTCTACAGAAAATTTGTGGCTAGTAGATAATGCATGTTTATCTAGTTAATCTAAAAATGGTATGGTGTCAGCATACTAGACTATTTACAAACCATTTAAAAAAGCACTTGTCTAGTATTGATCCTGTTCACAATTTCACTGCAAAAAAAATCTTCTTATCCCATGATTTCCTTTTAGTCATAGGGTTGCAGTTTTGTTTCTTATACATGTATATCATATCTGCATTTAGAGTTTTAGTTTTTTTTGAGGAACTTCAAATCAAGGTTCCTTTCTGGCAGATGATGGCATTCAAGGATTACAGACAATCTCTTCTTCCTGGCACGTTTCCTGAATTTCTTTAGCCTTTACTTCAAATGATTGATTTATTAATATTGGTAAATTCCTTTGGAACTGATTAGGTTGAATCATGATGTGATTAATTTTGTTTGTGCTTCATAGCATTGTGAGCAACTTTTGGAATGGAACAAGAATGAAACAAAGCAGTGCAGGTTATACTTACTCTTTGCAGCAATAGGTATTATACACACAAAACCCTATTCGTCTGAATGGTCTACAAGGCCAGTGCTTGCATATACCTCCAAATTTAATACACTCTGAATCACCCCATATATCTGTTTTAATTCCTGCAAAAAAGAAGATACAATCAATTAGATTTTATATTCATTATAAAAAAATTAACATTTTAAAGAATACAAGCATTTTCTCCATTCACAGGATGTATTTATAGCACACATCTATACAATGCCTTTCCTGTTTTGAATCAAGACTGATGTAAAATAGAATAACTTTTTTTAGGTATTCTCAATAGTGTTTGTCAAAAATGCTCAGTCTGAGGCTGGAGAAGCTCCCATAAAAACCTCTGAGGTCAGTCTCTACACTTTCCTAAGATGGGATACCACCACCCAGATTTAAGTCTACCTGCTCATCTACAATTAAGTCCTGGATGAACATAGTCTATTTACAAATGGACCTGTCAGTTCCCAGGTCAATCTGAAAAAAAAAATGAACGATAACAGGAAACTTTGTTTGAAGCATTCTATCTGTCTAAACAATTTCCACAATATGGAAAAACAAGAAGGTAATTGTTTTAAAAGCTGACTGAAAACAAAAGAGATAATAGGGATTTCTTATAATGATAAGGGGAAGAATAGACCCTGTTATAATAAAAATTTGGGTTCAATCTAGGCCAGGTCTTTCAAAGAAAACAAAGGACAAGTTACTTGAAGCAGAGGCAAAATTTTATTTGACAGTATGTCAGCAGACAGACGAACACACCAATCAAAGTTAGGCTGAGAAATTACAGTTTTCAAATGGTTACCTTTATAGAATAAAACATTTCTTTTTCTCCCAGGAGCAGAACCTATCCTCTAGTATAAGACCATAATCCCTAAAAATATTGATAAAAAAATAACTAAAAATATTACAGTTGTCTTGGAAAATAAACTCACATAGATATTATCATTCTCAAAAATCTTTGCAAACCCCAAAATACCCCAGTTTTAAAGTTGGGAAACTTTCTTAAAAATATTACCTCTTCCTTTTATCCTCTCTGCTTACCCATTTTATTTAAATGTTTGTTTCTAGGCAGTATAGCAAACCCAACAAATACTACTTTTAATTATTCCCTTATGTTTGTATATCTTACCTGAAACAGACAGGAGTGCTAAGAAGAAAATCAAAGAAAAAAAAGTAAACATCTTCATGATTCAAATTTTATTCAACATCACTAAAAGAAAAGAAATAACAATATAAGACAAATGACTGAAAAATGTTTAAAGGTACATTTGTTCAAGATTTAGTTCTTATGATTTAAAATTATAATTGGTTCTCCAAAATAGATTTTTCATGCACTCAGAGAAATCCAGATCAATCAAATGAATGAAAGAAAATATAACTATAAATGTCCATCTATATTTGCATGAAATGGAAAGAAAAATCAAATATGACGTACAAATTCAATGACTAGTAAAATTGTTTGAAACAATGGAAGCTATAGTTTAATGTTAAAGTGAAGGCTAAATTTAAGTTTTACCTATATCTTCTGTAAAAGAATTTGGAAATTTGTTTCTTTCTGCAGTTTTTACTTTTTTTGCACTTCTGTCTCATATCTTTTTTCAACTCTTATCTATTTTTCTATTTGTTTTGTTAATTTTTATATTTTGTTTTATAAAGGATAATAAAGATTTATTTAGTAGTAGTAATAGTAGTAGTAGTAGAGTCTGAAGGCACCTTGGAGGTCATCTAGTCCAACCCCTTGCTCAGGCAGGAAACCTTATACCATTTCAGACAAATGGCTGTCTAGTCTCTTCTTAAAAACTTTTAGTGTTGGAGCATTCACAACTTCTGGAGGCAGGTTGTTCCACTGATTAATTGCTCTAACTGTCAGGAAATTTCTCCTTAGTTCTAGCTTGCTTCTCTCTTTGGTTAGTTTCCATTCATTGCTTTTTGTCTTGCCTTCAGGTGCTTTGGAGAATAGCTTGACTCCCTTTTTGTGGCAACCCCTGAGAAATTGGAACGCTCTAGTCCTTCTCTTCATTAAACTAGACATACTCAATTCCAGCAACCGTTCCTTATATGTTTTAGCCTCCAGCCCCTAATCATCTTTGTTGTGCTTCTCTGTATTCTTTCTAGAGTCTCAACATTTTTTTTACATCATGGTGACCAAAACTGGATGCAGTATTCCAAGTGCAGCCTTACCAAGGCATTGTAAAGTGGTATTAACTCTTCACGTGATCTTAATCCTGTCCCTCTGTTAATGCAGCCTAGCACTGGGTTGGCTTTTTTGGTAGCTGCCGCACTCTGCTGGCTCATATTTAAGTGATTGTCCACTAGGAATCCAAGATCCCTCTTACAGGTACCACCTATACTATACCTGAATTTGGTTTTTCTTGCCTAAATGTAGAACCTTACAACCTCATAAATGTCCATCTGTCTCAGAACTTAATAGCTGATTTATATCTATACAATTGTTAAAAATAGAAGCATTAATAGTTTCAATTATTTTTAAATTCATATCTTCAGAGGATCTTAGTTTAAATGAAAAAGTACTCTTGGAATCCATTGAGATATATAAGTGACTCATTACCACCCTTGCAGGTAAAATTAAGCCAGAAGAAAGTTTATAAGCAATCTTTGATTTTATATCCAGTTGAGTACATTGTCAACCTGATTACTTATTTATATGAGTAGGTGTGATCTTTTAATCAGTTGGGACCTGTTTGAACCCAATAAATAATATTTTTGGCTAAATGTATTCACAATAGCCAGTCTTCAGGCTTTGCAGATAATCTTGATCTTTGAAATTTGTTAAATCTTTAACAGGCACTGAAATACATGTTATTCAAGAGAGCTAATTTCAATAAACTTAAAGAGGGCTTGGGAAGAATTCCATGGATGAGAATCCTCAAGGGGAAAACAATTCAAGAAGCTTGGGAAATTTTGAAAAATGAGATAATAAAAGCCCAGTCTAGCACAATATCAACAAAGAGGAAAAATAACAGCTCTCAAAAGAAACCAGCATGGCTGCATAAAGAACTCTCTGACAAATTGAAAGAGAAAAAGACAAGTATAGAAAGTGGAAAGAGGGGCACATAACTAAGGCAGAATATCAGCAAATATCCCGAGCCTCCAAAGATGAAGTAAGGAAAGCCAAGGCTAAAATGAACTAAGGCTTGCGACCAAAGTCAGAAATGACAAAAAAAGAGCTTCTTTCAAAATGTAAAAAAACAAGAAAAAAGTGAAGGAAATGATTGGTCCAATAGTGGGTGAAAGTGGAAAGAAGGTGACAAGCAATAGGGAGAAAGCAGAACTATTTAACTCATTTTTTGCATCTGTCTTTACACAAAGGGAAAAAAACAGATCAACCTATCAAAAATAGTGCCATAAAAAACAGAATAGAAACACAAGTTAAGATAGGCAAGAAAATAGTAAGTGAGCACCTGTCCAGCCTAGACAAGTTCAAATCTCCAGGACCAGATGGATTACACCCCAAGGTTCTCAAGGAACTGGCAGATGTGATCTCAGAACCACTGAACTATATTTTTCAAAGATCCTGGAGCCCAGGGGAATTACCAGAGGACTGGAAAAGAACTGATGTAGTTCCCATGTTCAAAAAAGGGGAAAAAATGGACCCAGGAAATTACAGACCTATCAGCCTGACCTCAATACCTGGGAAGATCCTGGAAAAGATAATCAAACAAAGAATCAACGAACACCTAGAGGCAAACAAAGTCATTACTAAAAGCCAACATGGGTTTGTCAAAAATAGATCATGCCAGACAAATCTTATTGCATTCTTTGACCAAGTGATAAAATTAGTGGATCAGAGGAATGCTGTGGACATAATTTACTTGGACTTCAGTAAGGCATTTGATAAAGTAGATCACAACCTACTACTTGACAAGATAGAAAAATGGGGGGTAGAAAGCACTACCACCAGATGGATCCATAGCTGGCTGACCGGCCGTACTCAGCATGGAACCACATCTACATGGAGGGAAGTGTGTAGTGGGGTGCCCAAGGGCTCTGTTCTGGGCCCAGTGCTCTTCAACATCTATATCAATGATTTGGACGAGGGAATAGATGGGGAACTCATCAAATTTGCAGATGACACCAAGCTGGCAGGAATAGCCAACACCCCAGAAGAGAGGCTTAAGATACAGAAGGATCTGGATAGACTTGAACACTGTGCGCTATCTAACAAAATGAAATTAAATGGTGAAAAAAGTAAGGTTCTACATTTAGGCAAGAAAAACCAAGTGCACAGGTATAGTATAGGGGGTACCTTGCTCAATAGTAGTAACTGTGAGAGGGACCTCGGAGTCCAAGTGGACAATCACCTAAATATGAGCCAGCAGTGTGCTGCAGCTGCCAAAAAGGCCAACACAGGGCTAGGCTGCATTAACAGAGGGATATAATCAAGATCACGTGACGTGTTAATACCACTTTACAATGCCTTGGTAAGGCCACACTTGGAATACTGCATCCAGTTCTGGTCACCGCTATGTAAAAAAGATGTTGAGAGTCTAGAAAGAGTACAGAGAAGAGTAACAAAATGATTAGGGGACTGGAGGCTAAAGCATATAAAGAACGGTTGCTGGAATTGGGTATGTCTAGTTTAATGAGGAGAAGGACAAGGGGGGACATGATAGCAGTGTTCCAGTATCTCAGGGGCTGCCACAAAGAAGAGGGTGTCAAGCTGTTTTCCAAGGCGCCTGAAGGCAGGACAAGAGGCAATGGGTGGAAACTAAGCAAGGAGAGAAGCAACCTAGAATTAAGGAGAAACTTCCTGACAGTTAGAACAATTAACCAGTGGAACAACCTGCCTCCAGAAGCGGTAAATGCTCCAACACTCGAGGTTTTTAAGAAGAGACTGGGCAGCCATTTTTCCAAAATATTATTATTATTATTAATTATCATTAATTATCATTTATTATTATTATTATTATTATTATTATTATTATTATTATTATTGATCATCACACAGTCAGCCAGATGTTCAGACTGGATTTTGTCTACCTATTGAGTCCTTACCCAGGACCTGGGATAGGCAGATATGGATGTTTGATGGTATTTTTATTATTATTACAATAACATATTTTAACTCTACTTTTAGGAAACTGTATTTCTAATTTCTAAAACACCATAGAGATAAAGATTCGATAATTAGCTACTTACCCATAATGTAAGGACCCACCCCACTTTGCATCTTAAGAAGACAGAACTCTTGGAATAATTCTTCCAACAGGAATCCTTTATTAAGAGAAAATGGTTGCAGGCATGCTAGACAGGACTTGGGGTCCAAGCTCTCCCATTCAAGGTTTTAAGGGGTTCCCCAGTAGTCCCACCCAATCAACCCCCCTTCCAGTGATAGTTTCAAGTATCACAATTCCACTCCCTTTCTTCTTTCTTCCGTCTGGATGGAGACTTCAGATAACTACATGAAAGGCAAATACCCTTCTTTGGTATGCTAACGCTTGAACACACATTCAGCATTCAGCTCTTTGAAGTGTACTGAAGGAAGTGAGGGCCATAAAGCCCCTTTGTTCTCCCCCTTCTCTCCCTCTTATGGCAGAATTGGGAGTTTCTATATTTGATAATTAAAGATGAAATATAATTGGATTCTGACACATATGTTAGAATTCTAGATGTGTTAGAATTCTAGATTTCCTACTTACGTTCTTTGCCTTTTCTTTGATATCATTTTTCATGATTTCAATCAAATTGTGCATTTTGAGCACATTCCATCCTTTGAGAATGTATGGCTTGATCTTCCCACAGAAAGTGTCATTGTAGGATACTTAAATGGGGACAATGTACCTTTCTTATTATAGTCACCCATCTTCTGGAGACACATTGTACCCATGGTTCTTTTCTATTTGTTGTTTCATGTTCATATTTTCATAAAGAAATTTCATAGTAATCCTGCTTACACCAGTTCCACTAAAACATGATTCTGAGAAATGCATTCATTAATGTAATTTATTTTTATAACATGCTTATTAATTATTAAACATAATTTTAACCTAGGGCATTAATGCACGCTGTCTTTGTTCATTTGATTAAGACAGCCATTTGTCTGAAATGGTATAGGGTTTCCTGCCTGAGAAGGGGGTTGGACTAATGACCTCCAAGGTCCCCTTCCAATTTTTATTATTATTATTATATTATTATTACTATTACTACTACTACTACTACTACTACTACTATTATTATTAACACAAAGTTTGTTTACTCATTAAAGCACCAAGCTAAGAATGAGTTTTAGTCTTGCCCTAGGCATGAAAGCTGGCTAGATGACTTTGGGACACTCTCTCTCGTTCATCAGGTGGTTGTTGTAAGAAAAACAAGAGGAATGAGTATTAAGTATGTTTGCTACCTTGGATTATTTATAAAATAATAAAGACAGGATAAATAAAAATAATAAATAAATAAAACACAGAGAATGTACTTAACTTATGAAGAAATATTTATTCTTTACCTAATGTTTTTGTGGCCTATATCCAAATCTCCAGCTCTCTCTTTTTGTTATTCTTATATGATTGGTGGTGAGTCAAGGGTGAGTAAGTTTCCATGCTATATTTGTCAATTCTCCCAGGTACACCAGAAGGAAGTTTGACTAGATAAGCTAATTCTGCTTCATTGTATGCTTATATTAAAAGAATCCTTCAAGTCTGAAGGTACAACTTGCCACCACCACTTTTAAATAATTTATCCATTAGGGCAGGGGTCCCCAATCCCCAGTCTGTGGACTGGTACTGGGCTGCAGCATGCCAGCAATCAGTCCACACAAACAAGCAAAGCCCCATCCATGGGATGCAGGCATCACACAAAATCATGCACTCTCCAATCCACAGAAAAACTTTTCTCCACGGAACTGGTCCCTGATACCCAAAAGATTATGGACCTCTGCATTAGGGTGGGTCCTCCCTAAGTC
This sequence comes from Crotalus tigris, assembly GCF_016545835.1. Classification (NCBI taxonomy): domain Eukaryota; kingdom Metazoa; phylum Chordata; class Lepidosauria; order Squamata; family Viperidae; genus Crotalus; species Crotalus tigris. Next base: position 569,069 of record NW_024096502.1, read on the forward strand.
TCTTTCTTTGACCTTGAAGCTCAATAGTAGTAACTGTGAGAGGAACCTCAGAGTCCTAGTGGACAATCACCTAAATATGAGCCAGCAGTGTGCTGCAGCTGCCAAAAAGGCCAACACAGTGCTAGACTGCCTTAACAGAGGGAGAGGATCAAGATCACATGAAGTATTAATATCACTTTACAATGCCTTGGTAAGGCCGCACTTGGAATACTGCATCCAGTTTTCGTCACCGCGATGTAAAAAAGATGTTGAGATTCTAGAAAGAGTACAGAGAAGCGCAACAAAGATGATTAGGGGACTGCAGGCTAAAACATATAAGGAACGGTTGCTGGAATTGGGTATGTCTAGTTTAATGAAGAGAAGGACGAGAGGGGACATGATAGCAGTGTTCCAATATCTCAGGGACAGCCATAAAGAAGAGAGTGTCAAGCTATTTTCCAAGGCGCCTGAAGGCAGGACAAGAAGCAACGGGTGGAAACTAAGCAAGGAGAGAAGCAACCTAGAACTAAGGAGAAACTTCCTGACAGCTAGAACAATTAACCAGTGGAATAACCTGCCTCCAGAAGCGGTGAATGCTCCAACACTGTAAGTTTTTAAGAAGAGACTAGACAGCCATTTTTCCGAAATGGTATAGGGTTTCCTGCCTGAGCAGGGGGTTGGACTAAATGACCTCCAAGGTCCCTTCCAACTTTACTATTATTATTATTATTAATAACATTATTATTATTATTACTTAGAAACACAGACTATCACTATTATTATTATCATCTTTAATCTGTTTGAGCTTTATAGAGAATAACACTGCTTATTGGACTTCATTAAAGTTTGCCCATATGAGTATGCTTCAAAATATAGCATAATTTTCACTGGAACTTCTGAATGAAACACTTAGTTCCAATTACTTCAATGAACTTTAAAAATATTGCAATTAATAACTATCAAGATGGTATAATTACTTTACAAACATTTTTTCTTTGTTACATCCTTTCTTTAATTAGTTAGACTATAAAATCATAAAACAAAGAGATATAAATGTAGCTTGACCTCTTTAGAATTTATGTGCTGCCTAGAACTAGTTATCAACTACAGAACATTTTGTTATTGTTAAATGTTGTTCTCTTCTCATGTCTTTAATCATTCTTCCATTGCAATGAAATTATGCACTTCTTCCACCCACCATTATTTTATCTATAATAATGTGAAAGAACTAGTAGTCTTTTTGTATAGTTTCTAAAAGTCCTTCTCTAACTTAATTGTTAACCTTGGAAGCTGTTTTGCCTTATAGTGTGATTCTCCAATTCAATCACTGTAGGTTTTTCTTGACTAGGTAACATAATACTTATCTTTTTGACCACAAAAAGGGTTTTAGGTACAAGAATCGTCTATTTATAAAATGCAGTAGATTAAAATATGGATGTCTGATAGCTGATTGGGGATGTAAAGAATAGAATAATGGGGTCCTTAGTGCTCTCTGAATTTGGTTGTTTTCTTGCAGATGTTTCATTATCAAACTAGATGACACCATCAATTCATAGAATAGTTTGGGCTGGTTTAGGTGATTGGGGGGATGGAAATATTCCCCCATGTAACAAAGTAATTGTAATTGAGTAAATGGTTGTTTTCTCTCCTTGTTCAATATAGGCACATAGCCAGTGGCCAGAGAGCAAGATGTGTACTTCCTCACAATGACAGTTCAGAAAAAGGCACTTCCTAGTTAGAATTGCATCATAGCTTTCTGACTTCAGACAGCACATTGTATGTGTGTGTGTGGAAATGTATGTTCCTTAGGTACCTTTAATCAAGTTGTTGTTGTTGTTTCAGTTCTGGCTTCTATCACCCACCTTGGCTGAGCTACTGCAATGGTACATGGGAATGATCTTGGGAGACAGAGGGAGGGTGCTGCTGCTTAGGGAACATTCAAATAAGAGAATATATAGCCCACAGATGGATAATAGGCAAAGAAAGAAACTCAGAAGGTAACCTTTTTTTTCAGACTTTAAAAAAGATGGCAGGAGATTTGGCTACTGGTAGTCCTTGACTTACAACCACAACTGAGCCCAACATTTCTGTTGTTAAGTGAAACATTTGTTAAGTGAGTTTTGCCCCATTTTATGACTTTTCTTGTCACAGAAACACTGACATTTTTAAGTTAGTAATAAGGTTGTTAAGTGAATCTGGTCTCCCCTTTGACTTTGCTTATCAGAAGGTCAAAGAATGTGACCCCAGGACATTGTAACCATCATAAATATGAACCAATTCTCAAGTATCTGAATTTTGGTCATGGGACCATGGGGATGCTGTAATGGTCATAAGTGTAAAAAACACTCATAAGTCACTTTTTTCAATCCCATTGTAATGTAACTTTGAATGATCACTAAACGAACTGTTTTAAATCAAAGATGATTGATTGAGGTATAATTAGCTCATCTGGTCATGATTCCTGTCTGATCTAACTGAGAAAAGTACAGCCTCCCAAAGTTTTTCTTTGTTTTCCCTTTCTGTATTTAGCCAGACCCAAAGTGGGATAAGGATTTCCCCTTCAGTCATCTCTTGGTTCCCCAAACAGCTGGTGTGGAATGGAGAAATCAGTTTGTTACAAAAGGTGGTGGCAGCAAAGACCTAATTTGCTGTTCACCCCAGGTTCAGTAAACCTCAGAATCGAAGTACCTTAGAGGAAGGGCTGGTTACACACTCCTTTCCCTTATTATGCCTTGATCTAAAATGTCTATGTCTATAGAGACTCTCAGTCATCCAGGTCATGCTTGTCCCAAAGTTGCTTTTTCACAAGGCAACTGGACTTCCTTGTTTTTCTTTGAAGGTGTATTACCACTGAACATTTTTCAGTCATTTATCTTTTATTGATATTTCTTTTCTTTTAATGATGTTGAAAAACATTTGAAACATGAAGTTATTTAAATGAATAGCAGGGACATGCTATATCTGTGGAGATTCTCAGTCATCCATTGTTGTTGTTGTTAACTGCGAAGTCATGTCTGACCCATCGCGATCCCATGGACAACGTTCCTCCAAGCCTTCCTGTCCTCTACCATCTTCTGGAGTCCATTTAAGCTCATGCCTACTGCTTCAGTGACTCCATCCAGCCACCTCATTTTCTGTCGTCCCCTTCTTTTATTGCCCTCAATCTTTCCCAGCATTAGGCCCTTTCCAGTGAGTCCTTCCTTCTCATTAGGTGGCCAAAGTATTTGAGTTTCAGGATCTGGCCTTCTAAAGAGCAGTCGGGGTTGATCTCTTCTAGGACTGACTGGTTTGAACGCCTTACAGTCCAAGGGACTCGCAGGAGTCTTCTCCAGCACCATAGTTAAAAGGCCTCAATTCTTTTTGTTGCTCAGCCTTTCTTATGGTCCAACTTTCACATCCATATATTGCAACTGGGAAAACCATGGTCTTGACTATATGCACTTGACTATACATCATCCATAGGTTGTCCCAAAGGTGCTTTTTCACAAGGCAACTGGACTTTCTTGTTTTTCTTTGAAGACGTTTCGCTTCTCATCCAAGAAGCTTCTTCAGCTCAGACTGTATGGTGGAGAATGGAAGGATTTATATTCCTTACAGACAACTGGACATATGCATTATTTTAGAAATTCAGTGGTCACTAGGAGGTTTATCTATATCCTCAAGGTCACCTGATTGGCACAAATGGGTGTGGAGCCTTCTTGGAACTGTTGAAAGGACTGTGTTGTAGACTGGAGATAGATGATGTCGTATCCCTCCCCCTCTATTGAGAAAGGGCTGCTCAGTTTTGATATAGATGGCCTCTTTGACCCCTCTTTCAAACCAACAGTTTTCTCTGTCTAAAATGTGGAGTTTGCTGTCTTCAAAAGAGTTGCCTTTGTCTTTTAAATGCAAATGGACTATATCTTTAAAACATTTCCTTCCCTTGAAGTCAATTTTGCTTCTCTGTGTAGAATAATTCAAAGATAAACCAATCAATTTCAAAAATTGAAAGTGATTATTATGAAAGTAAATTAAAAACATACAATAAAACCACTGGTCATTATAGTATTTATATATTTTATAGTTTATACAATGTTTATTTTTCACTTGTTGCCTTCAGCAACAATAGTAGAAATAGCTATGGAGACAAACAGATGCTCTGATAATGAATCTAGTGGCTGCTGTTCCAATTATTATTTTTCTTGGTATTCAAACCCAGAGCTGAATCATTCAACCATTAATTTTAGGTTTGCTGAAAGAGATAATATAAAAATCAAAATTTTGTAAAAAAAAAAAGTGAAGCATCTTAAACTTGAATTTTACATCCTGAGACCTAAAGCTTTATATAATTCCTGATGCAGAATTATTCTAGCTCTATTAACCTAAAAAATTAAATGAGAGAGAGAAGAGAGAGAGAGAGAGAGGGAGAAAGAGATTTGTTTATTATAAAGTGTCTTCACTTTTGCTGTTTTATAAATCCCTGATCCCATGAATTCAAAATTCATAGCCATGTAAACTTGTTAAAAAATTAATAGCCAAAGAATACTTTGGGAAATATTCTTTCTTTCCCTTTTTTTTCACCAAATCACTGTTTCCATACCAACAATCAAAAGAGTGAACATTTTAGTGTAATCTTTAAATACTTTCTCTAATTTAAAAAATGGACGTCCATGTATTACACAGAAATCTATCTCTGCACTTAATGACTATGCAGACTACAACAGTAAGTTGTATCCTAACTAGTGCAATCACTTGTTGCCTATACAAAATAAGAGGCTGGGCAACAACATTCATAAGTGTTTCCTTGCACATTGCTGAAGGTTAGACTATATGATTATTATGGTCCTCTACAACTCCATAGTTCCACAATTCAATATGGGTCAACTTTTGGAAACTACTCCTGGTCTAACTGCTTCAGGGTAACTCCTCCATTGCAGGATAATTGATTTTGAGATTGCTGCTCTGGCTACTAATAGAGTTTCAGGAATTTTGGTGTTGCCAAAATTGATTCTCATTGTTGGGTTTGGATATCTTGAGAGTAGAATGGGACAACTTGCTGCAGACAAATTACTGTGGCCAATTCATCATGACTGACTTGTCATGGCCAACTCACTGTGGTCAATTTGCTGTAGGGCAACTCACCATGGCCAACTCACCACAGGAAAACTCGCTGTGGGACAATTTAACAATTCAATTTAAAATAAATAAAAATATTTTATTTTTTGTCATTCACATTTCATTCTGATGCTCCTTTTGCATCCTTTCTTCAATGATTCTATTCCACCATTTCTTTGATATTAGTGTAACTCTTTTCCTGCAGCAAGTTGCCCATGGCAAGTTGGCCATGGTGAGTTGTCCTGCAGAGAGTTGGCTGTGGAGAATTGTCATACACCCTCTTAAGAGGTCTTGCTGGAAGTCCCTTCCCTTTAAGATATACCTTCATCAGATGGCAGACCTTCTTGATAGTGGCCCTCATGTTTTGGAATATGCTTCTCCTGGAAGTACACATAGTACCCCTTCTTACATTCTTCAAAACAGCCAAAGCATTTTTCCCCTTTAATATTTTTTTACATGAATGGAGTGATTGCAAGCATTCCATCCTTGAATCAATGTCTCACTGTCTTTTTTATCTTATTTATGTTTCTACTGTTTTATTATATCCTTCCTGGTGTCTCACAGTTCAGGTGTTCTATCAATATTGTAAACCCAACCAACCCACAAATAAATCTAAAACTTCCACACTAGGAAATTATAAAGATACCCATCCAATTGTGAAGCAATATCATAGTGATGTACATTGGTAGCAATGGCTGGAAGGGCTAGTATATACAATCCATGGTTAAGACACTTAACTAAGGGAATAGTTTTAGAAAGTAAACCTCACATACTGCTTGTCAGTTTATTGTTTTAAATATGAAAAATTTGGCACCATTTTATTGTTATGACATGCTTACTCAAGCTGGCATCCATATATCACTTTTCCACGTCTGTTACTTGTCACACAACTCACTATCAGCAGGACTTACTATTTTTTTACTGCATGATACTTCCTTCAGTGATTTTCACATAGCTAGTTGCTCCCAAACATATCATTGTTACGCTTACGCAACCACACATGCATTAATTTATGATTCATGCCAATCCTGCATACAGAAAAGGAATACAGTTAGGAATTTTTCATTGCATATCTTTTATTTGATTTTTTTATTTTCCCCTCATACAGAGGTTAATACAGGAAGATGAATCTAATCATCTACACATTTAGCTCTCCAGCCTGGATATCTTAAGTTTAAGAAAACGTTTTACATTATTTATCATGTATATATTTGAATATACAATCTTCAGTAGTCCTATAATATCACAGTCCTGGCCAAATGTCTTGTACTACATGTCCTATCATCTTGACATAACAAATAATAAAGTTATTTAATCTGATAAATGTTGGACTGGGAAAGACTGGATTCTAGCATTAACCAGAATTTAATCTACATATTTCAGTTCATTTGTGACCAACTAAATGGTTTAAATCCAAACACATACCATTTGCTATATAATTTTATAGTGACAGCCAAAAATTAAACTTGCTTTTACTTTTAAGATTATACCATTCCCCCCAAAAATCCATTGGTCTTCACATTAGAACACTATACATAAAAGTTTATGCCAACAAATAAAGAAGCCAAATCTTCCAGTTCCTTAAACTCATAAGATTCAAATGTTCTTTAACACAGATTTTATCATTATCAATCACACTTTAAAGTTTATTGAGTAAGATTGTAAATGAAGACTCTTATGTAAATTTCAACACTGTTAAATTTAATAAATAATTTTGGCATGAAAAAAGAACTGAACACCGTGTTAAGTGTTAAGCTTTTTTCTTATGCATGTCGATTTCAGCATTTTAAATTCTTGGATTAGATTCACAAACACAGTTTTCAAGTAAAGTAAAGTGAATACTAGGAACATTGATATTTGCAAGCTTTTTGCTACCAACTGACAAATTTCCAATTTCTTTTTTTTTTAATGTGTGTTCCTATAGTAAGGCTTTATGAAAAAATAATTCTTATAGTTCCAATGTATGAATACTTTTTTTTCTAGCATGAATGGTTTGTAAAATGGGATTGAATAAGAAAGCTTCAATCATCTTACTGGCTGTTAATTTCACTGTCATGGTTTAACTATGACAACATCCATGCATATTGATTAAGATAAAGTGATTTGCCCATGTGGGGATATTTTGCCTTAACTTATATTAGAAGTTTAGTGTGAAATTACACTTGGAAACAAAGCCAAGCATTGTCTACAGAAGTATCAATAGTTACTGGTCCTGGTACCTAAAGATAGCTTCCGTATGCAAAGATAACATGTCTTTAAGTTATTGGTTAATGAGAAACAACCCTAGAAGAAGGTCACTGCTTTCTTCTGCTCCAACCAGTAAGAAGCCATTGTTATGGATGCAAAAGAAATGGAACCAATTTATAAAATATATCAAAATGAATAATACTCATAGCAAAAAATAATACATACATTTCTTGTGAGACATTTCTCAAAGCAAAATCAACATTTCTCAAAGTTGCATCAAAATGAGGTAGTTACATAGAAAAAGATGTTGTATAGGATAACTTTAGATTTTTTTTAAAAAAAAAAGTTATAGCCATATATTTTTTTATCCTAATTTCAATCCCATCACTTTCTCTGTCCTCCTACACCTTGGCATTTTCTTCATTCATAACCCTGTCTGTTCAGTTTTCCCATTGCCATCTACCATGCATTCCTACCATTCCTTTTCTTAAAACCCCGTTTTGTGGAAATTTGCAAATGAAAATTGATACTTTTTTTTTAAAAAAAATCTTGTTCTTCAACTGTATTTTTAAAATAAATAAACAGACTGTAATGTTTATCTTCGCATATGCCCCTCCCCCCAGTTTCAATAGATACCATTCTGGTCAAAATGTAAAAGATATATTTCTCTTTTAGCAAAATTCAGATATATGGGTCACAGAAAGATATGTATACTTGAGCAGGATTTACATATTTCTATTATTATTACCTTCATCATTATTATTGCCTGTTCCTGCAATATTGAGAATGTATGTATAAATTCTATTCACTTCCATGTTCTGGTGAACAGTAACATACCTATTGTTCCTTTGTACATTCTTTTTGCAGCAATAAAAAACTTTCCTACAGAATCCAATGAGCTTAAATTTAGGATATAAACATTCCCCCATCTTGCAATAGCCATCAGCAGCGTGACATTCTTTTTCTGTTTTAATTGTATTTCCAGTTCCTACAAAAACAAAACAAAATGGGTCAGAATTAGCCTTATCCTTATATGCAACAGAATGAATGAGGAAAAAGTAAATACAGTAAGCAATAGGAGAAAGGGCATTTTAAAAAAGGAAGTTACTATAGTCTGAAAGGCCAAATGAAATATTCCTTAAATATTTAATGAGAAATCTGGAAGGAAACAGTTAGTAGTGACTATATTAAGAAAAAGCAAGAAAATCTTTTTAACAATAATTATTGGGAAACAAGATCTATATCATGTTTTCCCAAGACTTGGGCCAATCATTTCCAATTGTCATGCTGTCTCAGTATATTCAGATAGTATCAGTTGGAGAATATTCATCAAGAAGAAAATAATGTAGAATTAAAACCTTATCCCTTCCAGAAGAATTTTACAGCCAAGAAAAACAGAGAATTCTGGGGGTGAACTGTTGGCTCAAAAAATGGCATCATCAAGAACATTTTGGATTACTGGACCATAGTTTATTCTATGTACAAGAAGGACATTTGGTGAGAAGTCGGATGTACTTCACAAGTACTGGGAAGAATGTGGTTGGAAAATGTCTTTTGTGGGTAATCTGATAGTCTTTAAAGTGAATCTGTAGTGAGAAGGGAGAGAAGGAGAAAAGAGGTGAGAAGTTCTGAAAAAAAATGAGATAATTAAGACTGCAAAAAAGAAAAAGAAAAAAATGGGAGAACCTCAGTGAAACTGGCAGGAGTATAAGAAAGGACATTGATAACTGAGAAAATAAGGTTAAGGTTTAAAAAAAATGGAAAGGCCATAAAACAAAAGTAGAACAGCAGGAAATAGCCCAAACTTGAATGTGTAAGGTTTTAATCAAGAAGATTTAGGGTCAGAATAAGTTGAGACTTGCAATAAATGCTAAATTCTCTCTTTCTCTCTCTCTCACACACACCACAAAAATATGCACACACACACAGAGAGAGAGAGACACACACACACAAAGATGGAGGTAGAGAGGGAGGGAGATACACAAAGAGACAGTAAAATGGTGGACAACAGGGAAACGACTGAATTGCTTAATTCTTATTTTGCATCTGTGTGGTTTTGCTCCAATCTTTAAAAAGTGGGAAAAGGAACATGGCTCACCACTTTAGTATTTAAAGGTTCACCTATTTTTCTTTATGGTTGGTTAATTAATTTTTTTTTTACCTGGAGTAAACAAAAAGGCTATGCAGAAGAGCACACATATAAGGTTAAGGATCTTCATAATAAAGCATGTAGGATTCTGATACTGCTAAAAGGGAAAAGATAAGAAAATATTACTGAGCAATGTCCAGGGTTTTTTGCAAGCATTAGCTCCTAAATTAATATATTTTGGTGCATTACTTTTCTATCATATACTTGATATGCAATTATGAATTTGCTTCACCATTTCCTTCCTTTATGTTTGTTTGAGGGCCTTACCTAAGACATATATTACATTTTACCCCAGGCTCAGGTCCTTTTCATATGATTGTGAAGACCATTTTTTTTATATTCTACCACTTCTCAGGGAATACTATTCCAGAAAGCAGGGATGACTATGGAAAAATTATGTGTCTAAGATTTGTTTGATTGGTGGGATTTGGAGCATGCCAACTCTACCAGATCTAATAAACAGGATCTAATACATAAGTGGAGAAAGGTGATCACTCAGATTTAATCTCCAAGCTATTAGAGTTTTATAATTGGTAAACAGCATTTCTGAACTGCACCTGGAAGCCAACTGGTAACATTATAATTATTTGACCGGGTACATTTTATACCAATTCTAACTTATGGTCCTCACAGATACCTCCATCTAGACCAGGAGTAGTCAACCTTTTTATACCTACCGCTCACTTTTGTATCTCTGTTAGTAGTAAAATTTTCTAACCGCCCACCGGTTCCACAGTAATGGTGATTTATAAAGTAGGGAAGTAACTTTACTTTATAAAAGGTATAAAGCAAAGTTATAGAAAGTTAAAGCATATAATAATAATTGCTTACCAAATACTTTATGTCGGACTTTCGCTAAGTTTGGCAGAATAAATCTTTATAAAACAACTTATTGTAGTTAAATCTATCTTTTTATTTATACTTTGCATACATAGAAGCATGAAGTCTGATGAAATTACATTTAATTAATTAAATTATTAATGAGATCCCTGAGACTGATGCTGCAAAACTAAATACTGGATATCTGGCTCAATTTTTGTAAGGAACAAACGAAGGTCTCCTCTTTTGGAAATATTCAGGTGGTTTCTTTCTTTGGTCATAATATGATTAACAGCACTAAAGCCTGATTCCACAAGATATGAGGTAGGGAAACGTATCAATAAACCGAATATCATTTTCCACATATTTGGATATAAGACAGGCATTTTTTTACTTTGCCATAGGTTTTCATATCCACCAATATCGAATTTATGTTTACTTTCTTCATCATATCTAATTTCTAACAGTTCTTCTTGGCAAGTTGTATCAGCCTCTTCAATATTTGCGGTAAAAGGATTTTTCATCCAGTCATACACCTTCAATTTCAAAATATATTCAAATCGTTTTTCCGTGTCCAATTTAAGTTCGTTGAGGTGGCTACTGAATCTGTCAATATCCTCTGGAGTTACATCATCTTTTATAGATGATAATTCAGGAAACTGATGAAATTCTCTCTTCAATAGATTATAACGAAGTAGTTCAAGTTTGTCAATAAATAATGACACAATACTTTGGCAACCTATAAGAATTTTATTAGCTCCTTGAAGCTGCAAATTGACATCATAAAATCTCTTGAAAATATCTGCCAAATAAAAGGCATCATTCTTTACTGTTTTTAACTGTTGACACAGATTGGTCTCGTTATTACTTTCAAAAAATTGTATGACACTATCATATAATGCTACAAAATGAGCCAAAGATGTACCCTTTGACAGCCACTGAACTTCTGTTTGCAAAAGTAACATAATAAAATCTTCATTTTTGTCCTGGCAAAGCTGTCGAAACATTCTATCATTTTTTGCATTGGATTTGATCTTGTTTATGGCTGGAATTATTATAGTTAATGATGAACGGAGACTTGTACTTAGATGTTTTCCTACAAGATGTTATCTGTGCACCACACAATGAATACATAAAACATTTGGCACTTCTTCCTTCAAATAAGTAACAAATCCACAATAGCGACCTACCATTGATGGTGCTCCATGAGTAGCGTATGCAACAATATTATTCAAAGTAACATTATTTTTTGTAAAGTATGATTTCACAGTATTAAATATAGTTAATCCTCTTGTATCTGTAATGAGATTTATTGCGAATAGCATTTCTTCTCGTAATGTATTGTTTTCATCAAAATAACGTACCTATACCATCAATAAAGCATTATTATCTGCAATGGTAGACTCGTCCAATTGCATGGAAAATGCAATTTGGAGAATACTTATCAGGTTTTTTTTAACATTAACTGTCATTTCTTCAATTCATCACTTTACTGTGCTATTGCTTAGGGGCAACGTTTTTAAAATTTCAGGTATATCCTGATGCATTACTGTTGAGATAAATTCTTTTATAGAGGGTATTATTATAGTTTCTCCAATATTATAGCTTTTACCACTTTTTGCAATTAATTGTGAAATGTGATAAGCGGCAATTAATCCATCTTCGTTTGCTGCATGTTGTTTCTTAAATGATGCAACGATTGTTGAACGATTTTGAAATATTTTATATATTTCCTGAAAATATTCAATGGGCTTGTCCTTATCATTTGGGTGCTTTGTAGAAAGATGTTCTCACAATCGACTTGGCTTCATTGCCTCATTGGATAATGTTTTATGACACAATAAACACATTGGATGTTGTTTATTTACAACAGATTCTATGAAACCCATCTTCAGATACTCTGCCAAATAGCCACGAGCGTATTTCTTTTTTTGAGTCATGGACTCACAATATTTTGTTTGAAGCTGTAGGCACATGCTCACTCTCACAAATCTAACTGCGTACTGACCAGTGCGACTGCAAACAAAAGAGCCTGGACTGTGTATTGTCATCTGTGCATGCCTCTCGCGCATTGTGGATTGGGTTTGGGGGGGGGCGCCGGCTACCAGCTCTGCTTGTCTGTTACAGCTGGGTGGTGTGGGGGGAGATGCATGAGCTATTCTGAGATGAGGATCTTTTGTTTGCGGTCACACTATAGCGCCATTTAGTTTCACTTACATAACATGAATTAAACTTATGCGCGAGCGATACAAATAGTATATTTTCAGAAATTTAAATTGTCACGGGGAATTTTATGAAAACCTAATAAAAATGTTTTTAAATAATGCTATGAAATTTTTTTAAAAAGTCAATTAAATTAAAAAAAGGAAAGTGCTTCAGTATTGGACAAAACCCCTACCGCCCACCATGGAAGCTGGAACGCCCACTAGTGGGCGGTAGGGACCACATTGACTACCATTGATCTAGACTACATTGCAGAAGCCTAAATGTGAACTGATTAAGGCATGAGTGATCATTAGAACAGCTTCTCAGTCCAAGAAAGAATTTAACTGACATGACATTTGCAAAGGCTCCTTTTGCTATAACAGCCACTTGTTCTTCAAGCAGAAACTGCAAATCCAAGAGAATCCTCAAATTATATGCCAGATCCATGTGGGGAAGTGCAATGAGCTATCATCTGATGATCTCTGACCTCCCATGCTGGCAAATGACCTTCCTCTTTGGCCTCACGTAGGTGTTAAATAATAGTGGGAAAGCATTATGCCCTGAGGACCACAACAAAAGAGGGGGTCTTGGGCTTGAACTCTCCCCTGCTATCACACCAAATGAAATCAAATACAAAAAAGGAAAAAAAAATATTGCTCACTGACTAGTTGCTTCTTCCCATATGCAATTTTGTGGCCTTTATAACTCTAGAAACATTTGAAGTATCTAACATCTCCCCAAACTTTCCAAAACAATAAAGAAAATGCTTCCCAAATGTTGCTCACTGTGTCACTGGTCCAAATGAATGCATGAAGAGCACCAGCATTTGTTTCTTTGTGTGAGTCACAGCCCCTTTGAGGATTTCCAAACTCTCTCCCAAAGCAAGTTCACAAGTCTCTCTTTTCTATGAAAGAAAAGACATTAGAAGAGAAAGTTAAACCACACCTCAACCATTATGACTACATTTTCACTCTTTTCATTCTCGGCCTTAATCAAAACCTTACACACCATAAGCAATGAAGAAGTGATTAAGTCTCCCTGAATTTTCACCTCCCTCCTTCCTGTTATCCACACAGGAAGTGAACTCTGGTCCTGTCAACTAGGTACCAAAGAGGAAAGGTTGTTCTGTTGCTATGTGACAGCTGCCTTAGAATTTTCCTCAATTATCACTTAGCAGCAGCCATTACAATAGTTCCATAACAGATGAAAGAAAGACAAACAGAGCTATTCTGTCACTCCCTCACTCCATGCTTTATCCACTAATCAGATGGTCTCTTTAAGCAATGTCAGAACTCTGTTCCTATTGGTAAGGCTATTGGGAATAGAGATGGTTGGATTAGCCATAATTTCCTCCCCTCTCTACAACAGTGATGAAAACAACTGATTTTACATAATAGAAGGAATCATCTTTAAGTAAGATCTCTGGGAAAGGTGTCATTTCTCCCATTCCCTCTTCCATTCAAGAACTTTGTTCTTCTATATTTGTGCACAGAATACTTTCAGTTTAAACGTAGAATTTTAATTTTATTCCTGCCTTAATTCATTTCATTTACTTTGAGTTAATTGTTTAGACTTATCAAGGCTGTCTTTATCCTGGTTGTAGAGCATTTCCAATAATCTTTCTTGGATAGTCTGTACAAAGGAAGAAGAACCATCCAAAATATGGTTGAGTATGATCAGTTGATAGAGTAGGAACAGAATATACTGTAGAGGGAATAGCACAGGAGATCCAGGTAATAAGGCAGAAAGTGATAGGGAATGTAAAGAGAAATCAGAAACATTGCATGACAAATAACAATGAATTGACAATATGCAGTTAGGAGGAAAGGGTCAAGTCAAAAAGTTGTGATTGGAGGGAGGGAGAGACATCCTCAAAAAGAGAAAGGTGAGAAGTTTAAAAAACAAAAGACAATGTATGAATAAATGTACAGGTTTAGTGAAATTAAGATGTGATGAAAGAGCACCTTTGCCCAGTTTTGATTGGTGCACTGGGCATCCCTTTTTAGGATGGGAGATCCTATATAATATAACATGGCATTCTACTGGATCTGCCTTTAAGATCACCCAATCAATTCAGAATGCCACAGCCTGCAAGGTAGTAGTATAGTAGTAGAGTAGTAGTAGTAGTAGTAGTAGTAGTAGTAGTAGTAATAATAATAATAATAATAATAATAATAAAGTTGGAAGGGATCTTGGAGGTCATCTAGTCCAACCCCCTGCTCAGGCAGGAAACCCTATACCACTTCAGACAAATGGCTGCCCAGTCTCTTCTTAAAAACTTCCAATGTTGGAGCATTCACCGCTTTTGGAGGCAGGTTGTTCCACTGGTTAATTGTTCTAACTGTCAAAAAGTTTCTCCTTAGTTCTAGATTGCTTCTCTCCTTGATTAGTTTCCATCTGTTGCTCCATGTCCTGCCTTCAGGCGCTTTGGAAAATAGCTTGACTTCCTCTTCTTTGTGGCAGCCCCTGAGATATTGGAACATTGCCACCATGTCACCACTCATCCTTCTCTTCATTAAACTAGACATACCCAATTCCAGCAGCCGTTCCTTATATGCTTTAGCCTCCAGTCCCCTAATCATCTTTGTTGCTCTTCTCTGTACTCTTTCTAGAGTCTCAACTTCTTTTTTACATCGTGGTGACCAAAACTGGATGCAGTATT
This sequence comes from Crotalus tigris, assembly GCF_016545835.1. NCBI lineage: Eukaryota > Metazoa > Chordata > Lepidosauria > Squamata > Viperidae > Crotalus > Crotalus tigris. The sequence goes on from NW_024096502.1 coordinate 584,164, forward strand.
CCAAGTGTGGCCTTACCAAGGTATTGTAAAGTGGTATTAATACTTCACATGATCTTGATTCTATCTCTCTGTTAATGCACAAATTCTATCCCTCTGTTAATGCACAATATAAAGTGGTGTTTTGACTTATGCAGCCTACTATATATGATTTGACTTCATATTATTAACAGGAGCATGTTCTACAAATCCTAGGCAAAGAGAGAAGAATAACCACCTCAACAATGGAACCCGCTCCCAGTTCCCTGGGAGACCTAGACCTAATAACATACCCAGGTTTTGGCAAGACTTCTGAAATATCAAAAGGGATGGAATTAATTTAATCTTGGGGAAAATAATGTTCCATAATGTTGACACCATGGCAGAGAAGGCACTTCTCCTGAGACTCATCAAATATAGGTCCCTAGCTGATGGTACCTGCAGCATGCATTTTCTGCCAGATCTATTGGGGCATACTGATGTAACTAGGGAGAGGCAGGTCCCATTCATGCCATGAATGGCTTTAAACACTAGCACCTTAAATTAGACCCAGAAGCAAATTGGCCACCAGTGCAGTTTGTGGAACTAAGTATAACGTGCTGTTCTAGGAGCTCATATAATTGCTTATACTGCTTTATTCTATAACATTTGAAGTATAGACACTCTTCAAAGGCAGCCCAATGTAGAGGACATTGCAGTGACCAAGATATGAGTGACTGTAAGCAGTGCCTGCCAATATCAGAATAGCAGAATTGGTACACAAGATGAATCTGTACATCTGCCCTCCTAGCACAATTGACATCTGTTCATCATTAAAGATTGTTTAAGAGTGTTGACCTTTACCTTGGTCTCATATATCTCTTAGCTTCCACCTGCTGCATAAGTGATAGATGTGAGTCCAGGAGAACCACCAGGTTATGGACCTTCTGTTTCAGAACAATGCAACAAGTCTATCAATTTCAGCATAAAGGTGGGGGCAAGGCAGAGGTTGTGTGCAGAAAACTACCCCTCCAAAGCCTGTGTGCCCCTCCTCTCTGCATCTATCTCATTCCTTCACATCACCATGGCAATGTGAAAGTACGCAGGCTTGTGCAATGACCTTGCCTGCTTGATATCAGCTAGCTCACACCCACAAGATGTTATTGTCAACTGCTCCCTGTTTTGTGCCTCTGGCTTCTGTATTCTTAAGGATTGGTTAGGTGTTTAACCAATGAAATGCTGTTGCCATGTAGAACTTTTGCTGCTTGTAAAACTGTATATAAACAATAAAACGCTGCATAGGAGCAGCCATATTTGCACCCTGCAATGACTGAGCACTGATTACTACAGTTGGCGACCCGAACAGGGACCTTTGGGAACCCCCTCCGGGGAAGAGCGACAACCAACATACTTACCATCGTCTGGAATAGACCTCTAAATGCACTTTCATCCTACGGGACCCCTCAGTGGTAAGTATGGGTCGCAAATTATCTCAGCACCAGCAGAAGCAACCACAGGAACTCATATTCCTGTTACACGTACAGGCACAGGAACTCAGATTCCTGCTAGAGCCTGAGGCAGACATAAGGAAGCTGACAGCTGAGGTAGGGAAATATTGCCCTTGGAATCCTGAGCATTGGATGCTTAGGCTAAAAGAGAGGGCATACTTTACATCTTGAACCTTGGGCTCCAGTACAGACATCAATAGTATTCAGTGCTGTCAAGCAGTGGAAAAATGTGGCTCAGATGCTTCAGAAGGGCAGCAATTAACTACCAGCCCCCCTTCTGATTACAACCAAGTAAAATTTATTCCTCATAAAAGATCTTTAATTGGATTTCTAGCTCCTTCTGAAGAGGCTAATTCTTTTGCTTCTTCCCAGCCATCATACACCCCCACAAGAAAAATATTAGCAGAACTATCTTGAAGTAGAAAAAAGATAATAAGGGGAATCGTCAGAGTAATTTAAAGACATAAATTAACTCAAAATGTACTCCTCTGCAATATGTTTTGAACAATTGGAATGGTTTGAAACTTCATGTGGCTGTTACGTTTAACCCCATCAGACAATGTCTGGTGGTGCTTTTGTGTTGGTATATGTATGTATGTATGTGTGTGTGGCCACCCAGAACATTATGCTTGGGCTTGGAATGGTGAGAAAAATGGGAGATGATTAAGGGCCCTAAAAACCACTTTTGGTTGGAATCACCTCATGATTTTTCTCGCTTTTTGCAGGACAAGTCATATGTTTAAATAAATGTTTTAACAGTATTTGTGTATATATGTTTGTCTGTGTTGTTCTGTGTTATTTCCAAGACTTGGGAGAGGGTCCAAACCCTCTCTGATAACAACATACAAAAAGGCCTTACTAAGAATACATGGTTTGCCTGGAGAAAGTATGAAATGAAATATTTGTATGTGGAATTGTTTATTCAAACAGTTAGCATGGAACTGAATGAATTAATTTGTTGGTACCTAAGTGGGTGTTAGCCCTCAAACCCCACCCACTCTCTCCCAGGCTGTGAAAGTAATAGTAAGTGTTTGCATGAGAAGAGTTTCATGGAGGATATGTGAAAGAATTTATGGAAAATGCATATGAAGGAGAGAAAATCATTTTTTGGTGGTGAGATTTTTTTTTCCCCTGTTTCTTTCGGCTGGCTGTGTTGCTTTAAGAGCAAGAGACAGAAAGAAGGAGGGGGAGCTGTTCATTTAAAACTTTTTTTTCCTCTGCTTAGAATTGTGATCTGAGAAGGGTGGAGTGAATCTGAAATTTGATACCCACTCTTGCAGTTTCGGCTTATAAATTTTTTACTCCAAAGAGGAAACAGTAATTGTTGGACAATATTTTTTGAGGGAAAAATTGTTGAGTTTAAATTGTTTAATTAGACCTATATATCCAACAACCAAAAGAACTGACTCTGAATTGTTTCGTTTAGATTTATAAATGTTTAACCTATTTATTGGAAATTTGTTTCCATCTGAATGGAATTTGATTAAATTGGAGCACCAAAGATACAATCTAATTGGCTTTTAGACTTACCCCACACCCCATCCCAAAATGTTTTATTTTTTATCCAGGTGGTTGCTGAAATGATAACCTTAGGACGCACATGAGCTTGCTGTCGAAATGGAACTGATTTAATTAATATTGTTTTTCCTATCCCACAATCTGATTTTCAATTTTGTTTTCAAGAATAACTTATCTCTTTAGTGTGTTTTAACTGACTATATAGGCTGTATTTCATATCATTTGCCTAAAGATCTTTGGCTTGCTTGTTTAATGACTTTTCCTTTCCTGTTCACCCACTGTTGTCTCCTTCTCCCTTGCCACAAGCTCCTACTGTTTTTTCAGATGAAGGGTGAATGAGAGGAGCAATTGCTTACAAGGATTCTCATGATGATATCTGGAAAGTGTCCTACACTGCAATGCAATCCTCACCACAACGCTCAGAATTATCTGCTGCTATTTTAGCTTTCCACACCTTTTCTCAACAGCCTTTTAACTTAATCTCTGACTCTCATTATGTGTGCCAACTTATTTTTACTCTTTCAGGTGCTTGCATCACACCCAGGATTGACCCCAATCTTATGACTTTGTTTTTCCCTTTACAGCAGCTGCTACAAGACTGAAAGCATTTATAATTTTATTTCTCATATACACAGTCACTCCTCCCTTACTGGGCCTAATTTTTTTTTATGTCTTTTTATGTCTTTTATGTGGTTTTGCCTCTAATCAATTATGACAAATGGATGTTATCCATGTTCTCTCTTTTTGGCTTCTACATGTTTAGTCCTTGTTTGTAACCCTTCTGCAGTAATTCAAAACTTTACTGACTATAACAGAATTTTATTCAATGGGAGCTTTAACTATAAAGTTAAAGTTTAACTAGCTGGGGGGTCATTGCTTATTATCCACCCCCTGACGCTATTGCTTTGCAATCCCTGCAAACATAACATGGTAGCAATCCCTGCAAACATAACATGTGCAAAAATAGTTAATTGTACTTCTTCAAGTAAAAAACCTCACTGTCATCGCATTGGCTCACCTGTTTTAAACTGCACAGCTTTTAAAGAGATTCCTTTCATTTTGGACATTTTTGGCTACCACAAGGATGGTTTTTTACATGTGGTCAAGAAACTTTTAATTATATTCCTGCTAATATTTGAGAAGCGCAGTATTGCCTCAGCCGGCTGATTCCTGTTTTGCTTTCCAAACAACAAGTTCACTCGAACCGTTCTCCATGTGGGGTCATGCTAGACAGCACTTGTGACTCTGAGACAACCTTACCTAATAAAGCAGAATATGTTGCATTGGCTATATATCTAGTGGGTGTGCCAGGACTTGCTGTTCATGCTCACCTCAACATTAATGCTACTTCTTCAGCTATTTCAGCAATCAACCATGAACTGCAAGATTTGAAAAAGGCTATTTTGCAAAATCGTGCCGCAATTGATTATTTGCTTCTGTGTCAGCATTTGGGTTGTGAAAGTTTTGAGGGAATGTGTTGTTTCAATATTTCTGATAATTCACGAACCATCCAGCACCAGATTAATATTTTACACAATTTGGTCTCTGATTTGAAAATTGATACTTTAGGATCTTGGTGGATGCTGTTTTATGCAATGTATTCCTTTCTTTTTGCAATATATGTATCAGAGCTTTTAACCCCTCTTATGACGATATTTCGTCTAACAAAACAAAAAAGAGTGAGATGTAGAGGTGGGGGCCAGATAGAGGTCGTGTGCAGAAAACTGCCCCTCCAAAGCCTGTGTGCCTCTCCTCTCTGCATCTATCTCATTCCTTCACATCACCATGGCGATGTGAAAGTACGCAGGCTTGTGCAATGACCTTGCCTGCTTGATATCAGCTAGCTCACACCAACAAGATGTTATTGCCAACTGCTCCCTGTTTTGTGACTCTGGCTTCTGTATTCTTAAGGATTGGTTAGGAGTTTAACCAATGAAATGTTATTGCCATGTAGAACTTTTGCTGCTTGTAAAACTGTATATAAACAATAAAATGCTGTGTAGGAGCAGCCATATTTGCACCCTGCAATGACTGAGCACTGATTACTACAACCAAAACTGATGACTTCTTGAAAACAGCATTTATGGGATTCAATCTCATCCAATCCTTTGCTGTTCTCACATTATTAGGTAAAATTCTCTGCATTTAATCAGCCATGGATGTATTTTAAAACATGACTTAAATATAAATATTTTAAATAGAACTGGAAGAAAATATTGCAGATTATCACACTGCTATCTGGATAGGAAGATATTTTTTTCACAAGGCCTGCATTATTGCATACCCATACTTTATGAACGTCTCTTAATCACTGCCTTGAAATAGATCACCTCAGCCTTTCCTTCTGCTCAAAATAAAAGAACTTAGAGGAAGCCTAGGAAAAGAGAGAATGTTTTCTATTTTCTCCAGCACCCTGGTTAATGCAGTCTTTCTCATTTTCAGGAACTTTAAGATGTGTGGATATCAAGTCCCAGAATGCTGATTGGGGAATTCTGGGATTTGTAGTCTACACATGTTAAAGTTGTTGAGGTTGAGCAATGCTGGCTTAATGAACTGAAAATCCATTTTTTTAAAAAAATGTTTAATGACTATAGAATCAGAACAGGCTCTCTACTGCTCAACTTTGGATTGATTTTCTAGTTCTCTGTCAGGTATAAAATACTATCCAAGGTTGAAGAAAAAAACAGCATTATTTGTCCCGTATTTGAAACAAGAGTAGACACTGATTAGGATTAGAGTACAGATTTTTTTTGTGCTATGTCTATTTTTCTTGCACCATTTTATTTTTACTTTTTTTGGTGCACTTAACCACTAAAACAGCTGAAATGTGCTGTATTAAGATGGACCAGCTCTGAATATTTGACTGGAGGGGCAGAAGGGCCTCCATAAATGTTTTTGCTATGCCAGCTAATGCTAGAAGCTAGAGGTGAATAAATTGTAGCCTTCCAAATACACACACACAGATACACACAGAGACAGACACACACAAAGAGAGACAGAGAGAGAGGGCTGAGAGGCATACTACCAAATTTCTCCCAAACACTATAATACTGTAGATGCTCAGTGTTCAATGCAAGAGATTTTTATTTGCATAAAAAAGTGCAGGATAAATCAGCTATAAGCATCACATTGTATTGCAAATGTAGGAAAGAAACTTTGCATTGCAGATTAAGCAAAGAAAAATGAATGAATTTCAATGAATATTCAAACCAGGGAATCCATCATGCTATGATTTTACCTGTATAAAGAGCAAAACATGTTAAAACTTTTCATTTGATATGTCATTTAGAAACATATATATGTGTACATATTAATTCAAGTAAATGAAATATAGAATAAATATGCTCAAATTCATAATTAAAAAAAACTATTGAACAGACCATTCTACCCAAATTTAAATGACTTAAATTATATCAGTGGAGTGTATCTTAATTTCTCTATATTTAAGACAGCTCAGTAAGTTTTTCAGAGATAGTTTATTAATACAAGTAGATAAAAGTGCTATATTTTTTTTCCATTCTTAACCTTTTTGAGTAAAGATCTAGGGAAGAAACTACATCCAAGCTTGTCCCAAAGGTACTTTGTTTCAAAAGGCAATTGGGTTTTATTTTTGTCCTGAATTTGTTGTTGTTAGTTGCAAAGTCGTGTCTGATCCATCGCGACCCCATGGACAACATTCCTCCAGGCATTCCTATCCTCTACCATCTTCTGGAGTCCATTTAAACTCACACCTACTGCTTCAGTGACTATACTCTCCTTGTTTTACCATCAATCTCAACTCAGTCCTTATTGTTGTAATTAAACAGCTGCTATAGGCAAAAAAAACCCAAAACCATGCCACCTCAATTTGTTTACCTCCAGACAGGAGAATCTGTGGTACTCCATATATTGTTGTACTATGATTCCAAGCTTCGTAGCTATTATGGGTACTTGTAAGGAATACTTCCCCTTTATGGATTACTGCCTTGTCGTGGCGAAGGGGCTTGCATAACTCAATGAAGCTATAAGCTATGCCGTGCAGGGCCACCCAAGACGGACAGGTTATAGCAGAGTGTTCTGACAAAATGTGATCCACTGGAGAAGGAAATGGCAAACCACTCCAGTATCTTTGCCATGAAAACCCCATGGACAGTACTAAAAGGAAAAAAGATATGACGCTGGAAGATGAGCCCCTCAGGTCAGAAGGTGTCCAATATGCTACTGGGGAAGAGCAGAGGGCTAGTACTAGTAGCGCCAGAAAGAATGAAGCGACTGGGCCAAAGCCGAAAGGACGCTCAGCTGTGGATATATCTGGTGGTGAAAGGAAAGTCCGATGCTGTAAAGATTTTTTCTCCATAGGAACCTGGAATGTAAGATCCATGAATCAAGGCAAGCTAGACGTAGTCAAAAAAGAGATGACAAGACTGAACATCGACATCTTAGGAATCAGCGAACTAAAATGGACAGGAATGGGTGAATTTAACTCAGATGACCATCAGGTATACTACTGTGGGCAAGAATCCCTCAGAAGAAATGGAGTAGCCTTCATAGTCAATAAAAGAATAGGAAAAGCAATACTGGGATACAATCCCCAAAATGACAGAATGATCTCAATTCGAATCCAAGGCAAACCATTCAATATCACAGTAGTCCAAATCTATGCCCCAACCACTGGTGCTGAAGAGGATGAAATTGACCGGTTCTATGAAGCCCTACAGCACCTTATAGAATTAACACCAAAAAATGATGTCCTTATCATCATGGGGGATTGGAATGCTAAGGTAGGAAGCCAAAAGATAACCGGAATAACAGGCAAGTTTGGCCTTGGAGTACAAAATGAAGCAGGGCACAGGCTAATAGAATTTTGTCAAGAGAATACGATGGTCATAACAAACACTCTTTTCCAACAACCCAAGAGACGGCTCTACACATGGACATCACCAGACGGTCAACATAGAAATCAGATTGACTATGTGCTCTGCAGCCAAAGATGGAGAAGCTCTATACAGTCAGTAAAAACAAGACCAGGAGCTGACTGTGGCTCAGATCATGAGCTTCTCGTTGCAAAATTTAGGCTTAAATTGAAAAAAGTAGGGAAAAGCACTAGGCCACTCAGGTATGAACTAAATCATATTCCTGATGAATATACAGTAGAGGTGACAAATAGATTTAAGGAACTGATCTGATAGACAGAGTGCCTGAAGAACTATGGATGGAAGTTCGCAACATTGTACAAGAGGTAGCAACTAAAACCATCCCAAAGAAAAAGAAATGCAAGAAAGCAAAATGGCTGTCTGAGGAAGCTTTGCAAATAGCTGAGGAAAGAAGGGAAGAGAAAGGCAAAGGAGAAAGAGAAAGATACACCCAATTGAATGCAGAATTCCAGAGAGTAGCTAGAAGAGATAAGAATGCCTTCTTAAATGAACAGTGCAAAGAAATAGAAGAAAACAACAGAATAGGGAGGACCAGAGATCTCTTCAAGAAAATTGGAGATATGAAGGGAACGTTTCATGCAAAGATGGGCATGATAAAGGACCAAAATGGCAGAGACCTAACAGAGGCAGAAGAGATTAAGAAGAGATGGCAAAACTACACAGAAGAACTATACAAGAATGAGCTTAACATCCCAGATAACCACAATGAGATGGTCACTGACCTCGAACCAGACATCCTAGAATGTGAAGTGAAATGGGCCTTAGAAAATCTGAGCAACAACAAAGCTAGTGGAGGTGACAGTATTCCAGCTGAGCTATTCAAAATCTTAAAAGACGATGCAGTAAAAGTGCTACACTCAATTTGCCAGCAAATTTGGAAAACTCAACAGTGGCCACAGGATTGGAAAAGGTCAGTTTACATTCCAATTCCAAAGAAAGGCAATGCCAAAGAATGTTCAAACTATCGCACCATTGCACTCATTTCACATGCTAGTAAAGTTATGCTTAAAATCCTACAAGCTAGACTCCAGCAGTATGTGGATCGAGAACTACCAGAAGTACAGGCAGGATTTCGAAGAGGCAGAGGAACTAGAGATCAAATTGCCAACATACGCTGGATCATGGAGAAAGCTAGGGAGTTCCAGAAAAACATCTACTTCTGCTTCATTGACTATGCTAAAGCCTTTGATTGTGTGGATCACAACAAATTGTGGCAAGTTCTTAAAGAGATGGGAGTACCAGACCATCTCATTTGTCTCTTGAGAAACCTATATGCGGGTCAAGAAGCAACAGTGAGAACCGAACACGGAACCACTGATTGGTTCAAAATTGGAAAAGGAGTCCGGCAAGGCTGTATACTGTCGCCCTGCCTATTTAACTTATATGCAGAGCACATCATGAGAAAGGCAGGGCTAGATGAATCAAAAGTTGGAATTAAGATTGCCGGGAGAAATATCAACAACCTAAGATATGCAGATGATACCACTCTAATGGCAGAAAGTGAAGAGGAACTAAAGAGCCTCTTGATGCGGGTGAAGAAGGAGAGTGCAAAAGTTGGCTTGAAACTCAACATTAAGAAAACCAAAATCATGGCATCCGGCCCTCTCAATTCCTGGCAAATAGATGGGGAAGAAATGGAGGTAGTGACAGATTTTATTTTTCTGGGCTCAAAGATCACCTCAGATGGGGACTGCAGCCAAGAAATTAAAAGACGCTTGCTCCTGGGGAGGAAAGCTATGGCAAATCTAGACAGCATTCTAAAAAGCAGAGACATCACCCTGCCAACAAAAGTGCGTATAGTCCAGGCCATGGTTTTCCCAGTTGCAATGTATGGCTGTGAAAGTTGGACCATAAGAAAGGCTGAGCGCCAAAGAATTGAGGCCTTTGAACTATGGTGCTGGAGAAGACTCCTGCGAGTCCCTTGGACTGCAAGGCGTTCAAACCGGTCAGTCCTAGAAGAGATCAACCCCGACTGCTCTTTAGAAGGCCAGATCCTGAAGTTGAAACTCAAGTACTTTGGCCACCTAATGAGAAGGAAGGATTCACTGGAGAAGAGCCTAATGCTGGGAAAGATTGAGGGCAATAGAAGAAGGGGACGACAGAGAATGAGATGGCTGGATGGAGTCACTGAAGCAGTAGGTGTGAATTTAAATGGACTCCAGAAGATGGTAGAGGACAGGAAGATCTGGAGGAACGTTGTCCATGGGGTCGCGATGGGTCGGACACGACTTCGCAATTAACAACAAAGGAATACTTAAACATATAGCTCTGTATCTCTGAAATTCTTTGCTATACCTTTCTGAACTGTAAGTAGATTTTACTGAGGACTTGAGTAAATGAAAGAAGCAGACAGAGGAAACTGATTATAAAATAAAAATGAAATTACTGGTTTTTTTGCAGCAAACACCATCATTTTTATCACAGCTTCCAATGTCAGTCAGATTTGTTGGGCATCGTAGAAACCTGCACTTGCCACCTGCACGGTCGCAGTCCGCAGCTGTCTTTGGTGTCTTACATGCTAGGGAGAGAGAGAAAGAGAGAGAGAGAGAGAGAGAGAGAGAGGGAGGGAGGGAGGGAGGGAGGGAAGGAAGGAAGGAAGGAAGGAGGGAGAGAAGAAGAGAGGGAGGGAGGGAGGGAGGGAGGAAGAGAGAGAGAGAGAGAGAGAGAGAGAGAGAGAGAGAGAGAGAGATTTGTGTACCCAGGAACCCTCTATCATTCTTCTTGCCATTTGTTGTCATAACAGCACAATTTAGCCAGTAAAGAGGGCCACTCTGAAATCAGATAGCATATACACAGGCTTTGCCCACCATGTTCTGCTGGGTAAATAAAAGGAGAGATAAAAATTTATATATAATAAATGTACTACTAGGATAGAAAAATGTTTTGAATAGAAGCAATCAATACAATATGCTTCAGCAATAAAGTCAAGTTCCAAAGTTCAATCCCAGTAATAAGATCTATCCAAAGTTAAACCCTTTTTGAGTTCAACTGCTCATCTAATATTTTAATAACCCTGTAGGACTAACTAGTGCTGGAGAGAAATTTAATATCCTTCAAATCATGTTCTGATAACTAGAATGACAATTCCTTTTTTTAATGGAAATATCAGAGAAATGGTTTGCCATTGCCATCTTTTTCCAAATTGTTTTTTATTTGTTTGTTTGTTTGTTTTTGAATTTCCAATCAAGCCCAAATTCCTGGCATTCTATAAAGGTCTCTTATTTACACACTAACCAAATCAATCCAATCTCTTTTAGAGCCCAGACAAGATTAGTCAGATGTTACAATTTGCTGAAGTAATTTAATAACAAATATGCTGCAAGTATTTCATTTATCTCTATGAAAAGACCTAGAAATGTTATCCTAGATTTAGAATATTCATTTAAATAAATGCTGTGTTGATCTATTTATTAAAAAATAAAATAAACAGTAAATACTGCAAAATCTGATATCAGAGAGAATGTGTAGGAAAATAATAAATATAAAGTGTACTCTGAATGTCTCCACTGCATTAACATTCTTTGAATAAAAAGAAAATATATCCCACACTATCATAAGAACATGAAAGAGCATCTTCATATTTATGCAGTATTCTTGATTAGTTTGAAATTAAGATATACCTTGCCTATAGCCATTATCAGGGCAAAGAAGAGAATAGCTGAAAAAATGCCAAAAAATTTCATGTTTAGGAAGCTGGATAGATTATTTTGGACAAGCAATGAGAGGCTGAAGAAATGACCAAAACTTCTTGTATTTATAGTGAAAATCTGGATTTTGTCATGCCACAAATAGGTATATGATGTGGTTGTATAGTACTATGTGCAATAGTCTGCATTGAGTGGGAAATGTTTTCCAGACACCTGATGAAATTATCCAGGCAGGTTTTGTAAATTTTGTTAATTGAAATAATTGAGAGAGCAGACCCAGTGTCCAACTCCATTGATAAGGGAACCCCTTGCAACTTTACGTTAATGGAAAGTTTCTTCTTAAGGGGCTTGTGTGTCCCTGTCTTCGGAATACTCCTGCGCGATGCACAGAAATCCACCCTATGTTGGCTAGGGACCCTGGTACCTTTCTGAAGCAATTCTTCAGAAAGGTACCAGGGGTCGAACCTTCTGGCGACCCAAACAGATGGATGCAATGTGGCCTTGCCTCCACACACCATGCAAATGGTGGAGTGGAACTTGCAGTCAGCTCGCTTGTGGCGTTCTCCACACCCGAAGCATTGAAGAGATGCTGGGGCCTTGTCCGGACGGCCCTTCTGCCTCCTTTCAGCTGGCTGGTGAAGTCTGTCCACCTCCTCTTCAGGATCCGCTTCCAATCCTTCTCGAGCATCCTCTTGATGGATGGTAGTTGTATCTGGAGGGTTTCTGGTGAGCTGTAAGGCCTTCACAGCCCCGCCTGCTGCTTCCTCAGCTGCCATCTCTCATAGCACATCTTGGAAGGAGACATCTTCTTTTGCAAAAATCTTCTGTTGTAAGTCTCTGCTCCTCAAACCGCATACGAAGCGATCTCGCAGCCTCTCTTCCAGATCCTTGAACTCACAAGGCCTGGCCGCTTGCCTTAAGGCAGCAATAAAGTCCACAGCAGATTCACTTGGCCTCTGGTCTCTCTGCTCGAACGTGTGCCTCCAAGCAATGATGGATAACTTCAGCTGGAAGTGCTCCTTCAACATCTTTTTCAAGTCAGTATAAGTTAATGGCTCTAGAGGTGCAGGGGCCACCAGATTTTCTGCAATGTCAAAAGCTTCTTGTCCACAGGCACACAAAAGAGTTGCTGCCTTCAGGCCATCTTCTCTTATTATGATTTACTCTGAAGTAGTTCTCCACCTGTGCTACGTAAGAATTCCATCTCTCTGGGTGGGAGACATCGAAATCAGACAAGAGGCCAATCTTCGACATTGTAAACTTTACGATCTTCAACAATCGCTTCCTCTGCAAGCCGTTATTTGGGAAAGGGTCCTTTAACCAAGCTCACCCTCCAGCGATGCTGTACTGGCAGGCTGAGATGCTGATTCAGGCTCCGTTTTTCCCTTCGCCGGACTTCCTGGGTGAGTCCTTAAATCTTTTGTTTCAGCTTGCAAAGTATCCCACCTTCGTCACCAGTGTTGAATCCTTTGTTCACATGCGAATGATGAAGACACATGGTAACTGTTAACTACTCTTTATTCTCCTTCTCCAACAAGTAAGCAAAAACCAAAAGGCACGCAGGCCTTTTTATATGGCCAGAAACCCAGACAGTGTCAACCAATAGGAACAGAGTGTTTTTGTACCTTGCGCATGCGTACAAGGCTGGCGCCACTCTGTCTGGTCCCAGGCAGCTTTTGGAATGCCCGGGACCAATGCAACGTCCCGAGCTTGCTTTTGCAGGCTCAGGACACAACAGTTAGCATTCAGCAAGAAAATAAAGAGAGCCATCCACCAATAAAAGAGACAATTTCATAGCCACCATTCAATAATAGTCCAAAGCTTTTTAATGCCCATTGGAAGCCCTCTTAAACTGAAACAGAAAAAAAAAATGAAATTATCAGTGTGAATTGATAACTGGAAAAGTAATAATTGGTAGAAAAATGAAAGTCATGTTGTAACCACAGAGTTTAATTGAAATTTATTTTACATGATTTGTGATTATAAAAGCCCAGTCCACCACAATACTACTTGGGGAAAAAAATCCAAGAAGAAACTAGCATGATTGCGTAAAGAACTCTCTTATTGTCAAGTTTCAATTGCTAAGATGCCTGCTAACTTCTATTGCTACTCAACTTGCCATAGAAACAGAGGGGAGTAGAAAGCATAGGGAGGAAATGGGATTTTAAGAAGCTGTCCATGGACTATGAGAGTCAACAAGAATGCCAAGGTCACTAATGCAGGTATCTGACAGAGAAGTGGATTGTTCTCATAACAAACCAAAGCTCCATCATTGGACAATGTGAATACTTGTTAGTTGGGGGTTAAGGGAAGCTATTGTTTAACTAGTCATATTTTTATGTGGGAAAACCAGAGCTGGTTTTGCTGCTTCTTCAGTTCCGAGATGTGTATTCAATAAAGCTCTTTTATGGCTTTCAAAGCCTTGAAGATTCCTTTTTTTTAATTCTTTATTCAGACAGTTGACATTGAAAAAAACATTGATAAACTGAAAGACAAAGAGGATAAATATAAAAAAATGGAAAGAACATAGAGCATCAGAATTGGAAGAGTCCTTGGTGGTCTTCTAGTCCAATCCCCTATTCAAGCAGGAGATCCTATACCATTTCAGACAATCTCTTCTTAAAAACCTCTAGTAATGGAGCATCCACAACTTCTAAAGGCAAGCTGTTCCATTGGTTAATTGTTCTCACAATCAGGAAATTTCTCCTTCATTCTGCTTTTCTCCTTGATAGTTTCCATCCATTGCTTCTTATCATGTCTTCTGGTGCTTTGGAAAATAAATTGACCCCCTTCAAATATTGGTACACTGCTGTCATGTCACCCCTAGTCCTTCTTTTTACTAGTCTAGACATACCCAATTCCTGTAAATGTTTTAGCCTCTAGTCCCCTAATAATCTTTGTTGCTTTTTTCAGCAGTTTTTCCAGAGTTTCTATATTTTGTTTATATTGTGGCAACGAAAACTGTATTCAGAGTGAGATCTTACCAAAACATAAAGCACTTCACATGATATTGATTCTGTCCCTTTGTTAATCCAGCCTAGGACTGCATTGGATATTTTAGTGGTTGTAGCACACTACTGGTTCATATGTAAGTGATTGTCCATTTATTTCAATATGTAAAAAAAAAACAAGAAAAAAGTCAAGGAAACAATTGGTCCACTAATGAGAGAAGATGGCAAGGAAGTGATAGAAAGCAGGGAGAATGCTGAGTTGCTTAATTCATTCTTTGCATTTGTCTTCACACAAAAGGAAACAAATAGCCCTACCCACCAAAAACAGAAATGTAAAAGACAAACTAGGAATTTAAATTAAAGTAGGCAAGAAAATGGTAAGAGAACACCTGTCCATACTAATGAGTTTGAATCACCAGGATCAAATGGAGAGTTCTGAAGGAGCTGACAGACATGATCTCGGAACTATTGAACCATATTTTTCAAAGATCCTGGAACATTGGGCAACTTCCAGAGGACTGGAAAAAAGCTGATGTTGTTTACATCTTAAAAAAGAAAAAGAAAAAAAAATAGATCCAGCAAATTACTGACCAATCACCCTGACATCAATAGCTGAGAATGTTATGGCCTCATCAGAGCCTGATTCAGAGGAGAAGGAGGAGGACCATCCGATGAGTATGGCACAACTTTTTTGGAATATTTACAAAGGCCAGGGGCTGAGGACAATGCTATCCCAGGCCCCTTAGGCACTGGGGGAGATGGTCAACTGAATGGAGAGTGGCCTGTCTTCCCAGACACAGAGGAGGATCGGCTGCAGAGAGGCAGTGATGCTAATAGGCAGCAGATCTCTTCTGATGAGAAACAGCTGCCTCCCCCACTCAATCCAAGGGCACAGAGAGTAGAGCAGAGGCAAGCTCAAAGGAGGGCTATGAGGCTACTTGGGAGAAGGTCGCCTTACCCCTCCTCACAAGGAACACCTCGTGTGGGTTGACTTAAGGAGAAGCTGGGGAGTTTGTCTTTGTCAGGAACAATTGTTTGTTTTGGCTTACACTCCCCTGGCTTTGATTTGTTCTCTTGCCCGTAACTTGCTTTTGCCTTGTAGACTTGCTTTGCCCTTTGTACCTGGACTTTGGACCTTGCCCTGTGAGTTTCCACCTTCTCCTTGGACTTCTTTTGTTGTTTACTTGCTTTTGGAAACTGAGGGTGCCTATTTCAGGTTAGTGTGGGGTGGAGCCTTACTAACTGTTATAGGACCACTTGTGGTAGCTAACAGGGCAATAAAGGACTCTATCATAGCCTGCCTCTGCCTAGGCAACCTGGGTCATAAAAAGGAAGAGCCTGGAAAAGATAATGAAGCAGCAAATCTGTGAAACCTAGAGGCAAACAAAGTTATAACCAGAAACCAATATGGGTTTGTCAAAAGAAGATTGTGACAAAAAATCTTATTTCATTCTTGGACAAAGTGACTAAATTAGTGAACCAGCAAAATGCATTAGATATAGTATACTTGGATTTCAGTAAGGCATTTGACAAAATAGATCACAACCTACTTTGTGGGGGTGCAGTGGTTAGAATGCAATATTGCAGGCTAATTCTGCTGACTGCCAGCAGTCCAATTCTCACCTGCTCAAGGTTGAGTCACCCTTCCATCCTTCTGAGGTTGGTAAAATGAGGACCCAGACTATTGGGGGCAATATGCCAACTCTGTAAACTGTTTAAAGAGGGCTGTAAAGCACTGTGAAATGGTATATAAGTCCAAGTGCTATTGCTACTTCTAAAAAATGTGGTAAGCTAAAAAAATGTGGGCTAGGCAACAGCACCATCAGATGGATTTGTAACTGGCTGACAAACCACACTCAATATGCAGTCCTTAATGGAATTACATCTACATGGATACCCTGAGATATCCAGTACTCTTTAACATCTTCCTAAATGATTTAGATGAGGGAATAGAAGGTGAACTCATCTGGTATATAAGTCCAAGTGCTATTGCTATTGCTACTTCTAAAAAATGTGGTAAGCTAAAAAAATGTGAGCTAGGCAACCACCAGATGGATTTGTAACTGGCTGACAAACCACACTCAATATGCAGTCCTTAATGGAATTACATCTACATGGATACCTCGAGATATCTAGTACTCTTTAACATCTTCCTAAATGATTTAGATGAGGGAATAGAAGGTGAACTCATCACATTTGCAGATGACACTAAACTGGCAGGAATAGCTAAAACCATAGAAGATAGGCTCAAGATCCATATGGATCTCAATAGATTTGAACATTGGCCCTATCTAATAAAATAAAATTCAGTGTAGAGAAAAGTTAGGTTTTACACTTAGAAAAGAAAAAAAAAAAACCAAATGTATAAGTAGAGGTTAGGTGAAACCAGGCTCATGAGCAGTAACTGTGAGAGGGATTTTGGAGTCCTACTGGACTATCATTAACTATAAGCCAGCAGTGTGTTGCAAAAAAGCCAATGCAATCCTAGGTTGTAATAACAGAAGGATAAAATCTAGAACATGTGAAGTGTTAGTACTGTTTTATAATGCCTTGGTTTTGGTCACCACAATATAAAAAAGATGTTGAGGCTCAAGAAATTGTGCAGAGAAGAGCAACAAAGAAGATTAGGGGTATGTAGGCAAAAACATATGAAGAATGGTTACAGGAATTATGTATATCTAGTGAAATGAAAAGAAGGACTGGGAGTGATATATCAGTGTTCTAATATTTGAGAGGCTGCCACAAAGAAGAGGGGTTCAACCTATTTTTCAAAGCACTAGAAGGCAAGGCAAGAAACAATGGATGGGAATTAATCAATGACACAACCAATCTAGAACTAAGGAAAAAATTTCCTAATAGTGAGAACAATTAATCAGTGGAACCGCTTGCCTTCAGAAGTTGTGGGTGCTCCCACATTGGACCATTTAAAGAAGAGATTGAACAGCCATTTGTCCAGAATGGAATTGTGTATCCTTCTTGAGCAGGGATTGGACCAGAAGACCTCTAAGGTTCTTCAAACTCTATTAATTCTTCAACATTACAACAAAACCATTGTAATGTAATGTAGTTGTAATGTTGGAATGTATGTAAACATTACATATAACATTGCAACAAAAATGTTGGGGAAAAAACAGAAGTTATTCATATTGTTTTTTTCTGTCTTTTTTCTTAAATTTTTTAATTTATTTGTTTCATCTCTTTATCTTAAATATTAGCTTCTGTTAGCTTGCAGAATAAAATATTTTTTATTCAGGAGCACTTGTGCTATAATAAAGCTAGAACAAAGTAATAAAGCTGGTAATCCTATGACCACTCTTTTTGAGTAAAAAGAAGAAAACCCTAAAAAATCTTATCTCCTGCCTATATAGTATGTGAATTTCAGATTTCAGCTATGGGTCCATAAAATTCCTTGCTCTCTATCTTGTGGGAGACCAAGTTGCTAGCTGCCCATCTGGAAGCTGCTAATCTACAATATCCTTCTTCCACCTACAGTAACCCTTCCAACTATTTGCAACTTTCAAGGCCTTTTCACATTTTTGAACTGAGTGTTCTCTTCCCATACCTAAATCGACAGAAGATTATCCTGACTGAGATTCCCATTGCTCACCTATGCTGCCTCTATTGCCTTTGTTTCAAGTCATAGAGATCACATGACTTTCTACAAAGCAGTGGGTAATAATTGATATTATATACCTTGAAACTCTACTTGAAAGTTGTTGAAACAAAGAGAAAAATACTGTTTAAATATTAATATAGTTCAGGATGATCCAAAACTGTTTTAATCATGATTGGGACATAAGATGAAAGCAACATCATCAAGACATAGGATAGAAAAGTTGTTGCCCGAGCTTCATTTGTGGTTCCGTGTTGAGCAATCAAGTGTCTAAGGATATCTCTGGGAAAAGTGGAACTTGTTTTATAATAATAATAATAGTAGTAAAGTTGGAAGGGACCTTGGAGGTCATCTAGTCCAACCCCCTGCTCAGGCAGGAAACCCTACACCATTTCAGACAAATGGCTGTCCAGACTCTTCTTAAAAAACTTCCAGTGTTGGAGCATTTACTGCTTCTGGAGGTAGGCTGTTCCACTGATTAATTGTTCTCACTGTCAGGAAGTTTCTCCTTACTTCTAGGTTGCTTCTCTCCTTGATTAGTTTCCACCCGAGTGGTTCCCCATACTTATTTGAAGTCTGGACAATCTTTCACAAGCCTTTGAAACTCATGACATTTTGGGGAGAAGTAGAGTGGGAGAAGGAATGCCAAAATAACAAAAAGTGCAAAATCCAATATCGCAAGACAAAGCATTACCAGAGCATGATGCTGTATGTCTTTCATAGGTTGCTGATGCTTTATGCAACTAACAGACAGCCACTATCAGGTAGAAATTGATTGAAGAGTACATATTTTCTTTGTAAAAGAGTCTCTAGTTTATTTATATAGCTACACATCTCAACAGAAGATGACTCTGGATGGGTCAATCAAATAAAACCACACTCCATTAAAGATTATAAAATCATTAAAAATTAAAATATCCAAACCACAAACAGAGAAAAAAAAAATAGCAACCACATACAGTATCACCCACGTTAAATTGTTGCTGGTTGTCTGGGACCTCAACTCTAAACATAAACAAGTTTTGTGGAACTTATTGAATATTAATTACTCTCAGAATCAATCAATTGGACTAGGAAATATCTATGACGAGATAGACAATCTTTAGGTAATTTCAGATACAATTCTGTGGAAACTAATTTTGCTGTTTGAGCTTTACTGCTGCTGTAGTCAAGTTTCTGAAGGGTATAATATTACATAAAAGAGTGAATTAGAGAGGCCAGTGGTATGATCTGATTTAAAGCAGTTTTTGGTATTAGAACACAGAGCCCTTGACACATCAAATAATAAAGGATTAGGATTACCCTAACCCTCTGGATGTTTCCCCCATTACTTCCTCTAGAAACATTTTCTTGCTCTGATCTTCAAACTGATATTTGTTGATTCTGGTTAACTTTCACATGAAACACCATCAGGAAACTCAGGCCTGTAGGCTAGACTACAAGCTTGGAAAGAAAAACCTCAGACGACAGCATTGATAATCCATTCCAGCATTGCTTTTAAAAAAATCAACAATCTTCTTGATATAGTCATCAAGAATGGAGGGAATATTTAGAGTTCTGTGTACTGTATTAGTATTATGTAGAAAAAGACTTATTTCTATGTTTCTAGATATATTGTTGCAAAACTAGAAAATTCTCTGTTTTATTTTTTGATGATAATTACATAAAGATTCCTTGCATAGTTGTTAACTTTCTCTATCCATTTAGCAATGGATAAGTGCTTAAAAATGCCTAATCTAGTCTAAACATCTGGCTAGTTATGCAATCAGCCATAAATAAAAATTAAAAATCAGATATGATTGGAATAAAAAATGCATTGGCTTTCCAAACCCCTCTCACCATTGTACATTTCCCTGATTATTTAATTTTAGTACTGGAAAAAAAATCAGCGGTGCATTTTTCAGATGGTCTGAAACTCAAGCTATCATCATTACATCCTGCTATAAAATTAAAAGATAAGAACATAACATCAAAATGCAATAGTTTATTGTTTATGCATTTTCTGGTCCTGGATTGAAGAAAGGATTTGATTAGGAGTCAGATGCCTATCCTTCTTAGCATTTCCTTTTTTATGTGAGAATATACTGAATCTTTTCCAGTCCCTTGACCACTTATCTTTATTCTGTAACTCTTTAAAACCAGAAAATCACTCTTTAACTCAATCACTTAAAAACAGATCATGATGATGGTGGTGATGATGATGATGATCATGATGATGATCATGATGATGAATTATTAAACTTCTAAGCTATCAAAATCCCAACAATTCTGGGAAGCTTACACCAATCACACCAACAAATTGCAATAAAATCAATAAAAATGGCCAGTGTCACTTATCAGATGGAATAATGTGAGGGGTCTCCTTCTCCTTTGCCTTCACTACTCTTCTGAACAACAAAAGAGTGAGGGCTAGCTGGTCTCAGGAGAAACCTACAGAGTTCTGCTAATAAGATATCAATTCCTCAGCTTTGTTGTAAAACAATATTTTCAATATTTTCATTTATGGACTGATAAATGGATACAAATTGTTCAAAAGAAACAGGTCTACAAAAAGAGGAGGGAGAATTGCACTATATGTAAGAGAATACTACATATCTACAGAAATGCACACGATCAAAGACAAAATCTCCAGAATGCATATGGGTCAATTAAAAGAGAAAAAAAGTGGCATTACCATAGGTATATATTACAGATCACCCAACCAATCAGGAGAAATAGATGAACTCTTTGCCAACCAATTAACAAATGTATGTAGGAAGCATACCACAATAGTAATAGGTGACTTCAACTACCCAGAGAGACAAAAAATCTGCAGTGATTGGTAGATCAAACAGATTTCTAACCAACCTAGCCAACAACTTTGTCATCCAAAGGGTGGAGAAGGGAACTAGACGTAAAGCCATACTGGACTTAATTCTTACTAACAGAGAAGTTATATAGGGAGCTGAAGTTACCGGAACCTGGGGTGAAAGTGACCACATCATATTGGAATTTAATATAACACTAACACTAGCAACAGAAAACAATCCAACAAGGGTCTTAAACTTCAAAAGAGCTGACTTTAACAAACTCAGAGAGAACCTAGGAAAGATCCCATGGATGAAAATCCTAAAGGAGAAAACAACCCAAGAAGCAAAGGAAATCCTGAAAAATGCGATCATAAAAGCCCAGACCAGCACAATACCACTGAAATAGAAAAACAAGAAATTCAAGAAGACGTCAGCATGGCTGCACAAAGATCTCTCTAACAAATTAAAAAACAAAAAGGACAAATACAAAAAATGGAAAGAGGGGCACATAACCAAGGCTGATCATCAGCAGACAGCCACAACATGCAAAGAAGAAGTAAGGAAAGCAAAGGCTTAGAACAAATAAAGACTCACAACAGAAATCAAGGACAACAAAAAAAGTTTCTTCCAACATATTAACAACAAGAAAAAAGTCAAGGAAAGTGTAAACCCACTAAAGAGAGAAGATGGTAAGGAAATTACAAACAACAGGGAGAAAGCAGAGCTGCTTAACTCATACTTTGCATCAGTCTTCATACAAAAAGAAACCATAGCCCAACATACTAAAAACACCCACTACAAAAGACACTAGAAACAAAAGGTAAAACAAGCAAGAAAATGGTAAGAGAACTCCTACATGACCTTGATGAGTATAAATCACCCAGACCTGACAGATTACATCCCAGAGTTCTGAAAGAGCTGGCAGATGGTATCTCAGAACTGCTGCACCACATCTTTCATAAATCCTAGAGCAACAGGGAAATACCTGAAGATTGGAAAAGGACTGATATGGTCCCCATCTTCAAGAAAGGGAAAAAAAAAACAGACCCAGGAAACTACAGACCAATCATTTTAACATCAATACCTGAGAAGATCCTAGAAAAGATAATAAAAAAACAGATCTGCGAACAATTAGAAACAAACAAAGTCATAACTAGTAGCCAGCATGGGTTTGTTAAAAACAGATCATGCCAAACCAATCTTATCTCATTCTTTGATAAAATGACTAAATTAGTAGACCAGAGAAACGCTGTGGACATAGTATACTTAGATTTCAGTAAGGCATTTGACAACGTAGACCACAACCTACTAATTGACAAGCTAGAAAAAGGTGGAATAGACAACATCACCACCAGATGTAGCTGGCTGACAAACTGCACTCAAGGAATAGTCCTCAATGGCACTACATCCACATGGAGAGAAGTAAGGAGTAGGGTACCACAAGGTTCCGTCTTAGGCCCAGTACTCTTCAACATCTTCATAAATGACATAGATGAGGGAATTGAAGGGGAACTCATCAAATTTGCAGATGATACCAAACTGCCAGGAAGACAAACTCAGGATCCAAAAAGATCTTGACAAACTTGAATAATGGGCCCTATCCAACAAAATGAGTTTCAACATGGAGAAAAGCAAAATCCTACACTTAGGCAGGAAAAACCAAAGGCACGAATACAGATTGGATGAAACCCAGTTTAAAAAAAATACCTGTGAGAGGGTCCTTGGAATCTTAGAGGACAATCACTTGACTATGAGCCAGCAGTGTGGGCAGCAATCATAAAAGCTAATACAATCCTGGGTTGTATAAACAGAGGAATAGAATCAAGATCACGTGAAGTACTAGTACTCCCTTACAAAGCCATAGTAAGACCACACCTGGAATACTGCAGCCAATTTTGGTCACCATATCACAAAAAAGATGTTGAGACTTTAGAAAAAATGAGAGAAGAGCAACTAAGATGATCAAAGGACTGGAGGCTAAAACATTCGAAGAATGGCTGCTGGAGCTGGATTTGGCTAGTCTAAAGAAAAAAAGAAATAGGGGATACATAATAGTAGTGTTTCAGTATCTAGAGGCTGCCACAAGGCAGAAGAGGTCACGTTGTTCACCAGAGCACCAGAGGGAAGGACAGAAAACAATGATTGGAAACTGATCAAGGAGAAAAGCAACCTGGATTTAAGGAAAGATTTCCTGACAGTGAGGACAATCAACCAGTGGAACAACCTACCCCCAGAAATTGTGGGCACCCCATCACTGGAGATCTTTAAGAAGAGAATAGACAATCACCTGTCTGGGATGGTGTAGGTTCTCCTGCTTAAGCAGGGGGATGGACTAGAAGACCTCCAAAGTCCCTTCCAGTTTTATTCTATTCAATTTTATAGGCCAACTTAAAGTCAGGTTCCAGAATGACAGTGATTAATGTCATTACTGTCATCAAGTACATGTAGCAATTTCCATATTACTTTTGAAGTCTTTTTGTACAATTCTTCCATTTGTGCTGTTTTTTCTTTGCATCTTTAAAGTTTCCTCATTAGTTTTACTGCACAGGTGCATTACTTAAAAGAATTATTTTTTGGGAGAATAGAACTCTGTATTATTGCTAAACTTGAAAGCATTGGAGTGATACAGTTGGTTTCCAGAGTGTCTATTTCACTTCCCTCCTTTGGTTGTTTGAGCACCTTTCATCATTAAACACTCATCACTTCCCAGTTTTAGCATGTACACAAGCCCTTTTCCAAAACTGATCTGTCTCCTAGTGTATGTTATACACCCCTCTGAAATATGTTCTGCTTTTAAACATATGTCTGTCTATGAGGGAGTTATGCAATAGCAATTCCATGGCCAAGGAATAGGGGAGGTCAGTGGCTAGAATGAAAAACCAATTCAACAACTATCAATGGGTCTGCCTTGAAAGAGCACATATCAGCACTGGGATTTACATTTATCAACATGCATACCACAAAGTGTCTAAATTGGAGGGGCCAGTAGTAAGGTCTGATATAAATCAGCTTGTGGTGCTAGAACATAGAGGCTTTATCAGATCAGATAGTAAAAGGTTAGAGTTACCCTAATTCTAGTATTAGATGTGGCAGATTTTGTACAACTGCAAGGAATATTCCAGGCTCCAGCAAAGAGTTCAAGTCTTAACTCTTGGGTTTCAATAATGACAACCATGGAATCAAAGATAATATAGAGCAATTCCAACCATGCTTATTCAGGAATCAGTTCAAGGCAATGTACCTAGAAGAACAACTTAAAAGAAAATTCTTACTGGACCGTAAGTTTTATTAAACACAGTGGAACATTTCTCTTGTAAATAAGATGCACATTTGTAATAAACAAACTTTTATTTGGTTTAATGTACTATTTAATATCTACCAAGAAAAATAGACATGGAAGTCCAAAACCACAGAAGCATTATGTGAAATCTTGGCCAGTTTAAAGCTAAATCCAACTGCCAGTCTACCTTAATTAATGAATTAATTTTTATCAATATATTAACAATTTTTTTGTATTTTTTTCTTAACTTCAAATAGTGTGCTTCTTAGCTGTCTCTGTCTCTGTCTATCTCTAAAATTAATTTGCTCTATTCTAGGGTTTGAAGACTGTTGAATGGATTAACATATCCTACAATGGATTCTCTAGTCTGAAACACTTATGTAGATTCAGTGTTGCTAAATCAACAATGTTTAGTTAGGTAATCATTATTAATTTACATGTGGCAGATTTGCCAGACAGTGAGAGAATATAGGAAACTAAGACAAACACAATGTCAGAAATCTTAGACATAAAGAGAAAAATTTTACAATGCAAAAATCTATTTGCATTTTGTGATTTTTCTCCAGCTCTTACTCTTCTCTTCCGCTGTCTCTGGGTAATGAAACATCTACTATTTGGATTTTCTTGTCTTTGTTATCAACAATGTTTAAGTCTGGTGTGTTATGTAGTGCCTGTCTGTTTAAAGTTCCCAGAACATTTTAGCTCCTTTGTTTTCTATTACTTCTGTTTTTTCCACCAGCTCTTGCTTGCAGACAAATAATATTTCTTGCAGATCTTCCAATGCACAATTGTTGCTACATTTGTCATGTCGTTGTTTGTAATCAGTCTGTGTGATCTTTTTGCAGCAGCTAACGAGGTCAGCGGTTCTCAACCTGTGGGTCAGGACCCCATTTGGGGTTAAACGACCATTTCACGGGGGTCGCCAAACAACGCAGTCTGCCATTTTTTTTCCTCTTTTCCTTAGCTGTGCTACTCCCTTTTATTCTATTGGCTTTTGAAAGCTAATAGAATAGAATCTCTTGAATAGAGTCTAATTCTATTGGCTTTCAAAAGCCAATAGGAATTGTCCAGGCTGTCTCTGTCCTGCTGAGCCCGCCAAAAGCCCCATTCGGTGCTGCAAGTTGTCTGCAGCAAAGGCGAGGTGTCTGGAAGTTTCCACCCCTCCCTGCTGAGCAACTACTAAAAATGTAAGTAAAAGAGGGCCAGGGGTGGGAGGTGGGAGACTGGCGGGTGCAGGGAGGGTTGCTGGTGCACGTGGTGCCCAGCGGGTGCCTTACCTCCCTTGGGCTGGGCCAGCTGGTGGCCAGCCGGTAGTCGGCCTGCTCCGTCTCTGCTGCTTGCCAGCTATGCCTTGGCCGGCGCAGGGGGTGACACCACCCATGCGTGATGCTCCCGGGCAGGGAAAGTCCTTGACTTATGACCGGTTGGGGGGTTGTGGCATTAAAAAGGTTGAGAACCACTGAACTAGGTGATCCACTGTTTCTTCAGCTTCTTTGCAGAGGTGGGACTTGCTGTCTGTTGCTATCTTTGCAATTCTGACTTTGTATGCATTTATTCTTAAGATTTGGTCTTGCGTAGACTCTTTC
This sequence comes from Crotalus tigris, assembly GCF_016545835.1. Classification (NCBI taxonomy): domain Eukaryota; kingdom Metazoa; phylum Chordata; class Lepidosauria; order Squamata; family Viperidae; genus Crotalus; species Crotalus tigris. The sequence continues at coordinate 609,924 of NW_024096502.1, forward strand.
TTCAATTTTTCTGCTCTTAGTCATTTCCAGATCTTGTTATTATCTGCTTTGCCTTCTATTGGTACAAAATAATGTGCTGTGTTTAAGTGTGTTACGTATGTATTACTACCAATGTTGGTAAAATTTTAAGTTAGGAAAAAAATACTTAATATTAAATGTTGCTTTTATCAATTTAAATTTGGTTTTAGGTACTTTCTTCATTATCTAACTGCCAGTGAGTTTTCAGATTACATTCTAAATCCAAGAGTCATGCTATTTTAGTTATTTGTCACATGTTACTAGCCAATTGCCAGAGACATATTTATATAGTCCTTGAGCAATAGGACAAAAGAGAGTTTACAAGTCACTAACAAGTGACAAAATACATGTTTGTTTCATTATTTAAGATAATGTGGAAATGAATCATGCTATGTATTGCTTTTTGTTAGGCTTTTGTGGCTGTGAGGATTTTAAACACATTTTTTGATCTTTTCTTCTTTCAAGTCATTCCCTTGTTGAGTAGGCAAATAGCTAGACTACCACTCTCTACTTTTGTGGCTATAGACTAAAAATAAGAGAGCAAGCTTCCATTGTTTCCTTTGATAGAAAATTTGAAATACTTTTACTTTTGTTCTGGAAAGAATATTGAAGACATTCAATTGTTTTCCTATCAAAACACCAAAGGTCTGAGTGATCCCAATAAAGATATGTTGTCCTGAAGCAAAAAAAAAATGCCTTTGCTATTTCATATACACCAATTCAACATATCTTGTCCAGGAAATATCTTAGGAAAATGATGAAATACTTTATTAGGTTCCTACGTGGCATGAACAACAGTTCCTTCAACATCTGGAATCATAAACAGCATCAATTGATTTAGCATTTTAGTGTTTATTGATTTAGCATTTTAGTGTTCACCTGTTTTTAAGGCTTGCAAGCTGCTTAGAGTCGCCTCTAGATGAAATGGGTGGTACACAAATCTAATAAATAATAAATAAATAGTTTAGAGTCATTTCTGCTACAAATGCTCATTTTTATTCTTTAATTTACATGAATTAATGGACCCCAACAATTTTAGAGAAGATAATGCATAATGGCTGAGTTCATACAACACACCAAATCCAAAACAATAAGCCATAAGCCATATTATGGCTGTGTGAACACAATTGGAAGAGAATTTGTAACATTTTTTCAGAGCAAAGATAATGCTACAAATGTGAATAAAAACATGTTACTGTTGTTCCTACTGCTATGATTCCCAGCAGATCACTACATTCCATCAAAGAACTATCTGTTATTCTCCCACAATTTTTCTTCTCTTTGTGGTGCTGCCTTTCCCCATCTTATAACCACACTAATACTGTAATATCTCTGATAGACAGTCATGAAGATCTTACTTGTGTGTCTTATTCTCTTTCTCTCATTGTCAAGTAAGATACTTTTCTCTGTGTATGTGTGTCTATGTGTCTGTGTGTCTCTCTCTGTGTGTGAGACAGAGATTACACTACTATAGTTGAGAGAGATGAAATCATAAAAAACTTTATCCACATTCTGATAGTTTTGAATTGCTCTGAACACAAATAACTGCATTTTCTATCTAGAAAATGTTTTTTTTTTCACTTAAGAAAGAACTTTATTTATGATGTTCAGTATTACCTTTCTTGTTTAATTTTCTAGGATTTACCCAAGCCAACAGGAAAAGATGTCCGGATGGTGGTGTGTGCCGATCTTACAAAGAATGTTATAGGGAAGAGACATATTGGGGACGTTGCCCTTGGAACCGTAAGAAGATCTATTGTTGCTTCTGGTAAGTTGGATCCAGCCAAAGAGCAAATATATATTCATTGAACAGTATGTTGATCATTTAATGTAGAAACAATGGTATTCAGATCTCAGTTTATGTTACCATTCTTCTCATGTTTAAAAATTCTTTTAGAAATCAAATTATAATTTATCTACCAGAAAAAAAACTCATTCAGTTTCTGAACTTAGTCCTTTCCTTTCTTCAGTTCTAGAAGCCAAAGCATGATACATTAAAACTCCTCAGGTATTAACCTTTCCAAAATGGCTAGTCCTCCAACAGTAATCTTGGTCAATTTTCTTCTAGTAGAAGTCAAGCAATTGTACACAGAATCAATCAGCCAGTTACAAATCCATCTGGTGGTGATGCTGTCTATCTCCCATTTTTCTAGTTTACCAAGAAGTAGATTGTGGTCTACTTTGTCAAATGTCTTGCTGAAGTCTAAGTATACTATGTCCACAGAATTTTGCTGATCTGCTAATTTAATCACTCTGCCAAAGAATAAAATAAGATTGGTTTGGCATAATCTGTTTTTAACAAACCCATGCGGACCACTAGTTTAAGATAAAATAAGATAAGATAACCTTTATTGTCATGTTTTTACTGTGGGCACAACAACACACATCAAAAATGAAATTTAGTTGCCTGCTCTCAAAGTGAAACACATACATGACACAAACCTAAAACATATTATAGACAACATATACCCACACCCCTACATATACATAACAAATAAATATTAAATACTGTCCATTTTGAATATATAATGGAAGGAGGAAGCTTGAGAGTTCACAAAGTTAATGCTGTATGGAATGAAACTATGGCTGAATCTGGATGTTCTGCTGCGGATACCACGAAGCCTCCTCCCAGAAGGTAACAAGGAAAACAGGCCATGAAGAGGATGTGTAGTGTCCTAGATAGTCTTACAGACCCTGCTCAAGCAGCGCTTCTGTGCTATGTCCTGGATGGGAGGGAGGGGACTGCCAATGATCTTTTTGGCCATTCTCACCACTCTGCACTGCCTTCCTTTCTGAAGTAGTGATGCTTCCAAACCAGACTGTGATGCTGTATGACAGGATGCTCTTGATCATCCCCCTGTAGAAAGTGGTCAGGATAGGGGAAGGAAGATGTGCTTTTCTCATGCAATGCAGAAAATTAGTTATAACTAATTATTTTTTTTCTAGATGTTCACAATCTGCTTTTTGAGTATTTTTTTCCAGTATCTTCCCAAGTATTGATGTTAGGCTGATTGGTCTGTAGTTTTTTGGGTTTGGGTGTTTGTTTGTTTTTTCACTTTTGAAGATGGGAACCACATCAGCTCTTTTCCAATCCTCTGATGGTTCCCTGGTGCTTTTTAAAATTATACTACAATGGTTCTGAGAAGCCCACGCTGATCTCCAAACATATAAATTATATTTTCTTTCTTTCATTACTCTTCAAAATAAATACTGTCATTCCCTGCTAGCTGTGACAGGAAAATAATGATTTTCCTCCAGGAATTCAAATATGAAAATTATTGCTTGCCATTTTTATCCAGTAGCCTGCATAAAAATAATAACTTTGTACATCACTTGTTAAATAGCATTATCTTCTTTTGCATTTTTGTCATGGATACATGCCATAATAATAATAGCATATAAAATATGCTCATAGTTGGATATTGGTTCTTTTGATAGGAGCTTTCATGAAACAATTTAAGCATGAAAGTCAGATACTGACGATTTAAAGTCACAAAACTGAATATTTTGCTCAATATCCAGTTCTGAAATTGCATTTCAGAATTTTGGAAGTTGCAAAGTGTCCCCTAGGTATTTTCTTTCAGTGCACTGGAGTCTCACTTGTGTTTTAAATAAATGAGGAAAAGAAGACCTTGATCCATCCTTTACTATGCCTGTTAATATGTTTGGATTAACATTCACAGTCACATTGAAGACTAGTTAGAAACACTGGTGTACTAATTCTGATGAATTATAAAGTTGCAACGATTGCTTTAACTGACTGAGAGCTAAGGGAATATTCATTCATGTTTCTACATTTTTACATGAGATCACTTAGTACCTCACGGATAAGCTCACTGAAAATTGGTAATCTCACAATGTGTGTTTTTCTGTGCACATGTGCTTGTAAGCATACAAACTTAACATATGAAAATGTTATTAATGGATGTAGGGTAGCTGATTATTACATCTTTCTAGAACATCATTACTTTTCTTAATATTTGATAAAGTGCAAGAAAACAAGCTTGATTTCTAAAGAGGAAAGAATATGCTGTTGCTCTAGTTTCATATGCTTTGGCTTAACTGAAGTAGGGACAGGGTCTAGGGAATCAGACCAAAGTCTCCTTAAAAATTATGGGATTTGCAGAGAGATTTAAAGAAGGAAAGAACAAAGATGATGATATCCAAAAAACACTGGGCCAGTTGGATTTTTGGGATAAAATAATTGTACATTTTCCCCCTGGCTAAGAGCATCCCATATTCTGAGATACCTGACAATAAAGGAAGAAATTATGTTAATGTCTATTATGCAATTTCTTTAATTTGCACTACACAATCCACTTTGCAAAATTGCTTGCTTTGTTGTTTGTTTGATTGATTGATCGATCAAATGTTATCAAGTCATTGTTAAGTCTTAGTGATCACACAGATAGAGTTTCTTGTTTGGGATGTTTTTAAAGCTTCTCAACATATCCTACAATGGTCCTATTTCCTGATTCACTCCCATGCCACTTTGAATCTACTTATATTTTCAACCTAAGCCAAAGTTGGGTAGATGCTGCCAACTAGTGGTGCTACATAAAATTATAAATAAAGCAAGACATCCAAATTCCTGTAAAACCAAGAACATAAATAGGTGAGCTTGGTTATTTTCTGTTCTGCCAAAGTAAAATCAGTTCTTGGAACTGAATTCTATGTTCTTTAATCTCTCCAAATTAGCTATATTGAGGAAATACATTTGAATTGCAAGAATCTTGATTCTTCATTTTTTCAAATCTTCTTAGGGCTGACTGTAGGATGTGATCAAAAAACACCATGGTCACAATGGTGGGATAGCTCAATGAACTTTATTAGTGTTGCTCATAAAAAAACAAGGAGTGTTTGAATCACATCATCACAGCCAGCATCTCTACTTCTTTTAACTATAAGTTGTAAACACTCCTGATAGTTTTATAAATACTGACAATTAATGAAACAGAATGAATTCTGGGCTCTTTATTTTTGTGGAAGACCTTCTCTATGACCCCTGTGGTTGCTTATATTCTTTTCTCATTTGCAAATGGAGAGGGGGAAAGGACTGAAACTCTGTTTCAAATAGTTGAAGGAGGAAAGCACGGGGTTTACCATTTGCCCTACTTCTTCCTGCATTATAAAACTTGATTTCTGCTAGGAGTTTGGAGGCAAGTATTGTAACTCATGCTACTTTTTAGCACATAATTCTTTCCAGTGCTTCCAGACATACCTGATATCAAAATAATGTCACCAGGGATGGAATCAAAAATTTCCATTCTATTTTTATTATGGATTTGGGAGATTTTAAGAATTCAATAATATAATGAGTGCATTTTGCCATACATAGCAAATTTTTGGAAATTTTTACAGAACTGAAAGTATTTTCTAGCACCATGTATAATTTATCTGAAAGAATGGCCAAATTGCCAAAATTATATTTTTGGCTGTATGAGCTGTTAGCCAAGAGAACAGGCTTCCACATGAAGAAGTAATTTCCCCTTCACTGGACTTGTTCAAATAAAAACTAGATAATAACCTGTCATGCAATGCTTGATTGGATCCTGCACTGAGCAGGATTGGGATGCATTGCTTCTAAGGTTCCTTCCACTCCATGACTCTGTGATCTGAATGGATCTTAAACATTACAAAACAATATGACAAATCTTAGCAAAGTCATTAATATTTTGGCATAAATAAATTGGGGTAAACAGGAGCTGGGTTGACAAATCAGCATACAGTACATGGATTAAATTTCATTAAAATGTTACCAAGATAATAGGGGGAGCTTACTAATCTTGATGGCTGTGCAATAATGTTAATTTTAGCCTTTCTTGTCCACCGGAAGGCAGATTCACTTAACAACCATGTTACTAACTTAACAACTGCAGTGATTTACTGAACAAGAAAAATCATAAAACGGGGCAAACAAGATAAATCTATTTACTCTTCTCTTTTCTGAATGTAATATATTACTTATTTCCCAAGTATTCTTCCCACTTTTTCTTCTCTTTTGTATATGTGTCTATGTGAAGATAATGCATTGGAAGAAAAGCTTAAGAAGAGCCCTGCTGAAGATGGTTAGGAATATTTTGCATCTTGCAGTGGATCCTATGTTTCTTATCTTCTGTCCTAGTCCTCTAAGAAATAACTTTTTTGCAGTTCTGTTTCTTTTATTTTAGCAAAATGTATCAAAATATTTCAACAATCACATTATAAAAACAAAGTTAAAAATATTACTTGTATGTGTGTCTTTTTCAAAAGCATGCAAATAATTCAAAACCAGGTTGTTCATTGTTGTCCTCCTAACTGATTCATTTCTTCTGAAATATCATTGATGTATTTTAAACTACTAACAGCGGGAACAATATGTTTGTTATTATTGCTAAATCCTTTGAAAAAAGCTGAACAAATTTTATTGGAGCATACAAGGTTTGTCTGCGCTGTAGTTTTTATAAGTATTTTCCCTTCCAATGCTGTCCTCATGCCCTGAGATTCTAAATATCTATCATCACACTTGACTCCCTAATTTTATAATGATTAAGATTCACATTCTGTAATCAAATTGTTATGTCTCTGTAAATCATGATGGAAACATCGAAATGTCTCAGGGTCTTGTGATCACCTATTGTAGCCTTCTAACAAGCAAAGTCAATAGAGAAGACAGATTTACTTAACAATCATCTTGATGGTTGTTACTAACTTAACAACTGCAGTGATTCACTTAACAACTGTAGCAAAAAAAAACCCTCATAAAATGGGACAAAATTCACTTACCAATTGTCTCCCTTAGCATCAGAAATTTTGGGGTCAATTCTGGTAATAAGTTGAGGACTACTTGAACAAAAAGAGGCACAAACTGAGGGGCCCAGCCTGGATTTGAACCAAGATTTTTTCTTCTAACAATTGGTGACCACAAAGGGACCTTAGACTAACCTGACTGGATGCACTCAGACTGAGTAACTTAACCCAGCCAGCACCAAACCATTTGTATGGAGGATGCTCCACCAGACTCTGCCCATTTTACCACAGATAATAAAGAGAGTTTTGGTTTTAGGCCAAACAGTTGCTTGAATCCAGAGGCTTCCCCATCAGTAAGTACCCCCAAATTCTCTCTGTGTTTTTCCACTGTTGTCCAGAGCCTGTACCCTACATCATTCCCAGCCACACCTATATTCTTGCAAGCCTAAGTCAGGAAGAGACTTGGAAAGCAAGAAAGTTTGACTGCTAGAATCCAGGGATTGCAACAGGGATTGAATGCTTGGATTTACCTGGATAGCTGCCATTTTGCTCTCTGATCTAGTTGGGCAACAGAGGGAGTCCACTAGGGAGTCCTTCCAAATGCAAGGGGAGTGGCAGAGAAAAGGATAAACATAGGGAAGTGCTCTTACTTCACTAGGATGTCTTCCCAGGTGTGCAGGACACTCTAAACTATAAGTGAGACACACGTGTCAATTAGGGCCAATGGGAAATTCTGCATCAGAAGTCTTCCCAGCTTCCCCTTTGGAAGATTGCTTGCTGCCTGGGACAGAAGAAAAATGCTTGTCCAGGAAGGAATAAGAAAAGTACCCATATAGGAAATGGATGAAAATTAGAAACACAGCTAGCAATCTAAATTGGCCAAATGATGGTAATTTCGACTGTGCAATATTAACATCTCTGAGACCACAATTAAAGTCATTATACTTATCCCATAGGTTTTGGTGAGCAGAACTTTGCAATCCCGTGACTACAATCCCCAATCACAACTCATTCCCCAAATTCCCACTTGGATTGTGTAGACTATGGCTAGGGCCAGTTCAGCACCATTCCCACTCAACTGAATACAGATGAATAGGATGGAAAGGCATGGTACCACTTCTACAGAAATGTATTCCCAGTCTAACTTAGTGGCAAGCAGAATATATCTTTACCCATCTCCACTTTTCATCATTAGATATGGTTACTATTATTATTTAGTGTATGATGTGAACATGACAAAGAGAAGTAAACATAAACACAGAATCCACATAATTATATACAAAATGTCTATGGGGATATGACAATAGCCTCATAACCAATTTAGCTTTCTAGGCAATCGCCTCAGGTGTTTCTTCCTGCAGATTTTCTAGGGAACCAGAGAACACACATCATGGACAATGTTGCACAATAAGTTTAATACTTTGAATATCAGCACCACAATCACAACAAGGTTAAATTTTCCACTCCCATTGATACAGGTCAAAGGCACTTCATTCTTTAATGAAGTGACCAAATTAATAGACCAATGAAACCCTGTGGACATAGTATACTTAGATATCAGTAAGGCATTCAACAAAATAGACCACAATCTATTGCTTGGTAAGATAGAAAAGGATGGAATAGACAACATCACCACCAGATGGTTTGTAGTGGACTGACAAACTGTACTCAATGAGTAGTCCTCAATGGTACTACATCTACATGGGGAGAAGTAAGCAGTGGGGTACCACAAGGTCCAGAACTCTTCAATATCTTCATTAATGACTTAGATGAGGGAATAGAAGGGGAACTCATCAAATTTGCAGATGACACTAAACTGGCAGGAATAGCCAACACACCAGAAGACAAACTCAGGATGCAAAAAGATGTTGACAAATTTGAACAATTGGCCCTATCCAACAAAATGAGTTTTAATGCAGAGAAAAACAAAGTTTTACATTTAGGCAGGACAAAATCAAAGATATAAGTACTGTACATATTAAGTGAGACTTGGCTCAAAAACAGTAAGTATGAGAGGGACCTTGGAGTCCTAGTAGATGATTACTTGACTATGAGCCAGCAGTGTACAGTAGCAGCCAAAAAAGCTAATACAATCCTAGGTTGTATAAACAGAGGCATAGAATCAAGATGACACAAAGTCTTAGTACTGCTTTATAAAACCCTAGTGAGACCACACCTGGAATACTGCAACCAATGTTGGTCACTATACTACAAAAAAAGATGTTGAGATCTTGGAAAAAGTTCAGAGAAGAGCAACTAAGATGATCAAAGGCCTGGAGACTAAAACATATGAAGAATGGTTGCAGGACTTGGGTTTGGCTAGTCTAAAGAAAAGAAGAAATAAGGGTGACATGACAGCAGTATTTCAGAATTTGAGGGGCTGCCACAAAGAGGAGGTGGTCAAATTATCATCCAAAGCACCAGAGGGCAGAACAAGAAACAACGATTGGAAACTGATCAAAGAGAGAAGCAACCTGGAATTAAGGAGAAACTATCTAACAGTGAGGACAATTAACCAGTGGAACAGCTTGCCTCCAGAAATCGTGTGCATTCCATCACTTGTCGTTTTTAAGAAGAGATTGGACAGTCACTTGTCTGAGATGGTATAGGTTGTCCTGCTTGGGCAGGGGGCTGGACTAGAAGACCTCCAAAGTCCCTTCCAGCTCTGTTCTGTTCTGTTCTATCCCAGTATCACACCTAATTCTATTCAATTTCGTCCAGACAGAAGAGGACGGTCAAAACTGGGTGGTTGGTAGAAGGATCACTAATGACCAGGCCACAAGAAGGTATCTTGGATCATTCCTCTCTCCAGGCATTCTTGGGGTTAAACTGGGTAGATAGCTGTTTACCATGCTGGCCTACAGGATTCCAATCCTATAGGTGTGTATTGTCCTTATGATGAATGGGGAGGGCATTGTTGTTCAGCATCCTTGACCATAGCTGAACAAGATGCAGCTGTACTGCCCTTTTGAGCCTCATGGCCTTGACAAATAGAAGTGCATAAAATCAAATTGGATTTGGTGATTTGGTAAAATGAATACTTTCAACTAACCCAAAAGCTAAAGCCTTCTCTTAGATGGGAAGATAATTTTCTTTAACTTGAAAATTTGAGCAGGGTAAAAATTATAAGATTTAAGTTCTATAGCAAAAAGTTTTGGTCATTTTGTATAAAACTTAAGTTGTCTGATTTTTTCCTTTTTTTTCCTTTGTATACACCCATGTTCTAGATGTTGTGCATATGTGTATGTATTGTTGAGGCTTTTGTGTCTTTGGTGGAAGAGAGAGTTGATGTAAAATGGTGAGTTGATAGTATTGTTGGTAGTGATGTCCTTGGTTTTCCATATTTGGCTCATGTTCATCATTGCTGTGTGACCTAGTGCAATCTGACATTTTATTTCTGTGCTGCATTCACTGCTTTAAGTTATCTGTGAATTTTTCCATGCATTACACCTGTTTATTGTCAATTTTTATTGTGTAATAACTGCTGAATGTATTCACAGAGTAACATAGGCAGATTTTATTGTATTTTTTTCAAACAGTCCTCCTCAATTTTTTCCTAGGCCTAAATGTCAGCACTAGCTTTCACTTCTTTTATTTTATTCTTTATATTATTTAACTTTATTACTAAATACCAAATCAGTTTGACCCTGAGGTTTCCTCATTACCCTTCCTTACATAATTATTACATAAGATAATTCACCAATTCTGGGATAATAGCAGTAGCTCAATGTTACTTCTAAGCTACAAGGCACTTTGACTGATACAGTTGGCTTTGAGAATTTCCTCATCATCTGCTTCCTGTGGTTCTTGAGCTAATAACTAAATTATTTAACACTAACTTTCTTTTCAGAGCTGGCAGTTTTAGCATTTTCAATCCTAATATTTAATATGCTTAATTATTGACTTCTGATTTTGTGTTTCTACTTTCATGAGGGCCTGTAGCTACACTATGGGGGAAATCATGCGTAGTCCAGAGAAATGGGCCCCACCCTCAAGATAAAGCTTTGGACATGTGGCTGAATGTCCTTTTCTAGTTGTTGCCTCTAATGTATTCTCAACTCACTTCCTACTCATTGCCCATCACTACCTAGGCTCAGTATGTGATTTCTTGAAAGACTTTCTCACTATGTTTTTCTCACTGCAACAATTATTTGTAACTTTTTTTGCTCAGCCTAGTTTTTGGAGGCAGGATAAATGTAACACAGAAATCACTGTGTTGGATTTTTTTTTTTAACCAGATTTCTTTTATCCATTCTTGTGTTCATTTGTTACTCTTAGGGTCCTTTCTCAGAGCAATTCTATTGCAGGCAGGAAAAAGAAAGGAGACGGGCTAGTTGAATGCAGCTGAAATGTGTTTTATCCCCTTTTCTATACCAGTTCTCATTTAGTTGAATAAAAGAATACATGGAAATAATGTGGAATCCTTACACCTAGTTTTGATGATTCAAGTAAACAAGTGTGTTGTTACACCAGTTACATACTTCCCTCAGCCCACAACTATAGTTGTTCCCGAGAAATTTTGAAAAGCCCTATTTAGTTTGGGTCTAAGACTAGTTTGACTGCATAACTAAGTCATATTATTGTGTTGTGTGAAATACAGGAAAATGTCTTTTGTTTCACAGTGAAATCATCTCTCCATGTCTATAACATCCATAGAAGCTGAAACTTCAGTCACATCCCAGGTGAAATAATGTCAGGGGCTTCCTCCCAAAGGGCTTTTTCCACACCAGCTACAGAATGATGGAAAGGTATGTAAGAGAAACGCAGAAAACTAGAGCAGCACCCTTTGCCATTTCCAGCAGGAAGTGAATTTAAAACCAGCACCAGAATGATAGGAGCTAAATCAACAGAGGAAAACAAAGAAACAAAAGCTCCTTTCATAGTGGAAGAGTGGAAGAGTGTTTCAATATCTCAGGGGCTGCCACAAAGAAGAAGGTGTCAAGCTATTTTCCAAGGCACCTGAAGGCAGGACAAGAAGCAACGGGTGGAAACTAAGCAAGGAGAGAAACAACCTAGAACTAAGGAGAAACTTCATGAAAGTTAGAACAATTAACCAGTGGAACAACCTGTCTAAAGAAGTGGTGAATGGTCCAACACTGGAGGTTTTTAAGAAGAGACTGGACAGCCATTTGTCCGAAATGGTATAGGGTTTCCTCCCTGAGCAGGGGGTTGGACTAGATGACCTCCAAGGTCCCTTCCAACTTTACTATTATTATTCTTATTAACCCCTGAATACCTGCAAATCAGATTTTGGTTCAGAAGCAGCAGCAAGATCTCCAGCCTTAGGCACCTGGATATCTTGGGCACCCATTGGGTATGGGCCCAATCCTGAAAGGTTGAAGGCTGGTGAAAGCAATCTAGAAGTTTTAGTATGGAAATCAGTGGGAAGGATCTCCTGTTGGAGCTTTCACTCACTGTGGGTGAGTCAGTATTTGAAATCTGAAGCAGGAGAGGCAGTTCTTCATATAGACAGATGGGCAGTTATCTTTTTTCTTCCCAGTCTTATTACAGGTTACCCTCGAAACTATTTTGTTTGGTGTCAGTACCATGCATGATGTTCCAATCTGATAGAAGAGAGTCATGTAATCAGTTTCCTCCAGAATTCTTTGCAATCACTACTCCACTATGTCACAACAATCTTCCCCCCCCCCAAAAAAAAGGGAGGCTGTCACCAATCAGGAAAGCAAGAATCCAAACCACAGAAAATCAGGCTAAAATATGAAAGAACTCTGAATCTCTGAATTAAAAATTAAAAATGGGAACCTTCCATTCTACCTGATACAGTCTTTAACCTTAACTTCATTACAAAAAATTCCTTTGAGTCAACACAGTAGCAGAAATGAGCCCCTAGTGTGAATGGTTGCAGGTTTCAACATATTTTGCCAGATCATTCTCCAGATTTTTCCACCATACTTTTACTCTGGGCGTGGAATAATTTTCACTATCAGTAGCATACCATTGCCTGTTGTCCTCTTTAACTGTGGTGAATGAAATATACTAAGATGCTACACACTGTGTTTTTATTGGACAGTTTTCCCCAAAAAACTGATAAAAATGAAATAAAGTATGTGGCATACTAGTCATATAATGCTATTAATAAAATCATACTTAATAACCTTTGAATTCTATTGCATAGAGAAAGATTCTGTTGGATGTTGTTTCATTCATCCATAGATTGGTGGATATGTTGCTAAATTAGGAGGTTGAAACATCTTAACACAACTGAGAGAGCCAAGTTTAAGTTTGGAATGTAGTGAAAGAGGGCTGTATTTTGGGCCCTTTTCAGTGTTAATGTGAATTCAATGGTCATTGCACTATGGTCTAAATGTGTGAGGTCCCGAAAGTTATACAAATTCTGGATTAAAAAATGTTAGAGCTTAATATTGTGCAACACTGAAGGAAGCCAATGAAGGAGTTTGTGATGAAATTAAGCATGTGAATACAAAGATTACATGCTCAGAAATAACGATGATATACCAATAGTAACCAGTAAACCTCAAGCTGTCTGATGTAATTAATGTGTGTGAAAGTGTGGAAATATGGAGAAACCAGAAGACCTCAACTGACTTGGAATTTAGCAATCGCAATCCTAAGTAAATAATAAGAATAAATAATAAGACTTCCCTGCTTTTAATCTGCTCTTGAATTAGCACAACAAGGCTACCCCCCTTTTTTCTCCCCTCCCCTGCCCACTTCTCAAATGCATTTTTCCTTTCTTTTTCTTCTTCTTTCACTGGGCAGTATCAAAGGATCATGGAACCGCTTGGTGTGTCTTCCTGAATTCTGTGGATCTCTATCATTTGGTACCTTTGCTGTGTCTTTACATAATGATGCATTTAGTTTTGCATTCTTAGTTACTTTGGGAAGTTTTGCTGGATTGGGAACAACTCTTTGGCTTCGACCTTCCTTCCCCATCCCCAAACTAATGGGTTTTTTCCAAGTTGTGTGCGAATTTAATGCTCAAAATGTGGTGATATCACTGCAATTAGTAATAGATTGACATTGTCACAGCTGCTGAAGTTTGATGAAAAGGAAGCCTGAAAGAAGAAAAAAAGAAGTTGGGAATCATTTTAAAGTAAGTCAGCAGTAATCTGAAACCTACCTTTCCAACAAGAGACATGCACCAACACACATACACACACACACACACTTCCATGGCCAACTCCAAAGTTCATCCTAGCCAAACCAATAAATGAAACACAATTAAGCATTATCATTTAATTTAAACCCATGGAAGGGGACTGTGTGTTGGTGCATGTCTCTTGCTGGAAAAGTAGGTTATAGATCCCAGTAATAAAAATAGTACATATTAGCCACTCTCTTTGTCTCCCTCCCTGGTCCATCCAAATGCTGCTGGCAAAGCCTCTCTGTCACCCCTCCCCTCACCATCTAAACACTGCTGGTGAATGTGACAACGCAGCCCCCCAGTACCTCCTATACCACCACTGCTTTACAACATGATCCTGCAATGACCCCTATGCCCCTTGCCATTGGGCATGTGCCAAAGGTGCACCAGAAGCTAGAGATACCAGAGGCCCATTTAATGCCACAGGGGGCATTGACCATGAAGACTTAGGTTGTGATGCATCAGGCACAATTAGGCACCTCGGAGAGACAGTGGAGAAGTTGTGGCAGTGATATATCACTGGTGGAGGAGCAATCATGGACAAAGGTCATAGTTGGTCAGCCATACTAGAAAGGGCAGGATGATGTGGCTGTGAAGAATTGTATCATTCTGATTTCAAAGAACTGTTAGAAAATAGAAGAAATGCTATGACAACATCATCTATACAGACATCAAAGATGGAAACAATGAGAGAAAAACAAAGACAGTCTGTTGTTAAGTGAGTAACTGCAGTTCTTAAGTTAGTAATAGAGTTTTTAAATGAATCTGGCATCACCATTGACTTTGTTTGTATGAAGGTCACAAAAGGTGCTCACATGACCCTGCAACTGTCATAAATATGAGTCAGTTTCCAAGTGTCTGGATTTTAATCACATGACCATGGGGATGATGCAATGGTAGTAAGTGTGAAACAGTAAGTCACTTTTTTCAGTGCCATTGTAACTTTGAGCAGTCACTAAATGAATTGTTGTAAGTCAAGGAATATCTGTAGTGCTGATGCAGGCTGGTTAATTGAGAAAGCCAAAGAATATTTTTTAAATAACCTCACTATTTGACTCATTGATTATAAAAAGTGTTTTGACTGTGTTAATGACATCAGGCTTAGGAAAGTGCTCAGAAAAATGGGAATCTTGGGATCTCATTGTCTTTAAGAGAAATTTTTATAAAAATCAGGAAGACACAGTACAGATAGAATATGTTGGCTCAAAGTTAGCAAAGGAGTGTGACAAAGCTGTATAAACTCCCCTTGTTTATTCACCTACATACTGACTATAAATTAAGAGAAGTTGGATAGGAAGAAAATTAGAAATGATGTTAAAACTGGAGAAAGATGCATCAATGACTTGTGTTGTGCTGATGACATTACCTTCATAGCTGAAAATGCAAAGGATCTGCAAACTCTAGTAATAAAAGTTAAGGAGCAATGGAAATGGACAACACAAGAATTAATATGCAATTAATCGATTAATGGGAGAGTTCTCTTAAGTTCATTGATCACATGTAATTCATATCCAGACTAAGAATGATAGTAATTAACTACTGCTTACTCTTTTACTGTTAAAATCATCCTTGATTACTTGACTAGTTTGACAATCAATATGAAATTGATAAAATATGCAAGCAAGATATACAAGCAGCTAATAAAGCAGTAAGAAAAAGCACAAAAATCCACTTTAAACACCATGGGGTTAGAAAAAAAATCAGCATTTAACCAGTCGATTAACACTTAAAAGGAAAGATAAAAAGGGAAAAAGAAATATCCAAACATGCAGTTAAAAACAATCCTTGATCATTTTTGATGAACATCAACTGGAAGTGCAACCTCTCTATTCAATGTAATATTTAAGATATTAGTGTATATCTGAATTAATGAAAAAGACCTGCAATAAGCACAAACCTATTTGGGATCCTTATCTGGGTTTAAAAGTAACCTTATATAAAAATTAAAAGTAAAAGTTTTCTTTGCTTAGTCAAGTTTCTCTTGGGAGCGGTGCTCATCTCCATTTCTTAGCTGTGGGAATAAGCATTGTCCAAAGACATTTCTATGGTCATGTGGCCAGCACAACTTTATGCTGAGGTGCTGTTACCTTCCCAATGAAGTGGTATCTACTAATCTACTTGCATTTGCATGTTTTTGAACTGCTAGGTGGGCAGGAGCTGGAGCAAATAATGGGAGCTCACCCCATTGCATAACACTCGGGTCTCAAATCCAAGCTATCAACTTTCTAGCTGACAAGCTCAACTTCTTTAACTGATGAGCCATCGTGCCCCCTACAATGATGGTGGCCATTTGCTATCCTTAAAAGATTCATGACATCCCTCCAAAAGTATAAGTTATAGAGAACCTGTAAATCCTCTCATTTCCCTGGAAAGCGCTTCAGGCCAGTTTGTTTCAATGCATAAATGTTTAGATAGCATTTTGGATAGATAGCACTTTGGATTTATATAAAGGAAGATAACAGAATACATCAATAGCAGGCGGTGATATCAGGTCATTGGCCAGATCTTAAAAACATTCAGGTAATAGATGGAGATGCTACAGATATGAGATAAAATAATAAATTGATCTAAGTGACTTCTCCCCCCTGAACCCAAACAATTATTTTCTTCTGCCCTCCTTTCTACTCTGTTTGCCTGGAAATCCTTTTCCTGTCCATGTCAATGCCTTGCAATGCTTTGCAATGCAAACAATTTCAGGCAAATTATCCCAATCTACATGTGTGGCATCTCTATTAGAGAGTGGTTTTTTTTTTATCATTCACAGCTCTATCACAATCCAAATGTCTTAAAGGGATGGTGCCAAAAGGACAGACATTGGGAATGCAAGATCCTCTTACTAGTTTATACAAAAAGTCAGAATTCCCTGTGAAAAGGAAAAGATGAGACAAGTGAAGGATGAGTAGACATTTACAGTACCTACATTTCTCATTCCAAGATATCACCAAAAATGCAGAATTCTTGTGACTTTAGGGAATTCTTCTTAGAAGAGGAATCAGTTTCTACTAGTCTCCTTGAAATACCCCAATAAATTACAAGTCAAGCCAAGTCTCAACCCTGGGCGGAGTAAAATTGGCTGGTAGGGGTGTATCTATTGAGAGGAAACAATCTGGTTTATCACAAAGGAGACCTTGCTTTGATCTCTCTCTCTCTCTCTTTCTCTCTCTCCACTATTACAGTGGATTCCTGCTTGCTAGGAAATTATCCTAAATTACAATGTCTGGCTCTATTAGTTGTTTTGGATGGAGAAATTTTGAGTGAGAACTATATTGTTTTTTTCACCTAATCCCCAAGAGTCAATTTTTTCTTGAGGGAGTGTGAAAAGTCTGCATTCTCTATTAAAGAAATAATAATAGAAATAGTTGCAATTGCTTCATCTCAGTGACTAATAAAACTACCTCATCCTGCTTTTTGTTTAAAAACCATCCTTTAATAACCATTGAGACACTAGTAGTTCATTATGACTCAAACCTTATTGCTGTCAATAAGAAGGCATAATAAGTAATCCATATAGCATCAGAAGACTAGAATGCAAACTATTTTTAACATACAATATAGTCTGTGGAGAGGCATAGGCGAAGCAGGCCCCCATTCGCTTGGCTTTCCAGAAAAAAGTGAAAACATGGCTTTGCAGCCTTGTGTGAGGAACTCAGAGGAGTACAGAGCAGTGGGACAGGTTAGCACCCTGAAAGTACTTTTAATTAATTTTTAGCAGTGTCTTTATCATCCTTAACACTTTTAGTGCTATTTTTTAACTTTTATATAATGCTTTTATTTTTAAATATTTTATTGTACACCTCCCATGTTTCATGTGTACAGTGGTACGTGGGTCCCTTGCCAGGCTGTGGAAACACTACACTTTTGAAGTTCTCAAAAACTCTTGTTGCTTTCAAGATCTGTTTCATTGGTTGTGGTCCAGCTTCATTTTTTTTCTATTTGGGAACTTTGAGTGGGACCCCCTGAAGCCTAAAAATACTTCCAAAAGGATATGCTCCAATTAGGGACATTAGCTTTTGCTTTTAATTTGTTTTCACTTTCATTAAATAAATAGAAAAATAAAATAAGAAAGAATCAGCATAATAAAAATGTAAACATATAAAGACAAAAGGAAAGAGGAAAACCAGAAAAAAGAAATGAAAACAGACAAAGCAAGAGAGAAAGAGAGAGAGAGAGAGAGATGCAACTTTTATATAATTGACCCCAAGGGAACCATTGGGAACCAGGCCACGCAAGCAGTGGGCGAGTGGGTGAGTGTGCAGAACTCCAAGTGTGCAAATGGAGCTTCACAAACAAGCGTGTCCATTGCTTGCCTTGAACCATCCCCTTCCCTCCCCCTACTGCTGCCACCACTGGTGGTCTGCAAAGCTGCAAAGATTAGGGACCTCTGGATTAGAAGATCTCCAAGGTCCTTTTAAGCCCTATGATTCTACGATTCTATGAACACCATGATAATAGAAGCTGTGAATTCTACCAAGCCAAATAACCTCACACAACTCATTTTCAAATTTTCCAGCCCTTGAACTCATCTTGTGCTTGGATTTCATTTGCAAACTAACTGCCTATTGTAATGTATGCTTATTATTTAGCTTAGGAATTGTGATTGCTAAATTCCAAGTCAGTTGAGGCCTTCTGGTTTCCACACTTTCACACACACATTGCATCAGACAGCTTGAGTTTTACTGGTTACTATTGGTATATCACTGTTATTTCTGAGCATGAAATCCTTATATTCACATGCTTAATTTCCTTACAAACTCCTTCCTTGGCTTCCTTCAGTGTTGCATAATATTAAACTCTAATATTTTTAATGCAGAGTTTGTGTAATTTTCGGGACCTCAGACATTTAGAATGGCTTACCAGTTCAATGACCATTGAATTCTCATTAACACTGAAAAGGGCCCAAAATACAGCACTCTTTCACTACATTCTCAAACATGGTTGCTATTTTCACATCTTGGTTATGTTAATGTACTGTATTTCAGCCTCATAATTGATCAAAGTATCCAATCTATGGATATATGAAACAACTTCCAGCAGAGTCTTTCTGGAAGCAATGAAATTAGAAGCATTAGCTTTATTGTAACTGTGATATGGCAGTTCTACCATAGAACTTGTTTCATTTTCATTGGATTTTTGTAAAAACATTTCAATAAAGAATACAGACTGTAGCTTCTTCGTATATTTCAGTCAACAGGGTTAAAGAGGCAGCAAGTAATAGCATGCCAATGCTAGTTAAAATTACTCCATTTCCAGAGTAAAACTAGGGTGGTAAAGTGAGAAAGGATAGATTGGGCCCTCCAACCATTCGCACTAGTGGATCCTTACTGCTACTATATTTACTCAAAGAGATCCTTTGCAATGCAGTAAATATTATGGACTGAATCTTGCAGAATGGAAAGTTCCCATTTTTAATTTTTAATTCAAAGATTCAGAGTTCTGACAATCTGGGGTTTGGATCCTTGCTTTTCCAACTGATGAAAGCTTCCCCCTTTTAGGAAGATTGTTAAGACATGGTGGGGCAGTGGTTACAAAGAGTTCTGGAGGAAACCAATTACCTGGATCTCTTCTAGTCTGATTGTAACACCATGTATGGTACTAACACCATATAGTATTGTTTTGAGGTCAACCTGTAATGAGAGTGAGTACAAGAGTTATCATTGTATTTCCCATCTTTCTGAACCTCTCTCTGGCTTTTGATATCGTTAATCCTGGCATTTTAGTTTTTTCATGAGATGGGAATGATATCTTTGTCTTATAACTAGGAAATGCTTGGGCTTGAAACTCCTGTTTAAATAGCAGATGGCAACTAGCATGCCAATTATAGCCCTTTCCTGAATCAGAGGTTCCTTCTGCCAGTCAATCATGCTTTTACATACCCAACCAAATAATAACTTTATTGTCACTTTAGATGTACACTAATCAGCATATGTTAAAATGAGATTTCATTACATACAGTTCTCAGAGGGTAACCACCTCCAATATACACTGCATAAACATGACAATAAATAAATGAAGGAAGGAAGAAAGAAAGAAAGAAAGAAAGAAAGAAAGAAAGAAAGAAAGAAAGAAAGAAAGAAAGATTATGCATATACCCCCCACACACACACATTCCAATTTGCACAACCTGGGGCCTATCAATAAAAAAATCAAGTATCCAGTTACATAATTAGGCCCAGGTTGTTCATCAAATGCTGAAGAATGATTGTGTTGAACACCAAACTAAAATCAACAAATAGGACAGTCTAATTCGGATATATACATATACATGGAGAGAAAAACGAATCTTGCGAGTTTACCGGACAGATGGCATAGGGAACAAAGGTATTACAGAATCTGGTAGTCCTACTAGAAATACTTCAAAATCTCCTCCCACAGGGGAGCAACAGAAACAGACCATGAAGTGGGTGTATGGAGTCTCTAACAATGCTTTGAACTCTAAGCACATAGCATTTATAAGCAGTGTCCTGAATAATGGGAAGCGGGCTTCCTATTATCTTCTCAGCTGTCATTACCCCTCTCTGTACAGACTTTCTACCTGAGGCACTGCTACCATCAAACCAAACAATTTCTTAAGATGCTCTCAAATTCCTTGTGTGTTCAATCACACTTGGCCAATAAAGCTATTCCATTCCATTCCATTCTTTAATGTCATACAAGGTCAAGCAGAATGAGAACAGAGAAAAGCATGCATTACTAAGAACAGCAAAGGGACAATAAACACATTTTTATTTGTGAGATCCTCAACAAGTACAAGTTGCTTGTAGACAGTCGTGCAACTGAAAATGAATAAGAAAAATATTGCCACTCACCACCACAAACTGATACAAGCATTTAAAACTAATCCAGATAATCCACCATCAATGTCTTCATGATCTTAAAAATAAAAAATAATCTATCAATGGCTTCATGTTCTTGAAAATGTTCAAATAGTGTTGATAGATTTGAGATTAAAGTTGAACACAACTTCTGAAGGCAAGCAATTCCTCTGATTAATTGTTCTGCCATGAAATGTCTCCTTATTACTATATTGGTTCTCTGCTCAATTACTTTCCATCCATTGGTTCTTGATGTTCCTTCAGGTTCTTTGGAGAATAGATTGACTCCTTCTTTGTGGTAGCCCCTTAGATATTGAAACGCTGATTTCATGTCATACCTAGTTCTTCTTTTCACTACACTAGACAAGCCCAATTCCTGCAATGGTTCTTCATATGTTTTACCTTCCAGCTGCCTAATCATCTTTGTTGCTCTTTTTTCTGCTCTTTCCAGAGTCTCTACATCTTTTTCATACCATGGTGACCAAGACTATATGCAATATTCTACTAATACTTCAAGTGATCTTGATTCTATCTCTTTATTAATGCAACCATCTTTGGCTTTTTTGGTTGCTGCCACACCCTGCTGGCTCATATTTAAGTAGGTCCAGTAGGTCTCCAAGATCTCTCTCACTATTACTGCTCTTGAACAAGGTTCCACCTATTCTATATCTGTGTATTTGGTTATTCATGCCTAAGTGTAAACCTTACTTTTCTCACCATTGAATTTTAATTTGTTAGATAGGGCCCGGTGTTCACACCTGTCAAGATTCATCTGGATCTTGAGTCTATCTTCTGGGGTGTTGGCTATTCCTGCCAGCTTAGTATCATCTGCAAATTTGATGAGTCCCCCTTCTATTCCCTCATCTAAATCATTTAGTAACATTTGAAGAATAATCAGCCTGAAATGGAACTTTGAGAGTACTCTACTGCTTCCTTCCTTCCATGAATATATAGTTCCATTGAGGAGTACAAATTGTTTAGTGCAAATTAACAGCCGGTTACAAATCAGTCTGGTAGTGATGCTGTCTATTTCATATTTTTTAGCTTACCAGGAAGTTGGTTGTGGTCTACTTTGTCAAATGCCTTACTGAAATCCAAGTATACTATGTACAGTGCATTTTGCTGGTTCATTAATTTAGTCACTTTGTCAAAGAATAAAATAAGATTTGTTTGGCATGATCTGTTTTGACAAACCTATGTTGGCTTAGCAATAATATGTTCCTCACTACCACACAATAGGATTTCCAATTCATTTTTCACAAAATCAAATCCATATCTGTTTTTGTCTAGTTTAAATCTTTCTTTCAATTGTAAATATGTAAACCAATGGCAAACATATCTTTCTGATTTCAACTCCTCTTTAGATTTGAGGATAGGGTGACTGTTGTGTCCTGAGCCTGCAAAGGCAGGCTCGGGACATTGCAACGGTCCCGGGCAGCTTGCAAGCTGCCCGGGACCAGACTGGCTGGCGCCAGCGCTTGCACGCATGTGCGAGGCGCGCAGCGTGCAGCACGCCTAAATGTTGCTTTTTGGCCCGGAGATTGTTATTAAGAGAGGCTGAGAGGCTTGCGTGCCTCAGAGTTGTAACGGGGCTACAGAACAACAATAAAGAGGATCCTGAAACTACAAGATGTTTCGTGACTTATTGCCAATAGCTGAGGACTCAACACTGGTGACGAAGGTGGGATGCCTTACAATCAATTGAAGAAATTGTAAGTTTACCCTGGAGTCCTGAAAGCAGCTAGGAAGACGGCGTTAAACTCAGCAACTGCCTGCCAATACAACGTCGTTGGAGGTAAGCTGGCTGATAGACCCTTTCCGTACTACTGCAAAAATGGCAAAGATAGGAAGACTTTCTGAGTTTGATGTTATGCATCCAGAAAGATGGGAGTCTTATGTGGCCAGAGTAGAAAACTATTTCAGAGTAAATCAAGTGAGAGAAGATGGCTTAAAGGCCGCCACCCTGCTGTGTGTTTGTGGTCAAGATGCATTTGAAATTGCTGAAAATTTAGCAGCCCCTGCACCTCTTGAGTCTGTTACATACACAGATTTAAAGAAATTACTAAAAGAACATTTTCAGCCCAAGTTGTCTGTTATTGCATGGAGACATACTTTTGAACAGAGGGATCAACGGGCTGGTGAATCAGCTAAAGAGTACATTGCTGCATTGAGAAGAGCAGCTAAGCCTTGTGAGTTTAAAAACTTAGAAGAAAGGCTGAGAGACAGATTTGTATGTGGGCTGAGTAACAGAGACTTGCAGCAGAGACTTTTTGCTAAAGAAGACATATCGTTCTAAGATGCCTTGAGAGAGGTTACTGCAGAAGAGGCAGCAGGTGGGGCAATCAAGAATATGAGGCCTATCAGAAGTACTCCAGAAGCTGTTTCCGTACACCATGAGGGAGTCCAAGGGAGCTCAGAAGAGGACCCTGATGAAGAGGTAGATCATCTCTACCCAACCAAAGAAGGGAAGCAAAGCCACATAGCAGCTGTGTGTCTGGGCCGTCAGAAGGTACAACCCCAAGAAGAATTGCGCCTGAAAGGTACCAGGGTCCCAGCCAAAACAGGGTGTGTTTCTGTGCTTCACGAAGAGGCATTTATAGGACAGGCACACACAAGCCACTCAAAAAGAAACTGTCACTTAAGGTGAAGTTGCAAGGAGTTCCATTGGTCATGGAACTAGACACTGGGTCTGCACTTTCAATTATTTCCACTCACACATTCAGAAAGATTTGTTCTGGTAGTGGGTTCCAGGCCAAGCTTAGGCCTTCTAATATAGTTCTAACAGACTTTCAAAACTCCAAAGTGTGTGTTAAGGGGGAGGCCACCCTTAACGTACAATATAAGGATTTTGAAGGTCCATTAGATGTATTGATAGTGGGGGGTGAGCGCACGAGTCTTATAGGACTCGATTGGTTTGAGGCCTTGGGAATACAAGTTACAGGGCTCAATAGCTTGCAAACAGTAGGTCTACAGGAAGTCTGCAAAGAATTTGCAGATATTTTCAGCCCACAGCTGGGCACATACAAAGGGCCCCCAGTTTCCTTAAAATTGGACCCCACTGTCACTCCTATCAGAGTAAAAGCAAGGAGAGTACCTTTTGCTTTAAAAGAGAAAATTGATGCTGAATTGGACAAATTGATTCAGCAAGGAGTCTTAGAACCTGTTGACTCCAGTCCTTGGGAAACTCCCATAGTCACGCCTCTTAAGGCTAATGGGGACATTCGCATCTGTGCAGATTACAAATGCACTCTAAATAAGGCATTGCAACAACATGCCTATCCTGTACATGTAGTCAGCCATATTCTGGCTTCCCTCAAGGGGGGGCGTGTTTTTGCAAAGCTAGATTTAGCACAGGCTTATCAACAGACACCTGTTGATGAAGCTGCTGCTGTAGCACAAACCATTGTAACACACAGGGGGGCATTCAACGTCAAAAGGCTACAATTTGGAGTAAATGTGGCTCCTGGAATTTTCCAAAGCGTAATGGAAAATACCTTGAGGAGTATACCTGGGGTTTGCCCCTACTTTGATGATGTCTTAATTGCTGGAGATTCCACTCAAAATTTAGCTGAGAGATTGAGGGCTGTCCTGCTGCGGTTCCGGAAAACAGGCCTCAAACTTAAAAAGGACAAATGTTAAAATTGGGGTGCCTTCTACAGATTTTCTGGAATTCAAAATTGATGCCAATGGGATTCATCCTGCTGAGTCCAAATTAAAAGCTATTATGCAAGCTCCTAGGCCTAAGTCCAAAGCTGAACTACAAGCTTTTCTGGGCCTCTTGAATTTCTACAATTCATTCATTCCTAACAAAGCTAATGTAGCTGAACCCCTTCATAGGCTTCTGTACAAACAGGCAGTGTGGCAGTGGTCACAAGCACATGAAGCAAGCTTCAATAAGGTTAAGGCCTTACTCACATCCAATAATGTGCTTGCACATTTTAATGAAACTCTCCTGTGTGCATCGCTTGTGATGCCTCCCCTTATGGGGTGGGAGCAGTACTTAGCCACCTTAGACCGGATGGAACTCAGGTTCCTGTTGCATACTACTCCAGAACCTTGTCTTCTTCTGAGCGAAACTACGCCCAGAGAGACAGGGAGGCCTTAGCTGTTGCTGCTGGAATTAAAAAATTCCATGATTTTTTATATGGCAGACATTTCATGGTCTACACTGACCATAAGCCTCTGTTGGGGTTGTTTACTACAAACAAACAAACCCCCCATATCATCTCCCCCAGGATGCTGAGATGGTCAATCTTTCTGTCAGCCTATGATTTTTCTTTAATTCACAAAGCTGGCAAAGAAATGGGCCATGCTGATGGCCTCAGTAGATTACCCTTACATGTAGTGGAGGCTGATCCTGCCCCTGCCATCAACATCCTTTCCATTCAGGCGCTGCCTGAGTCACCTTTAAATGCCAGGGATGTGGCTGCTGAATCAGCCACAGATCTCACACTCTCTCGTGCCTTATCCTGGGTTTTGTCTGGATGGCCAGAGAGTTGTCCAGGCACTGAGTTTCAGAGTTTCTGGTTTAAGAGACATGAGTTATCCACTTTTCAAGGTTGTCTGCTGTGGAGCAGCAGAGTTGTCATTCCTACCTCAATGAGGTCTAGGATCTTAGGTTCCCTTCACAAGGGTCATCCTGGCATTGTACGAATGAAGGCGCTTGCACGCAGTCATTTGTGGTGGCCTGGGTTAGACAAGGAAATTGAGGCTAAGGTGCACGCATGCCACCTTTGTCAGTGTTCACGCCCAGAAATGCCCCAGGCTCCTGTGCATAGATGGGAGGAAACACAGTCACCATGGTCTAGGGTGCACATCGATTACGCTGCGCCCTTTCAGGGTCAATTCTTCTTGGTCCTGGTTGATAGCTATTCAAAGTGGCTTGAGGTTGTACTGTCTCTTCCACCACCACCACTGCAAAGACCATTCAGGTACTGAGGGGGATTTTTGCTGCACATGGGCTTCCAGATGATTTGGTGTCTGACAATGGCCCTCAATTCACTTCTTTCAAATTCCAAGCTTTCTTACAGGCCAACATGATTCGTCATGCCACCTCTTCGCCTTTCCACCCTTCACCAACGGTATGGCTGAACGGATGGTCCGCATCACCAAGGATGCTTTAAAGAAACTGACCTATGGGGACTGGCACCACAGATTGGCTGATTTTCTTCTTGCATACTGCACCACACCTTCAACTTCTATGGGGAGAAGCCCAGCTGAACTTCGCTGGGGGCGCAAACTGATTACTAAACTTGACTGGTTGCACCCGGACAGACCGCCGGGTGCAAACATTGCAAGAGAGCTGGCACACAATCAGTCTAGTTGGCCCAGCACTGCTACTGTTCCCAGAAGGGGGCATTCACACAGGGAGGTGGTCAGAGAGGCAAATCCCAATTCTGACATCTCCGGCATAGTTGAGGGGGCAACTGAGTTTTGGGGTAGTACTGAAAACCCAGACAGTCCTACTATGGAACTGGGGAGTGGAGAAAGGCAGCCTCACGATAGGTCCAGTATGGGCCTGGGAGGCTCTACAGAGTTGCCCAACAGTGGCAGTCTTCTAGAGGGGCCAGAGAGCCTGCAACTAGACAGGTCAACCAGGTTATGGAGAGAACAAAGTCCTGGTCTGACGAGCCCGGTGGGCAAGCAAGCAGACCAGGCAATGGGGCACGGTCCATGGGGACCACCAGGGTCCGAGAAAGGGGGCGAACGCATATCATCCCCTGGGCAAAATGTAATTGGAGATTATCAGGGCCTAAGAAGATCACAGAGAGCTAAGAGATCTCCTAAGTACCTTGAAGATTTTGTAACTCTGCTGGCAAAGCAGAAACAGTGAGAGGGTGCTTCTGTGGGAAATTGGAAATATGGGCACTGGGGAATTAATCTCCAGAACAATAGCCCGGCACCATTGAGGCAGGGGTTGGCACACCATGCTTGTGTTGAGGTCGCGTATAACTATTCATGTAGTTGTAGTCTT
Organism: Crotalus tigris; assembly: GCF_016545835.1. Taxonomy (NCBI): domain Eukaryota; kingdom Metazoa; phylum Chordata; class Lepidosauria; order Squamata; family Viperidae; genus Crotalus; species Crotalus tigris. Next base: position 636,583 of record NW_024096502.1, read on the forward strand.
AGCCAGGGGGGGAAGGGATGTTGTGTCCTGAGCCTGCAAAGGCAGGCTCGGGACGTTGCAATGGTCCTGGGCAGTTGTAAGATGCCTGGGACCAAACTGGCTGGCACCAGCGCTCATGCGCATGCGCGAGGCGCGCAGTGTGCCTAAATGTTGCTTTTTAGCCCGGGGATTGTTATTAAGAGAGGCTGAGAGGCTGCGTGCTTCAGAGTTGTAACGGGGCTACAGAACAACAATAAAGAGGCTCCTGAAATTACGAGATGTTTTGTGACTTATTGCCAATAGCTGAGGACTCAACAGTGACCATAATTGAAACATTATTTGACCATAAGTCCACCACTCTGGCATTGCCACCAGTAATTTTCAAAAAAAAAAAAAAAGGTTCCTGGGGAGACACCCAAAAAGGCATCTTCACAAAGAACCTTACTATATATTTATTCCCAACTTTTAGGATGGCACATCTAACAAAGTGATTATGAAAATCAACATTTACTTTTACCTTATCATATCATAAATAGTCATGCCATCCAAATCTTAATTCATGTCCCTATAGCTCAGTGTTTCTCAATTATTTTCTGTCATGCCCCCCTAGGAAGAAGAAAACATTTCGCGCCCCCCCCCGCGCAACTGTAAAAAAAATTTTCTGTACAGAGGATCGATTTCCGAGTCTAAAAGTCACACGGGCGGGTTTGGCCAATCAGGATAGAGCATCATGTCTATCCAATCGGGTCCTTTGCATGTGTCACGTGCGTTGGCGGTCATGTTGTCCTCTGCGTCGGGCTGCTACTGGGGCTGCGCCGAGGTCAAACGAGCCCCCCTTTACGGAGCCTCGCGCCCCCCCTGGGGGGCCCGCCCCACTATTTGAGAAACACTGCTATAGCTCAAGTAACCTCTCACTTTGGAGAGTCACCCACTCTTTTAGCCAGATCAAACAACAGGCATCAAAGTACAATTTGAAAACTGGTAAGTCCAAGCTTGGACTTCCTCTTTCCTTAGCATCTTGCGATAATTTATATCTAATTCTTGGTGTTTTTTTTTCCATTGCCAGAGATGTTCATTTTCCATTATTTAAATGGCATATCAGTTACAAGTTACAATACAAGTATTGTAACTTGTAACTGATATGCCATTTAAATAAGTATTGTAACTTGTAAATTGTAAAGTCTGAAACAGAAAAAGCATATTTGGTAAAACATTCATCTTAATTACAGAGATTCTACTCAATAATGATAATTGCAATTTCTCCTATCTTAATAGATCTTTTTAATATAATTCTAAAGAGGCATAAAGTTATTTTCAAAAAGTTCAGCTTTTGTATTTGTCAATACAACCCCCAGGTATTTCACCTTTTTCTCCACCTTAAAACCTGACTTTTTTATCAATTGAAACTTCTTCAATCTTTCTGCCAAATTGCAGCAAAAAGTTTATAGTCATTATTTAATAATGAAATTGGTCATTTTTTCCCCTCAGGACACCTTGATCCTCCTTTGGTAATAACAAAGTATTAGTTTCTTTTCAGGTTTGAGACATCTTCTCTTCTTGTAATATTCCATTCATTATATTCTTTAGTGGCAGAAGGAGTTGATCCTCAAGCATTTATAATATTGACTTGTAAGACTATCTGGACTGGAGCTTTACCTGGTTAGATTTTTAATAGCTTTTGATATTTCAAAAGTAGTTACTAGATTATTCATAAATTACCTCTGAGCTTGTGGTAAGTGTTGTCTTAGCATATATCCATCTATTTTTTGCATATTGTTTCTGCTTCCTGTAAAGATTAGAGTAAAAATTATGAAAGAACATTTTAATAAGATCATTATCCTTTATTAAATTGTGACCTTCATGGATTTTCTCAATCAATTTCTTTTCTCTTTCCTTTCTTAATTTATATGTCAGCCATCTTCCTGGTTTATTTGCATACTGAATATGTTTTTGTTTCACATAATTCAGTTTAGTTTCTATTTCTTGAACTGTGAACATAGATAAGGTGGTTATTCAGCCACATCTCCTAAGCTTTGCCTTGAAAATGGATCTTATTTCTGTGGATGTTGCCTGCCCTTTGAATAGCCTTGCTACAAGACCTCATAAAAGGTGGACAAGCATAAACAGAAGGGAATTAATCAATCAGAGTAGAGCTGGAAGTGGCCTTGGAAGTCTTCTAGTCCAACCCTCTGCTCAAGCAGGAGATCCTATACCATTTCTAACAAGTTACTGTCCAATCTCTTTTTAAAAACCTTCAGTAATGAAGCACCCACAGCAAGCTGTTCCACTGGTTAGTTGTTCTCACTGTTAGAAAGTTTCTCCTTAATTCCCAATTGCTTCTCTCCTTGATTAATTTCCATACAGTGTTTCTTGTCCTGCCCTCTGGTGCTTTGGAAAATAAGCTGACCCCCTCCTATTTATGGCAGTCCTCAAATGCTGGAATACTGCTATAATCTCCCCCTAGTTCTTTTTTTCTCTAGACTAGCCAAACCCCAATTCTGCAAGCGTTCTTCATATATTTAAGTCTCCAGGCCTTTAGTCATCTTAGTTGTTCTTCTCTGCACTTTTTCCAAAGTCTCAACACCTTTTTTATAATATGGTAACCAAAACTGGATGTAGTATTCCAGATGTGGTCTTACTAAAGCTTTATAAATACTTCGGGTGATTTTGATCCTATGCCTCTGTTTATACAATCAAGGATTTTGTTGTTAGTTGTGAAGTCGTGTCTGACCCATCGCGACCCCATGGACAACGTTCCTCCAGGCCTTCCTATCCTCTACCATCTTCTGGAGTCCATTTAAGTTCATGCCTACTGCTTCAGTGACTCCATCCAGCCACCTTATTCTCTGTTGTTCCCTTCTTTTATTGCCTTCAATCTTTCCCAGCATTAGGCTCTTCTCCAGTGAGTCCTTCCTTCTCATTAGGTGGCCAAAGTACTTGAGTTTCAACTTCAGGATCTGGCCTTCTAAGGAGCAGTCAGGGTTGATCTCCTCTAGGACTGACCAGTTTGATCGCCTTGCAGTCCAAGGGACTTGCAGGAATCTTCTCCAGCACGATAATTCAAAGGCCTCAATTCTTTTGCGCTCAGCCTTTCTTATGGAACCAAGGATTAGATTAGTATTATTATTATTTGCTGCTGTTGCTGCATACTTCTGGTTGATATTTAAGTGATGGATAGCACTCCAAGATCCCTCTTACAGTTACTGTTTTTGAGCCAGATTTCACCTAATCTGCACTTGTACCTTTGGTGTTTCCTGCCTAAGTGTAAAACCTTGCTTTTCTCTACAGTAAATTTCATTTTGCTGGATAGGGGCCATTGTTCAAGTCTGTCAAGATCTGTTTAGATCCTGAGCTTGGCTTTTGGGGTGTTTGCTACCCCACTGCTTAGTTCCTCCATGTAGATATAGTACTATTAAGGACTACTCATTGAGTGTGGCTTATCAGCCTGTTACAAATTCATCTGGTGGTGATGCTGTCTATCCCATATTTTTTAGCTTACCAAAAAGTTGGTTGTGGTCTATTTTGTTAAATGCCTTACTGAAATCCAAATATGCTATGTCCAGTGCATTTTGCTGGTTCATTAATTTAGTCACTTCGTCAAAGAATAAAATAAGATTTGTTTGGTGTGATCTGTTTTGGCAAACCTATGTTGGCCTCTGGTTATAGCTTTGCTTGCTTCTAAGTGTTCACAGATCTGTTGCTTGATTATCTTTTCCAGGATGTTCCCAGATATTGATATCAAGCTGATTGGGCCATAGTTTTCTGGATATGTTTTCTTTCATTTTTTCAAGATAGAAATCACATCAGCTCTTTTCCAATCCTTTGGTAGTTTCCCAGTACTCCAGAATCTTTGAAAGATAGGGTTCAATGGTTCCAAGATCACTTCTGTCAGCTCCTTCAGAACTCTGGGATGTAATCCATCAGGTCTCAGTAAAGAGGGGTGCATAACCAGAGCCACTATCAGCAGACAGCCAGAGCATGCAAAGAAGTAATCAGGAAAGCAAAGGCTCAGTATGTAGAAAGACTCGCAATGGAAATCAAGGACAACAAAAAAAGTTTCTTCCAATATATTTACAACAAGAAAAAAGTCAAGGAAAGTGTAAACCCACTAAAGAGAGAAGATGGTAAGGAAATTACAAACAACAGGAGAAAGCAGAGCTGCTTAACTCAACTTTGCATCAGTCTTCACAGAAAAAGAAACCATAGCCCAACACACCAAAAAAAAAAAAAAAAAAACCCACTGCAAAAGACATATTAGAAACAAAAATCAAAATAAGCAAGAAAATGGTAAGGGAACACCTATCCAATCTTGACGAATACAAATCTCCGAGACCCAACAGATTACATCCCAGAGTTCTGAAAGAGCTGGCAGATGTTATCTTAGAACCATTACACCATATCTTTCACAAATCCTGGAGCAGTGGGGAAGTATCTGAGGATTGGAAAAGGGCTGATGTGGTCCTCATCTTCAAGAAAGGGGGGAAAAAGAACCCAGGAAACTATAGAACAATCAGTTTAACATCAATACCTGGGAAGATACTAGAAAAGATAATCAAAAAACAGAAGCAAAAAAAGTCATAACTAGCAGCCAGCACAGATTTGTTAAAAACAGATCATGCCAAATCAATCTGATCTTTGATAAATTAAACTAGTAGACCAATGAAACGCAGTGGACATAGTATACCTAGTTTTCAGTAAGGCATTTGACAAAGTAGACCACAACCTACTCCTCGGTAAGCTAGAAAAAGGTGAAATAGACAACATCACCACCAGATGGATCTGTAGCTGGCTGGCAAATCATACTCAATGAGTAGTCCTAAATGGCACTACATCCATGTGGAGAGAAGTAAGCAGTGGGGTACCACAAGGATCCGTCTTAGGGCCAGTACTCTTCAATATCTTCATAAATGACTTAGATGAGGGAATTGAAGAGGAACACATCAAATTTTCAGATGACACCAAACTGTCAGAAATAGCAAACACCCCAGAAGACAAACTCAGGATCCAAAAAGACAAACTTGAATAATGGGCCCTATCCAACAAAATGAGTTTTAATGTGGAGAAAAGCAAAGTCCTCCACCTAAGTAGGAAAAACCAAAGGAACAAATACAGAATGGGTGAGACCTGGCTTGGAGGCAGTAACTGTGAGAAGGACTTTGGAGTCCTGGTGGACGATCACTTAACTATGAGCCAGCAGTTGCAGCAGAAACCAAAAAAGCTAATACAATCTTGGGTTATATAAACAGAGGCATAGAATCAAGATCATGCGAATATTAGTACCACTTTATAAAGCCCTAGTAATACCAAACCTCAAATACTGCAGCCAATTTTGGTCACCATATCACAAAATAGATGTTGAGAGACTGGAAAATCATATACTAAGAAATAGCAACCAAAATATTAAAAATAGTATTACCCACATTAATATTAGTTATATAACAATCAAAGGATTTACTAATCCATTAGAAATCTTGCTCACATAATCCACATATTCTCATATTTCCAATTTTCTAACCATTGGTAAAATAAGTCCCATGTCATATAATATTCTGTTTCTTCTTTTTCTTTAATTTTTAACATTAACCTATCAATTTCTGCACATTTCAGTATCTTTTTAATTATATTCTCCTCTGTAGGGGTTTCTTCATTTTTCCAAAATTGTGCATTTACTATCCTAGCTGCTGTTAAAATATGTAAAACTAAATAGTATTACCTTTATTGTAATTTCCTGGTAACATGCCCAGTAAGAATATCTCTGGTTTTAGATCTATATGTTGTTTTGTCATTGCTTCCAATAATACATGAATTTTATTCCAATATTTTTTCGCTTTGAGACATGTCCACCACATATGGCAATACGAACCTGGTATTTGATGGCATTTCCAACATTTAGCATATTTATCTTTATACATATTTGCTAGTCTAGCAGATGGAAGGTGCCATCTGTAGAACATTTTATAAAGATTTTCTTTATACGCTGTTGACATTGTAAGTTTATAGTTTCTGTCCCACAGTTTCTGTCATTTATCTAATTCTATGATATAGCCAAAATTTTTAGCCCATATTATCAGTCTCCTTTACTTGTTCTTCTTCCAATTTAGTACTTAATAAATAATTGTATATCCTTTTAATTAATTTCTCATCTATCCCCATTAGAATCTGATCCAATTCAGTTGGTTATAAAAGCCATATAACTTCCTATCTTTTCCATATCTGGATTGTATCTGTAACTGTGGCCACCATGATAGGTCAATCCCTAGTCTATTAAGTTCTTGTTTAGTTTTAAGTTCCGTAATATATCATTATATCTTATAATTTTTTCCATATTAATTACATACAGATGTATTAACGACTCCATTGTTGATAACTAGACTGGTATTTTCAAATAATGTTGTTCTTTGATTTTTGTCCATATAGCAGTAATGCATTCCTAATATAATGTCATTGAAAGTAGCTATGTTTATCACTCTTCCCATACCACAAAAACATGTGCCATCCCAATTAAAGATCATGAGCCTCCAGTGTCAACAATCTTATGGTCCTCAGATTAATCCATTCTTTCACCCACGTGAGTACCGATGCTTGATAATATAGCTCCCAATCCGGAAGGCCAAAGCCCCATCTATTTTTGGCATCTTGTAACATTTTTACATTTATTCTTGCTTTTTTACCTTGCCATATAAATTTTAATATCATTTTAATTCTTCAAAGTATTTTTCCCTATTGGAATTGACTGAAACAGGTACAATAATCTTGGCAAAATATTCTTCTTAATTGTAGCTATTCTACACAACAAGGACAGTTATAGGTTTTTCCAATTTTCCAAATCTACTTTAATTTGCGCTTTCAATTTATCATAGCTATCTTCTTTGATAATTACATATCTTGCTGTTAATTGAACTCCTAGATATTTAACTTTCTTTGCGATCTGCATTTCCATCATCTTAGCAAATTCTCTTTTCTGTTTGCCTGTAAAGTTTTTAACTAATATTTTAGTTTTCTCTTTGTTTATTTTCAGTCCTGCAATTGCAACTTCCACTATCTTATCTAATATTTCTATTTAACACATCTAGAATTAATATAAATAACAATGGCGATAGAGGACATCCTTGCCTTGTAGCCTTAGTTATATTAAAGTTTTTTGTTAAGTCCCCATTTATAATCACCTTAGCTGTTTATGGTATATTGCCTTAATCATATTAATAAATTAATAATAATAATAAAGTTGGAAAGGACCTTGGAGGTCATCTAGTCCAACCACCTGCTCAGGCAGAAAACCCTATACCATTTCAGACAAATGGCTGTCCAGTCTCTTCTTAAAAATTTCCAGTGTTGGAGCATTCACCGCTTCTGGAGGCAAGTTGTTCCACTGGTTAATTGTTCTAACTGTCAGGAAGTTTCTCCTTAGTTCTAGGTTGCTTCTCTCCTTGATTAGTTTCCAATTTCTCTTCAAAGTCTATATACTTTAATTGTAAAAATATAAACTGCCAATTCACATTGTCAAATGCCTTCTGTGCATCAAGGAAGATCAGTGCCATTTGCTTTCCAGGGTGCATCTCATAGTATTCAATGTATTCAAGATCATCCACATATTATTTTTAATTTGCCTCTTAGGTAGAAATCCATTCTGACCTATGTATATAAACTCATTTAGTCTCTCTGCTATTATTGAAGCATAGATTTTATAATCTATATTTAACATTGATATTGGCCTATAGTTTTTATTTGTAATAAATTAGAATCTTCTTTGGGTATCAGTGTTATGTTCGCTTCTGTCCATGTTTTAGGTATCTTTGCTTCAGATAATGCTTCATTATAGACTTCGAGCATAGATGGGCCTAATGTGTCTTGTGTTTATATTATAAAATTGTGCCGGTACGCTATCTGGCCCAGGTGTTTTGTTATTTTTTTGTCTCCTAATTGCTTCTGTTAGCTCCATCGTTGTTATTCTTTCATTCAGCATGGTCTTCATTTCTTCAGACACTTTTGGCAATTTAGCTTTTTCCAGGTATTGTTTTATTTTATCTTTTGATATTTTCTCTTGGCTATATAATTTTTCATACAATTCCTTTATTATTATTTTCTTAGCTTCATTTTGGTATTGAATAGTACCAGTCTCATCTCTCAATCTTTGTATCAGCTTCTTTTCTTTCTCTTTTTTAAGTCTGTATGCAAGACATCTTCATGACTTATTTGCATTTTCAAAAAAATTCTGTTTTGCTGCTTTAATTTTTTGTGCCATTTCCTCTTTCTCTAATACATTTAATTTATGTTTTACTAATTCCATTTGATTTTTTTAAGATTTGATTTTTGCGGTTCTCTGTGTAATTCTAGTTCAAATCTTTTACATTTTTCTTCCAACCCCTTTTGTTTTTGCTTTTTCTCCTTGTTTATCCTTCCTATATAAGAGATGGCTAAACCTCTAAAGTAGGCTTTGGCAGTGTCCCATACATTCTATAAGGATGTTTCTCCATTTTTATTCTCTTTAAAAAAGAGATCGATTTCTTTCTCCATTCTTTGTATAAACTCCTTGTCTTTTAATATAATAATAATAACAGCAAAAACACAACAACAACAACAACAACAACAACAATAACAGTAAAGTTGGGAGGGACCTTGGAGGTCATCTGGTCCAACCCCTTGCTCAGACAGGAAACCCTATACCAGTAGTTCTCAACCTTTCTAATGCCATGACCCCTTAATACAGTTCCTCATGTTGTGGTGACCCCCAACCATAAAATTATTTTAGTTGCTATTTCATAACTGTAATTTTGCTACTGTTATGAATCATAATGTAAATATCTGATATGCAGGGTGTATTTTCATTGTTACGAATTGAACATAATTAAAGCATAGTGATTAATCACAAAAACAATATAGCAATGCTCGCTGGAGAAGCTTACTCTTCCTTGCTCAAAAATGTTGGGAGGGAGGGAAGGGGAAGGAAGGAAGGAAGATTGAAGGGGAAAGGAAGGAGATGGAGAAGGAAGGAGATTGAAGGGGAAAGGAAGGAAGGAAGGAAGAAGGAGAGAGATTGAAGGGGAAGGGATGGAGATGGAGATGGAAGGAAGGAAGATTGAAGGGGAAAGGAAGGAGATGGAGAAGGAAGGAGATTGAAGGGGGAAGGAAGGAAGGAAGGAAGGAAGGAAGGAAGGAAGGAAGGAAGAAGAGAGAGATTGAAGGGGAAGGGATGGAGATGGAGATGGAAGGAAGGAAGGAAGATTGAAGGGGAAAGGAAGGAGATGGAGAAGGAAGGAAGGGAGAAGGAGATGGAGAAGGAAGGAGATTGAAGGGGGAAGGAAGGAAGGAAGGAAGGAAGGAAGGAAGGAAGGAAGGAAGGAAGGAAGGAAGGAAGGAGAGATTGAAGGGGAAGGGATGGAGATGGAAGGAAAGAAGGAAGATTGAAGGGGAAAGGAAGGAGATGGAGAAGGAAGGAGATTGAAGGGGGGGCGATGCCAAGGAAGCACAAGCAGCTCCTCACAATTGCCCGGGGAGGGGGGAGGCTCTGGCAGAGAGCCTGCTGGAGAGCCAAGAGGTGGCACCTCCGGGGCCTCGGAAGTCGCGCGGAGTATCCGCGTGCCTCGAAGCTGCCAACCGCCCTTTCACACTCACCAACATGGAGGCCCCCATTCTCATCCTGGCACCTCTTGCCCTCTCCCTGCCGCCCCCCCAGGACCTGCCCGCCACTCCAGCCATCGCAGTGGTGGGGTCGTGGGAGCCCATTGCACGTGAGAGGGGTACAGCCAGAATGCCAGCTCCTGCTTGGAAGGCGCCGCTTCTCCCCTTCCGGCCCAGCTGGCTGGCTTCCGATGCACATGTGGGCATCGCTGCTGCCTCACCCTCTTCCCCACCCCCTGGCCGCTTCCAAGGCCCAGAGCCCAGCAAGCCGGGAAGGAGCTGCTCCTGCCCACCACCTCCAGGGCCGTGCCGGGTGGCAGAGGGCTGAGGCTGCCTCTGACAGCGAGGGAGGCAGGCTGGGTGGCGCGGGGGAGACACCAGTGCAGCGCGGAGGATGGTCGGGGGGCAGAGCGCGGCCGGGTAACCAGGAAGCATGGGGAGCGGCTCAGCGCAGCAGCTCAGCTCAGCCGGCAGCGGTTTTCTCACCCTTCTCCTCTCCTTCCTCCTACTGCCCCCAAAGCGGCTTGGGCAGGAGCCAGAAGGAAGAGGGGTGCCTGGGGGGAGCAGCTGGGCTGGCAGAGGGGCTGGTGGGCAGCACGGCACCAGCCCCCACTGCAGCTCCATTGATGGAAGGAGGACCAGGCCGGGCAACACGGGGATGGTGGGGACGGCAGCAGCGATGGCTGCTGCTGCACCATCAGGGGACCCCACCACCCCCACACTGGCCAGCCTGGTCCTCCATCCATTAATGAAGCCACAGTGGGTGCTGGTGCCATGTGGCCTGCCAGCCCGGCTGCTCCCCCCCAGGAACCCCTCTTCCTCCCGGTGCCTGCCCGAGCCACCTTGGGGGCAGCAGAAGGAAGAAGGAGAGAAGGGTGAGAAAACCGCTGCCGCCATTCTCGCTGCCCGGCCTCGCCCTCAGCCCATCCAATAGAGCTGTGGTGGGGGCTGGTGACATGCAGCCTGCCAGCCCCTCGGGCACCCTGGCTGCTCTCCCCCCCAGGCACCCCTCTTGCCCTGGCACCTGCCCAAGCTGCCTTGGGGGCAGTAGGAGGAAGAAGGAGAGGACAAGAGGATGGCAAAGAAGATGCCGCCAGCACTGGGCCCCAGGAGGCGCTTCCCCTCTCCTGCCTTTGCTCAATCTCCTTCTTCCTTCCTGGCAGCCTGGACTCCGGCACGCCTTCCTGGCCAGCGGGTCCAATGGTCGGGCTGGCTGGGGATCGCAGGGGCTGGTCTCCCTTGGGCCGTGGCTTGCGGGAGGGCTGGCCCGCTCAGTGGAGTCTCCAGCAGGCTGCTCCCAGCAGGGATCCCGGGGCTTCCCTGGGTGCCTCCAAGGCCATGAGGCCCTGGCTGCGCTTCTCCCAGGGGGTGGGGCACCCAGGTGCAGGGCCCCTGGGAGGAGGTAAATCTGCCTGAGAGAGAGAGAGAGAGAAGGGAAGCGAAAGTGCCTCTCTGTCTCTCTCTCTTCAAATGGCGGAGGAGGCCATGCGGAGACAGATGTGGGGCGGTGTCTCAGTTTCTAAGACCATCGGAAATATGTGTTTTTTGATGGTCTTAGGCAACCCCTGTGAAATGGTCGTTCGACCCCAAATGGGGTCGTGACTCACAGGTTGAGAACCGCTGCCCTATACCATTACAGACAAATGGCTGTCCAGTCTCTTCTTAAAAACTTCCTGTGTTGGAGCATTCACCGCTTCTGGAGGAAGGGTGTTCCTCTGATTAATTGTTTTAACTGTTAGGAAGTTTCTCCTTAGTTCTAAGTTGCTTCTTCTTTGATTAGTTTCCATCCATTGCTTCTTGTCTTGCCTTCAGGTGCTTTGGAGAATAGCTTGACTCCCTCTTTTTTTTTGTCAACCCCTGAGATATTGGAATACTGCTATCATGTCACCCCTAGTCCTTCTTTTCATTAAACTAGACATACCCAATTCCAGCAACTGTTCCTTATATGTTTTAGCCTCCAATCTTCTCTGTACTCTTTCTAGAGTCTCAACATCTATTTTACATTGTGGTGACCAAGACTGGATGTAGTATTCCAAGTGTGGCCTTACCAAGGCATTGTAAAGTGGTATTAACACTTCACGTGATCTTGATTCTATCTCTCTGTTAATGCAGCCTAGCACTGTGTTGGCCTTTTTGGCAGCTGCGGCACACTGCTGGCTCATATTTAGGTGATTGTCCACCAGGACTCCGAGGTCCCTCTCACAGTTACTACTGTTGAGCAAGGTACCCACTAAACTATACCTGTGCATTTGGTTTTTCTTGCCTAAATGTAGAACCTTGCTTTTTTCACCATTTAATTTCATTTTGTCAGATAGCGCCCAGTGTTCAAGTCTATCCAGATTCTTCTATATCTTCTGTCTTCTGGAGTATTGGCTATTCCTGCCAGTTTGCTGTTTGCAAGTTTGATGAGTTCCCCATCTATCCCCCTGGGTGATGCAAAAAAGGCTGTGTGACCTCATTATATTTTGCATCCTCCTTAGCTTTTCCACCATCAGGAAAACTCTTTTTTCTCCTGGTCAGGTTGTTACAATGGTTCTTTATTTTAATATTGTTTATTCATTTCATTTATTTTATTTTATTTGTTTCCATTTTTTTCTGTAACTAATTCTGAGCTTTCCTCATTTGAGCAGATTATTCTCTATATCTCAAAGTCCAAATTCTGCTCATTTAAAGAAATCAAAATTATATATTATGGCTAAACAAATAAACTCATCAAGAAACAAACAAACAAACGAATGAATGAATGAATAAATAAATAAATAAAAAATAAAGCTAATATTTAAGTTCACATAGGATCAAGCAGAATTAGATGATCAAAACAAAGAAATCCATGTATTCCTAACATCAGCAAAGGGCAGTATACACATCATTATATTTATGGCCTCACCAAAGGCATGGTCAAGGACTTATTTCCTACACTTCTAAGCTACATAATGGCAGTTCCAAAACTTTGTGACACTGTTGAATGTGGTTAAGCATCATCTTTCTGAATTACTAGAAGTTCAGAAGCAATTCAGAAAGGACTTTTGTCTGCCCCTTCTGGACATGGCAAGCCCTGAGACTGGGATATTTGGAAACCACAACTGATTATCCGTTTAACTAATTTTCTTGCTTTTCCAAAGAATTTTGCAAAAGCAAACCCGCATGAGTACTTCAATAGAAGGAAGATGCAACAATGCCTTATGTAAGAATGTTAAAAGTAACTTCGAAGATTAGTTGCAAAATTTCACTGAGGTGATGTAATGCTTAATTACTTTATTTTATTTGTTTCAGTTTTTTCTGTAACCAATTTTAACCTTTCCTCATTTGAGCAGATTATTCTCTATATCTCAAAGTCCAAATTCTGCTCATTTAAAGAAATCAAAATTATATATTATGGCTAAATAAATAAATACATAAACAAACAAACAAACAAATAAAAATACAAAATAAAGCTAATATGTAAGTTCACATAGGATCAAGAAGAATTAAATGATCAAAACAAAGAAATCCATGCATTCCTAACATCAGCAAAGGGCAGTATACACATTATTATATTTAGCAGATTTTTTTTTTAACACAGGGTGAGAATGGTGATGCCAAAAAGGCTGTGTGGCCTCTTTAAATTTTGCATCTTCTTTAGCTTTTCAACCTTCAGGAAATCTCTCTTTTTCTCCTCGTCAAGGTTCATACACACAGAGGAAATCCTCAGCTCCCTCTACACCTATGCCCTATTGAGTAACTATGCAAAATACTCATAAATATGACTCAGTGAAATGAGTTTCTTTACTCCTGACTAGAGTGAAGCCATATACAGAATATTTACTCACTGTAGCATATTTTACTTATTGTATAGATTGCAAGAAAACCTGAAAAAAAGATCCTTGATTTTCTTTTATGTCATAAAATTTCCTCTATATAGAATTGAAGCATATTAGTAACTTTAAAGTTGGTATTGGATATCTGGACAGCCACAAAAACATGGATCATTAAACAGACTTCTGGTTTTACGCACACAGTCCTTGGCCATGTGAGAGCAGACCTCTGTTCCCCAAGGCTAGTTTCTTCCTGCTTGGGGCACGCTAGATGGGTCTGAAGTTGCCCCGGTGTTACAACGTCCTGGACCGGGAGTTTGGCTGGAACAAAATAAACCACCGCCAGGCACGAAGAACAATGCTTTAATAACAATAATAAGCAAGCATAAAGTTGGCACTGGGAAACATCCGTTTCCTTTTTATAGTAATTATACCCACCACACCCAACACCACACCTGTATCCCCACACCCAACATTACTTGGCCCCACCAAATTACCCCGAGAAACTACCATCCGGTCCTCCGAAACACCCCAGGTGCCATAACGTTCATCCTGACGAGTAACTGGCTCTGCGCATGTGCGGCATTGCCAGTATGCCTCACAGCTGCGTCTGTGCATGTACGGTAGCCGGCTTGTCCCTTAGCCTTCTCCGCACATGCGTAGATCTGCCAGGCGACCTCCCAGCTGTCTGTGCGCATGTCTGAGCAGCAATGGTAATGCGCATGCGCGGATCAACCGGGGAATCCTTGCTTAGACGTCAGGCCCACACTTGGCCTCGTAGAGTGTCGTCGCTTGATCTTTCAGCGGGCCGCTAACCATAGGTCGTCATGGGGAGTTAGCGGTGGCCTCAGGAGTCCAAAGACAGCCGGGAAAGGCAAACCCAGGTAGTTTGGAATGTACGTGGGTCACCGGTGGTGGATTGCCATACCGCAAAGCCTCGTAGGGCCCGACATACTGCCCTCCTTACCAGGGTTCCCCCTAGGAAGGAAAACACAACATATTATTTTCTTCGTAGCGGTTCCCCCTTGTTTTCCAGGATACTGTATATGGAACTTCTCAATCAATCGGGGTGCATGTACGTCAGTATCAACCACCCAAGAGGCTTCCGACAATGGATAACCTTTCCATAACACTAAATACTACAACCTACCCCATTTTATGCGTGAATCCAATATCTCTTGTACCTCATATTGGTCAGCTGTGATAGGACCAGGCGGAGTCATTACTCGATATTCAGATACTGGTTTCAATAAGCTGCTATGAAATACAGGATGAATTTTTCCCAAAAACTTGGGAAGTTGGAGCATTACTGTGACTGGATTGATTACTCTAATGGTTTTGAAAGGTCCTATATATTTGGGCCCCAATTTTTTACACAGAACCTTCAATCATATGTACTTGGTGGACAAATATACTGATTGCCCTACAGTAAAGGGTTTAACTGGTTTGCATTTTTTGTCTGCTTGCTCTTTCATTTTCTCACTAGTCCTTGTTAATGCTTTCTTTACTGCACTCCACACTCCACTGATTTTACGTGTTCAATCTTTGGGTAAACATGGATGGGATTCAAATTGCTGACACTCGGGTATGGGAACAAAGTCTCTACCAGACACTACCCGGAAAGGGGCGTATCTGGTGCTGCTGTGTACCACGTTGTTGTAGGCGACTTCTGCAAAGATAACTAGGTTGACCCAATCTGTCTGTTGATATGAGACGTAACTACGCAAATATCTTTCTTTCGCTGCGTTCACTCTTTCTGCAGCTCCATTCGTGCTTGGATGATAAGCCGAACTGAGTCCTTGTGACGAGCCAAGTAAAGACACAAAGTCCCTCCAAAATCGCACTGTAAATTGGACCCCCTGATCAGAGATAATCCTTCGAGGAGCGCCATGCATGCGATAGATGTGGATGAGAAATAAACGGGCCAACCTCCGGGCTGATGGTTATCCCTTGCAAGGAATAAAATGAGCCTGCTTGGAAAACAAGTCAATAACTGTCCAGATTACTGTATAACCCTTGCTTTCTGGGAGTTCTACAATAAAGTCCATGGCTATATCTTGCCATGGATACTCCGGATCAGCTACCGACTACAGAAGCCCTAGAGGTTTCCCGGGATAATGTTTAGAGGTGGCACACATTGGATAACTTTTCACATACTTCTCCAGATCGCCTCTCAAATTGGGCCACCAAAATTGGTGCCTAGCAAGATGTAGGGTTTTTAAAAGCCCAAATTGCCCTGCCTGTTTGAAATTATGGCATCGCTTAAGAACACTGTCACACATTACTTGAGGCACATACAACTTCGTTCCATACCATGCTAAACCCCCTCGCTGGGTCAACAAACCCTGATGGTTTTGGAACCATGGATCCTGTGGAAGGGCTGCCCTCAACTCTTGTTCCACATCCATAGTGATTGAACGGGATACTGCTTTGGCCACTCCCTGTGTATAGGGGGGGGGTAGGATTGCCTGGATTATTTCCTCTCTTTTACTATCATACTGTGGTAGTCTTGACAAAGCATCTACTAGGAAATTTCGTCCCCCTGGCACATATTTGAGACAAAAGTCAAAATGTCTGAAGTACTGTGCCCAGCGCACATGTTTTGGGGATAGTCTTCTAGGCATTTGTAGAACTTAAAGAGCAAGACTTAAAGTTTGAGGCTTTAAAGGCATGTTTGCTTAATGAAGAGGAAAAACCCTATTTTAGAAGTAGCCAAGAGGAGGAGAAATTCCTGAGGAGGGGGTCCAGACTGCAAGTCTCCAGAGGAGAAGAAACAAGCAGATCAGACCCGGACCAAATTGCAACAAAGGAGAGATTTTGCAAGCAGAGAGCTTATTGCTACATTTGTGGAGCCAGCACACATTTGCAAAGGAACTGTTTGCAAAGGAACTATTTGTAGCAAAGGACATTTGTGCATGCAAAAAGAACTAATTTGCAAAAGGAACATTTTGGTGTTGCAAAAGTTTGCAATAGTAACAACAGAGACAAGTGGCTAATTGATGTGGTGCAAGTCAAACAATTGTTAATAACTCTAAATTATTTTGCAGGTTTGTTCCAGTAGCACAAGAAGCAGTGGTTTTGGCAAATGGCCAGAAAGCAAAAGTCATTGGAAAAGGCGATGTAAAAATTCCATATTTGGAATCCAAGTTTACCAATGTGCTTTGTGTACCTGAGATGGAACATAATTTGTTAAGTGTGTCTAATTTAGACAAACAAGGTTTTGAGGTCATTTTTGTAAATGGGAAATATCTCATCAAAAGGAATGGGAATATTTGTGCAGAAGTCATAAAGGAAGATAATCTATATGTATTGCAGGGACAAAAGGCTCAATGTTCCCATATATTTGAGAATGTTGCAGAGCATGATTCATGTGTTCATCTTCTGCACAGAAGACTTGGCCATGCAAGCTTTAAAGTTTTGCAGCAAATGCAAGATTTTGCAGAAGGGCTAAATTTGAAGGGATGCAAAACATATTTGGACTGTGCAGTATGCAAAGCATCAAAGTCAAAGGCATTCCCAGTTAGTAAATGTAGCACAAGACAAACAAAAAGAGTTCTAGAGCTGGTCCATGCAGATCTGGTGGGACCTATGCAAACCAGTTTGGGAGGAGCAAAATATGCACTGATAATTGTTGATGATTTTAGCAGGTATTCATTTTGCTATTTGCTTAGAACAAAGACAGAGGTGCTACAACAATTCAAGGGTAGGTTTTGTAGAGAGAAGGTACAGACAACAAGTGTGTCAGTTGCAAACTGACAGAGGTACTGAATTTATGTCAACTAAATTCCAACAATGGTTGGGGCAGTTGGGGATAAGACACAGACGTACAAATCTTTACACAGCAGCAGAGAATGGTGTAGCTGAAAGAAGGAATGGTGTTTTGCAAACAATGAAAGATTCATTATTGGAGGATTCTGGTTTGAGCAGGTCATATTGGGGAGAAGCCATATTGACTGCTAATTATATAGTTAACAGGCTGTGGAGTTCCTCCATTAATAATACTCCATATGCCATTCTATATGGGAGAAAGCCATCACTGGCACATTTGAGAATTTTTGGAAGTACTGCATGGGTACATATTCCAAAAAACAATCAGAAGAAAGGGGCAGCAAAAGGCAAGAAAGCTCAGGTTTGTGGGCTATGAGCCAGGGTCAAAAGGATATCGCTTTAGCGATGGAAGTAAAAGAGTTATAATTTCAAGGTCTGCTAATTTTGCAGAACAAAATTGGGACAGAATTAATGCAAATTCTGGGTATGTCTCACTTAATGATGGTGATCTGTTTAGTGACAATAATTCATCTAATGATGAAAAAATCATTATTGAAGATGTCCATGTTCAGGGAGGAGAGGCTGAACAAGACATGAAGCCAGAAAGAATTGAAACACAGGAGCAGTTAATACCACGTAGGTTAGAGCGATGTAACAAAGAAATTCCACCTGACAGGTATTCTGCCAGCAAGGTAAAGGTTTGCAGTGTGTGGTATGAGCCAAGAGGTTATAAAGAAGTGTTGGCATTACCAAAAGCTGAACAAGAAAGATGGAAGGAGGCCATGGATAAAGAGATGAAATCCATGGGAGACCATGAAGTATTTAAATCAGTGACTTTGCCACAGGGAACCAAAGCTGTGGGTTGTAAATGGGTATATAAGGAAAAGGTATTGCCAAATAATGATATACAGTATAAGGCCAGGTTAGTGGCACAAGGTTTTTCACAAATTAAGAATGTATTAAGTCAATAGGTCTGATGTCTCTTCCTGTCATGAAGGGAGGAGTGTTGGAATATTCATGAACAGGAAGAGTCATGTGGTAACTCAGTCAGCCAATGGGAAGAAAGTGCTACTGAGTCTGTGCAAAAAGAGTATTGAGTTAGGAGCTGGATTTCCAGTCTCAAGGTTTTGTCTCTGGTCTGTCTCTGTAAGAAGCCTTCATTATATTGCTGTAAAGAAGAATGGTATTGTAAATATTTTTATATAAATATAAAGTTATTTGAATCAGCTAAATGCAGTCAACTGTGAGAGCTTCTGATTTATTTTTTACCAATAGAGAAATTAAAATTCTCTAACACTTCCAAACGTTGTAAAGCAGGACTCAACCACCATTCCCCCGCAGATGTTGTGGTTGGCTTCTGCTTGGCGTATGTCCCATCATCCACTACCAGTGGCTGGGTACGCTCCTTTGGCCTCACCACCGGTAACTCCTCCACCACGCCCATCTTTGTAGCCGTCCCTTTGTCCATAGACTGCTCCAGAACATTCCCCACCGGATTGGTATCTTGGACTCCTTCAGCCATACCTACTCCACACAGCTCTTCAAATTATCAACACTTTGCAAACGCCCAAGAAAACAAAGGTTTTGTGAGTGCCAACTTACTGTTACTTACTGTCCTAGACCGGGAGTTTAGCTGGAACAAAATAAACCGCCGCCAGGCACAAAGAACAATGCTTTAATAACAATAGTAAGCAAGCATAAAGTTGGCACTGGGAAACATCCGTTCTCAGTACCTTTTTATAGTAATTATATCCACCACACCCAACACCACACCTGTATCCCCACACCCAACATTACTTGGCCCCACCCAATTACCCCAAAAAACTACCATCCAGTCCTCCGAAACACCCCAGGTGCCATACGTTCATCCCGACAAGTAGCTGGCTCTGCGCATGTGTGGCATTGCCAGTATGCCTCACAGCTGCGTCTGTGCATGTACGGGTAGCCAGCTTGTCCCTTAGCCTTCTCCGCACATGCATAGATCTGCCAGGCGACCTCCCAGCTGTCTGTGGGCATGTCTGAGCACCGATGGTAATGTGCATGTGCAGATCAACCAGGGAAGTCCTTGCTTACATGTGGGGCCCATACTTGGCCTCGTAGAGTGTCGTCGCTTGATCCTTCAGCGCGCCACTAACCATAGGTCGTCATGGGGAGTCAGCGGCAGCCTCAGGAGTCCAAAGACAGCCGGGAAATGCAAGCCCAGGTAGTTTGGAATGTACATGGCGCACCGGTAGTGGATTGCCATACCGCAAAGCCTCGTAGGGCCCGGCACCCGGAGAGGTGACCATGAAAGAGGGGTGCCCCATTGATCACGAAGTGATGGCAATCACTTCATTTGATCTGGGAAAGGTCTCTGAACCCGACAGGAGAAAGGCTAGCATGAGATCAGCGTCTAGCCCAGTGGTTCTCAACCTGCAGGTCGGGACCCCATTTGGGGTCGAACGACCATTTCACGGGGGTCGCCAAACAAGGCTGTCCGCCATTTTTTTCCCCTTTTCTTTGGCCACACCCCTGGCACCCAGTGATGTATAAGTGGTTGGGGGTCACCACAACATGGGGAACTATATTATGGGGTCGTGGCATTAGAAAGGTTGAGAACCACTGGTCTAGCCCAAGCTGCTTGCAGCCAAAGTCACAGAGCACAAACCTTAACATCGGTGAACAGCGTGCTTGGAATTGGTGAGAGTACTGATCTTCTTTCTTCTATCTACTATCTAAATCCTTGAAAAGATCCCCAAACCAAGAAAACCTCCAAAACTGAAGGGAGGGGACTATATCCCCATTCCCTTACAGATGGAAGGGGCAAATTAATATAAAAGGAGGAAAGAGATATATTAAAATTTGATTTAAAATACTTCAGTTTGGACCAATCTAGGAACTAAAAAACTGTCAAGATTATACCCTATTTTTTTTTGATGAAATTATAAAAATATATAACAAAAATAACTTTTTGGTTGAAAGAAAAACTAAAAAAGAAATAACTGCTGACATCTAGTAGAGAATCAGACAACAGAACACTAACAATAAAGACTCAGAAATTGGGAGAATGCCTAGAAGAAAGGAAAAGTTGTTCCTTTGAATTGCATACAACCTTGAAGACAGCTGGGAACAAAGGAAGAGCCAGCTATAAGATTGAAAGTGTTTGAAAGAGAAAAAAAACACATGGACTGTTGCTTAAATCTAAGAACTGTTTGTGGAAAAGAAAAACCTTGGCTTTTTGGCTAATCTTTTAGAGGAGAATCTGCAGAAAGGATTTAAAGTGGCCTAACATACTGACTCTGTAATGTTGACTGACTGATAAATTGAGTTTTGAATTAAAACATTGATGAAAAATTATTTGAAGGGGGGAGACAACATAGATATCACATACGTATCAAAAAATGACAGGAAGCCATATTCAATATTTTCTCCTGAAGGACTTAGCCTGGAAAATCAAGGGCCTCCAGAAGCAATACTTCAAGGCAAGATAAATACTTTCCAGGAGGAAATATGTGGAATGTTAGAACAAATACAAATGACAATAGACTTAAACCACGAGGAAATTCGAAACAACTTTGATGATTTAAATAAGCATATTTCCAATCTAAATCTACAATTCAAAAACACCCAGGAAATAACAACAAAGGAACAAATAAACTGGACAGCAGACTACAAATTAGAAGAGTATGATCAAACTGATGAAAAAACAAAGGAAAAGAATTATAATTTGACACAAACTGGAAAAAATCTACAATGTTCTGATACAACAAGAAAAATGTAATTATCAGGAGTACCACCAAATTTGGGAAACAGAAAGTATCTTACTTACTTCATCTTTTGTATTCACAACAACATTTGTAAAAATACAGGAACAGCTGGGTAAGTGCATTACATCAACTTGGAAAATTACTTGGTAAAAGAAGAAGACCAAGACAGACACAAGAGATTTGACTCGCCCTACCAGATGGACTATTACATGAATAAACATTTGTTTGAATATGGCTAAAAGAAAAGAGAATTTTGACCATAAAGGGGCCTTATAACAAGAACGATAAGAGATTCAAGTAATATAGTATATTTTATGATATATGAAATGTTAAAATAGTAAGTTGATGTAACTTTTATTAATATATAAGTAAAATATAAACTGATTAAAAGGATGTTATATCTAGATATACATTATAATTTCAATTTACACAAAAAAGTGAAAGAAGCAGCAGGCCTCTACAAAAAGAAAACCAACAACTTAGTTGACAAAGCGGGGGAAATTATCTTGGATGAGGATGAAAAACTAAAAAGATGGAAGGAATATATTGAAGAACTTTTTGAGGACACTAGGGATGATATAGATATGGGAAGTATAACAACTGGACCAAATATCACTATGGAAGAGGTTGAACATGCAATAAAAATAGCAAAAACAAGAAAAGCCACAGGACCTGATGATATCCCAGTAGAAATTTTAAAATTGCTGGAAGACAATGGGAAGAATTTTTTACTGCAGCTCTTCAATCAGATATATGAAACAGGAAAGATACCAAATGATTGGCTAAAATCAACCTTTGTGACAATCCCCCCAAAAATAAATGCAAAGAAGTGTACCGAATACAGAACAATAAGCTTAATGAGTCATGCCCTGAAAATATTCCTGAGAATAATTCACACAAGAATATACAACAAAATTGAAGAGCGTCTAGGTAGCACACAATTTGGTTTGAGAAACAATCTTGGTACACCAGATGCGCTGTTCAGCATTCAGGTTCTTGTACAGCGTTGTAGAGATGTCAATCACAGTGTTTACATGTGCTTCATTGATTTCAAAAAAGCTTTTGATAAAATAAGACACAGCAAACTATTAGAAATCCTGAAACAAGGGGGACTAGATGACAAAGACATTCAAAGAATAAAGAATCTGTATTGGCATCAGGTAGCAAATGTGACACTAGGCAAAAAATACTCAGCTGATGCAGAAATAAGAAGGGGGGTCAGACAGGGATGTGTTCTGTCTCCACTGTTGTTCAATATCTACTCTGAGTCAATCTTCAACGAGGCACTGGAGAACATCGATGCTGGCATCAAAGTAAACGGTGTTTGGATCAACAACTTAAGATATGCTGACGATACAGTTCTTCTTCCCAGTAAGCATGAAGACCTTCAGCTCCTCATCAATAGAGTCACAGAAATATCTGAAAAATATGGATTGAAGATTAACAAAAACCAAGATCATGTTCGTCAGCAAACAACACGTTAATTTATCACCAATAAATTCAGAAGGCCTACCACTAGAAAAAGTTGAAAAGAACACACATCTCAGTTCCAATTTACATGAAAGCTGGGACATGACTGTTGAAGTAAAGACAAGAACAGAAAAAGCTCGAACAGCATTCTTCAAAATGAAAAAGGTCTTCTGCAGTCACGACATAAGCCTAAGACTGAAAATCAAACTTGTCAGATGCTATATTTTTTCTATCCTGCTCTATGGAGTAGAGAGTTGGTCTCTGACAGAAGGCCACCTGAAGAGAGTAGAAGCATTTGAAATGTGGATTTATAGATGGTTGTTATGTATAAGCTGGGTTGACAAGATCAGAAATGAGGAGGTGATAAGCCGCCTGGGAAAGCCAAGGGAAATCATCAAAACAATTAAAAAACGAAAATTAGAATATTTTGGACATGTGATGCGACACCCAGAAAAATACGGCATACTCCATTTAATGCTCCAGGGAAAGAAGGAAGGCAAACGAGGTCCGGGCAGAAGAAGAACATCGTGGCTTCAAAATCTAAGGGACTGGTTTGGACAAAACTCAGCAGCACTTTTTCGTGCGGCTGCTGATAAAAACAGGATTGCCAAAATGATCACCAACGTCCGATAACGGATATGGCACAACAACAAGAAGAAGAATCTAGATACTATAAAATAGATAAAAAGTATAGTATTTTTATAATGAATGACATAAAATATTGGGATAATGTACCTAAATGGGAAAATTTAGACAGTTAGATGACTAATATGAAGAAATTATGACTGATAAGAATTGGATTGAATATAAGGGAATTTAAGCGAACAAAAATTATAAAAATAGGATATATGCTAAATTAATGAGATGACGGTTATGAGAATAATATAAGATGAAAAAATGTTATATAAAGAGATTATAATTACTTGTATAAATATAAAAAATGCCTATATCTAATCATTTATATATTGAAAATATTAAGAATTATATTTTGGCTATATATTTTGAAGAAGGAGAATACAAAGAGGAGAAGGGAAAATCAAAGAAATGTATGATTAATTAATGTATTAATTATGAAATTATGAAATTTAATAATTATTGATTGTTATTTAATTATTATTGTCCTTTTTTCTTGTTAACATATAAACGAATACAAAACACTGTACACCAAGCACTGGAGATTGATATAGTTAAAAAACCAATAAAAAACCCCCTTGGATCATTATACAATAACTCATTTGCTGAACAAATGCCAAGACTCAAATTATCTGACTTAGAAACAGTACATGAAGACCTAGCTCTCTGGAGAAGGCTCTAATGCTGGGGTTGTTATAAAGAAAGAGGAGACAAGGACAACCAGCTGAAAGTTACTTAGATGGTCATGTTGCATGGTTAGAACAGCTGAAGGGCCAGGTTAAGCGCAAATGTGAATGCTGAACATCAACACTGACTTGATTGCACATAGTCATTAAATCAATCAGGATGATCAGTGTCAAGAAATAAGTATGGTCAGATAGCACTGCTTTCAATCAAAATATGTGATGCAAATATGCCAAAAGAGATGGAGTGGTAGCCACTTCACACTGGAAAGAGAAAGAAACATATGTATGAGGTTTCAAATTCTTATCTGTTCTGTGATGAGACTGGGCAGAAGAATTATATCTGCCTTTCCTGTCTTTTGAGACCTCACTCTAGCTTTTGATACTGTTAATCGTGGCATTTTACTTTCTTCATGAATTGGGATAACAAGTCAATATTGTTGACTCAAAGCTCCTGTTTAAATAGCACATGGCAGCTACCTTGCCCATTATGGCCTTTCCTGGATCAGAGGACCCTTCCCACAATCACTCATGCTTTACATACACAGTGGAGACTGATTACAATCACCTCTTGAAAAATTAAGAGCATAGCCAAAACTTTCTGTATCCTAAATGTCAACCTGAAACACAGATGAAGTGAGTATAGATAATCCATTTTGTCAAAGGAAGGTTCCTTTAAGGAAGGTACAGTCAAACCATGTTCTCAACAAGAGAAGATTGGAGACAGAGATGTAATCTGAATTTTCTATCTTGATCTAATGCTTTCTCACACTTAGGATCAGTGTATCTATAGGACGGTCTTTTCCCAATGGCTTCTGACCTACCAAGAGATGAGAAAGGATGTCTTATATTTGGGAACTACAGGGACATGTATGTTTGCCATCTTTTCCCACAGCATCCATCCTGAATTCGATTGCTACAACTATATTCATTATTTCAAAAATAATTAAAATCTTCCTTTTACAAACACTCTTGGTGTTTATTAGTTAAGAGAGGTATTGGATTTCATAACTGCTGCTAAAACAATATTGTTCAGCTCTGTTACAATGGTTCTTTATTTTAATGTTGTTTATTCATTTCACTTAATTACTTTATTTTATTTGTTTCAGTTTTTTTTGTAACCAATTTTGAGCCTTCCTCATTTGACCAGATTATCCTCTATATCTCAAACTCCAAATTCTGCTCATCTACAAAAATTAAAAATATATATTATGGCTAAATAAACAAACACACACACACACAAACAAACAAATAAATACAAAATAAAGCTAATATTTAAGTTCATATAGGATCAAGCAGAATTAGATGATCAAAACAAAGAAATCCATGTAGTCCTAACATCAGCAAGGAGGCAGTATGCATATTATTATATTTATGGCCTCACCAAAGGCAAGGTCAAGGACTTGTCTCCTATACTTCTAAGCTGTATAATGGCAGTTCCAAAAGTTCATGACACTTTTGAATGTGGTTAAGTATTATCTTTCTGAATTACTAGAAGTTCAACAGTAATTCAGAAAGGACTTTTTGTCTGCCCCTGCTGGACATGGCAAGCCCTGAGGCTGGGATATTTGGAAACCACAACTGATTAACCGTTTAACTAATTTTCTTGCTTTTCCAAAGAATTTTGCAAAAGCAAACCCAAATGAGTACTTCAATAGAAAGAAGATGCAACAATGCCTTATGTAAGAATGGTAAAAGTAACTTCAAAAATTAGTTGCAAAATTTCACTGAGGTGATGTAATGCAATAATTATAACTCTATAAATATAGAGCTCTGTTCTGTTCCCAGAATAAGATTTGGTCCAGAACCAATTCCAACATGAAGATCTTTTGCCTGCTCTTCGCATTCCTTTTCCTTGCATTCCTGTCTGAACCAGGTAAGAATCTAACTTAATGATAATTTAGAAAGGATTGATAGCTCACTCCTTTCTGAACAAGTACTATCATCTTTGAAAGCAGGGTAATCTACTACATCTTTCTTGGGTCTATTATTCAATCCAGGAGCAGAATTTGTGCAAGCTTAAAGAATGAACTTCTGAAATTAAATCTTCATCTTTTAGCTAGAAATATCTTAATCATTACCACGTTTTACTTAAAGAATTAGTTATGAAGGATGGAATATTGATAATGTGAACTTCCAAACACCTGAAATATATATCATTGATTTTTCTTCTGAATTAAAATTAGAAATCCAATCTGATACACCCCATCTAGGGATTGGAAAACCAATTTATTCAGTATTCTTTTTATGTTCCATTTGAGTAAAGAACAAAAATGGCTGCACTATACCAACCTTCTAGTGAATTTACTCATATGCATTTGGACTTTTAGCAGAGAAATTAACTTTTTCTCATATATCTATCATTATGCCCTTAACAGAGAAAGCAAACTGTACATACTCCCTCAAGAAAACATTGACTCTTGGAGATTTAGTGAACAATCCAATGCACTTCTCTTTGAGAGCAGTCCAAAAGTGATGCATCCTTCTCATTTTTTCTAAAGCTTTTTTGACAACTGGGATGTCCTGAGAGTCCCTCATGCAAGTCATAACTAGCTCTCATATATGCAGTTTGAGACGTGGGTTGATTTGTGATTTATTTGGGCTATTGCTTGGGGACAAGCAGAAACTGATTCTTTTGGTTAGATGAAACTGCCGGAAGGCACAGGAATTTTGCAGTGGTGGTGGTGTCTTGGAAGGAGAAATGTATATAAATATCAAAGTATCTTTACTCATCATCAACTTGTCTCCTGTTTTCCATTTCACAGGGACTGCTAGTCCTCTGTGTGAGAAAACAAAAGGAAAATGCATTGGCCCTCCCTGTCCCATAGGGGCATTCTCTGTGGGACATCAAGATTGTGGTCCTCAGTTGTGCTGTGGTAAGAAAACCTTCTCTAGTAGAGATGCCATAAATGTAGATTGGGACAATCTGCCTGATATTGTTTGCGTTCACAAATTATTGCAAAGCTTTGAAAGGAACAAGAAAAGGGTTTTTCAGGGAATACTGTGTAGGAAGAAGGGAAGGGGTTTAGGGGGCATAAGAAAGATTAAACCACTTTGATTAACCTATTTTTTATCTAATTTCTATAGTTATTCCATAAAATGTTGCCATTTCCATCTGGATATCTTCAACCTCTGCCCAATGACCTGACACGACTGCCTGCTGTCGCTTCATTTTCTTTTATATAAATCCAAATTGCTATTGCTATCTATCAGTTTCTAGAAAAGTTATGCATTGAACTAAAATTTGGTAATTTTTCCTTGAAATAAAGCTTAAGGAGCATTGCAGTTTTTATGTGATTTTTTTTAAAGAGGGCTCTGGGCAGTATATTCATGTGACTGCACGACTTTGTGTATCTGTGTGTGTATGTGCATTTGGCTTTGTTCCATTTTAATGCAGAAGACATTCCCTAGCCAGTGTCATTTTTTGCCCTTTTTTATTTACTGAATATCTAAGCTATTAATGAAGAAAAAACATTCAAAATAGAAATAAAATTAACTACCAATATAAGCCTTAGAACAACTGCTTACCCCATCCACCACTCTTATACAGAACTGGCCAGTTATATGGAACAGAATCTTCCTTGCAGGATCCAATTTGAGTTGGTCACAGGGACCAAAGGTTCATTCTTCCAAGCTTTGGAGCTCGTGCTGGAGCCCATCCTCAGGCAACCTCTCTCTCTCCAGAATGTGTGCTGTTCCACACGTTGTATTTGTATGGTACATGGTTGAGAGTGGCCTTTAGTTTCTGGCTTCTCTATCTCTACTGGTGAATATAGATTCTAGTGCTGCTATGAATTCTCTTGATGTTGTGTCTTTCATGTTAAGCCCCTCATTGTGTCCAGGTATTCCTAAGTCCCAATTCACTCTGTGCAGTCCTTTAACTTAGTGAGGCTTAGGACAGAGAGGGGCCAAGCCAAGAATGACTTAGATTTGGTGTGTTCACAGCTAATCACTTGTGGAATTCTGTTACCAACAGCAGCAGAAATCCTGGGGCTGCCATTCCTAAGCCATAGGGTCACGTGATCTCATATTTTTATGAACAGATTGCTTGGTGATGGGAATTCAAGTCAGAATCGTGATTGTAGCTGTGCAAAACAGAGCCAATTTACTCTATAGGCCACAGGTCGGCAACCTGTGGCTCCCAGCCTCCTCTGTCATTTGTTTGTGTGTTTGTGTGTGTGTAAAAAAGAGAGTGGCCTCACCGTGTTCCACCAGCCATCAAGCTTACTGGGCAGGGCTCCTGTCTTGGCTGCGTCTCTGCAGGAAGCAGGAAACAGGAAGAAGGAGGGCTGGAGAGAGCCAGCTAGCCCAGCTATGCTGACTCAGGAATTCTGGGAGTTGAAGTCCATGAGTCATAAAAAAGCTGAGGTTGCCTACCCCTGAGCTTGTTGGAGAACAGCTTGAAGCCAGCTTGCCAGGTGAGCAGAAGATCGGAGAGAAGGAGAGGGGAGGAAGAAAGAGAGAGAGAGAGAGAGAGAGAGAGAGAGAGAGAAAAGAGAGAGATGGGGAAAAGGAAAAGGAGAGGAAAGAGAGAAAGAGAGGGAGGGAGAGACAGAGAGAGACCCTTTTGACATCTAAAATGAAGATAACACTGCATATATCCTTTTTTTACATTTAAAGACTTGTGTGTGTGTGTGTGTGTGTCTTTTAAAATACTAAAAATGCGAATCTTGGGCATTATGTTAACCAAATAAAAAAAAAAAGCAAATACCAGGATATAATAAACCAGACTGTTTAATATAAACAAGCCTGTGGTTAAGAAGAGTCACTAAGCTTTCCTCTGGCCAAAAACTGCCGGCATCATCAGAGTTAGAATAGAAGGAGATTGGGAGGGCCGTTCATATATCCCTGGCTCCTTGAGCGTGTTATCGGCCCGTTGATTGTGTTAATCCGTATCATGCAGAGTTGTTCCTCATCAGGCAAACTGTCTTTGGCTCCACTAGTTGTTTTACGATCCTCAAGTGCTCTTTTAGAGCATATGCAAGCACTTGGAGGGCAACTGTCAATTTGTCCCTGTGCCCAGACTCCCTCCCTCCCAGGGCCATTATCCTCCCCCCCCCAAGTTCGTTGTCATAATTCCTCCGCTGCAGTCCTGCAACAAGCAGTTGTTCCAGCATTCCTGCTCTCTGTCTTCCCCCTCCCTCCCCCTCCTTCCAGATAGCCTCAATGCGTCCATCCCCGGTTTAGGGCTGTTTGGTCCATCATCGCGGTCCATTGGAGTCGTGGTCATCTCACCTGTAGAGCCATTGTCCCAATTATGTAAAACACTGTCCCATTGTTTCGGTTTCTGTTTTTTCCCTTTAACCAGGCCATTGTCTTCCTTAGAGATCGTGCCCATCTCATCCATCATTCTACCACCCCAATCATGCGAAGGAAGAGTTAAATGTCTTCTCAGCAGGCCGTGCGCTGTATCTCCCATCTCCTAAGAATCTGGTAAGCCGGCAAAAGCTTGCCGGTTGATGGAATTTTCATCAATTTTCCTTGAGTAGGCGGCCACCCGTGGTAGTCTCACGAGCTATAACCTCTGCGTTAGCTAGATCGAACATGTGGCCAGAGCTGGACATAGGGGTCCACACTTGTGAGCGTTGCTCCTCCCTTCTAATAGCTAGTTCATGTTCATGGACCCTGGTCCTCAGCCTTTTAGTAGTTTCCCCAACCTAATTGCTCGCACAGTCTTTGCAATTGATTCTGTAAACCATAGACGATCTTTGACCATTGGGGAGTGGTTCTTTTGGATGCATGACCTTAGACCTAAGGGTGTGCTCAGGCCTATGGGCAACGCTCACATTATAGAGGGCCAACAGCCATGTCATGGCTTCGGAGACACCATGGATGTAGGGGAGGGTTGTTCGTGTGTCCGGCATTGCTGTCACATTGGAGCGTGAGTCTCTATGATTTCAATGTGGTCTACTATGCTGTCTCACAAACTCCATATACATATACATATATATATATATATATATATATATATATATATATATATATATATATATATATATATATAAAGGTAAAAAAGAATATATGCAGTGTTATCTTCATTTTAGATGTCAAAAGGGTCTCTCCCTGTCTCTCACTCACTCACTCACTCTCTTTCCCTCTTTCTCTTTCCTCTCCCTCTCTCTTCCCCCTCTCTCTTCCTCTCTTTCTCTTTCTCTCTTTCCTCTCCCCCCTCTCTCTCTCTCACTTTCTTCCCCCCCATCCCTCTCTCTGATCTTCTGCTCACCTGGCAAGCTGGCTTCAAGCTGTTCTCCAACAAGCTCAGGGGTAGGCAACCTCGGCTCTTTTATGACTCATGGACTTCAACTCCCAGAATTCCTGAGTAAGCATAGCTGGGCTAGCTAGCTCTCTCCTTTCCTCCTGCTTCCTGCTTCCTGCAGAGATGCAGCCAAGGCAGGAGCCCTGCCCAGTAAGCTTGTCAGCTGGTGGAACAGGGTGAGGCCACTCTCTTTTTAACACACAAACAAAGACTTAAAGAGAGAGAGAGAGAAGAGAAGAGAAGTGCAAGTGCCTCTCTCTCTCTCTCTCTCTCTCTCTCTCTCTGCAAATGGAAGAGGAGGCTGGGAGCTGCAGGGACGGATTGACAGCCACCCTCCAAGTGCTTGCACATGCTCTAAAAGAGCACTTGAGGATCGTAAAACAACTAGTGGAGCCAAAGACAGTTTGCCTGATGTGGAACAACTCTGCGCGATACAGATTAACACAATCAACGGGCCGATGATGTGCTCAAGGAACCGGGTGCAGAGGCAGGAGGCTATATGAGCGGCCCCTCCAATCTCCTACTATTCTAACTGATGACACCAGCAGTTTTTGGCCGGATGAAAGCTTAGTGACTCTTCTTAACCACAGGCTTGTTTATATTAAACAGTCTGGTTTATTATATCCTGGTGTTCGCTTTTTCTTTTATTTGGGTAATATATATATATATATATATATATATATATATATATATATATATCTATATATATGTATGTATGTATGTATGTATGTTGTTGTATGTATGTATATGTATATGTATATGTATATGTGTGTATATATATATATATATATATATATATATATATATATATATTCAGGCAAAAGATGTCTTCCTCCCATATTTGGGCCGACAGTGTGCATCAAAAAAACACTCAAGGTAAATCTCCTCCCCCGGTTTCTTCCCTCCCTGATACAGCTGACAAAGTGAGAAAGAGCCTGTGGCCTAAGATCAACAGTGCTGCCTAACGTGCAAGCAGCCCAGGTTCGAATCTCAGAAGGGTATGTCTGGCTGATGAGAGCTAACCCGCTTGAAATAGCTGTCCCAGTCCCCCTTAATTCTTTGTTAGCAATCCCAAAAATTTAGGAAACACAAATGATGCCACAGTAGCAACTGCTGCCTATGGATGGCTCTAGATTGAGCTGATACAGGCAAAAGATTTCTTCCTCCCATATTTGGGTCGACAGGGTGCATCAAATAAAACACTCAAGATAAATCTCCTCCCCCGGTCTCTTCCCTCCCTGATACAGCTGACAAAGTGAGAAAGAGCCTGTGGCTAGAGCAGGGATTTTCAACCAGTGTTACGGGTACCACCTGTGGTACATTGGCACCTGGCAGGTGGTATATGACCATCCTAGAAAAGTGGTAGTGGGAAGGGGAATGAGCTGAACTGGTGGCAGCACAGCACAAGCCTGAGTGAGAGATGGCTGGAGCTGCAGGGCTGTTAGGGCACAGTGGAAGTGCCAGGATCAGTGCCGCTTTCCAGCTGATCAGTGCTTCTTTGGGGCTGTCAGGGCTCAGTGGAAATGCCAGGATCAGTGCCAGGCTCCAGCTGGAGCTCGGCACTGATCCTGGTCCTTCTGCTGAACCCTGAAGAAGCACCAATCAGCTGGAAAGTAGCCCAGATCCTGGCACTTCTGCTGAGCCCAGGAGACGCACTGATCAGCTGGAATGTTGCAGCATCTCCAGGGTCTTGTGATTTACATTCAGATGCTTGGCAACTGATTCATATTTATGGCAGTCACAGTGTCCCAGGGTCATATGAAGCGACCAAAACCTGCTGCAACCACCCAGCAGATGGGGGGCATAAAAACCAAACACACTCCCACCCCACCCCTACTGCCAATCCTCAACAGAAATGCTCACAACAATGAAAATCTCAGACAAGAGGAAGAGTGCCACCGGATGGGCAGGCAGGTGTCTTGCTCGGCTGTGGCTTGGAGAGCACTTTTTTCAGTGCCATTGTAACTTCAAACAGTCACTAAACAAACTGTTGTAAGTCGAGGACTTCCTGTACTTTATCACTTTATTCCCTTTTTGGGGGGGTCATCAAGTTTTTGACACCTTGCTAGGCGATCGGTGGTACTCGGATATTGCCATATCCTAAAAGTGGTACAATGGGTGAAAAGGTTGAAAAGCCCTGGCCTAGAGGTCAACACAGCTGTCTAATGTGCAAGCAGCCCAGGTTCAAATCTCAGAAGGGTATGTCAGGCTGATGAGAGCTAACCAGCTCGAAATAGTTATCCCAGTCCCCCTTAATTCTTTCTTAGCAATCCAAAAAATTTAGGAAACATTTTTCAGTGGGAGATGGGTCCAAGTGTCTCTTTGAGTGTTTTGGGTTACTTACTCCTGGTATAGACAGTACGTTTCTTGGATGGCCAAATGTAATGAAATCACAGCAACAGTTAGAAAACAAAAGGACTAAATCATTTGTACAATCCCAAGGCAAAGCTAAGCCATTTAACAGGAGCAGAATTCATTCTTCTGGCATAGCTGCCAAGTAGAAGGAGATTGTGGAATTCACTTGTGGAATTCTGTTACCAACAACAACAGAAATCCTGGGGCGTCCATTCCTAAGCCATAGGGTCACGTGATGTCACATTTTTATGAACAGATTGCTTAGTGATGGGAATTCCAGTCAGAATTGTGATTGTAGCTCTGCAATCTAAAGCCAATTTACTGTTTAGACAGTATATTTCTTGGATGGCCAAATGTAATGAAGAAAACAAAAGGATTAAATCATTTGTACATTCCCAAGGCAAAGCTAAGCCATTTAACAGGAGCAGAATTCATTCTTCTGGCATAGCTGCCAAGTAAAGGAGATTCTCCAGGTGTTATTGTGGTTGGGACAAGAATGGACCAAAGCAATCAGCCAAGAGAAGTTCAGTTACAAAATGCAGAAGCCTTACCTCAGATTGACAGGGGAGAACGTATTCAGAAAGGGAAGTGGAGGAGACATATAGCTTACAGGTAAAGAGGATGTTGACTTTAGCTGGGCTTCAATGACATGCTGGGATTATCTTCTTGGCATACACATACAAGCTAATTCTTCACTCCTGCTTCCCAGGAGGAGTCTCTCTTTCCTTCAATGGTGAGGCACCATTATAGGACTTGGTGAGGTTAGAGGGTTACAGAATCGATTTAGGATACATAAAAATAGAAATAAAATGGAACAAAAATATGGTATTAAACAGCATAATTAAATTAAACTGAAAAGAAGCAATGGATGAAAACTAATCAAACAGAGAAGCAACCTAGAACTGAGGAGAAATTACCTGATAGTTAGAACAATTAATCAGTGGAACAACCTGCCTCCAGAGGTTGTGAATGCTCCAACACTGGAAGTTTTTAAGAAGAGACGGGACAGCCATTTGTCTGAAATGGTATAGGGTTTCCTGCCTGATCAGGTGGTTGGAATAGAAGACCTCAATGGTCCCTAATAATAACATTATTATCAATCATCGCACAGTCAGCCAGATGTTCAGACTGGATTTGGCATTTTGTCTACCTATCGAGTCCTTACCCAGGACCTGGGATAGGCAGATGTGGATGTTTGATGGTATTACATTATTATTATTATTATTATTATTATTATTATTGTTGTTGTTGTTGTTGTTGTTGTTATTATTATTATTAGTAGTAGTAGTAATAGTAGCAGCAGCAGTAGTAATAGTATATAAAACAATAAATGATAAAAGACGAAGTATAAAACATTTCAGTGTGGTTCATTCTCCATTAACTTAGACCTGAAAGCCTATCTATAAGAAATTGATAAATTTAAGTCCAGATCTTTCTACAAGGATTGGATACAATAGCAATAGTACTTAGACAAATACCTCTTCATAGTGCTTTATAGCCCTGTCTAAGTGGTTTACAGAAACAGCATATTGCCCCCAACAATCTGGGTCCTCATTTTACCCACCTGAAGGATGGAATGCTGAGTCAACATTGAACCGGTCAGGATCAAATTGTCATGAGTCATCAGAGTTAGCCTCCAATACTGCATTCTAATCACTGCACTGCAACAGCTTACAAGGAATCATACTATTGGTCTTCACAAAGAACCAAAGTGACCTTTCCATCTTAAACACACTCAGTGAATAACAAATCTAATCCATTTAGAACAATACACTAAAAAGATGCCCTCGTATCTAGAAAACACCTGTTGAGGAAGATTGTTTTCAATAGTAAAAGAATAAGGATTGGATTAATTATCTTCATTATTGTTAATCTGGGTATAAGTTAAGCAAGGCCACTGAGCTTAGAAGACTTTGGCCATTAATGGTGAATTCCTTGTTAGTCACACATTAGAAGTCATGCTATTCATTTTCATTGCTTTTGATGAATAATTCCATTCACATCTCATTTGAATATCAACATGAAATATGATGTGGGAAGCTTTGAATTCTACCTAGCCTAATAACCTTACACAAATTTTGTAGACTTTGAATTCATCTTGAGCTTGGATTTCATTTGAAAATGAACTGCCTTTTCTAACATTTGCTTTTTAGCTTAGGAATCGCAATTACGAAATTCCAAGACAGTTGACGCCTTGTGGTTTCTCCATATTTTCACATATACACTAAATCAGAGGGGGTTGAAGTTTCCTTGATACTAGTAGTATCTCACTATTATTTCTGAACATGAATTCCTTTCTAATTCCTTAGAAATGTAGATGGTCACGTTGCATGGTTAGAACAGCTGAAGGGCCAGGTTAAGCACAAATGTATCTATGTGGATGCTGAACATCAACACTAACTTGATTGCACATGGTCATTAAATCAATCAGGATGATCAGTGTCAAGAAATAAGTATGGTCAGATAGCACTGCTTTCAATCAAAAAATGTGATGCAACTATGCCAAAAGAGATGGAGTGGTAGCCACTTCACACTGGAAAGAGAAAGAAACATATGTATGAGGTTTCAAATTCTTATTCCAACTCTTTTCTTACCAGAAAGAGTTACTCAAAGTTACTCAAAGACTGTCAACCGTTCAACGGTTTCTTCCTAGTGCACCCATCCAAAATGAAGATGGAATGATACAATATTGTTTTGAGGATTATCTGTTCTGTGATGAGACTGGGCAAAAGAATTATATCTGCCTTTCTTGACTTTTGAGACGTCACTCTAGCTTTTGATACTGTTAATTGTGGCATTTTACTTTCTTCATGAGTTGGGATAACAAGTCAATATTGTTGGACTCAAAGCTCCTGTTTAAATAGCACATGGCAGCTACCTTGCCCATTATGGCCTCTCCTGGATCAAAGGACCCTTCTCACAATCATTCATGCTTTACATACACAGTGGAGACTAACTACAATCACCTCTTGAAAAATTAACAGCATAACCAAAACTGTCTCTCTCCTAAATGTCAGCCTGAAATTCAGATGAAGTGAGTATAGATAATCCATTTTGTCAAAGGAAGGTTTCTTTAAGGAAGGTACAGTCTAATGATGTTCTTAACAAGAGAAGGTTGGAGACAGAGATTAATCTGAGTTTTCTATCTTGGTCTAATGCTTTCTCACACTTAGGATCAGTGTATCTACACCAGAGCTTTTCAACCAGTGGTACGGGTACCACCTGTGGTACATTGGCACCTGGCAGGTGGTACACGATCATCCTAGAAAAGTGGTAGGGGGAGGGGAATGAGATGAACTGGTGGCAGCACCACACAAGCCTGAGCGAGAGATGGCTGGAGCTGCAGAGCTGTCAGGGCTCAGCAGAAGCGCCAGGATCAGTGCGGCTTTCCAGCTGATCGGTGCTTCTTCGGGACTCTCAGGGCTCAGTGGAAGTGCCAGAATCAGCACCAGGCTCTAGCTGGAGCTCAGCGCTGATCTGGCTCTTCTGCTGAGCCCAGAAGACACGCCAATCAGTTGGAATGTTGCAGCATCTCCAGGGTCTTGTGATTTACATTCAGATGCCTGGCAACTGATTCATATTTATGATGGTCACAGTGTCCCAGAGTCATGTGAAGTGACCAAAACATGCTGCAACTACCCAGCAGACAGGGGAGAATAAAAACCAAACACCCCCACCCCACCCCCACTGACAATCCTCAATAGACATGCTCACAACAATGAAAACCTCAGACAGGAGGAAGAGCGCCGCAGGCAGGTGTCTTGCTCGGCTGTGCCTTGGGGGGCACTTTTTTCAGTGCTATTGTAACTTCAAACAGTCACTAAGCAAACTGTTGTTAAGTCGAGGACTACCTGTACTTTATCACTTTATTCCCTTTTTTGGGGGGTCATAAAGTTTTTGACACCTTGCTAGGCAACTGGTGGTGCTCAGATGTTACCATATCCTAAAACTGGTACAATGGGTGAAAAGATTGAAAAGCCCTGATCTATAGGACTGTCTTTTCCCAGTGGCTTCTGACCTACCAAGAGATGAGAAAGGATGTCTCATATTTGGGAACTACAGGGATATTTACGTTTGCTATCTTTTCCCACAGCATTCATCCTGAATTCGGTGGCCTACAACTATATGCATTATTCCCAAAAATACCGTATATGCCGGCGTACAAGGCGACCCGGCGTATAAGACGACTCCCGTCTTTGTCGCCGAGCCGCATTCCTAGAACGTCGTCTTATACGCCAGAAACTACCAGTATTTCCGGCGTATAAGACGACTCGGCACATAAGACAACCCCCGTCTTTGGCGCTGATTTTAGCGCTTGCGGAAGTCACCTTATACACCGGCATATATGGTAATTAAAATCTGCTTTTTACAAACAATCTTGGTGTTTATTATTTAAGAGAGGTATTGGATTTCAAAGCTGCTGCTAAAACAATATTGTTCAGCTCTGTTACAATGGTTCTTTATTTTAATGTTGTTTATTCATTTCGCTTAATTACTTTATTTTATTTGTTTCAGTTTTTTCTGTAACTAATTTTGAGCCTTCCTCATTTGACCAGATTATCCTCTATATCTCAAACTCCAAATTCTGCTCATTTACAAAAATCAAAAATATATATTATGGCTAAATAAATAAACACATACACACAAACAAACAAATATAAAATAAAGCTAATATTTAAGTTCACATAGGATCAAACAGAATTAGATGATCAAAACAAAGAAATCCATGTAGTCCTAACTTCAGCAAAGGGGCAGTATACATATTATTATATTTATGGCCTCACCAAAGGCAAGGTCAAGGACTTCTCTCCTATACTTCTAAGCTGTATAATGGCAATTCCAAAATTTTGTGACACTGTTGAATGTGGTTAAGCATTATCTTTCTGAATTACCAGAAGTTCAGCAGCAATTCAGAAAGGACTTTTGTCTGCCCCTTCTGGACATGGCAAGCCCTGAGGCTGGGATATTTGGAAACCACAACTGATTAACTGTTTAACTAATTTTGTTGCTTTTCCAAAGAATTTTGCAAAAGCAAACCCACATGAGTACTTCAATAGAAGGAAGATGCAACAATG
The DNA here is from genome assembly GCF_016545835.1 of Crotalus tigris. Taxonomy (NCBI): domain Eukaryota; kingdom Metazoa; phylum Chordata; class Lepidosauria; order Squamata; family Viperidae; genus Crotalus; species Crotalus tigris. The sequence continues at coordinate 673,960 of NW_024096502.1, forward strand.
CCTTATGTAAGAAAGGTAAAAGTAACTTCGAAGATTAGTTGCAAAATTTCACTGAGGTGCGGCACAAATAGCCTTCATTCAAAAATGGAAAGAGAAAGATACTCCAACCGAAGAGGAAATATTATTGAAAATTTTCAATTGTGCTGAAATCGATAGACTTACATGGGAACTGAAGGACAAAAGTGAAACCAAGTACTATAAAATCTGGGAACAATTTTATGATTGGATAGACAATAAGAAGGTAGCCAAGATAAATGTATAGTGCTAGAATAAAATATAGATAATAGACAAATGTATATTTAAAAGATAGATATATAGAAATAAGGGGAAAAGTGTTAATAGTATATTATAAATAGTGAGCAAAGTTCAAGAACTATATGTCTATATGAGTACTAATACTATTGTAAAATATTGGAAGATGTATGGAACCAGTGACATCATATCTATGTCCAATGTGTTTTTAATTTTGTATTACTAATAAAAATTTATTAAAAAAAATTCACTGAGGTGATGTAATGCAAGATTTATAACTCTAAATATAGAGCTATGTTCTGTTCCCGGAGTAAGATTTAGTCCAGAACCAGTTCCAATATCATCATCAACAACAACAACAACAACATCATCATCAAAGTTGGAAGGGACCTTGGACATCATTGAGTCCAACCCCCTGCTCATGCAGGAAACACTACACCATTTCGGACAAATGGCTGTCCAGTCTTTTCTTTAAAACTTCAGTGTTGGAGCATTCACAGCTTCTGGAGGAAGGTTGTTCCATTGCTTAATTGTTCTAACTGTCAGGAAGTTTCTCCTTAGTTCTAGGTTGCTTCTCTCCTTGATTAGTTTCCATCTGTTGCTTCTTGTCCTGCCCTCAGGCACTTTGGAGAATAGCTTGACTCCCTCTTCTTTGTGGAAGCCCCTGAGATATTGGAACACAGCTATCATGTCCCCCCTCATCCTTCTCTTCATTAAACTAGACATACCCAATTCCAGCAGCCATTCTTTATATGTTTTAGCCTGCAGTCCCCTAATCATCTTTGTTGCTCTTCTCTGTACTCTTTCTAGAGTCTCAGCATTTTTTTACATCGTGTTGATCAAAACTGGATGCAGTATTCCAGGTGTGGCCTTACCAAGGCATTGTAAAGTGGTATCAATACTTCACATGATCTTGATTCTATCCCTCTGTTAATGCAGCCCAGCACTGTGTTGGCTTTTTTGGCAACTGCAGCACATTGCTGGCTCATATTTAAGTGATTGTCCACTAGGACTCTGAGAGCTCTCTCACAGTTACTACTATTGAGCAAGGCATCCTCGATACTATACCTGTATATTTGGTTCCCCTTGCCCAAATGCCGAACCTTACTTTTTTCACCATTGAATTTCATTTTGCTAGATAGTGCCCAGTGTTCAAGTCTGTCCAGATACTCCTGTATCTTAAGCCTGTCTTCTGGAGTGTTGGCTATTCCTGCCAGCTTGGAGTCATCTGCAAATTTGATGAGTTCCCCTCTACCCCTCTTCCAAATCGTTGATGAAGATGTTGAAGAGCACAGGGCCTAGAATAAAGCCCTGGAGCATCCCACTACACACTTCTCTCCATGTAGATGCAGTTCCATTGAGGACTACATGCTGAGTGTAGCCGGTCAGCCAGCTACGAATCCATCTGGTGGTGATGCTTTCTAACCCACATTTTTCTATCTTATCGAGTAGTAGGTTGTGATCTACTTTATCAAATGACTTACTGAAGTCCAAGTAAATTATATCCACAGCATTCCTCTGATCCACTAATTTTGTCATTTGGTCAAAGAATGCAATAAGACTTGTGTGGCATGATCTGTTTTTGACAAACCCATGTTGGCTTTTAGTAGTGATTTTGATTGCCTCTAGGTGTTCGCTGATTTGTTGTTTGATTATCTTTTCCAGAATCTTCCCAGGTATTGAGGTCAGGCTGATAAGTCTGTAATTTCCTGGATCCACTTTGTTTCCGTTTTTGAAGATGGGAACTACATCAGCTCGTTTCCAGTCCTCTGGTAGTTTCCCAGTACTTCAAGATCTTTGGAAAATATAGTTCAGTGGTTTTGAGATCACATCTGCCAGTTCCTTGAAAACCTTGGGGTGTAATCAATCTGGTCCTGGTGATTTGAACTCATCTAGGCTGGACAGGTGCTCACTTATCATTTTCTTTCCTATCTTAACTTGTGTTTCTATATTGTTTTTTATGGCACTATTTTTGATAGGCTGTTTTGTTTTTTCCCTTTGTGTAAAGACAGATGCAAAAAACGAGTTAAATAATTCTGCTTTCTCCCTATTGCTTGTCACCTTCTTGCCACTTTCACCCACTAATGGACCAATCATTTTCTTCACTTTTTTTTTGTTTTTTACATGTTGAAAGAAGCTTTTTTTTGTTATTTTTGACTTTGGCCGCAAACCTTTGTTCATTATGAGCCTTAGCTTTCCTCACTTCATCTTTTCAGGCTCAGGCTATTTGTTGATATTCTGATTTAGTTATGTGCCCCTCTTTCCACTTTCTATACTTGTCCTTTTTATCTTTCAATTTATCAGAGAGTTCTTTATGCAGCCATGCTGGTTTCTTTTCAGAGCTGTTATTTTTCCTCTTTGTTGGTATTGTGCTAGACTGGGCTTCTATTATCTCACTTTTCAAAATTTTCCCAAGCTTCTTGAGTTGTTTTCCCCTTGAGGATTCTCATCCATGGAATTCTTCCCAAGCCCTCTTTAAGTTATTGAAATTAGCTCTCTTGAAGTCCAAGACTCTAGTTTGACTATGTTTTGTCTGCTCTTCACATTCCTTTTCCTTGCATTCCTGTCTGAACCAGGTAAGAATCTAACTTAATGATAATTTAGAAAGGATTGATAGCTCACTCCTTTCTGAACAAGTACTATCATCTTTGAAAGCAGGGTAATCTACTACATCTTTCTTGGGTCTATTATTCAATCCAGGAGCAGAATTTGTGCAAGCTTAAGGGACGAACTTCTGAAATTAAATCTTCATCTTTTAGCTAGAAATATCTCAATCATTACCACATTTTACTTAAAAAATTAGTTATGAAGGATGGAATATTGGTAATGTGAGCTTCTGAACATCTGAAAAATGTATCATTGATTTTTCTTCTGAATTAAAATTAGAAATCCAATCTGATATACCACATCTAGGGACTGGAAAACCAATTTATTCACTATTCTATTTATGTTCCATTTGAGTAAAGAACAAAAATGACTGCACTATGCTAACCATCGAGTGAATTTACTCATATGTATTTGGACTTTTAGCAAAATATCTTGAAGCAGAGAAATTAACTTTTTTCCATATATCTATCATTATACCCTTAACAGAGAAAGCAAACTGTATATACTCCCTCAAGAAAACATTGACTCTTGGAGATTTAGTGAACAATCCAATGTACTTCTCTTTGAGAGCAGTCCAGAAGTGATGAATCCTTCTCATTTTTTCTAAAGCTTTTTTGACATCTGGGATATCCTGAGAGTCCCTCATGCAGGTCATAACTAGCTCTCATATATGCAGTTTGTCAAGAGCAGAAAACAGCAGCAGTGGAAAGGTTTTCTACATTAAGCAAAGAGAGAAAAATCCAGAGGAAAATCAGGCCCCAAAGTTCAAAGAAAATTATCCATGTTTTCTACATCCAAACACCTACTAGAGTAAGCCATTGCAATTCAGGATTATTTCCCAGCAATCAAAAATGCATTGCAATAGTGGAAAGAGTGATGTTTCCTTTGTGATAAAGCAGATTATTTCTTGTCAACTGCCTCAATAGGTACACACATGCCAGCCAATTTTATTCTGAGCCAGGATTGAGACGTGGGTTGATTTGTAATTTATTTGGGCTATTGCTTGTGGACAAGCAGAAGCTGATTCTTCTGGTCAGATGAAACTGCTGGAAGGCACAGGAATTTTGCAGTGGTGGTGGTGGAATATGCTTTGGCCCTCCCTGTCCTGAAGGCACATACCCTAAGGGAAGTCAGGACTGTAGTGCTCAATAGTGCTGTGGTAAGAAAACCTTCTCTAGTAGAGATGCCATAAATGTAGATTGGGATAAACTGCCTGATATTGTTTGCATTCACAAATTATTACAAAGCTCTGACATGAACAAGAAAAGAGTTTTTCAGGGAACACTGTGTAGGAAGAAGGGAAGGGGTTCAGGGGGCAGAATAAACATGAAACCACTTTGATCAACCTATTATTTTATCTAATTTCTATAGCTGCTGCATAAAACATTGCCATCTCCATCTGCTGCCCTGGATATCTTCAACCTCTGGCCAATGACTAACACCACTGCCTGCTTTCGCTTCATCTTCTTTTATAAAAATTCAAATTGCTATCTGTCAGATTCTAGAACAGTTATGCATTGAACTAAAATTTGGCAATTTTCCCTTGAAATAAAGCTTAATGAGCAATGCAGTTTTTGTGTGATATTTTTTAAGAGGGGTCTGGACAGTATATTCATGTGACTGCATGACTTAATGTGTGTGTATGGGCGTGTGTCTTTGTTTCATTTTATTGCAGAAGACATTCCCTCACCAGTGTTATTTTTTGCCCTTTTTTATTTACTGAATATCTAAGCTATTAATGAAGAAAAACCATTCAAAATAGAAATAAAATTAACTACCAATATAAGCCTTAGAACAACTGTTTACCCCATCCACCACTCTTATACAGTCAGAATTGTGATTGTAGCTCTGCAATCTAGAGCCAATTTAATGTTTAGACAGTATATTTCTTGGTTGGCCAAATGTAATGAAATCACAGCAACAGTTAGAAAACAAAAGGAGTAAATCATTTGTACATTCCCAAGGCAAAGCTAAGCCATTTAACAGGAGCAGAATTCATTCTTCTGGCATAGCTGCCAAGTAGAAGGAGATTCTCCAGGTGTCATTGTGGTTGGGACAAGAATGGATCAAAGCAATCAGCCAAGAGAAGTTCAGTTACAAAATGCATAAGCCTTACTGCGGATTGACAGTGGAGAATGTATTCAGACAGGGAAGTGGAGGAGACATATAGTTTTTAAGTAAGGAGGATGTTGGCTTCAGCCTTCAATAGCTTGCTGGGATTATCTTCTTGGCATACACTCCAGCTAATTCTTCACTCCTGCTTCCCAGGAGGATTCTCTTCTTCCTGCAGTGATGAGGCACCATTATAGGACTTGGTGAGATTAAAGGGTTACAGAACTCGATTTAGGATACATCACAATAATAGAAATAAAATGGAACAAAAATATGGTATTAAACAGCACAATTAAATTAAATTAAACAAGAAGCAATGGATGGAAACTAATCAAAGAGAGAAGCAACCTAGAACTGAAGAGAAATTACATGACAGAACAATCAGAGGAACAACCTGTTACTTGTATCAAAATAAAAAATGCCTATATCTAATCATGTATATATTGAAAATATTAAGAATTATATTTTGGCTAAGGTTGGAGAAGGAGAATGTTGTTGTTGTTGTTGTTGTTAATTGCGAAGTTGTGTCCGACCCATCGCGACCCCATGGACAACGTTCCTCCAGGTCTTCCTGTCGTCTACCATCTTCTGGAGTCCATTTAAGTTCACACCTACTGCTTCAGTGACTCCATCCAGCCATCTTATTCTCTGTTGTCCCCTTCTTCTATTGCCCTCAATCTTTCCCAGCATTAGGCCCTTTTCCAGTGAGTCCTTCCTTCTCATTAGGTGGCCAAAGTATTTGCGTTTCAACTTCAGGATCTGGCCTTCTAAAGAGCAGTCAGGGTTGATCTCTTCTAGGACTGACCGGTTTGAATGCCTTGCAGTCCAAGGGACTCGCAGGAGTCTTCTCCAGCACCGTATTTCAAAGGCCTCAATTCTTTTGCGCTCAGCCTTTCTTATGGTCCAACTTTCACAGCCATACATTGCAACTGGGAAAACCATGGCCTGGACTATACGCACTTTTGTTGGCAGGGTGATGTCTCTGCTTTTTAGTATTCTGTCTAGATTTGCCATAGCTTTCCTTCCCAGGAGCAAGCGTCTTTTAATTTCTTGGCTGCAGTCCCCATCTGAGGTGATCTTGGAGCCCAGAAAAATAAAATCTGTCACTACCTCCATTTCTTCCCCATCGATTTGCCAGGAATTAAGAGGGCCGGATGCCATGATTTTGGTTTTCTTAATGTTGAGTTTCAAGCCAACTTTTGCACTCTCCTTCTTCACCCGCATCAAGAGGTTCTTTAGTTCCTCTTCACTTTCTGCCATTAGCGTGGTATCATCTGCATATCTTAGGTTGTTGATATTTCTCCCGGCAATCTTAATTCCAACTTTTGATTCATCTAGCCCTGCCTTTCTCATGATATGCTCTGCATATAAGTTAAATAGGCAGGGCGACAGTATATAGCCTTGCCGGACTCCTTTTCCAATTTTGAACCAATCAGTGGTTCCGTGTCCAGTTCTCACTGTTGCTTCTTGACCCGCATATAAGTTTCTCAAGAGACAAATGAGATGGTCTGGTACTCCCATCTCTTTAAGAACTTGCCACAATTTGTTGTGATCCACACAATCAAAGGTTTTTGCATAGTCAATGAAGCAGAAGTAGTTTTTCTGGAACTCCCTAGCTTTCTCCATGATCCAGCGTATGTTGGCAATTTGTTCTCTAGTTCCTCTGCCTCTTTGAAATCCTGCCTGTACTTCTGGTAGTTCTCGATCCACATACTGCTGGAGTCTAGCTTGTAGGATTTTAAGCATAACTTTACTAGCATGTGAAATGAGTGCAATGGTGCAATAGTTTGAACATTCTTTGGCATTGCTTTTCTTTGGAATTGGAATGTAAACTGACCTTTTCTAATCCTGTGGCCACTGTTGAGTTTTCCAAATTTGCTGGCAAATTGAGTGTAGCACTTTTACTGCATTGTCTTTTAAGATTTTGAATAGCTCAGCTGGAATACTGTCACCTCCACTAGCTTTGTTGTTGCTCAGATTTTCTAAGGTCCTTTTCACTTCACATTCTAGGATGTCTGGTTCGAGGTCAGTGACCATCTCATTGTGGTTATCTGGGATGTTCAGCTCATTCTTGTATAGTTCTTCTGTGTAGTTTTGCCATCTCTTCTTAATCTCTTCTGCCTCTGTTAGGTCTCTGCCATTTTGGTCCTTTATCATGCCCATCTTTGCATGAAACGTTCCCTTCATATCTCCAATTTTCTTGAAGAGATCTCTGGTTCCCCCTATTCTGTTGTTTTCTTCTGTTTCTTTGCACTGTTCATTTAACAAGGCATTCTTATCTCTTCTAGCTACTCTCTGGAATTCTGCATTCAATTCGGTGTATCTTTCTCTTTCTCCCTTGCCTTTCGTTTCCCTTCTTTCCTCAGCTATTTGCAAAGCTTCCTCAGACAGCCATTTTGCTTTCTTGCATTTCTTTTTCTTTGGGATGTTTTTAGTTGCTACCTCTTGTACAATTTTGCAAACTTCCATCCATAGTTCTTCAGGCACTCTGTCTATCAGATCTAATTCCTTAAATCTATTTGTCACCTCTACTGTATATTCATCAGGAATATGATTTAGTTCATACCTGAGTGGCCTAGTGCTTTTCCCTACTTTTTTCAATTTAAGCCTAAATTTTGCAACGAGAAGCTCATGATCTGAGCCACAGTCAGCTCCTGGTCTTGTTTTTACTGACTGTATAGAGCTTCTCCATCTTTGGCTGCAGAGCACATAGTCAATCTGATTTCTATGTTGACCGTCTGGTGATGTCCATGTGTAGAGCCGTCTCTTGGGTTGTTGGAAAAGAGTGTTTGTTATGACCATCGTATTCTCTTGACAAAATTCTATTAGCCTGTGCCCTGCTTCATTTTGTACTCCAAGGCCAAACTTGCCTGTTATTCCGGTTATCTTTTGGCTTCCTACCTTAGCATTCCAATCCCCCATGATGATAAGGACATCATTTTTTGGTGTTAATTCTATAAGGTGCTGTAGGGCTTCATAGAACCGGTCAATTTCATCCTCTTCAGCACCAGTGGTTGGAGCATAGATTTGGACTATTGTGATATTGAATGGTTTGCCTTGGATTCGAATTGAGATCATTCTGTCATTTTGGGGATTGTATCCCAGTATTGCTTTTCCTATTCTTTTATTGACTATGAAGGCTACTCCATTTCTTCTGAGGGATTCTTGCCCACAGTAGTATACCTGATGGTCATCTGAGTTAAATTCACCCATTCCTGTCCATTTTAGTTCGCTGATTCCTAAGATGTCGATGTTCAGTCTTGTCATCTCTTTTTTGACTACGTCTAGCTTGCCTTGATTCATGGATCTTACATTCCAGGTTCCTATGGAGAAAAAATCTTTACAGCATCGGACTTTCCTTTCACCACCAGATATATCCACAGCTGAGCGTCCTTTCGGCTTTGGCCCAGTCGCTTCATTCTTTCTGGCGCTACTAGTACTAGCCCTCTGCTCTTCCCCAGTAGCATATTGGACACCTTCCGACCTGAGGGGCTCATCTTCCAGCGTCATATCTTTTTGCCTTTTAGTACTGTCCATGGGGTTTTCATGGCAAAGATATTGGAGTGGTTTGCCATTTCCTTCTCCAGTGGATCACATTTTGTCAGGACTCTCTGCTATAACCTGTCCGTCTCGGGTGGCCCTGCATGGCATAGCTTATAGCTTCATTGAGTTATGCAAGCCCCTTCACCACGACAAGGTAGTAATCCATGAAGAGATTATCTTCTTGGCATACACTCCAGCTAATTCTTCAATCCTTCTTCCCAGGAGGATTCTCTTCTTCCTGCAGTGATGAGGCACCATTATAGGACTTGGTGAGGTTAAAGGATTACAGAACTCGATTTAGGATACATCATAATAATAGAAATAAAATGGAACAAAAATATGGTATTAAACAGCACAATTAAATTAAATTAAACAAGAAGCAATGGATGGAAACTAATCAAAAGAGAAGCAACTAGAACTGAAGAGAAATTACATGACAGAACAATCAGAGGAACAACCTGTTACTTGTATCAAAATAAAAAATGCCTATATCTAATCATGTATATATTGAAAATATTAAGAATTATATTTTGGCTAAGGTTGGAGAAGGAGAATACAAATGGGAAAAGGGAAAAATCAAAGAAATGTATGATTAATTAATAATTAATTATCAAATTATCAAATTTAATCGTTATTGTGATATATACTCCTAAATACTTAACCTTATTAACTACTTCATAACCCTTTGCTTCAGCTATAATATCATTTCCCTTCATAGACATATTTTTCAATAATATTTTAGTTTTGTTCTTATTCACCTTAAAACCAGAGACCTGTCCATACTGCACTAAGATTTCAACCAAGTTTCTGACCGAATCTGTTGGGTGGGATAACGTCACAACCAAATCATCAGCAAAAGCTCTCAGCCTATAATCAATCTTACTTATTTTTATTCCTTTTAATTTAGATGAATTTTCTAATGGAAAATTGTATAAGAATAATTATGAACACTTATGGGTAAAAGTACAAAAAGATTTAAATGATTGGCAAAAATTACAACTATCGTTGTTGGGGAGAATTTCAGCAGTAAAAATGAATGTTCTACCAAAGTTTCTTTTTTTGTTTCAGATGATACCTATTTTAAAAAAGGATGCTAATTTGGATGAGTGGCAGAAGGGTATCAATACATTTGTCTGGGGTGGGAAGAAATCAAGGGTAAAGTTTAAGATTTTACAAGATGTTCGAGAAAGAGGTGGACTTAAAGCACCTAACTTGAAATTATATTATGATGCGGCCACTTTAACTTTAGTAAGTGATTGGCTTAATTTAACAAATAAAAATATTCTTGTTCTTGAAGATTGAGATTTATTATATGGTTGGCATGCATATTTAATTTTTGATAAGAAAGTAGATCTGGTTTTTAAGTCACACATTTTAAGAAATGCTTTACTTTGAGCTTGGAAGAAGTATTATTATAAGTTAAATTATAAAATACCTATTTGGGGGATTCCTGGACAAGCAATTCAGGGGGTTTCTAAGGGGGTGAATTTTGATAATATTTCATATAAAGAATTACTTATTTGGTCGGGTACTGACTTGCAACTAAAGTCTTCAGGTTTGTTAAGGCAAGAAAATATTTTATAATCATGGTTTCAATATTTGCAAATAGTGGAAAGGTGGACCTTAGATAAGAAAGTGGGAATTACTTTAGCAGCTGAAAATCTGGTAATTCAGATTAAAGATCAGAAATATGCTCATATTAAAAGAATTTACAATGAGTTAATAAAATTGGATTCAGAAACAGAGTTAGTAAAAGATTGTATGATTAAATGGGATCAGAATATTCAGGAACCGATTTTATTGGATTTATGGGAGTTAATTTGGATTAGAAATGTTAACTTTACGCAGGCTCAAAATTTGAGGGAAAATTTTTATAAAATGTTTTAGAGATGGCATCTGGATCCTAAAAAGTTGTCTTGTATGTACCCGAACCTGCAACCTAAATGTTGGAGATGTGGTAGTTTTGATGCAACTTATTTTCATGTTTGGTGGCCTTGTAAAAATATTAAAGCTTTTTGGATTATGATTTGGTGGAACATTCAAAAGGTTTTTAAAAGGAAGATTAAGTTTACTCCCCAATTATTTCTTTTGGGTATTTTTGTGGATTTTGATGCTAAAGAAAATATTTTAATGTTGAATTTAATAACAGCAGCAAGATTATTGGTGGGTCAATATTGGAAGAAAGACTCTCTGCCTTCTTTAGAAGAATGGGTATTTAAGGTTTCTAATTTAGCAGAAATGGCTAAAATTTCTGCTTATTTAAAGCATCATTCACAAGAGAGATATGTTATTGTATGGAGAAGATGGATAGAATATGTTCAGAAGAAAAATGGTACTACAAAGTTTCATTTATTTTATGAGTAATGGATTTGTTTATAAAATTATGATGTTAATGTTTGAAAAGACTTAAGGGTTAGTATGATTTTGGTTATTGTATAATTAGTAAACTTAAGTAGATTATATTTAATATGTTTGTATAACTCTGTACTTGGCTCTGGGAAGTCGGGGGGGTGGGGGAGGGGGGAGGGGGTGGGGGGAGGATGGGTTGGAGGTTAAATAGGTCAGATAAGTAGAAATAAATAATTTTATTGTATATAATATTGATGTTTCAATTTGGAGAGAGGAATTGCTCAGGCATTTCCCCTGGACTGCATTCGGAGTGAGAAGATAGGAGGAAGGGGAGAAGTAAGTAGGAAGGTTGAGGAGAAGGAGGAGAGGGGGAGAGTGAGGAAGAAGAGGGAGAAAGTGGGAAGTGAGAGAAAAGGTTAGAGGGTGGATGAGGTTTGGGGGGGAAATGGGTGAGCAATACCAAAAGTTGTGTGTATAAATTTATTTTATTCTTTATCTGAAGTACTTTTTATGAATGTAATGAAAAATTGAAAATAAAAACTTTTTACAAGAAAAAAAAATTAATTGTTATTGATGGTTAATTAATTATTATTGTCCTTTTTTTCTTGTTCAAATATAAAGCAATGCAACACGCTGTACACCAGGCACTGGAGATTGATATAGTTAAAAAACCAATAAAATATCTATATAAAAAAAAACCTTGGATCATTATACAATAACTCATTTGCTGAACAAATGCCAAGACTCAAATTATCTGACTTAGAAACAGTACATGAAGACCTAGCTCTCTGGAGAAGGCTCTAATGATGGGGTTGTTAAAAAGAAAGAGGAGATGAGGACAACCAACTGAAAGTTAGATGGACTCGGAATACAGCCTTCTTTCATTACATTCTGAACTAAAATATGTCTGCTATTGCCATCTCTCTATTGTGTTAATGTGTTTGTATTAACGTGTTTCAACCTCTTAAGTGAGCAAAGTATCTATCCACCAACTTATGGAAAAATGAAACAACTTCCAAAAAAGTCTTTCTGTAGGCAGTAGAATTAAAAGCTTATTAAATTTGGTTTTAGTAATAACTGGTGAAATCAAAAGTTATGCCATTGCCAGAACCCCTATTTACCTCTCTTACCAATTCTTTTCCCTCATTTGGGGGTTCTGCAATTCTAGTGGGGAGGGGGGGAAACGACTTATGGGTATTCTGCAGTGTATTTCCTTTGTTTTGTTCCTTCCTCTTTGAAATATCTTTCTTGGGATGAGAATGGAATGAGCCTCCAGCCATCTGCCTTATCTCCAGGCAGAGGAAAGAAGCTGTGGAGAGACTTGACAGCCTTGAGAGTGGCACCTTATTGGTTCTTTTCCACAACAGTTTGACACCTATGGACTGGCTCTGTTTGAACTGGTTGGATGGACTGTTGGGGTGGGGTTGAATTGTTTCTTTTAATCTAACATTTTGCGTGGAAATTCTCAGAACCTGCCTTACTGTTCTGCTGTCAATACCTTCCAATAAAAGTTCCTGTTGAAACAATGCAAGTTTCAAGAGTTCTGCTTTCTAACAAGGTTTAACTGAGGCAGTTCTTATTCCTTAAACTATAATAATCTTAGACACAAATTATACTATCTTTCAGAAAGATTGCAGAAAATAGTTTTATATAAATTTCTATTATTTCACATAATTTATTTCAGAAGGCTAGCAAGGGACAAACTATTAAAGGTTAAGTTAACAAGTACAAAAAGGTATTTATTTTAGTTAAATATTTTGAAAGAAATGCAGGGGGGTTGTGGGTATCAACAATATGATTTCTTCAGATCCTTGTTACTAGACGGTACTCTAAGACCATTCCTTCCTGAGTCCAGTAATTTCTGATCATCCTACATTTCATTAGACTCGTGGAAATAAATTACAGGTCTGAGGAACAGAGAGAAAACTCTAAACCCTGAATATAAAGAATAAAAATGCTTAAAAACAATGGGCTTATTAAAGTGGCTATATCAGGGGTGAATTAGCAGGGCTGTGGAATGCTTCAAAATAGGTTCCAAAGTAAAGGATGTAGGAGGGCAGGTCCAGGATCTCCTAGTGACTCATTAAATCATCACTGTCACTCTCAAACATCAGGTAGCTATAAAAAAAGCCAATATGTAGCAGATGTCATATGCTACAAAACATATGACAAAACCCGTTCTTTCTTCAAACCACTCCAAATTTTAAATTGTTAAAATCTCCATCTAAGAATTATATCCAAACCATCCTCATGCACAAATTAAAACAGCAGAATTCTTTTAAGATAGGAGGAGAAAGGCTGTGTGACCTCATTGTATTTTGCATCCTCCTTAGCTTTTCAGCTATCAGGAAACCTCTCTTTTTCTCCTGGTCAGGCTGTTACAATGGTTCTTTATTTTAATATTGTTTATTCATTTCATTTATTTACTTTATTTTATTTGTTTCCATTTTTTCTGTAACCAATTATGAGCTTTCCTGATTTGAGCAGATTATTCTTTATATCTCAAATTCCAAATTCTGCTCATTTAAAGAAATCAGAATTATATATTATGGCTAAATAAATAAACACATCAAGAAACAAACAAACAAACAAATAAATAAATAAATACAAAATAAAGCTAATATTTAAGTTCACATAAGATCAAGAAGAATTACATGATCAAAAAAAATAAAAAAAATAAAAGAAATCCATGTATTCCTAACATCAGCAAAGGGCAGTATACATATTATTATATTTAGGGCCTCACCAAAGGCAGGGTCAAGGACTTCTCTCCTATACTTCTAAGCTGTATAATGGCAATTCCAAAACTTTGTGACACTGTTGAATGTGGTTAAGCATTATCTTTCTGAATTACTAGAAGTTCAGCAGCAATTCAGAAAGGACTTTTGTCTGCTCCTTCTGGACATGGCAAGTCCTGAGGCTGGGATATTTGGAAACCACAACTGATTAACTGTTAAACTAATTTACTTGCTTTTCCAAAGAATTTTGCAAAAGCAAACCCGCATGAGTACTTCAACAGAAGGAAGATGCAACAATGCCTTATGTAAGAATGGTAAAAGTAACTTCGAAGATTAGTTGCAAAATTTCACTGAGGTGATATAATGCTTAATTACTTAATTTTATTTGTTTCAATTTTTTCTGTAACCAATTCTAAGCTTTCCTCATTTGAGCATATTATTCTCTATATCTCAATGTCCAAATTCTGCTCATTTAAAGAAATCAAAATTATATATTATGGCTAAATAAATAAATACATAAACAAACAAACAAACAAATAAAAATACAAAATAAAGCTAATATGTAAGTTCACATAGGATCAAGAAGAATTAAATGATCAAAACAAAAAAATCCATGCATTCCTAACATCAGCAAAGGGCAGTATAGACATTATTATATTTAACAGAATTTTTTTAACATAGGATGAGAATGGTGATGCCAAAAAGCTGTGTGACCTCTTTAAATTTTGCATCTTCCTTAGCTTTTCAATCTTCGTGAAATCTCACTTTTTCTCCTGGTCAGGCTTCATACACACAGAGGAAATCCTCAGCTCCCTCTACACCTATGCCCTATTGAGTAACTATGCAAAATACTCATAGATATGACTCAGTAAAATGAGTCCCTTTACTCCTGACTAGAGTGAAACCATATACAGAATATTTACTCACTGTAGCATATTTTACTTATTGTATAGATTGCAAGAACACTTGAAAAAGAGATCCTTGATTTTCTTTTATGTCCTAAAATTGACTTTATAAAGAATTGAAGCATATTGATAACTTTAAAGTGGATATCTGGACAACCACAAAAACATGGATCATTAAACAGACTTCCGGTTTTACGCACACAGTCCTTGGCCATGTGAGACCAGGTCTCTGTTCCCCAAGGCTAGTTTCTTCCTGCTTGGGGGACCCTAGATGGGTCCGAAGTTATCCTGGAGAGGTGACTGTTGCGTCCTTGGCGGGAAAACAGACACGAGAAGCAGCTGGAGTTCTCAAGTTCTTTTATTCAGCGTTCAGCTTACAGGAAGATGGCTTCAGCTCAGCCCAAACGCCTCACAGCCTCTTATATAGGCAACTCCCGGGTAAATGGGTTACTTTTCCCGCGCCAGCACCCGCGCATGCGCACGGCGCTGGCGACAGCCTGTCTGGTCCCGGGCAGCTTTGCACCTGCCCGGGACTGCCTGCAAACGCCCGAGCCGTTTGCAAGGCTCGGGACATAACACCCCTTTCCCCCGGGCTAAAACTACTATCAACATACAACATTTATTTTACACGACAATTTGCTCCCCAGTGTTCCCACTGTTTACTGGCTTTTGTCTTGCCAACAATGTTATGTAATCTTCTAGGTACTTAGGAGATTTCTTTGCTCTCTGTGACCTTCTTAGCTCTGGGTTACTGGCATAAGTCCCCTGACTGGAGGGAGGCGTGAGCCTGTTCTCTCTACTGTGCCCTGGTGTCTTCCAAGGACTGTGCCCCGATGCCTGGCCTGCTTGCTTGCCCACCGGGCTCGTCAGGCCAGGGCTTCTGTTGCTTTGTGACCTGGTTGTCCTACCTAGCTGTAGACCCTCAGGCCCCTTGAAGTGATAGCCACTGCTGGGCGTCTCTGTAGAACCCCCTAGGTCAGTCCAAGACCTGTCAGGAGGCTGTCTATTCCCTGAACCCCATTCTGTGTTTGGGCTCGTGTGGGTTTCTGTACTCTCCCAAAACTCAGGTGTCCCCTGATTTGTGCTAGGGGTGTTGTAGTCGGGACTTGGTTCCTCGACTAGCTCTGTGTATGTTTGACCCCCTGTAGGATTTGGGGTAAGGTCAGGCCAACCTTGGGCATTGTGTGCCAGCTCTCTTGCGGGGAATGATTTGTTGGGATGCCCCCGGGTATCCTCCGTTGCTGGAGTGCTGTGTGCTGTGTGTGGAAAGTGAGTATGCCCCCGGGGTAACTCCCTGGCTGGAGTAGGCGTGAGTGCCTGTTGTGTGGGTAAGCTCCAAGACTTCCTTTTCGGAGCAATTGCAGAATCTTGGGACGAGCCGTTTGTGGCTCCCTCAGTGGCGATGGGCAGTAGCTCTTGCCCTTCCCTTTGCTCCAAAGGGTCCCCCTCCCCCCCTGGAAAAGACCCAGGAGTTTCAGCAGAAAAGTCCCGCCTAGAGCGGAGTTGGTCGATGTGCCGACGCAGGACACGACCGTTGTCCAGGGCAACCTCGTAGGAGAGAGGACCTGTGATCCTGGACACAGAAGCGGGGACCCATGTATGACCAGGCCCGTAATTGCGAGCCCAAACCGGGGCACCCACAAGTAGTTGTCTAGGTGCCCTAGGATGTGAGGTAGATGAAGGCAGTCTGTCCGGATGCAACCGGTCAAGTCTAGTAGTAAGTTGGCGCCCCCAACGAAGTTCAGCTGGACTTCTCCCTGTAGAAGTGGACGGTGTGGTGCGATAAGAAAGGAGAAAGTCAGCCAACCTGTGATGCCAGTCCCCGTAGGTGAGTCTCTTCAAGGCGTCCTTTGCGATGCGCACCATGCGTTCAGCCATACCGTTGGTGGACGGGTGAAAAGGCGCAGATGTGGCATGACGAATCAGGTTTGCCTGTAAGAAAGCTTGGAATTCGGAGGAGGTGAATTGAGGGCCGTTGTCAGACACAATGACATCTGGCAGCCCGTGTGCAGCAAAAATCCCCCTCAGTACCTGAATAGTCTTTGCAGTGGTGGTGGACGAGACAGGCACAACCTCAAGCCATTTTGAATGGCTGTCAACAAGGACCAAGAAGAACTGGCCCTGAAAGGGCCCAGCGTAGTCAATGTGCACCCTAGACCATGGGGACTGTGTTTCCTCCCATTTATGCACAGGAGCTTGGGGCATCTCTGGGCGAGATCGTTGGCACATGTGGCATGCGTGTACCTTAGCCTCAATATCTTTATCTAAAGCAGGCCACCACAAGTTGGCTGCGTGCAAGAGCCTTCATGCGAACAATGCCAGGATGACCCTCGTGGAGGGATTCTAAGACCCTAGTCCTCATTGAGGTGGGAATGACAACTCTGTTTCCCCAAAGCAAACAACCCTGAGAAAGGGACAATTCGTTCCTTTTGGACCAGAAACTCTGAAACTCAGGACTAGGGCAGTGCTCAGGCCACCCGGACAGGACCCAGGAGCGGACACGTGAAAGTGTGTGATCTGTACCTGTTTCAGCGGTAACATCCCTGGCACTAAGAGGAAGCTCGGGCAAGGCTTGGATTGATAGAATGTTGACAGCTGGCGCGGGGTCAGCTTCTACTACTGGCAGAGGCAACCTACTGAGGCCATCAGCATGGCCCATTTCTTTCCCAGGCTTGTGGATAATGAAAAATCATATGCAGACAAAAAAATAGACCACCTAAGCATTCTAGGAAATGAATTTGGGGAGTCTGCTTTCGTGTGGTAAACGTCCCAGCGAGGCTCTATGGTCAGTGAAGAACGTGAAATGCTGCCATATAGAAATATCGTGAATTTTTTAATTCCAGCAACACCAGCCAGAGCCTCCCTGTCTATCTGAGCGTAGTTGCGCTCGGCAGAAGACAATGTTCTGGAGTAGTATGCAATAGGAACCTGAGTTCCATCAGACCTGAGGTGACTCAGGACAGCTCCGACCCCGTAGGGGGATGCATCACAAGCTATGCACACAGGGAGAGACTCGTTGAAATGTGCAAGAACACTGTTAGAAGTGAGCAAGGCCTTGACTTCGTAAAGCAAGCCTCATGGTGCTGTGACCACAGCCACACAGCTTGTTGTCTAGTAGCGCTGTGAAGAGCTCAGCGACACTACTTTATGTGGAAGAAAAGAATTGTAGAAATTCAGGAGGCCTAGGAAGGCCTGAAGTTCGGCCTTAGACTTTGGCCTGGGTGCTTGTAAAATAGCAGTTAGTTTGTATTCAGCAGGATGAATCCCAGCAGCATCAATTTTGAATCCCAGAAATTCAGTAGAAGGCACCCCGATCTTGCATTTGTCTTTTCTGAGCTTGAGGCCTGATTCCCTGAATCTTAACAGGACAGCCCTAAGTCTTTCAGCTAGAATGTGTGTGTAGTCTCCTGCAATCAAGACATCGTCAAAGTAGGGGCAGACCCCTGGTATACCTCGTAGTGTGTTTTCCATTACGCTTTGGAAAATCCCAGGAGCGACATTCACTCCAAACTGCAGCCTTTTTACTTTAAAGGCTCCCCTGTGGGTCACAATAGTCTGAGCTATGGCAGCATCATTATCAACAGGCAGCTGTTGATATGCTTGAGCTAGGTCAAGCTTTGCAAAAACACGCCCCCCCTTGAGAGAGGCCAGGATGTGACTGACCACAGGAACAGGATAGGCATGTTGCTGCAATGCCTTATTGAGTGTGCATTTGTAATCAGCACAAATGCGAATGTCCCCCTTTGCCTTTAGAGGCGTGACAATGGGGGTCTCCCATGGGCTGGAATCAACAGGTTCTAGGATTCCTTGTTGGATTAGTTTGTCTACTTCAGTGTCAATCTTACTTTTTAAAGCAAAAGGGACCCTTCTTGCTTTAATCCTAATGGGAGTGACAGTGGGGTCTAGCTTTAAGGACACAGGTGGTCCTTTGAATGTGCCCAGCTGGGGGCTGAAAACATCTGCAAATTCCTTGCAGACTTCCTGTAGGTCGAGTGTTTGTAAGCTGTTGAGTCCTGTGACGTGTATCCCCAGGGCCTCAAACCAATCGAGTCCTATGAGACTCGTTCTTTCACCCCCTACTACTAACAAGTCTAGTGGACCTTCAAAACTCTTGTATTGCACGTTAAGGGTGGCCTCCCCCTTAACACACACTCTTGAGTTCTGAAAATCAGTTAATACAATATCAGAAGGCCTTAACTTGGCCTTAGTCCCACTACTGGAACAAATCTTCCTAAATGTATGCAATGAAATGATGGAAAGGGCAGACCCTGTGTCTAGTTCCATAGATAATGGAACCCCTTGTAGCTTCACGTTGAGTGACAGCTTTTTCTTCATGGGCTTGTGTGTGCCTGTCCTACAAATGTTTCTACGCGAAGCGCAAAAACCTACCCTAGTCTGGCGGGGGACTCTGGTACCCTTCAGGCGTTCTTCTTGAGGTTGTGCCTTTCGTCGGCCCAGACACACAGCTGCAATGTGCCCTTGTTTGCCGCATGCCCGGCAGGTAGCGGAGCGGAACTTGCAGTCGGTTCTCCTGTGGCGACCTCCACAGCCGATGCACTTGAGCGGAGCTGAAGAGCTTTCCTTCTGATTTTCTCCCTTCGCGGGTTGTAGACGGTCGACTTCTTCGTCCGGATCCTCCTCGGAGTTTCGTCGGACGTCTTCTTGGTGCACGGACGCACCCTCTGCACTGCTTCTGATCGGCCGCATGTTCTTGACGGCGCCGCCTGCTGCTTCTTCCGCGGTGGCTTCCCTTAAAGCGTCTTGGAAGGATAATTCTTCCTTAGCGAAAAGTCTCTGTTGTAGCTCTCGATGCCTCAACCCGCACACGAATCGGTCCCTCAGTCGTTCCTCGAGGTCCTTGAACTCGCAGGGCTTGGCGGCCTTCCGTAACGCGGCGATGTATTCCTTGGCTGACTCCCCGGACCGTTGATCCCGCTGCTCGAAGGTGTGGCGCCATGAGATAACGGACACCTTGGGGTGGAAGTGGTCCTTCAGCAGCTTCTTCAGGTCTGCGTAGCTTACAGACTCTACTGGAACAGGTGCTGCAAGGTTTTCTGCGATTTCGAAGGCGTCTTGGCCGCCAGCGCAAAGCAGGGTGGCAGCCTTCAAGCTATCTTCCCTCACTTGGTTTGCCTTGAAGTAGTTCTCCATTCTGGATACGTAGGACTCCCACCGATCTGGATGTGAGACGTCGAATTCCGCAAGCCTTCCGATTTTCGCCATCTTCGGATCTTCAGGAGACGGGTCTATCAGCCAGCCTACCCCCGAATGCGCACTGGATTGGCGGGCAGCTGCTGAGTCAACACCGTTCCTCTTCCGCCGCTCAGGACTCCTTGGGTAAGCTTACACTTTTTCCTTTCCAGGTAGTGCAAGGCATCCCACCTTCGTCGCCAGTGTTGCGTCCTTGGCGGGAAAACAGACACGAGAAGCAGCTGGAGTTCTCAGGTTCTTTTATTCAGCGTTCAGCTTACAGGAAGATGGCTTCAGCTCAGCCCAAACGCCTCACAGCCTCTTATATAGGCAACTCCCGGGTAAATGGGTTACTTTTCCCGCGCCAGCACCCGCGCATGCGCACGGCGCTGGCGACAGCCTGTCTGGTCCCGGGCAGCTTTGCACCTGCCCGGGACTGCCTGCAAACGCCCGAGCCGTTTGCAAGGCTCGGGACATAACAGTTTTCATAATATTTTAAATCTTTAAAACTTGCCAATCTAAAACTTCTGGTTGGGCTATTGTCCAGTGTAACTGGAGAGCTGGATTAGTAGGAGTAAGGTTGCTCTAGGAATTCCAGAAAGGAGAACTCCGAGTGCCCACTCAGGGAAAATCCACTTAAAATGAGGCCTGGGGTGAGTCTTTTTCAGCAGTTCCCACTGATGTATTCTCCTTCTCGTGAGACCCACAGCCCTGGGGGAGAATTATTGTGAGGTGGGACCCAGAAAAGCAAAAATGAAAAATCTCTGAGTTGGCAACTCAGGAAACACTTGGAAAATCTTATCTGTGTTCAATGAAGGGTTAATCTAAATGCATCTAAACTGTTGTAGTTGCCTTATTTGGTTATTCTTATTTTGAATCAGAAAGCAACTTCAAAGAGCAGAATGTATGTATTTGAATTTGTACCATGGTTTGTGTCAGCTTGTGTACACCTACAAAAAACACACAACTTGAACAGTAATAATAATAATAATAAAGTTAGAAGGGACCTTGGAGGTCATCTAGTCCAATCCCCTGCTCAGGCAGGAAACTCTATACCAGACATGTCAAACACAAGGCCCGGGGGCCAGATGTGGCCCGCAAAGTGGTTTCATGTGCCCACGAAGCCATCCTGGAAACAATGAGGGAATGGCCCCCGCTGCCTTGGCCCTGGCCCAGGCCAGCCGGGAGCCAATGTACAATTTTGTGGTGGCCATCTATGATGAAATGCATTCAGTCTTAGCTCCACAAGGCTGTCTAGAAACAGTGAGGAACTAGCCCCTGCTGTGTTGGCCCCGCCCTCTGGGGGCATGCTGGGGAGGTGTCACCCTTTGTGAGGAATGAAGAAATGGACCATGCCCCCGTCCCACCCCCTTCTGCCAGAGACCCTCAGATCTGTCCCACTCCTGCACAGGCCCCCCAGGCCCCCTTGACGCGAACGATGTAGAGCTGGCCATGCCCACCCAGTAGGCCACACCTACTCCATCCATGCCCACCCAGTAGGCCGCACACACCTTGGTCACACCCACCCAGCCCCCCCAAGGGCAACAACAATGCTGATGCGGCCCTCAATAAAATTGAGTTTGACACCCCTGCCCTATACCATTTCGGACAAATGGCTGTTCAGTCTCTTCTTAAAAACTTCCAGTGTTGGAGCATTCACCGCTTCTGGAGGCAGGTTGTTCCACTGGTTAATTGTTCTGACTGTCAGGAAGTTTCTCCTTAGTTCTAGGCTGCTTCTCTCCTTGGTTAGTTTCCATCCGTTGCTTCTTGTCTTGCCTTCAGGTGCCTTGGAAAATAGCTTGATTCCCTCTTCTCTGGGGCAGCCCTTGAGATATTGGAACACTGCTATCATGTCCCCCTTCGTCCTTCTCTTCATTAAACTAAAAATTAAATCAAATCATTAAATTAAAAAGAACATCGTTCTCTCAGCAGGGCCCCTTGAAAAAGGAAGTTTTTTATCCCTAAGATCCCCTCTGGACCCTTAAAATCACACCTATCCTGAAGATGCTGGTGGGACAGGGAGTCAAGCCAACTCAGCCATGCCGAGCAGCAGCTTTTGATTTGAAACGGAATCTCCCTCCATTTTGATCAATTATTCCCTTGTGATGTAATTCAGGTCATAGAGCAGTGGTTCTCAACCTGTGGGTCAGGACCCCATTTGGGGTCAAACAACCATTTCACGGGGGTCGCCAAACAACGCAGTCCGCCATTTTTTCCCCCTTTTCCTTAGCTGTGCTACTCCCTTTTATTCTATTGGCTTTTGAAAGCCAATAGAATAGACTCTCTTGAATAGAGTCTCATTCTATTGGCTTTCAAAAGCCAATAAGAATTGTCCAGGCTGTCTCTGCCCTGCTGAGCCCGCCAAAAGTCCCATTCTGCAAATGGTGCTGCACCAGTTGAGTAATCCTCGACTTACGACCGGTTGATAGTCCTCGACTTACGACCGGTTGGGGTCGCGGCATTAAAAAGGTTGAGAACCACTGTCATAGAGGGTGCCTGATTGTGGGCCATTTGTCTGGCATAAATAGTCCTCTTTGACTCATTTCCCCCTCCTGGGTTTTTGGGAAGATGCAAAGGCTGCTAATTAAGATAGATAGATAAATAAATAAATAAATAAATAAATAAATAAATAAATAAATAAATAAATAAATAAATAAATAAATAAATAAATAACTGGGGGGGGGAGGGAAACCAGAAGCCGAGGCTGCTTCCTTGCCTGCAACACCATTCAGGTCTGGCTTTGCCTTCCCACGGACCACGTCTGCCCTTTGGTTTAGGAGAAGATGGCGGAGAGTCGTGTGATTCCTTCTGGAAGGGTCCCACCCCATGAAGCTGTCCTATTCTCAGGTGCTTCTTGGGCCTCGAAATTTCTGAGTCTGAAGGAGAAACTGGGCCTTTGGCAGGCCAGGGAAAGGAAAAGCTTTTCCAAGTCACCTGTCTTGCTTAATGCTCACTTGTTGGCATCGGCAAACATTTCCCGAGGATTCCCGTGCCAAATTCGAAGCACCCTTAATAACCCAGTCACAAGATGTGAGCACTTGACTGTGACGGCAGATAAACAACCGAGGAATTCTTGCAACATGACAATCTCCGGCTAAATTTTGATTTCTTCTGCCTGCCACACACACACACACACACACTCATTGGGTATTTTGCCGTTTACTCTTGCTAATTAACACACGGAGACACAGAAATGCGGGACAATCACACATGCCCTTCCTTTCATTCAGGAAACACCACACTCGGTTCTTGGACAAAACATTCCGAAAGCCTTTGCAAATTTCTAAAAGTTTTTTCTTCTGATGATGATTCCTGGATTCATTCAGGACGAAACGGTCTGTACCCTTAAATCTATTTCGGAGCCTAGAAATCATTTCAATCCATGCTTTCCAGCCTGAAAATTAAAAAGATTTTTTTTTCCCAACAATCTTTTTTATTCATTTTTTTCCCATCAACATCTGTTAATTTTTCCAATCAAATAAGTTGTCTGTTGTTTGCTAAGCTAATACATGTTCACTTCCTAATCCTTCATTCTTTTCTCTAACCAAGAATAGAATAAATTCCAAATTTTATAACAATCCGTATCTTCTTTGTCTTTCAGGCTCATAGTTTGTCCATCTCTGCACATTTCAATATTTTCGTGATAATTTCTTCTTCTGATGGCTATCCTTCATTCTTTCTTTCTTTCTTTCTTTCTTTCTTTCTTTCTTTCTTTCTTTCTTTCTTTCTTTCTTTCTTTCTTTCTTTATTAGACTTATATACCGCTTTAAGTGCGAGCACTCTCTAAGCGGTGTACACCAGTAAGCAATGTATATATATTATATATATATTTACATTGCCCCCAACAATCATTTTACCTACCTCGGAAGGATGGAAGGCTGAGTCAACCTTGAGCCAGTGAGATTTGAACCACTGACCTGTTGAACACAGTCAGCTAAAGTGGCCTGCATTACTGCACCCTAACTGCTGTGCCACCTTGGCTCTTCCAGTACTGTGCAAAAATTATTCTTGCTGCTGTGGCAATATGTAGAATTAAATATAATTTCTGCTCGTTAATCTTTTCAGACATAATGCCTAGTAAAAAAAGTTCAGGTTTAAAATCCACTTGTTCACCCAATATTTTTTCTAACCACATATGTATGCTTTTCCAATAGGCCTTTGCCTTCCCACATGCCCACCAAATATGGTAATACGTGCCTATATTATGTTTACATTTCCAACATTAAAAAGATTATTTGTTTGACTTTCAGCTGAATTTCAGCTCTTTAAAAAAAAAAAAAGGACTCCCCAGGGGAATAACAGATGGCTGATTTAAGTTTTAATCAGCATTTAAAAGCTGTTTTTATTCTGATCAGTTGATACCATTTTGATTAATTGAAATTCAAAAAGGCTCCCTTAAAGCCCAGACAGGCTGCAGCCACCATCAGACTCTTTGTGGCCTCTCAAGGCTTTGAAGAAACCCTATTGCAGTGGTTCTCAACCTGTGGGTCGGGACCCCATTTGGGGTCGAACGACCATTTCACAGGGGACGCCAAACAAGGCTGTCCGCCATTTTTTCCCCTTTTCTTTGGCCACGCCCCTGGCACCTGGTAATGTATAAGTGGTTGGGGATCACCACAACATGGGGAACTGTATTATGGGGTCACGGCATTAGAAAGGTTGAGAACCACTGCCCTATTGGAATTGCTGGTGTTCCTGGTGAGAGGAAATGGAGTGCCCATTTCCGGCTGGGAGACCGTCCGGTCGCTTGTGAGCGTATAGAAAATAAGGTTGTTTGATAACTTAACTTTACACATTGGGTCCATTTCTCTGCCTTGACATCTCACAAGTCTCCAGTCTGGCAAATCCTGCTAGTATGAGTGAATAATAACAGCTCCCCTCTCCCTCCAATTCCCATCAGAGGACGAAACTTAAAATTTGCACACTGGATCTTCGGGAATTGCACTGAGGATGGAGAAATCAGAGCATGAACAAGGCAGAAAACATCCCTCCTGGAAATAGAAAGCGAACAAGTTAAAGAATCAATGATAAGATGGGCGAAAAACTTTGGCTATAATATAGAACAGTGATGGCGAACCTTTTAGAGACCGAGTGCCCAAACTGCAACCCAAAACCCACTGATTTATCGCCGGGTGCCAGGTGGGCATGGCCCACTGGGTGGGCATGGCTGTGGTGGTCATGGCAGATTGGGTGGGAGTGGCCAAGGTGGGCGTGATCACCTCGATGTTGCTCGTGGGGAGGGACGCCTGTGGGGGCCAAGCAGGGTTGGGGGAGATCCAGGGGGTCTCTGTCAGGTGGGGCGGTGGGCAGGAGGCTCGTCCTGTGTGGTGACGCAAGGCAGGGCGAGGCAGGGCGGGAGTGTCATTGTCACAGGGCAAGGTGTGGCAGGGGCCGGGGTAGCTGCTGCCTGACACCATCGACCTCTGCACACAGAGGCCAGTGACCGCATGGGTGCAGGGATGCATCTGGCCATGTGGGACCTCGGCGAGTTAGCAGGGACGGTTGTCATCTTCAGGGATATGGCCTGTGTGCCCGCAGAGAGGGCTCTGAGTGCCGCCTCTGGCACGCGTGCCATAGGTTCGCCATCACTAATATAGAACTAGAAAAGTTGCAAAAGTGATGGGAGAGAAAATTATAAACTGACAATGTCAACCTCGTATAAAGAAAATGTATATAAAATGTTTTATAGATGGCACTTGCCACCAGCAAGATTAGCAAAAATGTTTAAAACTATGTCAAGATCGATGCTGGAAATGTAAGTATAACTCAGGCATTTATTATCATGTTTGGTGGGCATGTGGCAAAGCTAAGGCTTATTGGAAAAAGATACATGCCTGGCTAGAAAAAAATGTTGGGAGAACATGTTGATTTTAAACCTGAACTTTTCTTATTAGGTATAATTCCAGAAAAGATTAATAAACAAAGCCTATATTTGATTTTACACGTCACAACAGCAGCAAGAATACTTTTTGCACAATATTGGAAAAATGAAGGATTATCACCAGAGGAAGAATTAATCAGAAAAATATTGGAATGTGCAGAGATGGACAGATTAACTATGAGACTGAAAGATAAAGAAAAAACAGAATATTACCAAACTTGGGATTTATTTTAATAATAATAATAATAATAAAGTTGGAAGGGACCTTGGAGGTCATCTAGTCCAACCCCCTGCTCAGGCAGGAAACCCTATACCATTTCGGACAAATGGCTGTCCAGTCTCTTCTTTAAAACTTCCAGTGTTGGAGCATTCACCGCTTCTGGAGGCAGGTTGTTCCGCTGGTTAATTGTTCTAACTATCAGGAAGTTTCTCCTTAGTTCCAGGTTGCTTCTCTCCTTGATTGGTTTCCATCCATTGCTTCTATCAATGGCTAGAGCAGTGGTTCTCAACCTGTGGGTCGGGACCCCATTTGGGGTCGAACGACCATTTCACGGGGGTCGCCAAACAAGGCTGTCCGCCATTTTTTTCCCCTTTTCTTTGGCCACGCCCCTGGCACCCGGTGATGTATAAGTGGTTGGGGGTCACCACAACATGGGGAACTGTATTATGGGGTCACAGCATTAGAAAGGTTGAGAACTATTGGGCTAGAGGAAAGAATGAAGGATTAGGAACTGAATATATATTAGCGTTTTTAAACCCAGACAGCACATTGGTTGAAAAATTAATATATGTATGTAAGAGAAAATTAATACAATCTTTACCAAAAAAAAAAAAAGGCACAAAACATTCCTGAGTAAAACCTTAGCTGGTGCACAACTGCCCACAGCTTGATGTCACACCAACAGGATTTCAAGCCAGCCAACTGCATCCGTAGAAGATCCTCTTTAGGCGCGCTGACCTTGTAATCTAAGGAAGGTCAATGGACAGTGGATAAAATTGTGATCACCTACAGTTTAATGACCATCTCCTCAAAATCATTCTCAGGAGAAGAAAAAGGTTTCCACCAAAGGAGTTAAGACATTCCATTCCACCTTCTACAAATTGAACTTTGCTTTATGCTGTAAGAAAGAACCAGCTGGCCAGGAGCAGGTACAGAAGTTTAACTAACAGCCGAGCCCAGATGGCCGCATCCCATTATTTTTATCCCAGCAGGAAGGTCTTGATGTTCTTCGTGTTTAGGAAGCTATTTTTGGCCGGGCATAGGGCGAGCGCATGACATCACAGCTTCACTTGCATCCATTTGGCCGGAAGATGCCTGGATGGCTGCAGATGGACGACTCTTTCCTGCTGCCCTGGCATGGTAGGAAATGATAGGTCATCATCCTTTGTATTCCACAGCTATAATAAGACAGTTCACTGGCTAAAACGTTGGGCCAAATACATCTCTTTCTATCGAAACAAATCACAAAGATACATGGTGAGTGTAATCTGACAAAAAAATCTCCTGAATCACCAAAATGGAGGGGCGTGAATAGTTCAGCTGAGATTATAAGCTGGATTCTCTACCACAAAGTTTTCAGGTAGAAAACTGGGCTTTCAGAGAGCTGATCAAAAAAAATCCTCCCCCCTCATCTGCTGATTTTCTTTCTGTTGGGGGGAGATTATTCAACGTGGGCTACACTCATGCTGTCAGACCCACCATCTTTGGCTTGGTGCCTTGCTGGCATCCTGCTATCAAAAGACTGGGGTGGGGGGGGAGGCATGGGGGAGAACCAAATGGGCAGCAATAAATCCGTATGCGTTCTTGTGTGAGAATTTGGGAGGAGGGATGACAGCTGAGGAAAAGCAAATTACTGTGGGTGTGGTTCGTGCCAAGGCCATTTGCCCTGAGTGTGGAAAGTTACCAGCTGAAACACCTCAGAGTTCCCAAAACATCCAGGTGACATCGCATTGGCTGGGTTTGGATTGGTCATGGGGGGAAGGGTGGGACTGAAGAGAATAGTTTTGGGTTTTTTGCATAGGAACTCAGTGTTGTGATTCCGTGCCAGCCAGTGGACTCAGCAGCTGAGTCCGGGGAATCAGAGGAGGAGGAGGAGGAGGAGGAAGGGCCTGGAGAGCCATTAGAGTCAGAGGAAGGCTCTGATGAGCTCCAGGACTTACAATCTGTTGAAGAACCTGGGCCCTCCACTTGTGCTCAGGCTCAGACCCAGCTGTGCTAGGAAGCTGAGACAGACTCTGAGGACTCACAGCTGGAAGACATTATAGATGCTCACAAACGCAGGCAACAAAAGCAGGACAGAGGGAGGCAATGGGGCGGCTCCAAAGGCGGAGGAGAAGGCATTGAGAAACCACGCCTTGGGGCTGCATAATAAAAAGGGACGGTGTGGGTGGTGCTGGTTACTGAAAGCAACCATTTGCAAAGGACTCAAGTTTCATGGACTCATGTTCTGTTTGCCTTGCCTGTGAACAATTCTCTGTTTGAATCGTGTTTCGTTTGCCTTTGCTTTTGGGACATTTTGCAGGTCTGTACCTAATTAATAAAAGGGGTTTATTTTTCCTGCATTTCCAGCCTACTTGTTAAAAGAGGGGTTTGTCCTTGTGAGTTAACAAGGACTCACATAGGCTGGGACAGAACACTCGGATTCCGCCTGACTTTACTGCAACCAGCATCTCTTAATAAATGGAGTTGTGGATTTTTCTTCCCTAAGGGATCAGACTGGGCCAGTTCTGACATGCATATCATGGCTGTGCAGTTGTTTGGATTGATTCCCAAAAGGTTCTGTAGGGAACACCGGCATGTAGTGAAACCGTTCTCCAACTCTTTAAAGCAGCTATGTCCTTTCTGGTATAAGTGCTCCATTCACGCTCCTGCAGCTTCTGTTTATTTATTTATTTATTTATTTATTTATTTATTTATTTATGAGACTTATATACCGCTTTCAGTGCAAGCACTCTCTAAGTGGTGTACACCAGTAAGCAATGTATATATATATTTACATTGCCCCCAACAATCTGGGTCCTCATTTTACCTACCCCGGAAGGATGGGAGGCTGAGTCAACCTTGAGCCGGTGAGATTTGAACCGCTGACCTGCTGAACACAGTCAGCATCCCCCAGATGCTTTTAGTAATTAAACTGAGGGCAGGTGGGGCCCCAGAGGTAAGAGTTCCTAGGCCTAGTTTGCACCCCATAGGAATCTGGTTGGTCCCCCCCTTAAACAAAATAAAAAAATAAATCAAGGCGCAACATTTCTGATTAAAACCTGCACCACTAATCAACAATCAGCTTAAATTTCAATTGATTAGTAAGAAAAGCACGATTTTAATACTTGAGGGAGATTTTTTTTTTCTGACAAAACTGGGAATTAATAGCACTTTTTCTCTCTGCATATGTATGAATACATATAAGAACATTTTCTTTCAATAAGAAATGAAAAAGAGGTTGACACTGAAGCATCCTAAAAAAAAACCCCTCTATATAGAGGTATTGAAAGTATGCAAATGTATTCAAATGAAATTAATGGAAGCCTCACATTAGGAAGTAAAAAAGGAATATGTGAACAGTCCTAATTACATTATATGTGTAAAAATGTTTCATTTATGTGTAATTATTATTTTTTTAAAAAAAAATATTCATTTCTAAAATCTCTAGGACCCGGTTTTCTGAAGGGGGCTTATACTACAGCCTTAAAGCCACAAAATCAGAATTGTGACTGCAAATGGCAACAGGCCCCACAGCCAGAGTAAAAGCTTTGTGATCACACAGTGCCCTTGGGACCTCTGCAGGCTGCACGGTCAAAGCTGCGGGGTCATCAACATAACAAACCTGGTCCAATGTTGTCGCAGTGTGTGACCGAGAGATCTGAGTGATCTCCAGCTAGGCCAGGTCCTCAAAGGCCTTGAACCTCTTTCAGAAGCTCTTCATGAGGTAAAGAAATGTTCCTTCATCAGCATCACTGCCACAGAAGGGGCTTATAAGGAGCTTCTCCAAGAATCCATGTTTTTTCTCTATCTGCATCACGCTTGTTCCTCATCCTACTTAATGGACCCTGGATTCCTACAGATTAAAAACTGTTGCTGCGAGTCCACAACTCAACATGAACTCATCTGAATATGAGAAGGAAGTCAATGTAGAGCAGTGGTTCTCAACCTTTTTAATGCCGCGACCCCCAACTGGTTGTAAGTCGAGGATTACTCAACTGGTCATAAGTCGAGGACTACTCAACTGGTGCAGCACCGTTTGCAGAATGGGACTTTTGGCAGGCTCAGCAGGGCAGAGACAGCCTGGACAATTCCTATTGGCTTTTGAAAGCCAATAGAATTATACTCTATTCAAGAGAGTCTATTCTATTGGCTTTCAAAAGCCAATAGAATAAAAGGGAGTAGCACAGCTAAGGAAAAGGGGGAAAAAAATGGCGGACTGCGTTGTTTGGCGACCCCCGTGAAATGGTTGTTCGACCCCAAATGGGGTCCCAACCCACAGGTTGAGAACCACTGATGTAGAATCTCATCTCTTCTGGCACCCGTTCTCCTGCCCAAGAGAAATCAGATCTTGGAGGATGCCTTGCTGCAATGCGGACTGGGCCACTGACAAAACTTTGAGCTCATCCAGGCTGGGCGAGTCGAGCATCAAGCCTGAAAGGTCTTTCAGAGTGATGGAGAAAGTGAAGAAGCAGAGCTGTGGACCAGCAGCAACTACAGTAGCGGCCACAATGGTGGAAACCTTTTGGAAAAGTGTACAGTAGAAACGCCACCTTTGGTTAAGCTTCCACCCATTTTTCTTCTCATTTCTTTATAACTGTAGCCTTGTTCGCTTCATAATACTATTTTACATTGCTTTCTGGGCGACCAGTCAACTCTTTGCACCATTACTTTAATTTTATTACGTTTTTACAAGCTCACTCAATGAAAGAACTCAAAAAAAAACCCAACCAACTGGATAGCGATCACATAACACACTGACCAATGTCCTCCTCTCCGCTTCAATACAGGACATCAATCACTGAATCCTACTGTGATCTGATTGGCTCATGGCCAAAACAAGATGACACCTGATTGGCTCTCTAAACACTCGTGCTCATTGGCTACAATCAGATGAAGGAAAGCTACCTGATTTCAACCTAAGCAAGTTGTGCTTCCTTTTTCTGGTTATTTGGCTATCACTTTTCATAGAATACAGTAGAGATAATTGAACAAACTTTGTTGCATTTCATTCTTGATTAAATTATCTTTCCATTGATATATAATTTTATGGTATTACTCCCCCACCCAAAAAAAGGAGTGTTATTAGCCATCAAACCTCAAAAATACACTTTTCCCAAAAGGTTTCCACAATTTGGTCACTACTGTATGAATGTCACTTCAATATTTCAGGGAAGGGAATGGTGAATATGCCGAGGATGCGAGGGGCATAGCCCTAAGATGCTTCTGAATCCACGGCAAAAGATTTCCATGTTGGGCCATCTATGGATCTTTATTGGGCCTTGTTTGATTTGATTCATCTCTCCAGTCATGAGATCATCTCAAAAATATCCACTGTTGACTTCCGGTGGATTTTGCGCGCGCGATGGCGGCTACTTTGTAGCCGTCTTTCCTGGGTAAGTGTAAGAACCGCTATGAACAGCAGACACCAGCTGTTCAGCGGTTCAAAATCCCCCTCCCGGGCAAAGGGGGGGGGGTAGAGAGTGTCCGAATAGTGGTAGAGCCTCTTTTGCACCCCCCAAGTTTTTTTTTTGGGGGGGGTGAAAGGAGTGCTCCCACGGAGTTCGGACTTGTCTCCGCTTCCCAGCTGTTTTTGTCCTTAGGGACAAAACGAGCCGCTGCAAACACCTCCGTGCTTAAAGAGAACTGGTGAGTTTTTTTTTTTATAAACGGACAGAGCTGAGTAGAGGATTTAGTTTTTGCTTTCTTTGATTTATTTGGATTTTAAGTTTTAAGACTTGCTTCTATTTTTATTCTCTCTTTTTATTTTATTTTTTTTTTTTTCTCTGTTGAAAGGGAAAGTAAAATGGCGATCGGCAAATCTCTCGGTGTTTTTTTTTTTTTTTTTGAAGTTAGAATGCTGACTGGCAGGCTTTTTGGTGTTTCTTTTTCTTTCCTTTCCCTTTCCCTTTTTATTTTCTTATGATTGGAATGGTTGTTTTTGGTATCTCTAAGTATTTTTTTTTTGGAATGGACTTTTTCTATTTAATTATTATTATTATTATTATTTTTTTTTTCTTCTCCCTTCTTTATATTGTAATGACTCTTTTTTGAAGGACTTTTTTCTGTTTAATTTTTTGCAATTTTTAAGAAGGAGTAAAGCTTTTTTTTAATTCTTTTTCTCTTCCTTTTTTTTTTCTTTTCCCTTTTTTCTTTTTATTATAATGACCTTCCTTGGAGGGAGTTATGATTTTTGAAGGACTTTTTATAATTTTTTAAGAAGGGCTAAAGGTTTTTCTTTAAGATGGCTCCAAAGCGTCCAGGGATTTCTACAGCTTCTAAATCAACAGTTTCACCCTCTTCTGGGGGTCAGCTAATAACTAGGAAGGATTTGCAAAACATGATGGGAGATGTTATAATTCAAATTAGGGCAGAAATGAAAAAGATTTTAGAGGAAAATATTAAGATCTTGAGACAAGATTTTGTTTTGGCTTTAGAAGGAGTTGCTTCTGTTCTTGAAAAGGTGAACTCCCATGTGGAAGAGGTAGCTGAAAAAGTGGAAATAATGGAGGGGAAAATTGAAAGTATGGAAAAAGAAATGGAAAATGAGATTCTTATGCTTCAATATGGACAAATGGAATATGCCTTAAGAATCAGAGGCCTGGAAGACTCTTTGCAAGAAGATTTGAAAGAAATGGTTGCAAAGGACTTTGCATTGATTTTGAATAAAGAAAAAGAGGGAATACTTAGTGAAATTGAAAAATTATTTAGGGTTAACTCTGTGGTGTCAGCACAGAAGAATCTGCCAAGAGATGTGGTAATTTACTTTGGTAAAAGATCCTTACGCAATCAAATTGTGCAAGCCTATTATAAGAAGAGATTTCAAATTGCTTCACAAGATGTCATAATTTTTAAGTAGATCCCATCTAAAATTTTAAGAAGAAGAAAGGAGTTTGCTTTTCTAGTAAATGAACTTAAAAAGAGAAAAATTCTATTCAGATGGGATATTCCGACTGGAATTGTGGTGAACTACCTGGGGACATGTCATAGACTTAATACTGTTTCTCAAGCAAAAGATTTTTATACTTCGGTCCTGGGGGTATGTGCATCGCCATCTATTAGGTCTCAACAAGTCCCGATTGAGGAGCAGAAGACAACTTGTGTAGCACATAACTCCAAAGAAAAGCAGCAACAGAAGAAGGTTAAGGAAGTTTCATATTCAGCGGTCTCTGAATCTCTGGGAGATGTTGGACTTACAAAGTCTTTGGAGCAATCTTCAAGGGTAGCTCTGGGAGACGTTAGACCTACAAAGTCTTTGGAGCAATCTTCAAGGGTGGAATTGCTGCCTGAAATCGAAATTGGGAAATTTCAGCTTGAGGGGCACCAACAAGAGAGGAACGGGCAGAGGAAAACTTGTACAACTTACAACTGTGAAGATCAACACAAGGAGGAATTCACTGAGGAAGTTTTACAGGTATCGGTCCCTGAGACTTGTGCAACATATAAATGTAATGAAAAAGTAACATATAAATGTAAAGAGAAAGACCAACAGAAGAAGGAGGTTGAGGAAGTTTCACAGGTACTGATTCCTGAGCTGGTGGGTCAACCAGGACTTACAAACTCTTTGGAGCGATCTTCAAGGGCCGAATTCCACGCATTTTTTTCGATGCTTGCGGGCAAGAGAGACCAATATGGATTGTGCTTATAGTAGATGCAACTGGCTATTAGACAGAAGATTATGGATATTGAATGAAAATTTTAGATAAGAAGTTTGTGTTTATAGTGGTTGCAACTGGTTATTGGACAGAAAATTATGGACATTGAATGAGAACTTTAGACAAGAAGTTTACTATTGAGATTGTGGGAGAAGTAAAACTTATATCGTTTTTGGAAAATGTCTTAGGTAATGTCTAAATATGTGTTTTGGGATAATAATATATTTCAGTTTTAAGTTTTAAACCTTTAATGATAATATTGTTTAAACCTGTGTTTTGAATGGATTATAATTTGTTTATTTCAGTGAGGGGATTCTAATAAATTTGTGTTTCGAAGGGAGTATAATTTGTTTAAGTTTCAAGTAATGCTTAAATTTGGTTTTTAAATATTATTATTAATATTTCTAAGAGAAAATAATTTGTTTAATTAAATGTCTAGATTTGTTTAGGAAAGAAAGTAATGCTTAAATCTGTGTTTTTGGAGAAAGTTTATATAGAATGATGATTGTATTTAGATTTGTTTAGTATTTAAAAGTGTTTCAAGCTTTTAAATATTATTATTAATATTTTTAAGAGAAAATAATTTGTTTAACTAAATGTGTCTAGATTTGTTTAGGATTTTTAAGTTTTTTTTTTTTTTTTTGGATAGGTGAGAAGATGATGAAGATTGAAGGAAATATGTATTTACTTTAAGTTTTCTAAGAGTATTTAGTTTTAATGGTACAACAAAGGTTTATATGTTTATCTTTTTGTATTAGGATAAAGAAAGAGGGAGAAATTAGATTTTACATTATAGCTATAGATATTCAAAGAAAGTAATTTTTAAATTTGCGTTTTTGGAGGGAGTTTATATAGAATGATGATTGTATTTAAATTTGTTTAGGTTTTAAAAGTGTTTTAAGTTTTTTTCTCAATTAAGCCTGTATTCAGCTCTGGGAAGTCTAGGGGAGGGTTCGGGAGGTTGGGGAGGAGGGGGGTGAGGTAGGGTTGGGGGGGGTATGGGAAGGGGATTTGTTTTTGTAAAAAAATTTAAAAATTTTCAATAAAAAAAAAAAAAAAATATCCACTGTTTATGTTTGAAAACACAACAAGCCTTTCCCATAACGCTTCATGATAGCCTGGGTTATATGTGGGATGCTTTAAAATCATTTAAAACGGGAACAGATGTTTACAGAAACTTTGATTACCCTCCAAAGGGGGGGGGAACCCCTACTTCATTAAAGGGTTGGTTTGCGGGGAGGGTTAGGGGTGGGATGTAAAGTAAAGAACAGCTGCCAGGATTAAACAAAGTGCTGGTGGTGGAAAGTACAGCTTTCCAATTGTGGAGTTTCCCTTGAACACAGGATGATGCCTATCCAGCCACAGATGCGTCTGTGGTGGCAGCTTAGCCACAGGAGTCCTCCTAGCTGGGATTTAGGCAGGACCGTGGTCAGCACAGGGGTCACTTTCAAGCACCTGAGAGCCCTGGAAGGAAAAATGAGGGTGGGACTCCCTTCCTCATGTTTGGTCAGCCAGTGGTGCAAGAAGTCACGGGTGGGCCTCCGTCTGGCCCTGCCATGCCACCTTTGTCTTGCCTCTTGGGTCCAGTCTGGAATGGAATTCTCTCCCCCACCCCCAACCCATGGCCATGAGGCAGGGGAAGAGTGTGATCTCTCACACTCCTGCTCTCCCCATCCCAACCCATCTGGACTGAAAGGACTGCAACTCACAACTAGCCCCACCTCAGCCAGGTGTGAAAGGTGACAAGTGAGTGCCGAGCCTGCTGTGGGATTGGTCAGTTGTGCCCTGATCTTGAATGGCATTGAATGTGGACCAGGGTGAATGAATGTGCACAAAGTTAAGAATACAGCCCACGCCACTCGTGGTCTGTGAGCAACGAGCAGAGTTTGTCCACAGCATCTGTCAACGCTGCTAACATTGGATGTTCTTGCTTTGACAACATATGGAGATGCAGCCTTTTTCTCTCTTATGTTTTACTCTTAGAGTTAGATGATACTGGGGGAGGAGGAGGAATGTGATGGGAGTTAGTTAGACATAACAATATTGTAATAGTGTGTGAATTCAAGGCTTTTGAAATAAGAGATGATAAGAAATGGCAGGTTGGAGTAAAGGAGGGAAAGCCTGCATTTCAAACTAATTGGAGAATGTGATTTATGACTGTAAATTAGGGGAGGGAATTGTGCTTTGATACTATGTGCTCAGGAGAGGGGAATCCAGATTTTGGCTTGGACTATGTACGTGCCGATGTGTTGCTACTCGAATAAAGATTCTTTAAGGTAAGCAATGCCTTGAAGTTCTTTGAAGAGTTTCATCTGTCAGAACCATGACAGCATCTTGTTTTCATGGCACCTGCCCAGTTCCAGGAGAAGCTTCATCAGTTCTGTAGGAACCCTGGCAGAATCCCTTCCATTGGGGCTGCTCTGATAAGTTTTCCTTCGGCTCTCAAAGACACAGGATGGAAAAAAAAGGAAGCGACGGTTTCAGCAGCCACTTACTCCCTTGTCAGTGCTTTGTGGGACAAGGCCTGGATCCCACGGGCAACAGTGTCCTTCCTGATAATGTGCCCAGGCAGGTCTGGAGGGTCAACCTTCCTCTCTTTGTAGTTTGGGAGGGGAGCTGAATCAACACAGTGACTGGCAAAGTGGCCTCCGTGACAGAAGGAAAGAAGGCAGGATGCCACTCTGTATTGGCACCGAAAGGGAAGCACGCCATAATAATCGAGCACAAATGCAAGGATGAAAGCCAAAGCAGGGAGATTTTAATGGACAGCCCAGGAAGCTTTTTGCTACAAAATCCTCTTCGGGGGAAATGAGAATAGCTTAAATCGTTTAAGGACTGCAAGCTAAGCATACCGTCCGTGCACAATCATATGTAAATGGCAACAAACATAGCAATAAAGTACAGAACAGGGAGACACCACTAAGGGCTCCATTTTTCAGTAGATGATTTTTAAATATGATATTTGATCGGGCAAGTATTTCTGGCTCTCATCTGCCATTTTTACCATCTGTCTGGCTTGAAAGAATTTTAGGCAGTAAAGCCTTTTACAGCCTGATAAATTTCCCGTGAAAGATTTCTACTGAATTTCTTTCTGCTGGGCAGCTGTGAAATGTTTGGGAGCAGATCTTGTAAAGACTTGGCCAAAGACTTTTCAATTCAGGGCCACACTAGATAAGATAGATAAGATAACCTTTATCGTCCTTTTTTTTTTTTTACTGTGGGCACAACGGCACACATCAAAAATGAAATTGAGTTGCCCGCTCCCAAAGTGAAACACATACATGACACACACCTAAACATACTATGTACAACATATGTACAAACCCACACCCCTACATATATGTAACAAATAAATATTAAATACTGTCCATCTTGAATATATAATGGAAGGAGGAAGCTTGAGAGTTCACAAGGTTAATGCTGTATGAGATGAAACTGTGGATGAATCTGGATGTTCTGCTATGGATACCATGAAGCCTCCTCCCAGAAGGTAACAAGGAAAACAGGTCATGAAGAGGATGTGTAGAGTCCCAGATAATCTTATGGATCCTGCTCAAGCAATGTTTCTGTGCTATGTCCTGTATGGCAGGGAGGGAGCTGCCAATGATCTTTTCAGCTGTCCTCACCACTCTCTGCACTGCCTTCCTGTCTGAAGCAGTGATGCCTCCAAACCAGACTGTGATGCTGTATGACAGGACGCTCTCCATTGTACCCATGTAGAAAGTGGTCAGGACAGGGGAAGGAAGATGTGCTTTTCTCATGCGACGCAGAAAATGTAGGCGCTGCTGTGCCCGCTTCACCCATGTCTTGCTGTTGAGTGACCAAGCCAGCCTAGCCTCGCTACGTTTCTACAGTTAGTGCAGTTTGTTTTTGGCATTGGCTCAAGGGAGGGGGAGGGGGCTGCAGAATAATCCCAGCAGAGAAGGGGTCCTCTGCGGATCACATTTTCTGCAATTTCCTGGCAGCAGACTATTCCTAAGTCTCTCCTATCACCATGAATCGTGGTCCTTGCTTTGCAGACAAATGGCCCTTAAGGGCCCTCCTTCCAGGCTTCCCCTCGCATTGATGTCCAGTGTGTTCTGGTCCAGGGATCAAGACTGGGGCTGAAACTTTGAGAGGATATAAGCCTTGTCTTCTTTCCTATTGAAATTATTCCTTCATTTAGAGCAAACAGACAAATAAATGAAATCTACAGAAAAGGAAAATACTTTGATAAGCAGAAATAAAATAAAATAAAAAAGAGGCAAGGGCAAAATATGTTATGATGCTTATAAAAAGACAGCTGGACACAGCATTAAAGCTTTACTCTGCAAAGTATTATTGATCAGTTTCTCTGTTTTATTGAGAGATAGCCTCAAGAACAGAGAGCAAACACCAATCACGTGTCAATCCAGGGTGAGGGAGGGAGCGAATAGTCTTTCCATCACAATAGAAGAACACTAGATTAATCTACAGTTCCTGACACATTGATACATTCCAGATGTTCATTCTGTTTCACCACAGTAATTGCATCGTAATAGTTTTTAGTTAAATATTTTATCACCTTATTATTTCCTGTTACGTTATTTTATGACCTCATTATGTGTAGATTTTATTATTTGAATTAACTTTTTCACTGTTGACATTTAAATTATTTTATTATAAATCCTTTATTGCTTAGCCATAAACCACTGTGAATGTTGGTAAATTTGGCGGCATAGAAATATGTTAAAGATATGCCACCCAGCAGCAAGCTGGGCAGCCATAAAACTCATTTAAACCAACCCGCAATCAATATGTCAATCACACAAAACCATGCTAACAACCTCAAGCTTGTTAAACCAAAATGAAACATAGCCATACAAGCCCATAAGCTATTAGAGAGTATCCCTTCCACCATTTTATTCTTCCAGCCTAGTGGAATTAACAACCAACCTTTTAAAATCCTCTTTGAGATTTCCAATAAATGTGGATGAAAACTTGTGGCTGAATGATTCTTATCTTAAAATCATAAAAAACGTATTTCATTTAAAACATGGATTTGTTAATTCAGGGCATTCCACCTTTATTCTCAAGTTATGGCCTACAGCTAACATCCCTTCATTGATCATACAAATACTCTGCCACCTGCTGGTGGAGGGTGGGGGTCACAACAGAGAGCTGAATTCCCAGAAAGATTGCCACCTGCTGGTGGAGGGTGGGGTCACAACACAGAGCTGAATTCCCAGAAAGGTTGCCACCTGCTGGTGGAGGGTGGGGTCACAACACAGAGCTGAATTCCCAGAAAGGTCCCCCCAGAAGAGAGGCTCCAGGATCTCTGGCCATGTCAAAACCATCACTGCAGCTTTCTTTCCATTCCTCCCAGCAACTCCAGGCTGGGTCTGGATCAAGATGCTCCAACCTTTATCTGTCCAATGGGCTTTACGACTGCCAAGCCACCCCTTAACGCTTCTCTGCCTCTGTGCCTCCTTCTGAGCAGAGTTCAGAGCTTGTCCTTGGGCTGCTGAGTGCCTTTCATGGTCCTCTTTGGGCAGCCGACTATTCTGCTCCATCCTGTCTGTGGGTAAAATCTTCCATTCGGTGATCTCTGAGAAGGAAGCCCAAGAAAGGTCAGAACTGAGCTTACTTCCTACAGTGGGAAGTCAGCCCCCCAGAGAAGGAAATATTAAAAGGGTAGAAAAATATATTTCCTCAAAGGATCTTAAAGAGGCAGAAAAGCATGCCCAGTTTTTCTTAATAGCCCCAAGTCTGCCTCCCCCAAGCAGAAACCAGCTCTGTACAAATGCAGATGTAAACCATTCAGGAAGGTTGAAGCTAGAAGATTAAGAAGACAAAGACACCTAAAATCTATATAGCCCACCCAAACTCTAAGACAGGACATAATAGGATTAACCTACAGATACCAAAGAGCACAGACAGGTCAAAGTTCATGCCACAGGAACAACTCCAAACAAAAGGCTCCAGAGGGTATAAAAACCCACTCCCTACATGTGCTCACTCTCTCTTTTCTTCCAGACCCATCTTTCTGTTTGGCTCTCCTCTTCAATAAACTGCAACCTTCTTTCTAAAGCAGTCGCCATGTTGTTTATTCCCGGCTTGGACTGAAGCATGATGAAGACTTTTCTTTCAACACTACATTGGAGGAGTCCAGCTTCCCCACCCCCAAATCTCAGCCTCCAGCCTTGTTGATTTCAGGCCCTCCCCTCTTCACCTTTCAAGTCAGGTTCAGAAAACCTGCAGCCCAAGTTGAAGATTTATTTGTTCAGGCTCCAAATCATGACAGCTGCAGGATCTACTCAGGATGGTCTGTGCTGTAGAGATGCTCTTGGCCAGCAGCCCCTCCCTGGATCCCTAGGAAGCATAACCTATGGGGGAGGTGGGGGAGGGGGTCTCTGGAAGTTGGGGTGCAGTAATAGCCATGACAGACCCACCCCCAATTTTTCCTTTTTCACAGAACAGAATCTTATCAAGAGTGGCTTCTCATCCCCTCCCGCAAAGGCAGGAACCAGTCCCTGATTTCCACATCCAAAATGAAGAATGAAACGAGCATTCTCCATATTTATGGCACTATTGAAATATTTTATTGAAGGTATGACTTCCTGTACATCTCAAATGTCACTGGGGTTTATGCTGTTTATGCTCCATTTAACCCCATAAAACCCAACGGTGGCCTTTAAATGATTAACAAAAGGGGATATTCAGACAGAACGGCCTCTTGTAAGGAAACCCGAGATCTAGGGAAC
Source organism: Crotalus tigris (assembly GCF_016545835.1). NCBI lineage: Eukaryota > Metazoa > Chordata > Lepidosauria > Squamata > Viperidae > Crotalus > Crotalus tigris. The sequence goes on from NW_024096502.1 coordinate 714,113, forward strand.
GCTCTTTTCCTTTGCAAGCCTCCATACCAAATGAAAGAACGGCGGGCTGGATCTGGTTCTTTGCTAACACCCCGGAAAGGCCAAAGGAACACAAGAGAATTCCTGGCCAGGCTACAAAAGGAAGGACAAAATGAGCATGATGGTCACAGAGAAAGTGAGTTCCAGAGAGCGGGCAAAATGGGATGCTCAGCACCTCCACGAACCCCAAAGCCTGCATGGCCACAGTCCAGAGTGCTGGGCTGCCTGGCTTGGCAGTCACTCCTAGGGGGAAGCGGAGGCCATCTTGCAGGCAAGAAATTTGCCTCCAGGGCTCCGAGATTAATGGCCTCCCTTGGCAGACTCCCACAGGATTTGTTCAGCCTTGAAGCCGGTCAATTACAAGCCAGTTGGTTATAATTTAAGGAACACTCCTCCACCTTCTTTGCGGGGTTCTTCAATTACCAGTTTAATTAAGCCAGCAATCCCTAAACATTAGCCAGGAAGCAGGAATGGCCGCAAAAAGAACAGTTCCTGACCTTGGAAGCAATTTCCCCAGCCGTTCTGCTGACTGTTGGGTAACAAAGAGAGGCTTTGGTTGGCGTTGTGCAGCATTTCTTAACTGCCGCACAACAGAAGGGGCCGTAACCTGCAGACCTCTCCACCTTGACCCACCCAGGCAAGGCTTGAGTCCCATCCCCAGGCCAGAAAAGAGGAAATTCGCTCCCTGAATAAGAAGGTCTATTCTGAAAGGAGACACTGGGGTCTGCTGAATGTTCACCAGGCCTCTGATATCAGAACTCCTCCACTGTTGGGTGCTACCATCTCTTGCACATCAGCCTCTGACAGAGTGGGAGAAGAACTGCATCCAGTTTTGGTCACCACGTAGCAACTGTGAGAGGGATCTCAGAGTCCTAGCGGACAATCACTTACATAGGAGCCAGCCGTGTGCTGCAGCTGCCAAAAAAGCCAACACAGTGCTAGGCTGCATTAAAGGAGGGATAGAATCAAGATCATGTGAAGTGTTAATACCACTTTACAATGCCTTGGTAAGGCCACACTTGGAATACTGCATCCAGTTTTGGTCACCATGATGTAAAAAAGATGCTGAGACTCTAGAAAGAGTACAGAGAAGAGCAACAAAGATGATCAGGGGTCTGGAGGCTAAAACATATAAGGAACGGCTGCTGGAATTGGGAATGTCTAGTTTAATGAAAAGAAGGACGAGGGGGGACATGATAGCAGCCTTCCAATATCTCAGGGGCTGCCCCAAAGAAGAGGGAGTCAAACTATTCTCCAAGGCGCCTGAAGGCAGGACAAGAAGCAACGGATGGAAACTCACCAAGGAGAGAAGCAACCTAGAACTAAGAAGAAACTTCCTGACAGTTAGAACAATTAACCAGTGGAACAACCTTCCTTCAGAAGCAGTGAATGCTCCAACACTGGATGTTTTTAAGAAGAGACTGGACAGCCATTTGTCTGAAATGGTATAGGGTTTCCTGCCTGAGCAGGGGTTGGACTAGATGACCTCCAAGGTCCCTTCCAATATTATTATTATTATTATTATTATTATTATTATTATTATTATTATTATTGTCGTTATCATCATCATCATCGTCATCATCATCATCTGAAGAGCAGACCTGTTTTGAGAGTAGACTAATTTGGGCTGCAATTTGCAGAGGCTTTTTTTCTCCAAAGCCTTGATTTGAATGGGGTGGTTTTTCTTCTGGGTACCAAGGAGATTCGCAAGAGGTTTCACTGAAAGGCAACCGTTGGTTTGCCTTGGAGTTCAGTTCCCCCCTGAGGAGCATTGTGGTCATGATTAACAATTTAATGTAAACTGCATCAGAGCAGAGTTGCCCTGTGCAATCTTCCTGCATAATTTATCGTGCATGGCCATGATGCTGCTCTACATTACTGTCTACACAGGAGAAAAGACGCAAATCGCCCGAGCCGCAAGCAGTGAGCCTGGGGACGATGGCGCTCGTAGCTGTGGCCTGCCAGGGACGCCTGGCTCCCTGTCCTGAGTGAGCCTCTGGGTGCATGTGCTTCTCCACTGGCTCAGAGGATGGGTTATCCCTTCTTCTCTGCTAGAACGAGGTGATCTTCCAAGAATCAAAAATGAGAGGGAAATCAGAAAACTATTAAAACAACAGAGCTTCCAAAGGAACAGAGAGCCATGGCTGAATAAATTAAATTCATCAGAAAAGCAAATTTAAAATACAGACATCCCCTGAAATGAGGACGATTAAAGGTCCTCAGCTGGCATTCAAGTTACATAAGGGTAAGAAAAATATTGACATTTTAGGCCTCACAATCCATCATAGCCGAGGAGGGAATATTCTACATATTTATGGCAGGCTGATGCCTCTTGTCTCCAGGATCATCCCAGTAGTCAAACAGGAGAGAGTGAGTCATTTTTAAGAACCCCCCCCAAAAAAAATTCAATAGCAGGTGGCCTGGGGCCTGGGTGGCATTTGGGACATCAGACTCCATCCTTCTCATGAATGAAGGCAAATATACTGTGGGAAGTCAGCCCCCCAGAGAAGGAAATATTAAAAGGGCAGAAAAATATATTTCCTCAAAGGATCTTAAAGAGGCAGAAAAACATGCCCAGTTGTTTTTTTTTAATAGCCCCGTCTCCCTCCCCCAAGCAGAAACCAGCTCTGTGGAAAAACAGATGTAAACCATTCAGAAAGGTTGAAGCTAGAAGATTAAAAAGACAAAAACACCTAAAATCTACATACCCCACCCAAACACTAAGACAGGACACAATAGGATTAACCCACAGATGCCAAAGGCACACGCAGACTCAGGTCAGAATACATTTATTTATTTATTTATTTATTTATTTATTTATTTATTTGTGAGACTTATATACCGCTTTAAGTGCAAGCACTCTCTAAGCGGTGTACACCAGTAAACAATGTATATATATATTTACATTGCCCCCAACAATCTGGGTCCTCATTTTACCTACCTTGGAAGGATGGAAGGCTGAGTCAACCTTCAGCCGGTGAGATTTGAACCGCTGAACACAGTCAGCTAAAGTGGCCTGCAGTACTGCACTCTAACTGCTGCGCCACCTCGGCTCAGATACATGACACAGGAAACACAAAGCCTCAAACAGGAATAGGAAACAACTCCAAACAAAAGCCCCAGAGGGTATAAAAACCCACTCCCTCCATGTGCTCTCTCTCTCTTTTCTTCCAGAGCCATCTTTCTGTCTGGCTCTCCTCTTCAATAAAGTGCAACCTTCTTTCTAAAGCAGTCACCATGTTGTTTATTCCCAGCTTGTATGGAACCACGATGAAGACTTTTCCTTCAACAATACGTTTCCATCTCTCTCAGCCACGTAGTAAGTGCCAACGTTTGGCATGGAGGTTTCCTCCAATGAGCCTCACTTGAAGACCCATCTGTTCGGAATGTTGTGCTTCAGACAATGAGTCACTTCTTGTGCTGTCCTGCAGCACAACATTGTCTATAAGTTGGGAATTGTGTAAAGAAGAACCACACTTCTCAGCATTCTCTTTCCTACTGGACTGGCCATCCTTATCAGGTCGAATTTTGATTTTGCATCATATTGCAGCTCAGAGGAGCTATGTTTAGACCTGGCAAAGTGGTCATCAGTAGGCTGAAAATTGCAGAGGGCCATAGCCCGCCCACCTGCCCTTTTTGGCCTCTCCACCCTGAATTGGGGTGGAGGTCATCAGATCTCCCAGGGGCCTGCTTTTCAGAACCTTGAGGTCAGAGCAGACATTCCTCTGAGGCAGAAGTCTTAAGCTTATCCCACTAGATGGACATCCTGTCCTGCTGCTTATAACACTGCCTGCAGCTTGCTAGTCAATTCCCTTCCCCGGCAGTAATTTCAAAGATTGGGGCACCTTTAAATCCTGCCAGTTCCCTGGCCAGGATGTGCCCCTGCTCAAGCCAGTCCTGACATCTCCCACTCAATGGCCCTGCACAGGAAGCTCCAGAGACTGTCCCAGATGCCCCTAGATTAGCCCTGCTGCCTTTTAAGGATGGGGATGATCCTGGCTAATCCTCAGTTGCTGAGAAGAGAGGCTTGTATGCAGTGAAGGTAAATCCTGAAGCCAGGATTAGCACCAGCAAGCTGCTGGCCTCCTTTGGGAGCTGAGCTGCGATGCTGCTGTCTGCTGGAGCTTGCAAGAGCGCTGGCAACTTTCTGACCTCAGCAGCTGAAGTGGCCGCTGCTCAAGTATGGGGGCCATCACATAAATTCACAGACATTGCAGGTAATATTCCGTCTGCATTTGCATCCATAGCTTAGCAATATACATTCTACACCAGTGATGGCGAACCTTTTAGAGACCGAGTGCCCAAAAACTGGCCCCACCCCCGCTCTGCCCCCCCTGCCCTGCCTCCGCTCTGCCCCCCATCCCCCGTTCCACCTGCCCACAGGGCCACTCACTGCCTCCAGGGCCCGCCGCAGATCATGCAGGCAGCCCAGCAGCGCTATGACAGCCACACCCTCTGCCCGCGCCCTGCAGCATCAACTGCATGATGGGATGTGAGGGCAGAGTGTTGTCTATGCTGCCTAGCTGCCATGTCCTTGGCTGCGCTGCTCTGTGTGGGCCATGCTCGGGGGCGACTCTCCTTCAGGGGTGCTGCTGGAAAGGAGGGGGTCACGGGGAGAGGCAAGGCTGGGGCAACGGCACATGTGCGCACAGAGAGGGCTCTGACTGTTGCCTCTGGCACCCATGCCATAGGTTCGCCACCACTGTTCTACACCATTGAGATCAACCTCCACTCTTGCCTCACTCTCACATGCTCACATTCCACGGATGACCTGGCTTTCTGGCCGGGTCTGTGTGAAGAGGGAGCGATATGATTCCCTGTGGTTGAGATTCAATGATTTATTCTAAACTTAGGCTGCGTTCTATTTGATATTGTACGAAATTGGATACTTCGGGTGTAACCTCTCTTATTTTTTTTCTCCTTCCTTCCTTCCTTCCTTTTTACACAAAGGAAGAATAAATACTGATTTTTAAAAATTCCAATTTAGCTGCAGACAAAGTTAAAGAGAATGAACAAATGAAAAGCCACCCATAAGAAGATTATAAAGCATGCCCGGAAGCTATATATAGGCAGCTTCCTTTCAGCAGACTTAGCGATTATCAAATCTGGTTGGCATCTTTGCAGACTTGTAGACCCTGAGAAAGAATGACTGAAGGGAGGCAGGGGCCAAAGGTTTAGAAAGCTGGGAGGGAGGGAGGGAGGAGGAAGAGAAGACAAACTGTAATGCCACAGACTGGCTTATCCTGGCCAGTTGACTTTGGCTTGGAGAGTTGAGCTAAAGATGAAAGATGTCACTCCCTTCATTATCCTCTACTCTTTGTTTTAAGTCAGGAATGGGTTCAGTCTGAGAAGTATAGTGTGCAGCTGAAATGAGGTTCAAAATAATAATAATAATAATGGAGAAGATAACAAAATACAAAGACCTACAAATAGAAATAGAAAGACTGTGGCAAAAGCAAGCAAGGGTAGTACCAATAGTCATAGGCGCCTTGGGTGCAATCCCCAAACAACTGGAGCACCACTTGAACACCATTGGCATTGACAAATTTTCCATTAGTCAATTGCAAAAGGCGGCCTTATTAGGAACTGCTTCCATCCTGCGACGATACCTGTAATACCATAAAACATCCACATCTGCCTATCCTAGGTCCTGGGTAAGGACTCGATAGGTAGACAAAATGCCAAATCCAGTCTGAACATCTGGCTGACTGTGCGATGATCGATAATAATAATAATAAGTTGGAAGGTAACTTGGAGGTCATCTAGTCCAACCCCCTGCTCAGGCAGGAAACCCTACACCATTTCGGACAAATGGCTGTCCAGTTTCTTCTTAAAAACTTCCAGTGTTGGAGCATTCATAGCTTCTGGAGGCAGGTTGTTCCACTGGTTAATTGTTCTAACTGTCAGGAAGTTTCTCCTTAGTTCTAGGTTTCTTCTCTCCTTGATTAGTTTCCACCCGTTGCTTCTTGTCCTGCCTTCAGGCACTTTGGAGCATAGCTTGACTCCCTCTTTTTTGGGGCAGCCCCTGAGATATTGGAACACTGCTATCATGTCCCCCCTTGTCCTTCTCTTCGTTAAACTAGACATCTCCAATTCCAGCAACCGTTCCTTATATGTTTTAGCCTCCAGTCCCCTGATCATCTTTGTTGCTTTTCTCTGTACTCTTTCTAGAGTCTCAACATCTTTTTTTACATCATGGTGACCAAAACTGGATGCAGTATTCCAAGTGTGGCCTTACCAAGGCCTTGTAAAGTGGTATTAACACTTCACGTGATCTTGATTCTATCCCTCTGTTAATGCAGCCCAGCACTGTGTTGGCCTTTTTGGCAGCTGCAGCACACTAGGACTCCGAGATCCCTCTCACATAAGAGCATGCAGGGCACAGCATGATCAGTAGTGCATTCCAAGAACCCACCTCATTCAGCAGAAAGGAATGGCTCTTTTCAGGCCTTGACTACATTTTCTATAGCTTCGGAAATTCCTTGCAGGCTTCAGGGAGAGCCCTGAGGAAAACACGCCTCAGTTGGAGCTTCAGAATTTGCACTCTGTCCTTGGGAAAAGCTCCTTTGCACCACAGAGACCAGGAAGAAGAGTTGCGCCCACCGGCAGCCCCTTACATCATTTCTTTATAACTGTAGCCTTGTTCACTTCATAATATTATTTTACATTGCTTTCTGGGCAACCAGTCAACTCTTTGCACCATGACTTTAATTTTATTACATTTTACAAGCTCACTAAATGAAAGAACACAAAAACCCCCAACCAACTGGAGAGTGATCCCATAACACACTGACCAATGTCCTCCTCTCAGCTTCAATACAAGACATCAATCACTGAATCCTACTGTGATCTGATAGGCTCATTGCCAAAACAAGATGACATCCGATTGGCTCTCTAAACACTCATGCTCACTGGCTACAATCGGATGAAGGAAAGCTACCTGAGATCAACCTAAGCAAGTTGTGCTTCCTTTTTCTGGTTATTTGGCTATAACCTTTCATAGAATACAGTACAGATAATTGAACAAACTATGTTGCATTACGTTCTGGATTAAAGTATCTTTCCATTGATATACAATTTTATGGTACTACTCCTCCCAAAAAAGTGATGTTGTCAGCCATCAAACCTCAAAAATTCACTTTTCCCAAAAGGGCTCCACAATTTTGGCCACTACTGTATGTGGTTCTGGGTGCATTCTGGATGTATAATGAGGCCACCAGGAGCAAAGGTGGACCCTACATGATCTGAACAGACAGCCCCAAATGCTCTCCGGGATTATCAGCAACTCACAACAGAATCCTTGCAGAAAAAAGCTCCTGAGAAAATGGGAATTCCCCCAAACACCTGATAACCTCCACTGTAGGCAGAGCGTTGAGTTCACTCCGAGGTGCTACAGAGTAGCCTTTAAAAAGAAGGGTGACTGGACACTGAGACGAAATGTCCCTCCAGCCCTCCAAGGAATGAGATGTATAGATAGCAGGAACTGATATAGAACCAGGAATCAGATCACGGTGGAGAATTTCTGTCTTTCTGCCCTGGAGGGAATAAATCATCTTTCATGGCAGCTAGCAAAGTTGGTGGCTTATTAGGAGAAAAGGGCTCCCAAATGCATCTCTTGCAGCCTGTTGCTAGTTTACAGGGCAAAGCAGCAAAGCAATCTGCTTGGGTGCTGCCAGAGACAATTAATTGTATGTTCCCATGATCTCTACCGTTGCCAGGGATTTTCTCCCCAATCAGATAAGTCTTCAGGACTGGCTTTGAAAGTGGAAATGTAGAGTGAAAATCATCATGTGATGCTCATGGATTTGGTTTTGGGTGGGGCGGGAGGAGGAACCAGCTAGTCATGAGCTGACCTGCCCAGCAGCCCCTGAAAAAGGGGGCCAAGCCAACTCTGGGGCTGAGCAGTTCCTCAAAGGACTGGGAACTGCGTAGAGCCACAATCCAATCGGGTGTCCCGAGGTTGTTACCCCCGCACAGCATGGTGGGCATGGGGATTTTCACAACAAAGTCAGGAGATCTGAAAATGTGTTACAATCAAACCATTCCTCATGATCCTGCAACAGCTGCTGCCAAGGATTGGCTGTGCGGTTCTCCATAGAATCTTAGAGCAGATAGGAGCCATTAAAATCATTTGGTCCCTCCGTCTCTCAGGACAGTCCAGTGTTGAAGGAAAAGTCTTCATCATGGTTCAGTCCAAGCCGGGAATAAACAACATGGCGACTGCTTTAGAAAGAAGGTTGTAGTTTATTGAAGAGGAGAGTCAGACAGAAAGATGGCTCTGAAAGAAAAGAGAGAGAGCACATGTAGGGAGTGGGTTTTTATACCCTCTGGGGCTTTTGAAGTTGTTTCCTGTTCCTGTTTGAGGCTTTGTATTTCCTGTGTCATGTATTCTGACCTGAGTCTGGGTGTGCCCTTTGGCATCTGTGGGTTATTCCTATTATGTCCTTCCTTAGAGTTTGGGTGGGGTATGTAGATTTTAGGTGTCTTTGTCTTCTTAATCTTCTAGCTTCAACCTTCCTGAATGGTTTACATCTGCATTTCTACAGAGCTGGTTTCTGCTTGGAGGAGGGAGACTTGGGTCTATTAAGAAAAAAAAAATGGGCATGCTTTTCTGCATCTTTAAGATCCTTTGAGGAAATATGTTTTTCTGCCTTTTTAATATTTCCTTCTCTGGGGGGCTGACTTCCCACACCAGGTAATGGCTGACTGTCCTCTGTTTAAACATGTTCAGTGATGGGGAGCCCCTCCCCCATTCTCTGCTGACCAGCTTTTGCCTTTTGGAAAATGTTCCTCACTTCATCCCATTTATCCATCAGATAAATCACCTTCAGCGTGGAATGAGGAACTATGGCTGGTCCTAGAGAAGGCAACATCCCGCATCCTAATGATTGTAGTTCTTAACTTTGGTGAGATTGCAGCTATCAGCCTTCCTGCATGAAAGACATTTTAGAGGACCATACCTTAGTAAATTATTCAGACCGGGAAAGGCATTGCAAAGCATCTCTCCGAATGAGGAAAGAGGCAACAGAGCAGAACATTCAGTTCGCTGTCAATCGTTGCATTTTGATGAACACTGCTGTGGAAGAAGCCTAATTTCACTATCCATGGGGAGAAACTTGTAATGAGTGACCAAGAAAGAGACTGTAAATTGTGACAAAACTTCTGGTTAATGCATCGCAGCTGAAAAATGAAAATTCTACCTGGGAGTCATTAGCAAGGGAATCAGAATTAAAACTGCATTACCATCAAGTATAGTATAGGGGGTACCTTGCTCAACAGTAGCAACTGTGAGAGGGATCTCAGAGTCCTAGTGGACAATCACTTAAATAGGAGCCAGCCGTGTGCTGCAGCTGCCAAAAAAGCCAACACAGTGCTAGGCTGCATTAATGGAGGGATAGAATCAAGATCACGTGAAGTGTGATACCACTTTATAATGCCTTGGTAAGGCTACACTTGGAATACTGCATCCAGTTTTGGTCACCACTATGTAAAAAAGATGTTGAGACTCTAGAAGGAGTCCAGAGAAGAGCAACAAAGATGATCAGGGGTCTGGAGGCTAAAACATATAAGGAACGATTGCTGGAATTGGATATGTCTAGTTTAATGAAGAGAAGGACGAAGGGGGACATGATAGCAGTGTTCCAATATCTCAAGGGCTGCCCCAGAGAAGAGGGAATCAAGCTATTTTCCAAGGCGCCTGAAGGCAAGACAAGAAGCAACGGATGGAAACTAACCAAGGAGAGAAGCAACCTAGAACTAAGGAGAAACTTCCTGACAGTTAGAACAATTAACCAGTGGAACAACCTGCCTCCAGAAGCTGGTGAATGCTCCAACACTGGAAGTTTTTAAGAAGAGACTGGACAGCCATTTGTCTGAAATGGTATAGGGTTTCCTGCCTGAGCAGGGGGTTGGACTAGATGACCTCCAAGGTCCCTTCCAACTTTATTACTATTACTATTACCCTATGAATTTGTGAGAATGCAGGATTCCTGAATATCTCTCCACATTGGTGGATGGAAATAGGCGCACCCAAGAGAAGATTCAAGTTACATGTGCACTGATGGAGGGCAGGGGGAGCAAACCAACCAACCCAACAAACAACCAAATAACCAACCCTATCCTTTTTTTATTACATTTCATCAACAAACATTAAAATAAAAACAAATATAAAGGGGGGAAAATGGGAGGGGAATGACAAGACATGTTAAAAAGTGACCAAAATGACATCCAACAAATACAAAATAACAAATAATATCCAGGCAACTAAATCCTTGAACTTTACAAGGGTGAGGAGTGTTTGAAATTTTGCACTGGGTCACCCCTGATTTGCTGCCAATGTTTTGTGAACTGGTCTGTGTGTGTGTGTGTGCGCACATGCCTTTCCAATGATGCAGAAGGCTCAAGTGGGACTGTGGTGTGGGTGGCCACTACTTTAGGTGGCTTCCAAAAGGGATTAGATGATTGATGTTGGGTAGTAGTGAGACTTGTCACATGGCTAAATATGATCGTCCTGCTATGGACTGGGAGTCCATCTGTTGAGAAACATGAGCTGGTCAAATCCCACAGAGACTTTGCTTGTTCTGGTGAGGAGCTCTTCTCAATGTCCTGCTTCCTGGAGGGATAAATAAGTTTGGTGGACCTTTCCAAATTGAAGTGACATCTCACATAATTGTTTCTTTTTTTTATTATTACTAATTTTAAACGCGAATAGCTGATTCCTCTGGGTGATCTTCAAAACGAAAAGCACAATCATTTCTGATGAGAGGCCAGCAGAAAATCCTAGGGCCATGGTCTAGGCTGGGAATTAAAAAAAAAAAATTGCCTTAAGAAGGCAATTACCAACCTTAGTAAACTTGCAAAGGAAACATGGATTCATGCACATCTTGGAACCAAATTTAATTTGAGGCGTAGATTTTTGTCTTGTGTTTAAACCAGAAAGGAAGGACAACCGAGAGCATCCTGTCATACAGCATCACGGTCTGGTTTGGAGGTATCCCTGCTTCAGACAGGAAGGCGGTGCAGAAAGTGGTGAGGACGGCCGAAAAGATCATTGGCCGTTCCCTCCCTCCCATCCAGGACATAGCACAGAAGCGTTGCTTGAGCAGGGTCCGTAAGATTATCTGGGACACGACACATCCTCTTCACAACCTGTTTTCCTTGTTACCTTCTGGGAGGAGGGGGCTCCGTTGTATAATGAGCCGAGGTGGCGCAGCAGTTAGAGTGCAGTACTGCAGGCCACTTTAGCTGACTGTGTTCAGCAGGTCAGCAGTTCAAGTCTCACCGGCTCAAGGTTGACTCAGCCTTCCATCCTTCCGGGGTAGATAAAATGAGGACCCAGATTGTTGGGGGCAATGTAAATATATATATATATATATATATATATATATATACATTGCTTACTGGTGTACACCGCTTAGAGAGTGCTTGCACTTAAAGCGGTATATAAGTCTCATAAATAAAATAAAATAAATAAATCCATAGCAGAACATCCAGATTCAGCCATAGTTTCATTCCATACAGCATTAACCTTGTGAACTCTCAAGCTTCCTCCTCCCGTTATATATTCAAGATGGACAATATTTAATATTTATTTGCTACATATATGTAGGGATGTGGGTCTGTACATATGTTGTTCATAGTATGTTTAGGTGTGTGTCATGTATGTGTTTCACTTTGAGAGCGGGCAACTCAATTTCATTTTTGATGTGTGCCGTTGTGCCCACAGTAAAAAAAATAACAATAATGGTTTATCTTATCTTATCTTATCTTATCTCATCTCATCCTATCCTATCCTATCCTATCCTATCCTATCCTATCCTATCCTATCTATTGAGGAGAACCAGAAGAGAAGCCCTATTCCACCCACCTAAGTCGGGGCTAGTCTGCAGTCAGGAGGGTTCTCTTTGGATCCAGAGAGAGGTGTCCTGCCTCCAAGAGTATCTGAAGAGCCAACAAACTGGGGCATCATGTCGTCCAGTAGCTTCTCCTTAGATTTTTTTCCCATTCTCATCAAGCCATGCACCAATGGACATACTGGGAAGTATTGGGCAGCATTGCCACAGATAAAGAGAAGAGAGATTAGACATCAAAAAGTAACACAAAAACTGAAGACTCCCTTGCAAGTTTTTTGTGGACGTAAAAGTGTTGTCTCTCTTTGGATTTGCCATTGCTCTTAAGAAAAGGCCACAGGGAGACTGCTTTTAATCGCCCTGATCTTGCACATCTCAAAGCATAAGTAGATAAGAATAATTAAACATTAATGCGGGCCTGTTGTTTAAAGTCCAGAGAGCAATCTCATTAGCTTGTTGTTGGTTTTTCTTCAAAGCAGCCCAGACTGAACCAAGGTTGTCTCCTTGCCCTCTGGGATGACCCGAAGATAACCTGCAGCATCAGCTGCCTCCTTAGACTTGCCTAATTTCTCATGACCAAGGTGCACAGGGCAGCAGGCAGCTGCCGAGTTGGTCCACTTTATCTTCACAGGTTATGAAATCCTGATTAAATCGGTTTTGTTATTTAAGCAAAATTGGTGGGATTAGGATCATAACGCCCTGTGGCCAACTAAATTTGTCGTTCCTAATAACGTGGTTTTTGCATTGCAGTCTGATGCAACATGATTTGTTTAGTTTTGGCTTACTGTGATAAAGGTCCAGCAACAAAACTGAAGTTGTATAGACCCCTGGTGCTCGCTACCCTTCTGTATGCCTGTGAAATGGGGACTGTATATCTAAAGCATGTAAAACAGCTCAACCCTTTCCATGTGACTTGTCTTCACAGAATATTAGGCATCCCAGATGAAGTTCCAGATACTGGAGTTCTCTTCTAGAGCACGACTGCCCCTGCTGATGAGAGCACAGACCCACTGGGCAGGTCAAGACATCTGTATGCCTGACAAACATCTCCTTTTTGGGGAACTGTGCTGGAAAAGGCTTCCATGAAGGGCAGAAGACCTTTTATGAAATTATTTAACTTAGGCACAACCACCTGGACGATGCTGGCAAAAAATTGCTCTACCTGGTGTCACCTCCTCCACAAAGGGCTGCCAAAGTAGAGCGTACTGCAGTAGCACAACTAAGCATGAGCTGCACAAGCCTACTGTCATGGTTCCAACCCTTCAAAAGAACTTTGAGGCATTGTTTACCTTAAAGAATCTTTTATTTGAGAAACACAGTATCGGCCTACATAGTTGAAACCAGAAACTAAATTCCCATCCCCTGAATACAAAGTGCAATTCCCTCCTCCAAAAAACAGTCATAAATCACATTCCCCAATTAGCTTGAAGCAAGGGCTTTCTCCCCAGCTATCCAGCCCACCAAAACACTATCAGCTCTGGGCCCAATGTCCTTGAGTTCCACTGGCAGAGTTATTATTGTTATGACTAACTGGACTCTCATCCCTATTCCCCCTCCTAGCAGCAACTAATTCTAAAAGCAATAGAGAAAATGGCTGCATTTCCATCTGTTGTCAAAGCAAGAACATCCGATGTTAGCAGCGTTGACACCTAGAGGCATCAGTGCAACGATTGCTATGTCTACACCTGTTTGCCCAAGCAGTACCTGGACATTCTGTGTCTGATTGGCCTGACCAATCAATTTCAGACACTAAGTTTTCTTGTGACTTATGATGTTGAGGCCTGCATCACTGATGTTGAACAAAGAACAACAACAATTATATTGTTGGAACTCTTGCTCAAATCAATGGACAGTTGATGCTCCAATTATGAAAGTTTATGAAAGCTCTGAATTTTTTTTATTAATCTAATTTTTATTAATTAATCTAATTATTAATTTTATTAATCTACACCGTTTGTGGGGCTACAGCTAAATAAAATTTTAAGAGCCAGAAAGATTATGGGCAGCAACTGATGGGACCGTTCCGTTAGGAAACAGTTAAGACAGGATCGCAATCAATTTTTAAGCCCCATTTTTATCCTTGTGTATCCTCCAAATTTATTATCAGAACCTTGTGATCTCATGACAGTCTTGCTCCTCTGAACTTTTACTGTCCTGAAGCAATTCCCTTCCTGATGAAACTATGGTCCCTCCTGCATGCTGCCTTCTCTGGGGGTTTACCTTGAGCTTATCTCTCAGATGGTTTTACTGCAGGCAAGATGACCTTCCTCGTGAGCACTGTGTGAGGTCACAGGTCCAAGAGGCCTGTGGAAGATGGATTATCTTATCTGGGTTGCTCAGATCAAGCAGCCCCTCCAGGTGGCAAAGAGAGGCAGAAAACTCTTAAGATTTTGGGATTTTGGGGGTGACATTCACGAACGTTTGCAGCCCATCTGGCATACAATATGTTCAGTAATTCATGAATTTATTGGAGATTGTTGTTGTTGTTGTTAATTGCGAAATCGTGTCCGACCCGTCGCGACCCCATGGACAATGTTCCTCCAGGTCTTCCTGTCCTCTGCCATCTTCTGGAGTCCATTTAAATTCACACCTTATTGGAGATGAATTATGACAATTATGGTTTCATCCAGCAGGTGCCACCAACTCCTGAGAGATGGGGAAGGGGAATCAATTAGGAGTGTTTCAGATTTTAAAAACTGCTGAAAAAAACGGCAGACCTGAATATAACACACTCTGAACTAAGCCCCATTAAGTTCTATGAGGTTTATCTTCTCGTCTGTGTAGTCCCACCTCATTTTCCTTCTTAAATCCCACTTTCCTGTAAGTTCCTCACTTCTTCTGTCTTCCTCCTTCAAGAGAAAGACAGGACTCAGAAGTGCTAACAAAAAAGCTTAAAATAAACCTAGTCTCTCTTGGGTTTTTGATGTGACACTCTCTTCTGCTGAATTAGTTTGATTGTATCCAGAATCTCTGGAATGAATGAAAAAGATTGCTAGGAGAAAACAAACCATGAGGTCTACTATGTTTTCTATACCATTTCTACGACATTTTGTTCTTAAGATATGTAGTGCCTGGAATAGGACTCAGCTACGTTAACATGCATGGATAGGAGCAGGCAGTGGTGGGATTCAAACAACTGAACATCCGGTTCTCTGCGTGGATGCAGGCCTGGGCCTCTGAGGCCTAGAATGGACTTCCGGAAGTGACATCCATGCACTTCCAGTGGGCCATTCTAGGCCTGGGAGGCCTCTGAGGCCTAGAACGGACTTCCAGAAGCTGCATGGGTCCAGCCAGTTCTCCAAACTCAACAAAATTAAGCTACCAGTTCTACCAAACTGGTGCAAACTGGCTGAATCCCACCACTGGGAGCAGGGTTTTTGAAAGTGAATTCTCTTTCGAAGCTGATCAAATTGCATTTCCTCTTGAAGTTAGTGGCCGTCATTTCTGAGTGTGCCATTATAGGATTCTGCTGCAGATCAGCTGAGGAGTCTAAAGACAATGCAGTGCAATCTTATACCTGTCTATTCAGTCCTATTGAGTTCAGAAGAGCTTACAGTATATCCAGCTGGACAAGGAGACTGCAGTCTAATTGCTTTAAAATTTGGGACAGGGAATTAAATATTAATAAGCACATTGAAAGAAGCAACAGTGCGAGTAAGTGGATAATGGAAAAAGTAAATTGAATTAGGGACCGTTCTTCCTAGGTTGAATAGCAGGTAAACATTTACAGAAAATTCTGCCCTAACATATTGGGTGAGTTTATAAGCTAAATGTCTGATCCTAAGAATATTTGTCTCAAAGTTTTTCAAGAAAAAAAACATGCCATTGTAAAGATATAGTGATAGAAGCAGGGCTTTTTTTGTCATAGAACGCCCAGAATGGAGTTCCGGCACCTTTTTTAGATGGAACCTTGTAGGGTAGGCAAGGCGGGTTGTATGATATGTGTGAGTTCTGGCACCTTTTGTTTTTACAAAAAAAGCACTGGATAGAAGAATATCAAACTTAGACCAAATCACCAACACAAGGATACAAAATATTATTTTGTATGATATATACAAATAATATGCATAAGAAATAATGCATATTATACTTAAACAGGGTATGTGCTGGAAAAGGCCAAGAAAGCAAGAATATGAAGGAGAGGTTCTGGGAATGCCAGGAAAGGAAGCCAATGATGGGTAAAGATAAGCCTCTTCATGGGGGAACTTTCCAGAATTCTTAAGATCTCAAAAAATGAAGATGGCTGCAAAGAGGGAGTTTAATTTGGACCATGAACAAAGAGAAGCAGGCACATGCTTAAGGAAAGGCTATTTGTGGGGTGCAAAGAGGCATCAAAATGGGTCCTGTACATCAACATTGATAATATTAGAACACATCTGGCTTCAATCTCTTCCAACTGGTATTTATTCACAAATTTTTCAGCTTTAGAGAAAATATGTGTCTTCAATTCAATGGCATTGCCACAGGATTTGCCTGGCGCCACCATCTGCCAATGTTTTCATAGCTGATAGAGAAGGATGCTGTCTTGGATCCATTTCTCAATGGATAAGAAGAATCTCAGAAGCCTTTGCCCCTTATTCTATCTGAAATGAAATATGTTTTCTGGACACAACCACAGCCCAGATCTATGCAACCCCATTTGCTGATCAGGAATCAGATCCGTCGGTTCAACTGTCCCATCAGGGAGGTGCTTCCAGTCTCTGCCTGGACTAGAGCAATCTGCAGAATTGAAGCCCTGTCCAGAACCCACCAGACCGATCAGGAGCTTGCTAATTCTATATGTTCAACATTTCCAAGGCAGAGAACCTTTTTCTCTTGCATAACTTGCTGGGAATGAAACCAGTTCAAACAAAGCCTGCTGCCATGGTGGCTAGAAGTGGTTAAAATAACTCCCAATTGGTGATTTTGCTTCTTCTCCCCTTTCCCCAGCCATGCCAGCTGTGTTCCCCTTTTGCAGGTAAGACTTTCGGAGACAGACGAGAAGACAGCAAGACATTTGCAATCTTCCCTGTAACTTGGGAATGAAGGGGAACCTCCTCAGAACTCTTGATCAATTGTACCCTGTTAAATGGGAGGAGCAAAAGCAGACAGACAGCATGTTGTGGCTCTGCTATTGAACCTGGGGAAAAGGGAAGGAAAGAAGGAAAAGGAAGGGAAGGGGAAAGGAAGGGACGGGAAGGAAAGGACAGGACAGGGAAGGGAAGGGAAGGAAAGGAAAGGAAAGGAAGGGGAGGGGAGGGAGGGAGGAATGAAAGAAAGAAAGAAAGAAAGAAAGAAAGAAAGAAAGAAAGAAAGAAAGAAAGAAGAAAGAAAGGAAGGAAGGAAGGAAGGAAGGAAGGAAGGAAGGAAGGAAGGAAGGGAGGGATGAAGACTTTTTTTTCAACTGCTTTAAAAAGAAGGTTGCAGTTTATTGAAGGCTTGGACTGAACCTTAATGAAGACTTTTCCTTCAACAGAAGGAAGGAAGGAAGGAAGGAAGGAAGGAAGGAAGGAAGGAAGGAAGGAAGACAAGCCCCAACCTTTTGTGGGACTGCGCCTTTTCGCAGGTGTCCCAGGCAGAGAGCAGGTGGGGTGTCCCTGTCCTTGGAGCAGCAGCAGCCACTGAGAATGGAGCCCCTTTTGCAGAGTGAGTGTCTGGTGCAGAGAGATAAACTCCTGAGGCAGATTTGCCTTCCCCTCAATCTGGGAGCAGCCTGAGGACAACATTTGCCCCTCCTGCCCTCAAGAAAGAGTGGGAAGCCTGCCTTGAAGTGGAAAATCTCAGCCCAACTAATGATCAATAAAAGGGACAACATCAAATAGCTGGGACTAACATCAGTTCACCAAGATCATGGCATCCGGCCCTCTCAATTCCTGGCAAATAGATGGGGAAGAAATGGCGGTAGTGACAGATTTTATCTTCCTGGGCTCCAAGATCACCGCAGATGGGGACTGCAGCCAAGAAATTAAAAGATGCTTGCTCCTGGGGAGGAAAGCTATGGCAAATCTAGACAGCATACTAAAAAGCAGAGACATCACCCTGCCAACAAAAGTGCGTATAGTCCAGGCCATGGTTTTCCCAGTTGCAATGTATGGCTGTGAAAGTTGGACCCTAAGAAAGGCTGAGCGCCAAAGAATTGAGGCCTTTGAACTCTGGTGCTGGAGAAGACTCCTGCGAGTCCCCTGGACTGCAAGGCGATCAAACCAGTCAGTCCTAGAGGAGATCAACCCTGACTGCTCTTTAGGCCAGATTCTGAAGTTGAAACTCAAGTGCTTTGGCCACCTAATGAGAAGGAAGGACTCACTGGAGAAGAGCCTAATGTTGGGAAAGATTGAGGGCAAGAGAAGAAGAGGACGACAGAGAGCGAGGTGGCTGGATGGAGTCACTGAAGCAGTAGGCATGAGCTTCAATGGACTCCAGAAGATGGTAGAGGACAGGAAGGCCTGGAGGAACGTTGTCCGTGGCGTCGCAATGGGTCGGACACGACTTCGCAACTAACAACAACAACAAACATCAGTTCCCTCGTTAGCTTATCATCAAGGAGTTTAGTTTATGTTCCCTCCAAACAGCTGCTCTTTTCTCATTTCCTGGGCCTTGTACTTCCTCTCCCCCCCCTTCTGCCCTCCCCCCCCCCAATCAGTTCACTCTGTTCCTCTCTGGGGTTTGGCTCTTCCTTTAAAAAAAAGAGAATCTGCCCTCCTTCTGTGCCCAAATGAGAAGTCTTGCCCTTTTCCTGGTACTACAGCTGCCATTCCATGCACCTCCCCCAGCACCCTCCTCTATCCGTGGAGCCACACACATGTTGGGAGTTCCTAACTGGCCGGGAGGCTTCCCAGTGACCGGAGGGGCTGTAAACAAAGTCAGGAGAGCAAATCATTTAGTTAATGATTGACGACTGGAAAGAACGAGTCAGGCAGGAGCAGAGATCGGGCGGGGCTTCAACTTCCTGCAAACCAGGCTGTTTTCCAGCATGTGACCCCATCCCTTGGAGACAAACAGAAAATAAAATAAAGGTTAAGATAAAGAATAGGTAGAGTTTCGGGGGCACATCCATCAACTCCGCTGATTGCTTATCTGAATAAATGCTTCTAACTGAATGTGTGTACATACAAATCCACGTGACAGCGCCGTCACTGGACCCTTTGGACTTTTGAAAAACAAAGAGGGAAGCTTTCCTTTCCTCAGCAGGTGGCTTGTAGACTGAGATTCCCATATGGAGTCCATATGGATCTGATCTGCAAGGAGAAAGTTCTGTCATGACTTCTTGGCTGTCTTGAAAGAGCGTTCTCTCTCACGTGGCTTTGATATCTGGAGAGTTTCAGAAGAAGAACACCGATCCCCATTGCAATGTTATGAAAACGGTGTCAACCACTTTTTAAAGAAATTGCATGGCTGTATAAATGTTAAATCTAGACAGATACTAAAAAGCAGAGACATCGCCCTGCCAACGAAAGTGTGTATAGTCAAGGCCATGGTTTTCCCAGTTGCAATGTATGGCTGTGAAAGTTGGACCATAAGAAAGGCTGAGCGCCAAAGAATTGAGGCCTTTGAACTCTGGTGCTGGAGAAGACTCCTGCGAGTCCCCTGGAGTGCAAGGTGATCAAACCGGTCAGTCCTAGAAGAGATCAACCCTGACTGCTCTTTAGAAGGCCAGATCCTGAAGTTGAAACTCAAAAACTCTGTCCACCTAATGAGAAGGAAGGACTCACTGGAGAAGAGCCTAATGCTGGGAAAGACTGAGGGCAAGAGAAGAAGGGGACGACAGAGAATGAGGTGGCCGGATGGAGTCACTGAAGCAGTAGGCGTGAGCTTCAATGGACTCCAGAAGATGGCAGAGGACAGGAAGGCCTGAGGAACGTTGCCCATGGGGTTGCAATGGGTCGGACACGACTTCGCAACTAACAACAACAACATAAATGTTATCTTGATTTCAGCTTTGTTTATCTTTATTTATTTGCACTGTTCATTAGTTTTACATCCTGTGTGCCCAGTCTGTGTGCCCAACCCTGGACATTCCAATAAACTTTGAGATAAAAACGGAACTGGGGGAATTACAAATTGGAGGTATGAATGGGTGTAGGGATGAATGGACAGATAAATGGATCATGGTGGAAACCGGGTGCTGTAATCAATGGAAAGCACCTTCCTACCTAACTGCTGATGTGGAGGGGATGAGGTTGAAGTAAAATGCTCTGTCTCTTCATTGGTTATCAGAAGATGGGATGGACGTCTTGGGGGGGGGGCAGAAGAGCAAAGCAAATATCTGGAGAGATAAAACCAGGGCACCAACGGTACATGTCAACACAAAAGTTGTTTTTTTTTTCTCCTAAGTTCAAGAATGTGTAAGGGGAAAAACTCCAATTCATCAGAATGTTTCCAAGGTCGCTTGATGGAAAACAAGTTTCGTACTGATATATTTTGCAAGCCAAAATGCACTTCCGAACACCGCAGACCTAAGTAAAGCTACTGCAGTTTCATAAGGACATCAGGCTTATACCTCTGTTTGTTTCTTTTTGACTGTGGAGACAGTTTTGGGTGATAACTAAGCGCTCCAGGCATTAAAATACTGCATCCCAAACTCTGGGAAATCAGCAAAGGGATGTAGTTGCGTACAACTTAAAGGATCTTTGGGTGGGCCTCCGGAAGAAACAGCTGATCGTCTTTTACTGCTGTGTATCTTTGTTATGTCTGTTTGCAGAGTAAACTGTTTTGAACCAGGCTATCCTGCAAAGATTAACAGGGCTTAGATTAAGATGTCCTGGATTTTACCATTTAAGCCAGCCCATTTTAGTCCTTTGAAGATGACAAAATAACAAGCGTCTTTTTCCTCTTCTCTACTGTAGACTTCATTAACCATCTGTTGTCAACTGGGATCTTGGACTGAGCTTTAGGAATTTGGAAGCCAGTGCCCTGCCCTAAAATCATTGAATAATTTTAGATACTGTCTGAGTTCATATGGAGAGCCATGTACTCTCCAGATATTCTGTGCTAGAGAAAGCTTAATTCAATAATGTACAGTATATAATGTTGGACAAATTGTAGAATGCACGATTGCTATTAGATTTTCAGACCTTTAGTTGTTACCGTTGCTGTAATCTGCCTTCCTTTGTAATCATCTACCAAAAATGTGGGGAACCAGGAAGAGCCTCCCCACCAAATACCTAAAGTCCTATTTACAAGGGCTCTTGTTTTTCTAACATCTGTGGTTCATTTAAATCAGGGGTAGGCAACCTTGGCTCTTTTATGACTGGTGGACTTCAACTCCCAAAATTCCTGAGCCAGCATGGATCAGCTTGGAAACCTCTCCCTTTTCCCTCAGCATGGCTGGCTGAGGAATTCTGGGAGTTGAGGTCCATAAAAAGAGCCAAGGTTGCCTACCCATTTAAACCAATGAAAATTGGCACTTTCACATAGGTAGCATGAATTATTGTGCTTAGACCCTCCCAGTTTTCTGCAGTAAAACACTTGAGACTGCTGCACATTAAAGCTTCGTCTGTGACTTAAGCAAAGCAATGAATAAGGAAGATCTCCAGAATGCTGCTGGTTCTCCTTCCTAATCTAAGACCACCGCATATACCTGTGCTGCTCTTTGAAATATCTTGATCCCTCACTCACACACACACCCAAACACACACTCCTAGCTATGAAAATATGAGATGTGGTCTAATTATCTGGAGACACTAGCTTGTTGTACTACAACTATCACAAGAATTTTGAAGAAGATTCCTTTTAGCTATGTTGTAAGAAAAGTCTTCATCATGGTTCAGTCCAAGCCAGGAATAAACAACATGGTGACTGCTTTAGAAAGAAGGTTGTAGTTTACTGAAGAGGAGAGCCAGACAGGAAGATGGCTCTGGAAGAAAAGAGAGAGAGCACATGTAGGGAGTGGGTTTTTATACCCTCTGGAGCCTTTTGTTTGGAGTTGTTTCCTGTTCCTGTTTGAGGCTTTGTATTTCCTGTGTCATGTATTCTGACCTGAGTCTGGGTGTGTCCTTTGGCATCTGTGAGTTAATCCTATTATATCCTGTCTTAGAGTTTGGGTGGGTATGTAGGTTTGTTTTAAGCTTCTAGCTGGGGGCTTCCAGCTGGGGGCTTCCAACCTTCCTGGATTGTTTACATCTGCATTTCTACAGAGCTAGTTTCTACTTGGGGGAGCGAGACTTGGGGCTATTAAGAAAACTGGGCATGCTTTTCTGCCTCTTTAAGATCCTTCTCTGGAGGGCTGACTTCCCACAGCTACATCCTGACTTCTGTGGCAGATTTCTCCAGGTGGGATGCCTGTGGAACAGATGCCATTTTCCAAGCCACACACCCCCTCCACTCCAAATAAATTCACAAAAGGTGAAAGTAGTTGCTGGTGTTTGGAAAGATCCTAGCTGGTTGCAGGATTAGAACAGGGTTGACCTAACATGCAAAAAACATCAGTTTCATCTGATAAGATGCAGTTTTGTGGCTCACTGTTGTTTGAAGCAAATTGTCACCAGGATATTGTATCCCAGCTCCAAAATCTTTTTTACTAAATGTGCTTGTGATCGATATTACCATGTGCACAACAGTTACTTCATTTTGAGATACATCTCCAAGGTCCAGGAGTATACCTGGGCCATCACTTAAGTTTTCAGCTTCATTTCAAAGAGAAACATTAGTTTTAAATATCCCTCTGTGAGGAAGATGGGCAAGTTCTGACAGAACAAAACCAGAGCCAGATAGTTCTCAGAAATATAAAATATGCCTTATTTTCAAGTTGCTGAATAACTTGCATGTAAATTGCATGCTTATCTTTTGGGAGGCGTGTGCGATTACGGTAAAATAGTAGGATTGGTGAGCGAAAACAGCCACTGTCTAGACAGACATTGTTTTAAATGTGGCCCCGAGGCTTTTTTTACATACCAATATTCTCTGTGAATGTGCAGCAACAGGTCCTATATTCCAGTGGTTCTTAACCTTTTTGAACGAATCGCCCCCTTGAGCCAATGAGGAAGTTGTCATCGCCCCCCTTCCCCAACATAACCTCTCAATCACAACATAGGAAAGAATTCTTCAATTTATGCAAACCCTTGTTTTTGTTTTCTTTAAAATTGTCATCAGGACATATCGATGCAAATAGTTTTTTTCCAGTCTTTTCCCCCTATCTCCCATATTCTGGCCAATGGCGCGCCACTGTATGGGTAGAGGCTACTGCGCAATGCGCATGAAGATAAGCGATGCGTCTTCACATATGTACGGCGTTCTGTACTGAAGCTAGCTGGAGGAACATTTGAAAACGCAATTCAATCCACTAAGAGCGAGCGATCTGATGTTTTTGTACGACAGATATACAGCGATTCACTATACGAAAAAGTCTCAAAAGTGTCCCCAAAACCTCTCGCTCCATCGCCCCCATATCACCCCCTTTTAGTTCCATCGCCCCCCTGAAAAATGAAATCGCCCCCTGGGGGGCAATATCGCCCAGGTTAAGAACCACTGCTATATTCTCCCTCAAGCACAAACACCTGTGCAAAGGGAACACATTTCTGGAATAATTATAGTTGCATATAAAAGTGCAAATCATTTTGGAAAAGGTGGGCAGTTCGTCTCAGATTAGAACGAAAACTGAAATATTTTAAGAAAGGAAACGCTGTTAGCTACAACGGAATCAAAGTGAGGTGGCCAGGGAAAAGTTTATAGAAATATATCTTAATAGGAATGCTGGATGCTGTTTTAGGTAATAGATAATATTAAGCTTGGCTGTGTAATGTAACCTAAAATCATAAAGATGTGTTCATGTTATGTAGAAACCATTTTACAAGAAGTGCCAACTGAAAGTCACAAATGGTGTAAGATATTACACGTGTAGGGGAGTGTGGTTTTCTGCACATTGTATAAACTTCCCTTTTTCCTATGTGTGTTGTCTCAAGATATGAACTTCTCTCTTTTAGTGGGTTAAAGGTAGATAAGAAGTCATCTACTAGGTTAAGCGTGGGCGGCAAGCTGTATAAAAATGACACCCTGGGAGTAACTCAGGGTTCAGAATCTGTCATGTGAATGCTCTGAACCATTGTGCACAAATAAAGCCTGTTTTCTCCAACCCTTCGTGGTCTTGTCTTCTGATGTAAGTATTGTGATTTTTCCACAACAAAAGGAGTTCGTAAAATTAATAAGGAAGGCACCAAAGTTATTTCTTTAGTCAGTGCTTCTGGCCAGGTTTAAAAGTTGTGAGTCCCTCAATCTGGTGCTTTGGTTTGGAAGTCACTTCTTGGAAAACATCATCCTTCTCCAGGCAGTGTTGAGCTGTCCCGAAGGGGTGTGGAAGAAGAGAAGAGAAAGGAAAGCACCTATAACACCCCCTCCCTGGTTTTTGGCATACAGTATGATAATTTACAGACATATGATATTGTTGCTTCTTCAAATATTTGCATGAACTGCTTTGAGACTCATGTTAGCAGGAAAATACAATAAAGTTCTAATAAACCCTCTCACGTCAACAGCTTTTAGACTGAGGGAATAGGGGGTCAATGCCCCCTTTTTTCCTCAGCATCTTGTAAAGAGTTGCAGAAAAATCTGTCTGTCTGTCTGTCATCGCGTTTAAAAACTGTCCATCTCCCTGACAGAAGGAGTCCGGGTGGTATACAATAAAATGTGAATAGGAATGGGATTCAGTTTTACTCGCTGGATTTCTGCCCTGTGGGCATGTGCTAAGTCCGGGAGACATGTCTAGATGAAACTAGGTGACCCCTTCGGACGGATTGCTAGAGCTGGGATAACATCTGCCTTGGCACCTGCACGCTTCCTGCTCTTGAAGGAAACACGCCGACTGGTCCTTTTGGGTTAAGGACCATTCATTCATTCGTTCATTCATTCATTCGTTCGTTCATTCATTCATTCAGTCCCGGGGGGGGGGGAAACAAGCTCCCCGTGAATTTCGCGTAATCGGTCTCAGCCACGATGTCACACACGGAGGGGGTCACGCAGGAGCCCGGAGAAGTCCCTCCCGGCTCGGCGTTGCCCAACCTGGCGCTCGCCTTCCAGATGTGCGCCCGGCCCTTCAGCCACAGCCTCCGGGGAGGAGCGGCCTCCACTCCACCGAAGATGTGCCGAGCGAGCGCCACGCCCGGGCCTCGCTGGCTGGCCGGACGGTCGGACGGCCTCTTTTGCCTCAATGAACCGCCAGGCCGGGGTATAAATAGCGCGGGGAGGAGGCGGAGGCGGCGGCGGCGACGTCACCTCCAGAGGAGCTGAGCTGCCCGCGGGAAGGAGGAGGAGGAGGAGGAGGAGAGGCTGCCGGCCGGCCGGTTGGTGAGCGAGCCAGCGAGCGAGCGAGCGGGCGCCTCGGCGGCGGCTGCAGCTACAAGAAGGAGCGGCCGGACTCCGCGCCATGCAGCCTGGCCGGCGGCAGAGCTGACGGCTGCCTCCGCGCCCCGCCGCCCGGTTGCGAGGCTCGCTCGGGGCCGGTAAGTGCTCGGGAATGGCCCAGCCACGTGCTGCCGTCCGCAGCCTCCCCCGATCGGCGGGGCAGAAAGTTGGGGCGCGGGGCGGGCGGTCGCTCGGCAGCTCGTCCCCGGGACCTTCGGCGAGCGAGCCCGGGGGGGTGCGGTCACCCCCGGCCTCCCCGCGCCATGGCCAGGGCGCGGCGGTGCCGGGAAGCGCGGCGAGTAGAGAAGATCTCCGCGGCGCTGCCGTGGGTGCTGAAATCCCTCGCCGCCCTGCCCGACCGCCGCAGCCGCTTCTGGGCGCTGCTTTGCAAAGGGACGGAGCTGTCCGGGGCGTCGGGTGCTCGCTTTCTTTCCCGAGAGATGCTCTGGGCTCCCCAAGTGGGGAGCTGCGCGCTTTCCCCGCCCGGGGAGCCTTTCCCGAAGCAAGAAAAACTTTCAGGCGCAAGAGCGGTCCGGCGAGGCCGGCAGAGCCCTTTGCAAGCCAGGGCGCATCTGGTCCCAGTTCCGCTGCGTCCTGTCCGGCGGCGGCGGTGGTGCTGCCAGGACGGCGTCCGTGACTGACAGGCGCTTCCCCCCTCGGTCTGTTTTCTGTTCCTAGATGTTCTGTTGAACGGCAGCCAGACATGTAGCGCTGGAGGCTGGGGGCCTCGACCGAGGTGGGCGGGCAGGCAGGCTAGGGCCGCTCGGCAAAAGACGAAAGCAAGGAGACGCTGCGGATCTGGCTCATTTGCTCGCCCGGGTAGGTTTGGATCCCAGCCCGCAGCCGTGATGGGGCTTTGCATAATTAATCGTTGCTCTGCCCATGGCTTGGCTAGGTTGAATCCCAAGGCGTGGTGGTTTGCTTTAGCCTAACATTCCTTTCTTTAACTTCTCTTTCTTTGTTGGTCTAAGAGCCAGAACTCGGTTCTCCGTGTGTGTGTGTGCCCCTTTGGTGAACTCCAGGCGGGAAGATGAACTTATTTTAAGTCCTATTTCCTCCTCTGCGATAACAGAATTCAGGTAACAGTCTAGCAATTTTAGTAGCTGTGAGGGAGGCTCCGAAAACTCTGAGGTCTTAGCACAGTGGTTTTCAACCTTTTTAATGCCGCGACCCCCAACTGGTCGTAAGTCAAGGACTACTCAACCGGTCGTAAGTCGAGGACTACTCAACTGGTGCAGCACCGTTTGCAGAATGGGACTTTTGGCGGGCTCAGCAGGGCAGAGACAGCCTGGACAATTCCTATTGGCTTTTGAAAGCCAATAGAATTAGACTCTATTCAAGAGAGTCTATTCTATTGGCTTTCAAAAGCCAATGGAATAAAAGGGAGTAGCACAGCTATGGAAAAGGGGGGAAAATGGCTGCGTTGTTTGGTGACCCCTGTGAAATGGTCGTTCGACCCCAAATGGGGTCCCGACCCACAGGTTGAGAACCACTCTCTCAGCAGTTATGGGGGGGAGGGGGTTCTTGAATTAGAAGACCTCGTCCCTGCTCAGCCCTTAACTCTGCCAGGCCTTTTTAACCGGAGGCTGTGGCAGCAAATAGTCACATCAACTGGGTCAAAAGCATCAAACTCTGTGCTCTAGGAAATGCCCATTCTGTCATGATGCTCAGGAAAAGCTTCAGGGCATTGCTAGCCCTTGTCCACAGGATGGATAAGCCCCACCCACTTCTGCCTAGCTAGCCAATCAGTGCCTGGAACATATTCCAATCAATAATGTAGAGGGCACGTATATTGAAAGGGTGAAGAGAGGGAGGGGTGATTGTAGTTCTTCCTGCAACACAACCGGATCGTGTAGAATTAATTTAGTGTGTTTTGTGAAGAAATCTGTCCTGGGTTAAAATTAATCCTGAGTGGGTTTTTTTTTTTTTTTTTTTTGGTATTCTCAAAGACATTTGTTCTTCTCCTAGCCTCAGTTAAAGGGTTGAAAGGCATGGTTATTGCACCTTTTCTGGTTATTGGGGGGGGGCAGTTAAAATGTAGGAGATTAATTTAGCCAGGACCAGAGTGATGCCTGGACACTCAGCCTGTGATGGTCCTTTGCCAACCTTGGCTGATCTTGGAAAACTAAACAGAGCTGGACCTGGCGAAGGCTTGGCTAAAAGTCTCAAGGAATAGCTGACAGCAGGACGAAAGAAACGGCACACCTCTTCCGGTTTTGTTGCCAAGAGAACTACAGACCCTATCTGTGGCATCCCCAGGGGTTCATCTCAGCTCTGAGGAGACCTTACAATTTAAGGCAAGTCCTCTCAGGAAGCAGAGTTGTGCTTACTTTCATTTATCTGTAACATATCCCTGGACGCTGGAGTATTTGTCTAAGCCAGTGGCCATTGACCTCCATGGCCGAGTGAGCTGTTTTAAGAATGTTTATATTGGATTCTGGAGCCCGTTCATATGGGAGAGGAACTATTTACAGCAGGGATCAAATAGGCACTGAGATAATGAGGAAGGGAGGCTATTTGTGGGGCTGACAAAGAGATCCTAAAACACAGCTTTTGTAGGACATGTCCGTCTTCAGGGCATCGTTGGGATTAATTTTTCGAACTGTGCTATTGTCCGTGGGCAGGGCGCCACCAACGGTCAGGGTGGAGAGTTGCAAGAGAGGGGAGTAAACAGGGGTGCCTTTGAGGGGGTGAAGGTGACCCTCTCACCGACCATAAGCATTGCTGTCCCTGCCTCTGTGACTACCCCAAATATCCCGGGGGAGGGGCAAAGCCAATAATTTTTCCTCTGCTTTCTGATTTTTGACCCCTTAGCCTTTCAAAATTGAGCCAGGTTTTTTTTTCAAAATAAGCAGAACACATGTTAAAAAGTAATGTGCTGTTCTCTTAACCCATAAAGGGCTCAAATATTTTTGAAACTTTATAATGCCTTGATAAGACCACCCTTGGAATACTGCATCTAGTTTTGGTCACCACAATGTGAAAAAAGACGTTGAGACCCTAGAAAGAGTACAGAGAAGAGCAACAAAGATGATTAGGAGACTGGAGGCTAAAGCCTATAAGGAACGGTTGCTGGAATTGGGTATGTCTAGTTTAATAAAAAGAAGAACTAGGGGTGACATGATAGCAGTCTTCCAATATCTCAGGGGCTGCCCCAAAGAAGAGGGAGTCAAGCTATTCTCCAAAGCGCCTGAAGGCAGGACAAGAAGCAACGGATGGAAGCTCATCAAGGAGAGAAGCAACCTAGAACTAAGGAGAATTTTCCTGACCGTTAGAACAATTAACCAGTGGAACAACCTGCCTCCAGAAGTTGTGAATGCTCCAGCACAGTTTTTAAGAAGAGACTGGACAGCCATTTGTCTGAAATAGTATAGGGTTTTGTGCCTGAGCAGGGGGTTGGACTAGATGGCCACCAAGTCCCTTCCAACTCTGTTATTCTACAGACTTCGGCTTTCATGCTTTGGAGCCCAATAATGTAGAACTGACCCTTGCAGTGATAATGCAGATGTAGATGGTCTCTTATAATGGGGCGCCAGCAAGAGCCTCCCTTGAAATGAGCCTGGTGGAATTTTGTAAATTTTACAAATGGAGCGAGATTTCCAGGCCAAGAGTACCATGTGCAGGCAAGGATATCTCTGTTTGGCAACATTTGCCGCGCTGAGCAGTTTTTCTCAAAGCCGAGTGGGGAAAAAGCTGCCACTGTGCAGGATTAACAGATACTAAAAGGAAAATATGTGAGAACTGCAAGAATATCTGTTCTTTTCCAGAAGAAAGTGAGCACAAAATTCCCATTATGAACACACTGATCTTGTTCAGGAATCCAATGTTTATTGTTTGCCATTCATTACTTAGTATTTTCACTGAAGTTGACGCCATCATTTATAAAATCAAATGCTTTCTCCCAAAACTTGGTAAGTGTAAGACACTGTAAAAAAAATGTATTTTAAAGAAACGAGGTCCAGGCAGAAGAAGAACATCGTGGCTTCAAAATCTAAGGGACTGCTTTGGACAAAACTCAGCAGCCCTTTTTGGTGCGGCTGCTGATAAAAACAGGATCGCCAACATGATCGTCAATGTCCGATAATGTCCGAAGAAGAAGAAAGAAACATTATCCTTAATCCATCACTAACCAATTTCTGGTTTTGACAAACCTTTTCTATATAAACATTAACAGAGTTCAATGAATTCTAAATGTTATTTTTTGTGTCTAAGTGGTGATTCGAGATCCATTTATGCTCTTGCTATAGAGGTTATGGGTTATATAAATATAATTGTGCGACAAAGGCTAATATTTTCAGAGGAAAATAATACATACCAAGTACTTGAAATCTGAGGCAACATAAAAGTCTAATTCTGCAGCACTGACAGCACTGCAAAGATAAATGAATGGTCTCTTTCACCCAATGGATTGAGGACCTAAGTAAACTTGCCATTTACAAGTGGATTATTTATAGACTTAATATAGGCAACAACAATGAAATATGGGATTTATTTATACAGAATACAGCAGGTTAAGGAATATATTTATATAGTAAATATTGTTGTTGTTAATTGCGAAGTCGTGTCCGACCCATCGCGACCCCATGGACAACGTTCCTCCAGGTCTTCCTGTCCTCTACCATCTCCTGGAGTCCATTTAAATTCACACCTACTGCTTCAGTGACTCCATCCAGCCATCTCATTCTCTGTCGTCCCCTTCTTCTCTTGCCCTCAATCTTCCCCAGCATTAGGCTCTTCTCCAGTGAATCCTTCCTTCTCATTAGATGGCCAAAGTATATAGTATAAAGTATAGTTGTATATAGTAAATATATACAACCCAAAACTTTGGTAGAAGCCAAAATCACAAGACTATATCTGATTTGCTCTGGCCATGTCATGCGTGCAAATTCATTGGAGAAGTCAATGATGCTAGGAAAGGTTAGTGCAGGGGTAGGCAACCTTGGCTCTTTTATGACTCGTGGACTTCAACTCCCAGAATTCCTGAGCCAGGCTCAGGAATTCTGGGAGGTGAAGTCCATGAGTCATAAAAGAGCCAAGGTTGCCTACTCCTGGGTTAGTGGAACAACAAGAAGGGGCAAGCAAAGAACATGCTGGCTTGGTACCATCAAAGCCGAATCAAAGATGAACATCCAACAACTGAAAGAAGCTGTTCTCGGCAGGGTAGCAATCATGGAATCGGTTCCTTAAAATTTGGGCAGTTCAGAT
Organism: Crotalus tigris; assembly: GCF_016545835.1. Lineage (NCBI taxonomy): Eukaryota > Metazoa > Chordata > Lepidosauria > Squamata > Viperidae > Crotalus > Crotalus tigris. Next base: position 744,496 of record NW_024096502.1, read on the forward strand.
AAAGCACATTCCACCCTCTAAGTTGTGCTTTACTCTGGGCTAAGACTTTGCCCCGGGACCATACCTCTGAGAAGATGACTGTGGCCATGGCCACTAAGTTTTACTCTCCCTCATAGATGGGAGCCTGTGCAGGACTCTTCCCGCTGGTGATGATAATGGAGGAGAGACTCCTTCAGATGTTCGGACTTAGAACTTTGTGCCTTTGAATTAGACCATGGTGGCTGGAAGGCAATTGGAGCAGGTCTTTTAAAAAGGTTCTTGTTACCTGATAGTTTTGCTTCACTGTGCTCTTAGCAACTTGGCAGCTGCCTTCTTCAGAGGAATTGGCTAGCCAGACTCTCATATGTAAAAGACTGGAAGGGGGCTGTCCCAGGCTGGGAAAATGGCAAAGGATGGACCAGTTGAAACCGGCCATATGGGGGACCCTCCTCTCTGTGCATCCATCAGGTGTAGCTTGAACGTGAGAAGAAATGCCCACCTCCCTTAGAAAGGAGTGATGGTCTGGGTTTTTTTTCAAATTTTTTCATTAATTTTCTATTATAATATTTGATTTGTTGTTGTTAGTTGCAAAGTCGTGTCCGACCCATCGCAACCCCATGGACAATGTTCCTCCAGGCCTTCCTGTCCTCTACCATCTTCTGGAGTCCATTGAAGCTCACGCCTACTGCTTCAGTGACTCCATCCAGCCACCTCATTCTCTGTTGTCCCATTCTTCTGTTGCCCTCAATCTTTCCCAGCATCAGGCTCTTCTCCAGTGAGTCCTTCCTTCTCATTAGGTAGCCAAAGTATTTGAGTTTCAAATTCAGGATCTGGCCTTCTAAAGAGCAGTCAGGGTTGATCTCCTCTAGGACTGACCGGTTTGATCGCCTTGCAGTCCAGGGGACTCGCAGGAGTCTTCTCCAGCCCCATAGTTCAAAGGCCTCCATTCTTTGGCGCTCAGCCTTTCTTATGGTCCAACTTTCACAGCCATACATTGCAACTGGGAAAACCATGGCCTTGACTATACGTACTTTTGTTGGAAGAGTGATGTCTCTGCTTTTTAGTATGCTGTCTAGATTTGCCATAGCTTTCCTCCCCAGAAGCAAGTGTCTTTTAATTTCTTGGCTGCAGTCCCCATCTGTGGAGATCTTGGAGCCCAGGAAGATAAAATATTTTTGATTAGCGCTTGATAAACATCGTGTCGTCTGGGTTAATTTGTTTGCTTAATAATACAAGTTACATTCTTAGTCCGTACCCCTTTTTTCCAACCATTGATAAAATAAATTCCAAGTTTGGAAATATTCTGTATCTTCTTTCTCTTTGATCCTCAAAAGTCTGGATATGACTCTCTGGGTCCCAGGGAAGACTGTGGCTTTACTAGCAACTTTTTTACTAGCAATGTCTTCTTCTCCCACTAATATTAGTCTTGGGTGAGGCAGCATCAGCATCTTGTCGTATCTATTACTTTGAGATCACTGTGGGGTTTTTCTTTATTTATGTATGCATTGCTTGTTCAGAAATACGAAGAAGCATCTGTAAGAGGCACCCGTATAATTTCCCATCATTCTCCTTCAATCTGCTTATTTTGCTTATTCTGCAATCCAACCTGCTACTTTTCTGAAGTTTTTTTTTCATTGCTTGAAAAGAGTAACATTATCAGTTCTAGCAAAGACACACAATCTTTTGGCCTGGTGAATTTTTTTAAAAAGCTCAGCCTTTGAATGTAGTTATTCTTCCCAATGTCATTTATTTATTTACTTTCTGGAATGCTTTCTGCAGGAGGGGAATCCTGAAATATTTTGTGCATCCAGACTGCCTGTTTTCACAACTGATGCTGCGATTGCACAGCGCAAATGCATAATGATTAACCCCCATTTGCCTCCCTTTGCCAGTTGCTTTTCTGTGTACAGGTAGACTTGGCTTACGACCACAATTTTGGTTGCTAAGCAAGGCAGTTGTTCAATGAATCACACCCGATTTTGCAACCTTTTTTTTTTGCCATGTTGTTAAGAGACACCCTACAGTTTTTAAGTGAACCATGTGGACATCAAGGCTGAGCTTTTAAACAATTCACCAGGCCAAAAGATTGTGTGCCTTTGCGAGAACTGATAAGGTTGCTCTTTTTGAGCAATGAAAAATTGACTTTGATTGTCAGAAGCTGGATGGGAAGGTCACAAGTGGTGATCATGTCACCCTGGGATGCCACAACCATTGTAAATATATGCTGGTTGCCAAACACCCACATTTTGATGATTTGACGGTAGGATATGGCAACCATCTTACGGGTAAGGACCAATTATTCGTCACTTTTTTGGTGACATTGTCATTTCAAGCAGTCATTAAACGAACGGTTGTAAATCAAGGACCATCTGTAGTTGGAGGCCTCTAAATGCTGCCTGGTATCCAGCAGTCTCATAAGAATGGGAGTTGTAGTCTCACAGGAACATTTCCTTTTTGCTCTTCTTGGGTGGCCGTGCTTTCTATTCCCTGGTCAGATTATGTGGCTTTGTGACAAAGAAGAAAGAAATATTCGGCTGTTGACTGAATTAACTCATCCATCGGTTCAGTCTTATTCCTCCTCTTTGTGGTGACTTTCTTTCAGAAGACCAGGCTGCTTTATCATCAGTTTTTCTGACTCTGGTGAACCCCTGCATAAACTCTGCAGGTATAAAAAGAATTCAATAAAAGGATGTAATGTCCAGGGAAAGAAAAAAAAAGAGAGAGAGGGAGAGAGATGATATTAACCATGCACATCGGAGAGTGTGTTGCCTGGTTCTGCATTTGTCTGGCTCCTTGTTAAGAGTTTTAATCAGAAAGTCAGCTCCTTTGAGGATTAAAAATAGAAAATCCAGAGATAAATATACATTCTGAGGGTGTGAATACAGATTCTGCTCGGGCATATGGCTATTAATCATGAGCTCTTTTTCCTTTTCATCACTTAAAGCTGTATCAGTTTTCTAAAGAAAGGTGAGGACTTAAATGTGTTCTACTTTCATAATACACTCCAGTTAATAATAAGAGCCATCCAAACAGAGTTTTTTGGTAAGTCAAAGCTTCATTGAATGATTGCATTTGATCGTGGTTGCACACTTCTTATTTTCAAGTCCTATTTTGTGTTTCCCATCGGCTGACATCAGCCAGAACATTTATGCAATTTTAAAGGAAATTTACTGAAATTAAGGAGACCAAACATTACAGGAGAAAGAAACGCGACTGCAAAAGTGTTATAATTTCCCAACGACTGGGAGCTCAAAAACTAGTCACCTCCTGTCAAAGGAGATGGATTTTTTTCTTCCTTTGGGAGAATCCCCACGATTCACCTTTTGGGACAGGAGCACTTCACACCCTCTCCTGGTCTCTCTGACTCTCAGCGATGCTGCCATGAACGTATGCAAGTTTCATTCGTGTGTCCCCCCCCCCTTTTTTTTCTGAGCTGTGAAAATAAGAGAAAATGGAAGCCAGGAAGGTGTGATAATACCCATCCCCTTCAATGATAGGTGTACAATATAAAATAAGCTTAGTTTTGTGGTGTACCGTGTTACCATTGTGATATGTATAGTCCCGTGTTTATGAGAGTCAACAGCTATGTCGGGATTATGCAATTTTCTTATGCCAGCTTCCAGGGAAAGCCAAATTATTGAAGGAAGGTGTGCTTGTGTACAAATCTCTAATAACAAATAGTTACGGGTGGATCCCTAGCCAGACACGTAGCTGTGTAGGGAGTTTCCCCTCTTCTCAAGTCAGATGCTTTGTGGGCTAAACCTTCTGAAGCTGTCTGGGCAAAGTCCTCCAAAATGGGTGTTTCCCACTGTGATTTCTGGAGCAGAGCTTGCCAGGACTTTTTCAAGTTAACTCCCAGAAAAATGCACGTAGAACACTCTTGCACACCTTACGGTCAAGACCAAGCAAGGCTAAGTTGGAGAAATTCACAGCTTCTCCTCCGGGTTGTGTTCTCATGCTGGTAAGATTGTGTGTATATTAGCGTGGAGCTAGACTGAAACTTAAGTCCCAGAAGTGATGTGGAATTACTCTTCCATTGAAGCAAGCAGAAGCTAAGTTCGTCAGATTTTCGTGGCCAAACTTTGAATATGAAGCAATTGTCTGCTAGGAGAATTGTCTATGAGCTTCAGAAATCACCCAAATGGTAACTGAGGGATGACCTATTGTTATATATGCAACCTGCCAAAGAAAGGAAATATTTATTATTAAGATATTTAAATTAATAGCTGGGACAGTGAAGTGTGTAATGAGTCAGAACACACAGTTATAGCTGATTGAGAGCGGGCTCCTGCATGAGGCAATCTAAGCTGTGATTGGTTGCTGTAGGTATAAAGGGGGAGTTTCCTTGTTTCCCGCCTTTTACCTCGGTTTGCTCTGTGATTTACCTCATGGTGTTACCTGACGATGCTCCTGTTTGCCTATCTTATTTACTGTAAATACATTTATTTACATAAAACAATAAGTTCGTGCCAGGGTTTCTGACTTTATTTGGTCACCGGCTGCACAATTCCCTGACATTTATCCTGTGTTGCTTGGCCACGACAAGGGCTTGAATAAATTCTTTGTAGTTTCTTAAAACTCCTCACGTCAAGTCAGGAAATACCATTATTTTCCCCCTGGGTGTTTGCTTTCCTGTATAGCTGCACAATGTGATTACGGCTGGATCTCCAAAACAACAACAACAATAACAACAACAACCCACCCTACCACATGACAAGGTGTTTAAGCTTTATGTAAACTCCAACAGTTGTGTCATAAAATCACCATACTCCCATTAAATGTCTCTTGAAAATATTTCTCCTCGCCAGTGGGTCTGTAGGCATTCTCAAGGTAAAAGTTCAACACACTGATCTTTTTCTGACATGCCTGACCTTGGATCTTATCCAGGCTTTCTTGGCAGACGGTCAACTAGTCAACAGCTGTTCTCAGCTCCTCCTAGGCTGAATTATCTTGCATTTGGTGTGGTTGAATCACTACTCCCAGCTGGTTCTCTTTGTTCTCCGATTGTGAATTGGCTTTGCAACTGTCTTGCTCAAACTCATTCTTCTTCCTGATAACAACATTGGCACATGAAGAGTCACAAGCCACCCTTTCACATGCCTTAATTATTTTTCAAGTGTGGTGCAGTGTTCGGCCGACAACTCTGTCTGCGGACTCAAATGGCATGTCCTAAATATAAGCTTACTAGATAACATTAGTCCCAGTCTATCCATGTGACTTTTAGGATTATTTTCGAGTGTACTTTGGCTCTTAAACATTCCCTGAACACCTATTTGTGTGTGTTCTGTAATAAATTAGCCTTCCATGACTTGATGTTCCCCAAATGTCTGGGATACTACTTTAGGAAGTAAGAATTTTAGACCTATAGTCTAGCACCCCCATCAGATTGGAGAACATTGTGGAAGGTTAAGTCTTCCACAGAAGACTCACTGGAAATCGTATTCAGCTGCGTTTCCAGATCAGCTTTTCTGTGGGGTCAAGCTAAGGCAAAGATATTGCTCCAACAAAGACTAAAATTAATTATAGATCAAACCCCTTAATTTCACTTCATTCTTCTTGACCAGTTTATGTTTAACAGTTCAGTATCTCAAAATAAAGGCAAATAAATGGCAAATAAAGGTAAGATGCGATTAAAATTACAGTCCATCCATTATTAGAACATTCATATGGACCTTAGAAAATATATTTGATGGGACACAGTAAATACTAAGAGCAAAATAGGGTTTAAAGCTACTTGAGGAATGCTTTTTCCATATCCCTGATAAGTAAAAAAATGTCACCAATAAAACAGAAATTTCTCAACTCTGCAATTATACATGTTTCTTCATTTTGAAATCGATTGTCTGTGCAGGAAAATAAATTGTAACAGTAACAAGTTTGGACACCCATCAACTATTTCCAAAAGTAGGCTAGGCTGCATTAACAGAGAGATAGAATCAAGATCACGTGAAGTATTAATACCACTCTACAAGGCCTTGGTAAGGCCACACTTGGAATACTGCATCCAGTTTTGGTCACCACGATGTAAAAAAGATGTTGAGACTCTAGAAAGAGTACAGAGAAGAGCAACAAAGATGATTAGGGGACTGGAGACTAAAAAATATAAGGAACGGTTGCTAGAATTGGGTATGTCTAGTTTAACGAAGAGAAGGACAAGGGGGGACATGATAGCAGTATTCCAATATCTCAGGGGCTGCCATAAAGAAGAGGGAATCAAGCTATTTTCCAAAGCACCTGAAGGCAGGACAAGAAGCAACGGGTGGAAACTAATCAAGGAGAGAAGCAACCTAGAACTAAGGAGAAACTTCCTGACAGTGAGAACAATTAATCAGTGGAACAGCCTGCCTCCAGAAGCAGTAAATGCTCCAACACTGGAAGTTTTTAAGAAGAGACTGGACAGCCATTTGTCCGAAATGGTGTAGGGTTTCCTGCCTGAGCAGGGGGTTGGACTAGATGACCTCCAAGGTCCCTTCCAACTTTACTACTATTACTATTACTGTTTAACTACTATTAGTATTTCTGTTTAAGACAATTTTAACATTAGTGTATTGTACAATGCAGTAAATTGGATTTTCCCCTGATTTTAAAATAGAGGCAAATTTCGTTTCTTTCTTTCTGCTCTTTCAAAAGGCTAGAGGTGAATCCTCCCAAGTTTATATTTGCGTATTAATTTTCATTGACCCAAGTTCAGAGCATTGCAGCCTTGTAGCTAAAGCGCATGACTTGGGCCAGGAAAAGCTCTTGGGGGGGGCTCAAGGGGGGAGGGGGTTCTATATCACCCAGAGGTATGTTGGGTTATTTTTTGAATCACTAGTTTGGGGCTTGCTCGGAATCTTGTGCTAATGAAGAGTCTTGATTTGTTTTCTCTGGTAATATGCAGCTGTTTTGTTTTGTAACTTCCTAACTTTTGATTTTGCCTTGGAGGCATATTCCTGAGGACTGGTATAAACATGATTGAAACTTCAAGCGTAGAGCAGCAGCCTGAGACTTCTGCTGTCCCAGCCAGCAACCTGTACTCGATCCTGTTTTCTCTTCTCTAAGCAAGACTGTGTTTATAGGAAACGGAATGAAGGCCAGGGATGGGACCTGCCTGGTTTATGAGCTGGGTGAGGTTTATAAGTCAGCCTTGACAAGAGGCAGCTCCCATTTTGGCCTTCATAAAAGTCAAAAAGCCAAGTAAGAAGCTTCTCAGAGGTGGTAACCAGTGTTCTGGTCTTCTTGTAGCCCCTGGTAGATGGATATTGACATGGACTACGAAAGACCAAATGTTGAAACCATCAAATGCGTGGTTGTCGGGGATAATGCGGTGGGCAAAACTCGTCTGATCTGTGCAAGAGCCTGCAACACGACCCTGAACCAGTACCAACTGTTGGCGACCCACGTCCCAACGGTCTGGGCAATTGACCAGTATCGGGTCTGTCAAGAGGTAGGTATGGCTTTTATTTTGAGGCCCCGTCTAGAAAGGATATGGATGGAAAGAGTGGGCTGGATGGAAGGAACTCCAGAGAGAGGAGTACATTAGATTAGAGCAGGCTAGAGTACTTAGTACTTACTTCTACTGTACTTAGAAAATATATGTGGAAATACTTCAAGTACTTACCTGCTGCCTTTGCGTGCTTGTATCATTGCTACCTAGTGGAAGGTGCATCGTATTCTTGCAAACCTGCCGCTATTGAAGATTCAGATCTTCTGGCCAACATATTCTCCCTTTTCCATCTTTTTAGCTGCAGTCCAAAGAAATTCCTCCCAAACTGTTGTCTGTAAAAATAGTTGGTAAAGAAGGCATTCCAGTCTGTGTGATCTAAAAATTTATAGGGTTGCATTTTCTGTGCAACTGTTACAGTCCAGCAGTTCTACCCCAGCTGATTTTTTTAACTATTAGTCTTCTTCATAAGACTTTAATGATGTATTTTTCTTTGTGTATTCCCCACGGACATATTAAAATGTGGCGTAATTATTGCTCATTTCACTAATCATTTGTTGCACTGATTTCATTGGAGGTTTGTGTTAGACTGTCTAGGCTTAAATCTTTTGTTAAGAAATTGTTTTATGTATAAACACATGAAATCTGTCAGCTTAGCCCCAGATTAAACCATGACTGCTGCTGACCACAGTTTAGGTTGTATCTGAAAGTCAACATTTTATTCTGCATGTCTGCTTCATCTAAGCTTTATAAATTCTTCTGCATAGCACAGTAAGACTAGGAAGACTGATGGCCAAATGTTATACCAGACTATAATTAGCACAATATTTATTTCAAATCATATTTGCTGGGTTTTGGTAGCTGATCACAAATGATTTCTTTTTTTTGTAATATATTTTATTGATTTTTTTAAAAAACATAAATCACTTAATAATTGGTGAACAGTGTGTTCTCTGGGTTATATTTGTAAAACAATCATTAACAACTGATTTCTATAATCCATAATCCACATAATGATTTTACTTGATTTCCTCTTTTCCCTAAAATATCCTCTTTTGCAAACATTGAGTTAATACAATTCTCATTGTTTTGATAGATAACAATTAAATATATTTTTTTCCCAATATTCCTAAAAATAATAATCACATCAATATAGTATTTCTTTTCTATCCAATCATTCTGGTTGCCTTATCATAGATCCTGTTACAGTCCTTATTTGAATTTGTTTCTCCCACCAAATTCTAGGTATTCTTATTGGTTAAGATTTTCTCAAAAATTAATTACATTTAAAATTTTAACTCTATTTTTCCATATGAACCATTTCACACTTCCACATTTCTTAAGGAATAGATAAAATAATGAAAAAAAAAGGAGAGCAAGAGTAAAGAAACATAAAAAATAACATACCGTAATTTCCGGCCTATTAGACGACTCAGCGTATAAGACGACCCCCGACTTCGGAGAAGATTTGCATGGTTAGAAAGTCATCTTATATGCCAGAAAATACGGTATTTTCCAGTGTATTAGACTCAGTGTATAAGATAAACCTCGACTTCAGAGCTGATTTGCATGCTTAGAAAGTCGTCTTATACATCGGAAACTACCGTAATTTCCGGCGTATAAGACGACTCGGCATACAAGATGATCCCTGACTTTGGAGCCAATTTGTATGCTTTATAAAGTCGTTTTATATGCCAGAAAATACGGTACTACTTACAATATATATCCCTCCTAAGCTAATATATATTTATTTCCTAAATTTCTTATTCTTTTTAACCACAATGAAAAATATGTTTAATCTTTAAACATTCCATTTAATACATCTAGTCCCTTAACTCTTATTCAAAACACTTTTTATCCATTATAATTTTCTTAAATTCAATCACATTTAAGCATCTAAAACATTTCCTTTATCTAAGTCATTTCAACTTTTTTATATTACTCATATCAAGAAAGAAAACAAAAAAAAGGGGGGGGAAAGCATACTATATTATTTAGAGAATTCATCCCTCTTAGAATGACATATATACATTTCAAAACTTTTCTATTTCTTTAACCATATTCAAACAGATGTTTCTTTTTTAAGTATTCTCTCTGGTAAGTCCCATCATCTATTTTCTTGGTTGATATAATGATTTCTTGCTTTGGGCTCCTTCCGATCAAAATTTGGTGGGTTATCTGAATTGAACATCTAGTCTCCAACTAGAAGTTGGCATCTTCTTACCACAATCTAGAAGTTAGTATCATCGTCCATCCCTGACTATAACTTTTACTGGCATGAAATTTTGGGGAATAAGGTCCATGCTCAGCCTCTTACTCCCATCTCCTCCCACCAGCTCTGTCTGCTTCCACCGCAAACCTTTATCTTACAGACGTGTCTCTATTCCAGGTTCTTTTTTTTTTTTTTTTTAATTAAAAAGTTTTATAAATTTTACAAAAAACCCAAAACAATACAATAACAAAAAACCACATATACAAAGAGAAAAAAAAACTAAACATTACACAACAAAACCCCCCTCCCCCCACCCCCACCCAAACACCCCCCCTTCCCCCCCCCTGAGCTTCCCAGAGCAGGATATAGGCTTAATTAAAAAACAGTTAAAAAATTATATTTATAGAAAGAAAGAAAGAAAAAGAAAAAAAATATAACATTAACATATATATGTATATATATAAAAATAAAAATTATGAAAAAGCTATATGATATTTTTTTATATCCAATTTAAATTGTATAAATTTTATCCATTTATCCCAAACAGCAAGAAATTTCTCTTGCATTTGTTCCTTTAAAAAAGCCGAAATCTTTGCCATTTCCGCCAAATAAGACACTTTAAGAAACCATTCCTGCAATGTAGGCAAAGATTCCTTCTTCCAATATTGTCCTACTAACAGCCTCGCGGCTGTAATCAAATTTAACATCAATATAACCTCCTTTGTATCACAATCAGTAACTATACCCAACAAAAATAATTGCGGAGTAAATTTTACCCTCCTTCTAAAAATTCTCTGGATATTCCACCATATCTTAATCCAAAATGCTTTTATCTCTCTACACGACCACCAAATATGATAATAGGTAGCATCCATACAACCACATCTCCAACATTTAGGTTGTAAGTCAGGGTACATAAGAGACATTTTTTGTGGATCAAGGTGCCATCTATAAAACATTTTATAAAAATTCTCCCTTAAGTTCTGTGCTTGTGTAAATTTGACAGGTTCTTGAACGATCTCGTGATGTAGTTGACGAAGTGAGTGTTTCGCTCAGGCTGTGGGACACCTTTGGAGACCACCACAAAGACCGACGTTTTGCTTACGGAAGGTCAGTCTAAGTTAGATATCCCTTTTGTGGCAAGCAAGCTCATAGAAAAGTGATGGCGAAGCTTTTAGAGACCGAGTGCCCAAACTGCAACCCAAAACCCACTTATTTATTGCCGGGTGCCAGGTGGGACGTGGCGCACTGGGTGGGTCTGGCTGTGATGTTCATGGCAGACTAGGTGGGTGTGGCCAGAATGGGCATGGTCACCTCGATGTTGCTCGTGGGGAGGGATGCCTGTGGGGGCCAGGCAGGGTTGGGGAAGATCCAGGGGGGTCTCTGGCAGGTGGGGCAGTGGGCAGGAGGCTTGTCCTGCAGGGTGAAGTGAGGCGAGGCAGGGTGGGGGTGCCATTGCTGCGGGGCAAGGCGAGGCAGGGGCCAGGGCAGCTGCTGCCTGACACCATCGGCCCCTGCACACAGAGGCCAGCGAGCGCATGGGGGCCGACGGTGTCCATCAGCAGCCATAGCCTGCTGGCTCCTTGACCGGTACACTCTGGACAGCTGGCTGACAACTGAGGAGATGATGCAGTGGTCATGCCCGGGAAGAGGAGAGCATGCAAGGTCAGGAGGAACGGAACCAAGGGGGGAGGGAACCCAGCCATGCCGGGATGCATCCGGCGACGTGGGACCTTGGGTGGCTGGTTGAAGAGGGATGGTTGCCATCTCCAGGGAATATTGCTTGATTTCCTTTCAGAAGCAACCCAAATCCATTGAGCTCCAAGAGTGCATCACCTCCCTCATCAGTAACACATTTCCAGCTTCATATTTCCAAGAATTGCTTTGGGAGAAATGCTGCTGCAGGAATTCTTTGGAGTAAAGCCACTGTCTTGGGAGCCCTACAACCAGGGCAGAACACCAAAGGGGGGGGGGTTCTTGGTGCAGGGAGATGGGGCCTTCAGCTGCTTCCAGTTCACCAAGTGGTGTCTCATGGGGAGCAGGAAGAGTAGCCAAGGTCATAAAAGACACAAAGGATTTTGGCGGAACTGACCTCTCAGGAATGTTGACCATTGGCCTTCTCTTGCTGACCTCATAGTACCTTCTGGGGAATAAGTAATTTAACAACCAGGTTTAACAGCCTTGGTTAGCAAATACAGTTAAATATTTAAACAACATTTAAATGCCTTTTCTAAAGGTTGCAAAATAGATGGCAGAGACACGGCCCCTTTGCCAAATATTAGCATGCTTCAAATTCAGTCTTATTGATTCGGCAGGGTTATTTGGATCCTTGCTTCTCCTCCTGGAGGCGCCTCCTGATACACAATGAAACACGGTGTCACTAAGCATTTGCTGAAACAAGGCAGTTGGGAGAGGACTTTCCGTCTCCACGTGATGTCTCTGCCCCAGATCTTTGGGGATAATTACTTGAACTGCTAAACTCTTCATCTCTCAGCTTATTGAAATCTGGGTTATTTTAGTGTCAGAATTGACTCGAACCAACTTCATGCTACAAATCAGCAAAGCCCCTGTCAATCTTGGGTGCACTTATAAAAAGCATCTCTCTCTCTCCTCTACCTTTCCAGAATCTTGTCTCCCTGCAGGCACCACCATTTAGCTCAGGGCACCATCCTCCACTTGCCAGCCCCCTACTTTTCTTCCAAGCAAGCTTCCTCCTGTCCTTCCTTTAGCTCCTTCCAATCTCTCTCTCTCTCTCCCTCTCACACCCCTCTGTGCCTCCTCTGGAAGGCCATTGCTGGCCAAAAGCCACAAATGCCATTCCCCAAAAGACCCCTCCAGCCATTTCAGTTTGGAACCATGCAGAGAACACAGCATCCCATTTTTTGGGTATGTGGGCAAGTACCTCAAGCATACCTCTTTCTGGTTGGACATGGACTTCCCACAGCTGTCATTTTTGGGCCCTGCATGGTTCAAGCCAGAGAGAGTTGGTGACTAGTAAAAAATGTTCTCCTAGACCTAGGGCAGTGATGGCAAACCTTTTAGAGTCCGAGTGCCCAAACTACAACGCAAAACTCACTTATGCATCGTCGGGTGCCGGGTGGGTGTGGCCCATTGGCTGGGTGTGGCCCATTGGCTGGGCGTGGCTGCGGTGGTAGCGGCAGACTGGGTGGGACTAAAAAGTTCAATCAATCAATTCCAACTTTGCAAGATCTTTTTTTTCCCCGCGAGAAGTTGAAATTGACTGATTGATTGAAACTTTTTTTTTTTTTTTTTTTTTTTTTTGCACAAGGCGGTGGAGGCCTAAAGCGAAAAGGTTTTATAAAACCCAGCTGAAGGCCTAGGACTGGAGCGATGGCACGCGTGCCCACAGAGAGGACTCCAAGTGCCGCCTCTGGCACCCGTGCCATAGGTTCGCCACCAGTGACCTAGGGAGTGGCTGATGACCCATTCAAAGTCAGATCTGATGCTCCCATGCTCAAATTTCCGGGGATGCTACTTGTGTGGTGGATTCTGAGGACCACCAGCAAACATTTCAAAACAGGGCCAAGCAGTTGGTTGTCCTAGCAATTTGTGTATTGAGAAGAGGTCCAAATCATATTCTTTTCCCAACTCCAGGAAAAGAGGGAAGGAGGGGCTTTAAAATATATTCCTAATGCACAAAGAAGGAAAATGCTGCTTTGTAAATACTCGTCTCCATAAAAACACCTGAACAGAGAGACACGGTGCCGGAGTCACACTTTGGGTTGGAAGGGGGCGGGTAAGATGTATTAATTTTTCCCCCCTGTGAACCCTGAACCTTAAAGGAATCCTTGGCATGCTGGATTTTCTTCAAGAAATTGTCTAGAACAGTGATGGCGAACCTATGGCATGCATGCCAGAGGCGGCACTCAGAGCCCTCTCTGTGGGCACACCTGCCAGCTCACACAGGTCCATTAGGCCACTGCTGGTGCCTGGAGTGGCAGCCCCACCCAGCACAAAGGAGGTGAAGCAGCTGGCTAGCAAGCTTGAGTACAGGTGGTAGACCATGCGCTCGCTGGCCTCTGTGTGCAGGGGCTGATGGTGTCAGGCAGCAGCCGCCCCTGTCTCGCCTTGCCCCACAGCAATGGCACCTACACCCTACACCCTGCCTCGCCCCACAGGACGAGCCTCCTGCCCACCATCCCACCCACCAGAGGCCCCCTGGATCTCCCCCAATCCTGCCCAGCCCCCACAGGCGTCGCCCCCATGAGCAACATCAAGGTGGCCACGCCCACCCTGGCCATGCCCCTCAGTCTGCTGTGACCCCTGCAGCCACGCCCACCCAGTGGGCCATGCCCACCCCCACCCCGCTGAGGGCACCACAATGCTGATGCGGCCCTAGCACTTTGCAATAAATAAGTGGGTTTTGGGTTGCTGTTTGGGCACTCGGTCTCTAAAAGCTTTGCCATCACTGGTCTGGAATCATCCTTCAGCTTCTCCTTGGTTTATCTCAGGATCTGTTTGATGTTTGCAAACGTTAATTGGTTGGCCCAACTTCCCCTTGCAAATTAGTCTTTGATGAAGGGGGAGCTGACTTGCTTGCTGCAGAGTTGAGCCCTTATTCTGCCCCACTTTACCCCTATATGCCACTTGGGAGTTGGGTAAGAGGGGTGCTTGGCTGTTGTGGAGAAACATAGCATTGTGACAATGTTTATGGGCTTCAGCATCACGATCCTGGTGCACTTCTAAATAAACCACGTCTTGAATTTTCCCTCCCTCCGCCCATTTGTGAGCAAAGCAATTGAGCTGTAAAGTTGATCTAAAACAAATAATATTTTTGTCTTGCAGATCTGACGTGGTGGTGTTGTGCTTCTCCATTGCTAACCCTAACTCCCTGAATCATGTGAAGACAATGTGGTGTCAAGAGATCAAGCACTTCTGCCCTCGGACTCCTGTGATTCTGGTGGGCTGCCAACTGGACCTTCGCTATGCCGATCTGGAAGCTGTCAATCGAGCCAGGAGGCCATTGGCAAGGTAGGGTTGAATGCAGATAAAAAAAAAAAAATTCCCCAGTGTGGCAAGGCAATGCTGGACCTTTGCAGAAAAGATGACATCTTGGCTCCTAAGGAAGCATTCAAAATGGCTTTGTGTGTCTAATTTCTTTAGTTTGTAATACAGTACAGGAAGATGAAAACAAAATTAATAGCAAATGAATTAACCATTCCATACCTGGGGAAGGGGGGTCTTTCAAATAGGCAGGAAGTCTTCTCAGATGTTGAAGACTTTGGGCATCAACCCCATGGGTTGTCTTTGTGGGACATCCAAAAAAGGAAAAGCATGAAGGCCAAAGGATCACAAGAATGCATCCCTTGATGGGTGGGGTCCACTAGTTCTATTCAGTGAGCCTGACCAAGGTGACCTCTTCTTTGTCACTCCATTTTGTTTGCAGGCCTATCAAGAGGGGAGACATCTTGCCACCAGAAAGAGGCAGGGAAGTTGCTAAAGAGCTTGGGATACCCTATTATGAAACCAGCGTCTTTGACCAGTTTGGCATCAAGGATGTGTTTGATAATGCAATCCGAGCAGCCCTGATTTCCAGGAGACATTTGCAGTTCTGGAAATCCCATCTGAAGAAAGTCCAGAAACCTTTGCTCCAAGCTCCATTTCTACCCCCAAAGGCTCCTCCCCCTGTTATAAAAATCCCAGAGTGTCCCCTCCTCAAGATCAACGACGTGGGATACTTACTGGACAATCCCTTGTGTGCAGACGTGCTGTTTATTCTTCAGGAACAGACTCAGATTTTTGCTCACAAGATCTACTTAGCTACCTCTTCGTCCAAGTTTTATGACCTTTTCTTAATGGAATGTGAAGAAACACCCGACTTGATTGAAAGCTTTTGTAGTAAAGGTAGCAATCTCCCCACCAGAACCTGCAGCCTTGAAGCAGTTGATCAGGGAGCTGAAGGGTCAGTTGCAACACCTTCTGCTTCGACCGAGGGCTTCCAGGTGGAGCCTGAAGCAGGAGAAGCCACCTGCCCAAAACAGGGTCCAACGCCCTGGGGCAAAGGTTTCATAAGCCTACATCAAGAGATGCAGATTAACCCCATTTCGAAGAGGGTCTGTGCAGTGACGGTGGTCAAAATGGAGGCTTCCATCCAACCGGGACCTTTTAAAACCGTCCTGCAGTTTTTATACACCGGGCAGCTGGACGAAAACGAAAGGGACCTCACCCAGGTAGCTCAAATTGCTGAGATCCTGGAAGTGTTTGACTTGCGGATGATGGTAGAAAACATAACCAACAAGGAAGCCTTCATGAACCAGGAAATTACAAAGGCTTTCCACGTCCGGAAGGCTAACAGAATAAAAGAATGCCTCTGTAAGGAGACGTTTTCTGGTGAGTCTACGCAGAAATATCCCTCTGCCTTGCATTTTGTTACGATGCTAATCAGGACCCCCGGGATGGTTTTGTGCAAGCCAAGATGCAATTCGGACGTTCTGAAGGGTTCAGAAAGGGACGTTTGGTGCCCACAGCCTAAAATTGTGCCCTACGACAGGTCATGATGTATTCCTCGATGCAAACGCAATACATCTTTACATAAAAAGGCAAATCTGTCCCTTCGGCCAATCATTTTCGAAACCTCCAGTTGCAGAATGGGGGGAAAGTGCAGAGGCTGTTGAAAGAGAGATTCAAGTGTGGGTCTTTGCTTGGAAGACAGTCTGATTCTGTTCAAGCCTTGGGAAAAAGTCAGAATTCACAGGGAGATGGGCAGAAGGAGGAGACCTCTTCCTGCTTTCCTTCCTTGCTGTCCCTGTTGCAGGAGGTGTGGGTGCCTTTGACAGTCCGCTCCCCCAAGGCACCTTGGGGGTGACCGTGCTTGAGGTCCTGATAAATTTTAGCTCCTTTGGTGATAACTGGATAGGATTTCCTTTCTTTTCTTTTTTCCCTGTCCGGTTCCTTCTTCTTTTGCTTTCTCTTAATCCAGTTTCGTTTCCCCTTTCTCTTTTATTCTTCCGCCACCAGAATTACAACTCTAGCTTTTGGGAGGGGAGGGGGTGAGGGATGGAAGCCTCCTCCTCCAATGGTTTACATGGGCTGTTTTGTTTGCAAGGATACCAGTGTCACTCTCTAGCCCAGTGGTTCTCAACCTGTGGGTCGGGACCCCATTTGGAGTCGAACGACCATTTCATGGGGGTCACCAAACAACGCAGTCCGCCATTTTTTCCCCCTTTTCCCTGGCTGTGCTACTCCCTTTTGTTCTATTGGCTTTCAAAAGCCAATAGAACAGACTCTCTTGAATAGAGTCTAATTCTATTGGCTTTCAAAAGCCAATAGGAATTGTCCAGGCTGTCTCTGCCCTGCTGAGCCCGCCAAAAGCCCCATTCTGCAAATGGTGCTGCACCAGTTGAGTAGTCCTCGACTTACGATCGGTTGAGTAGTCCTTGACTTACGACCGGTTGGGGGGTCGCGGCATTAAAAAGGTTGAGAACCACTGCTCTAGCCCATAGCTTTCAGTATATGGGAAAGGATGTTTTATTGAGTACAGTTATGGTCCATCTGATTCAAGAGGGTCACCGGCAGTAGTTCTTCAGACAGGAGACCTTCCCAGCCCTTCTGAGCTATCTCTAAGTCTCTCTGCCCTGACATAGCTGCTCGACTGATGAGCTGTCTTTCTCTTCAGCTAACTCTGGGACTTGGAGCTGTTTGAGTGGAATACAGTATCTGAGTATAGATTAGAAGATAATTAAATGACAAGTATTTGGGGCTACGGAAGCTTAGTTCCACTAGGTGGCAGCCAAAGAATATGGAAAATACAAGGTACATGTGCCACCTAGTGGCCATATGGAGCTTTGCAACTAAGGTTAAGAAGCTCTAATGCAGTGGTTCTCAACCTTTTTAATGCCAAGAGTCTATTCTATTGGCTTTCAAAAGCCAATCGAATAAAAGGGAGTAGCACAGCTAAGGAAAAGGGGGAAAAAATGGCGGACTGCATTGTTTGGTGACCCCCGTGAAATGGTCGTTCGACTCCAAATGGGGTCCCAACCCACAGGTTGAGAACCACTGCTCTAATGTTAGAACCCGCAATTGGGGGACTTGAACTGCAATTGGGGAGATCAGGATCAAGTCCATGATGGTCCCCTTGGGTGATTTGGGGGCCAGCCACCCTCCACTCAACCTACTTCACAGGGTTGTGGTTGCAGGCAGGAACAAAGGGAGACCCCCATCTAAGCCCCCTCAAGACAGAATATAAATACTATTATTATTAGCAATACTACTATGTTGTGGCATTTACATGACCCATGAAACTGTGATAAATTTGACCCGTTTTCATTTTTGCCAGTGACACTCTTGAATAACCTCAATCAGCAAGAACTCCTGGTGTGGTTCCAGTGACGGAAGCTCAGAGTTTAATTGCCTTGTTGCTAATTTAAACATTAATATTTGCCTTTCTGGATGTCCTCAATGAAGGACCTTCTTTGCAGAAATTCTGCCAAAGCAGCAGGTCATGTGCTTTCTTCCACGCTCTTCCTGATTCACACATTTGACCGCAAGCACCAGCAGTCACGGGTTGTTATTGTGTTCCTTTGATCCCTTAACAGATGTGGTATTCGTGTTGGAAGACGGAAAGATAAATGCTCATAAACCACTTCTAATCTGTAGCTGTGAATGGATGTCTGCAATGTTTGGAGGATCCTTTGTGGAAAGCTCAAACAGCGAGGTACCGTATTTGTCCTCTTTGGCCCGTAAGCTCAAAGCTTTGCTCTGGAGAAGGAACTTGCTTTAGGTTGCAAGAAGGGCATGGGAATCCCTTGGTGACGTCTCTTTGGGGACTCCTCTTTTCCTGTCTGTCTTCTGCACTAGTTCTCAGAAGATACCTGGCTCCCGATTGTCGGGAATTGGTGGGATGGGGCGGTTGGAAGTGGAAAAGCTGGTCTCCATCTCCCATCAGATCTCAGCCCCAGGAGTGAAAAACCCAAACACCATGGTGAACCAGTTGAACCTCATCTTCGTTCAGTTCTGCCTAGTTTGTAAAATTGGCACTGCCTTAAACGGGAAATGTTAGAAAGATCAGTGGGTCACCAGTGGGTCATCTCCTACCTTGGCATGAAGTATTGGAGTAAAGCATTGAAAGACGGAGGAGCAGAAGGAAAGATGCCACCGTGCTTATTAATGACCTCAAAAAACAGCAATAGCAGCTTTGATGAATGTTTAGCACAATCTAAAATGATTTTCTCGTTATTCCTTATATTTCAAGGGAGGGAGAAAGAGAGGGAGGGAGAGAGAGAAAGAGAGAGAGAGAGGGAGGGAGAGAGAGAGGGAGGGAGAGGGAGAGAAAGAGAGAGAGAGGAGAGAGAGAGGGAGGGAGAGAGAGAGAAAGAGAGAGAGAGAAAGAGAGAGAGAGAGAGAGAGAGAGATTATACACTTAATATTCTGGAAGCTGTGTTCTACTAAAAAAAATTCTCATTACTTTTGAAACGGCAGTAAGCATAATTCCTTCCCTGGAGGCACTCCCAGCAGGTGGTTCATGAAAAATACATACCTTGATTCAGTAAGCTGTGCTCTAAAATACACACACACACACACAAACACACACAATCTGGTTCCTAATTATAACCACTAATAACGTGCTTTCTTCTTGGTAATCTTAAATATTAATTGCAAAGCCGTATTTTTTTTTTTCATAGCACATGAAGCTCTCTGTGCCCATCGTCTTTCGCCGCCTTGTTTGGGGAGAGTGATGGGAATGGAAGGAGCAGAGGCTGGTTCAAGAAGTGGGTAGTCTGTAAAGACGGAGGTAGTTCCACATAAATATAATGAGCCCCTTCTAATTTATTTATTATTCTGAAATTCTGCAGGAAGGACAGGTTATTTGCAGCAATAGGTTAGGCATTTGTGCTCAGTCGCTGTAACAGCCAGTTGGGGAGGAGGAAATCTCGTCTCCTGAATCATTGCTGAGATGGTGGGTCTTGATCCTCCTCTAGTGGCAACTCCACATGTTCTCCCTGGCTTTGTATGTTTTATAAAGTGGTTGTCATGGATGCTTGTGCCTAGTGCAGCGGTTCTCAACCTGTGGGTCGGGACCCCATTTGGGGTCGAACGACCATTTCACGGGTGTCGCCAAACAATGCAGTCCGCCATTTTTTCCCCCTTTTCCTTAGCTGTGCTACTCCCTTTTATTCTATTGGCTTTTGAAAGCCAATAGAATAGACTCTCTTGAATAGAGTCTAATTCTATTGGCTTTCAAAAGCCAATAGGAATTGTCCAGGCTGTCTCTGCCCTGCTGAGCCCGCCAAAAGTCCCATTCTGCAAACGGTGCTGCAAGTTGTCTGCAGCGAAGGCGAGCTGTCTGGAAGTTTCCACCCCTCCCTGTTGAGCAACTACTAAAAATGTAAGGCCAGGGGTGGGAGGTGGGAGGCCGGCAGGCGCAGGGAGGGTTGCTGGCACGCGTGGGGCCCGGCGTGTGCCTTACCTCCCTTGGGCTAGGCCAGCTAGTGGCCCAGCCGGTGGTCAGCCTGCTCCATCTCTGTCGCTTGCCAGCTACGCCTTGGCCGGCGCAGGGGGCGGCACCACGCATGTGCGGTGCTACCGGGCAGGGAAAGTCCTCGACTTACAACCGGTTGGGTAGTCCTCAACTTACGACCAGTTGGATAGTCCTCAACTTACAACCGGTTGGGGGTCGCGGCATTAAAAAGGTTGAGAACCCCACTGGCCTAGTAGAACGTTCTTTGAGAAATCGCCTGGGTAATGCAAGAACTTTATGCGGGGGCTCATCTCCACCAGAGGAGAAACCCTGGAGAAGAGTTTGGGCTCAAAGCCCATGTAACTTTGTGATTGCTTCTCATTCGAGATCTGAGCCTGCTCTGTTTTTCCACAATCAGCCATGGGCTGCAATAGGCTGCAATGCCGAGGTGGCGTAGCAGTTAGAGTGCAAGTACTGCAGGCCACTTTAGCTGACTGTGTTCAGCAGGTCAGCAGTTCAAATCTCACCGGCTCAAGGTTGACTCAGCCTTCCATCCTTCCGGGGTAGGTAAAATGAGGACCCAGATTGTTAAGGGCAATGTAAATATATATATATATATACATTGCTTACTGGTGTACACCGCTTAGAGAGTGCTTGCGGTATATAAGTCTCATAAATAAATAAATAAAGAGCCATTTGTCTCGACCGAACAATGCAACGAGTAACGGGACATCGAAGAACAAGTCCAGCCTTGACGATCTGGATTGACCTTTGTCAATACTTTTCTCCTCCTTGGATTTCAACCTGTCTTTCTGGGTTGAATTCAGGAGGAAAGATGGGCAGCAAGTAACAAAAATCTCGAAAACCTGATGCACTGATGTGTCTTGAGGGAGCTTCTGCCCTGGCTTCACTCTGTCTCCTCCATTCCCCAGCATAAGCATTGATTCTTTGGAGAACATGACTTTGAAAGTGAAAAAAAAAAAAAAAAACATTGCGGAATTATTGAAAGCAGTTGTCTTAGGAAAGGTAATACTGCAAAGGGCTGAAAAATAATCAGCATCCCAGAAAAGCATCTCTGGATTATTTTTAGCTTCATGGTGTTTATATTAAGAGTAGAAGGGTAGAAAATTGTTCCCAAAATAAATCCTTGACCTTGTTTTTGCCTATTGTGCCTATGCATTCTTCATCATTTTCCACCTTAGTCCCCTTCCTTGCAGGGACAGAAAATTGGAAGTGTCTTGGCTAGAAGCACAAAGCCGAAAGCACCAGCCTGAAGATGACGAATGAGACTTCGTCGAAACGTCGCCAAGACACTTCCAATTTTACGTGGGAGAAAACCCGAATAACCAAAGACCTACATAGAAACACCCGCGAAAACCTCAGAAAACATATATATATATATTAAAAATACAAGTAAAAATTTGACTCTTGGGAATTTCCATTTTTATTAAAATAATGATCACCAAGAGAAATTTAAGAAATAAAAGTTTGATCAACCAAGCTTTCGTCAAATACACTTGACATCATCAGGGTTAAAAGGCAGATGCTGAAAGAAATCTTACCGGTATATATAGTTGTTAAATGCCTGTCTCTGGTTCATGGAGTGCATCGTTGGATCCAGCTGATCAGGCTGTGTTTTAAGTGCACTTCTTAAGTTACCGCATATTCCTTTCTTTTGTTTGAGTCCCTTATACGTAGTTTTATCTACTAGTTCGGAGATAGGTGGGTTTAGGCTGGGAGTACTCTCTCCTCTCTTGTATAAAGTATACATATATATGTGTGTGTGTGTGTGTGTGTGTGTGTGTGTGTGCCTGTGCACACATAACAAACAAGGAAAGGCTCTTTTCACTGTTCATTTTGGGAACTTTGTAATAATAATAATAATAATAATAATAATAATAATAATTATTATTATTATTGTCGATAAGAAAGACAAAAAAGTCTGGATAGTGGACATGGCAGTGCCTGGAGACAGCAGAATAGATGAGAAAGAACTGGAGAAGATAACAAAATACAAAGACCTACAAATAGAAATAGAAAGACTGTGGCAAAAGCAAGCAAGGGTAGTACCAATAGTCATAGGCTCCTTGGGTGCAATCCCAAAACAACTGGAGCACCACTTGAACACCATTGGCATTGACAAATTTCGCTATTAGTCAATTGCAAAAGGCGGCCTTATTAGGAACTGCTTCCATCCTGCGACGATATCTGTAATACCATCAAACATCCACATCTGCCTATCCCAGGTCCTGGGTAAGGACTCGATAGGTAGACAAAATGCCAAATCCAGTCTGAACATCTGGCTGACTGTGCGATGATCCATAATAATAATAATATAATAAAGTTGGAAGGGACCCTGGAGGTCATCAAGTACATCAAGGATCATTGCACAGCCAAAAAAACAATCATATTTAAATGATTGTCCACTAAAACTCCAAGATCCCTTTCACAATTACTGGCATTAAGCCAAGTTTTGCCTAGTTTGTACCTATACAGGTGGTTTTGGAAATGGCTTTCCATTTACCATTTGCAAATTTACTATTTACAAATTAAAATTGACAAATTTTACATTTGAAAATTGACCATTTACAAATGGTACGTCTTCTGGAATGTCCAGTGTAGAGCTGTGGGTTTCCTCACGGTCTCTAGAAAATGATTTTGCCACAAAGAACACAAAGAGGGTAAGAGGTATGCTAGCATCTTTGGTTTCATCTTGTAAGATGAGATCCTGATTAGTGCATTGCCTTGATGAAGCAAAACTTTCGCAGGAGACCGAGATGACTCAATGAAGCAATAAAGGGCAGAATTGCTGGCAAGATACTTTGCAAGGCCAAAGAACCAATTTTACTCTAACCACATGAAAACAGAATTATATGCAGAAGAAGAAAGATTGTGAAAAGGTGGTATTAATTTAATATAAGGCTCCTCCCGATGGGAGGGTAGATTTTTCATTCTAATAATTGCAGGTTTGTTAGTAGAACAAGCTGCCTTTCGTGATCATGCAATTCCATTGAAAATGAGGTTCATTAATGGGAATCAGGTCTGAGTTTTATGTTTTAAGACTTTGAGCAATGGCTTAGTAAATCAGCTAAATAGCAAGCCTGCTGTCGCGCAAATTTGCAGGGGGAACTGTTTCTACAACTCCAGCCTTAAGCTTCAGAACATGTTTGTACGTGAGAGAGTGTGTATGTACAAATTCCATACGAACAGCTATGACTCCTGAGGGAGCATCATAGCGTTGGGTCAGGGCTGCTTGTATTCTGGTGGTCTCCAGTCTTAATGTAGATTTTCATCCTGCATAGTTTCCCATAGACCCAATGTCGGAGATGAGATCTTTTTAAGAATAATGATATAATTAGCTCTGAAGGTGGATACAGTACATTTCCAAGCTCATGGGAAGCCTCGATCTACACACACACCCCGTCCCAAGAAGGAAAAACTGAGTTTGGTTTTCGGAGGCTGGGAAGATTTTTATTCTCCTCTGTCCTCCCCTTTTCTTAGTCTGAATGGAGGCTGACCTTTCCCTTGCAACAAGGAGCTTTTTGTAGGGGAATCAGTAGCTGAACATGGAGGTGGCATTAAAAGAGGGATTAACCTAGAATCTCTACGTTGCCACAAGCAAACTAAGTTTAAGTCCTTGAGCAAGTCCGCTTGTGGCTACCTAAGTTTTGAGGTTGAGTCCTCTTTTAACACCGCCCCCAGGTTCTGCCACTCCTTCCTCTATCCCCTCCCCTCTTTTTCTAAACATCTTATAACCTAGGTCAGTGGTGGCGAACCTTTTAGACACTGAGTGCCCAAAACCCGCTCTGCCCTGCTCCTCCCCTGCCCTGCCTCTGTTCCGTCCCACTCCGGCTGCCATGTCCTTGGCTGCACTGCTCTGCGTGGGCCGCACCCCGGGGCGACTCTCCTCCAGGGGGGTTGCTGGTGAGGAGGGGGATGCAGGGGGAAGCGGGGCTGGGGCAACGGCGCGTATGTCCACAGAGAGGGCTCAGCATGCCGCCTCTGGCATGCGTGGCATAGGTTCATCGCCACTGACCTAGGTGGAAAAATAACACAGCTTTCTTTTTCCTAGACTGGATTGTTTCTCGCTCTGAACATTTAAAAATACCTTCCCCAATGTTTCAGGTTGTTCTCCCCAACATCACTAAGACTTCCATGCAAGCCGTCCTGGATTACCTGTACACCAAGCAACTGTCCTGCAGCCAGGATCTGGACCCCCTTGAATTAATTGCCCTGGCCAACCGATTCTGCCTGCCCCACTTGGCTGCGCTGGCAGGTGAGCCTCTCCAGCCTTTCGCCCTCCCCCCTCCCTGCTAGGCATCTGGGGAAGGACCAGCTCTTAGCCGTTTTGTTTTCTGAAATGCAATCTACATTTCCAATGAGGGAAACATCATGTCGCCTCCATCCGACCTCTTTGCGCTGAATTAATTGAGCCCTTTCCTCCCCCTCCCTGAAATGTGTGTGCCTGCTTAAGAGACCGAAAGCAAATAACAGGCTGCAGTTCATAATGCCCTTTAGGCAGCCTGATTATTCTTAATTGAAAGCGTGTGAATATTAACGTCTCCATTGTAAATCTCTGCTTTGAGAGCCTAATAACATCTTAAGCAATTGAGTTGAAGCAAATCCTGCCGAAAGAAGCAGCCCAAGACCCATTTATTACTCTAGCCTGACTTTGTTAATTATTGTGTTAGTGTTCTCGAAATTAACTATCATAATAGTTATCCCTCCTCTCCCCTGGCCTCAAAGAGAAGGGGCTGGCTGAGAGAGAGAGAGAGCGGTTGCAGCAGCAGGCAAAGGCTAGGCAGGGAAGGGAAGGGCAGGAGGGCCACGTGTGAAACACACGGGAGCGATTTCACAAGTGCAGCTCATGTCCGCTTCTCTCCCTCAACAGAGCAACACACGGTGCAGGCACTCACCAGAACAGCCGCGAGCGGTGTTTGCATAGATGGAGAAGTGTTGTGTGTTTTGGAAATAGCCCAGGTTGGTGTCACTCTACTGTGAGTACTTTCTATGCTTGTGACATTGTCAAAATTATGCACAGGTAGCCCTCGACTTAAAACCCATTCGCTTACAACAGGACTCAAAAAAGTGACTGATGAGTGGTAAATCGAGGATTGCCTGTATTTCCTTTTGGTGGAGAATTTATGGGTGGAGAACTACCGTGTTCTTCTCCAGGGATGAAAAGATTCCTTTTTCTTCAACATTGCTTTTGGGGTAACAATTGCAAATGGGCTGGGGATGTATAAGATACGTCCCCCAGTAGTTTTTGTGCTTCTCGTCCTGCTGTTCCTTTTGAAAAGCTGAGGATACAACTTCTCACCACCTTAAAAAAAACCCTTTTCAATCTGTCCTTAATGAGATGGCGTGTGTTTTGGAGGGAGATCAGCAGGCAGAATAAGAGCAGATTCCAACTTCTCCAGAAGAGGAGAGTCAGATGCTCTGGAGTACAAGAATCAACCTTTGTGGTCAGCCTGGTTGGGATGACTATGAGCAGTACAAGGTGGCTGAGGGATGTTTTCCTAGAACAGCGGTTCTCAACCTGTGGGTTGGGACCCCATTTGGGGTTGAACGACCATTTCACGGGGGTCGCCAAACAACGCAGTCCGCCATTTTTCCCCCCTTTTCCTTAGCTGTGCTACTCCCTTTTATTCTATTGGCTTTTGACAGCCAATAGAACAGACTCTCTTGAATAGAGTCTAATTCTATTGGCTTTCAAAAGCCAATAGGAATTGTCCAGGCTGTCTCTGCCCTGCTGAGCCCGCCAAAAGTCCCATTCTGCAAACGGTGCTGCACCAGTTGAGTAGTCTCGACTTACGACCAGTTGAGTAGTCCTCACCTTACAACCAGTTGGGGGTCACGGCATTAAAAAGGTTGAGAACCACTGTCCCAGAGACTGGCAGGGTGAAATCCCTTCCTTTTTGGCCCATCAGTTTTCTACTGCCATTATCTCGTTTCCTCTGAGAGTAACATCTGTCCTCTCAAAAAGTGCCCCTTGGAAACACCCACTGGGCTATCAGGATGGTTTGAGAAGCAGTCCCTGCGCCAGTGAAATGTCCAGCCTGAAGGCCTGCTTCCTAAGAGGTCCCCCAAGGCTTCAGCAGTGGAGATGGCTCCACCTCTGGAGATGTTCTCTTGTCTTGACTCCCCTCTGCTTCTTTTCCAGTTCCACAACGCTAAGCAGCTGGCCGCTTGGTGCTTGCATTACATCTGCACTAACTATAACAGTGTTTGTTCGAAGTTCCGAAGGGAAATTAAAATGAAGTCTCCTGGTAAGAGATTCTGACAAGCTTTCTCCATCACCTTTTCTCAATGTTTATATCTGCGTTTGAAGTCCACCTGCAGATATTTATATGGTTTGCTGCTTATTATAACGTTAACTTATAAGACCCCTTTTTATAGCTGAAGAATCACGGAAATCTAAGAAGGCATAATATTCAGCTGCAGAAATGATCCCACCCCTGAAGCTTCCTATTCTAATGTCTTTGGGACGCTTCAGTTTCAAACATTTTGATGATCTCTTCTGTAAACTAGGAAAGTCCATTTTGAGTTATGGCAGTCTAGCATCTTGCGACTTTCATAAATGAACTACCGTGTTTCCTCGAAAATAAGACTGGGTTTTATATTAATTTTTGCTCCAAAAGACGCATTAGGGCTTATTTTCCAGTTAGGGCTTATATTAGAGAAAATAAGGTACCGTATATGCCGGCGTATTAGGCGACCCGGTGTATAAGATGACCCCCGTCTTTATCGCCAAGCCGCATTCCTAGAACGTCTTCTTATACGCCGGAAACTACCAGTATTTCCGGCGTATAAGATGACTCGGCGTATAAGACGACCCCCGTCTTTGGCGCTGAGTTTAGCGCTTCCGGAAGTTGTCTTATATGCCAGCATATACGGTACTAAAAGTGTCCATCTGACTGACGATCTTCACTGGGGCTTATTTTTGGGGTGGGGCTTACATTAAGAGCCTCTGAAAAATCATGCTAGAGCACTGATGGCGAACCTTTTAGAGACCGAGTGCCCAAACTGCAACCCAAAACTCACTTATGTATCGCAAAGTGCCAACACGGCAATTTAATCTGAATACTGAGGTTTTAGTTTAGAAAAAAACAATTCACACATTAACATCTTTTGTCTTAAAAGAAAAACACAATAACAAAGCCTTCAATGACACAAACCACTTTTTACTGAAAGGTAAAAGTTTGCATTTGGCATGCTTTTGAACAATTAATGTAATTTTTGCTGTTGTATGCATGCTGATAATTTGTCTAACCTTGGCTTATACTTTGTAAGTTTGAGAGCAACACATGCAGCACTCAGGTCATCTGTTAGTCTGATTCTGGTGTCGGATTTGATATAATTCAAAGCTGAAAACAGCGCACTCGCTCCGGAGGCTTGTTTTGGCTAGGGAGGGGATTGAGAAATGGCTTTTTCCTCCAAAAACTTAGTCAAGGAGCGAGGCGCGCATGCCCACAGAGAGAGCTCCTAGTACCCCCTAGGTTCGCCACCACTGTGCTAGAGCTTATTTTCCGATTGGGTCTTATTTTCAGGGAAACACAGTTATCTCTTTCTGAGTTTTCTATTTGAGAATATCTGAAAGTAGACACAGAGAGCTATGTCCCCCACCACAAATAAGAAATCTCAGAAGTTCTCATCCCCATCCTATAGCAACTGGAAACTTGGTGGACTTTTGAAAAAAAGATTCCCCCCCCCCAAAAAAATGAACACAAGATTTCAGATTCTGCATTCCGTGACTTTTGTGTGATAGATAGCACATTGCCTAGCTTTTACCCTTCAAGAAAATAGACAAGTTTCTTTGCTGGTTCAAAATATTGTTAAACTTACTGAGTGTATCGTTTGCTCACCAGATAATCAGGAATATTTTGAGAAGCACCGCTGGCCTCCCATTTGGTACCTAAAGGAAGAAGATCATTTCCAGCGGGTTAAGAAGGAGCGAGAGAAGGAAGAACTGGCCCTCAATAAACATCATTCAAAAAGGAGGTGGTGCTTCTGGAGTACCTCAACTGTAGTTGCCTGAATTGAGAGAAAGCCAACCCATCTTGGCTCAGCTGGGAAAAAAAATTAGCTCTGGCGTTGCTCCTGGGCGCACAGCTGGCTCGGTGGGACCCGCAAAGACTTTTCTCTCCTTCGTTTCAATGGGTCTCTCCCCAGACCAAGGGCTTAGCAGATTGGGCAAAAGAGACCCGGAGGCACCACTTGTAGTCCAGCTGAATTCAGGGATCACCAAAGGTTAGGAAGCACAAGCTCACCTCAGTAGTGTGAATCTCTTTCTTAGACCCCCCCAACTCTGCCATTTTCATAAGCTGAAATTGGCACTTCCCCCCCTTTTATATTTCAATAACAAGAAATTCAACATCAGTGTTTTGATCTCTGACGTGAACCTATTTTTATACTTGTGAATGAGCATTTCTGTGTGGAGTTTGTAGGAGAAGGTCTTTAAATAATATGTCTGCAACATTCTCTCTCTCTCTCTCTCTCTCTCTCTCTCTCTCTCTCTCTCTCTCTCTCAGATTGCAAAATTAGCCTTTAAATCATCTCCGTTTCTTTTCACCACCCCTTCGGTCACCTATAGTGCTGAAAACAAAACAATGGCTTTAAAATCTCCCTGAAATTGATAACCTAGCAACATGTCCGCTAGATGAAGAACATTTTTCCTTCCCCAAGGACTGCATTTGTAATAATTAAATCCTTCTTTTTTTGTCTGAAAAAAAACCCGAGATCCTATTAACAACTGATGTCATTAGGGTTGTAATTGTCAATCAGCCAAAGAACACAAAGTGTACAATTTTTTTTTTCAGTTATGTTGAATATTTGCCCTGTTAGGGCAGGATGCAACTGCCATGTGTAAACTCTCTCCTTTTTTTATCTAGTTCAGAAGTGAAATGAAGGAAAATATCTTTTTTCTGTTTCAAAGCCAAAGGCAGGAACACTCTTTGCTAATCTGAGTGTTTTTTTTCAGAACTGGCCTTTCTTTGGAAAAAAAAAAAAAACATGTCTGCATAATATTCTTTGGTTCATTATACATAGTCACACTGAAGGGCTCCTTAAATAAAATAACTTCTTCCATTTTTATTCCTCTGCAAGCAGCAACCATCCACCTGCATTTCAATAGTGTCACTCCGACCCAAATAATCCCATTTTTTTAAACGATAGCTTCTTAACTAAGTTGTCTGAGTATCTTGCTTCCAAAAATGCTGAGAAATCTCTCCTCTAAACCCCTGACACTTTGGTAAATATCTTTTGCTATATATGTAGACCTCAGATTCCGAGCATTTTGGGGTGTTTTATATTAGTGTTGTTTTTTAAAAATACTTTAGGAGTAAACGGGCTACCTCCTGTGACAGGACAGTGGGGCCTGGACTGGGAGACCTGAGGTTGTAGGGGTAGTCCTTGACTTACAACCACTTGCTTAGTGACCAAAATTACACTGCCCCCCCCAAAGGCACTTAGAGCCGGTTCCAAAGTCCCAACGCCTTTCCCCCCCCCCCTGCAGTCAGGTGACATTTGGGATGTTTGGCAGCCAGTCGCACGTAGGACTGCTTCCACGTGACCACAATTTACGATGTTCGCCAGAAACCTGGGGTCACTTCCAGTTTCCTTCCAAAAGCACCCAGAGTCAACGACGACCGTGGTGTTTGTTTACCAACCAGGATGGTCACTTTACAACCATAGCATTCACTTAACAACCACTGCAAAAAAGGCCATAAAAGCTGGTCCAATCACATGGCTATCTGCTTTACGACTGTCACCATTTACAACTGTAATTATAAGTCGAAGACTACCCATCACCCCTTCAGGCAGAGGTGAACCTGGGTTGCTCACTTCCTACCAGACAAGATTGTGGGGGGTCAGTGTGACACTCCTATCTGTATTCTCTCGGTTCCTTAGAGCAGTGGTTCTCAACCTTTTTAATGCCACGACCCCCAACCGGTCGTAAGTTGAGGACTACTCAACTGGTGCAGCACCGTTTGCAGAATGGGACTTTTGGCGGGCTCAGCAGGGCAGAGACAGCCTGGACAATTCCTATTGGCTTTTGAAAGCCAATAGAATTAGACTCTATTCAAGAGAGTCTATTCTATTGGCTTTCAAAAGCCAATAGAATAAAAGGGAGTAGCACAGCTAAGGAAAAGGGGGAAAAAATGGCGGACTGCGTTGTTTGGCGACCCCCGTGAAATGGTCATTCGACCCCAAATGGGGTCCCGACCCACAGGTTGAGAACCACTGCCTTAGAGGGATATAAATAAAGCCTGCTCCTTTAACTACATATTT
This sequence comes from Crotalus tigris, assembly GCF_016545835.1. NCBI lineage: Eukaryota > Metazoa > Chordata > Lepidosauria > Squamata > Viperidae > Crotalus > Crotalus tigris. The sequence goes on from NW_024096502.1 coordinate 774,817, forward strand.
ACAGGTAAAGCAGGTGAATAAATAATTCCCCATCAACTTTTGAGCCAACTTGGGCAATGAGAAGGAATCTCATTCTCAGCTGCTGCTGAATCAGGAAACCTTCTCCACCTTGCCAGGGCCAGAAGCGGAGGCCAGCGGCTCTGCTTCGGACACCGGGAGAGACTCAGAAATCTCTCCACTGTATAACATTAAAAAATCCATATTTTCAAAACCTCATTGTACTGTTTGTTACGAAGGGCTGGGAAGGCAAAGGGTATTTGCACGTATCTATCGTGTTTGGTCAAGGTTCACAAGAGGAAAGGCAGAGCAAGCCTTTGGCTCTTAAGAGCAAGAAGGATGAGCGCAAAGGTTTATTCCTGTGGAGGAGAGCCTAAGGCTGCTTATAGCATCCTTCTGGAGTCCAATTTAGCAACCATCTCTGGACAGGGGAGCTATGGGCTCAGCTTCTGACCTGTCCCATGAATCAACGCTCCAATACGCAGAAGAGGCAGCCTATGGCAAAATGTTTGCACCCAGTGTTGTATAAACATTGCTGCTGTGCCTGGCAAAATCAATGGAGAGGAGTCAATGAACCGGAGTTGTTTGCAATACCCAACGGTTGGACTTAAGAGCTTCTAGAACCAAATGGCTGGTTCATTTGGTTTAATTCTGCCTGTGGCCTTTAAGCTTGGTGGGACACTTACTTTTGTTTCTATTTTGGGAAAAGCATCTCAATAAAATGGTTTAGCTATATACAATCTTGCCTCAACTCTCTCCTCATTTTAAAAAAACGCGTTGAAAGCCATCCGTGTTTCTTTCCAGCCTTTCTAGAAGTCTTTGACCCAGGACCCAACTGGGTCACACGGCCATGTAGGATTGCAAGGCTTGTGAAGACCCAGAAGCGGAGTATAAAGTTTTCATCCCAGGGATCTAAGGTGCATCAAGTCACCTTTGCTACCTTGTTGCACAGGCACCTGTCCTAAGCCATCCGGAGCACTTCAGTTGCAAGAGGTCCTAAAACAGTGGTTCTCAACCTTTTTAATGCCGCGACCCCCAACCGGTCATAAGTCGAGGACTACTCAACCGGTCGTAAGTCGAGGACTACTCAACTGGTGCAGCACCGTTTGCAAAGTGGGACTTTAGGCGGGCTCAGCAGGGCAGAGACAGCCTGGACAATCCCTATTGGCTTTTGAAAGCCAATAGAATTAGACTCTATTCAAGAGAGTCTATTCTATTGGCTTTCAAAAGCCAATAGAATAAAAGGGAGTAGCACAGCTAAGGAAAAGGGGAAAAAAATGGCGGACTGCGTTGTTTGACGACCCCCGTGAAATGGTCGTTCGACCCCAAATGGGGTCCCGACCCACAGGTTGAGAACCACTGTCCTAAAAGAAGGCAATGTCTACGGAGGGGTTCAGGATTGGGCCCAGTGTAAAATAGCTAGCAACACATTGGTGGCTGTGGACCTGCTCTTAAACGGGGAATGCCTCCTTTTAGCCTTTCTTAAGACCAGATCAACTGTGAAAATTTAATTTGAATTGAGACGTTAAAAGGTTCTGCTGCTGTTTCCTACCCCTATATCTTGCTGGAGTTTGAGGTCGTCGTGTGCATGTCTTTTCTGATTGACTAACCCCCCAAAAAATGTATGCATTCATACGTGTGATATTTCTCCACAGAATGACTCTGGTCACAAGATGGCCCTATGCAAAGGAGAGACCCTATGTGTTTAGGATGGCTTGAGAGAAGGATGGTCTGATAATCCATCCCAACTCTAGGCAATTAAAGTGGCCAGTAAAAGATTGAGAAGGTGGTCTCGGCTTTTGGATGAGTTTTAACTGTCACAGCCAAAGCTCACCAGTTGGTTATTGCCACATGTTATGGTGTGGATGACAAATAAAACCAAAGATATACTGTTGAAAGAAAAATCTCCATCAGGGTCCAGTCCAAGCAGGGAATAAACAAAATGGAGACTGCTTTAGAAAGAAGGTTGTAGTTTATTGAAAAAGAGAGCCAGACAGAAAGATGGCTCTGGAAAAAACTGACCACATGTAATAGAGAGTGGTGGGTATTTATACCTTCTTGGACTTTTGTTTGGAGTTGTTCGTGGCGTGAACTTTGACCTGAGTCTGCACGTGCCTTCCTGGTATTCTGATAGTGGTGGATTAACCCTATTATGTCCCAAAGGCCATATCCTGCTTCCCTGGGGGTGGGGCTGACTATTGGTTTTTTTGGTGTGAGGGATTGTTGATTCTAGGATCTTTCTTTTTAATCCCAGCTTCCTGACTCCAATCTTTCTGACAAGATTATCACATCTGCACTTCTGCAGACCTGGTTTCTGTTTGGGGCAGAGAGACTTGGGGGGTGGAGGGGTTCTGCCTTTAAAATCCTTTGGGGAAATATTTTTTAATATTTTCCAAAATCTTTCTTTCTCTGGATTCTTCACACAAGACCTTTCTTCTAAGCAGACACAAAAAGCCTGGAATCAAGGCATAATTTACCTATATTGGATTAAAATTCCTCCTTTTAATTTTGTTCAGAAATTATGAGCATTTTGTGATAATGAACGGCCAGCTGGAAGCACAATATTTTCCGTATCACACTTCTAATTAAGAGGAAGAGCAGAGATGCACCAGCAGAATTTTCCCACCTGCATTAAGTGCAAATGAATTGTATCCACATATGTTGAAAGTGTTTGGGTTTCACACTTGGGAAGCCGTGAGTGGAAGCGGAAAAACATACTTTTCTTATTCTTATTTCTTGAGTTCAAGATGCTCTGGAGTTGAGAAAAGGGCTTGTTCCTTCACAGGTCAAGTGAACGCACAAATTTGCTTGTTGTTGAAGGAGACAGCAGAAGTTGCTGATGCCAAAATGAAACAGGTAGCACTTTTCATTCTAACAGTGCAAAACATTAGATATTAAATTTATATTAAGTAAATAGGATTTCAGCAGATTTGGCAAATATGATGAACGCTCCTTTCAAGAAAGGCAGTTATCTTCCAATCCACCAGCTACTCACAGGAAGCAAAACTCAGGATGAGAGAACTCTATTTTAAACAGTTTGCCATCCTTTAAACAATCATTTTTAAGTGTAGTAATTCTGTCCCATAAACTCACGTGCAAGTACACACGCCCCTCTAATCATCCTGCAAGCTATTCCAATGTGATTCAGCTCCATCCTGCAGTCAGTCTCCTACCACGCCTTGATTTCTCTAGGATTGTGTAGAGATTGTGCTGACATCTTGTGGTTCAAGAGGAAACGGCACATTGTCGAGTCATGGATGCAGCAGCCACCATTTCTCACTTGAATTGATTACATTTATGATGACCTCATTTCCTCCTCTGCTTCAAAACACTGATAAAGTGAGCTGAATAAATAGAGCTCCTCCGGTTGAATGTCTGCCTGTCAGCAGTGCAAAAATCTTGAGTTTCCAAGGCTTGAGGTCCTCAGGAAGCAGCTGGTAGCCGAAATCTCAGGTTTCATAGGAGAAACAAATATTTAATAGAAGATTTAACTATGGTCTACTGCAACCTCTGTTGCTTCACCTAAAGATGGGACCACTCCCAGTCTGCTGGTGGTCTAGAGCAGGGGTAGGCAACCCTGGCTCTTTTATGACTTGTGGACTTCAACTCCCAGAATTCCTGAGCCAGCCATGCAGAGGGGAAAGGGAGAGGTTTCCAAGCTGAGCCATGCTGGGTCAGGAATTCTGGGAGTTGAAGTCCATGAGTCATAAAAGAGCCAGTTGAAGTCCATGAGTCATAAAAGAGCCAAGGTTGCCTACCCCTGGTCTAGAGGTTGACCCTCACTGTCATGGAAGGAGTTGCAGATCACAGCAGGGGCTGCCCACGTATCCAGGCAGGGAGGAGAGGAAGGGAGACTGTCACCTTCCCTAAAGCCAAGCACAATGGAGCTGAGCGGGCTCTCTCACAATCAAGGGAATCATGCAGGAACCGGCTTCAAGCCTTGCATGGACTTCTCTGGGAGGCCTACAGGATGTGGGAGGTCCTCAAAGATGACCTCAGCCAAGCCAGACTTGCACCTGTTGGAGATTTTGGGTTCATCCAACCAATTTCCCTAAGACGGTGGTTCTCAACCTTTTTAATGCTGCGACCCCCAACCGGTCATAAGTCGAGGACTACTCAACCGGCCGTAAGTCGAGGACTACTCAACTGGTGCAGCACCGTTTGCAAAGTGGGACTTTTGGCGGGCTCAGCAGGGCAGAGACAGCCTGGACAATTCCTATTGGCTTTGGAAAGCCAATAGAATTAGACTCTATTCAAGAGAGTCTATTCTATTGGCTTTCAAAAGCCAATAGAATAAAAGGGAGTAGCACAGCTAAGGAAAAGGGGAAAAAAATGGCGGACTGCGTTGTTTGGCGACCCCCCGTGAAATGGTCATTCGACCCCAAATGGGGTCCCAACCCACAGGTTGAGAACCACTGCCCTAAGAGAAAAGCCCCAAAGGCTAAAAGCTTTTAGCCCCTTCTGGCAGTCAGCCGAGCATCTGCAAGCATCTGGAGAAAACATTCCATCCTAGTTTTGAAGGATTTATTTATATCTCGGTGGGAATAATTAACAGTGCACAAGTTTATTGAGGCTGAATCGCTAAATATTTACATTTGAGGAGGATTTTACATTTAAGGTACTCTAAACAGGGCTATAATATTAGATCAGGACAGACACATATAAAAAAAGAGGAACAACGATTTCTGCATACTCTCGTAGCAAACTCCCGCACAGCAGCTTCTCCGCAAACCAACAGTTAGCATTTCTTGAGCCGGTTGGCTGGGAGTTTCGATTTGTCCAGATCGTCAAAGTATGGGTGATTCAGGGCCATACGGCCGGAAATCCTTTTTGCGGGATCGTAGATCAACATTTTCTGCAAGTCAGAACAAAGGGACACACATCACCCACCGACAATCCACAGACGAGAAGGACGGAGCGGTGGGCGTCCTCGGCAGGGCAGGAAACATTTGACCCATATTCTTCAGTCTCACTTGAGAAGGTCTCCTACCTCTGCCGCCATTTTTTGGTGTTTAGATTGCATAAAACGGTCACAAAATGGCTGACCCAGAGGGCATGGCCAGGTCAAGCAAAGCACCAGAGACAAGAAGAAAAACTCTTTAGGTGATTCTCTGCTGATGCTTCTTCCTTCCCTGTCCATAGGTGTGATCCTCTTAAGCAAGGCACTGGATGAAACTAACCAGCGTTTCTAAATATGCTTCTGGAGCCCAAAAAGGTTCTTGGAAGTACAATGTCAGTTGCCCTGCAGAAGGCTAGCTTGTAATCTGTTAATTCAAAGAGCCTTAACCGTTAACCCAAATAAAGTACGGCAGGGAAGGCAGTGGTCGCCATGGGTAGCTATTATATTTGGTGGGGTCTTGGCCCTATGGCAGAATCACAGTCTCCCTACGTCAGGGGTATCAAACTCAATTTCACTGAGGGCCGCATCAGCATTGCGGTTGCCCTTGGGTGGCCAGGTGGGTATGGCCAAGGTGGCTGCAGCCTACTGGGTGGGCGTGGATGGTGTGGCCTACTGGGTGGGCATGGCCAGCTGAACATCGTTCCTGTCAAGGATGCCTGTGGGGGCCTGGGCAGGAGTGGGACAGATCTGAGAGTCTCTGGCAGAAGGGGGAGGGGGAACTGGGGCAAGCGCCAAGGCACGGTCCATTTCTTCATTCCTTACAAAGGGTGACACCTCCCCAGCATGCACCCAGGGGGCGGGGCCTGTTCCTCACTGTTTCCAGACGGCCTTGTGGAGCTAAGACTGAATGCGTTTCAGCATAGATGGCCATCACAAAATTGTATATTGGCTCCCAGCTGGCCTGGGCCAGGGCCAAGGCAGCGGGGCCCGCTCCCTCACTGTTTCCAGGATGGCTTTTTGGGCCACATGACACCACGTCGCGGGCCGCATCTGGCCCCCGAGCCTTGTGTTTGACATGTCTGCCCTATGTGGATGTTAAGAAGGGGAGAGATGCCCACTCTAGACCTACCGGTCATCTCCTTCACCTAATACAAGATGAGAAATACTATGTCTTCTGGACATTAGAACAAGCAATAGATCACAGGCGTGATCCTAAACAGGGTCCCCATCCCCTGGGCTGCCGGCCGGTATTGGTCGTGGCCAGTTAGGAACTAGGCTGCACAGTTAGAGGTGAGCGGTGGGCGAGGGGAACCGTACATACGTGGGATCTAGGTTGCACGTTTCTCCCCCCCCCCCCGGGCCCCGATCTGTGTAAAAGTTGTCTTCCGTGAAACTAGTCCCTGGTACCCAAAAGGTTGGGGACTGCTGTCCTACACAACTTCACAAGAAGTACCTCAAAACAAGTTAGGACACGGAAAGTCAGAATCACAAATATATACTAGACAACTAGCGACCTATTGAGTCATCCTGATGACCACTCTGCATCTAGAGAAACAGAAGGACATCCTGTTGAGAAGAATGAAAAAAAAGCAGACTCTGCACTTGTGGGAAGATGCTAGGAAGAAAAATGTTGAACCACGGAAAAGGCAGGACCGGATCTCATTTGGCAGAACCCTTCCTGGCACCGTCCCTCTGGCAGATTATACGAATGCAACTCATTTGCATGCACCTGGCTCAGAAAAACCCTATTTTGCAGTTCGTGGCCAAAATTGTGGAAACCTTTTGGGAAAAGTGTATTTTTGAGACTTGATGGCTAATAACACTTTTTTTTTTAGTAGCACCATAAAATTATATATCAATGGAAAGATAATATAATCAAGAATGTAATGCGACATAGTTTGTTCAATTCTCTGTACTGTATTTTGTGAAAAGTGATAGCCAAATAACCAGAAAAAGGAAGCACAACTTGCTTAGGTTGATCTCAGGTAGCTTTCCTTCACATGAGGGTAGCCAGTGAGCATGAGTGTTTAGAGAGCCAATCGGATGTCATCTTGTTTTGGTCATGAGCCAATCAGATCACAGTAGGAGTCAGTTATTGATGTCCTATATTGAAGCTGAGAGGAGGACATTGGTCAGTGTGTTATGTGATCGCTATCAAGTTGGTTGGGTTTTTTTTTGTGTGTTCTTTCATTTAGTGAGCTTGTAAAACGTAATAAAATTAAAGTAACGGTGCAAAGAGTTGACTGGTTTCCCAGAAAGCGATGTAAAATAGTATTATTAAGGGATGCTAGAGTTATAAAGAAATTGGAAGAAAAATGGGTGGAAATTTAATCTAAGGTGGCATTTCTATTGCACACTTTTCCCAAAGGGTTTCCATAATTTTGGCCACTACTGTACCTGTTAGAATAACTGTGTGGACAACCGGCGGCTGTCCCTTAATCCAGAAGCTACAAGCCAAACAAATTGTTATCCTAACAGCAGACTTCACACTTGCATTAGGGACACATTTGGATTTGAAACAAATGGCTACATCAAGAACTATTTGCAAAGATAACCTTCCATAAAATCCTGGCTTCTCCCAGCAACAATTCAACCAAACCACAATTTGCAGACCAGCAGCTATTTTTCTCAAGCCTGACCATCTGCTTTCTGCTCAATGCCTTGGCCATCCGGTCTAACAACCAAGAGAGACATCTTATTTCCCCTTCAGAAGAATCAAAATGGCTACTTTGAGGACGGGGCCTTTTAAGGGTGTGCAGATGTTGATGAAGATTGTATAAGGAACGGCTGCTGGAATTGGGTATGTCTAGTTTAATGAAGAGAAGAACAAGGGGGGACATGAGAGCAATGTTCCAATCTCTCAGGGGCTGCCACAAAGAAGAGGGAGTCAAGCTCTTCTCCAAAGCGCCTGAAGGCAGGACAAGAAGCAACGGATGGAAACTAATCAAGGAGAGACGCAACCTAGAACTAAGGTGGAACTTCCTGACAGTGAGAACAATTAACCAGTGGAACAACCTGCCTCCAGAAGCGGTGAATGCTCCAACACTGGAAGTTTTTAAGAAGAGACTGGGCAGCCATTGGTCTGAAATGGTATAGGGTTTCCTGCCTGAGCAAGGGGGTTGGACTAGATGACCTCCAAGGTCCCTTCCAACTTTATTATTATTATTAAGATTCGCAGTCATCCAGCTAGAATGGTCTGGAAATTGAGGTATAACAGCTGGACTTCTTTTCCATTTTAGTTTGAAATTTTTCACTGCTTACCCAAATAGCCTTTTCAGTCTGAGTAAGTTGGTTAGGGGGGGGGACCGAATGGGTCAGACTCAAGAAGATAGTTGGATAAGCAGCAAAAGGTTTCAAACTCAAAAGAAAAAGAAGCCCACTTGGCATGACTCAACTTCCAGATCCCGCAGAAGAGCGATGCAGTCACTTACGGAGAGCAGATCCAGGCCTTCATCGTCCAAATTCTTCACTTGCGACGCCAGACTGCTTGGTTTCCATTTGGGGAACGTGTTCTTGTAATCCTGCAAGGATTCTACTTCCGGCCACACGTCATTGTTGGGGGTCCCCAAAGCTCTGTCAGGAAGAGGAGAAAAGGGTGGGTTGAGTCTGCTCTCTTAGGAGACCTCGGAAGGAAGACTTTCAGAATCCCACCCTTGGAGGGTGAAGACCAGCTGGCTAAGCAGCAAAAAGAAAAATAAAAAAAATAAAAAAAGGCTGTCCTTTGGCTGTGCCTGTGTGGGTCCCCAGGACCGGGTAGAAACAGGGGAGCCACCTTCAGGCTGGAAAATATAATTTTGCTTCCATTAGTGCAGCAGGAGGGATGTAATAGGACACAACAGGTGTGTGTGAGTCCACTTCTTTTATTGCTCTGAACGTTGCAGAGCTGTGGATCAGCCCATCGGCACCAGAAGCAATCCTCTTTTAAGGGAAGTTGGCAAATGCATCTGAGCGGGTTCCACTTAACGCACTGCGGACTGAATTTTATTTTTTGGCAACTCTACAAAGGAAATGCTGTTTCACACTCTGAAACTCATCTGTAGTTCTAGCCATACGTAACAGCAGGTCAGCAGAGGCATAGTTCAACCACCTGTACAGTAGTGGCCAAAATTGTGGAAAACTTTTGGGAAAAGTGTACAGTAGAAATGCCATAAATTTCCACCCATTTTTCTTCCAATTTCTTTATAATTGTAGCCTTGTTCACTTAATAATACTATTTTACATCGCTTTCTGGGCGGCCAGTCAACTCTTTGCACCATGACTTTAATTTTATTACGTTTTACAAGCTCACTCAATGAAAGAACACAAAAAACCCCAACCAACTTGATAGCAATCACATTACACACTGACCAATGTCCTCCTCTCACCTTCAATACAGGACATCAATCACTGAATCCTACTGTGATCTGATTGGCTCATTGCCAAAACAAGATGACACCCGATTGGCTCTCTAAACATTCACACTCATTGGCTACAATCGGATGAAGGAAAGCTACCTGAGATCAACCTAAGCAAGTTGTGCTTCCTTTTTCTGGTTATTTGGCTATAACCTTTCATAGAATACAGTACTGATAATTGAACAAACTATGTTGCATTACGTTCTTGATTAAAGTATCTTTCCATTAATATATAATTTTATGGTACTACTCAAGAAAAGTGTTGTTATTAGCCATCAAACCTCAAAAATACACTTTTCCCAAAAGGTTTCCACAATTTTGGCCACTACTGTAGAGTTGTCTGTCATGAGAACAGCCGGGAACCATGAGCAGACCAATCCTAATTCATCAGGGAACCCCACAGATGTCTATCTCAAGGGAGGAGCATGCAAAGGTGACACCCAAGCCACAGATTTTACTTGCCCCACTTGATTGTCTTGATACCTGAAGATCCGGAAGAGCTGGTCGATTTCCGAATCTCCGTGGAACAGTGGCTTCTTGGTGGCCATTTCTGCAAAGATGGTCCCGATGCTCCATATATCTACGGGAGTCGAGTAGCGGGCAGAGCCAAGCAAGACCTCTGGGGATCTGTACCACAAGGTTACAACCTAGAAAGGAGATCAGCAATTAGATTTTACCTGCTATTTCAAAATAAGCTCACCTGGCAAGCTGGCTTCACGCTGTTCTCGGACAAGCTGACACACATTCTTATTGGGCTGGCTCTCTCCTGCTCTTGGTCTGCCAGTCCTCTTCCCCAACTCAGTGTGAGTGTGTGTGTGTGAGAGAGAGACAGAGAGAGAGAGAGTGCGAGAGAGCTGCTGCTTGCAGCTTTCTGCTGCTTCTTCCTGAGACACAGCAAAGGAGGAGCCCTGCCCAATAAGCTTGTCAGCTGGGAGAACAGCATGAGGCCACTTTTTTTACAGAGAGAGAGAGAGAGAGACCTCTCTCTGTCTCTCTGCAAATGACGGAGGACTGGGAGCAGCAGAAGGCTCAAAGAGCCACATGCAGCTCCAGAGCTGCGGGTTGCCGACCTGTGACCTAAACTCTTCAGGATGAATGATTAACAGGCACTCAAGACCCATTTTCTCCTTCAGTGAGCCCACATTAGCACCGTTGTCACCAAAAGAAGGAAGGTAGTTTTCAAACAGTTTCAAACTGCTGCCAAACGTCTGTTCACACAGGGCCGCCTTCCACTCCCAACGGCCTCATCTGCAGGCCGCCCCTATATTCTCCCCATGGGGCCCTTGCCCCCCCCATCCAAAGGGAAGTGCTTCAACCTCTTCAGAGATCTGATCCTGTGTGAAGGAGGAGCCACACCTGCTCCCTTACCTCGTGTGTATAGACACGCACAGGGATGCCGAAAGCGCGTGCCAGCCCGAAGTCGGCTAGTTTAATCACACCATTGTCATCGATTAACAAGTTCTGAGGTTTCAGGTCTCTGTGGAGAACCCTTCTTGAATGGCAGAACACAATACCTTGCAAGATTTGGTACAAGTAACTCTGAAAGAATCACAAGAGCAAAGATTTCAACTTCAGAGAATGGTAACATCTTCTGTAGCATCCATAGCCAATCAGCGTCACTCAACGATGCTCAGTCATGCATCAGCCAACAGTTACATACAGTAGTGGCCAAAATTGTGGAAACCTTTTGGGAAAAATATATTTTTGAGGTTTGATGGCTAATAACACCACTTTGTGGGGGGAGTAGTACCATAAAATTATATATCAATGGAAAGATAATTTAATCAAGAACGTAATGCAACATAGTTTGTTCAATTATCTATACTGTATTCTACGAAAAGGTATAGCCAAATAACCAGAAAAAGGAAGCACAACTTGCTTAGTTGATCTCAGGTAGCTTTCCTTCATGATTGTAGCCAATGAGCATGAGTGTTTAGAGAGCCAATCGGGTGTCATCTTGTTTTGGCAATGAGCCAATCAGATCACAGTAGGAGTCAGTGATTGATGTCCTGTATTGAAGGTGAGAGGAGGACATTGGTCAGTGTGTTATGTGATCACTATCCAGTTGGTTGGGTTTTTTTGTTTTCTTTCCTTTAGTGAGCTTGTAAAACATGATAAAATTAAAGTCATGGTGCAAAGAGTTGACTGGTTGCCCAGAAAGCGATATAAAATAGTATTATGAAATGGACAAGGCTACAGTTATAAAGAAATTAGAAGAAAAATGGGTGGAAACTTAACCAACAGTGGCATTTCTACTGTACACTTTCCCCAAAAGGTTTCCACAATTTTGGCCAGTACTGTACTTGAATTTCTGATGCAAGTCTGTAAGTGCTAGGATTGCATGATGACTTTGTCAGAAAAGGGTCATTATGGATGTCCCTGAGCGTAGACAGATACTTGCAAAAGCAGTAAGAAAATCTAAGCTTATTTGGCACATGCTGAACTTCACAACAGCTGTCTTTGACAGATGGTGCACTCTGCAGTTCATAAGCAGGAATTCCTTGGCCAAAACCCCTCAAAAAAAAAAAAAAAAAAACCCACAACTTTTTATAAACACTTCAATGCTTTTATTGCTGCTTCCACCAATCTCAACCTTAGGAGGCTCACGGCAGAAATGAACTAGAACTTTTTCCGGACCCTCCTTTTTTTGTTTTATTTTACTCTTTCTTACCTTAACGAGCATACGATCTAAATATTGTCCCGATGGGATAGAATCCAAGTATTTCTTGAGATCCATGGAAAGAAATTCAAAGATAAGGTAAAGCCTTGAGTCTTGCATAAGAACATCCTGAAGACTAAAGAGATTTGTTTGAACAAGGGAAGACAACTCAAACTCCTTCACTCTAGCCAGCACAACAGCTCCCTCTAACCACTCTGCAAGCTCTCTCATTCCCCACAAAAGGCCAAATTAATGATTATCTAATTATATCATTTAATTAATACTCTTCTCTAGTGTGCTCAGATGCTCCCACTGCTGGGAAGGGCCAGGGAGAAGCAATTGTGATTCTGGAGGAGACTAAAAAAAAAAAAATCTCGTTCAGCATGATGTCTAAAAGCTGTCACAGCAAGTGTAGACATTTTCATTTATTTTTCATATCATGAAAACTTCTGTTCCACTTGAAGTTCCCTGCATTTTCCCTGGAAAGGCTATCATAAGCATTCAAAAGCAAGACATTTTATTAGCCCATTAGATGTATCCCCAGTTAATGCTCATCTTAACTAAATAAATATTTTGTAACCAATAAGGCAAGACCACAGACTAGCTAGACTTCACCAGGGGTAAACAGACACAGTGGGATGAACTAGCATGCCATCTTTATCCATAAAAATCAAACCCCTGAAGCATAACCTCCCCCAAGCCCCTCCACCCGGAAGAAGCCTCGCTTAAATGCACTGCAGCCGAGTTCCAAAGAGCATCGCAATCTCAGAAACTCAAGTCCTGAGCTAAGCCATTGTTTTTGCAGTTGGAGATCTGAAGGCCTGAGGGCAGAAACGGGTGGATCAGCGTGCATTTACGATGGTTGTAGAGTGCCAGGGTCCTGTGATCAAAATTTGCAACTTTCCCAGCCAGCATCTGACAAGTGAAGTCAATGGGGGAAGCTGGGTTCGCTTCTGCCCCTGCGTAAGTCACTCCACAAACGACTGCAGTCATTTGTTTAACAAGCATGGCCAACAGGCTAGTAAAATTGGGCACCGCTCACTTAACAAACTGCCTTTCTTAGCAACAGACATTCTGGTCCTAATTGTGGCTATAAGTCGAGGACCATCAGTACCTAGGCATTTCCTGATATTGCCTGTATTTCATGAAAGGCCTGTTTGGGATGTGTGTTGGTACGTGTGTAAATGATGTGGAAAAATAGAGTGGCATAGCTTTCTTCCCTGTCTCTCCACAGACACAAAGCATCCTTTTTGCCACATGGAATCACAGTGTTGTACTCACCACACAATATTGGCATGGTGTAACTCTTTCAGCAGGGAAACCTCCCGGATAGCCGTGCTGGGAACACCCTCTTCATCGCTTTCCAGACGGATTTTTTTCATGGCCACCACTTGGCCAGTGGCCTTGTGCTTGCCTTTGTACACCACGCCGTATGTTCCTAGCACAAGGGGAAAAGGCAACCGGGGAGGCTGTTGAATTTTTTTAATCGTGAATGAAGCGAGGGAAGGGGTTGCCAAGGCTTGGAAGAGGGACACCAAGAAAGAACACCAAACAAAGCAACTTGGCACCCGAGAGGGATGAACTTGGATGATTGGGGAACACACAAAGGCCCCCCAATTCTTTCCAGAAGCTCACAAGAAGAGAAAACACATCTTATTTACCAAATTAAGAGGCATGGCTGAGGGACAGTTTTGCAGAATAAAGTCGATCCCTCTTCAGGTTTTGTGCACCAAGAGCCCAAGACAAACCGACCAAGGCCAAAATATCGTCTCCATGTTGGGTCACAAAGATGACCGTTCTGTTCCCCAAAGCAACTACCTCGTATTTTCTCTTGCAAGACTTTTGGTGGGTAGTCCGCAATCGTGTGAGGTGTGTTGATGTCCCACCATTTTGGTTGTTTGGTTTTTAAACCTTGAGTTCCTGGGAGAATCCTGGGTACTAGGAGTTTGACGGCTGAGGTGGACCTCTGCTTTCTCCAAAACTACAAAGCTCCAAATCTCCACGGGAAGAGAGGAAAACGTTTGGCTGGTACAGCCTCCCATTTTATCTGATTTATATATATATATATATATATATATTTCAAAAGACTTTCGTCCCATAAGCTTCTTTGCAGCATAATTCAATGAGAGACAAGAAGGAAGCCAATTAAATAATCGGCCTTGAACTATTGCTTAGCCCAGAAAATATAGATGATGAATTTGAGACAATAAAGGTTACTCTACTAGTAGGGTGTGATGTACTAAGACAGTGATGGCGAACCTTTTAGAGACCGAGTGCCCAAACTGCAACCCAAAACCCACTTATGCATCGTCAGGTGCCAGGTGGGTGTGGCCCATTGGGTGGGCATGGCTGTGGTGGTAACAGCAGACTGGGTGGGACTAAAAAGTTCAATCAATCAATTCCAACTTTGCGAGATCTTTTTTTTCCCGCGAGAAGTTGAAATTGATTGAGTGATTGAACATTTTTTTTTTTTTTTGCGGAGGCCTAAAGTGAAAAGGTTTTATAAAACGCAGCAAAAGGCCTAGGACTGGGGCGACAGCGCGCGTGCCCACAGAGAGGGCTCGTGCCATAGGTTCGCCACCATGGTACTAGGATGAGAAATAGAAAATGTTTATGAAATAAAATAAAAATATATTTAAGTAGAGAAGGAATTTTTGATAATGTAACCTGAGATATGTACTAAAAAATTTGTCACTGAACTATTGATTACCCAGTCACCATGATGCTTTCTAAATACTTGGATGTTAAATTGGAAAACTGATAAAACTTGTTTATATATATATATATATATTGTTTTTATATTTATATAAATATAAATACAGTGGTTCTCAACCTTTTTAATGCCTGATTAAAAAGAGAAGAAGAGCCTGATGCTGGGAAAGATGGAGGGCAAGAGAAGAACGGGACGACAGATGGAGTCACGGAAGCGGCAGGCATGAGCTTAAAGCAATGGTTCTTTTTAATGCCGCGACCCCCAACCGGTCGTAAGTCGAGGACTACTCAACCAGTCATAAGTCGAGGACTACTCAACTGGTGCAGCATCATTTGCAGAATGGGACTTTTGGCGGGCTCAGCAGGGCAGAGACAGCCTGGACAATTCCTATTGGCTTTTGAAAGCCAATAGAATTAGACGCTATTCAAGAGAGTCTACTCTATTGGCTTTCAAAAGCCAATAGAATAAAAGGGAGTAGCACAGCTAGGGAAAAAAATGGCGGACTGCGTTGTTTGGCGACCCCCGTGAAATGGTCGTTCGACCCCAAATGGGGTCCTGACCCACAGGTTGAGAACCACTGATATAAAAGAAGGAAGCCTCATGCGAGAGGACTGGGAGGTCTCCCCCATCAGGGGGCACCTACCTTCACCAATCTTTTCTATCTTGGTGTAGTCGTCCATCATGCCAAAGGATTCGAGCTGAAAGAACCAAGGAGAGTAACCATTTGTAGCCAACTTCCTCCTCCTTTTTGATGCGTGCCCTTTCCCCACCCAGGAAGGCCACAGGCCCTCCTCCATGGGCCTGAACCCAACTCAGCCCAATTCAGCTGATTTTCCTCCCTTTGACCCCTTCACCTTCAGCTTAAGAGCTGCACAGAAAAGTGCTTTCCCTCCCACCCCAAGGAAGCTTTTTGGACCCCTCCATTCTTGCAGTTGCCTGGGAAAGACCAGCTGGGTCTGCCCAGCCTCGGAGTCCTTTCCACAGGGACGCATCAACGTCTCCTTCTCGCAGCTCCATCCCCGGCAGAGGCTCGCCAGGGACGGAGGTGTGTGTGTGCACCCAGCCTCCAGAGCTACGACCTCCCACCCCGGGGCCAGAGCTCCGCGGGAGGGCCCGGTGCTGCTCCACCGCTGGCCTGGATGGCGGGGTGCGCCTGTCCCCGCCTAGCCAGCCCCCGGAGCCTTGCAAAGCAGGGCTCCCGCGGGCGCCTCGCCTTACCGCTCCTCCGCCGGTGCCTCCACGGCGCAAGAGCCTCCCGGACCAAAAGCGACGCCGCCGCCGCTCTGCGAGGCCCGCCGGCAGATTCAAATTAACCGCGCCGCGCCGCAGACGCCCGCCCGCCAATGACGCCACGCCGCCGCTTTCAAACGGACCAATCGGCGCGCGGCGCCAAAGCGGGGGCCCGGAGCGGGCAAGGCCAGCGGGCGCTGGTCCTCGTCCCCGCCCGCGGAGGATTCCGGGCAGGCGGGCGAGCGCTGGGGGCGGCAATGCAGCTCCCAGTCCGTGGGCAGGCGAGAGGGCGCCGGGGCAGCTCCTCCTCCCGCCGGGGCGAGGGGCCGGCTGGGACCCCGCCTGGCCGTGGGTCCTCCCTGCCGCCTGGAAGGAGACCCCCGGGGGCTGGTCTCAAGCTGCCCCGACTTTGGGCAGCCCCTGGAGTCCCCCGTACGACGGGAGGACAGCTGTACCTCCCCCCCTCCACGGTTTGGCTGCATGGGGGGGCTGCCTCGCCCAGCCGGCCCGCGCGACCCTCCCCAGCCTCCCTCCCTGCATTCAGACGCCAGGCGGGTCGAGGGGGCGAACTAACCCGTCCGCGGCTCTGGCTCCCTTCTGGGCGCTTCCTGAAGGAGCGAGCGTGGAGTCGGGCAGGCGCTGCTGCTGCTGCTGCGCTCCTTCCCGCCTCTTCCGGCCGTCGCTCCCACGTGCTTCTGCCCCAGCAAAGTTGGGGATGATGGGCGCTGAGCTCCAGCCGTGGGTGGGTGAGGGGGGGGAAGGTTGGCTTTAAGCGAGCCTCTTGACGGCAGCCAGAAGACGGCAGCCAAAACTCTCAAGAGGAGCTTCTGCGTGGCTCGGCCTGGCAAGTTTGCAAAGTTGAAAAAAACTTTTCTACAAAGTTGAGAGCTTGTGTAAAAGGCGCGCGATTGTGGCTGCCGGAAAAGGGGTCGTTTTTGGCAGCCCGGTTCTATATCCATCGCTTTGGAATAAATAGCTGAAAATTTGTCCTGCTCTAATAGGGAATCTCCCATCTGGCCTGGCAATCTCCCAGGGCTTTCAGGCTGCTTTTTCCCAGGCAGCTGTTCCTGGGACGTCTTCGAAGGGAGAAGCATGGCTGAACTTTTTGACTTGGTTCTAGAAACTACATTTTGTTTCAGTTTGCACAAAACGGGAGTCTGTGTCTTTGTCAAATGGCGTTTTTTGCAGTTGTTTCCAATAACTGCCACATCAAATACTGTTGGAAATAACCTGGCAGTCTTCATGAGTGACATTGTAGGGAGAAGGCCCTGCATGTACAGGAATCAGGACAAATCCTCTTGAGTCCAGCGGGCCCTGTCTGGTTCACTGCCAACCCTGGCCCGTCTCTTAGTTGCAGGTACGTTTTGGGGAGCCAAAGTGCCATCCCCAAATCAGCCTCTTTGCATAGAGCAGTGGTGGCGAACCTATGGCACGGGTGGCCAGAGGCGGCACTCAGAGCCCTCTCTGTGGGCACACGCACTGTCTCCCCAGCCCCGCCTCCTCCCACAGCCCCCTCCTCACCAGCAGGTCCCTCCCAGAGGAGAGTTGCCCCTGGGCATGGCCCACACGAAGCAGCGCAGCCAAGGACATGGTAGCCGGGCAGTTGGGACAAGACTCTACCCTTGTGCCCCGTTGTGCGCAGATGATGTTGTGGGGCATGGGCGGAGGGCGTGGCCACCATGGCGCTGCTGGGCTGCCTGGGTGATCTATGGCGGGCCATGGAGGTGGTGGATGGCCCAGTGGGCAGGGCGGAGTGGAGACGAGTGGGGGGACAGTTTTGGGGCACTTGGTCTCTAAAAGGTTCGCCATCACTGGCATAGAGCATTGGATGGAAGAGAACAAGCAGCCAATTCTAGTCCTGCCTCTGTCAATCACCACATGTGGGCAGATTTTTCAGTACCAAAATAGCTTACTTACAGTGAGTGAAAAGTCATGTTTTTGCTTAAATGGCTTTGGTCCCCAGGATGGGCAGGAACAGGCTTCTATAGAGGAACATTGTTCTGTTTAGTGGCAAATGGCCACTAACCATAAAATACAATCGCAAGGAGGACAACTATCTTTTATCAGTTTAAAATGTACCCGCTATCATTCTCTCTTAGTTCACTGTATTATATACAGTTGAAGCAAGCTTTAAATATTGGGGAGTGAAATGGAATTAGCTCTATTTTAATGCTGAAGTTACAGAAACATCCTAATTACTGGATTAGTTATTTTGGAGAACAGAACAGTTGAGCTGGTTATCCAGTAGAGGGCAGAGTGTATGTATGTATTTGTTTTCTGAGGTTTTTGCAGGTGTTTGTATGTAAATCTTTGGTAATTCGGGTTTTCTCCCGCGTAAAATTGGAAGTGTCTTGGCGATGTATGTATGTATGTATGTATATATGTATGTATCCCCTTCATGGATTACTGCCTTGGCGTGGTGAAGGGGCTTGCGTAACTCAATGAAGCTATGAGCTATGCCGTGCAGGGTCATCCAAGACGGACAGGTCATAACAGAGAGTTCTGACAAAATGTGATCCATTGGAGAAGGAAATGACAACCCACTCCAGTATCTTTGCCATGAAAAACCCATGGACTGTACCAAAAGGCAAAAAGATATGATGCTGGAAGATGAGCCCCTCAGATCGGAAGGTGTCCAGTAAGGGGAAGAGCAGAGGGCTAGTACTAGTAGTGCCAGAAAGAGTGAAGTGACTGGGCCAAAGCTAAAAGGATGCTCAGCTGTGGATGCATCTGGTGGTGAAAGGAAAGTCCGATGCTGGAAAGATCTTTTCTCCATAGGAAGCTGGAATGTAAGATCCATCAATCAAGGCAAGCTGGACGTGGTCAAACAAGAGATAAGACTGAACATCAGATTGAGAGCAATAGAAGGGGACGACAGAGAATGAGGTGGCTGGATGAAGTCACTGAAGCAGTAGGTGTGAACTTAAATGGACTCCAGAAGATGGTAGAGGACAGGAAGGCCTGGAGGAATGTTGTCCATGGGGTCGCGATGGGTCAGATACGACTTCACAACTAACAACAACAATGTATGTATGTATTGTCTGCAGCATAGACTTAAATCTGTAGTATAGATGAAGTCTTCTAGGCTGAACCTTTCCAGGTCTTTCTGCTTGTGGTGTTCTTCTGGTTCCATGTGGTGGCTCTTCTTGAAGGCCTAAACACTGTGGACCTTGTTCCCCTATCAGCCACCAGCCCAGCATAGGAAGGGCCTTCTACTGAGGGCCAGGAATCCTCCAGGATCACCATCACAAGGGACTTTTGTTCTGACCAGCAGCAGCTGCAGGATTCAATGTAGTTTTGTCTCTAATGTGCACATTATATTCCCTTGCAGTAATGATGCTTCTGTAAAAGAAACAGAAAGTATATTCTGGTTTTTACACAATGTTGAGGCCTAAGCAAAGCTGGCCTATTAAAGAATCTGAATCAGGTTGATTACTCCCCCCCCCCAAAAAAAGAGTTTACAAGTCCATCATTGCACTTGCTGTGGCAGAAGACACAGAGATGTTAGTAGAGATATCAACTGAGGGACAATTATGGGTTTTGTTTGTTCTCAAGACCATTGTCCCCAAAAATGGGTGAGGAGCAGGGAAGCCTCTTTACCAGAAAGACAGTAGTGAGGACTTTGGTTTTTTTTTAAAAAAAAATCCTGAATGGGATAATTTTTGGCTATCTCTGAAAACACCATTCTTATATGACTGTCTAGACCAGGGGTAGGCAACCTTGGCCCTTTTATGACTCGTGGACTTCAACTCCCAGAATTCCTGAGCCAGCATGGCTCAGCTTGGAAACCTCTCCCTTTCCCCTCAGCATGGCTGGCTCAGGAATTCTGGGAGTTGAAGTCCACGAGTCAGAAAAGAACCAAGATGGCCTACCCCTGGTCTAGAGTAGGTAGTGACATCCAGGTTCCTGGATATGTTGGACCTTCTCCCCTTTATTTCTATCTGTCTTGGTGGACAATCTGGGGTGGAAACTGGAAGGGCCTTTGAAAGCCAAATTCTGGGACGTTGCCCCTGACCAGGACCCTTCCTTGTTATTTCACTGGAGTGGAAGACTGTTTTTCAGCCTCCTCCAGGGTCCCAACTGGGATTCCAGTCTCTGGAAAAGTCCACATATCCTGCACAGATCTACACCAGAGCCTGATCCTTCTTGGGATCCTGTCATGTTGGAGGGAAGGCAGGGAAGCCCAGGGATTGCCCCTTTCTGGGAAACCCAGCCCCTCCTTCCTCTGCCAGGACAGGCTCCCCCCCTCCCCCCCAATTCTCTGGCTGAGTTAATTGGCTTGATGAGCTACGTGCTGTATCAAAGAGTTGTTCCTTTTTTAGCTATGTGTTTTGATTTTTACAGCTTCAATTCTAAAACTGAAATAAAACTCTTATGATTATTAGCTGGTTCATTTTGACAGAAAGGCGGGGCATGTAATAAGCAGAATTTCACAACTGCTGCAAAATTACTACGAAACCGAGATAGTGTGAGCACCACACACATCATCACACAATATATTGCTCACGGAGACATTCGCAAACTTCCTGCCCCTCTGCTTTGCAGTTGTGAGGCTCAATCCCTGTAACCGAGTTATTGTAAAACAGTTGCGGGTATTGCGTAACTCTACCTTTTAAAGTATCACGCTACATGTCATGGTTCTGACAGGTGAAACTCTTCAAAAGAACTTCGAGGCGTTGTTTACCTTAAAGAATTTTTATTTTGAGTGGCATAACATCAGCAGTGCATAATTGAAGCCAAAAACTGAATTCCCCTCCCCTGGTCACATAGCGTCAAAGCACAATTCCCTCCTTCAATTAACAGTCATAAATCACATTCCCCGATTAACTTGAAGTGTGGGCCTCCTCTCCAGTTTCCATCCGGCCAATTCCTTATCAGCTCTGGTGACAATAACCGTGTTTCCCACCCTAGGTTTAGTGTTATGTCTAGCTGGACTCTTGTTCACATCCCCCTTCCTAGCGTCATCTAACTCTAAAAGCAAAAGGTAGAAGATGGCTACATTTCCATCTGTTGTCAATGCAAAAACATCCGATGTTAGCAGCGTGGACACTACATTTGGATAGATTTGCCAAGAAATCTTGGAATTTTTCCTGTACATGGTAGTGAACAAAGATAAAAGGATGGGAGGGGTGTGTGTGTGGCCAAATGAAGCCACTTTAAAAAAAAACCCATTTGTGTTGCTCATAGATTGACCTAACTGCATTGGAGTATTTGCAACATAATCCCTGAAAGGGTAAAGTCTTGGATGGCAAATGGCGTGCAGGAGATGACCAATAATCAAAATCAGAATAGGATGCATTCAGTAAGAGAAGCGGTATCATGGCTTGATTATGATTAATGGCACAGTGGTTAGAATGCGGTATTGCAGGCTAACTCAGCTCACTGCCAGGAGTTTGATACTCAAGGTTGACTCAGCCTTCCATCCTTCCAAGGTCGGTAAAATGAGGACCCAAATTATTGGGGGCAAATAGGTTGACTCTGTAAACCGCTTAGAGGGGGCTGTAATTGAGCACTGTGAAGCGGTATATAAATCTTAAGTGCTGCCGCTCTGTCTATCGGTTATGCAAATGCAACCCCTCCTGTTCAAGTATTTCCACATTTCTTTCAATGTTGTATTTGGATAAGCAGTTGGAGAATTCATTTTGTAGGGAAAGTTCTGATCTCAAGGGATTTATCCTCTAACTCTAACATAATGATATATCCGAACTGGAATGGAATTGTAGAAAAGGGAAGATATTTTCATTTATTTATTATTTAGAACAGTGTTTCTCAACCTTGACAATTTTAAGGCATGTGGACTCCAACTCCCAGAATTCCACAGCCAGCATTGCTGGCTGTGGAATTCTGGGAGTTGAAGTCCACATGTCTTAAAAATTGTCAAGGTTGAGAAACACTGATTTAGAAGAATTTATATGACTGTCCAACTCATTGTGGGTGACTCTTGGAGGCTTCCAAGAATAAAACCGTGATGCAGAAACCAGCACAAAAGCAATGGCCGTTTCCCCTCTTCCTTCTGTATATGTTGGCTTAGCAGAAGGCAGAGGCTCACAGTGGCTTTCAAAGCTCCTTCAAGGATGAGGAGAAGGGAAATGATTGACTCGTCGGGATGTCCCAGAGTTGTTTCAGGCTAAGCTTTCCTTCTCCTGGCTGAGGCTGATGGGAGCCGAAGAAGTTGGAAGTGAAGGGGTTGGATGGAGGGGAAAGATTAGCGAAGGGGGAGGGAGAGAGAAAAGGCTGCCTGTTGCCGAAAGCCACATCTGGGGAATTCATCCCGTGTTGCCTGGGCGCAAGGATGAGTGGGAACCAGGCTGCCACCTCCGAATCCTACTCCTGCAATTCTTTGCGATAAGCTTTGCTAAAAGAGCTGCTGGTAATCTTGTCTCCCACCCACATAGCGAAAGAACCTGCTTTTTCTCCTAGAAAAGAAGCACCTGTGCAGGGTGGGGAAACTGGAAGGGCCGTGAAATCCAGCATGCTCAATTGAGGAGGCTGCGGGTTCTCACCTGGAATATGCATGGACATCTGTTTGGGAGGGCCCAACTCCTAACAGGTGGAGGAGACAATATGCAGATTCCCCCATCCTGGACTCCGTGCTGGAGTCTTGAGAGATTTCACTTATAACTTTTTGTTCTGTCAAAGACTTGTTGTCTCCACTCTTCCCTTGATCATAGGTCTGTGACTTGGATGATCTTACCCTGGTTGCGACTGCAAACATACAGAATCCCAACCAGCCAATCACGGGAGCCCAGGATATGTATAAACCTAGCCCAGGTGCTTCATGAAAAGACTCCTGCGAGTCCCCTGGACTGCAAGGCGTTCAAACCGGTCAGTCCTAGAGGAGATCAACCCCGACTGCTCTTTAGAAGGCCAGATCCTGAAGTTGAAACTCAAATACTTTGGCCACCTAATGAGAAAGAAGGACTCACTGGAGAAGAGCCTAATGCTGGGAAAGATGGAGGGCAACAGAAGAATGCAACGACAGAGAATGAAGTGGCTGGATGGAGTCACTGAACCAGTAGGTGTGAACTTAAATGGACTCCAGAAGATGGTAGAGGACAGGAAGGCCCGGAGGAATGTTGTTTGTGGGGTCGCGATGGGTCGGACACGACTTCGCAACTAACAACAACAAGGTGCTTCATATGTGCTTCTGTGTTGTACGCAATCAGGTCCTTGGGTTTCTTCTACAAGCATGGTGAAGTGGAGGATGGGTCAATGTCTCTCTCCAGGCAAAGTCTCTGAGGGTCTTTGCTCAGAGAACGGGTGTCATTCTTCCCTCAAGAGGAAGTTGGACTTGTCCTCAGCAAGCAGATCCGGGGTCCACATTGCTTCTGGAGGCCCCTGTAGAGTTACGGAAAGTAGAAGCAGCCAATCCTTATCCCCTTTGAATTCACTTGAGCTGGTGGTCATCCCAGTGGGTTTGTCTTTGATAAGGTAATTTGATTGGGTACTGAAGCAACCCTGATAATTATTCTGAACCAATCATTTAACCTTTTGGGGACATTTGAGCCCTTAGAGCAGGGGTAGGCAACCTTGGCTCTTTTAATGACTTGTGGACTTCAACTCCCAGAATTCCTGAGCCAACATGGCTCAGCTTGGAAATCTCTTCCTTTCCCCTCAGCATGGCTGGCTCAGGAATTCTGGGAGTTGAAGTCCACGAGTCACAAAAGAGCCAAGGTTGCCTACCCCTGCCCAAATGCCTGAATTTTGATCACGTGACTGTGAGGAAAAAATATTTAAACCAGGGGTCTTCAAACTTGGCTCTTTTATGACTAGTGGACTTCAACTCCCAGAATTCCTGAGCCAGCATGGCTCAGCTTGGAAACTTCTCCCTTTCCCCTCAGCGTGGCTGGCTCAGGAATCCTGGGAGTTGAAGTCCACGAGTCCTAAAAGAGCCAAGGTGGCCTACCCCTGCCTTAGAGGTACAAGGCAGAAGAAATTACCTCTCCGCCATCCGTTCCTTTTATCCACCTCTCTGAAGAGGAAACAGGTCCACCTGTTCCTGTGGTTTTTGCATGCCCAGGACAGGGAGAGGCACCTACGAGCTGAAGCAGCAGGTAGATTTGGAAGGGAGAGGCTGAGCCAGGCAGCCAAAGGGGCGGCGTCTCCCTTGTGCAAGCCGAGAGCAGTTGGGAAAGAGCTGCCGGTGTGGTTGACGCTGCCCTGGGCAGGGACCTGCTCGTCTCTTGCTTCTGCTGTGATTCACCTCAGGAGGAGACTACGGCCCTGGGATTTACGACCAGGCCTGGGCATGAGGGGGCCTCTACCTCCCGTGATAAAGCAAATTGCAGGTTGGCCTAATTTGGGAAATGCTGAGTTACCTATCATAAAAATAGGTGATGCAACCGCAGGGAAGAAAATGATACACGGTTATTTATTGACTCTTTACAACAGCTCCTAAAGCACCTCCGCAAGTCATCAAACGTCAGGCCATCGTCCCCACCCCATAACGATCACCTGGCCGCATTTCAGGCAAAATATGCCCATTCAAAACACCAGATTTGCATGTAACGACGGTGGCATTCCCTGAACAGGTGTGGGTTCATTGAACAACCGTCACAAATAAAAGGTCATAAAATT
The DNA here is from genome assembly GCF_016545835.1 of Crotalus tigris. Taxonomy (NCBI): domain Eukaryota; kingdom Metazoa; phylum Chordata; class Lepidosauria; order Squamata; family Viperidae; genus Crotalus; species Crotalus tigris. The sequence goes on from NW_024096502.1 coordinate 799,227, forward strand.
GGGTGTGGCCACGTGGGGTCCTTGACTTGCTGCCGGAAATCTGGTCCCAAATGCACTCTCAAGTTGAGGGCTACCTCTAGTGCTGACACAAGGGCCTCGGGGTGTCCTCGCACGCAGCGTGAAATCATACAAATGGCAAAGTTGGTGCCCTTTCCCATCAGGGCCCCGGTGGCGCTATCATTGTTCCCTTCCACGAGGCGCCGGCCTAGCCCGGTCCTACCAGGCTGAGGGACCTTAAGGCAGCAGCCCATATGCCTCAGCCAGCATCTCTCTGCCTAGGGACGTGGGATGGCCAACCCTACCTGGACCGGGAGGCTCTCCTTACAGTCACTCACGCCCTTGTCACCTCACGTTTGGACTACTGCAACGCGCTCTACATGGGGCTACCCTTGAAAAGTATTTGGGGACTACAGTTGGTCCAGAATGCAGCCGCGCGAGTGATAGTGGGTGCTCCTCGATACACCCTCGTTACACCTATCCTCCGTGAGCTGCACTGGTTGCCTATTGGTCTCTGGGTCCAATTCAAGGTGTTGGTCATTACCTTTAAAACCCTATATGGCTCAGGGCCAGGCTATTTGCGAGACCGCCTACTACCTCATAGTTCCCTACGTCCGGTTAAATCCCACAGGCTGGGCCTCCTTCAGGCCCTGTCGGCCAAGAAGTGCCATTTGGCGGGGCCGCGGAGGAGGGCCTTCTCTGTGATGGCACCCACGCTTTGGAACCAGCTCCCCCCGGAGATTAGGACCGCTCCCACCCTGTTGGTCTTCCGTAAGCTACTTAAGACCTGGCTTTTCCGGCAGGCCTGGGGTTTATAAAACCTTACCCCTGGATGATTGTTTTTGCATTGTTGTTTTGTTATGTTTTATGTGTTTTTTATTGTTAGCCGCCCAGAGTCCTTCGGGAGTGGGGCGGCTTATAAATTTTAAAAATAAAATAAATAAATAAATGGCTGCTGACCACAGCAGTTTTTCCGATTAGGCGAGTGGGAGGGACATTTAGCAACGAAGCTGAGAGAATTCCCCTGGGACACTTTCACAGTCAAATATCTGTGTCCTTCCAGGCGCCAATTACAAGCCGGGCCAAGCCTTTAATCAGTCTTTCCCTGCTGCCCTCAGGCCTGCATTTCCATTCTGCCTGGCTCTGGGTAAATCCTGCTTCACCCAGCAGCCTCCGACTCCAAAGAGTCTCCAGTACTTGTCCGAATCCTCAATTCTAGGCATATTGTTGTGGCGTGCATATATTTATCTGTTTCTAAACACACCGATGGCCACCTAATGAGAAGGAGGGACTCACTGGAGAAGAGCCTGATGCTGGGAAAGATGGAGGGCAAGAGAAGAAGGGGATGACAGATGGAGTCACGGAAGCAGCAGGCGTGAGCTTAAAGCAGTGGTTTTCAACCTTTTTAATGCCGCGACCCCCCAACCGGTCGTAAGTCGAGGACTGCTCAACCAGTCGTAAGTTGAGGACTACTCAACTGGTACAGCACCGTTTGCAGAATGGGACTTTTGGTGGGCTCAGCAGGGCAGAGACAGCCCAGACAATTCCTATTGGCTTTTGAAAGCCAATAGAATTAGACTCTATTCAAGAGAGTCTATTCTATTGGCTTTCAAAAGCCAATAGAATAAAAGGGAGTAGCACAGCTAAGGAAAAGGGGGAAAAAATGGCGGACTGCGTTGTTTGGCGACCCCCGTGAAATGGTCGTTCAACCCCAAATGGGGTCCTGACCCACAGGTTGAGAACCACTGGCTTAAATGGACTCCAGAAGATGGTAGAGGACAGGAAGGCCTGGAGGAACGTTGTCCGTGGGGTCGCGATGGGTCAGACACGACTTCGCAACTAACAACAACAAAACACACCGAGGAGGCTGCTGAAGACTAATTACACAGGATAAGAAAGTCCCAATCCTTCCCTCCCAGCTTCTTTGCTTGGGGACAAGACAAATACAGCCGGAAATCTCGGCTGCATGCCCAAATTGGAAACGCAGAAAGAGTTCACGCTCTTTCTTCACTGCCGTAACCGTTCTAGCTCCTGGGTGGCTTTGCCTGTTTCGTGCTGGGCTTTGCCCTCTTCTTCGTCTCATCCAGAAAGCTTTCAGGCAGCTTTTGTTTTATCCCAATTTCCTGGACAGGATATTTGAGGAACCCTCAACACAATGGCTCCATTTGGAAGCGGGCCAAACTGGGCGCTCCCTCGCCCCGAAACGAAGCCGTGCTTTGCAAAAGCTGCCCCCCTACGTGGGAACCCAGCAAGGGGGGGGGGAACTACACCTTCCCTCTTGCTCGGGGGCAGGTGGGAGGACCACCTGAGAAAGTGGAGGGGGAGGGCGTCTCTCTCTCTCTCTCCCCCCCCCCCTTCCTTCCTTCCTTCCAATTCCAGGTGCAGGTGGCCGATGAAAGCCAGGTGCAAATTCTCTTGCCTCTAAAGGCTGGCTTTGCCCAGCTGGGCACACACTAGCAGAACCCAACACAATGGGGGTTCTTTTGTTGCCTCCGGTAGCTAGGCAGGTAACCTGACCCGCCTCGGGGGCCATAAACAAAGCAGGCGCCGCCACGAAAGGCACGGCAGCCTCTCCGGAGCCAAGCGGGGACCCTTCCCTCTTCACCTCGGAGACCGAAGCCGACGACGTTCAGCCGGAAGGCATTTCTACCAGTAGATCTCAACCCCGCTTGTAAACTGGCAGAGGCTCTGCTCGATGCCCAGGGGGGTTCCCATTCATCCAGGTCACGTGGCGGGCGAGGGACGGCCAGGAGCCCACCCGGTTCTCTTCTCCCCCCCCACCCCCGCGGGCTTTAATTAGGGGAACTGGCCGGGCTGCCCACCCCCGGGACCCCCCCCCCAGTCCCCGAGGCCGGAGGGGCTGCCCACGGGCGCCCGGTTGGCGGCCCCGCCAGGCCTCCCCGGGCAGGGCCGGCCACGCCACGCCCCCGAGCTCGGGCGGGGCGCCCGGCTGGCATCTGCCGGTTGCTGGCGGCCGCTCGGAGGTCGTTGCCGCTGCCGCCGCTGCCACCTGTGGCGGCTCCGCTCCTCCGGGGTCCCGGCGGGTCTTCCCGGCGGCCATGGCTTCAGGCGCCGACCAGGTGAGCCGCGCTGCCCGGAATCCTCCGGGAAAGGAGGGGGCGGGAGGCAGCCGGGGGTCGCCCCTCGCCCACCCGCCCTCCTGCTCGGGGGAGCCGCGGGTCTGCGGGCTCCGACGGCTGCTCGGCGGGCAGGCGGTGCAGCGACGCCTACGGCAGCTCCGGAGGGAGCAGGGCTCGCCGTGCCCGGTCTCTCTCTCTCCCCGCCGGGGCCCCTCGCGCCCCGGCGGAGCCTGGCGGCGAGCCGGACCGGGCGCTTTCCCGGTCCTCCGAGGACCAAAGCCGGACCCGGAGCCCCGAGAGAAGCTCCCCCGCCCTGCCCGAGGCCGGGCCGGGAGGCTCTTGGGAAGCCCCGCCAGCTGGCCGGTCCGAGGCGGCCCGGCGGCCGAGGTTAGGAGGTGGGGGATCCCGGCCTCCGCCACCCGGGGCGGCCCCGGCAGGAGAAGCTGCGCGGCGAGGCCAGCGGGGGCTCCCCGGCCGTCCCTGCGAATTGGCCTGCGCTTCCCCCCCCCCCCGGCCGCCGGACCCGCCTCCTCGGCGGCTCTCCGGCTTGGGATTGGCCGAGCGGGCGCCTTTCTCTGCCAACGGGAGCGTCGAGGTGAGCTGCGTTCCCTTTACTGGAAATACGGTACTTTGGAGGGGAGTCCCAGTTTTTCCTTGGCTGGCCCACTGGGTCTCCCCCGAATTATGTATCCGGTGCATTTTGAGATGTGCTGGTCTTGTGCCTTTAAAGCCTTGCCGTTTAAAGGGGGCGGGGGGGGGGAAACGGGTGGAAACTCATCAAGGAGAGAAGCAACCTAGAACTAAGGAGAAACTTCCTGACAGTGAGAACAATTAACCAGTGGAACCACCTGCCTCCAGAAGCGGTGAATGCTCCAGAGAGACTGGACAGCCATTTGTCTGAAATGGTATAGGGCAGGGGTAGGCAACCTTGGCTCTTTTATGACTCGCGGACTTCAACTCCCAGAATTCTTGAGCTAGCCGTGCTGGCTCAGGAATTCTGGGAGTTCAAGTCCACGAGTCATAAAAGAGCCAAGGTTGCCTACCTCTGGTATAGGGTTTCCTGCCTGACCCAGGGGGTTGAACTACATGACCTCCAAGGTCCCTTCCAACTTTATCATTATTAAGAGTCCAAGGGATGCCAAGTCCCTTTGTGAGTTTTTCCTTTTGGTGGTTGAGAAACGCACGTGTTTTTCATAAAAAAAAATATGAAAAACATAAATTTATGTTTTGTGTTTTCCATAAAACATAATTTAGAAATACATTGTTGTTGTTAGTTGCAAAGTCGTGTCCAACCCATCATGACCCCATGGACAATGTTCCTCCACACCTTCCTATCCTCTACCATCTTCTGGAGTCCATTTAAGTTCACACCTACTGCTTCAGTGACTCCATCCAGCCATCTCATCCTCTGTCGTCCCGTTCTTCTATTGCCCTCCATCTTTCCCAGCATTAGGCTCTTCTCCAGGGAGTCCTTCCTTCTCATTAGGTGGCCAAAGTACTTGAGTTTCAACTTCAGGATCTGGCCTTCTAAAGAGCAGTCGGGGTTGATCTTCTCTAGGACTGACTGGTTTGATCGCCTTGCAGTCCAGGGGACTCGCAGGAGTCTTCTCCAGCCCCAGAGTTCAAAGGCCTCCATTCCTTGGCGCTCAGCCTTTCTTATGGTCCAACTTTCACAGCCATACATTGCAACTGGGAAAACCATGGCCTTGACTATATGTACTTTTGTTGGCAGGGTGATGTCTCTGTTTTTTAGTATGCTGTCTAGATTTGGCATAGCCGAATTATGTAGCCGGCACATTTTGAGGTGTGCTGGTCTTCTTCATTTAAGCCATGCCATTTAGAGTCGAAGGGATCCCAAGTCCCTGTGTGAGATTTTCCTTTTAGTGGTTGAGAAACGCACATGTTTTTCATAAAAACGTGTTTTGGGAAAAACACAAATTTATGTTTTATGTTTTCCATGAAACACAATTTAGAAATACATGCGTTTTTCATAAAAGCAACTTTTAGCAAACTTTTTAGCAAACCTATCCAAGCTTTCAAATGCCAGCGGTTTTCCCCTTCGCTTCGCTCTCCTCCCACAAGGTGGCGCTGCAGCGCAACATATGTTACAACTTGCTTTTCCCATGAAACTTGCTTTAGTTATTATTTTTGCTCTCTTGTAAACAGCCTGAAGATATTAATTCGTGTTTGGTTAGAAGTATCTAAAGAGGAGAGTAGGATGTAAACATGCGAAGCTCCGGTTGTTTTTATGCACAGAGAAACATGTTGCAAAAATATATACTGTACGCAAAACAGATTGGTTTTGGAAAGAGGGAGGGAGGGAGGGAGAGAGAAGACAATGCAAGAAAGAGGCCTTAAGTCAGGGGTGTCAAACTGAATTTCACTGAGGGCCGCATCAGCATTGCGGTTGCCCTGGGGGGGGGGCAGGTGGGTGTGGCCAGAGTGGTTGCAGCCTACTGGGTGGGTGTGGAGGGAGTGGATGTGGCCTACTGGGTGGGCGTGGCCAGCTCTACATCGTTCCGGTCAAGGGTGCCTGTGGGGGCCTGGGCAGGAGTGGGACAGATCGGAGGGTCTCTGGCAGAAGCGGGGTGGGACCGGGGCAAGTGCCAAGGCACGGTCCACTGGAGGAGCCTCACTGCCTGCTGAAACCCCTCCACCAGAGCCCATCAAGTCGGATATGTGAAGTAGGCGAGGGCCATTTGTTGGCCGCTTCCAGGTGATGGTGCATGTCTTCATTCCTCACAAAGGTTGACATCTCCTCAGTGTGCACCCAGGGGGTGAGGCCGACACAGCAGAGGCTGGTTCCTCGCTGTTTCCAGACGGCCTTGTGGAGCTAAGACTGAATGCGTTTCAGCATAGATGGCCACCACAACATTGTACATTGGCTCCCGGCCGGCCTGGGCCAGGGCCAAGGCAGTGGGGGCCATTCCCTCACTGTTTCCAGGATGGCTTCACGGGCCACATGAAACCACTTCGCAGGCCACATCTGGCCCCCGGGCCTTGTGTTTGACATGTCTGCCTTAAGTGAAATCCCAGCCCTGGGAAAATAGTAAGCACGTGAGACTTAAAAATCACCCACACTTGATTCTGCTTGGGGTATAGGAGAGGAGATAGATACTGGGAGAGCGTCAAGACCAATCCTGGCTTGAACCATTTTCTTTCCAGTGACTGTTTAAAAGTTATTAAGGCATCTTGTTGAGAAGGAGAGAGGACACTGTAGCCACTTGACAATCTGTACATTAACTGCATTTCTTTGCAGGATTTTCTTATTATTTCTTCTTTTTTAGAGTTATTCTAGACTCTATAGAAACCGATATTTATGTAAAATTAGTTGTAATTATTAAGGTCGTCTAAACACAACTCAGAAGGAAAACATCCAAACAGGGTGGTTTTTTTTGAGGTTAAGCCAGTGTGGAATCCCAGTGCTGTAGCCTAGACTGGGAAGTTTTTCTGATTAGCCAGATCAGGATAAGCCATGCCTATCTCACTGCCAAAGACGTGTGCATGAATCCAATTGGAGGGCAGCTCAGCAGAAGAGGGGGGAGGGGCGGCCTTTACTGACTCTAGAGCAGGGGTAGGCAATCTTGGCTCTTTTATGACTCATGGACTTCAACTCCCAGAATTCCTGAGCCAGCATGGCTCAGCTTGGAAACCTCTCCCTGTCCCCTCAGCATGGCTGGCTCAGGAATTCTGGGAGTTGAAGTCCACGAGTCATAAAAGAGCCAGGGTTGCCTACCTCTGGCCTAGGCCTAGGCCGCTTTCTGACTCGTGGACTTTAACTCCCAGAATTCCTGAGCCAGTGTGGCTCAGCTTGGAAACCTCTCCCTGTCCCCTCAGCATGGCTTTCTCAGGAATTCTGAGAGTTGAAGTCCACGAGTCATAAAAGAGCCAAGGTGGCCTACCCCTGGTCTAAGGGCTCTCCTGCCACCAGGAACCCTGATTTAAAAACTTGAATGCCATTGTTGAAAAGCTTGGAAACTGCCTCAGAATTTCACTGCATCCACACTATTCATATTTTAAAGGGAATATGGAAGATGCGACATGCTTTTAAATGAATATGAGTTAACCAGATTGGTGCAGCAGTTAAAGGCACTGGAGATGAGCTGGGAGGCTGGGAATTTGGGTGAGCCACTCTCTCTCAGCCCTAGAAAGAAGGAGGCGAAGGCAAACCATTTCCAAAAATGTTGCCATGTAATTGCCAGATGACAGCGCGCGCGCACACACACACACAGAAACACACACACACACACACACACCGAGAGAGAGAGAGAGAGAGAGAGAGAGAGAGAGAGAAGATGAAGAATTCCTTGAATATTTTTTTTTCAGCATTTCTTTAGGCTGCCAGTTGCTCTGAAATTCAGTCACCTTTTTGAGGAGATAAATATCTGATATTGAAGATCCCTCAAAGTGTTAATTACTTGCTCTCTGACTTAGTGCGTATGTTTGTTTGCACGCTTCTAGAGCAAGGGTCACTAACCTGTGGTCTGTGGCCCACTATCGGGCTGTGGGCTGTTGGCCATTGGGCCACGTGAGTGGCTGGCCAGTGCACGGGCGTGTGTGTGCTCGCACACCCCACTCGCACTAGCATTGCGGTGTTGCTTGGGCACTAGCAATGCCGTGAGCGTCGGGCAGGCACTAATGTTGCCACGAGCGCAGCCCCCATTCATGCTAGCATCGTGGCGTTGTGTGGGCACTAGCAATGCCATAGCCATTGGGTGGGCAGTATCATTGCTGCAAGCACAACATCCCCATTTGCGCTAGCATTGTGGCATTATGTGGGCGCAAGCATCGCCCAAGCATTGCGCAGGCGCTCGTGGCCCCATTTGCGTCACATGCGCAATTATGGCCTCATTCGTGCACGCACAGCTCCGTTTGCACGTCCGCATGCTCGCACGCATAAAGGCACCTCCATCCCCCCGCCCCGGGCACCAAACCAGAAAGGTTGGGAACCCCTGCTCTAGAGAAGATACATTAGACTTAAAAAGTTATTTTTATTATTGTCTTTAATTGTTTATGGTTTCCTGATTACAGCACAACAAAAAAATAAGCCAGGTTTTGGCATTTTTGACATATTTGTTTTGCAGAACGGTAGCAAAGATTCACCGGGTTAAATTCCCCAAAAGTTAAATTGCACGAGTGTCCTCTTAATCTCAGGATGGGAAGTCAGCAGCTAGGAGGGACCTGGATGCCTGCAGAATGAATGTCAGATGGGATTTGGAAGAGAAACCCTTTCTGCAGCACCCATGGAGTCCTAGAAACGGATATGGCTGCTTTAATGAGCCTTCAGGGCAGGGCAGGTGGAAACACCACAGGCATCCCAGGAATGTCATTCTACCACTGTAGGGTGTAGTAACAGAATTGTGAAATTACATCCAGGCTTCTCTGGATCTCATCTCAAATGAAATACGGTCAGGGCAGGGCTGTTGTGAGTTTCTTTCTCACATATCGTCCTGTCTCTGGGCTGTGGAATCTTTTCTCCAAGTCCTTCCTTTGCAGCTGTCTCCTGCCTTCCTCAAGATCAGTGTTTCTCAACCTTGACAATTTTAAGGCATGTGGACTTCAACTCCCAGAATTCCACAGCTAGCATTGCTGGCTGTGGAATTCTGGGAGTTGAAGTCCACATGCCTTAAAATTGTCAAGGTTGAGAAACACTGCTCAAGATCAACTTTGAATTCCTTTCGGTCCAAATAGCTACTGTGTTTGTGTTCCCAGGTCTCTTCCAAACTGAAACCAAACAATTGCACAAGCTTGCGTCCTACATGGCACTACGGACAACTCTTCTGTTGTGTTACAACTCTTCTGTTGTGTTTGGTGATGCGTGGCATTGCCCGATGACTTGTCAACATGGTCAGTGTTTAGGTAACCGTGACACAATGAGGTGAAGAGGAAGGAGATGGTTGAGTTGGGGGATCTGCAGGCCTCCTCTTAACTCAGAAGGTTCTTGAAAAAACACAACCATCAGCTGCAACAATAACAGTGTCTTGGGAAAGCTGGTGTGATGGTTATTTCCCAGCGTCTCATCAGAAGACTCCACTTGTGAGCAATTTTAAATTGCTGACTGGCTTCACAACTTGTCTTGTCATCTGGGGAGGATCACCAAGCTGATGTCTCCCAGAAGTTGCCCTCCTGCATTGGAACAGGGTGATTTTTCCTCCTCACCATTCTTTTTTTTTTTTTGTGCAGCTACTTTTTCTGAAATTTACCTCAGATATTCCTTATGAGAGAAGCCATTGTTACTGCTGCTGCAAACTCATTCGAGACCATCTCAAAACAACAAAGCATCAAAAAAAGATCCAGCTTTTCAAATCAGCATGGTCTGAGGGATTTCCATGCCATTTTATTCCATTGGATAAAAATGAAGATTGTTTTTGTTTTTTTCCATGTGAAATAGGGTGATAGTTCTTAAACAATGAAGCCATCAAAGTAGTTTGCCTCCGTGGAGTGACTTTGGCACAATGGCTGTTTCTAGTTTAGGGCCTTTAGCTCTTGAAACGTTCCCTGCGCAGCCCTTGCAACAAGACGGAGATGGCGATAAATATGTGTTAATTCTTCTTTTCTTGTGCCATATCCGTTATTGGACGTTGGCGATCCTGTTGGTGATCCTGTTTTTATCAGCAGCTGCACGAAAAAGGGCCGCTGAGTTTTGTCCAAACCAGTCCCTTAGATTTTGAAGCCACAATGTTCTTCTTCTGCCTGGACCTCGTTTGCCTTCAGTCTTTCCCTGGAGGATTAAATGGAGTATGCCGTATTTTTAAGGTGACCAACTTTTTTACAATGAAAAGAAGGACACAAATAAATTGAAGAAAAAAATATCGTAAACAAAAGAAACATTTTATTCATTGCAACAATAATACAGACAACTTGCATGTGCAAAGTTTGCCAGCCGGGTGTTTTGGCGCGCTCAGCAGCAATTCCTATTGGCTTTCAAAAGTTGAAAAAAAAAAGTTGAAAAAGTTGAAAAAAAAAACCATCAAAAAAAGGTGCCGGAACACCGTTCTGAGCGTTCTATGAGAGAGAAAAAAAGCCCTGCAGATTAGTCTTCAAATATTGAAAAGGAGGACATGTAGGAGGACACTTTTCGAGGGAGGACAGAACTTACAAAAGGAGGACTGTCCTCCCTAAAGGAGGACGGTTGGTCACCTTAGTATTTTTCTGGGTGTCGCATCACATGTCCAAAATATTCTAACATTCATTTTTTAAATTGTTTTGATGATTTCTCTGGGCTTTCCCAGGCGGCTGATCACCTCCTCATTTCTGATCTTGTCAACCCGGCTTATACATAACAGCCGCCTGTAAATCCACATTTCAAAGGCTTCCAGTCTCTTCAGGTGGCCTTCTGTCAGAGACCAACTCTCTACTCCACAGAGCAGGATAGAAAAAAATATAACACCTGACAAGCCTGATTTTCAATCTTAATGTGTTAATGGTAAACTTGAATGTCTCCAGCATTCAGCGCTGATCATAATGCCTTGTATAACATGTCAAGTTACACCTAAACTGGCAGGTTGGATTGTGGATTGTGGGTGGGGAGCCAGAAGCCTCTGAAGGCCACCCAAGAGTGTAATGACTCAGTGGGAATTTTAATGAGGCTGCAGAAGACAGGTACAAGCTGGGATCTCCGAAGGCAGATCCTGAGTGAGAAGGCCGTGAAAAACCAGTTCTCCAGGGCGGTATTGGTACAGTGGTGGGAGCCTGGCCCTGGGAAGGAGAAAAGTTAAGGCAAGAGACATTTTCCTTACAATGTCCCAGTCTTTAGAAGAACGTAAGGTTGGGCCTGCTGGATCAGAACAAGGCTGATAATGCATCAGCACAGATGCTTTGGGTTGGGGACTTCAAGCTAGACAAGGATGCCCACCTCACCCTGTGTGGCCTTCCAGCTGGGCCAGAAGGAAAGCATGAAGTAACAGCTAAAGTACAGCAAGTCTGCCAAGTAGGCCCTCATCCCTGGAAAGATCTGACTGCTTGTCTCCAGGTCTTCCCACACCCCTAGGAGCAAAAGGGGAGTTTGAGATCTTGTCCTCCATGTTATTTTGAGAGACCTGACTGGGATGGGGTTAGGGCAGGGGTAGGCAACCTTGGCTCTTTTATGACTTGTGGACTTCAACTCCCAGAATTCCTGAGCCAGCCATGCTGAGAGGGAAGGGAGAGGTTTCCAAGCTGAGCCATGCTGGCTGAGGAATTCTGGGAGTTGAAGTCCACAAGTCATTAAGGGGGGCATAGTTCCCCCATGCTGGCTGAGGAATTCTGGGAGTTGAAGTCCACGAGTCATGAAGGGGCCATAGTTCCCCCATGCTGGCTCAGGAATTCTGAGAGTTGAAGTCCGCGAGTCATAAAAGAGCCAAGGTTGCCTACCCCGGCATTAGGGGAAAGATTATTGACCAATGAAAGCAAAAATCCAAGAAGGGCAGAGCAATCCTTTCTTGTGCTGTTGTCATCACTACAGCTGTGGAGCCACCTAATCAGTGGGAGTGAAGCTCAGTTCAGAAGGATCTACTTTGGCCAATCTGATAGATCAAACGTTCTCCAAAGAACCGGCTTGTTAGTTTAAGAGCACAATAGTCTTCTAAAAAAGGAATTCCGTTTGCCTTTAGGGGAAGCTACTTGATCCCTGCTTTAATTTCAGTTTTGAACAGTTTTGAACAGGTTCAAGTTGAAACCCATAGTTTTGGGCTTCAACTTGAAATTGAAGTAAAGTAACTTTACTTCAATTTCAAGTTGAAGCCCAAAACTGTTTAGTAAGTCATTCATATTTTTAGGAACTCCGTAGCTGAATGACTCCCGTGCTAAAGCGATTATTTTAAGAAAGCTTTGTGGTTGTTGCTTTGTAATATTTTGCTTTCGTAGCGTGAGATTCAGATCCCTTTGCCAACCTCTTGCGCTCTGGTGAGGTTCACGGAGGGCTGGTCACTTGGTCAAATGTGCTTTGGCCAGGCCAACCCCAGTCTGCCTTATCAGACTGCTGGCCTCGTGATGACACGTCATTATTGTGAGCAGGATGTATTACTCTTCCGGGGCAAATTCTGCCGCCTGCCTCATAATCCTACACAAAACATAGGACCCAACAGGAGCCTGTGAGGAAAGATCCAGTCTGGGCAACCTGCGCCCACTCAGCGAGGGAATACAGAAGATAAATAAGGCCTGAATCATGGAGGTTGAGCTGCTGGCTTTCTCCATTACTGGGCGAGGGGGCCTGTCATTTGCTGAAGCTCTTTAGGGATGAGGAGAATTCATCTGCCAGGCGCTACTACTCTGGTAACAAGAGCCGCCTCTGAGGAAAATGCGTAGCTGAATTCAAGGCATGACTTGATGGGGGGAAAAAATGCATGGAGGTTTTCTAATACCTTAGATCAGTAGCTTTACGAGAGGGCCTGTGCTGATCATGCAGATTTTTATATCCAGAGATCTTATAAAATAACTACATGGGAAAACTGAGCCATTCTTGGGTGATCTCAGAATAATAATAGTAACAACAACAACAATAATAATAATAAAGTTGGAAGGAACCTTGGAGGTCATCTAGTCCAACCCTCTACTCAGGCAGGAAACCCTATACCATTTCAGACAAATGGCTGTCCAGTCTCTTCTTAAAAACTTCCAGTGTTGGAGCATTCACCGCTTCTGGAGGCAGGTTGTTCCACTGGTTAATTGTTCTAACTGTCAGGAAGTTTCTCCTTAGTTCTAAGTTGCTTCTCTCCTTGATTAGTTTCCATCCGTTGCTTCTTGTCCTGCCTTCAGGAGCTTTGGAGAAGAGCTTGACTCCCTCTTCTTTGGGGTAGCCCCTGAAATACTGGAAGGCTGCTATCATGTCCCCCCTCGTCCTTCTCTTCATTAAACTAGACATACCCAATTCCAGCAACCGTTCCTTGTATGCTTTAGCCTCCAGTCCCCTAATCATCTTTGTTGCTCTTCTCTGTACTCTTTCTAGAGTCTCAACATCTTTTTTACATCGTGGGGACCAAAACTGGATGCAGTATTCCAAGTGTGGCCTTACCAAGGCCTTGTAAAGTGGTATTAACACTTCACGTGATCTTGATTCTATCCCTCTGTTAATGCTTCCTTCCCCTCCCTCCCTCCCTTTCCACCTCCCTCCCTTCCTCCCTCCCTCCCCTTCTCCCTCCCTCCTCTCTCCTCCCCTTCCTCCCTCCTCCCTTCCTTCCCCTCCCCCTCCCTTCCCTTCCTCCCTCCCTCTCTCCCCCCTCCTCCGGTTCCTCCTGTCCCCCTCCATCCCTCCCTTCCTTCCCTTTTCCTTCCCTCCCTCCCCCTCCTCTCCTTCCTTCCTTCCTCCCTCTCCTCTCCTCCCCTCCCTCCCTCTCTCCCCCTCTTCCCTCCCTCCCTTCTTTCCTCCCTCTCTCCCTCCCCTTCTCCCTCCCTCCTCTCTCCTCCCCTTCCTCCCTTCCTCCCTTTCTCCCCCTCCCTCCCTTCCCTCTGTTCCTCCCTCCCTCCCTCTCTCCCCCCTCCTCCGGTTCCTCCTGTCCCCCTCCCTCTCTTCCTTCCTTTCCTTTTCCTTCCCTCCCTCCCTCTCCTCTCCTTCCTTCCTTCCTCCCTCTCCACCCCTCCCCTCCCCTCCCTCACTCCCTCTCTTCTCTCCCTCTCTTCTTTCCTCCCTCCCTCCCTCCCTCCCTTCTCCCTCCTCCCCTTCCTCCCTCCCTCCTCCCCTACATGCCTACCTACCTATCTGAATTTTGTCTCTGGGATGGCAACTGCAAGGCAGAAGTTCCTTCCTTAGTGGTTTTGCTCCTTTGTTTTCAAGCCCGATCAGCTTTGAGTGCTGGGAGATAAGGTGGCCTGTGAAAGAAGAGCTGGGCAAGATGAGCCAGAGAGCAGCAGAGGGAGCCCTTGTCTCATGCAGGCACTCGGAGGCCTTAGATAGATAGGAGAAGGAGACCATGGGAGAAGCAGCTGAACCTGCATATTGGCCTCTCCTGGTTCCTCAGCTCTGATAGATTTTGGCTCCAACTCCATTGGTGTTATTGTGTTCCATCTTCCTTTGGGCCAGGAGACTAGATGGAAGAACAGACCTGGTGGACGGTTTAAACCCTAGAGATTCACTTCCCTTTCCTCCAGGAGTTCCTGTGTCCCTCACTCTGAAGAACTGCAGAAGATGAAACCCTGGGTGGCATAGAGGAATCTGGGCCTGCAACAGTCCTTCCTGGTATCAAACCAGAGGGAATTCAGAGAGGTGGGGTGGGGGCAGGGGCAGACCAGTGTTGGCTGTGGAGCTTGGATGAAGGACGCAGCCGTTGTGTCCACGCTTGCAACAAGCGCACCGTTCCTTATGTTGTATTCAGAAAATTCCAGAAAGGTTCTCCTTGTATTCCATTCAGCATTAACACTGAGCGTCTTGGGCAGGAGACAAGCAATCTAGAACTAAGGAGAAACTTCCTGACAGTTAGAACCAATGGAACAACCTGCCTCCAGAAGCGGTGAATGCTCCAACACTGAAAGTTTTTAAGAAGAGACTGGACGGCCCTTGGTCTGAAATGGTATAGGGTTTTCCTGCCTGAGCAGGGGGTTGGACTAGATGACCTCCAAGGTCCCTTCCAACTTTATTATTATTATTATTAGCTTAGATCGTTCCTGCCTATCAAGCTGTTTAGGGGCCGAAGAAGCTCCGTATAACTGCCTCCTTTTAAAAGTTCCTTGAAAAATAAATAGGAGATGAATGAAAGGATTAATGTATTTGTGACACTTAAGAAATCAATACGTAGGGCAAGGGTGGCCTTAAATCATGGAAAGGAAGGAAAGCATTAATGACCAGGTCAAAGTTTGCCCAACCAATTGGGAAGATGAGAGCTCCTTTCTTTGTTTTTGGGCTCATCAGAAATTTGCTTCCCTCTGCTTCTCATCCAGTGTCCAGAACGGGGTGGGTGGAAGCAGGAAATAGCTGGAGTCTGGGCTTCTTTTTAAACCTTTTGCAGTCCCAGCCTGGACCTCAGATGCAACCTTTGCAACCTTCCACGTACGGAGGCATTTTGCTCCACAGAAGTGGATCTGTTTCTCTTGGCTTAACTGAACAAAATTTAAAATAAAATAAAATAAAAATGAAAATTCTGATTTAATACAGCAACGAGATTTTTTTTTTTTTTTTGCTTTCCGCTTCCCTTAAAATAGAGCTTAGCATTTCACAGGAGGGTTATCTATGTTTTGCTTCAGAAATGGAGATTTGTATAAATAAGTAGATCGGTTTTTCTTTATAAACGAGACATGAAATATTTTGGTCTCGAGACATCCCCATTTTAACTTGCTGTTGCCATGGCCACTCATTAGTATTCCATGGAGACCTGGTTGCCATGGAGAAATGTGTAGTTGTACAAGGTTTCCATAGTTACCCTCCATCCTTAGGAACCTTTTGATATATCAGCTAGCAGATCTGTTTGGGTAAGCCTGAAATATTACAGTAGTATTTAAAGCCCGGGCAATTAAGGTGGGGTGTTCAATCTGCGGCTCGGATATTTATCTTTAGACTTCAAGGGAAACGGTTTGGGGGCAGAAACAGCCACTCTAAAAATAAGGCTTTCAGAAACGGCTTCACAGTTGGGAATTCAACCTACATTTACATTTTGTGCGGGTTTTAAATAATAGGTTTGAAAGACGGTGCTTCCAGATCTTTTCCGAACACTGCGCTGCGTTCGGGGTCCTTGACTATTCGCACGGCAGCTGCTGGAAGTCAGTCTTGGTTGGTGTGGCCCTTTAAGGCCATACTTGGAATACGGCATCCAGTTTTGGTCACCATGATGTCAAAAAGATGTTGAGACTCTAGAAAGAATCCAGAGAAGAACAACAAAGATGATTAGGGGGCTGGAGGCTAAAACATATAAGGAACAGTTGCTGGAATTGGGTATGTCTAGTTTAACGAAGAGAAGGATGAGGGGGGACATGATGGCAGTGTTCCAATATCTCAGGGGCTGCCCCAGAGAAGAGGCAGTCAAGCTATTCTCCAAAGCGCCCGAAGGCAGGACAAGAAGCAACAGATGGAAACTAATCAAGGAGAGAAGCAGCCTAGAACTAAGGAGAAACTTCCTGACAGTTAGAACAATTAACCAGTGGAACCACCTGCCTCCAGAAGCAGTGAATGCTCCAACCCTGGAAGTTTTTAAGAAGTGACTGGACAGCCATTTGTCTGAAATGGTATAGGGTTTCCTGCCTGAGCAGGGGGTTGGACTAGATGACCTCCAAGCTCCCTTCCAACATTATTATTATTATTATTATTATTATTATTATTATTATTATTATTATTATTATTATTATTGTTGTTGTTGTTGTTGTTGTTATATAATCCATACCAGAGGGGCTACGAGTCGAGTGGGGAGGGCAGGGATGATGGAGTCCCTCAGGTGACCCTGCTTGGGATGATATTCTCCTGGAATTTTTCAAAGCAAAAATCAAAGCTATGAAATGATGGAGGAAACACATTCATGAAGGCTGCATCTCTTCCTTTTATCCTGGAATCCTCATTAGTCTCTCGAAGACTTTGTTGCCCGGAGCAATTAATTCAATTGTCCTGGCCTGTGTGTGTGTGTAGGGGGAGGGTCTGTCTCTGACCTCCGGGGTGGTGATAAAAGAAAATCACCCTCCAGGTGGCAGTTAATAAGGACAAGATTGTCAGAATGGAGATGGAAAAGCTTCTGGAAACATTTCAAACCTTCACAGCAGTTGTGAATGAGGCAATCATGGCTGTTTGACAAGAACGAAAATAAAACAAAATGCTGAATGAATGAATCTGAGTGGGGTCTCTTTGTTACGAGGCAAACTAACTCCAATTGCCCAAAAGTTGCCTACCCCTGCCCTATACCATTTTGTACAAATGGCTGTCCATTCTCTTCTTAAAAACTTCCAGTGTTGGAGCACTCACCGCTTCTGGAGGCAGGTTGTTCCACTGGTTAATTGTTCTCACTGTCAGGAAGTTTCTCCTTAGTTCTAGGTTGCTTCTCTCCTTGATTAGTTTCCCTCCGTTGCTTCTTGTCCTGCCTTCAGGTGCTTTGGAGAAGAGCTTGACTCCCTCTTCTTTGGGGTAGCCCCTGAGATATTGGAACATTGCTATCATGTCCCCCCTCATCCTTCTCTTCATTAAACTAGACATACCCAATTCCAGTAACCGTTCCTTATATGTTTTAGCCTCCAGTCCCCTGATCATCTTTGTTGCTCTTCTCTGTATACATTCTTTTCTGTAGACCAACTCTGGACTTCTCCACATAGATGATCAGGCTATCAGGGTCGATGCTTTTTTGGATTTTTAAAAAAAGGCATCAAAGGCTGAAAAAGGCAAAGCTGGGTGGAAATGTTGAGAAATAATTTCTCTGCGAAAATGGATCTCTGTCTACTGTACCTCATTGGCTAAAGCAGCGCCAGACCAGTTCAGAGGCACATGGATGAAAAAAGTAGATGTGGGCGAACAGCTTTCTCTAAAATTATCCTGAAGATTATTTCCATGCATAGATTAAGCCATTTCTAGGGAACCTGATGAAATTAATCTACTTAGCTGGATGATCTTTATAATAAGGACTGGAAAAATCTTACGCAGAGGCATTTTTGGCTTTGATATATTTTTTAAAATAATCCATGCAATTATCCTTGCTTGAGTTTGCCTCTGAGTGCCAGAACATTAAATTTAGAAAAATAGTTCAAATTCCTCATCTCTCACCCATAATAGCTTTTGTTAAAAAAAAAAAGAGAGAGAGAACATGTTGTATTTCTCTTCCCTAATTAGAATCGTACATGTAATGGTACATAGGAATGACCTTGGGAAGACAGACCAAAGAGACACAGTGAAGGGAGCACTCAGATAAAAGACAGATCAGCCCACCTCAGGAAGGTGGGTGGGACAAGCAGATCGGAAGGGACCCTTCCTAATTTTGGGGGGGGGGCTGCAAAGGACATGGGAGGGGGAGATATTGCCCTTTCAGAGTCGCAAGATTTAACGGCACCTTACAATGAAGGAGAATTAGCTTACGTGGGCCTGTTTCCTGGCTGGTCTGCCTTGTAAGGCAGACAATACAGTTTGAGCCTATTGATTCCCAATGGTTGATTGTTTGGAAGGTGAGAAGACATCACATACGGCATCCATGCCAGGATTTCAAAGGCACTGGTCCTTCTCCAGATAGTAAGTAATAGTAGTAAAGTTGGAAGGGACCTTGGAGGTCATCTAGTCCAACCCCCTGCTCAGGCAGGAAACCCTACACCATTTCAGACAAATGGCTGTCCAGTCTCTTTTTAAAAACTTCAAGTGTTGGAGCATTTACTGCTTCTGGAGGCAGGTTGTTCCACTGGTTAATTGTTCTCACTGTCAGGAAGTTTCTGCTTAGTTCTAGGTTGCTTCTCTCCTTGGGACTTTTATCTCAGGCTTGTTGAAGTTATTGTTCTTTCTCCTGAAACAAGGAGTGGGCAGAAGTTGCACCGCTGGGGTTAGCATAGGCATGGAGTATCAAAAACGTTGTCAGCACGAATGCAAGAATTGATTCCTTAAAATAAAGGAGAATGTTTCTAACTTAGGGTTGAAATGAGGGATCCTGGGCGTTCTTTAAGCCTGGTTGCTTTCTTGCAGATGTTTCATGACCCATCCTAGGAAACACCCATCAGTGAAACATCTGCAAGAAAACAGCCAAGCTCCAAGAACACCACACTCTTGTTGATGCCTCCAGTTGCGTCACATGGCTGTGACGCGACTGGTTGCGTGCAATCATTCGCACCTTTTTAGGCCAGCATCGTTCAAGATGCTTATGTGCCTTCTGCGTTATCCAAAAACACAAGTAGACATTGCAGGTCTCTGGGTTCCCCACAGGATTTATGAGATATGCATGTTGCACAGATGGATCTGTGGTGTTATTCTGCACCGAGGAAAAACTAAACAAGGAGTAAAGAAAAGGCTGAAGGGAAACTGGGAGGGAAGGGGAAAAGGATGGAGAAGCCCAGAGAGACCCATCTTTCTCTCTCTTTAGAGCAGGAATATCCAACTCTGGCAAACTTTAAAATGTGTGGACTTCAATTCCCAAAATTTCCCAGCTTGCACTGCTGGCTGGGGAATTCCGAGAGTTGACATCTGCTGGTCTTAAAACTGCCAAGATGTGGCACCCCTGCTTTAGAGCCATGGTTGATGTCCACCATTTTAATTCCTGTGAATGTACGATTTATTCACTGGGTTTCTGGAAGGCCACAGTGACATGACTTCAGCGATCTTGTTGAGCAACAGGTTTTCATTTCCCCCACCCCACCCTCTTTGCTAAAGCTCTCTTTCTTTATTATAGGTTTATCACCGATTCTACCCCCCTGGAAACACTAGAAAAGTAAGTAAATGAATAAATAATGCTTCTTTAAAAAACCCAGCCTCCGTGCTTTCTCTCTCTGCTTTCACTCTCCGGTATTAGAGGTGAACAATTTTTAGAATGAAAGTGTACGCTAAGCTGAGAGGAGCCAATCTGCGTGGTTGAGGTTTGGGAAATAAATAGCGTTTCTTAAAATATTCCAACTCCCATTAGAAATTCTCTGTTTTGATGTGTGCTGAGGAAAAGAAGAGCCCAGATCTCCTGTTGATAACAGGGGACAAAAGGAGGGGAGGTCAACAGCATCCCAATGGGAGGGACAATCAAATAATTAGATAAATAAATAAAATTATATAAAAGGACTTCCTGACTGGAGTCCTCCCTTTCAGGTGCATGTAAACAGGATATATATTTGATGAGACGACCAGAATGACTAGATCAGTGGTTCTCAACCTTTTTAATGCCGTGACCCCCAACCGGTCATAAGTCGAGGACTACTCAACCGGTCGTAAGTTGAGGACTACCCAACCGGCTGTAAGTCGAGGACTACTCAACCGGTTGTAAGTCGAGGACTACTCAACTGGTGCAGCACCGTTTGCAGAAGGGGACTTTTGGCGGGCTCAGCAGGACAGAGTCAGCCTGGACAATTCCTATTGGCTTTTGAAAGCCAATAGAATTAGACTCTATTCAAGAGAGTCTATTCTATTGGCTTTCAAAAGCCAATAGAATAAAAGGGAGTAGCACAGCTAAGGAAAAGGGGGAAAAAATGGCGGACTGCGTTGTTTGGCGACCCCCGTGAAATGGTCGTTCGACCCCAAATGGGGTCCCAACCCACAGGTTGAGAACCACTGGACTAGATAGAAAAGGAATGCCGTATTGGTGTGATTGTTATTTGGAGAAATAATTCAAAAACGTTTATCCTTAATTATCATTTATTAAAACGATAGGAATTGTATTAACTTAAGGTTGGTAAAAGAGAACACTACGGGGAGAAGAGGAAATCGTATAACGTTATCATGTGGGTTATAGACTATAGAATTTAATTATTAGTGGATGTTTGTTCAATGTAAACCCAGACAACGCACTGTCTACCAAATTTTAAGGTGATTATGTTTAAAAAATTAATAAAACATACTTTGAAAAAAAAAAGTTGTGTGACACGCCCGAAAAAGGGATGAGGTTTCAAACGCCGAGTTGCACCTACCCATTTTGGCAGTCTTCATCCTCCTCCAACTCCTCCTCCTCCTCCTCCCCCCCCTCCTCCTCCTCCTTCTGCCTTCCCAGATGGCCCTGCCAGTGGGGCTGACCCTAATACACATGTCTGATTGAATTGCTTTGGTTTTATCGCATGTCTCAGGACATGACTTTAAACACGGAACCTTTTGTCTTTTAAATAATATTTTTAATTGTTTCAAAAGCTGCGGATCTTTCGTCCGGCTTCTGTGAAGCCATTCAACCTCTTGCATAAGCTTGATGCTTCTGCTCTACGAGAAACACGCAGAAGCATCTCATCCCTTCTGTGCTCATAAAGAGAAAGGAAGTGAAATAAATTTGAGAGGTGAATTCAGTTGATATACAGTCTATTTCTAAAGTTACCAGATAAGCCTGCTCTACTATTTATTGTCTTGCAGATGGTTGCGTTTCTGTTTTTAAGCGGTTTGTGAAATCCTGGAAAGATGGGGCTGTTTGTCTATGGGTGGGGTGGGGGTAGGGTGGGTGAGTTACAGTCCCTGGTCGGAGAAGCAATTTCTGCATAAGGATCTAAGGCAGTGGTTCTCAACCTTTTTAATGCCACGACCCCCAACCGGTCGTAAGTCGAGGACTACTCAACCGGTCGTAAGTCGAGGACTACTCAACTGGTGCAGCACCGTTTACAGAATGGGACTTTTGGCGGGCTCAGCAGGGCAGAGACAGCCTGGACACTTCCTATTGGCTTTTGAAAGCCAATAGAATTAGACTCTATTCAAGAGAGTCTATTCTATTGGCTTTCAAAAGCCAACAGAATAAAAGGGAGTAGCACAGCTAAGGAAAAGGGGGGAAAAATGGCGGACTGCGTTGTTTGGCGACCCCCGTGAAATGGTCATTCGACCCCAAATGGGGTCCCGACCCACAGGTTGAGAACTACTGATCTAAGGGGAGGGGAGACCCTTTTGGGGCTGGGGTCTCTCCCTGAGTGCTCCTGGCAGCCAGCTGCCTTTCAGCATCAGGGAAAGCCTTGGAAGAGGCTCACCCTGCAGCCAGCTTCATCCTGGCTCCTGGTTGGTTTTGAGTTTTTAAAAAGCACTGACTTCTGTTTTTATTTGGCTTTGGTCTTGTGGCTTTATTCTCAGCTTATATTTTTATGGTTTTGATTTCCACACTAGACGTTTGCAGGTGAATAGTTTAAGAAATATAATAAAGGTGTTAAATAATTTTACAGAGGAGTAGTTCTTTAAAAAAGCAGAGACATCACCCTGCCAACAAAAGTACATATAGTCAAGGCCATGGTTTTCCCAGTTGCAATCTATGGCTGTGAAAGTTCGACCATAAGAAAGGCTGAGCGCCAAAGAATTGAGGCCTTTGAACTCTGGTGCTGGAGAAGACTCCTGTGAGTCCCCTGGACTGCAAGGCGATCAAACCGGTCAGTCCTAGAGGAGATCAAACCTGACTGCTCTTTAGAAGGCCAGATCCTGAAGTTGAAACTCAAGTACTTTGGCCACCTAATGAGAAGGAAGGACTCACTGGAGAAGAGCCTGATGCTGGGAAAGATGGAGGGCAAGAGAAGAACGGGACGACAGAGAATGAGGTGGCTGGATGGAGTCACTGAAGCAGTAGGCGTGAGCTTAAATGGACTCCAGAAGATGGTAGAGGACAGGAAGGCCTGGAGGAACGTTGTCCATGGGGTCGCGATGGCTCGGACACAACTTCGCAACTAACAAAAATTCTTTAAAAGATTATTAGCACTTTGCGTGTTCCCCAATACCAAGCAGCTTGGCTAATTAATAAAAAAAAAAGGGTACACTGAGAGGCCAAGGAAATCATTTTCAATTTGCGGCATTTATGCCTCTACCTGATATATCCTCCCCAGCCCCCAAGACTCCAAGTGGCTTGTGATAATGAAGGTTGAAAACATAAATCAGCCACAACAAAGCTGGAAAACCCAGAATGGCATAATAAAAATAATCACTTCCTCCTAATGGGCAAAGCAGTGACAGCCGGCGCAAATGCCACTGGAGGACCAATCTTGCATGCTGTTCAACATTTTAACCCCAGATCTCATTTTGATGGCCCTGTGGAGTGTCAGAGAGGAAAAGTGATATGCACCCCTTCATGAAGGGTCTGCAAGCCGCTGGACCTCTAGTTGGGAGAGGACCCTTCCTGGGGGCCCACGCACCAGGGTCAGTTTTTATGGCCTGGTCTTTCCCGCCTGCCAGTTGCTCTTTTTTTTTACTGACAGCCGACACACTTATTGCCTGACGTGCAGAGACTGTGTCTCTTTGGTGTCTCTGCAAATTGTGCAATCAGGACTAGCACGTCTTTTGTTCGTAGATTGGGCTATTAAGGGGAGAAATGCCGCTTTCAATATCTTAACGTTGTAACTCTTTATTTTGGTGTCTGAGGCCACAAACAAGGCTGCTTTGATGGGGGAAGTAGATTGTGGAGAAATTTCACTCTGCCTTGTGATGCTGAGCAAACAGCTACCATTCCTGGTCTGCCAGGCTCACAAGGAAAGGGAGGATTGTCTTGATTTGAGCCAGGGCCAACAAACACTAAGGTCCCCAAATGGCTTGACTGCCTTCCAGTTCTGGTTCAGCTTCTCTCTATACTTCTAGCTGTCAGGAGCCCAGTTTAGTGGAGAGACGTCGGCCTGTATTCTCATCCTGGTGGGTCCAATTTGATCTTGTGCAATCAGCACATACGAAAAAAAATCAAGTTTTTTTATTTTTTTCTTTAATTTGTTTTTTTTTTTAAAAAAAAACCCCACATATTTGTTTTGCTATATTTTTATTTCCTGGCAAGAGCAGTAGAGCTCTTGTTTTTTTTTTTTTTGTTTTTTTTTTAAAAAAAACCCAAATCTTTCTTTTGTTATATTTTTATTTCCTGCAATGCTCACCACACACAGTACTTGCAGGTTCTAAACTGCCTTTTTAATTTCTCTGTAGCCACTTCAGTCTTTAGAAAAACAGCTGGTCCAAGAGTCTGGCAAGAGCAGTAGAGCTCTTGTTTGTTTGTTTGTTTTTAAAAAAAACAAATCTTTCTTTTGCTATATTTTTATTTCCTGCAATGCTTGCCACACACAGTACTTGCAGGTTCTAAGCTGCCTTCTTAATTTCTCTGTAGCCACTTCAGTCTTTAGAAAAACAGCTGGTCCAAGAGTCTGGCAAGAACAGTAGAGCTGCGGTGGCTGTCCCATGGCTTCGGCCTTCTCTTGGAGAAAAATGATTAATTCCGCTCTGGAAATGTGAAGACAGCTGGGCTTTCCTCCAGATGTCCATTATGTAATCATTTTCTTATAGCTCCTCCGTGCTTTGCTTGATTGCAGAGGGGTGGAGAAATGGATCTCTCCTTCCTGAAACAGTCAGTTGAGGACACCTCAAATTCCGAGGTGAGCTTAGTGCTGTTTACGAGATCCAGGGAGAGCTTTCAAAACTTGGAGGAGGACCAACGCATCAGCAAAGTCCAGAAGCTCCTTAGAATCAGCTAGTTTCTTTTTCTTCTTCTTCTCAACCTTTTTAATGCCGCGACCCCCAACCGGTCGTACGTCGAGGACTACTCAACCGGTCGTAAGTCGAGGACTACTCAACTGGTGCCGCACCGTTTGCAGAATGGGACTTTTGGCGGGCTCAGCAGGGCAGAGACAGCCTGGACAATTCCTATTGGCTTTTGAAAGCCAATAGAATTAGACTCTATTCAAGAGAGTCTATTCTATTGGCTTTCAAAAGCCAATAGAATAAAAGGGAGTAGCACAGCCAAGGAAAAGGGGGAAAAAATGGCGGACTGCGTTGTTTGGTGACCCCCGTGAAATGGTCGTTCGACCCCAAATGGGATCCCGACCCACAGGTTGAGAACCACTGTTTTAAAGAAAAGAGTCAGACGCTTCCAAGATCCTTGTCCCCGTGGAAAGAGGCTGGGATCTGAGCTTCTGTTTGTTGACTTTAGAATTTTGAATAGCTTTTGCTACAACACAGGAATGCCTGGATGCATAGAAAAGCTTCAGACGAATTGGGTTGTGATGAGATGCTTGAAATATTTTGCGCATTCTATCCTATGCCACAATGAAAGAATGAAAGAAGCCCATCCTTTTTGCATCAGTGCCCCCGAGGTAGGTGGAGTGATGTTTTTTGCTGAGGGCTTCCTCACGCACAATTCACAAGAAAAGCAAGGCCGAAGAAATAAGTTTTTTTAAAAATCTACTTTTGTAAAAAAAAAAAAAAAAAAAAAATCCTAGCAAACAGTGGTAGCCACAGCTAAACACATGCCTTGCAGTCTTGTCAGTCTGAACATAAAGTCTCTAATGTGGAACTTGAATAAAGATGCAGCAGCAATGGAGACACTTCAGCACAGGCCACGAATAGCAAAACAACCGCAAAAAGACATTTCTCTGACTTTTGATGCCTCCATAACGTACATAGTTGTGCAGCATCATTCTTGTTTTTGGACACTTGCCTGTGAAATTCAACAGGTACCTCCGTTTTGTGCTGGGCAATAACAACCTGCCCCGCCTTTGTTGTCTGGGCACCGTTTGCCCAATAGTCTTATTTGCCTAATAAAGAGGCACTTTGTAACAGAGAGCCTATGCACAGTGACATTTCCCTAGCAAACTACGAGGAACCAGCGGCCCGAGTGTTCTTTATTTCTTATTTCTTCTATATAGTTCTTTGCTTTTGAGCATCTGCTTCAGTAGTTCTCCCTCACCTCTTCTCCAAATTGCTCCTGTCAACTGGCTGCAGGCAGGGAAACGCAAGGCAAGTTTAACTGCTTAGAAGATTTTGTGAAAACTTTCCCTTTATAACATCATCCATGGATTGACTTTGCCGGAAGTCTTAAACTCACCCATTGGGTATAATTTTTATTAAATACTTTTTGTTTAAAGAGTAAAAACCAGACATATTTTGAAAGGAAATAGATAAGAAAGTTAAATATGAAGTAATAATAATAATGATGATGATGTTGATGTTGGAAGGGACCTTGGAGGTCATCTAGTCCAACCTCCTGATCAGGCAGGAAACCCTACACCATTTCGGACAAATGGCTGTCCAGTCTCTTCTTAAAAACTTCCAGTGTTGGAGCATTCACCGCTTCTGCAGGCAGGTTGATCCACTGGTTAATTGTTCTAACTGTCAGGAAGTTTCTCCTTAGTTCTAGGTTGCTTCTCTCCTTGATTAGTTTCCATCCGTTGCTTCTTGTCCTGCCTTCAGGCACTTTGGAGAATAGCTTGACTCCCTCTTCTTTGGGGCAACCCCTGAGATATTGGAACGCTGCTATCATGTCCCCCCTCGTCCTTCTCTTCATTAAACTAGACATACCCAATTCCAGCAACCGTTCCTTATACATTTTAGGCTCCAGTCCCCTAATCATCTTTGTTGCTCTTCTCTGTACTCTTTCTAGAGTCTCAGTATCTTTTTTACATCGTGGTGACCAAAAACTGGATGCAGTATTCCAAGTGTGGTCTTACCAAGGCATTGTTAATGCTTCATGTGATCTTGATTCTATCCCTCTGTTAATGCAGCCCAGCACTGTGTTGGCTTTTTGGGCAGCTGCAGCACTCGGCTGGCTCATATCTAAGTGATTGTCTACTAGGACTCCTAGATCCCTCTCAGTTATTATTATTGAGCAAGATACCCCCTATACTATACCTGTACATTTGGTTTCTCTTGCCTAAAGTATGTGAAAAAAGGTGCCAAGAAAAAAATGGAAAAGAAAGAGACAAGTTACGATGGCATTCAAAAGTAACTTACAACATTTAGTCCTTCCACTTATGACCGTTACAGCCTCCCTGTGGTCACTTGGTCACTTGATCCAGAGAGGCGTGACCACTGGCAGGCATGTCCGACAGCTACCCAGGGTCACCATTTGCGTCCTTCCCAACTGGCCTCCCACAAGCAAAGTCTCTACGGGGAAAACTGGATTGACTGAGCTATGGCTTGATTTTGGCAAAGAAGGGTGGTAAAAATAGGCATAACTCACTCAGCAGTGGAAGTTCAAGTCACAATGGGGTTATAAGCCAAAGAGTAGCTGTTTTCTGAAATATCTTCCTGTTACACTGGGACTGTTAGTCCCTTTAAGGCTAAAATGAAAACCTGGGTGTTTTATGTTTCGCAAGTTGCAATGTGATTTCCTCAAGCATGGTGACTCTTATAATTTGGTCTGGGGTCTTAGGGGGTCCCTGAGACCCTTTAAGGGGGGGTACACGAAGTCAAAGGAACAAACATTTTAAAATGTCTCAGTTTTAATTTCTAACATAATAAATGTTGACAGGTATAAACCAACTAAGGCTCCTTGGGCTTCTCCATCATTTTTAACGATGCAAAAAGAGGGTGTGGCCAATTAACATGCTTTGTGGGAGTGGTTATTGGTGCTTTGCCAGAAAACCCTCAAATTTCACCGAGTTGAAGGCAGACCAACGTTGGTGCACCCATATAATCTGAAGGATTCATAAGCACCAAGTAAACAACTCCACGGGGATGTCCTATTTTGTTTTGCACCCAAATTTACACTTTCTGAAAAATCTGTATGCTGAAGGAGGACATAATGTACTTTGTTGTGGCAAAAGGTGCTTTTCTTAAATGTTTTATGATGTTTTACAAAGAGACAAACAAATTGGGGGATGGCAAATGCAAGAAAGAGCAATCTAGAGTTTAACAAAGTAGAGGTATGTCAGAATTGTCGCAATCCTCCCATTGAGCAGTACAGAACTGTGGTGGAATGAAGTCTGGATTCCCAAAGAGAGGGGGCTGCATTCCAGAGGCACAAGAGATACCGACAGTCTGGTTGGGAGGAAGAGAGTTAGGATGGCTCCTCCATAGCAATTCTCAGAGTGTATCTTTAATAATGAAAGTTGTTCCCTCCATTTGGCAAGGTTTTTGTATGTAGGCGAGGAACCATAAGGGAAACTACTTAGAAGTTACCCTGCATGTCTTCCTTGATTGGGGACACAACAAGAATTGAGAAATGGTGTGATCTCTACAATGGCATATAACGTAATGTCATGGTTCCGACAGATGAAACTCTTCAAAGAACTTCGAGGCATTGTTTACCTTAAAGAATCTTTATTTGAGTATCAGAGCATCGGCACTAACACAATCGAAGCCAAAAAGTGGATTCTCCTCCCCTGGGCACATAGTATCAAAGCACAATTCCCTCCTCCAATTAACAGTCATACATCACATTCTCCAATTAGTTTGAAATGCAGGCTCTCCCTCCAGTTCTCCAGCCCGCCAATTCTTATCATCTCTTATTTCATTAACCTTGGTTCTCACACCAAGTCCAATATTATTATGTCTATCCAAACCTTCATGCACCTTCCTCCCCCCCCCCAGCATCATCTAACTCTAAAAGTAAAACATAAGAAGAAAATGGTTGCATCTCTAACTGTTGTCAAAGCAAAAACATCCGATGTTAGCGGCGTTGACGCGTGGTGTGAAACTTCACCGTTATTTTCTTCTCGTGAAGGAAACCTGCAAAACGTGTAGTTCAGGCCATTTTTTTTAAAGCTAGCAGACTTGTTTTGGTAAATGGCCTGAATCAGTAGGTCAAATCCTTTTGTACCTTTTAAAGTTGGATTTGAATGATTACTCTGCGTCAGGCTGGCTCGGAGGCTGCGTTCTTCCTACCCCGAAGAACGATGACCACAAACACAGGAAAAGGCAGAATTAATGAAGTCCGACGGCAATGCAGGATTCTCAGTTTATTCCAAGATTTGATCAAATATGCAACAACAGTGCTAAAAGCAAATAGGCTTTTTTATATCTTATAAGGGGTGATCTTTCTAAAAAATTCAATTTAAGAGGATAATGTCTTTGATGGGTTGCATTTTGGGGGGGCTGGGGATCCAGAGACGGTGGCCCGAGGATCATGTTGACAGTCTTCAAGGGAGGGTTGGGCAGTTCATTGACTCTCTTGCAGACTCGCCAATCAGAAACAGGGATAAGGAGAGGCTGGAAGGAGGCAGATATCTGTAGGAGACCATAGAGCTAATTATCTTCTGTAAAAATGCACAAGAACGCTCGCAGCCTGGCACCGTCATTTTTTATTCATTAATTGAAAGTGCCACTTGGCTTTTTCAAAAAAAATAATAATAATAATCACAAAATGTTTTTAATGATTATGAAAGCAGACGATGAAGCCAAGAAGGATTTCTTATTTAATTCTTATTCTTATTTTACCGTTCCTGGCTTTTAAATTCTAAGCTTGTTCAAAGACATTTGGAATATGGTGCCTTCTGAATTATATAAACGAACAATAAAAAAAACAAGGATATAAACAACATTCTAAAACTGAATAGTAGAGCTCTGGAAAAGCCAAACAGACTCAATCAAATCTGTCTCTGTCTCTCTATCATGTACTGAATATGTGACAAAAAAGTTGGAAGGAGAACAGGTTAGCACAGGGTTTATCTTAGAGGTAGGTAACCTTGGCTCTTTTATGACTCGTGGACTTCAACTCCCAGAATTCCTGAGCCAGCCATGCTGAGGGGAAAGGGAGAGGTTTCCAAGCTGAGCCATGCCGGCTCAGGAATTCTGGGAGTTGAAGTCCATGAGTCATAAAAGAGCCAAGATTTGCCTACCCTTGGGTTAGTCAGTCAGGATAGTTTCTTTGTCTTTACTTATTTATTTTGGGATTTTATGCAAATCATCCAGAGATCTACCTGCACTTTTTGTGATCAAAGACATTGGTTAACAGTCATAGTCTCCCCATGAATAGCCATGCAGCCCCCATGGATGGACAGTTTTGTGGGTTTTCCTGAACTTTGCAGAGGGTTGAACGAAATGATCCTTCTGGTCCTTTCCAGCTCTGCCTTTCCAGAATAAATATGGAGGGATGTTGGCCAGAGTTTCCTTGATCAATCAATGCTTAATTGAACAATGGAACAATTTAAATCGGAATGTTACATGCAGGCAATAATGGAATTCTGAGTCAAAATGCATCTAGTTATTCTTAGTTTCGGGTGTTTCTTTATCATTAGGAAACTCAATTTCACAGAACAATATATTTGGATCTGGATTAATGAAGAAAGTCAATCTTACTGGGCTGGCTCCTTGCCTGCCTGCCGCCTCTTCCCTCTGGGAAGCTGGTCACAGCCATTGGGAGGGAGGCCTCGCCCCCACCAGGCTAAGCAAATGAGGGCAGCAGATGGCATTGGGGACACGTGGCAGCTGGATCCACTCAGGCTACCAGCAAAGGCATTTCTGCAAGGACATTGGGGCCTTCCAAGGAATTCAACTCAACCCCTGGTGGGGCTTCCACCACCCTGGGACGAAGCTGTTCATCGCTTCCCTCTCTTGCCCCAGTGAGGAAGGTGCCCCCTCGTTGTGGGTGGAGGTGTGCCCAAGGTGCATTCTCTCCCCCAAAGCCTTCTTCTCCCTTACAGAGATAACATACCTCTCTCTTCTCCATGCGCCCAGTTTATAAATAGAACTGTCCTGGTGGACTTCACTTGGCTTCCCCTGTTGTCCTCTTAGGCGAGTTATGTTTGATCTCAAAATAGAAACCTGCCAGTTGGATCTGCATCGGCGGGATTTTGAAAGGTTCATGCATAAACCAAGTTGCAATCAAGCTACGTCTTAGCAAAGCAAATGACTGCCATTTGCGCTTGCCCTCTGGGGAACGGGGGGGGGGAGGCTCATAAGGCCCAGGGAGAGAAGGAACGTGTGGGACCTCACGTCAGGACATTTAAAAAAAAAAATAATTATAACTGAAGCATCCTCCAAGACAGATGAGTCTTCTTGTAAAAATCTGGGCGTTGTTTAAGGAAATCTGAATGTAAAGATCACGACTTTAATTTAGTCGGCAGCTTTGGAAATTGCACGTCTAAGGTACATAGAGAGCACTCTGGGTCTTTGTGTCTGTCTGTGTGTTGGATTTTATTTACTTGAAATAAGTATTTAAACACACTAGTTTCAACGTTTCTTAAGACCAAGTTGTTAATTAAAGTCTGGGTTTGCAGATATGACTTGGGTAACTCTCCGCGTCGTTTTCAGCCATTTACACTTTTTTTCCATGTACACACCCAAAATATTTTAGGATGCCCAGTGGAAAGTGGCCCCCCTGCTTTTCCACAGCAAAGTCACTTGGCTTTTTTTTTCTTTTTTGAGTTTGCAGCTTTATTTTTAAGTATTTTTCCCCCCAAATCAGCCAGCAGAGAGCACTTTTCTTTCTACAGCTTATCATTAGAAGCAAGAAATAAAACCGAGGGAAGAGACTGGATTTCTTCTGTTTTCAGTCTGTCAAAGGGTGAAAAGGAAGGCAGAATAAATGGCTTTGTCCATTTCTTTCATCTTGAGAGGATGAAGCTTCCTTTGGACCAGTGTTTCTCAATCGTGGCCACTTGAAGATGGGTGGACTTCAACTCCCAGAATTCCCCATCCAAGTATGCTTTACCTAGGCCAGGGGTAGGCAACTTTGGCTCTTTTATGACTTGTGGACTTCAACTCCCAGAATTCCTATAGCTGGCTCAGGGATTCTGGGAGTTGAAGTCCACGAGTCATAAATGAGCCAAGGTTGCCTACCCCTGACCTAGGCCTAGGCCGCTTTATGACTCGTGGACTTCAACTCCCAGAATTCCTGAGCCAGCATGGCTCAGCTTGGAAACCTCTCCCTGTCCCCTCAGCATGGCTGGCTCAGGAATTCTGAGAGTTGAAGTCCATGGGTCATAAAAAGCCAAGGTTGCCTACCCTGGCCTAGGCTGGCTGGGGAACTGAAGTTCACTCATCTTCCAGTGGCCAAGGTAGAGATACACTGCTTTGGACTACGCCCCTTCCTCCTATAGGTACAAATGTTCCCATGCAGCACCAATGGCTAGTAGTTGGATGTGTAAGGGTAGAGTGGATACAGTAGTTCTGTCTGATGTCTGGTTTTCCACCTGCAGACTGATCTTTCTAGGGATGGAGATGGAAACACACATATATAGAGAGATTCCATTGCATGACCAGATGCATTCTGGACTGTTGGCACTTGAGTCAGATCAAGTTCTTTTTTTGTCAAAGGTTAGAGATTTTAGACTGGAAGTCTCTCTCTCTCTTTTGTCACAGTTATGGTGGTGCTGGGAACAATAATTCAGGAGCTTATCAACTTTGTTTTGTTCCTGTTTCTTCAGTTGAAGTGTTTCTTGAACTACTTTAACCCACAAAATACCTTGGTTTTCACTAAGTGCTTTTGAGTTTTTCTTCTTTGGATAAAATTTATCTGTAGAAGATAGTAATTGCAATAGCAATTACTTATATACCACTTTGCAGTGCTTTACAGCCCTCTTTAAGTGGCTTACAGAGTCAGCCTATCGCCCCCAACAACCTGGGTCCTCATTTTACCCACCTCGGAAGGATGGAAGGCTGAGTCAACTTTGAGCCGGTGAGAATCGAACTGCCAAACTGCAGTCAGCAGTCAGTCAGCAGAAGTAGCCTGCAGTACTGCATTCTAACCACTGCACCACCGTGGCTTGTGATAGTATTTAATCTGTTGTTGAAAGATTCAGTGATGAATAGATTGCATATAACAATGTCTACAACTTTTTTTCTGATTCTAGCAAATACACTGGTTCCCGTGGTCACATCATAAATGAGTGTTGTGTGTGAAAATGCCATTGGTCTTCTTAGAGATACATACCTAGTACTGAATACAGTTGTTTATTGTAATCAGGGTGGCACAGTATAGCAAAGAATGAACATACAGTATATTGCACACCCTTCAATCGGTACTTAGTCTGCCAGATGATTAAGGAGTTGGAGTCTCACAAGATGTTGAGCAGCTGGCCCAAGGAGATGCCATGCAGAAGTCTTGGTCTTCGACTCCCCTCCAGGCCTCAGAGCCTTTGGCATGGCCAACTGGACCTTCTGAAGGGAGCTGGAGAGTTGAATGTGGGTTGAATGTGTGGGCTATTCTACTCATATGTTGGCCTAGGAGAGGAGCCAAGCAGTAGAACCTCTGTCTAGGAAGGCCTTGGAACTTAGTTCCAAAATTTGTCAGGCCGATGAGCTCAAAGGAAGCCCTGCTGATACCATGGAAGTCAATGGCTAGTTGAAACAACAACAGCAGCAGCAGCAACAACAATAATAATCTAAGTTCAGCCTGTCAGTAAAAGGGTAGTCAATCCTTTGGTGTAACATGTCTCTCTCTCTGAGGCAAAAAAAACTAAGCCAGATGTTACTGTCTGGATGCCTTCACTTTATGACCTGGGCTGGTGGCATGCCGGCCTTCAGATGAAGCCATGATTGGATGCATCCACCTGGAGGCCAATGAGCAGACCTGCATTGCAGCGGTGGCCTCCCTCTGCCTTGCCAGTCTGGAGGGTCCTGAATGTGGGCTGGGGAGGGGGGAGGGAGATGCTCTTGAAAGGTGCACGCCGGAGCAGTGCCTATTCACAGCGCTTTGGGCCCTGGCCCCAGAATACAAGGCACATGGAATAGGCTTCTTTTTTCAACCAAAGGCCGCCTAGAAGTGACACAATGGGGCTGCTGTCCATTTTCTGGATTCCCCCTGCTTTGCCAGCGCAGTTTTCTGAACAAACTCTGTGGCGTGCGGGTCTCCGGGCCTGCCATTCCCCCCACCGGTCTGGAGATCCCAGGTTGGCTGGATGGCACTTTCTGCCAGAGAAGATGGCGGGGTGAGACAGGAGCCAGGGAAAGACCCTCCGTGAGAAAAACAGCCCACCTGTTTGATGGAAACACTAGATCAGCTATTAATAGGCTAGGCAGGGAGGGGGGGGGTGGAGATGGGTGGTGGAGCTAGATGGGAGCCCCCCCCTTTCGGCCAGGTTCTCTGGGCACCTGGCCTTCCGCGAGCCCCAAGCCCCATCCCCAACGTTGCACCCATCAGGCAGCAATAAAGATCCGGCTGCAGGTTCCCCCCCCCCAGGCCCCGCCCGTCTCCCGGAGACTCCCTGTCTGGCTCGGGCGCTGGGAGCGCTTGGGCACATGGGCTGGCGTTTGTGCGCGGCAGCCGGCTTCTCCATCGCCCAGGAGCAGCAGCTCATTGGCTGGCCGGAGCTCCAGCTCGGAGAGAGCGCTCGGAACCCAGAAAGGCGCTTCTGGGCGGAAGGAGCGGCGGAGACTCGCGGCCAGCGCCCGGCTCGCCCGGCGACGACCCAGCCGAGAGGGAGGCAAGGAACAAACACAAGCGAGCGAACTAAACAAGCTGCTCGCCAGAGGGGAGGGCTCCTCCGGGCTCTCCAGCAGGCTTCCTTGACTTAACCCGCTCCCTTCGTCTGGGAAACGAGCGCCGGCCGATGGACTTGGCTTTCCAGCGTCTCTGGATCTTGGCATGCCAGGGAGAGATCGGTGGAGGGGGTATTTTTTTTCCGGGGCTGAACCATGAGTGAAGAAGCCAAAGAGAAGCCGGCGAAATCCGCCCATCGGAAGAAGAAGGGCAAGAAGGTAAAATAATAATAATAATAATAATAATAATAATAATCATCCCCACCTTCATTGCGTTGCCTTTTTATTTTCTCCTGTCGACTGGGCTTTTTCTAGCCAGGCGACAGAAGATGCTGGCGGTTATTTGTGCAAGGAGGCGCCGCCGATGGGTGTGTTCCCTGCCGGGAAACAAGTGTTGCTTTTGCGATGGCTTTGTGTGGCACGAATTGCTGACACGAAAGGCTCAGGAGAGGCTCCGGGAAAGGGGGGGGGAGAGAAATCTGCCTGGGTGCAGAGACCCCCCCCCCCTCGGTCCACCCCACCTCGAACAGACCTTTCATCAGCAAAGCCTTCTTAATTTTTCTGTTTCAGGCTCTGAACAGAGAGGAAAGGCAACTTTCTCTCCCAAACCCGGGTTGAGGATGGGCGTTTTCTTTTAGGGTGGGAAAAGTCTCACAGATGGCTCTACAACGAATTGCCAGATGGGGGAGGGGGTTTGCTTTCCATATGGATCCTTGGCTTTGCTTGAGCTGGACCCCATCTTTGAAATATTCGGTATATTACAAGGGGGGGGGTAAACATGTTAGTGAGTTCCTGTGAGACCAGTTGCAACCATCGAGCCTTTATCAGTCCATGCAATTCCAGTATTTGGGGCTACCTAGAGAGGTAAAAATGACAGCACTGGGTGGTCTTTCTTCCTGCAAGCCGCCTTATCTGGAGGAAGGTCTCAATTCCCACGGACACCTAGGTGTAGATACGCCTGCTGGAGCTCCGGGTAAACACGGTGGGCTATTTTTTTTTATTTTTATTTTGCCAGCACGTTGGACTCAACCGCTCAGAATAAATCCAAATAGTGGGATTTAACTGATCTATTCCACAGGTGGAATCGCCTAACTAAAAAAAAATTAGTGCGGAAAAAATGCACATTTTTGTAGAAGTATTGATGGCGCTTGAAAAAGGAAATTAGGTATATATACCCCTAAACGTTTTAAGAACGTGTTTATATTTTGTTTCCTAGGAAAAAAACTAGAGAACATTCTTAACGGTGAATTCGTGCTATTGGAGCATTTCTCTTGATAGCATGGCAGTCTTTTAAGGACTGGGCAAACTGCTTGCTGTGGGCTTACGTATTTTGAAAGATTGTGTGTGTTTTTCTTTAAAGTATGTTACTCTAAGTGTTTATAGCTGTTTTTTACGCTTCAAATAATCATGAAATCCTGGTGCACTGGAGGAATATGTCTGAGCTTTGAGGAAGGGTGGCTACGTCCATTAAACATGGAAAGGTTTCTGCTCCGTGATCCTGAATGTCTGGTTGCCCTGAGGTGAATTCGAATCCAGGAGCAGCCCTGACCTTATTGTCCAAACTCAGTTCTGTGGGTTAAGATGGATCTAACTAGTAGACATCATGTGTTTCCGAGCTCAGGATGCTTTCTTTGGGAAAAATGGATGGCCACTGACTGGTTAGGACCAAGGTCATATTCAATGTCAAAATGTGACCCTCTGGAGCTCCAGAGACAAAGCCCCAATGCCAAATTGGACACCCGATTTTCGTGATCTTCCTGCAGTCTCCTGTGTGTCCTGCTATTACCAGTGGGGAAGTATCCAGAATGAGGTGCTTAGTCATTGCTTTCCAGCTTGCCATACCCTTTTCTCCATCTTGCATATCATGGAGGCCCTTGGAGCAGAGCTGGGAGAGGTTGGGTGGGGAGTTGGCCAGCAAGGAATATTTGAGCAAGGCTCATTAACATGTTTATTTTAACATGTCACGGTATTTCAAGATCTAAGAAAGAGTCTTTTTCTCTCTTTAAAATAGAAAACGCTGGGATGTTGCATTTTGCACCCAGGACTCTTCTTGGTAAATAATGGAAATGATGTGTCAGAGATTTGGTTCATATCTAATAATGAAGCCCAGCTTGTTATCTGAGGGTTGTGAGAACTGGATTAATCCTTTGGTAGAAAAGTCCAGCACTTTCTCCGTAATATTGAGGTTAGTTACGGTAGTCCTATGCCTAGTTGACTTTGCTCTTTTTTTGTTTTTTGAATCTTGGAAAAGACTTGAGATGATGAATGCTAATGGATGATATACTGAAGCACTTACTTTAATTAACGGAAGAAATTTTCCCAAAGTTTTTGGAAGGAAGCTGCATATCGGAGAGCCAAATTAATAAGCTTATTTTGGCATTTCAGAAATGTCCAGGCCTGAGACTGTATCTGGAAAAATCAAGCGGAACCTACAGCAATTTCCTGTGGTTTATTTATAAAAGGAGATATGATACTAGCATGACATAGTTGGCATATCCTGCGGGTGCTTCCTAATCTAATACCAGCGGTGCCAAAATGAGGGAATGGGGGAACTAAATTTTTGTTCAAATTCATTTGGGTTTTAATTTCATTTTAGGTTTTAGGCCTGCACAGCATGGAGGGAAATGGACAAGATGCTTTGGACTTACTGAATATTTTTGGGTCGCGCCATGATGTGACAGATTTAAGGTGCAAACGGCATTTTACTTAGTAAGATTTCTGAGAAACTAGGCACGTTTTAAGGTTGTGGCTGGTCCCTTTCTGGATCTGGTTTTTAATAATTCAGCCTTTTTAGACAGAGTGCAGAGTCATGACAAGAGGCAGGGCCCAGGAAGACGACGAGGAGGAGAAATGGATGTTTTAGAAAGTCAGGCAAGAAAATTTCTAGCCCTCATCAGAAACAGGAGAAGGCCTTTGGCAGAGATGTAAGAGCAGGCAGGGCGGATAAAAAGTATGTGAGAGGGAAGGCTGACTAGAAGCTTCTGGGAAGTGCCAGATTCCAATAAAGCCGGTTGGTCTTAGGTGAGGGACACGGCCTGGGGCCGAGTGAAGTTCAGACCTCCCATCGGCCATTTGATACTACGGCACTCTGATGTTCCCCTCAGCAGCAGTGGAATAGAACTGGAGAGACGAGGTGAAGAAGGGTTATGGCCTAAATTTTCAGGTAAAATGTTTCTCTTGAAGGAGGGGAGGGGTCTTTTTATCCTTTAAAAGAGGGCAGTGGGTTAAATGCTTGGTTTTTTCACAGCCTTCAAATATCCCATTTCCCCCTCTCCCCCATTTGTGGTTGTGGACTTGCAATCATGCAAGAGATAAGGTCATTCTAGAGTTCCTCAATGCCTCATCCAACCATACAAGAGAATAAGTTGGGTATGCACAAGTAACACTGGAAGCTATGAAAGAGTTGCTATTTGCTGTTGGTTTTTAGAATTAGTATAGTATAGTATAGGTCAGGGGTAGGCCACCTTGGCTCTTTTATGACTCGTGGACTTCAACTCCCAGAATTCCTGAGCCAGCATGGCTCAGCTTGGAAACCTCTCCCTTTCCCCTCAGCGTGGCTGGCTCAGGAATTCTGGGAGTTGACGTCCACCAGTCATAAAAGAGCCAAGGTTGCCTACCCCTGGTATAGGTGGTACTTTGTTCAATAGTAGTAATTGTGAGAGGGATCTCGGAGTCCTAGTGGACAACACTTAAAATATGAGCCAGCCGTGTGCTGCAGCTGCCAAAAAAGCCAACACAGTGCTAGGCTGCATTAACAAAGGGATAGAATCAAGATCACGTGAAGTATTAATACCCCTTTGCAAGGCCTTGGTAAGGCCACACTTGGAATACTGCATCCAGTTTTGGTCGCCTCGATGTAAAAAAGATGTTGAGACTCTAGAAAGAGTGCAGAGAAGAACAACAAAGATGATTAGGGGACTGGAGGCTAAAACATATAAAGAAAGGTTGCTGGAATTGGGTATGTCTAGTTTAATGAAAAGAAGGAATAATAAGGGTGACATGATAGCGGTGTTCCAATATCTCAGGGGTTGTCACAAAGAAGAGGGAGTCAAGCTATTCTCCAAAGCACCTGAAGGCAGGATAAGAAGCAACGGATGGAAACTAATCAAGGAGAGAAGCAACCTAGAACTAAGGAGAAATTTCCTGACAGTTAAAAAAATTAATCAGTGGAACAACCTGCCTTCA
Source organism: Crotalus tigris (assembly GCF_016545835.1). NCBI lineage: Eukaryota > Metazoa > Chordata > Lepidosauria > Squamata > Viperidae > Crotalus > Crotalus tigris. The sequence goes on from NW_024096502.1 coordinate 837,093, forward strand.
GAAGTTGTGAATGCTCCAACACTGGAAGTTTTTAAGAAGAGACTGGACAGCCATTTGTCTGAAATGGTATAGGGTTTCCTGCCTGAGCAGGGGGTTGGACTAGATGACCTCCAAGGTCCTTTCCAACTCTGTTATTCTGCTGGCAAAGAATGTGCAAATGAATGAGTTTCTTCGTATTTGGTGATAGAAGCATAATGTGCAAAGATTACTTGAAATATAAATTGGTTCAGGACCAGTTTCTTGAAGCATCTGCTTTCCTGTTATGTGTTATTTATATGGCAGGAAAAGATGATGATGCATTAAAATAATGCCAGTTTCATGGGAAATTACAGAAAGTTGCTGTTATGTGTTGATACAGACCCAGGAAGGCCTGGAGGATTCTCTTGTTGGAACACCCTTGTGAACAGACAGATGCTCATCAGAAACCACGATCGTTAAGCCAGTCTGCAACATAAAGCCAAATTTTAACTAGGCGTTTCGCCCAGTGTTGCTGGGGCCTTGGTTTCTGCCCTGTGATTCCCCACGCAAATATTTATTCCAAGCAGAGTGGAGGAAATTGCCCCCCCCCCATGGCTACACCTGCCTGCCTTCATGTCCTTCTGTTAAAAGAGCACTAGTAGCACGGATATAAATTTTGCTCACGTGTGGGAAGAGCGACAACAGATCATTGTCTGGGTGGGGACAATGATCTGTTGTCACCAAAAGAGAATGTTTAGGTCAGGGGTAGGCAACCTCGGCTCTTTTATGACTCGTGGACTTCAATTCCCAGAATTCCTGAGCCAGCCATGCTGAGGGGAAAGGGAGGGGTTTCCTAGCTGGGCCATGCTGGCTCAGGAATTCTGGGAGTTGAAGTCCACGAGTCATAAAAGAGCCAAGGTTGCCTACTCCTGGCTTAGATTGACATGATGGAATTAAAGCAATTTGTTAGCATTTGGGAATTTGGCGGGAGAAGGAATGACAGGGTCCAAGGGACAGCAGTTGCAGAACATTTTTGACAAAGGGAAGACCCCCTTCACAGTGATGAAGTATATCTCTTCTTATTGAGTAGGTAGCCATTTCCATGATTTAGCTGGATTTAGCAGATCAAGGGATCTGCTTTTCAGGGGCACATTTTGAAATAGGTCTCTCAACCTATTGAGCCTATGGGTTGAGTTGCTGCCTAATTTCATAGAGGGCTGTGGTTATTTAACACTGACAGTCATGTGAGGTAAGCCAAGTCAAACATGGCTTCAGTGATGTAGAGAAGAATGAAAGAATCTCGAAAGCCTGCGGGAGTTTCTCGCTACTCAGCATCTGTGTCACTCTTCCCACTTTCAAGATAATATTTTCTGAAGCTCCTCTAGTAGTGTTTGAGTGTTCCTCCCCTTCCCAAGGCCAGTTCCACATTCTTTAACAAACACACTGGTTATGTCACTGATGCTGCTCACTTGGTTGAAGACCTTCAGTGGGGACATTTATTCCACTGTACGTCTGTGGTGTACACTTGATTTAGCATCTAACTGACCACTACTACATGGTGGATGATAGGTCAAATGGGCCTTGGGTGTAGTTCAGCAAAATTGGCATGCATTCTTATAAGAGACTTTTCAGATGAAGTTGTCATCCCTCCATTTGATGCCAGAAAAAAATAATTTATAGTTACTTTTTTTTCAGTCATATTTCATCTCAGCTAAATGGGGATTTTTGATTTCGTCCTCAAGAAGAACATGATGCACGCCAGAAATATTTTCCTCTAGTCAAGTAATGGATTCACAAATAAGATGAGGTTTGTGGAGTATACTTTTCACAGTTGGATTTTTTGGGAAATAAATACATGTTACTTTGCAAAAGAAATACATGTTACTCCTTGAGATCCAAATGTGATCAATCTTAGTTCAAAAGAAGTCCTCGACACCTCTTATGTTTTGCCTTTCCAGCCTGTGGGTGGCTCAGGAATTCTGGAAGTTGAAGTCCATGAGTCATAAAAGAGTCAAGGTTGCCTACCCCTGCCCTAGCTTCTGAAAAGAAGTCTTACATTTCAGCAAGGATCAAGGGCTCTTTGAGCCCAGATTTGGGTAGTAGTAGCCAGGGGTGAAGTTAAGGAATCAGCTACTGCAAAGTTGCTTTCTTAAGGCTTGAGCTGAGCACAGGCAAGTGGTAAAACAATGGCTTTTATCCTGAGAGCTAGCCCAACCTATGCTGAGCTCTCCAAGGTCCTGACAAAACCCAAATTTTTCTTCCTCCCAAGCTCGCATGAGCTCCTCAGCCAAGCCAAGTTTAGGAATTCATCTCAAATACAGAATATTTATGTAGCATTCACTAGATTTATTGTCTTTAACCATTTGTGTACAAATATTTAATTGATTCTTTGAAATAGCAAATGAGACCTATGCAATTCAATGGAAACAAAGCAGAACCCAACACTATCTCTCTAATACTGTTGTGGGAAACATTCTTTTAACTAAAAGATTAGCGATGAATCCTGTAGGAGATTGTTAAGTAGGATGAGTCTGCTGCAATATGGTACTGGTGGCTTTTAAAATATGTCTGCATATTTTTAAGAGTTCAGATAAGTGTCAACTGGCCGGGAAACTGCAGTTTTTACAACAAGAGAAGAACAGAAGATATCCTTGCCCTTAAATCACATTTTAGAAGTACAAGGGTACCCCTGATTTAAGTTTCTTAGCCATAATAGATCCTTGGTTAAGCTTGGGTCTTCCCAGACTCTCCACTTCTGCAGTTTGTCATTGCCTTATTTTTGGATGGTTTTTTTGATCTCCTTAGAAACTTGGGCTTTCTTGGTCCATAGGAACAAGTTCTGACTTTTCTTCACGTACCAAAATCAGCCAAGATGTTATAGGTGCTGCCATTGGCTAGATCGCAGCGATCAATGACATTTTATTCTTTATGATATTGATCAGGCATGCTGAACCCCACAAAGATATTTTAAAAATGGCACTGCCATTAATTAGTGCATCCAAGCCACCAGGTCACACTGACATAACTCCATTTCCCAAATTGCCCTCTAGTGTTCAACAAAATGTTTGGGATCTGTTTTGGAAACATCTTTGGTTGGAAGTTCTGGTGAAACCAGTAGGCTTTATTTCAAGATAAGGGACTTTAAGCTTGAATCTGAAGGACTCATCGTTTTGTATGTTTTGTATAGAAAATGTTCCTATATAGTATAGTTTCCATTGGGGCATAATTTTGACATCGTCGATTATTCCATTTATTTGATGTATGGATCTGTGTATTAGTTTTGAAGAACGGATTGTTTTGAACCAATAGCCACCCAAGTCCTTTGGGAATAGATGAGATACAAATAAAGTAAGTAAGTAAGTACGTAAGTAAATAAAATACATATAATTCAATAAGCCATAGTTTGCTTTAATCAGATGGCCTTCCAATTTCAATTAGAAGCTGACAGTTTTGTTGGACATAAATGGGAAAACAGTCAACCTTTAATTGTCCTTCTCTTGGTCTTAACGTATTTCTAGAGCACTTACCTTTTTGTGATGTTGTAACCAGAGCCATAAAATGTGAGAGAGGGATGTTGGCTCAAGAGCTTGATTGGAGGCCAAGTGCCAGCTAATCCTGGTTGGCTGATCAGAGGTTGCCATGCATTCCCCTCCTCCTCCTCCTCCTCCTCCTCCTCCTCCATTTTCTTCAGCTACTTGCGCGCTACTATTGTTCTGACTGCTCAGAACTTCCTGTTCTCCCATTTTGTACAGGAAGAGTGAGGAGATGTTTTTATTGTTGCCCAGAGGCATCAGGGAATTACCTAAAAACAATCATCATGATCAGTTGGCTCTCTTCTTAGGCGAACTTGCATTGTGCCAGGGAAACGCATGTAGCTAACATCAACTTTGGGAGGCCCAATTTTTATGGAATGGGAGACCATGACAAAGCAAGAAACCTTCACTTAGTTGCCAGGAGAACAAGTTGTTGGGGTCTGTGAATTCATCAAGAGTCTATTGTGTCTAGAGGGATCTTCACCTCCACTTAGAAGAACCTTGGGATGTCTGCCTGTCGATGGGATTTGGCTATGCCTGGATTCTAAGCTGGATTCTGTCTATTGCAGTGTTTCTCAACCTTAGCAACTTTCAGATGGGCGGGTGTCAACTTCAGCATGCCAGCTGAGGAATTCTGGGAGATGAAGTTCATACATCTGAAAGTTTCTAAGGTTGAGAAACGTGGAGTAGCCCAGGGGTAGTCAACTTTGGCTCTTTTATGACTCGTGGACTTCAACTCCCAGAATTCCTGAGCCAGCCATGCTGAGGGGAAAGATACACTTCGTGTATCTTCTGTTCTTGTTTTTGATGTCCACTTTCTTTCTTAAGGAGTTAAAGATTTGGTCATGGATTCATGGGAGAAACAGTGGACGATTGATACCTTCTTTCACTTCTGTCAGGTTCTCAGAAGGTGTCCACTGATGGTGTAGGCCAGGGGTAGGCAACCTTGGCTCTTTTATGACTCGTGGACTTCAACTCCCAGAATTCCTGAGCCAGCTTGTCTCAGCTTGGAAACCTCTCCCTTTCCCCACAGCATGGCTGGCTCAGGAATTCTGGGAGTTGAAGTCCACGAGTCATAAAAGAGCCAAGGTTGCCTAAGCCTGGACTAGCCTGACCAGGGGGCACATTGCTAACTACCCCTAGGTAGGTGCAGGCCTACAATGAAAATTAAGTTGTGAGTTGTGGATTTCACTCTCAGAGCAGAAGTCCTTCTCGTCCTCTTGCTTTGGTTTCTGTGGTACAGCGGCAGGCGTTCAGGAGGCAGTGAGAGGCTTCCAGGTCTTTTACAAAATGAGCTTAGAGATTGGATGGACCTTCCCTTGCAAAAAAGAGAAGGTTGTTTGAAAAGCAGCAGTTGGATACCTTTAATTGTATCCCGAATGGTTTCCAAATTAAATTGCTCTTCTGGAATATTTTTTAAAATGACTTGTGAAGCAATGTGCCAGAGGGAAAGCTTTAAAAGCTGTGATTCTGTCTTGGAAATCAATGGTATTATTCACCCCCCAGGCGAAGAGGTTTGTGTGTGTGTGTGTGTGTGTGTGTGTGTGTGTGTGAGTGTTTGTGTGTGTAGTATCATCAGATGTTGGAACGGTTTCTGGGAGGGATCACAGCCATGCAAGGCCAAGCAAGATAACACACTGGTGCAGGCTACGTGATCTTCACAATCCCTCCTGATCCCCTTTTGCTGCTGCATCTATGCTGTTCGCACGAATAATGTTGACTTGTTTCAATCTAGCCACGGTAGTGAAAAACAAACTGAAAGTGACCCCCCCCCCAAAAATACAACAAATGAAATTATAACAAAGATAACTCTGACTTTCTCTTGGTTCAGAGATAATACAACGACCTCTCTATAAATATCAATACCTTAAAATCCTAATAACCAACATTCTAAAATACCAACGTTTATAAAACGTTCTTCACTTCATTTTAATTTAACGGAGAATCCGTTGTCAACCTTATATTTAAAAAGCTCAACATTTCTCCAGTCCAATCCTCCAATCCCCAAATCAAAACCATATTTTTCTCCTTGTCTAGGAAAGAAATTTAGCCGTGGGTCCCAAGTCATAAGGAATTCAGTCAAGTTATTATCTCTGAGCAGAGCAGTTAATGTTGCCATCTCGGCCAGTTCCATCCGTTTCAAAATCCATTCTTCCATTGTCGCTTTATTGCCTTCTTTCTGTCTTTCGGCATAGAGCAACTATGCTGCCTTTACCAGGATGTGTCTCTTAGCTCTCTTTGCAGCCTGGTTTTCAGCCTGGCATGGAGGGCTAGGCAGAGAATCAAGGAACTTTAGGAAAAGCCCACTACCCACTCACCTCCCCCACTTTAGGGTGGTGACAATTCTTAAGCTTTGTCTGCTTTACTCTTACTCCCTAGGACAGGGCTTTTCAACCGGTGTTACTGGTACCACCTGTGGTACATTGGCACCTGGCAGGTGGTACGCGACCATCCTAGAAAAATGGTAGCAGGGGAGGGGAATGAGCTGAACTAGTGGCAGCACCGCACAAGCCTGAGTGAGAGACGGCTGGAGCTGCAGGGCTGTCAGAATTCAGCGGAAGCGCCAAGATCAGTGCCACTTTCCAGCTGATCGGTGCTTCTTTGGGGCTGTCAGGGCTCAGTGGAAGCGCCAGGATCAGCGCTAGGCTCCAGCTGGGGCTCGGCGCTGATCCTGGTGCTTCTGTGAACCCTGAAGAAGCACCAATCAGCTGGAAAGCAGCACTGATCCTGGTGCTTCTGCTGAGCCCAGAAGAAGCGCCGATCAGCTGGAATGTTGCAGCAGCATCTCCAGGGTCTTGTGATTTACATTCAGATGCTTGGCAACTGATTCATATTTATGACAGTCACAGTGTCCCAGGGTCTTCTGAAGTGACCAAAACCTGTTGCAACCACCCAGCAGACGGGGGGGAAATAAAAACCAAACATCACCCACCCCACCCCCACTAACAATCCTCAACAGAAATGCTGACAACAATGAAAACCTTGGACAGGAGGAAGAGCGTGGCCGGGTGGGCAGGCAGGTGTCTTGCTCGGCTGTGGCTTGGCGGGCACTTTTTTCAGTGCCATTGTAACTTTGAACAGTCACTAAGCGAACTGTTGTAAGTCGAGGACTACCTGTACTTTATCACTTTTTTCCTTTTTTTTTTTTTTGGTCATCAAGTTTTGGACACCTTGCTAGGCGACTGGTGGTACTCGGATGTTGCCATATCCTAAAAGTGGTACAATGGGTGAAAAGGTTGCAAAGCCCTGCACTTGGAGGCTGGGATTGACGTGCTCAGCCCAAAACTCTTTTCTTTAGCCACGTTGCAAGAGAATTGGTTGTGTTTCAACTGCGGTTGGCTGTATCTGTGTGTAATTTCAGGTTTACAGTTTACCCAGGTTATAACGTTTCTCCTTTTTGTTTTTCCATTTAAATGGGTTTGTTTTCTGTTCTGTAATAATCAAGGATATTCGAATCCCTGAAATGCTGTTGCCATTTTATGCAACATTCGGACCAAAACTACACAGCACTTTTATGTGGCAATAGTACGGTTTGACATAAGACCCCAGTTTTCTCATATACTTTAGAATATTGCCCAAGTGTGGGATTAACAAGACAAATAAGATGAAGGAAATACATCAAGTCATTCAGAAAATATTGAAATTAAAATGGGAATTGGAATCACAATATTTTACTAGGAATAATTCCAGAGAGCATAAAGGAAAAAAAAATATCACAATCAACTAAGATACGTGCTGTCAGTGGAAAGAACCAGTTTGGCACAACTATGGAGAAGTGAAACCCTGCCAAGAGGTGGCGCAGCAGTTAGAGTGCAGTACTGCAGGCCACTTTAGCTGACTGTGTTCAGCAGGTCAGCGGTTCAAATCTCACCGGCTCAAGGTTGACTCAGCCTTCCATCCTTCCAAGGTAGGTAAAATGAGGACCCAGATTGTTGGGGGCAATGTAAATATATATATACATTGCTTACTGGTGTACACCGCTTAGAGAGTGCTTGCACTTAAAGCGGTATATAAGTCTCATAAATAAAATAAATAATAATACAAGAACGAGAGGCCAAAACTGGAGAATGCACAGCCATGGCAAAAACTGACCCAGTTCATCCGTGCATGGACGTCCATGTGTCCATCTATCCATCCATCTTCATCATAGTTTAACTAAACGCAGACAGGAACAGCTCCCTTTGGATGATATACCACATAGCAAGGAAGATTTAGACATTTGGAATATGATTTTTTTAGGGAAAATTTTAAGAGATTAATTTTACAAAAATCGGCAAAAAGATTTAAATAAACATAAGCAACAATCTCCAATATTTCAAGAAATAGTAGGGAGAGCGGCTAGGAACAATGGAAGGGAAGGAGGACAATGTAGAATTTTCTTCCTTTCTCCCCCCACCCTTAATGTTTTATTGTTTTACTTTGTTTCAGGACTTCATTTTTCTGCATCTGTGCTAGTTTTGGCTATAAGGTTGATGAATGCAAACTGGCTGCGTGTTTATAATATTCATCCTTCATGCGGGAAGAAATTCTTTGTTTAAGACAATATCCATGAATTATGCAAATATGACTCACGTTGTGAATTGCACATGGGTTCCGCTTTTGCATAAATACTAACACCACATAGTATTAAAAAGATCACTTTGTCTGCTGCGGGCTGAGTTATACTCATGAAGGTTACAAAAACCGATGATCGTTTTAGTTTAAGAGATAGGGGAGGGGGCTAGCTTTTCTTTCATTTAGTCAATTGTCCCCGGCTCAGCTCCCAATTGCATTTTTCAATGCCGGGGACACCAGCCTTCTCACTGCAGATTGTGGCAAGTAGCAACGTAGCCCTACTTTTACGACAAATAAATACCCAACGTTGTCTCCACAGATCTTGCCAAGGGTCCTTTTCCAATTATGAGGCAAATGGGATTACTCTTGCATATGCACCCACCCCCACCGTCTTTAATTAGGAAGCCATTAATAGCGCCAATGCAATCTTGTCATAAAACTGACACAGTTTTAAATGGGATGCTAAATTCCAGCAGAAATGGGGATGCTGCCTTCCCTGTCCTTAGTGAAGGTCTTTAGTCTTCACTGGATCCCTCAGTATTAAGCATTAAGCCCTGAGAGAGACAAGTGATCCTTTCTCCTCTTGGCCAGCCGCTCTGTAAAGATATCTGAAAAGGGTGATCCTCCCTCATCTCCATCACTCCAGGTGGCACAAACCGTACCCTCGTCCTCTCAAAGGCCTCTGAAGGGCCTCTCCGCTGGCGGGCACCATTGCAGTGACGCTTGTGGGGCCACAGGGTTCCTTTGTCAAGGAGATCCTCCTTTGAGCTGAAGGATTTATTCCAGGATGCTTTTTCAAAAGCAGACTTTAAAAGGAACTTTTTTTGGGTGGTCAGTGCTGCAGCTGCCAAAAAGGCCCACACAGTGCTAGGCTGCATTAACAGAGGGATAGAATCAAGATCACGTGAAGTATTAATACCACTTTACAATGGTAAGGCCACAATTGGAACACTGCATCCAGTTTTGGTCACCACGATGTAAAAAAGATGTTGAGACTCTAGAAAGAGTACAGAGAAGAGCAACAAAGATGATTAGGGGACTGGAGGCTAAAACATATAAGGAATGGTTGCTGGAATTGGGTATGTCTAGTTTAATGAAGAGAAGGACGAGGGGGGACATGATAGCAGTGTTCCAATATCTCAGGGGCTGCCCCGAAGAAGAGGGAGTCAAGCTATCCTCCAAAGCGCCTGAAGGCAGGACAAGAAGCAACGGGTGGAAACTAATCAAGGAGGAGAAGCAACCTGGAAATAAGGAGAAACTTCCTGACAGTGAGAACAATTAACCAGTGGAACAACCTGCCTCCAGAAGTGGTGAATACTCCAACACTGGAAGTTTTTAAGAAGAGACTGGACAGCCATTTGTCTGAAATGGTATAGGGTTTCCTGCTTGAGCAGGGGGTTGGACTAAATGACCTCCAAGGTCTCTTCCAACTTTATTATTATTATTATTATTGTTGTTGTTGTTGTTATTTACAGCTACTGATAGTAGCTCTTGTCCTTTAATTAGGGGAGCATTGCCGGTGCTTTGATTCCGTATAGAAAAATGAGATATAAAATGCCCTAAACAGCAGTGAGTAAATAAATACCCTTTTCAAGGGGGGACTCTAATGCCAAGGTTTTTAGTGCTCAAAGTGCTGGGTGGCTCTTAAACTCTAGACAGGCTATAAAGCAACGTTTTATTTTCAGACACACACCTTCCGTGCCTCACGAATGTGACAGGAAGATTTATAAACAGGGCAGGATGTTTCATCCGGTCAAGGGTTGAAATAACCGACTTAATCCCAGCACTTCCGCCACTTCAGAGCCCTGAAATGCTGGTTTGTCCTCCTGCCCCGGCCTTCTCGGCTTTTCCACAAGGCCTTGAAGACCTGGGTCTGTGCCCCACCTGGTATTCCAAGTGGGCAGAAGGCCCCGTTTCCTGGCTGTGTTGACATCAGCTGTTTTTCTCAGCTGTATTTAACTTTTAGCATTCTGACTTTTGAATTGATTTTATGACTCCATGCCTCCCAGAGTCATTTGTTTGAGATGGACAGCCATAGAAATTGAATAAATGCATGACACAGAATAAATAAAAGAGAGTTGGCAAAAGGGAATAGTTGTCTTCCCTCCTGAGTCGTACCCAGCCAGCCTTGCATTCTTCTAATTATTTAATGCCCGCATATAGTTAGTCCTCAACTTATGACAATTTCCGTTGCTTTGGCAGAGTTCCAGATAGATTTAGAAATTGTAGAAAATCTGCAGGAGCTCAATGCACTGTCAAAGCATAGACCAGGGGTAGGCAGCCTTGGCTCTTTTATGACTCGTGGCCTTCAACTCCCAGAATTCCTGAGCCAGCCATGCTGAGGGGAAAGGGAGAGGTTTCCATGCTGAGCCATGCTGGCTCAGGAATTCTGGGAGTTGAGGTCCACGAGTCATCAAAGAGCCAAGGTTGCCTACCCCTGGCATAAACAATGTCCTACCAAACAAAGCAGCATCATAATCGTTTTCCAACCATTTAGAGTTTTCACATTTCATGTATCTTCTATTCCTGTTTTGATGTCCACTTCCTTTCTTAAGGAATGAAAGACTTGGTCAGAGATTCATGGGAGAAACCGTGGGAGATTGATATCTTCTTTCACTCGTGTCAGGTTCTCAGAAGGTGTCCACTGATGGTATAGATCAGGGGTAGGCCACCTTGGCTCTTTTATGACTCGTGGACTTCAACTCCCAGAATTCCTGAGCCAGCATGGCTCAGCTTGGAAACCTCTCCCTTTCTCCTCAGCATGGCTGGCTCAGAAATTCTGGGAGTTGAAGTCCACGAGTCATAAAAGAGCCAAGTTTGCCTACCCCTGGTATAGGCTGTATCCTTCAGCTTTCTTACGTTGTCCTTCCTTTTGTTCTTCTTTTCTGGTTGGCTAGTAAAAGGAGGAGACCCAGAGGGAATCTGAGGACTTAATGTAAAACAGAAAAACACATGCAGAGACTTGAAGGATAAATGAATGAATGAGTCAATCAACCAATCAATAAATGAATCAGGTGAAGAATGAACGAGCATCAGTCTGATATGATTTTGGGTTGTCATTCCAAATAAACCAGTCCACCTTCCTTCTGGATGCAAATCATGGCTTGTAGCATCATTCTCTGGGATGACCATCCAGTCTTGGGTAGGTTTTGGCTTTGTTCTAAGGTTCAACAGACCCTGGAGCAGCTTGAACTATGAGTAGAAGACTTATATTTAGAATAGATAGTTCTGCTTCTTTTTGTATTTCTGAGGAAAAATAAGCACCGTTGTGTACGAATGATCCAACTTTCTTCCTGAGTGCTCTTTCTCTCTTTGCAAGGACCTTATTTTTTTTTAAAACAACAACAACAGTGGCCTTCAGAAATGGCATTTCAGCCTCTCCAGTAGTTTGAAGAGATCCGTTCCATTCCTCCAGTTCACACCCACGCTCCATTTTACTTAATGGATACAGGCAGCCTGACTTTATAATGTTTAAAACACGAGAGAGTGGGCAGATTAAGGCTGGCAATTAAAGATTATACATGCCTTGTACAGGCTTTTGACTCCGTTAAGCGAGGTTTTGGGTGTGAAATCCATAGATGTCACTAGTATTTGGTTTTTGATTACTTTCATATACTTTGCCTTACATGTCAGTTTTAATTATACAGTTGATACCATTCTCTTTCTTAAAAGTTTTCTTTAAAAAGACATTAACAGTGGGGCAGTAATGCTGTGTTCTGCGATTTCATTTAAAGGTCAGCTAAAAAAATGCCCCCTGCTAGATGTTTCTACATTATTTATCACATGGGGACCTGGTGTCACTGCCGTTTCACACTACTGTGTTTTGTGCTTGCTGAGCAAAATATAAGAAATATATTACACATACACACATACACACACACACACACACACAGGAAATAAAAAACACTAATAGAAAAAAAAACAGATACAGGTAATAAATTATGGATGGATTAAAAAACAAAGCTGACATATCGTCACATTAATATATCGGTCGGCATGCATCATTCAAAGCGCGTGTTATTATCAGATATTTCTAATTAAACCTGCATGTCCCTGCTGAACTATAAAGTAGAAATGCTTGGTTAACCCAGTTCAAAAACAACTCTGAGTAGTAGATAGTAAATCATACGTTAAATTAATACTGTACATTGTACATCAAATTAAGATACAAACTCTAACATCCAAGTCTGCGCATAAATTTGTAGTCCCAAAATGATTTCCAGTTAGAATTGATCTATTTTTTACCTATGAAGTTATAAAATATAGAACTTAATATCTATCCTGGAACTGTACTATACCAGGGATAGGCAACCTTGGCTCTTTTATGAGGCGTGGACTTCAACTCCCAGAATTCCTGAGCCAGCCATGCTGAGGCGAAAGGGAGAGGTTTCCAAGCTGAGCCGTGCTGGCTCAGGAATTCTGGGAGTTGAAGTCCACAAGTCATAAAAGAGCCAAGGTTGCCCACCCCTGTACTATACATTTGAAAGAAAGGAGGGAGGTGAGATATTTGAGCAGAATGAAAATGAGACTTTGGGGAAAGGAGAAATGACTTTCTCAGGTCCATTAGTAGGTCTCCGTGTGGCTGTCCAGATGTAGCTATTGGGATGCGCTTCTAAAGTGGTTGACTAGGTCCTACTTTCAGGTGCTTTTCACCTCACCAGACTAGCCAACAGCCCAGAATTTCCCAGGCAGTCTCTCATCTCAGTGCAAACCAGGTGTCATGGTTCCGATAGATGAGACCAACTAAAACAGAACTCTGAGGCAGAGTCGACACCAAGGTTTTTGCTGCTTTATGACTGTAAATTAGAGGAGGGAATTGAGCTTTGATACTATATGCTCAGGGGAGGGGAATTCAGATTTTGGCTTAATGTCATGGTTCCGATGGATGAAACTCCTCAAAGAACTTCGAGGCATTGTCTACTTTAAAGAATCTTTATTCGAGAAGCATAGCATCCGCACGTACATAGGCAAAGCCAAAATCTGAATTCCCCTCCCCTGAGCACATAGTATCAAAGCACAATTCCCTCCTCCAATTAACAGTCATAAATCATATTCTCCAATTAGTTTGTAATGCAGACTCTCCCTCCAGTTCTCCAGCCCGCCAATTCTTATCATCTCTTATTTCAAAAACCTTGATTCTCACACTGGTTACAGTATTGTTATGTCTAACTAAACTCCTATGCACATTCCTCCTCCTCGCCCGAGTATCATCCAATTCTAACTCTACTTCTAAGAGTAAAACATAAGAAGGAAAATGATTGCATCTCCATATGTTGTCAAAGCAAAAACATCTGATTTTGGCAGCGTTGACACTTAGTTTCTGAGACTAGTCAAGGCCAGTTGGTTTTGACTGCCTTCTGAGGCTGCATATTGGGATGTGAGCAAACATTGTAAGTCCACCTAACTCCATCAAGTATGCTCAAGAGAAACCTGTCTATGTAAAATTAAGTTATCACTGTCTTAAATTGAAACATGTAGAAACAAGCTTCTAGATGTTTTTGACAGCACTTCCTTTCAGTTGCTCGTAGAGAAAGCAGCCACTTCTTCTGCTGCTCCCCACACATCTACTCATCTGGAGACTTTTTAAGTCCAGAATGGGGTGTCAAAGGTAGTGTAGTTGAAGGTTTCCCCTGCATTGTTTCTGAAAAGAGGACAATTGACAAAGGATAGGAGGAATCTGCTTGCCTGAATCATTTGCTCACTGACCTTTGGCTAGAGCAGTGGTTCTCAACCTGTGGGTCGGGACCCCATTTAGGATCGAACGACCATTTCACGGGGGTCGCCAAACAAGGCTGTCCGCCATTTTTCCCCCTTTTCTTTGTCCACACCCCTGGCACCCAGTGATGTATAAGTGGCTGGGGGTCACCACAATATGGGGAACGGTATTATGGGGTCGTGGCATTAGAAAGATTGAGAACCACTGGGCTAGAGTGACTTCCACTTTCAGGAGTGGGGAACACAGCTTGGCATTTTAAATCCAACCTCAGGAGAACACACAATGTTGTAAGTTAGGAATTCACCTCAGTGCTTCAGTGGCTTTCCTGCCAGGATGCCTCCAGATGTGTGGGAACTATATCTTCCATCAACCTTAGCAATTGTATCGGGTGAATTCCTGGTGGTTGTCACGAACATCCTAACATCTGATGCCTCGACTGATTGAATGCCACCGGTGGACTGATAAAGTCCGTTTCTCCCGCTCAGAATTTCAAACACATCAAGAATAAGGTTTGAACTGGGCATATGTTCTGTTTGTTCCTAAGGAACAGACTCTTCTCTTTCTAGGAAAGGTAAACAACATAATTGAAGCCTTGAAGTTGGCCTTGTTTTTCCCCTGACTGAACTCCAGATATTATGAAACGTGAGGGTGATGTCTACCTTCCTGCCACAAAAAGTTCTTTTTGCTTTGATCAAGACCAAAACGGCGGACAGAAGCATGTTTTCTCACTGCGAGTGACAAAGGAGAGCAGTATCTATGGAAAAGGAGCGTGTTTATACATACTGGCACCTGCTTAGAAATGACTCACAGGTTTTGATTCTCTTCGCTGTCTCCCAGGCACGCCTCTGTAAGAGCATTGGGTCGGTGTTTCTCAACCTTGTCAACTTTTAAGAGACGTGAATAATGCTGGCTGGGGAATTGTGGAAGTTGAAATCCAGATCTCTTAAATGTTGACCCGGTTGAGAAATACTCCACTGGGTCACCTCTTTCCCCCCTCGGTTTGAAAGATGCAGTCTTTGAACTTAGGTTGGAACTGAATGTGTACATTTTATTTATTTATTTATGAGACTTATATACCGCTTTAAGTGCAAGCACTCTCTAAGCGGTGTACACCAGTAAGCAATGTATATATATATTTACATTGCCCCCAACAATCTGGGTCCTCATTTTACCTACATCGGAAGGATGGAAGGCTGAGTCAACCTTGAGCCGGTGAGATTTGAACCGCTGACCTGCTGAACACAGTCAGCTAAAGTGGCCTGCAGTACTGCACTCTAACTGCTGCGCCACCTCGGCTCATAATTTGGCTTTCATTTCCTTTGTGTGGAGAAAGGAGGAAAAAAAATATCCCCAGATCCATAAAGATTATTTGCGTGGATGAGAAACTGACCCAAAAGATGCTTACTAGATAAGGTTGTAGGCAGAGAGCTATCTAGCCAGATGGGGATCATCAGGCCAAACTCTGCCAGGCCACTGTGAGGCTGTAAACGTGGCCTGCTAGATTTAAATTGGGTGAGTGCGCCTTGATTTAGCAACAGATCTTCTGCCACTTAAAACTTTTAAGAAGCCTTCTTTTAACAGATGGCTGTTATAGTTCCATGCCTGCTTTTTGTTGCTGCAGGATCTCTTTTCATGGACAGAGATGCCCAGATCTGAACTCTTGGATGGTGATAATTAAACATCCGCTTTCAAATGTGTCCGTCACCCAACTTGCCACTGTGTGTCTCTGTGTATGCACACGCATGCCCTGTAGGGATGCACACACCAGTGAATGGTTTGACTATGAAGGAAATTATCCATTTTTGGTACCTATTCAGGAAGGAATTTAGGATGGGTTGATGTTAGGCAGAGTCAGAAGAAATCCATAATGCCATTAGATGAAGTTCATAACATCATGGAATTCGTTCCATTTCTTTTGGGTGGGGAGGAGGGCAAAATCTACACGGCAACAAGAATTAGCCACAGGTTGGAGAGTGTACATGTGTTCTGTCTAGAGGCCACCTCTGTCACCCAGCCTGTTGTTCTTCAGTCTGTCACCCAACATCATCAGCCACATTTGGAGAACCGGAGATGGTTGCTGAATGGACAACCCAATGTTGGAAATACCTTAGTTCAGTGGTGGCGAACCTTTTAGAGACTGAGTGCCCAAACTGCAACCCAAAACCCACTTATGCATTGCTGGGTGTGGCCACCGAGTGGGTGTGGCCACCAAGCTGTCGTCTTGCTCACTCGCTCGCTGTCCGCTCCGACTTGTGCTCGCTCTCTCACTGTCTGCAGCAAATGCTGCTTCCGCCAATAGTTGCTCCTTTTATAGCCTCTGGCCTATTCCCAGACTGCGCATGCGTGGAGAGGAAGAGGGAGCAGCTCGGCCCAGCAATGGCTCACGTGCAGAGATGGCTCCGCGTGCCGCCTGTGGCACGCGTGCCATAGGTTCGCCACCACGGCCTTAGTTGATACAATGCATGAGTTTTGCTCTGTGCTGGTGTGCCTGTTGTGTTCTTCACGGGCACATTGTCTGAAGTGCAACTGTTCAGCAACCTCCACTCACTCCTGCCCCTGGCCCCTCGTGGGAGTAGGCTGCTGTGCCTATTCCCTGAATGGCAGAACAGAAGCCTGGCCAGGCAGAGGCAGGTGGCCTTGGCTGGTGGCCCGAGGCAACTCTGCAACTCTGGTGACTCATCCAACTCATTAAAGAGGGTGGTGAGACACTTTTATTGTTTGCCAGAGACTTGATATTTACACCAGTCTTCCAGATTCCATAAAGGCACGGATTGTGATCACACTTCTCTTTCTCACTCAACTCTCTGGAGCTCGCTCTGTTGATTTCTTCTCTTCCTCAGTCCTTTTGTCCTTGACCTGTTTCTGAAGGTGTGTTTCCCGGAGTCAGTGTTTTGTTTACACAACTGTGCTGTGTGTATATATAAAAATAAAAGGTGCAGCTTGGATGTTAGCTTTCAAAATCATTGCGAAGCTTCCCATCTCTCTCTTCAGAATGGTTGCATCAGATTTATTAATATCGGTATGATTCTTAGATGGTTCACACCCTCTATCTGTTGCTAAAATGCATTATATATATACACCTCTTTATGGATTGATCACAGCCTTTGGAACGTTTGAAACAGGCAAATCCAAAATACGTTTTTTTCTATGTTGGCATGGCTGTTACATCATTCCACGTTGCTATGATCTCTCAGGGCCGTTGCTGTTTGAACATGGGTTGTTTGCTTGCCTGTGTGATGTATGTGTTTATTCCTCTTTATTTGGCCAAGGGTCTTAAAAAAGTTTCATTCCTTCTAGGAACCACCTACCCATCACCTCTACTATACATAAGATCTATTGGTTGAGCATGTCATGCAGAGGTCAATTTGTATTACATAATTGTGTTTTAAAAGAAAAATAGTTCTTAATAGCCCTGAAGATAGCCATGTTGACCGTTGTAGGTTTCAGATCAGTTCACAATAGAGCTTCATGAAATATTTAAAATATTTAAGAAAATATATGAAATATTTAAGAAAAGGCTTCTCTTTTGAATCTCCTGGAACATCGGGCTAAATGAAAGAAAACTGAATTGAAAAGAGCATTTACTAAACATGGTGCGCTGAACTTTGGGTATACTTGCTTTCTCAAGACAGTAAGTAAGAAAGATTAAAATGAAACTTATAGCCATTTTTAGAATGATAACTATGTTTCTCGGTTAAAGAAAAACAACAACAAAGAATCTTGTGATCAATGAAGGAGTAACAATTTATTATGGAGAGGAAAAGATGTGGGAGGGTGCTCTCTGAGAGATATGAAATAATATGCTGAATTATTTGTCTATAAAAAGCAAATAGCTAGGCTGACCATGCGTAAAAATCCAAAATCAATGCTAACCCTTATTAATTAAGCCAATTGAAAGATCATAAAAAAGCAAACACTTTGTTGCTTTTCATCTTTAAAGCACGTAGTCAGATACCCGTTTTTTTCAGTATTGATTATGTCTTTGTTATTAAAATTAAGAATATGGAAACGCAACTGGAAAATGATTGAATAATACAATCAGAAGAAAATGGCTTTTGACATTTTCTGATTTGGCACTTCTCCATCTCCATCTCCCTCTCCTTTTCCCCAATTTCCTGGTTTAATCATTAGCCTCTTGTTCAGTGGGATTCAAAAAAGGCAATAAAGAGCTTTGCACTAGTGACTAGGAAAAATTATTATATAAAGCATGTAAAGCATGCACATGGATACAGTCCAGAAAAAGATTAGAATTGTCTCACTCACCAAATAACGAGCAAATTGCATTACATTTTTCTCTTCTGCAGCGTGCCAGTTGCTTTTAAGGCACACCCAGGCCTCTAAAACCTTCAGCTTAATTTTCAATAGGGATCAGGTGGTTTTTATCTGCCCCCACGTTCTGCTTGTGACCTTATTTGAAGAAAGTTTCAAAAAAGCTTCCTGCTGACCTTGTCTGCATACTCTGTTGTCCTGCAAAGTGCTTTGATCACCCATCTTCGTGGCCACCATCTTGATTTGCTTGACTACCACACTCCAGATGATTCTACTGCAAGGACAGCCTCGTTCCTCGTGTTGGTTTAGCAACATTATTTTTTTTTTGAAATGGTAACGATTAAATATGAACTCTTAGCAATATTGATTAAAGAACAAGCCGAGGGCACGTTTACCATGGCTGTAGGTGGATAGAGAAGCAAAATGTACACGATGGCCCTCACTGGTGGTGGCCCTCACTGACCCTCTTCAGAAGAAACTGGCCATCCCCCCCCTCCCCAGGCAGAGAAGAAGGAAAGAGAATTAAAGAGAAATAAGGAAGGTCAAGGCTGGATAGCAAAAGTCAGCTGCAGGCCTTAAAGCTGAAGGGCGCAGAAGGGAGGGGAGTAGAGGAGAGAAGCCTCTGAAGCTCTCTGGCTCTCCCCCTGGAGGGTTGTTGTTTTGTTGTTAGTTGCGAAGTCGTGTCCGACCCATCGGGACCCCATGGACGATGTTCCTCCAGGCCTTCCTGTCCTCTACCATCTTCTGGAGTCCATTCAAGCTCACACCTACTGCTTCAGTGACTCCATCCATCCACCTCCTTCTCTGTCGTCCCCTTCTTCTATTGCCCTCCATCTTTCCCAGCATCAGGCTTTTCTCCAGGGAGTCCTTCCTTCTCATTAGGTGGCCAAAGTATTTGAGTTTCAACTTCAGGATCTGGCCTTCTAAAGAGCAGTCGGGTTGATCTCCTCTAGGACTGACCGGTTTGATCGCCTTGCAGTCCAAGGGACTCGCAGGAGTCTTCTCCAGCACCATAGTTCAAAGGCCTCAATTCTTTGGTGCTCAGCCTTTCTTATGGTCCAACTTTCACAGCCATACATTGCAACTAGGAAAACCATGGCCTGGACTATACGCACTTTTGTTGGCAGGGTGACGTCTCTGCTTTTTAGTATGCTGTCTAGATTTGCCATCGCTTTCCTCCCCAGGAGCAAGCGTCTTCTAATTTCTTGGCTGCAGTCCCCATCTGTCCTTCTAGAGGGAGTATGGGAGAAAGATCCACTTTAAAATGTCCCACCGCCTCCTCTGATGGGGAAAAAAAATCAGCGTGCCTCTGCCATTAGCAAACCTGTCAGTCAGCATCTGATGGCCATGAACTTAATCACGCTTCCCTTGATCAACAAGCCTCTCCTGATGATGGCAGCCTCTTTCTGAGCTGCTAATCACCCAGCTAACTGTGATGTCTCAGGAAGAATCGAGGCGTGTGCTTAGATTCCAGACAAAGGTGCCGATGACAGCAGCAATGTGTTCCCGAGGCAGTTGGAGTGGACCTGTGCCTGAATAGCAGTGCAACCAGTTAGTCTGTGCACAGAACGTTCCCAGCCATTCATCACCAGCCTTTTACGGAGGGGCCAGGAGCATCGCTGAAGCAGCACCAAGGGGAGTCCGGTGTATCACACGCAGAGTGGCTCAAAGGTTTGTGTTTCCTTGTGATGGGAATATTCACAATTTGAGTAGAGGCTTCCCAAATAAAGGCTCCAGGGCAGGAAGTGTCCAGCATCTGGCTCCTATGCGTAGATGGTGCAACAAGTGAGCACAGAAGGACAAATTATTTTTTCCATAAGCTACCATCGTTAAGAGACACATTGGATCTGCATACAGTAGTGGCCAAAATTGTGGAAATCTTTTGGGAAAAGCATACAGTAGAAATGTCACCTTTGGTTAAGTTTCCACCCATTTTTCTTCTAATTTCTTTATAACTGTAGCCTTGTTCACTTAATAAATACTATTTTAAATCGCTTTCTGGGTGACCAGTCAACTCTTTGCACCATGACTTTAATTTTATTACATTTTACAAACTCACTAAATGAAAGAACACAAAAAACCCCCAACCAACTGGCTAGCGATCACATAACACACTGACCAATGTCCTCCTCTCAGCTTCAATATAGGACATCAATAACTGAATCCTACTGTGATCTGATTGGCTCATTGCCAAAACAAGACGACACCCAATTGGCTCTCTAAACACTCATACTCATTGGCTACAATCGGATGAAGGAAAGCTACCCGACATCAACTTAAGCAAGTTGTGCTTCCTTTTTCTGGTTATTTGGCTATAACTTTTCATAGAATATAGTACAGATAATTGAACGAAGTATGCTGCATTACATTCTTGATTAAATTATTTTTCCATTGATATATAATTTTATGGTACTACTCCAAAAATAAAGTGGTGTTATTAGCCATCAAACCTCAAGAATACACTTTTTCCAAAAAGGTTTCCACAGTTGTGGCCACTACTATAGACTATGTGGCTGATAATATCTGTGGAGCAATGGCTTTCCTCTAGACCAGTGTTTCTCAACCTTGACAATTTTAAGGCATGTGGACTTCAACTCCCAGAATTCCACAGCCAGCATTGCTGGCTGTGGAATTCTGGGAGTTGAAGTCCACATGCCTTAAAATTGTCAAGGTTGAGAAACACTGCTCTAGACAAGAAGCTCCCACCACGAGGACGATCGCTCCCTTTATTGTAAGGTTGCAACAAGAAAGTCAAGTCTGGAAGTGCTTCTGCTTTACTTCTATTTCCCCCCAAAATAGGTATTTTCACAGGAGCAAGTAACAAAGGAAAGAGTTTCTGCTGAGAACAGTCATGAATATGAGATCCAGTCTTGTGAAAATGGAAACCAATCATTTTTATCCTTGTGTTTAAGAAATTGAGATGGAAATCCATGCCATTTTCAGGATAGTCTAGACCAGTGGTTCTCAACCTTTTTATAGCTGCGACCCCGGTCGTAAGTCGAGAACTACCTGTATTTCCCTGCCCAGGAGCGCCGCACATGTGTGGTGCCGCCCCCTGTGCCGGCCGAGGCATACCTGGCAAGGGGCGGCGGCAAGCAGGCCCAGGCGCTCCCAGGTGGCCGTGGCAGTGACAGCGCAGGGCGACCACCGGCTGGGCCACCAGCTGGCCCAGCCCAAGGCAGGTAAAGCACCCGCCGGGCCCCACGCGCGCCAGCAACCCTCCCTGCACCCACCGGCCTCCCACCTCCCATCCCCGGCCCTCTATTACTTACTTTTTAGTTGCTCAGCAGGGAGGGAAGCTTTGCAGAATGTTCGCCTTGCAGCACCGTTTGCAGACTGGGGCTTTTGGCGGGCTCAGCAGGGCAGAGACAGCCTGGACAATTCCTATTGGCTTTTGAAAGCCAATAGAATTAGACTCTGTTCAAGAGAGTCTATTCTATTGGCTTTCGAAAGCCAATAGAATAAGAGGGAGTAGCACAGCTAAGGAAAAGGGGGGGAAATGGCAGGAAAAATGGCAGACTGCGTTGTTTGTCGACCCTCCGTGAAATGGTTGTTCAACCCCAAATGGGGTCGCGACCCACAGGTTGAGAACCGCTGGTCTAGACGGAGATCGGCGCAAGAGTGGATCTCCGTTTACAGCGGAAGACGCAACCCCCCCTAATTCAGCATGTTTTCACAATCCTTACACATTTCCGACAAATGAATAAACCAAAAATACCGATTGCATTGGAGATCTTGAAATAGGATATCCCGCTCTACTTAACAGCTGCCGGGTGTGCTCGAGCTTGCTAACGGGAATAATAATAAAAAAAATCTTTAATGATTTCGAAACTTGTTACTTCGGGTAAAAGGACTAGTCAACCTGGGCAAAAAGCTCAGTTCCTGAAGTCTGACAGCCCACGTTCCTTCTAAACCAAGTGGTGGAAAATCCGTCGATGCGCTTTAAAAAAGAGAAAGGAAAAAGTCAAAGCATTCAGTTCTTGTTCTGCCAAGGTTGAAGGCAGTCGAGAGGGGAAATGGCTGGCAGGAAACAAGTCACAAGAGGAGCAACCTGGAATCTGAGACCCATCACGCCAGGCTTTTCGAGAGCCAGCTGGACTAGCATCCAACCCTGAAAATTAGAGCAGAGCTGATTCGACTTGAACCGTTCAGAACCCTTTCAGAATCCGTTACACTCTCAAATCATCCATCATGATTTTGAGTTGGGTTTACAGGTTGGGAGGGAATTGTGGGAGCCTCGGCTCTCATGTGGATCAGAGTAGTTGTGGAGTGGGAGTGATCTGGAAAGATGGATCTCAGATACATTCTTCCCCTCTCTCTTTCCTTCTCCCTTTCTCTTTCTCTTTCTCTCTCTTTCCCTTTCTTTCTCTCTCTTTCTCTCTCTCTTTCCCTTTCTCTTTCTCTCTCTTTCCCTTTTTCTTTCTCTCTCTTTCCCTTTTTCTTTCCCTTTCTCTTTCTCTCTCTTTCCCTTTCTTTCTCTCTCTTTCTCTCTCTCTTTCCCTTTCTCTTTCTCTCTCTTTCCCTTTTTCTTTCTCTCTCTTTCCCTTTTTCTTTCTCTCTTTCCCTTTCCTCTCTCTTCTCTTTCCTTTTCTCTTTCCCTTTCTCTTTCTCTCTTCCTTTCTCTCTTTCCCTTTCTCTCTCTTCTCTCTTTCCCTTTCTCTTTCTCTCTCTTTTCCTTTCTCTCTCTTTCTCTTTCCCTTTCTCTTTCTCTTTTCCTTTCTCTCTCTTTTTTCTCTCTTTCCCTTTCCTTTTCTCTCTCTTTCCCTTTCTCTTTCCCTTTCTCTCTTCTCTCTTTCCCTTTCCCTTTCTCTCTTTTCCTTTCTCTCTCTTTCTTTTTCTCTCTTTTCCTTTCCCTTTCTCTTTTTTTTCTTTTTCCCTTTCCCTTTCTCTCTTCTCTCTTTCCTTTTCTCTTTCTCTTTCTCTTTCTCTTTCCCTTTCTCTTTTCCTTTCTCTCTCTCTCTCTCTCTTTTCCTTTCTCTTTATCTTTCCCTTTCCTTTTCTCTCTCTTCTCTCTTTCCTTTTCTCTTTCTCTTTCTCTTTCTCTTTCTCTCTCTTTCCCTTTCTCTCTCTCTCTTTCCCTTTCCCTTTCTCTCTTTTCCTTTCTCTCTCTTTCTTTTTCTCTCTCTTTTCCTTTCCCTTTCTCTTTTTTTTCTTTTTCCCTTTCCCTTTCTCTCTTCTCTCTTTCCTTTTCTCTTTCTCTTTCTCTTTCTCTTTCCCTTTCTCTTTTCCTTTCTCTCTCTCTCTCTCTCTTTTCCTTTCTCTTTATCTTTCCCTTTCCTTTTCTCTCTCTTCTTTCTTTTCTTTTCTCTTTCTCTTTCTCTTTCTCTTTCTCTCTCTTTCCCTTTCTTTCTCTCTCTTCTCTCTTTCCCTTTCCCTTTCTTTCTCTTCTCTCTTTCCCTTTCTCTTTGGCAGCACCTCCGCAATGGAACTTTTCTTTTGGAAGAAGATTGTCCTTCACACTTTTCTCCTTTCAGAGGAAGGTGGAAGTCTTCTCCAGAGAGCAGTACAGCAGGATCCCTCTTTTAGAATGCACCTAACTTTAGTGGTTGAGGGATTGAGCTGTCCAGATTTAAAAATTTGTAATGGTTTTTAAGAGTAGTTGCTTTGAATGTTGACGATTCTGTCCAAGGTTTCTTTTGATCTTACTGAGGAAACTTCTGGGAGAAAAAAAAAACACACACACACAGTGTTTCTTCCTCATTCCTCCTCCCAATAAAAAGCTCCAAGTACCTTACTTGTTATTGTTGTTGTTGTTTTTTAAAGTAGACATTGCCTCTTGCCAGCTTACACGCTAACGAGACAGCAAAACAGGAGAAAAGGCTGGGGTGGGGTGGGGGGGCGAAGGAATGAAGCAAGCCTGCTTCTTAAAATGAGATACTCGATTGCAATGGCCAAAAGGATCCAGTTTTTGGCAAAGAAGGCAGCTGATGGAGCTAGTTTTTTTTTTTTAGCAGAGCTAATGAAAGGGTCTGACTCCTCATCGGTGTGACTTGTCCAAGATGCCAGCCGTTCCCTGCTCATCGCTTTACGGGAGAAATAGCACACACCAATAACCACACTCAGTCCCAACCCATTTGTGCCCTTTGCCGGGGCGTACTGAGGGAGCATCTTTAGCCCAGCAATAGGCCCCGTGTGTGTGTGTGTGTGTGTGTGTGTGTGTGTGTGTGTGTGCACCATCAGACAACGGAAGGCTTTTGCTCTCCTTGGCTTAGTTTCTGGCTTCCAATTCCACAGCTTTCCTTTACAGCCTCCTTGCAGGAACCCTCCCTGGGCTGCTGCCTTCTGCTTGGCACAGCACCCAGCAACTTTCCAATTATCTTGGTGGCACAGCTCCAGGAAAGAGGGTGGATTGTTTCTGTTTTTTTAAAAAAGAGGGCTTTCCTAGCCTGAATTGTTGTTGTTGGGGTTTTTTGTTTTTTTTTGGGTTGCGTGGAATGAATCATTAAGGAAGGAGGCAGATTCCGTTTTCAGTAACTTCCCTTTCTCTCATAGCCGCCTCCTCCTCCTCTTCCTCTTCTTCCTCTCCTCCTCCTCCTCTTCTTCTTCTCCTCCTCCTCCTCCTCCTCTTCTTCTTCTTCTTCTCCTCCTCCTCCTCCTCTTTTTCTTCTTCTTCTTCCTCTCCTCCTCTTCCTCCTCCTCCTCTCTTCTTCTTCTTCTTCTTCATCTTCTTTTTCATCTCCTCCTCCTCCCCTCCTCCTCCTCCTCCTCTTCTTCTTCCTTCTTCTTCTTCTCCTCCTCCTCCTCCTCTTCTTCTTCTTCTTCATCTTCTTTTTCTTCTCCTCCTCCTCCCCTCCTTCTTCTCCTCCTCCTCCTCTTCTCCTCCTCCTCCTCTTCTCCTCCTCCTCCTCCTCCTCCTCCTCCTCTTCTTCTTCTTCTTCTTCTTCTTCTTCTTCTTCTTCTTCTCCTTCTCCTTCTCCTCCTCCTCCTTCTCCTTCTCCTCCTTCTCCTTCTCCTCCTTCTCCTTCTCCTTCTCCTTCTCCTCCTTCTCCTTCTCCTTCTCCTTCTCCTTCTCCTTCTCCTTCTTCTTCTTCTTCTTCTTCTTCTTCTTCTTCTTCTTCTTCTTCTTCTTCTTCCTCCTCCTCCTCCCCTCCTCCTCCTCTCCTCTTCTTCTTCTTCTTCTTCTTCTTCTTCTTCTTCTTCTTCTTCTTCTTCTCCTTCTCCTTCTCCTTCTCCTTCTTCTTCTTCTTCTTCTTCTTCTTCTTCTTCTTCTTCTTCCTCCTCCTCCTCCCCTCCTCCTCCTCTCCTCTTCTTCTTCTTCTTCTTCTTCTTCTTCTTCTTCTTCTTCTTCTTCTTCTTCTTCTTCTTCTTCTTCTTCTTCTTCTTCTTCTTCTTCTTCTTCTTCCTCCTCTCCTCCTCCTCCCCCCCCCCAAATCTTTGCTTCCAAGCCTGTCTTTTAGTGGGTGAGCTATAACCTCTCCTGCAATATGTGGATCAGTGTTCCTGAATGTCCAGAGGCGACTCAAACACACGTCTCATCTGCAGTTTAGTCTGAGAATGCGATGTGGAACAAACTTGAAGGCACAGCTGCTTCAGACCTTAGCAGTCTGGCTGTTTTTTTTTTTTCTCCTCTGCCTTCATTCTCCCAGCTCTCCCTCGGAAAGCGTGAAGGACTTCAGAGAGCTCGGGGGGGTATTCTTAGCTCGGCATAGAATTAACTTTCCCCTCCTCTTTCTTTCTGTAAGAGATGCCTTATTCTGGAACTATTCCAAGAAGGACTTGCTGAAGGAAAGAGTAATAACAACAACAACAACAACAACAACAACAAATTCGCTATTAGTCAATTGCAAAAGGCGACCTTAGTAGGAACTGCTTCCATCCTGCGACGATACCTGTAATACCGTCAAACATCCACATCTGCCTATCCCAGGTCCTGGGTAAGGACTCGATAGGTAGACAAAATGCCAAATCCAGTCTGAACATCTGGCTGACTGTGCAATGATCCATAATAATAATGATGATGATGATGATAATGTTGGAAGGGACCTTGGAGGTCATTGAGTCCATTCAGGCAGGAAACCCTACACCATTTCGGACAAATGGCTGTCCAGTCTCTTCTTAAAAACTTCCAGTGTTGGAGCATTCACCGCTTCTGGAGGCAGGTTGTTCCACTGGTTAATTGGTCTAACTGTCAGGAAGTTTCTCCTTAGTTCTAGGTTGCTTCTCTCCTTGATGAGTTTCCATCCATTGCTTCTTGTCCTGCCTTCAGGCGCTTTGGAGAAGAGCTTTGACTCCCTCTTCTTTGGGGCAGCCACTGAGATATTGGAACACTGCAATCATGTGTCCCCCCTCGTCCTTCTCTTCATTAAACTAGACATACCCAATTTCAGCAGCCGTTCCTTATATGCTTTAGCCTGCAGTCCCCTGATCATCTTTGTTGCTCTTCTCTGTACTCTTTCTAGAGTCTCAATATTTTTTTTTACATCATGTTGACCAAAACTGGATGCAATATTCCAAGTGTGGCCTTACCAAGGCATTGTAAAGTGGTATTAATACTTCACGTGATCTTGATTCTATCCCTCTGTTAATGAAGCCCAGCACTGTGTTGGCCTTTTTGGCAGCTGCAGCACACGGCTGGCTCATATCTAAGTGATTGTCCACTAGGACTCCGAGGTCCATCTCACAGTTACTACTATTGAGCATGGTGCCACCTATGCTGTACTTGTGCATTTGGTTTTTCTTGCCTAAATGTAGAACCTTACTTTTTTCACCACTGAATTTCATTTTGTTAGATAGCGCCCAGTGTTCAAGTCTGTCCAGGTCCTCCTGTATCTTAAATCTGTCTTCTGGAGTGTTGGCTATTCCTGCCAGCTTGGTGTTTTCCGCAGATTTGATGATTTGCCCATCTATTCCCTCATCCAAATCGTTGATGAAGATGTTGAAGAGCACTGGGCCTAGAAGAGAGCCCTGGGCCACCCCACTACACACTTCCCTCCATGTACACTCAAAAGCAGCACCATTAGCTGCCTCTGGAAAAAAAAACTAGGTTGGGAAAGTCACCAGCAGCTGGAGAGGCAGAGGAAGAGCTTCCTCAGTCTGTCCTGGACCGGGACTGGGAGCAGGGAAGTGGGCACAGTGAAGGTGGTCGGTCCCTAGGATCCATTCTGGCAGGCGGGTCCATAGCATGTCTGAATGATGTGGCAGAAGAATAATTCACGGAAGCTCAGACATCAGCAGGATGCAGACACAGGACGGGGCATGGATGTGGAGAAGGTCATCTAGCATCTTAATGTTTCATTTATTCTCCTAAATTTTCCATGCAGATCAGATTAAAATAGGACTAATTATTGTTGTTTGGGTGGGAAACATGTCCTCTCATTCTAGAGAGCAACGGGCAACTGCCTAGGACCAGCGTAGGCCACCTTGGCTCTTTTATGACTCGTGGACTTCAACTCCCAGAATTCCTGAGCCAGCCATGCTGAGGGGAAAGGGAGAAGTTTCCAAGCTGAGCCAGGCTGGCTCAGGAATTCTGGGAGTTGAAGTCCAGGAGTCATAAAAGAGCCAAGGTGGCCTACTCCTGGCCTAGGATCTCTGCGGTCCAGGGGGGACTTCAAGCCCAGGTTTGCCTCTTCCTTTCCTCTGTGTCTACAGCTTTTTAGCAGAACGAGGAGATGGATCGTGTCTTGGGTGGAAGTTCTTCCTGGGTGTGCAGCTAACGAGTAGGCTGACTTGGTCGCTCAACAGCGAGAAACTGGTGAAGCGGGCACAGCAGCGCCTGCATTTTCTGCGCCGCATGAGAAAAGCACATCTTCCTTCCCCTGTCCTGACCACTTTCTACAGGGGGACAATCGAGAGCATCCTGTCATACAGCATCACAGTCTGGTTTGGAAGCATCCCTGCTTCAGACAGGAAGGCGGTGCAGAGAGTGGTGAGGACGGCCAAAAAGATCATTGGCAGCTTCCTCCCTCCCATCCAGGACATAGCACAGAAGCGTTGCTTGAGCAGGGTCCGCAAGATTATCTAGGACACTACACATCCTCTTCACAACCTGGTTTCCTTGTTCCCTTCTGGGAGGAGGCTGTGTGGTATCTGAAGCAGAACATCCAGATTCAGCCAGAGTTTCATTCCATACAGCATTAACCTCGCAAACTCTCAAGCTTCCTCCTTCCGTTATATATTCCAGATGGACAGTATTTAATATTTATTTGCTACGTATATGTAGGGGTGTGGGTCTGTATATATGTTCATAGTATGTTTAGGTGTGTGTCATGTATGTGTTTCACTTTGAGAGCGGGCAACTCAGTTTCATTTTTGATGTGTGCCATTGTGCCCACAGTATAAAAATGGCAATAAAAGTTATCTTATCTTATCTTATCTCATCTTATCTTATCTTATCTTACCTTACCTTACCTTACCTTACCTTACCTTATCTTATCTTATCTTATCTTATCTTATCTTATCTTACCTTATCTTAAGTGAAGGGGAGTTGTCAGCCCTGTCACCAGCTGTGAAATCAGAGCTGAGCCTTTCAACAAAATTGCTGCTGAGGTACCTGAAAATAGATCCATTCCTTTCTTCTCACGAAGAGGCTGGAGCTGCAGCTTGAGACACTGGTTGGGTTTGAAATGCAGTCCAATGGAAAGGAACTAGTTGTCACCATGGGGAGCTTCTAGCTTCCAGAATAATGGGGGAAATAGCCATAGAAGGTTTAAAGCCGTGGTTCTCAACCTTTTTAATGCTGCGACCCCCAACCGGTCATAAGTCGAGGACTACTCAACCGGTCATAAGTCGAGGACTACTCAACTGGTGCAGCACCGTTTGCAGAATGGGACTTTTGGCGGGCTCAGCAGGGCAGAGACAGCCTGGACAATTCCTATTGGCTTTTGAAAGCCAATAGAATTAGACTCTATTCAAGAGAGTCTATTCTATTGGCTTTCAAAAGCCAATAGAATAAAAGGGAGTAGCACAGCTAAGGAAAAGGGGGGAAAAATGGCGGACTGCGTTGTTTGGCGACCCCCGTGAAATGGTCGTTCGACCCCAAATGGGGTCCCAACCCACAGGTTGAGAACCACTGGTTTAAAGGCTAGCAGTGAAAGCGTGTTTTTTTTTTGTTTGTTTTTTTAGGAAGATACACTTTCTCGGCATTTGTGTCTTTTGCCTCTTTCGGAGGAACCTTTTTCAGTAGAAGTACGCAAAATGAAGCTTGGGGTGCTTTTTTTTTTTTTGTATTTTTGCTTTTCTCCAAAGCGTGGAGAGACAAGATAAAAGGAGCATCACAGCACCCTCAGTCTGGCTGGGGGCAGCCAAGGTCTGTGCAGGACCTGCTTATCTGGGATAAGGAAGGGAGGCTTTGAACTGTCACCGAAAGTTAAGTTAAGTTCTTGAAGAAAGAAGTGGGAAAAAGCATCCTAGCATTTTCTCACATTCTGAAAAATCTCTTCCGTGAAGGAGTTGGGGAGGACTGGAGACATCCAGGATCAAATTCCCCCATGGATCTCCTTAAGGAGCTCCCAGGTTAGTTATGAAGATCAAATGAAAAAAAAATCTCTGTTTTTTTGACAGGCAGGATCTAAATCTAGTTTGTAAACCAGTGATCGCTTGCTTTGCCTTAAGGAATCTTTGTCTTTATTACTGATCTTTAGCAACAGGATAGGTTGGTTTGGATCCCTTGCCTAGATCCCACCCTGCCACGAGATTCTACTGCTATAAATCTGCAAATCCTTCTGTTTTTCTTACAAAAGTTAAGTGACGGGGCGAATTCTTGTAAAACGCATTGTGGTGGTGTTGTTTTTTTTAACCATCTTTCCTTATAAAGGATGTCCCTCTTCCTTATTCCCAGCAAACTGAGATAATATCTTGTTCATCAAAATAGGACGAAAACCATCTCGATTTGAACGGTTAAAGAGTTTACTCTCTGAATTGGTTTGATCCCTGCCTGTCTGCAGAGAATCTTCTGCAGCAATCTTGCACACAGAGGAATTATCCCCTAATGGATTCAGTTGCCTTTCTCGTTTTTCCCTTGTGGGGTTTCAGCCTAAGGCTTTGTATTACATTTTTAAACGCAAGGAATGGCCTTTTTTTTTAGGGGGGGGGGGGAAACAATGTTCTTTGAAGGAGCTATTGTAAGCTCCGCTTGAATTCTCTGCAAGAAAAAGAGAGGGGAGAAAAACCTCCAGAAATAAGGGGGGGATCCCCCAGACCTGTCACCCAGAGGCTTCCCTTTGGGGTTGAATCAAAGGCTGTGGCACCAGAGGGGCCCAGCAGGATAGAATAGACGAGCATAGTCTGAGTTAGCAGAGGAAAATGATGCTTCTCTCTTTTTCTTCCCAGTTTTCAATTTGAGATCATAGAGCAGTGTTTCCCAAACTTGACAATTTTAAGGCATGTGGACTTCAACTCCCAGAATTCCACAGCCAGCAACGCTGGCTATGGAATTCTGGGAGTTGAAGTCCACATGCCTTAAAATTGTCAGCTGGCTGTGGAATTCTGGGAGTTGAAGTCCACATGCCTTAAAATTGTCAAGTTTGGGAAACACTGTCATAGAGAATCAGCTTTTCGTCCCCTTTCTTTGAGACGATGTTAGGAAAGCGTAAAAACGCCTCCTCAAAACGCTACCTGTGTTTTGGCAAAGAAACCTGTACATTTTGGACGTGGGTTGGGGTGGACAATCATCTTTCCTTGGTGGATGTTTATCCTAGGATCAAAGGAGACATTTCACCTCGAGATGGTTCTTTCATGTCCTAAGCAATCTCTTTGTTGACAAAGTCCCGTTCTTTTCTGACCACGCCTTCAAAATGCATCGCTGCAAATCTTTCCCCTTCTATAATCCAGCATTCGCTTTTACTCTGAAAATCTTAATTCTTTTTTTTTTTTAGCATTGAAAACAGCTGAACAAATAATATGCCAGTCAACAAAGCCTTTAGCTTTGGATATTTCTGGAAAGCCGTGGGGCGAACTAAATACATTGCCTTCTGTGTCTTTACAAACATCCTGCTACGGATCTTCACCGTCTTTGCATTCTGACCCAGGGTTACGATCCATTCAGTGTCCAAGGTAGATTGGGATAGCGTTCTCCCATGCCTGTTTAAAATGGAAGGAGATGAATTTCTCACTTTAAAAAAGGACGACAGTTTAAACGGCCCTTTGCAACTTAAGATGCAGAATATATATATATATATATATTTAAAAAAAAGGTAGAAGCGTTTTTGGTTATCTAAAAACTGAGGGTTAATTTCTTCTTCTCAGGTGTAGCTCAGGTATAGCCTTTATTTTATTTCCCGTGGCTGGCATTTGGTTATTCCGAATCTGAATATTCTGGTTCCTGTGGCAATGTGTATTTAGGATATAAAAAAACAGCCAAGGAAGGATGAAGCATAAAATCGGGTACAAGGCCTGCCACACATTTGCTGCATTCAGCCTTCCTTAATGAATTGCATGAAGAATTCATTTCTAATTAGCAGCTCATTCTTTGCAAGTCGTGAGCTCTGATGAGTGCCTTATTTTCCCTTAAGGAGAAGTACTCTATTCGGACCTTTTAGCTTCTTCATGCACTCCCCTCAAAATGTTTGAGTGCGTTTGTGGCAATGGGGCACAATTCGATGCTGCTTGTCCTCTTCTGGAGATCTTAAGACAAGATGGGAAGGAAGACCCTGCCCATCCCGCAGGGCTGCCTGTTTTTTTGGGGGGTGGGGGACTCTGTTGTACAGAGAGAGGGATGGGCACAGGGCCATATGCAAGACGGGGCTTACGGCTGCTATTTGTGGCTCCTTGGAGCAGCCGGTTGCCATGGCGATGCTGGCACCATCCCAGGAACGGCGGGTGGGCACCACTTTGGCCTCCTCCCAGTGGAAGAGCTGCTGCCTCTGATCCGCTGACGATCATTGGATGCTTCCTGAGAAGCCATCGTGGGGCCTCTGGGGTCTTCGGTTTCTGCCACCTGTTTCATTGCAATGGTGGTTCTTCGGCACAAACAGCTTGGCGTGCCTGTGACTGCGTGAGGCTTGTGTTACACGCGCATGCACCTCCACTATTTTGTCCTTAGGATTCAGCCAAGCCCGAGTGATTAAAAAAAAAACAACCCAGGTTAATTACTCCACCCTCAGGAACTTTGCGCTCCTTCTGTGAATCAGAGCTAATTAGACCGGATCTTAAAGAGCTTAGCCAACGGTGGTGGATTAACCGGCTCTATTTTTTTTCCCCTTTCATGCTTCCTCTTTTGTAGGTAAGTCACTCTGGCATTGGCCAACCCTGATTTCACCTATTGTAATCACCTTCTTTCTTCCTGCCCTTGCCAGTATGAGTGGACTGCCAATCGTAAAAGGCACCGGGCAGGATATAGTGGGGTGCTTCTATTGTGGATACATTGAAGCATGCGTATTCTGAGAAACATGGTAAGTGTGGGTTTTCCACCTTGACCTTACTTCGTCCACAAACCTCTCAGAGTATTTCTGATGGTTGGGGGGGGCAATCTTCTAGACCCTTCTGAGCCTTGACTTGGAAAGTATTTGCTGGGACTGGAAGTAAGAAGGACCCCTTCTAAGCTTCCTTCTCAAATTGCAAAGACTCTGTAGGCCAGAAGCCCTGCGTTGACCCCACATTTTGCAGGAAATGTGGATGGCTTATTCTGGAAACCGGATATGGTTGTATGTTAAGGGGGGGGGAGACTTCAAAACAATCTATTCCAAGTAGCCTGAAGAAAACTGGAAGGGGGGGGGTCAGGAAAGGGCAATAGGTAAGCAACACTTTGCTGCAGATTCTCTTCAAAGAAGTGTTTGAATGTAAGGAGGAGAAGACGTTGGATGCATTGTTGTTAAATATAGCTTCACAAGGACTGTGCTTAGTGGGGTTTATCCAACTATTTCTTAGCAGGAAATTTCATTTTGACATTTGCAACGTAGATTTAATTTGTTTACTACATGGACTCCCCATATGTCTTAGCTGGAAATGTTTGTTTTAGGGCTGCAGCATCTTAAAGAATGCCAGTTACCATGGCAATGTTCAAGCTTTATTTTGTCACTTCATAACATAATAAACGTTGACTTTCTTCCACTGGATTATTTGAGAATTACAAGAATTAAATAGGAAGTGTGTTTACTCTTTCAATTCCTAGTTGAAGGACCAAAGCCTTGCTTGCTATCCATCTTAGGAAAGAGCCCACTTTGGTGCAAAAGTAAAAAAATCCATTTTTTTGAAGCAATGTTCAGAGAAACTAAAAATATGAAAATCCAGGGTGGGATTTGGGGTTTAAACTTTGTGGCTTTATCTCCCCCCCCCCCCGAATATTGAAATGAAACTTGAAAAATATGATGAAATACATAAAGCAAATAAGGTACGAGTGAAATAATTTGTCATCCTCTATTAACTAATATTTAGAGATGTAACAGGTTCTCTCATTACAGATAAACTAGATTTCAGAAGTCTTGGGAAATGATAAAAAATTAAGCGTGAAGGGGAGCCAAAGCAGCTATTAATGATAGAGAAATTCAGAGAAAAATATATAGAAAACTTGGGTGGTAAAGTGGATTGCACTTTTTTTTAATGTACCAAAAGATTAAATTATGGGATAATTGCATTTTTCAAGTAGTGTATAAAAGGGGGGATTTAGTAAATGAAATTAAATTCTGAGGACTGGAAAAAGATGCAAAGGGTATGAGTGCTGGCCTAGCTGCAATCCCCCCGTTTTTGACGAGGGTGGGTGTTCTCAATTTCTTGACAGGGTGTTCTCAATTTCTCAGGAATGGCGGCATCTGAAAAGGTTGAAGTTTCAGAAATGCAGGTTCAAAGTTCCTTTGTTACCGAGCTGTTGATCACCAACAGAAGTTCTTGCCCCGTTTTCTTACTCATGTACCTTCCTCCGTGTTGTTTAAAGGTGAACAATTAGGACCAGGTAGCCTAATAGCTGGATAAATACAGCTTACTCCTTTCGCCTGACAAAAATGGCAGAAATTATTTCTTGGGTCTGAAAATCTTGGGACATTCTGGCTCAGGTCTAGTTTGCCTGCCTTTTAAGGTCCAAGACCCACCATAAAAGGTGACAGCTCTGAAACTTGTCTCCTTCTTGGATGCCTCCAGAATTTCCTTGTATCATTTAATGCCTAACAGGAAAAAAGCTGCTGTCCAAGTAGGAATGGTTTTTGTGGGATGGAAAGATAACATTTATTTTTCCCCACCTAGATATGAGGCTGGGTTGGTAAAGCCTCTTTACAGATGATTGAGGAGATGATAACTAGAATAACGAATCCAAGAATTTCATCTGAGCTCTAATGCTTGGAACATTCCCAGCTGGTTGCTGCAGTGTATTATTATTATTATTATTATTATTATTATTATTATTATTATTATTATTATTGCACAGTCATCCAGATGTTCAGACTGGATTTGGCATTTTTGTCTACCTATCGAGTCCTTCCCAAGGACCTGGGATAGGCAGATGTGGATGTTAGATAGTATTACAGATATTGTTGCAAGATGGAAGCAGTTCCTAATAAGGCCGCCTTTTGCAATTGACTAATGGCGAATTTGTCAATGCCAATGGTGTTCAAGTGGTACTCCAGTTGTTTTGGGATTGCACCCAAGGAGCCTATTACTATTGGTACTACCCTTTCTTGCCTTTGCCACAGTTTTTCTATTTCTATTTGTAGGTCTTTGTATTTTGTTATCTTCTCCAGTTCTTTCTCATCTATTCTGCTGTCTCCAGGCACTGCCACATCCACTATCCAGACTTTTTTGTCTTATCCACAATTGTTAAATCCGGGTTGTTATGTTGCAGGCACTTGTCTGTTTGAATTGTGAAGTCCCAGAGCAGTTTAACTTTATCATTTTCTATGACTTTCTCTATTTTAGGATCCTACCAGTTCTTGCTTACAAGCAAATGATATTTCTTGCAGTTCCTAGTAAGGCCGCCTTTTGAAATTGACTAATAGCGAATTTGTCAATGCCAATGGTGTTCAAGTGGTGCTCCAGTTGTTTTGGAATTGCACCCAAGGAGCCTATCACTATTGGTATTACCCTTGCTTGCTTTTGCCACAGTCTTTCTATTTCTATTTGTAGGTCTTTGTATTTTGTTATCTTCTCCTGTTCTTTCTCTTCTATTCTGCTGTCTCCAGGCACTGCCACATCCACTATCCAGACTTTTTTGTCTTATCCACAATTGTTAAGTCCGGGTTGTTATGTTGCAGGCACTTGTCTGTTTGAATTGTGAAGTCCCAGAGCAGTTTAACTTTATCATTTTCTATGACTTTCTCTATTTTAGGATCCCACCAGTTCTTGCTTACAAGCAAATGATATTTCTTGCAGATCTTCCAATGCACCATTGTTGCTACTTTGTCATGCCGCTGCTTGTAGTCAGTCTTTGCGATTTTCTTGCAGCTTATTATCAGGTGGTCCATTGTTTCTTCAGCTTCTTTGCATAGGTGGCACTTACTGTCTGTTGCTGTCTTCTCAATTTTGACTTTGTATGCATTTGTATTATTATTATCAGTGCTTTTTTTGAAAAAAAAAAAAAAGGTGCCGGAACTCACATACGTCATACAACCCGCCTTGCCTACTCTACAAGGTTCCATCCAAAAAAGGTACCGGAACTCCCTTCTGGGTGTTCTGTGACAAAAAAAGTCCTGACTATTATTATTATTATTAGAAAGGAAGAAAATACAGCTAATTACACGATATCAATCTGAGTGAATTGCTGCATGGTTTAAATAAGTCAGGCATCTGAAAGTGGTGATTTTCAAAAATAAAAATACAACTGAATATAGTTAACCGTTCTATTCAGGATCAAGCCTGTTTATGGATTCCATACCAGTTTAGCTTCTGGTATGAAAAGGTTTCCTTCTCCTTTTTTTAAATAAATCTGATGAGATGAAACTTTGATAACAGCTTTTGGCAGCCACAAATAATTAACATTGTCTGGGGAAAAAAATCATTTTATCAGTTTTTGCACGATAAATCTGTTTCAGTCGATAGAAGGCTGGGACTAAATTCTCTTCTGAGACAAAAATCTCATATCTGATGAAAATCCACTGGATGGTCTAGATCCCCAGACTTCCTAGGGATCTAAAAATTAGAACAGCAGTCTTTTGCTAGGAAGGCAAAGAATTACTTGCAGGATTGAACACCTCTCTGGAGTTCCTTAAAGCAACCAAAGTTTATCTCCAAATGGTCCAGTGACTGTCTGCAGTTGCGGCCTGATGTGATGGAGGACAAAGGAAAAAGACTTTACAGGTGGCCCCTGATCGTCTCAAAATAAGGGAGAAAAGGCTACTTTAAACACCGGTACAGCAAGGATGAGTTACATCTGCCTCACTCATGGTCTGGGGATGATGGCAACATCACGGAGACATGGTAGATCAGGAGTGTCAAACTCAATTTCATTGAGGGCCGCATCAGCATTGTGGTTGCCCTTGGGGGGCCAGGTGTGTGTGGCCAGGGTGGGTGTGGCCTACTTGGTGGGCATAGATGGAGTGGGTGTGGCCTACTGGGTGGGCATGGCCAACTCTACATTGTTTGTGTCAAGGGTGCTTGTGGGGGGCTGGGCAGGAGTGGGACAGATCTGAGGGTCTCTGGCCGAAGGGGGTGGGACCGAGGCAAGCGCCAAGGCATGGTCCATTTCTTCATTCCTCACAAAGGGTGACACCTTCCCTCCATGCACCCAGGGGGTGGGGCCGACGCGGCAGGGGCTGGTTCCTCACTGTTTCCAGACGGCCTTGTGGAGCTAAGACTGAATGCGTTTCAGCATAGATAGCCACCACAAAATTGTGCATTGGCTCCTGGCGGGCCTGGGCCAGGGCCAAGGCAGCAGGGGCCGTTCTCTCACTGTTTTCAGGATGGCTTCATGGGCCACATGAAACCACTTTGAAAGAGTTTTCCAAGGCTCATTCAGGCCACATTTAGGGGCATGTGGGGGAGACATTATCAAAGACAAGAATCTTTAGGGTGATTCTGGAACATCCTTGGTGAAGAGCAGGTCCACCTTTCTGGAAGACCTCAATGGGAGAGGCAAGCATCATCCAAGGCAGCCTGTTGACCCTACTTTTGAGGAAAGGAAGGTTTATGGTTAAGAATCACAACTTAGACTTAGCTTTAAACAGTTCTGTGGTTGTGAAATTAAATGGGGGTTTTGTATCTCACCAGGGTGCTTTAATTAACAGCTTTTCATATTAATGCATTCTAACACTTCTGTCATCTTCCTTGACTTCTTCCCTTTGTTGTAACACATTTGGAAGGCATCAACTTAATTAGCTTAATGGGGAGGCTGCAACAATTTGTCTCCTACATCCTCTTGCAAGGAGTTTCCCCATTTTTCACTGTAAGGAAGCTTCACGGGTACCCTCCACCCCCACTCTCAAAAAGGATTAACATGAGAGAGGAGGCAAAGCCAGACCTAAAAATATGGAGGTTGACGAAGACCTCCAAGGTCCATTTGTGCAGGAACGGCTTTTGGTGGCACTATTTAAATTGATCCAAAGTGGTCAACCAAGAAATGGTTAGTTAGGATGGAAACTAATCAAGGAGAGAAGCAACCTAGAACTAAGGAGAAACTTCCTGACAGTGAGAACAATTAACCAGTGGAACAACCTGCCTCCAGAAGCGGTGAATGCTCCAACACTGGAAGTTTTTAAGAAGAGACTGGACAGCCATTTGTCTGAAATGGTGTAGGGTTTCCTGCCTGAGCAGAGGATTGGACTCGATGACCACCAAGGTCCCTTCCAACATTATTATTATTACGGATCATCGCACAGTCAGCCAGATGTTCAGAATGGATTTGGCATTTTGTCTACCTATCAAGTCCTTCCCAAGGACCTGGGATAGGCAGATGTGGATGTTCGATGGTATTACATATATCGTCGCAGGATGGAAGCAGTTCTTAGTAAGACCGCCTTTTGCAATTGACTAATGGCAAATTTGTCAATGCCAATGGTGGTGCTCCAGTTGTTTTGGGATTGCACCCAAGGCGCCTATTACTATTGATACTACCCTTACTTGCTTTTGCCACAGTCTTTCTATTTCTATTTGTAGGTCTTTGTATTTTGTTATCTTCTCCAGTTCTTTCTCATCTATTCTGCTGTCTCCAGGCACTGCCACGTCCACTATCCAGACTTTTTTGTATTAAAAAAGTGCGGTGATCCATAATAATAATAATGATGATGATGTTGGAAGGGAGCTTGGAGGTCATCTAGTCCAAACCCCTGCTCAGGCAGGAAACCCTATACCATTTTGGACAAATGGCTGTCCAGTCTCTTTTTAAAAACTTCCAGTGTTGCAGCATTCACCACTTCTGGAGGCAGGTTGTTCCAATGATTAACTGTTCTCACTGTCAGGAAGTTTCTCCTTAGTTCTAGGTTGCTTCTCTCCTTGATTAGTTTCCATCGGTTGCTTCTTGTCCTGCCTTCAGGTGCTTTGGAAAATAGCTTGACTCCCTCTTCTTTGTGGCAGCCCCTGAGATATTGGAACATTGCTATCATGTCCCCCCTTGTCCTTCTGTTTATTAAACTAGACATACCCGATTCCAGCGACTGTTCCTTGTATGTTTTAGCCTCTAGTCCCCTGATCATCTTTCTTGCTCTTCTCTCTACTCTTTCTAGAGTCTCGACATCTTTTTTACATCGTGGCGACCAAAACTGGATGCAGTATTTCAAGTGTGGCTTTACCAAGGCATTGTAAAGTGGTATTAACGCTTCACGTGATCTTGATTCTATTCCTCTGTTAATGCAGCCTAGCACTGTGTTGGCTTTTTTGGCAGCTGCAGCACACGGCTGGCTCCTATTTAAGTGATTGTCCACTAGGACTCCGAGAATTATAGGTGCATTCTGCCTTGCTTCATCTCCTTCCTTGAGTTGTAATGATAGACATGGGAGAAGAGCCACACGTCTTCCCTCAACCATGGCAAAACACATCGGCAGAGGTTGGACTGTAGACTTAAAGCTATGCAATCTTTATCACCTGTCTGACCATGCCCTGCTGGGTGCATGGCTGCTGCCAACTCTTTGGATGGGCCAGGGAAGGGTGAGGGTCCTCGTGGTGATCTTGTTTGAAAGTCCTATTTGGGGTGAGGGGTTAGGGCAGGAGTAGGCAACCTTGGCTCTTTTATGACTCGTGGACTTCAACTCCCAGAATTCCTGAGCCAGCATGGCTCAGCTTGGAAACCTTTCCCTTTCCCCTCAGCATGGCTGGCTCAGGAATTCTGGGAGTTGAAGTCCACAAGTCATAAAAGAGACAAGGTGGCCTACCCCTGACCTAGGCCTAGGCCACTTTATGACTCGTGGACTTCAACTCCCAGAATTCCTGAGCAAGCGTGGCTCAGCTTGGAAACTCTCCCTTTCCCCTCAGCATGGCTGGCTCAGGAATTCTGGGAGTTGAAGTCCACGAGTCATAAAAGAGACAAGATTGCCTACCCCTGGGTTAGGGTGAGGGTTAGGGTTTTCATTGGGTTTTCCATTGCAGAGAGGCGTTTACACCTCGTGTATTGGCACAGATTGAAAAGTTTGTGTTGGGGAGCGTTGTGTTTTTAATTAAACAGAAAAATCTGTTTAGATATTTTTAAAGCGTTTGTATGACTGGGCATAAACGGCAATGATTTCAGAGCAGGTGTTGATGGAGGGTCTCAAGCACGTCGGAAGGCTTCCTATTTCTGTCAGTGTTAATTAAAAAAAAACCAAACGGCAGCTGTTTTCTGTGCTAAGTAACCATGGAAACCTTGTGATCATTTTCTACCAGGGATTACGGGCGTGGCAAGGAAGAGGGTTGCCCTCTTTCAGCTAAAGCGGCATGCGGTTGGCTGATAGCTATGTTCATTGACTGCAACCCTTATCAAGGAGGGACATTTGGGCGTTTTAAACAGATTCAGATTTAAATCTCCTGGCCATTTATTTCTTGCATGGAACAAAGTGTTTGGCTTTTCCCTCAGCGCCATCCAATGTGGTGTGTCAGATGCACCTTCCAGTCAAGGGGGAGGGGTACTTTTGCTTATTTCACAGCTAAATTGTGTTTCTGAAGGGAGCAGCCTCAGTCCCTTTGCATAAAGGGCCACTCGGCTGAACGAGATCCTGAGTCTGCTGTGCAATCCTATACTACTACTACTACTACTACTACTAATAATAATAATAATAATAATAAAGCTTTTGCAAGAAGATCGCACAGACTGACTACAAGCAGCGGCATGACAAAGTAGCAACAATGGTGCATTGAAAGATCTGCAAAAAATAACATTTGCCTGTAAGCAAGAACTGGTGGGATCATAAAATAGAGAAAGTCATAGAAAATGATAAAATTAAACTGGTCTGCGACTTCAGAATTCAAACAGACAAGCACTTGCAACATAACACGCCAGACTTAACAATTGTCAATAAGAAAGACAAAAAAGTCTGGATAGTGGACGTGGCAGTGCCTGGAGATAGCAGAATAGAAGAGAAAGAATTGGAGAAGATAACAAAATACAAAGACCTACAAATAGAAATAGAAAGACTGTGGCAAAAGCAAGCAAGGGTAATACCAATAGTGATAGGCTCCTTGGGTGCAGTTCCAAAACAACTGGAGCACCACTTGAACACCATTGGCATTGACAAATTCACTATTAGTCAATTTCAAAAGGCGGCCTTACTAGGAACTGCTTCCATCCTGCGACGATATCTGTAATACCATCAAACATCCACATCTGCCTATCCCAGGTCCTGGGTAAGGACTCGATAGGTAGACAAAATGCCAAATCCAGTCTGAACATCTGGCTGACTATGCAATAATCCATAACAATAATAATGAAGTTGGAAGGGAGCTTGGAGGTCATCTAGTCCAACTCCCTGCTCAGGCAGGAAACCCTATACCATTTCGGACAAATGGCTGTCCAGTCTCTTCTTAAAAACTTCCAGTGTTGGAGCATTCACCACTTCTGGAGGCAGGTTGTTCCACTGGTTAATTGTTCTGTCAGAAGTTTCTCCTTAGTTCTAGAATGCTTCTCTCCTTGATCAGTTTCCATCCATTGCTTCTTGTCCTGCCTTCAGGCGCTTTGGAGAATAGCTTGACTGCCTCTTCTTTGGGGCAGCCCCTGAGATATTGGAAGACTGCTATCATGTCCCCCCTCGTCCTTCTCTTTGTTAAACTAGACATACTCAATTCCAGCAACCGTTCCTCGTATGTTTTAGCCTCCAGTCCCCTGATCATCCTTGTTGCTCTTCTCTGTATTCTTTCTAGAGTCTCAGCATCTTTTTTACATCGTGGCGACCAAAACTGGATGCAGTATTCCAAGTGTGGCCTTACCAAGGCATTGTAAAGTGGTATTAACACTTCATGTGATCTTGATTCTATCCCTCTGTTAATGCAGCCTAACACTGTGTTGGCCTTTTTGGCAGCTGCACTGATGCTCCAAGGAAGACCTCCCTTGGGGAGGAGAAGGGCTGTCGTTTCGAGAAGGGCTGGCCACCACCCAGCAGGTCTTGGAGGAGAAGGAAGACTCAATGTGGCAGCTGTCATTTTTAGCAACAGCCCGCACTTAAGATAAATAGCGTACCTTCTCCTCTTGGGAGGGAATAAAAAGGGACAGAAAATGAACATTTTATTTTATTTTTTCTGCCTGAACATTAGGCTCCTGTTCCTGGATTTAGGCTCTTCCGTTCCATTTTGGATACCTACCATAACTGGATGCCTACAGGGGGCAGCAAAGAGCTAGGGACAATTCTAAACGTTCTGCTGCCATCTAGCAGTCATCTGCAGTATTACATACATGCTTCAGAGCCTCATTGCTGCTTCCCTGCGTGTGTGTGTGTGTGTGTGTGTGTGTGTGTGTGTGTGTGTGTGTGTGAGAAGTAGTCAGCTCTTGCTGTAGGGTAGCATCCGAAATGGTGACAAACTAAGGCCCTTTCCTTTGAGGATGGACAGCCAAGGAAGGCAGGGGCTCTCACAGGTCAGAGTCCATAAAACAGTGTTTTTCAATCTTAGCAAGTTGAAGATGAGTGGGCTTCAAGTCCCAGAATCTGGGTGTTGAACTCCACACATCTTCAACTTGTTCCGGTTGAGAATCACTGCTATGAAACATTGAGGTCAGATTTGTTTACCCAGACAATTGAAATGTTGTGAGAAACACAGAGCTCATTGACTCTTCCCTACATTTCTTCTGTGACTTGATGTTCTGAAGACCATGAGATGGAGTGTTCCTTTGGGGATTCTTTCAAACAATTCATTTATTAGCCCTCAAATCAAATCAGGACAACAGTTTTACTGAGAGAAAAAAAACCTAACGATCTCTTACTGTCTGGTCAGAAATGACAAGGAATTGGATCAGATATAAAGAATTACATGTTCATCTGCTTTAAGGAGATGTATCTGTAGCTCTTTTATTGAATCATCTTGATAGAGCAGTTTCACTAGACAACTCTTTCTTTTAAGATTATTCTGAGGCAAGAGTACATGAGGTCAACATGCAATTTTGCCGTCTCAGATTAATAAATTTTATCTGTTATCCCAATTATCTGCTTTACATAGAAATGGTTTTGTATTGTTTCACATGGAATGCATTAATAACAATAACAATAACAAAATAATAACAATAATAATAAAGTTGGAAGGGACCGTGGAGGTCATTAGTTCAAATCCCTGCTCAGGCAGGAAACCCTATACCATTTCAGACAAATGGCTAACAGCTCCTTATAAAAACTCTCTCTTTCTCTCTCTCCATCTTTCTCTCTCTGTCTCTCCATCTCCCCCCCCCCTTTTTTTTGAGAAATATGACAGAGTTGTGCACTTGCTCAGCACTAATGGGACCGTAGAAGATCAGATGCAGGCATCTTGGCAAATGACAGCTATTCAGATCCATTTCTGTATCTCTGCAACATAATAATTGCTCCCTGCATTCTAGTTAAATCATGGTTACAGTGCTTGAGACACAATGTTCTTTCCTAAAGGACAGGCTGCTGGTCTGGTGGGAGTGCCTTAATGCAAGTGAAAAAAAAAAAGGATGCGTTAAAGCAGCCTTTCCCAGTCCATGTGCTCTGGAAACATGGCCTGCAATTGCCAGCTTCCCCTACCCCTTATGGGCAATGAAGCTGCAACCCATCGCTTCTGGAGAGCACCAGATTGGGAAAGGCTGAAATTCAACTTGAGGAGATAAACCAGGCAATTGTTCATATCAGGCTTCTGAAACTTTCCAGATCCTTGTTTGCAAAGTGATATTTGGAAACACAGACTAAACTTCCACAGTCCCAGGAGCCCGGAGAAAAAATGTCTTAATGGGAGAGAATCAATGGGGCAATGTCACAGCCTGGAATAACTCCTTGTTCCTCCCCAGATAGAAA
The DNA here is from genome assembly GCF_016545835.1 of Crotalus tigris. NCBI lineage: Eukaryota > Metazoa > Chordata > Lepidosauria > Squamata > Viperidae > Crotalus > Crotalus tigris. The sequence goes on from NW_024096502.1 coordinate 880,337, forward strand.
GAGTAGCCCTAAGGCAAATTTGCTTTTCTTCTTTAATTTTGGATAGTTCACTTCATTAGAACTCTACTTTGTTGCTCATGGAATTTGGGTTACCCATATGATGATTTGGGGTCTGAGCTTGTGTGTGTGTGTGCGTGCAGTGCAGTGCAGTGCATATGTCTGCAGAGGATACGTAACTGGTTGTCCATCTGGATACCAGTCCTGGACATATACAGAACTCCCAACAGCTGGAAAAGAGCAAGCCCTTTTCTATATTGAAAGGAGAAAATTATCCCACTGAAACAGAATTCCAAAGACTTAATTTTTTTTTTTAAAAAAAAAGTTTTTCAATGATTCCTGAGACGCGTCACGTGGTACATTGATTTCTTAGGGATAAATAGGCAGAGAGGAAGGCTGAAGGCAAATGAGAACATTCCCTTTTTGCTGGTGGATTTGTCTTTGTCTTGAAATATTTATAATCCAAGAAAAAACAGGAGTGTTTCCATTATAGAATATCTGTAAGTCTTTGTTTTTGGTTGAGTGGTAAGCTTGGCTCCTAGGAGGGACAGCGATATATCTGGGTGAGCTCAGAATGGCATTATGTCATTTTTCACTCCCAATATCCAAATGTGTTATTGCTGAAAGAACATTGGGTTGTTAAGAATGCTTGAGGACAGCCTCCCGAATCTGGTGCATCCCAAATTGGGACTGGCGCTGTCATCTTCCTTAGCCATGATGCAGGAATGATGGGAATTGTGGTCCGTGCATTTTGGAAGCTGCTTGGTTGAGAAAATCCAGGATACCATTAAGTAAATGCTAAAAGTGGAGAGAGAAGCTATATAATCCCTTTTTGATCTCTTTTTTTTTCTAATGTGTGGAAATTGCTATTCTTAATTACCAGTACTATTGTATGTTGGTGGGTCAGGAAAAAAAAAGGTGAGGAGGTGCTTTACATGTTGCCTGGAAAAATAATACTATAGCTTAATTTTCTCCTCATCTCCTTTTATCTTTACCTGGAAAAATGGACTTTGCAAAACATCAATTCAAGCACAAAACATCTGCAACTTCTTCTTTCATCTAGACTAGTAGTCATTTCCCCAAGGCATCAACAGGCAATTAGCAACAGGCTCAAGATGGCTAAAAAAAAAACAACCCTTAGAGTTAAATCTATGTGTGTGCTAAAGAAAACATCATTATCCAAGTTTTATGCCATGTTTTTATGCCTTTTTTGCTTTCAATAAATCTGGTTAAAGAAGACTCAAATAATGTTACTCTTGATTGTAAGCAGGTCTGCACAAAGGAGTTTTATAACATTTCAATAACATCTGCAGCCAGATCAAAGAATAATTAGTTTTCCTTTCTCATAGTGAGGTATTTTTTTTTAGAAAAAATGAAACAAAAATAATCAGAAATTCCAAAATTAAAAGAATTGCTTTTCTTTTTAAAAAGTCTCAAATTTTCTGTCCAAGGGGAAAGTTTCACTTCATCTCATAAAAGAGCCAACTCTGTTTAGGCAGTAAAAGAGGCAAAGATTTTTAGGACTTCATGGACACTATTATTTATCATGCATATCTATGTTTTTTTTTTTAAAAAAATATTTCAGTTGCTTTACTTCTTAACACTTTCCTTTTCCATTAAGAAAAGATCTAACAAAGGATTAACTTTCTTTAACAAGGTTGTTTGACTTTTAGTGACCTTGTATGCAAAACCAAATATGGAAATTTCATATTATATAATTAAGATGGCATTTCTGATTCACTTTTGTATACTGTAGCTGACTAACTCAAAATGAGGAAAATATTGTTTTCTTTCAATAATAATAATAATAATAATAAAAAATTGGAAGGGACCTTGGAGGTCATCGAGTCCAACCCTGTGCTCAGGCTACACCATTTCGGACAAATGGCTGTCCAGTCTCTTCTTAAAAACCTCCAGTGTTGGAGCATTCACTGCTTCTGGAAGCAGGTTGTTCCACTGGTTAATTGTTCTAACTGTCAGGAAGTTTCTCCTTAGTTCTAGGTTGCTTCTTTCCTTGATTAGTTTCCATCCATTGCTTCTTGTCCTGCCCTCAGGCACCTTGGAGCATAGCTTGACTCCCTCTTCTTTGGGGCAGCCCCTGAGATATTGGAACATTGCTCTCTCTCTCTCTCTCTCTCTCTCTCTCTCTTTAATCTTCCAGAGGTAAACATGGAGGGGAAGAAACTTTCTCTCAGAAAAGGGGCCAAGCCCTTTATGGATGGGTGGAAATGCCCCCAAATAGCGCTTAGACTTATATACCACTTTACAGAGCTTTACAGCCCTCTCTAAGCAGTTTACAGAGTCAGCATATTTGCCCTCAACAATCTGGGTCCTCATTTTATCGACCTCGGAAGGATGGAAGGCTGAGTCAACCTTGAGTTGGTGACGATTGAACCCCTGGCAGTCAGCAGAATTAGCCTGCAATACTGCATTCCAACCACTGCGCCCCCACGGCTCCTAGTTTAATACGTTAATTTTAAAGGCCTAGGGGAAAATGCAAAATCTAATGAAGACACTGAAGATGAATGATGTATTTATAATCTTTGGCAGTTTCAAACGTAGGCCTCTACGAGCGTAAACACAGATTGGTTTATTTAAATCTTACACATCTCTGAAATAAATTAATTATGCTCCTAATATTGTCCTGCTAAATGCTTCTCATGTGCAGTTTATAAATAAAGTAAAACCTTAGCAAAAGGGGATTACTAGACTGTGTTTGAAACTGACTCAAACAGAACAAGGTAAAAAGGATTCCTGTGAACACCCAAAGCTTACCAGTTCTAAAAAGTTAGATAATTTTATCACCTCTGATGAGATGGCTGATTCATGATGTTCTGTCTCACACATGAGTTCTCCACATCTCCAAAGGGTCCTGTAGTCCTGTTCAGATGGGGAAGAAGGAAAACAAACTTGTCTTGAAGAAGAATTGGACTCAGAGTTTTGTCTCTTAGTTGAGAAAGAGGCAGGATGCAGTTAGCAAGGGGCATCTTGTTCAGGAATTGGAGATACTGGATGTTGTTTTTCATCAGATGTCACAAAAGAGATCTAGAAAATGGTAATGGAGCTGCCATCTGGTGGTTGCCCACATTTTTCCAGCCTAGACTGGCTAGCCCCAGACAAAATAGCTAGATGGAGCTGTTTGAGAAAAGGTAGAATAGAAATGTAACTGTCATGGTTCTGACAGATGAAACTCTTCAAAGAACTTCGAGGCATTGTTTACCTTAAAGAATATTCGAGCAGCATAGCATTGGCACGTAAATAGTCGAAGCCAAAATCTGAATTCCCCTCCCCTGGGCACACAGTATCAAACACAATTCCCTCCTCTAATTAACAGTCATAAAGCGCATTCTCCAATTAGTTTGAAATGCAGGCTTTCCCTCCTTTACTCCAACCCGCCATTTCTTATCATCTCTTATTTCAAAAGCCCTGAGTTCACACACTATTACAATATTGTTATGTCTAACTAACTCCCATCATCTTCCTCCTCCCCCCCCCAGTATCACCTAATTCTAAGAGTAAAGCATGAAAAAGAAAAAGACTGCATCTCCATATGTTGTCAAAGCAAGAACATCCAATGTGAGCAGCGTTGACAGTAACAACAACAAAATAATTATAATTTATAATTCCTCACTTTCATGGATGTTTGAAAGTAGGGAAGCAATAAGAACCTTGCATAGTTTATACCAATGAAATAATTGGTATGTTATTAACATATTCTGAAATCATAATTTTAAAATGATACCAGTCTAATATCCTTGCTGGATTTTACCGTACAGCCAAAATAGTCACATATTTTGTAATAAAGTCCATTTTTTTTCATAACTGCGCTTTAAGGCACACTTGCTGCTGAATTGTATTGACAGTGATCAGGATGCAAACTGACTCTGTTACTTTGATTTTGTAAGAGTCGGTTAAAAATAACACTTTCCCCACTTGTGGGAATCATTAACAGAACACATAGATAATGCAGGCTTTTAAAATAACAGGAAGGGCATTTTTGCATGCATATGGAGAACAAGTCCACCCCTTCATCTTGATGGTTGATGCAACTTGCTCAGTTGACTCCTTTACTGAATGGAGTCTAATGAGCCTTGACTTAGAGTCCAAATAAAATGTATCTTTTTTCACCGAATAATATTAAAACTTCCTAACATTCAGATCAATGTATGGCTGTGAAAGTTGGACCAAAAGAAAGGCTGAGCGCCAAAGAATGGAGGCCTTTGAACTATGGTGCTGGACTGCAAGGTGATCAAACCGGTCAGTCCTAGAGGAGATCAACCCCGACTGCTATTTAGAAGACCAGATCCTGAAGTTGAAACTCAAGTACTTTGGTCACCTAATGAGAAGGAAGGACTCACTGGAGAAGAGCCTGATGCTGGGAAAGATGGAGGGCAAGAGAAGAAGGGGACGAGAGAGAATCAGGCTGGCCTTTGCTGTTCCTGCCTTTTCTCTGCCCTACGTGTTCTTGGATCAGGTGTAGAAAGCAGTTCTTCTTCCTCATCCCTGACCAGCTGCTGCTGCATGCTTTGCCCAACTGAAGCCTCAGGGCTGTCCTGCTGCAGCTGTGCTTCAGCCAAATACCTCTCAATGACAGCTTGGAGCCATTGATCAACTCCCCTCCAGATGTGCCTGGAACTGGTTCATCCACCGAGCTGACATCTGGAGAGTATCTGAGGAAGCCTCAGGAAGGTGGGGGGAGTCATTACAAGTACATTTACTCACTGGCAGTAAAGCTCCATTTGGCATCAGCTGCAGATTTATGCCTTCAAGGCATCCTCTTTTGCCACTGAGAAGTATACAAAAAACCATCTTTCTGATTCCTACCATGGGAAATTAGAGCCCACTGGTGGTGCTACTTCTTGATTCCCTTCAAAACATGTTAAAAAGTATGAATTACAGTTAACTGGCATTCTTAAAACTGAAGATGGCTTTAGTTATATGCATTTAATAATTGGCTATTAATGATTGAATATTTAGTGAGACAAAGTAGACATCTCGTGAAGTTGACCCAGTTCTGTCCCAGTTTATTATTTCCTTTCTTTCTTCTTGTGCTTATAGTGAGCTTGTCGTACCTGACACAGAGCGACATACCTATCTGATACAATAGTTGGATAATATGAGATGCCTAGAAGTATATAATCTCAAATGGATGTTGGTGAAAGCACAACTTACATCTAGATCAGTGGTTTTCAACCTTTTTAATGCCGCGACCCCCAATCGGTCATAAGTCGAGGACTACTCAACCGGTCGTAAGTCGAGGACTACTCAACTGGTGCAGCACCGTTTGCAGAATGGGACTTTGGGCAGGCTCAGCAGGGCAGAGACAGCCTGGACAATTCCTATTGGCTTTTGAAAGCCAATAGAATTAGACTCTATTCAAGAGAGTCTATTCTATTGGCTTTCAAAAGCCAATAGAATAAAAGGGAGTAGCACAGCTAAGGAAAAGGGGGAAAAAATGGCGGACTGCGTTGTTTGGCGACCCCCGTGAAATGGTCGTTCGACCCCAAATGGGGTCCCGACCCACAGGTTGAGAACCACTGATCTAGATGTTCCTCCACAAGGAGGAACGAGACAATAACTCAAATCATGGAGGGATCCTCGTAAAGCCATGTTTTTATGGCTCTTCGGCAGGAGGATGAGGATCTAATTAGATCTAACTTCTGGGGGAATTCTGATCCAGAAATGGGGGGGGCAGCAAGTGAGAAGGCCTTCCCCCCTTCATCCTGTTGGATGAAGAAATTGTCTGCTGCGGAAATTGTGCTTGTCTCCGACTGCCTTCTGTTTCTCAAAACTCCAGCATTTTGCAAGGAGGGGGCATGTGATAATGATGGTCTAGCAAACTGAATTTCTTGTAAAATAACTGTCAAATTGAATTCCTTGGGAGCCCACACTTGCTAGACAGGGTTTCCGTGGAAGCTGCAACTGTCAGATACGTTTTCTGACAAGACGGGAACATTGGAAGCGGCTTTATATTCAACGATATTATGTGCCTTCAAGTTGGTTTCTACTCTTAGCTAATATACAGATAGATTTCCCCCCCCCCAGGATGATTTCTTCTCCACCTGGTCTTTCAGATCTTCCAGTGGGGCACCCAACAGTGTTGTAATGGAGTCCGTCCATCTTGCTGTTGCTTATTTTCTTTTTCTCTTTCTTTTATTCTTTCCTGAATAATAATAATATTAATATTAATAATAATAATTTGGAAGGGACCTTGGAGGTCATCTAGTCCAACCCCCTGCTCAGGCAGGAAACCCTATACCATTTCGGACAAATGGCCGTCCGGTCTCTTCTTAAAAACTTCCAGTGTTGGAGCATTCATTGCTTCTGGAGGCAGGTTGTTCCACTGGTTAATTCTTCTAACTGTCAGGAAGTTTCTCCTTAGTTCTAGGTTGCTTCTCTCCTTGATTATTTTCCACCCGTTGCTTCTTGTCCTGCCTTCAGGTCCTTTGGAGAATAGCTTGACTCCCTCTTCTTTGGGTCAGCCCCTGAGATATTGGAACATTGCTATCATGTCCCTCCTCATCCTTCTCTTCTTTAAACTAGACATACCCAATTCCAGCAGCCTTTCCTTATATGTTTTAGTCTCCAGTCCCCTAATCATCTTTGTTGCTCTTCTCTGTACTCTTTCTAGAGTCTCAACATCTTTTTTACATCATGGTGACCAAAACTGGATGCAGTATTCCAAGTGTGGCCTTACCAAGGCCTTGTAAAATGGTATTAATACTTTGCTAAGGAAAAGGGGGAGGGGAAATGGTGGACTGCATTGTTTGGCAACCCCCATGAAATGGTCGTCTGACCCCAAATGGGGTCCCGACCCACAGGTTGAGAACCACTGCTCTATGGAGATGTTCAGTCATCCAGGTTGTCCCAAAGGTGCTAAAAATGGCACAATTGGTGAAAAGGTTGAAAAGCCCTGATCTAGAAAGTCAAGGAATGGGGGGGGGGAGAATGGTACTATAATTAAATATAAAGAAGAGCAACCTACTGACAACTGATACAAAAACCAGCCTTAAAATTGACAATGAAGATAGCGAAGGGGTAAATAGTCCCAAAGCTGCTTTTTCAAGAGGCAGTTGGACTTTCTTTTTTTTCTTTGAAGAGGTTTCGCTTCTTCAACTGAAGAAGCTTCTTGGATGAGAAGCGAAGTATCTTCAAAGAAAAACAAGAGAGTCCAACTGTCTCTTGAAAAAGCACCTTTGGGACTATTTACCCCTTCGCTATCTTCATTGTCAATGTTAAGGCTGGTTTTTCTATCAGTTGTCAGTAGGTTGCTCTTCTTTATATTTAATTATAGTACCATTCCCCCCCCCCCATTCCCTGACTTTCTAGATCAGGGCTTTTCAACCTTTTCATCCATTGTGTCACTTTTAGGATATGGCAATATCCAAGTACCACCAGTTGCCCAGCAAGGTGTCAAAAACTTGATGACCCCCCCCCAAAAAGGAAAAAAGTGATAAAGTACAGGTAGTCCTCGACTTACAACAGTTCGCTTAGTGACTGTTTGAAGTTACAATGGCACTGAAAAAAGTGCCCCCCCCAAGCCACAGCTGAGCAAGATACCTGCCTGCCTGCCCTGCAGCACTCTTCCTCCTGTCCGAGGTTTTCATTGTTGTGAGCATTTCTGTTGAGGATTGGCAGCGGGGGTGGGGTGGGGTGGGTGTTTGGTTTTTATTCCCCCCGTCTGCTGGGTGGTTGCAGCAGGTTTTGGTCACTTGACATGACCCTGGGACACTGTGACCGTCATAAATATGAATCAGTTGCCAAGCATCTGAATGTAAGTCACAATACCCTGGAGATGCTGCAACATTCTAGCTGATTGGTACTTCTTCAAGGCTCAGCAGAAGTGCCAGGATCAGTGCTGCTTTCCAGCTGATCGGTGCTTCTTCAGGGCTCAGCAGAAGCACCAGGATCAGCGGCGAGCTCCAGCTGGAGCCTGGCGCTGATCCTGGCGCTTCTGCTGAGCCCTGACAGCCCCGAAGAAGCACTGATCAGCTGGAAAGCAGCACTGATCCTGGCGCTTCCGCTGAGCCCTGACAGCCCTGCACCTCCAGCCATCTCTCACTCAGGCTTGTGCAGTGCTGCCACCAGTTCAGCTCATTCCTCTACCCCAATACCACTGTTTGAGGATGGTTGCGTACAACCTGCCAGGTGCCAATGTACCACAGGTGGTACCCGTACCACTGGTTGAAAAGCCCTGTTCTAGAGGATGTAGATTAGCAATAGCACTTAGACTTATATATCGCTTCATAGTGCTTTTCAGCCCTATCTAAGCGGTTTACAGAGGCAGCCTATTGCCCCCAACAATCTAGGTCCTCATTTTACTGACCTCGGAAGGATGGAAGGCTGAATCAACCTTGAGCCAGTCAAGACTGAACTGCTGGCTGTGGGCAGAGTTAGCCTGCAATACTGCATTCTAAGTACTGTTCCACCAGGGCTCGGATTATTTGCATATTCAGAGTAGTGTCATCAGCCTAGCGCAGGTTATTGATTTTCTTCCTCCAGTTTTGAAACTTCTTTCAATCCAGTTTCCCTCAATCTGCAATATATTCTGCGTGTAAGTTGAGGTAAAGGGAAAGTACATTTCTTCATGCTCTATGCAGGTTGTGCTTACCTTCCCTTTGTGTAGGAGGCTATACATTTTTCCAAGAGATGTGCTGGGATTCCCATTTTCCTAAGGCTATTCCGCAGTTTGACCTAGTGAAAACTGTCAGAGATCAAAGGCCTTTGTGTAATCTGAGAAGCCCACGTTGACTTCTTTTTAGTATTCTTTGGCTTCTTCAGTTCCTACTGACTGGCAAAGGCAAAGTCATTTATATGCCCAAAGCATATCTGGGAAGTTCTGCACCTGTTGTGTGTCAGCGGCAAGCTCTCTTTTGCCTCTAGGACAGACCTGTCAAACACAAGGCCCAGGAGCTGGATCCAGCCTGCAAAGTGGTTTCATGTGGCCCGCGAAGCCATCCTGGAAACAGTGAGGGAACGGTCCCCACTGCCTTGGCCCTGGCCCAGGCCAGCCAGGAGCCAATGTACAATTTTGTGGTGGCCATCTATGCTGAAACGCATTCAGTCTTAGCTCCACAAGGCCGTCTGGAAACAGCGAGGAACCGGCCCCTGCCGCGTCGGCCCCACCCCCTGGGAGGTGTCACCCTTTGTGAGGAATGAAGAAATGCACCATCGCCTGGAAGTGGCCAGCAAATGGCCCTCACCTACTTCACATATCCAGCTTGATGGGCTCTGGGGGAGGGGTTTCGGCAGGCAGCGGGGCGCTCTCCTCACAGCACCAAGAGGCTGAGCCGGGCGGCGCAAATCCAAAAAGTAGCACGACGCTGCCCAGCCCCCAGCCTGCCCGGTTTTGGCAGGCAGCGGGGCGCTCTCCTCACAGCGCCAAGAGGTTGAGCTGGGCAGTGCGAAGCTCACCAGCTTTGTACCTTGTTGCTTGCTGAAACTGGGCAGGCTGGGGGCTAGGCAGCATTGCACTTCTCATCAGATTCGCACCGCCCGGCTCAGCTCTTGGCGCTGTGAGGAGAGCGCCCCGCTGCCTGCCGAAACCACACCCACTCCATCCACGCCCACCCAGTAGGCCGCACCCGCCCTGGCCACACTCACCCGCCCTCCTGAGGGCAACCGCAATGCTGATGCGGCCCTCAATGAAATTGAGTTTGACACCCCTGCTCTAGGGGAAACCATACAGCTGGCTGCTGCTGTCACAAATGTGACGCCTCCAGGGGTTGTTTTGACAGAGAATAACCTGCCCTTGATGGATGACAAAGCTGTGGCTTGCCTTGGGATAACGTCTGCCTCCACAAAGGCAAGGAATATCTGCGAACAGGAGGCCGATCGCCTTATCTTTCAACAAATGAGGGGTGGCAGGAACAGAAGGGCACACCTGGCTGCTAGCAAGACACAGAATAGCATCGGTGACCTATTTTTGTCCTCTCTTCCCAAACAGCAGAAGATTGAGCCGTAACTCCAAATACGTAAACGCTTCACTTTGTTCTGGACCGACGCCATTAATCTTCTGGCAGTCTCTATGAAAGCTTGAAAGCTTGCGATAAAATCATAACTTTGCTTTGGAGCAATACGTGGCTTGAGGGTACTCTACGCAGCAAATGGCAGGTGCTTGATCATTGAACTTAGATGCAGGGATTACATCAAAATATGGAAGAACTGAAGCAGGGTGGATGGCCAGCTTTGGAAAGCGAAATCTTATTGTTGTCAATGCTTGGACCTACAGAATTGATAGACATGTTGTAAAGAAGGGAGGAGGCAACGACACCATCTTGCTGAACCCCCCCCCCTTTTTTTATTTTAAGAAATTGAGGCAAAAACAAGCTGCAGAGTCAAGTATGCAATGAAATACTTTCACAGGACCTTATTAATAGAAGCAGTGGTTGAGCCTGCATCTTGAGACAAATGTTCTTGTTGTTGTTAATTGTAAAGTCGTGTCCGACCCATCGCGACCCCATGGACAACGTTCCTCCAGGCCTTCCTGTCCTCTACCATCTTCTGGAGTCCATTTAAGCTCACGCCTACCTTGAGACAAATGTTGCCTTTAAATCCATGAAAACTGCAAATAATGTCCTCTCTAGTTTCCGAGATCCTCTAAATTTGAGAATCACCCAAAGCCAGGTTTGTTCAGTACAATGTACTGAAGCCTTAGAAAGCAATTTCACAGTGAGGGAAAAGTGATGGTTGCTGGGTGGGTGTTAATTTTAAAGAAGGTAATTTGGAGACATAGTAATTAAATCAACTGTGCCGGTACCATTATCATATGTATATTCCCCTTTTAATTCTCCTCCTGCCTTTTAAAGATCTGTTTTAATGTTGCTGAATTGAGTTTAGGAATCATCTGAGTTACCGACCATTCTCATAATTGATTCTCTTATTGATACACAAAACTGAAAATGAAATAAACCATTGGGTGAAAATAATTGCTCTAGCAAAAGATAAAAATGTCACCATCATTTGGCCCAAGCCTAGCATCAAAATCACCAGTATAGATAAGATAAGATAAGATAAGATAGTAGATAGGATAGGATAGGATAGGATAAAATAAGATAAGATAAGATAAGATAAGATAACCTTTATTGTCATTTTTTACCGGCACAATGGCACACATCAAAAAATGAAATTTAGTTGCTGCTCTCAAAGTGGAACACATATATGACACACACCTAAAACATACTATATACAACATATGTATAGACCCCCACCCCTACATATATATGACAAATAAATATTAAATACTGTCCATCTTGAATATATAATGGAAGGAGGAAGCTTGAGAATTCACAAGGTTAATGCTGTATGGCTACTGTTCCCCTAGGCCAAGGCTTTTCAACCAGTGGTACGGGTACCACCTGTGGTATATTTGCACCTGGCAGGTGGTACGCGACCATCCTAGAAAAGTGGTAGCGGGGGAGGGGAATGAGCTGAACCGGTGGCAACACCGCACAAGCCTGAGTGAGATGGCTGGAGCGCCAGGATCACCGCTTCTTCAGGACTGTCGGCTCAGTGGAAGCGCCAGGATCTGCGCCAGGCTCCAGCTGGAGCTCAGCGCTGATCCTGGCGCTTCTGCTGAGCCCAGAAGAAGCACCGATCAGCTGGAATGTTGCAGCCTCTCTAGGGTCTTGTGATTTACATTCAGATGCTTGGCAACTGATTCATATTTATGACGGTCACAGTGTCCCAGGGTCATGTGAAGTGACCAAACCCTGCTGCAACCACCCAGCAGACGGGGGGAATAAAAACCAAACACCCCCCCCACCCCACCCCCGCTGCCAATCCTCAACAGAAATGCTCACAACAATGAAAACCTCGAATAGGAGGAAGAGCGCCACTGGGGGGGGGGCAGGCAGGTGTCTTGCTCGGCTGTGGCTTGGGGGGCACTTTTTTCAGTGCCATTGTAACTTCGAACAGTCACTAAGCGAACTGTTGTAAGTCAAGGACTACCTGTACTTCATCACTTTTTTCCTTTTTTTTTTTTTAGTCATCAAGTTTTTGACACCTTGCTAGGTGACTGGTGGTACTCGGATGTTGCCATATCCTAAAAGTGGTACAATGGGTAAAAAGGTTGAAAAGCTCTGCTCTTGGCAAGTGTATCTCAACCTTGGTGACATTAAGATACCTGGACATCAGCTGGCACATCCACATATCTTAAAGTTGCTGAGGCTGAGACACACTGCTCTAAGGCCGGGGTGTCAAACTGCCACACCGCTGTCTGGATGCGTCATGGCGAAACCGCTCCCACCCTATTGCCGGCAATGGAAAAAAAGTCACGCTACGTTGGGACACGTCACGTGACATTGCGAGTTTGACACCCCTGCTCTAAGTGATCTCAGTTGCTGTGAGTTCACTCAGGAGCAAGTAAGGGGCCTTCTGGAATGGGGGCTTTCCTGCATGACTGTAAATCAGGCAGAAAGCACACAAGTAGAAAAGGAAATGAGAACATTGAACTCGGAGGGAATTTGTAGAGTCATGTTGGATTCACGGGGAAAGCTATTTGTTTCCATATTCTTACTGTAGAAGCCATGATTGAAACCTGTCTGGTGGGGCTAAATATCAGATGCTTAGCAATACTTGCAAATTCCTTTCAAATGTCAGTATCTAACAAGAATGACATCCAGACTTTGAAAGGAGATGAATATAGACCTTTTTCAGAGGCAGGTATTTTTATACATCTGCCGTAGTGTCAAGAGCTGAAAAAGAAAAAAGGAAAATCATGTTAATTCAAATAATATAATTGATGGTGTCATACGTAATGTAGTTTTTTCTGGGAAAAAAAATTATGCCCACACAGGAGGGATGCATCATTAGTGAGGTGTTCGTATCTTTATAGAATCTTCAAGAATTTGAGAAACACTTTAAAGTCTCTGATTCACAGCTTCTTTCTCCTTCAATAGAGTCTCTAAACCAACAAATGGGAGCGAGGGGAGAGATCAAATCTATGGATAAGTACCACTGAGAAGTGTGAATACATCACTTTTGCACACAGCCCTCCCCCAACGCCTTGCACTATTATTTATTCATGAGGTTTACATAGTAGAACTCAAGACGGGCTGCTCTATTTTTCTCTACGTTTACACTCAGTGAGGTTTCCGGAGCTGAGACGGATGACTGGCCCCAAATCACCCCATGCTGGGGGAATTCTGGGAGTTGTAGTTCATAGATCTTAAAGCTGCTGAGGTAGAGAAACCCTGGTTTGGGGGCTGATCTGATGCAAGGTGGAGGCCAGCAAGGAGAGGCTTCCAGTGGCCATCCTCTACTGTAGCAGAAAATTCAGACGCAGCCGTTCAGCACCTCGGAGAGTTCCAAAACGTGGCTTGGTCTGACTCTCATGGAGCAGACGGGCTGGCCCCTGAGCTGTCCTTCATTGATCTCAGATGCTAAGCAGGATTAGACCTGTGGGGGGGTCATCTAAGAATCCCAGAGCTGTAAGATAGGCTGAGAAGGCAAACTTTTTTTTTTTTTTTAAATCCTATAAGTAGGCAGTGGAAAACTATTTTGAGACCATTGTCAAAGGTGATCAAGAATGCCTTAATTTAATACATTCTCAACTCTTCCAACTCTTGTTATTCTCTGTGTTAATTCTGTCTGTCAAAGAGGTTATGATGGCCACAGAAGAAGCAGCATTTTTGTAAGGAGCAGAAAGGCAGCCTCCATCTTCTAGGACAGGGGTAGGCAACCTTGGTTCTTTTATGACTCGTGGACTTCAACTCCCAGAATTCCTGAGCCAGCATGGGGGAAACTTTGGCCCCTTCATGACTCGTGGACTTCAACTCCCAGAATGGAAACCTCTCCATTTCTCCTCAGCATGGCTGGCTCAGGAATTCTGGGAGTTGAAATCCATGAGTTATAAAAGAGCCAAGTTTGCCTACCCCTGGATTAGGTGAACCAACAAGCCAAGATCCCTAGGGTGCTTCTGTGGCTAATGAGGGCGGTATCTTTTCACTCTGCCCCAAACCTTGCTTGTTAGGAAATCCCAGAGTTGTGGAGTAGATGGTGTGTATATGGGGGGTAGGGAGAGAAAACATTTTGGGGAAAGCAACGGAAAGTAGCTACAGTAGACTTGTCTGGAAGTAGCCATGTAGAAATACCCCAATAGGTAGGAGTAGAGACTGCATTGTATTCAGACAGTGGGGGGATGATAGGGAATGTAGTCTGACCCACCTGGAGAGGATTGGTCTACACCAGGGATAGGCAACCTTGGCTCTTTTATGAGGTGTGGACTTCAACTCCCAGAATTCCCGAGCCAGCCACGCTGAGGGGAAAGGGAGAGGTTTCCAAGCTGAGCCATGCCGGCTCAGGAATTCTGGGAGTTGAAGTCCACGAGTCATAAAAGAGCCAAGGTTGCCCACTCCTGTTCTAGGAGTAACATCCACAACTATGACTCCTCCTGCCAGGATCACCATCCGGAGGGTTTGTTTGTTTTTCGCCGACACGATAAACCTGATATTGAAATCAAATTTCTGTGCTTCTGAAGGGGTCTGTCTCTGATTGCAGTCCATTCTATGCCAGCCATTCTACGCCAGCCATTCTTCCCGGGCAGATCAATCGGTATCTCAGCACCGGGTTCCCACGGTGTGTCTGTATTGCCTGGATCAGCAATACCCTGCATTGACCTCTCACTCCTTGAACTCCACTATCCAATGACGCCCTGAATGAGGGAAACTTTGGCAAACACGGCTGATCCCAGGGCTCTTCCTTCCTCTGAGACATTCCTGCATTGCAGATTTCACACAGTTTGGCAAAAGCTCAAGATCCTGCCCAAAGACCGAGATCTTCCTTCCCGTTAAGATGCTCCTTTAAATGAAGTCGTTTGACATTTGATCTGGCCCATCGCCTATGAAGCCCGAGCCCCCATCTGCTCATCTCCTGGCAGAGCTCAGGCTGATCTTGCTTGAAACTGCCAACTGTGACCTGGTGCTTCCTGACTCTCCTCTGAGATCATCCTCTTGAGCTTGAGCTGAGCCCCAGCAATGACGCCTCTCGGCCACAGGCCTGAGGACTGAGCTGGGCTGCAGGTTATGGGCACGTCAGGGAAGGCCGCAGCGCCCGTGCTTGACGGGGATTTGGGGAGCTGTGGTCCTCCCCTTTGAAGGGTGCCCTGTGGAAAATGGAGGTTCCGTGTGAGTCAGGAAGGCGTAGGAGGTGTGAGAGAAAAGAATGCTTTGTGTACGAAGAGAGGCAGATGAGGGACAGTGATTCAGCTACCGGGAACAGCTGATGGAGATAGAAAAGACGGAGGAGGAGGGGGGGGGGCTTGTCTTGGAAACCAGAGTAGACACTCAGGAGAGGGGCAATTAAACTTAACCAGTTAAAGAGCAAACTCTTATCTGTCAATTAGTTTGCCCATATCAGCCCGGCCAGCTGATCTTTTCTCAGCTGCTTTCAAGATTAAGGTTGTGAAAATGCCCTTGGTGTTTTGTGGATATGGGTTTGCTTTTTTTTTCTCAGCAAAGGAGGCTTCGTCCTTCCCATCCATCCTGTTAAGAGTTATTGGAGGAAAACCTTTACTAACCAGAGTCAACTAGGCCATTTCATTTGGACTACATATTTGCAGCAGGCTGCCTGCCAACGAAGGAAGGAATTAATTTCATAGGAAGGAATTAATTTCATAGACAATGTCGGCTGGCGGGCCCTCGGGGAAGGGCCTTTTCTGTGGTGGCTCCGACATGGTGGAATCAACTTCCCCCAGAGATTCGAACTACTCCCACCTTGCCGGCCTTCAAGAAAGCCATTAAAACTCTCCTGTTCCGGCAGGCCTGGGGTTGATGTCCCCGGGGGGGGGACACAATTGGGACATGCTGTATGAATGCACTCATTTTTATTGTTATATTTATTGTTTTAATTTTGTACGCCGCCCTGAGTCCCTAGGGATTGGGCGGCATATAAATTTTATTAATAAAATAATAAAATAATAAAATAAATAAATAGGATTCCCAAGAAAAGTCCTCCTCGTCGCGTTTGTCAGGGAAGAGATCGGTGCCTGCAGTTCTCCAGGAAAGCTTGAAGAGAGAGCGAGCTTTCTCAAGGCCTCTCTTGAGGACTAGGATCACTGAAAGGGGTTCATGGTCTCAGGGTTGGAGGGAGCAGAGTTTCCTGAATATTTACGCCGTAAAATCTTTTCCCCCAGAAGCTTTCTTTCAACTCTCTTTCACTCACCTTGGGTGATTTTAAAAAGCCGAAAAAAAATCTCAGGCTAATTCTGGGATGAGAGACCACCAGGTGATCCGCAGGAAATAGAATGAATAAAGGAGGGACCCACCATTTCTGTTCTGCTGCCAAGAAAACTGCCTATCTGTGTCATGAATTAAGAGGGTCTTTTTTTTTGTTTTGGACTTTACAGTCCAAACTAAGTTTGTGTCCTTCTGGCTGTTCTCACTGGCATCACTTGCCTTCTCTCTCTGTTTCCTTGTTTCCTCTGTTGTTAGCAGTTAGAGTGAGCTTGTGCTTCTGTGACACTTCTTCAAAATGTGGTATGCAAGCTATCATTTATGAGGAATGCACCTTTTGAAAAAAAAAATATCTATTAAACAAACTTGATCAAGTTCCTGGAGGGGCTTCTGCCATCTTGTTTTGCTCAGCTGAGCATCGTGTCGGCCTCGAGCATCAGAGAGCCTGGTATGATTGGCTTAAATGCTCATATATACCAGCCATTGCATGCCTCTTGAAAATATTGCCAAATATTTGACTGGTGCTTTTAGCTGCTATTTATTTTGCAGCATTCTTAAACTAGCCACTCCTAGAAACCTTGAGTGACATCTCATGAAATTCAGTTTAATAAGCTGGGAAATACCTGGTATTTTTAAATTCGCATTTTGCTGAAAAGACCTTTACCAGGTATTTCCCAGCTTCTTAAAGTAACTTCATGGAGCGTATTCTAGCTACGTGAATGTAGATTTACAAATTTGTCCTGGGGCAACCCTCATGATGATGTTAGACAATAAAAGTGTGTTAATAGAATGGCCAGTTCTTATCACAGAGTGCCATATATTATTATTATTAATAATAATAATAATAATAATAATAATTTGGGTGCAATCCCAAAACAACTGGAGCACCACTTGAACACCATTGGCATTGACAAATTTGCTATTAGTCAATTGCAAAAGGCGACCTTAGTAGGAACTGCTTCCATCCTGCGACGATATCTGTAATACCATTAAACATCCACATCTGCCTATCCCAGGTTCTGGGTAAGGACTCGATAGGTAGACAAAATGCCAAATCCAGTCTGAACATCTGGCTGACTGTGCGATGATCCAAAATAATAATAATAATGATGTTGGAAGGGACCTTGGAGGTCATCTAGTCCAACCTACTACTCAAGCTGGAAACCCTATACCATTTCGGACAAATGGCTGTCCAGTCTCTTCTTAAAAACGTTCAGTGTTGGAGCATTCGCCGCTTCTAGAGGCAGGTTGTTCCACTGTCTAATTGTTCTGATTGTCAGGAAGTTTCTCCTTGGTTCTTCTCTTGGTTGCTTCTCTCCTTGGTTAGTTTCCATCCATTGTTTCTTGTCCTGCCTTCAGGCGCTTTGGAGAATAGCTTGACTCCCTCTTCTTTGGGGCAGCCCCTGAGATATTGGAAGACTGCTATCATGTCCCCCCTCGTCCTTCTCTTCATTAAACTAAACAGACCCAATTCCAGCAACCTAACCTTATAGATTCCCTTGCTGTCTTCGATTCTTTTTTTCTACGTTCAATAGTAGCGTTGCTTCTTTTGAGGGGGTTGGGATTGTCTTATAAAAATCAATAACAAAATGATTTACACACTTTGTTGAGAGGCAGAGAAATATTTTAAGCTGTAAATGAGCTAAATACATGCAAACCATGTTGTTGCCTGTTTTGTAAAAACGGCGAGCTTTTTCCGTCTTCAAAATGGATGAGAAACCTGGCCTTGGTTTGACTTCAAAAGCCTCGGTGTTTGGCCAAACCCTACATTCAGATTTCAGCGTTATCGTTTAACTGTTCCATTCCTGAATTATTATTTTTTTTTTGACAAGCGAGGCAATATTGCTACCCAGTGGCGACCTGGGCATATAACAACACAACCAGCCAGATCGCAAGGGGAGAAGTTTCCATGATAAAGGAAAGGTCAGCCATGGCTGAATCGCTCTTTGTGTTTCTCAAAACCAGGGGCCGTATCCAGTATTATTGTCATGTCTCTGTCAGAGCCTGAATTTGCGGAGGAAAATGAGCTGGAATGAGACCCTATGGAGGTCGAGGGAGAGGGGTCTGTGGGTTTCAGAGGAATGTGGGGAAGAGCAGGCTGAGGCAGGCCAGGGCCCTTCAGGATGGGGACAGAAGGAGCAGGAGAGGCAGAGCTCAGGCGATGAGCAGGGGCCACCCCCACCTGATCCTAGAGCACGGAGAGTGGAGAGAAGGAGGGAACAACACAGGCAGGCTCAGCTGCTCGGAGGAGAGCGTCCCACCCCTCTCCACAAGGCACACCTGGAGGCTGAGATTTAAGAAGACGCTGTGGGGAGAGGCATTTGTCAGGAACAAACCCCGATTCCTTGGAGTTTTGTGTGTGTTGTTACTGATCTCTTGTTCTGTGACTTCTGCTTGGAAACCCGGAAACTCTGACCATTGGACTGGCTGACAATGTTGCTTAGATGTTCAAAGATCTCGAACTGTATTTTGGCTTCCCTTTTGGAAACTACTCAGGCAAGTAATATTCACACAGACTCGTTAGGTTTATGATGTATGTGTCATTCCTTGTTATCTCCGTGGCCTTGAGTGGATTCCTCTCCTACTTGCAGCCAGAGGTGTGTGTGTCTTCCTTTGTTTGGAGGCTGGCCAGAAACGTGGGAGCATTTGGGAAAAATTTGTGGGAGCATTTGGGGAAAATTTGGAGCAATTAAAGGGCGGTTTGAATTGCCAGCTGACAGTATTGCCTCTGTGCTGTGCCCTGGGTCATCACCCTGCAGATCCTGTAGTCTCTGTCTTTCCCCTTCTCCAGGGTGCTTCCCTAGTTTCTCCCCCAATGCTCCCCCCATCAGTCTGCTCAGCCAGGGTTATGCAGACTCTTTGAAAGAGATGTGGGGCACCTCCTTGGATCACTTGTTTTGGATAACGTCGGTCTGCCTCCATTTGCCCCCTTTTAGGCAAGGTTGTTGACATCAGGGTGGAAATTAGTTATGGAGCCTCCCAGAAGCAGTAGGCTTTCTGGATCCCTGTTCGTCAGCCTTCAAAGATCGATATGGGGCAGAAACAGCTTTGGTTGCTGTGGTGCATAATTGGGGGGCACCCTTCTCGGTCCTTTTTGATCTCTCCATGGGCTTGGGTACCATCGACTGTGGTATTGTCTGGGAGTGGTGGTGGAGCAGGAATTTGGGGAATGAATTGTTTGCCATGGCTCTGCTTCTTTCCCAGTGGGCAGTTCTGGACATTGGTTGTAGGTGTGAGGAGTGCTAGAGGGACCTGTCCTCTCCTTCTTCCTGTTGAACAGCAACATGGCATCCCTGGGAGAGGCCATCCAACAGATTCATATGGCGTCAATATCTTGACTGTTGAACAGCAACATGGCACCCTTGGGAGAGGCCATCCAACAGATCCATATGGCGTCAATATCCTGACTGCTGAACAGCAACATGGCACCTCTGGGAGAGGCCATCCAACAGATCCATATGGCGTCAATATCCTGACTGTTGAACAGCAACATGGCACCCTTGGGAGAGGCCATCCAACAGATCCATATGGCGTCAATATCCTGACTGTTGAACAGCAACATGGCACCCTTGGGAGAGGCCATCCAACAGATCCATATGGCGTCAATATCCTGACTGTTGAAAAGCAACATGGCACCCTTAGGAGAGGCCATCCATATGGCGTCAATATCCTGACTGTTGAACAGCAACATGGCACCCTTGGGAGAGGCCATCCAACAGATCCATATGGCGTCAATATCCTGACTGCAGCCATCTTGGGAGGACTTGCTAGGCGTTCCCACTTTTAGGAAGTCAGCAGGCTGCTGAGACGTTGCTTCTCAGGGGCACTGCTTGTTCATTGGAATAGCCTCCCTGTGGAAACTAGAGTGGCCGCATGCCGATCTTATTCTTGGAGAATCAGCCATTCAGAACTGAGCCTTGGCCCATGTTCTCACTTGTGAGTATGAACTTGGACAGGTCAATTGACTAGATATTGTGCAGACTTTGAAACATTAGAAGTTCTTTGTCATTTTGTATTGGTAGAGTGCCTCCCTGCTCTTCCTCAGACGTGTTTTTAGGTTTCTGCATGATTTTGAAAAGAAGAGAACATCCCAAGAGCTTGTCCCTGTCGCACGTCTCACCCTAACCCTTAAGAGGTGGAGTCAAAGGCTAACAAAGAGAGGTAGAATGTAAATGATACGGAGCAGGTGAGGAGTAGAGGTTGGAAGAAGTGGTTGCCTTCTATGTGAAGAGGAGAAGCCCTGAAATTCAAGGTGAGATCCAAGACTCGTAGAGATACACACAGCTCCAACTGTCCAAGAGAAAGGAAGAGAATTTTGATCCCCAAGCCCGGAGAGATCAAGAGACCACTAAGGAGAGGAGCTGGAACATTGATTTCCACCACCACCACCAAGTTGGAAGCTGGTACGGGAGGAGAACAAACAGCCCCAGCCTGTCTTCCTTCCTGAAACTTAGGAGAAATGTTCTGTGCCTGGTAGGAAAGAATCGCTGAGAATAAAATTGGCCCCAATGGAGGGTTACTTAGCAACAGATGGAGGCTAAAAGGAAAGGAAGAACTTGGAGATATAAAGAGAGCTATGGCAATTGTGGCTGGATGGAAAATAAACTGGATATTTAGGAAAACTAGAATCCTTAAATTACCAGAAGAGCAACTTAGGAGGAGGGAAGATTTTTTTTGTTGTTGTTGTGACACTGTCAATAATAATGCTTCTTTTACAAACAAACCTGTCCTGGGGAATACAACAGGATGGTTTTATTAGTTTGCCTTTGTTTTGGTATTAATCTGATATGTGCCAAATGTGTGATACGTCTTTAAATTTAAGGAGTGGATTTCTTATAGCAGGGATTCTTCTGGATTAGCAATAGCAGATTTATATACCTCTTCATAGTGCTTGTCAGACCCGAGCGGTTTACAAAGTCAGCATATTGCCTCCAACAATCTGAGTCCTCATTTTACGGACCTTGGAAGAAAGAAAGGCTGAGCCAACCTTCAGCTGGCTAGGATCGAACTCCTGGCAGTCGTCAGAGTCATCCTGCAATACTGCATTCTAACCACTGCACCACCACGGCGCTATCTCTTATGAGCTTTAGAACATCTCTAAAGATCATAGAGATGTCCTTCAGATGGTCCCTCGACCGCTGGGTTGTGCCTAATTGACTGGTGGAATGGTTTCCTGCTCTCTTGGAGTGCAATACATCCAAGGCGTAAAAGAGACTTGGATGTGTAGTTGGAGGAACAAGGACAAAGTAAAGCCTCAGGGCTCCGTTCCCAAAATCCTGCAGTCAGCTCGTCCTGTACAGCATGTCCCACTTCAGTGCCATCCCTGCACCGATGGACCTCATCTTTGGAAAAAATGTTAATCTGAGGTAGTGGCCAAAATTGTGGAAACCTTTTGGGAAAAGCGTACAGTAGAAATGCCACCTTTGGTTAAGTTTCCACCAATTTTCATTCTAATTTCTTTATAACTGCAGCCTTGTTCACTTCATAATACTATTTTACATCGCTTTCTGGGCAACCGGTCAACTCTTTGCCCCATGACTTTAATTTTATCACATTTTACAAGTTCACTCAATGAAAGAACACAAAAAAACCCAACCAACTGGATAGCGATCACATAACACACTGACCAATGTCCTCCTCTCAGCTTCAATACAGGACATCAATCACTGAATCCTACTGTGATCTGATTGGCTCATTGCCAAAACAAGAGGACACCTGATTGGCTCTCTAAACACTCATGCTCATTGGCTGCAGTCAGATGAAGGAAAGCTACCTGATATCAATCTAAGCAAGTTGTGCTTCCTTTTTCTGGTTATTTGGCTATAACTTTTCATAGAATACAGTACAGATAATTGAACAAACTTTGTTGCATTACATTCTTGATTAAATTATCTTTCCATTGATGTATAATTTTATGGTACTACTCGAAAAAAAAATGGCGTTATTAGCCATCAAATCTCAAAAATACACTTCCCAAAAGGTTTCCACAATTTTGGCTACTATGTACATCTCAGGCTCTCAGAAAGTCACTCAGCCCTGCTGCAAGGTCTCTGGTCCCTAACTGGGAATCAAAGGTTGGAACTGATGTGGACTTTGGGATTCTGTATCTGAATTTCAAAAAAGCAGATCGCCCCTGGATGGCATCAGAATGAAACAAAACAAAAAAAAAAAATCCTGATTCTTTGCCACCATCTAGTGGTAATTCACATGGAAATATTCCATTGGTAAAATATAACTAGAAAATATGAAGTAAAAACAAAACTTTTGTTGTTGTTAATTGCGAAGTCGTGTCCGACCCATCGCGACCCCATGGACAACATTCCTCCAGGTCTTCCTGTCCTCTACCATCTTCTGGAGTCCATTTAAGTTCACACCTACTGCTTCAGTGACTCCATCCAGCCATCTCATTCTCTGTCGTCCCCTTCTTCTATTGCCCTCAATCTTTCCCAGCATTAGCCTCTTCTCCAGTGAATCCTTCCTTCTCATTAGGTGGCCAAAGTACTTGAGTTTCAACTTCAGGATCTGGCCTTCTAAAGAGCAGTCGGGGTTGATCTCTTCTAGGACTGACCGGTTTGAACGCCTTGCCGTCCAAGGGACTCGCAGGAGTCTTCTCCAGCACCATAGTTCAAAGGCCTCAATTCTTTTGCGCTCAGCCTTTCTTATGGTCCAACTTTCACAGCCATACATTGCAACTGGGAAAAACATGGCCTGGACTATACGCACTTTTGTTGGCAGGGTGATGTCTCTGCTTTTTAGTACGCTTTCTAGATTTGCCATAGCTTTCCTTCCCAGGAGCAAGCGTCTTTTAATTTCTTGGATGCAGTCCCCATCTGAGGTGATCTTGGAGCCCAGAAAAATAAAATCTGTCACTACCTCCATTTCTTCCCCCTCTATTTGCCAGAATTGAGAGGGCCGGATGCCATGATTTTGGTTTTCTTAATGTTGAGTTTCAAGCCAACTTTTGCACTCTCCTTCTTCACCCGCATCAAGAGGCTCTTTAGTTCCTCTTCACTTTCTGCCATTAGAGTGGTATCATCTGCAGATCTTAGGTTGTTGATATTTCTCCCGGCAATCTTAATTCCAACTTTTGATTCATCTAGCCCTGCCTTTCTCATGATGTGCTCTGCATATAAGTTAAATAGGCAGGGCGACAGTATACAGCCTTGCCGGACTCCTTTTCCAATTTTGAACCCATCCGTGGTTCCGTGTCCAGTTCTCACTGTTGCTTCTTGACCCGCATATAGGTTTCTCAAGAGACAAATAAGATGGTCTGGTATTCCCATCTCTTTAAAAACTTGCCACAATTTGTTGTGATCCACACAATCAAAGGCTTTTGCATAGTCAATGAAGCAGAAGTAGATGTTTTTCTGGAACTCCCTAGCTTTCTCCATGATCCAGCGTATGTTGGCAATTTGATCTCTAGTTCCTCTGCCTCTTCGAAATCCTGCCTGTACTTCTGGTAGTTCTCGATCCACATACTGCTGGAGTCTAGCTTGTAGATTTTAAGCATAACTTTACTAGCATGTGAAATGAGTGCAATGGTGCGATAGTTTGAACATTCTTTGGCATTGCCTTTCTTTGGAATTGGAATGTAAACTGACCTTTTCCAATCCTGTGGCACTGTTGAGTTTTCCAAATTTGCTGGCAAATTGAGTGGAGCACTTTTACTGCATTGTCTTTTAAGATTTTGAATAGCTCAGCTGGAATACTGTCACCTCCACTAGCTTTGTTGTTGCTCAGATTTTCTAAGGCCCATTTCACTTCACATTCTAGGATATCTGGTTCGAGGTCAGTGACCATCTCCTTGTGGTTATCTGGGATGTTAAGCTCATTCTTGTATAGTTCTTCTGTGTAGTTTTGCCATCTCTTCTTAATCTCTTCTGCCTCTGTTAGGTCTCTGCCATTTTGGTCCTTTATCATGCCCATCTTTGCATGAAATGTTCCCTTCATATCTCACTGCTAATATGATAAAAAATACCACATAGTCTATCTAAAAAACAGATATCATTATTGATATTGTGGATACAGTGGTTACTAATTTCTGACTCCATTCTTCAAAATTTTCCTTCAATACTCTCAGATGTCAACACTGCTAACATTGGATGTTCTTGCTTTGACAACATATGGAGATGCAGCCATTTTCCTTCTTATGTTTTACTCTTAGAGTTAGAATTAGATGATACTGGGGGGAGGAGGAGGAATGTGCATGGGAGTTAGTTAGACATAACAATATTGTAACAATGTGAGAATCAAGGTTTTTTGAAATAAGAGATGATAAGAAATGGCGGGTTCAAGAACTGGAGGGAAAGCCTGCATTTCAACTAATTGGAGAACGTGATTTATGACTGTCAATTAGAGGAGGGAATTGCGCTTGATACTATGTGTTCAGGGGAGGGGAATTCAGATTTTGGCTTTGCCTCTGTAGGTGCCGATGCTATGCTACCCGAATAAAGATTCTTGAAGGTAAACGATGCCTCGAAGTTCTTTGAAGAGTTTCATCTATTGGAACCATGACATTATGGTTATAATGCTTTGCATTTTATAGGCTTGCATTTATTCTTCTAGGTAAAATTTACAGCCCCCTCTGGTGTCCAGTTTTTAAATCATGAAATTACTTATTTCTGTTGCGTGTTCCAAAAACCCAACCTGATTTCCCACGAGAAGTTGCTTGTTCTCAACGTCTCCAAATTCCCTAGTTGTATCAAAAAAATTTCAATATTCTAAATTTATCTGGACCTTTATTCTGTTTATAACTTTCTAAGTTTAAATTCTTTGCTCTTCATTGTTTATTTCGGGTTCTCTCAATTTTGAAATTTATAATTAATTTTTCCTTTGTTCAGGGTTAAAGCTAAACTCAACCAATGAAGACTTTTCAAACTTGTCATTTTAGAGGCTTCTAAGTTTAGAAGTAGTAAATGAACAATTTCCAGAAGTGATTAGAAAGTGATGTTTGCAATTTTTTTAAAAAAAGTTTCCACTTGTGATTGCAAGCAAAGATGCTGATCCCATCATCTCCGAGTGCTGAAGCCCATAAAAAATTGTTATCCTGCATCTCCTCATGAGGAGCTGCCATCTGGAGCTAATACAGGCGATCTCCCATCTTCTCTTTATCCGGAGGAATAAAGGAATTGGTCTACTGGGTTCCTTAGTCTTTGTCACAGACATTGGCTCCACTTTGGCAATTCACTCCCAGAAATCTTATCTAGTAGTAATTTAGATTGTGGTTACCCAGTTAAATGTGTTTTAAATAGCAAGTTAAAGAACTGGTCATTCTACGTCCTGTTTCTTCTTCCTTTCCTGGACAATGAATATTACAATAGTATTTACATTTTATCCAATTTGTTTTTGAATGTCTTGTTTCTGAAATATAGTTTCGGAAAGTAGGACGTGACGTTCTACTTCTTTAACGTTTGGGATCTTGGATTTGATGCCTCAAATTCTTCTCAGCGCTTTGTTTCCGGGTTCTCCTGCACTATTCTGTTACCCTTTTTCCTGCAATAATGAATATTTTTCTTTGTAATGAAGGATATGGGATATTTTTATTAGACTCCACACTAAACTGTACATTTCTATTGAGCTCCTGAGAAGACAACCCCATGTTTAAGGGGACTTCTGCATGAGGATTGCACCCGTTTCTTTAAAGGTGGCAAGATGGAAGTGCTGTTTATAATTGTAATATCAGATCTGGCCCATGAAGAATTAAGAAAATTATCTTAGTCCACCAAGCACGGTGCCTTTGTGCATGGACATCTGCTTTTCTTGGCAATTTAGTCTCCCCCCACCTCCCTTTCCTTTTATTCCCTAAAGTCCTGTTGATTGCTTTTCTCATTCCAGACCATAAGATGGCAAGTTCAGCTGGATGAGAAATGCAATATGCACAAGGTACTCTTACTCTAGAATTAAAAAAATATTCTGTTTTTTTTCCAGAAAGGTAATGATTTGGCACTTGCAGAAAATACAATGAATGCCGGAGTAATGCATTTTTTTTTTTTAGTTCTGGGAGTAGCAACAATGGTGCTGAAGAATGCTAAAGATCTCTAGGACTTTAGAATTCAGACCTGAAGAGGGATGAGAGAGAAGAAAGGAGAGGAGAGAGAAAAGAGTAAAGGAGGGGAGAAGGAAGTAGGAAGGTTGGAGGAGAAGAGGAGAGGTGGGGAGGAAGGGGAGGAGAGTGGTGAAGGAAAGAGAAGAGGAGAGGAAGAAGAGGGAAGTAGGGAAGAGAAGAAAGGGAGGAAGAAGGTAGAGAAGGAGGAGTGTGGATACAGTGAAAGGGGAAATGGGCGAGCAACACCAAAAGTCATGTGTATGCATTTATTTCATTTTATTAAAAGTATCTTATATATGAATGTTAAAAGAATGTATGTTAACATCTGATAAATATCACGGTATATGTATGGGGGAGAGTTTGGAAAAATAAAAACATATTTTTTTAAAAAAAGAATTCAGATAGACAAGCCTCTGGCACACAGATCCTGGACTTGACAATTGTTGACAAGAAAGACAAAAAAAGTCTGAGTAGTGGATGTGGCAATATCTGGAGACACAGCGGAATAGAAGAGAAGGAACTGGAGTAAAAAATCACACAATACAAAGACCTGCAAAGATAAGTAGAATGACTGTGGCAAAAGAAAGCAAAGATAATGTGCACTCCCAAAACATCTGGGGAAAACCTGAACACCATCGGCATTCACAAAATCCTCATTGGTCAACTGGAAAAGGCAATTTTACTTGGTACAACTTAGGATGGAGCAGCCCGGAGTTGATATCTTTAATATTATTAAACAACAACACCTGCCTATCCCAGGCCCTTGGGAAGGACTTGATGAATGGA
This sequence comes from Crotalus tigris, assembly GCF_016545835.1. Lineage (NCBI taxonomy): Eukaryota > Metazoa > Chordata > Lepidosauria > Squamata > Viperidae > Crotalus > Crotalus tigris. Next base: position 907,337 of record NW_024096502.1, read on the forward strand.
TAAAAATGCCAAATCCAGTCTAAACATCTGGCTGACTAAGCAGGGAAGCTCCCATGGCTGGGGATCAGCCTGGTGTTGAGTACAGGCTATGCACAGAAATACTGGGAATACCAGAATTTCAGCCCTTGTTGATTCTAGTCCAGCCATTACACTCTTAATTGTTAGAATAAGAATAGAATAATAATAGGGTTAGAAGGTCTTCTAATCCAACTCCCTGCTAAGCAGGACACCCTATACCATGTCAGATAAATGATTGTCCAGTCTCTTCTTAAAAACTTCCAGTGTTGGAGCATTCACCGCTTCTGGAGGCAGGTTGTTCCACTGGTTGATTGTTCTCACTGTCAGGAAATTTCTCCTCAGTTCTAGGTTGCTTCTCTCCTTGGTTAGTTTCCATCCATTGTTCCTCATCTTGTCTTCTGCTGCTTTGGAAAATAGTTTGACCCCCTCGTCTTTGTAGAAGCTCTTCAAATATTGGAAAACAGCTATCATGTCCCCCCCTAGTCCTTCTTTTCATTAGGCTAAACATACCCAATTCCTGTCACCGTTTTCCATACGTTTTAGCCTCCAGCCTCTTTGCTGCTCTTCTCTGCACTGTTTTGTGGCCAGGACTGAATGCAGTATTCCAAGTGTGGTCTTACTATGTCTTTGTAAAGTGGTACTAGACCTTCACGTGATCTTGATTCTATCCCTCTATTAATACAGCCTAAGATTGCATTGGTTTTTTGGGCTGTTGCTGCACACTGTTGGCTCATATTTAATAATAATAATAGTAAAGTTGGAAGGGACCTTGGAGGTCATCTAGTCCAACCCCCTGCTCAGGAGGAAACCCTATACCATTTCAGACGAATGGCTGTCCAGTCTTTTCTTAAAAACTTCCAGTCTTGGAGCATTCACCGCTTCTGGAGGCAGGTTGTTCCACTGGTTCATTGTTCTAACTGTTAGGAAGTTTCTCCTTAGTTCTAGGTTGCTTCTCTCCTTGATTAGTTTCCATCCGTTGCTTCTTGTCCTGCCTTCAGGTGCTTTGGGGAATAGCTTGACTCCCTCTTCTTTGGGGCAGCCCCTGAGATTGTCCACTAGGACTCCAAGATCCCACTCAAAGTTACTGGCATTAAGCCAGGTTTCACCTAGCCTGTACCTATATAGCTGTTTCTTTTTCTTTTTTGCTTAAGTGCAAAACCTTACTATTAACTACGTTGATTTTCATTTTGTTAAATAGTTGTGAGGGCCTCTTGGGAATCATGATCCCCAAATGAATCAGATCGTCAATGTGTCCTGCACCACGAACTTTGGACCCTTTCTTGGTTCAATGGTGAGGACTTCCCTCATTTGACCTCAGCGTACATTTGTCTGACGAATTTAGGATCTTAATCTATCTTGCATTACAGACCTCATTTGTCTTTTGACTCAAAATGAGTCAATTGCTGTCAATTTTCAAAGACAATGCTATGAAAAATCGGAAGAAACTGCATTAGTGTTTGGAGGATTGGCAGATAATTTTTCTTCATTCTGCAAGCATATTTTAGAAAAGCTGTGCCAATATGGAGCTCTTCACTCAATGACTTATGACCCAGAAGAATCGGAGATTAGGCCAAGGATGGCCGGCATTGATTGCCAAATTGATCGAAGCACAGAAACAAGATCAATGCATTTAGGGGCACAGATTTACAACCTCCACCAGCAGGAGACTTAGATCAATCGCAAATGTTGGCTCATTTGAATGTCCAGCAGTTCCTCAAGGAAGACATCAATTTGTGATGTATGTTTCTTTTTTAAAACAAAGCCAGGCTGGTCTGGTGCACGTTAGGTTGCTTTCTTTGCCTCTGACCAGCATGAAGGGAATGTCTTGAAGAGTATATATAAAGTGATGGCGAACCTTTTAGAGACTGAGTGCCCAAACTGCAACCCAAAACCCACTTATATATCGTCGGGTGCCGGGTGGGTGTGGCCCAGTGGGTGGGTGTGGCCAGTTGGATGAGCATGCCCCATTGGGTGGGCATGGCTGCGGTGGTAACAGAAGATTGGGTGGGACTAAAACGTTCAATCAATCAATTTTCAATTTTGTGAGATCTTTTTTTCCCCGCAAGAAGTTGAAATTGATTGAACCTTTTTTTTTTTTTTTGCACATGGTAGCGGAGGCCTAAAACGAAAAGGTTTTATAAAACCCAGCTGAAGGCCTAGGACTGGCTCTGCGTGCGACCTGTGGCAGGCATGCCATAGGTTCACTACCACGGGTATATACCTTTGAATGTATATCTTATTCTTTAGCAATTAGTAGTGTCTTTAATAGTATGATTTGAAGTTCACTGTTTAACACCTTATTGTTACTGATGCTTGTTGGGTAGATTCATTTTCTAGTCTTCTATCAGCTAGTGCAATAAAATGAGCATAGTAGCATTTTCAACCCCAGTGCAATATTTGATTTGGGATTATGCACATTGCAAGTGAGTAAATAGTGAGTCCTCTAATAAGAGAGCTGCAGGTGCAATAATCTAGTTAAGCCACTGCCTTTAATTTTAATTCCATTTGACACAACCAATTTGCTTTTAAACGCAATTCTGCATTTCATCATTCTGAATTTTGTCGTCCCCCCCCCCCCGCCCAAGAAAGCAACCCCTGACTGAATCTCTTCAATCTTGGGAAAGGGAAGTTGGTTAGCTATCTGTGAACTAGAGGTGAGTATCTTACTAGCTTTAAATAGGACTAACTGGATCGTGCTGGGGTTGCTGTTACTTTATCCATGATGGACATTCCATCTTGCTTATCTGGGTGCTGGATGATAGTTATACAGTAGTGGCCAAAATTGTGGAAACCTTTTGGGGAAAGTGTATTTTTGAGGTTTGATGGCTAATAAAGCTACTTTTTTTGGGGGGGGGAGTAGTGCCATAAAATTATATATCAATGGAAAGATAGTTTAATCAAGAATGTAATGCAACATAGTTTGTTCAATTATCTGTACTGTATTCTATGAAACGTTATAGCCAAATAACCAGAAAAAGGAAGCACAACTTGCTTAGGTTGATCTCAGGTAGCTTTCCTTCATCCGATTGTAGCCAATGAGCATGAGTGTTTAGAGAGCCAGTCGGGTGTCGTCTTGTTTTGGCAATGAGCCAATCAGATCACAGTAGGATTCAGTGATTGATGTCCTGTATTGAAGCTGAGAGGAGGACATTGGTCAGTGTGTTATGTGATTGCTATCCAGTTGGTTGGGTTTTTTTGTGTTCTTTCATTGAGTGAGCTTGTAAAACGTAATAAAATTAAAGCCATGGTGCAAAGAGTTGACTGGTCGCCCAAAAGCGATGTAAAATAGTGTTAGGAAGTAAACAAGGCTACAGTTATAAAGAAATGAGAAGAAAAAATGGCTGGAAACTTAACCAAAGGTGGCATTTCTACTGTACGCTTTTCCCAAAAGGTTTCCACAATTTGGGCCACTACTGTACCTAAATATATATTAACACCAAATGAACATTTTTTCAGGAATAAGTAGAGCTTTTTCTCAGGCTTGACTCCTGACCCATCACGGAAAGAGGGATGTGTCCAGCGATCAATTGAAGTCCTTCCAGGCACAAGAGGTGCTTCAGGTGCTGGCTCTGTACCCACTGGCATCCACTGCCAATCTTCCTGGCGGAGTGCAGGTTCTCTTGCCAGGAATTCACCTTGCCTGGCCTGGTGCTCTTCTGGGCGCCGAGCCTCCTGTCTTCCACTCTGCTGTGGTCAGCCTGCTTGAGAGCACTTTCAAGCTGCTCCAGAGTGCCATAACCCCATTACTGACACACAAAGTGGTTTAAGCAGTAAATAACAAAAGGCTGTAGCTTTGGGATTCGTGTAATAATATTCTTGGCTTCAGAGCTCATTCAGCACGTGACTCGGTGCCTCCGTTTTCTTTCCCCGGGATCCAGTTCTTTTTTTTTTTTTAAATATATTTTATTGTTTTTTTTTAAAATTTTAACAAAGAGTATTTTAGACACACCGTGGTGTTTGGGTAAACAAACAGTTCAAGGTGAAAAACATACATAAACAGCTCAACTTAATACATTCACTATCATCTCTCTATTTCTCACAACTAACATAATAGATTTAATATATTCCATTTCTAGCTTACATTTCTGTTACTACTCCACCTGTTTTATAGCTTTATCAGTTTAAAATTACCATAGTCAAAATATTGTTTTCCATCAACAAATTATCACTTCAGGTATCTCTACCATGTATATTAAAGTTTTTAATCTCTCTCAACCCTCTTCTTATCACCAATCTCATTCATTTCTTCTTCCAGTGATAACTAACTTAATTTAAAAAAAAACGATGTTAAACCTTAGTTCCTTTCAATTCATTACTCAAACTTCAGATATCCAATTAGTAGTCATACCTTATCAAATCATATTATTATAGGCAAAAATCACCTAATCAATTTAAGCACTTCAAAATTGCATTCTCATGACTAAACATTTTTTTCAACTCCAGAACATACATACATACATACGTACGTACGTATGTAGGTCTTTGGTTATTCGGGTTTTCTCCCGCGTCAAATTGGAAGTGTCTTGGCGATGTTTCGATGAAGTCTCATTCATCATCTTCAGGCTGGTTTTTTCGGCTTCGTGCTTCTAGGAGCAATGTGTGATCGTAGCTGTTTCTTCCTTTTAACTGCCAGTGGGGGTATGAACTGATTGGATGAGAGCTTGGCTGTGTTCCAATCAATTCATACCCCCACTGGCTATGTTCCAATCAGTTCATACCCCCACTGGCAGTTAAAAGGAAGAAACAGCTACGATCGCACATTGCTCCTAGAAGCACGAAGCCAAAAACACCAGCCTGAAGATGACGAATGAGACTTCGTTGAAACGTCGCCAAGATACTTCCAATTTGATGTGGGAGAAAACCCGAATAACCAAAGACCTACATACAAACACCCGCGAAAACCTCAGAAAACACACACACACACACACACACACACACACACATATATATATGTATATGTATATGTATATGATTATATATTTTTTATCCTTAATACAATCCATAGAGCCAAGGTTCTTTTATCCAAACCATTCCATACAACAACAACAACAACAACAACCACAACAAAAACCCAGGATCCAGTTCTTGAATGTCTGGTTCAGCCTGGCCTGTGAAACAACCCCAGAGCCGTCATCGTTTTGTGTGCTCTTTCATTAGATTGCAGGGAAGTGAGAATCTCCAGAGAGAACGTGGTTCCCCACACGAGCACAGAGTAAACATTTGGGCTGGGCTGGGCTCTAATAAGCTGTGATGTTTGCTGAGAGATCGGTCCACTGAAAGAGAAGCTTTTAGACTGCTGCCTGACATGGAGTTTTAGCCAGGTAGCAGAAGTCAGGAAAGTTTCTCATCTGGAAAGATTCCTGAGTCAGCATCCAGCTGCCCATGCAAAGAGACTCCAATCCTGTACTAGACAGGGGCACTTTCCCATGTTTGTTCCTGCCACTTGGACCCCGTGTGGTTTTCTTTTTAATCCACTGGATAGCATGAACACCCTCTTAAGTAGTAGTGGGCCTTATTCATGAGGACAAGGTGGAAGCTTACCGCAAAGAGGTTGAGGGGTTGGTGAACTGGTGTAAGGAAAACAGCCTAGTTTTAAATACCGGAAAAACCAAAGAGATCATTGTCGATTTCAGAAAAGGCAGGCACAGCCACACTTCTCTGTGCATCAATGATTCACCTGTGGAGATGGTTACCAGCATCAGATTCCTGGGTGTGCAGCTAACAGGTAGGCTGGCTTGGTCGCTCAACAGTGAGAAACCGGTGAAGCGGGCACAGCAGCGCCTGCATTTTTTGCGTCTCATGAGAAAAGCACACTTTCCTTCCCCTGTCCTGACCACTTTCTACAGGGGGACGATGGAGAGCATCCTGTCATACAGCATCGCAGTCTGGTTTGGAAGCATCACTGCTTCAGACAGGAAGGTGGTGCAGAGAGTGGTGAGGACGGCTGAAAAGATCATTGGCAGCTCCCTCCCTCCCATCCAGGACATAGCACAGAAGCGTTGCTTGAGCAGGGTCCGTAAGATTATCTGGGGCACTACACATCCTCTTCACAACCTGTTTTCCTTGTTATCTTCTGGGAGGAGGGGGCTTCGTGGTATCCGTAGCAGAACATCCAGATTCAGCCATAGTTTCATTCCATACAGCATTAACCTTGTGAACTCTCAAGCTTCCTCCTTCCATTATATATTCAAGATGGACAGTATTTAATATTTATTTGCTACGTATATGTAGGCATGTGGGCCTATACATACATTGTATACACTATGTTTAGGTATGTGTCATGTATGTGTTTCACTTTGAGAGCGGGCAACTCAATTTCATTTTTGGACGTGTGCCGTGGTGCCCACAGTAAAAAAAAATGACAATAAAGGTTATCTTATCTATAAATGTTGTAAGTCTGGTTGAGGCCAGCGCTTCTATACCTGAGAAAAGCTTATATGTCTAGGTATCAAGTTTCTCCCCAGCCCTGGAGAGTAGGCAGGAGACCTTGTATCTTCCAGATCTCTTTGTTTCCATCTCCAGGTTAGAAAAGGGTTGCTTAAGCCTCGTCCACAGAGACTTGAGCTGCATACAGGCTGTTGAGTAGGTGGGGTCATGTTGAAGTTTTAAAGGGCAGCTTTGCTAGATTCTGAACATTTGGGAGAGAGAACATTTCTGAGTGATTTCAGCTTACGTTTTAAAACGTTTCAGACCATCAAGCAATGCTTATATTCTTCTCCACGGTTCTGGGAAGCTGAAACGATGTACCTGCTTTTCAGTGATACATTCCATTTTTAAGATGACCACAAATGACTAATGGCTTTTTTTTTTTTGAACCTACTAAGCTTTCAGTGGGCACAAATGAGCATCTTCCTCCTCCTCCTCCTCCTCCTCCTCCTCCTCCTCCTCCTCCTCCTCATTGTATGCATTCGCATTGTGTAGAGAAACAAATATGTGCAGATGCTTGACAGAGGCGTGCCCAACATTAAAGGAAGCATATGGAGATTAGCTGGGAACATGGGCCGAAAGAAGCAAAGGAGCCCTATGTGTTCACCACAAATCCTCCACTCTGTTAAAATGTGCCAGTTGGGCACATTTCTCTGCAGTTTTGCATGATGCTTTAGAGCAGTGGTTCTCAACTTTTTTAATGCCGTGACCCCCAACCGGTCGTAAGTCGAGGACCACTCAACCAGTCGTAAGTCGAGGACTACTCAACTGGTGCAGCACCGTTTGCAGAATGGGGCTTTGGGCGGGCTCAGCAGGGCAGAGACAGCTTGGACAATTCCTATTGGCTTTGGAAAGCCAATAGAATTAGACTCTATTCAAGAGAGTCTATTCGATTGGCTTTCAAAAGCCAATAGAATAAAAGGGAGTAGCACAGCTAAGGAAAGGGGGAAAAAATGGCGGACTGCGTTGTTTGGCGACCCCCGTGAAATGGTCGTTTGACCCCAAATGGGGTCCCGACCCACAGGTTGAGAACCACTGAATTAGATTCTATTCAAGAGAGTCTGTTCTATTGGCTTTCAAAAGCCAATAGAATAAAAGGGAGTAGCACAGCTCAGGAAAAGGGGGGAAAAATGGCAGACAGCCTTGTTTGGCGACCCCCGTGAAATGGTCGTTCGACCCCAAATGGGGTCCCGACCCACAGGTTGAGAACCCCTGCTTTAGAGCCAAGGTGCCACCTTGGGAGCAGGTAGCCTGGATGGAAAAGTACTTAGATTTCCTCCCATTTTGTACGCATGCATTTGATAAATCAAAATGCCTAGTGATGGGTTGCAAAGACTTCACTGGTCTTTTGGGTTTTAGAGGAAAGTCACCAAGAACTTCAGACCTCTGAGGCTGATGACTAAGAAAGGAGACAGGTCCTTTCGCACAAGGATGGTCATCCGAGATGGAATCAAACATCAATGCTGCAGCCCCACATGCTTGGGTACTCACAACCCAACGAAGGGAATCTAGAACAAGGCAGAGTTCTCACCTGGCTAATACTGGGATGTTTTTGTTCTCTGTCGCTTTGCTTTCTTTCAGAGTAAGTTTTCCTACTACTTCTTCCTGCCATTTGTTAGTTCTTGTAGTGGTTTTCAGCTTTACTGTAGGTAGGGAATATTGGCCTCTCGGAGTCCTGCTGGATTGGAGTTTTAAGCCCCAGCGAACAAAGAAACAAGCAAATAAGTATTTTCTACTTTCGGCTGACTTACCTAAATAAGGCATTTTCTTGCTTTCAAAACTGATAACCAAATAGATGGTGAATAGATGGTTAATACACTTTGTTTCAGTAAAATAGATGGTTAATACACTTTGTTTCAGCCAGCTTATGTTGCAGCTTGGCCAGTTTCTCATTCATGTCTTCTCTAGTTGCTGGGTTTTTCTTTTTCTTTTTGAATGCTAAAAGTTCAGTCCTGTGGACTCAGAAACCTGCCGTAAACCTCTTCAAAGCAAATATGCATCCAGCGAATAACAGATACCAAGAAAATGTGCTTTAATTAATCAGAGATTCTTAACATTAATAACTTTGCTCAATAATTACTTGAGGTATAGGCAACCTCAGAATTTCTACTGTCTGAAATGCCATCTCAGGTGACCTTGAGGCATGACTGCAGCTTGGAGTCTACTAAGATAAGTGGTGTACTTGATTTATACTTTATGATTCCATCAGTTGCATAGATCTGTCTGGGCTGTGTTTTGTATGCTCCTGTTGTCTGAAACTCACACCATCCCAGCTGATGGGGAAGTGGCTACAATTGATTTGGATTTTTCTAGCTGCAGTTCCTTGCTCCCACATCTTACTCAGATACAGTTGCTTTCAGCTGGATTAATTTAGTGATTCTTTTGATGATTGCAAAATCAGTATTCAGTGATACAGCTTTCTGTTCGTCAATTACATACTGTTGAAGGAAAAGTCTTCATCATGGTTCAGTCCAAGCCGGGAATAAACAACATGGTGACTGCTTTAGAAAGACGGTTGCAGTTTATTGAAGAGGAGAGCCAGACAGGAAGATGGCTCTGGAAGAAAAGAGTGAGCACATGAAGGGGGTGGGTTTTTATACCTTCTTGAGCCTTTTGTTTGGATTGTTCCTGTGGCATGAACTTTGACCTGAGTCTGAGTATGCCTTTCTGGTATTCTGATGGTGGTGGCTTAATCCTATTATGTCCCAAGGGTCATATTCTGCTTCCGTGGGGCTGGGGCTGATGACTCTTAGATTTTTGGTGTGTTGATTCTAGGGATCTTTCTTCCTAATCCCAGTTTCCTGATTCCAGTCTTTCTGACAAGATTATCACATCTGTAATTCTACAGACTTAGTTTCTGTTTGGGACAGAGAGACTTGGGGGCAGGGTTGGTTTAGAGAAATATATTCTGTCTTCTAAATATTTCCAACAATATTTCTTTCTCTGGGGGGGGGGAGCTGATTTCCTACAATACATATATCCTAAACCAGTGGTTCTCAACCTTTTTAATGCCGCGACCCCCAACCGGTCATAAGTCGAGGACTAAACCGGTCGTAAGTCGAGGACTAAACCAGTCGTACGTCGAGGACTACCCAACCGGTCATAAGTCAAGGACTTTCCCTGCCTGGGAGCGCCACACATGCGTGGTGCCGCCCCCTGCGCCAGCCAAGGCGTAGCTGGCAAGCGGCAGAGATGGAGCAGGCCGACCACCGGCTGGGCCACCAGCTGGCCCAGCCCACAGGAGGTAAGGCACCTGCCGGAAAAGGGGGAAAAATGGCGGACAGCCTTGCTTGGCGACCCCTGTGAAATGGTCGATCGACCCCAAATGGGGTCGCGACCCATAGGTTGAGAACCACTGTCCTAAATAAAGGATGTGCTTGTTTCTTAGACCAGAGCAGCATCAGAGCTGGTGGCAGCACCTATTGACTTGGGCTGGTTGACCCAGAGCTAAATAAGAATGAACCTAGATAGTTGTGGGATAAAACAAAATCAGAAAGTTTTTTTTTAAAAAAAAGAAAACAGCAACAGCAATAACTGCCAATTTCTTGATTACTCACATAAGAACCCTCTCCATGAATGGGTCTCTGTAGCCAACAGCAGTTGAGAAGATAACTTTATGTGCAAAGAATACAACACAAGGACTTCACCAGCTCAAGTGTGTGTATTGTGTATTGACATGCAAATTGTGAGCCAATCAGATCACTTAAGCAACTCAGAGGTTGAGCCTAAAAGGGACCTCTCTGCATTCAAAAAAATAAACAGAAATTATGCCGTTTGTAGGCCGATTTCAATATTTGGTCATCCCTTTTTCTGACGATCTCTTGATCGGGGTGTGAATGCCATTGCTCAAGGGAACAATTGTTTGATTATAAAAGCTTTATGCAGAGAAAGTTCCCTAAAAGTGAAGGGAAATTGAGGGATCGGGAGCTTTCCACGATCCACGTTTTGTTTTGGATTTTACTTTACATATTCAACTGAACTTCAGATTTTAATGCTGAAGCCGCAGTTCACTCTTGAATTCATTTCGTTTATATTTTTGTAACATAAATCCTATATGGATTTTTCTTCTCTGTCCCCACTCTGCCCCCCCTTTTGGGCCCCATCTTTGTGGTTTTAGGAAGTCGAAACTTAGGAAGCTGGTTAGACTATTGTTGTCTTTGTGAATCATAGACTGAGCAGATTGAAATGAAAACAAGGCCACTGACTGTCCTGTGAATGTATTTTAAAATGTAGGTCTTTTCTCTTTTGAATATGTGAAAGCAATTTCAAGTGAAAATAGTTTAGTGACCAGGAATTTAAATTAATGTGTACGTGTGAGAAGATTGACGGTTGATCTATTTGTGTTGATCTACTTGTTTTTAGAGCTGCGTAAGGTACATTTAGTACTCTAAGTCCTTATATTTCAGCAATTTATATACCATTATAAATGCTTTCCCTGGAGAATGCCTACTGCAACACAACAGCACATCTTTCTTGGACATCATGACTTTTAGTTTTCCCTCTTTTCCTAATAAACACGAATGCTCTGAAGTGCAAAATCAACAGAGTTGGCTATTTTCTCAAAAATTGTAGGATCTCGTAAGTGCAGTGAATACAAGTTCACAAAAAACTGATAGATTGCAAGTTAGTCCACAAAGTAGAAACTGCTCAGCAAAGTTTATTAACTGCACAACTGTTAAATCCACAATTGAATCATGTAATCGGTAGCAAATAGAATAGAATAGAATAGAATAGAATAGAATAGAATAGAATAGAATAATGAAAGAATAGAATAGAATAGAATAATGAAAGAATAGAATAGAATAGAATAGAATAGAATAGAATAATGAAAGAATGGAATGGAATGGAATAGAATAGAATAGAATAATAAAAGAATAGAATAGAATAGAATAGAATAGAATAGAATAGAATAGAATAGAATAGTAATAGTAGTAAAGTTGGAAAGGACCTTGGAGGTCATCTAGTCCAACCCCCTGCTCAGGGAGGAAACCCTACACCATTTCGGACAAATGGCTGTCCAGTCTCTTCTTAAAAACTTCCAGTGTTGGAGCATTCACTGTTTCTGGAGGCAGGTTGTTCCACTGATTAATTGTTCTCACTGTCAGGAAGTTTCTCCTTAGTTCTAGGTTGCTTCTCTCCTTGATTAGTTTCCACCCGTTGCTTCTTGTTCTGCCTTCAGGTGCTTTGGAAAATTGCTTAATTCCCTCTTCTTTATGGCAGCCCCTCAGATATTGGAATACTGCTATCATGTCCCCCCTTGTCCTTCTCTTCGTTAAACTAGACATACTCAATTCTAGCAACCGTTCCTTATATGTTTTAGCCTCCAGTCCCCTAATCATCTTTGTTGCTCTTCTCTGTACTCTTTCTAGAGTCTCAACATCCTTTTTACATCGTGGTGACCAAAACTGGATGCAGTATTCCAAGTGTGGCCTTACCAAGGCATTGAAGAGTATTAATACTTCACGTGATCTTGATTCTATCCCTCTGTTAATGCAGCCTAGCACTGTGTTGGCCTTTTTGGCAGCTGCAGCACACTGCTGGCTCATATTTAGGTGATTGTCTACTAGGACTCCGAGGTCCATCTCACAGTTACTACTATTGAGCATGGTGCCACCTATGCTGTACTTGTGCATTTGGTTTTTCTTGCCTAAATGTAGAACCTGTTCAAGTCTGTCCAGATCCTTCTGTATCTTAAGCCTGTCTTCTGGAGTGTTGGCTATTTCTGCCAGCTTGGTGTCGAATATAGAATAGAATACTTTATTGGCCAAGAGTGATTGGACACACAAGAAATTTGTCTCCACTGGAAGAAGCTCTCAGTGTGTATGCAAGCAACGTGATAAATCATGATCATAATCATCATAAAACACATTCATCATTAATCATAAGACCCAGCGCTCAGTGATAGTCATAGCATACTAAATAAGCAATCAACCTTAGAATAGCATAGCATAGCATAGCATAGCATAGCAGAGCATAGCATAGCAGAGCATAGCATAGCATAGCATAGCATAGAGCTGGAAGGGACCTTGGAGGTCTTCTAGTCTAGCTCCCTGCTCAAACAGGAGAACCTACACCATCTCAGACAAGTGACTGTCTAGCCTCTTCTTAAAAATCTCCAGTTATGGGAGCACCCACAATTTCTGGGGGCTAGCTGTTCCATTGGTTAATTGTCCTCATGATCAGGAAGTTTCTCCTTAATTCCAGGTTGCTTCTCTCTTTGATCAGTTTCCAACCATTGTTTCTTGTTCTGCCCTCTGGTGCTTTGGTGATACTGCTATCATGTCTCCTCTATTTCTTCTTTTCTTTAGACTAGCCAAACCCAAGTCCTGTAGCCGTTCTTCGTATGTTTTAGTCTCCAGGCCTTTGATCATCTTAGTTGTTCTTCTCTGAAGTTTTTCCAAACTCTCAACATCTTTTTTGTGATATGGTGACCAAAACTGGCTGCAGTATTCCAGCTGTGGTCTTACTAGGGTTTTATAAAGCGGTACTAATACCTCGCGTGATCTTGATGCTATGCCTCTGTTTATACAACCAAGGATTGTATTAGCTTTTTTGGCTGCTGCTGCACATGGCTGGCTCATAGTCAAGTGATCGTCCACTAGGACTCCAAGGTCCCTCTCACAGTTACTGTTTTTAAGCCAAGTCTCGCCTAATTTGTACTTGTAGCTTTGATTTTTTCCTGCTTAAATGGAAAACTTTGCTTTTCTCCACATTGAAATTCATTTGGCTTGATAGGGCCCATTGTTCAAATTTGTCAAGATCTTTTTGGATCCTGAGTTTATCTTCTGGAGTGTTAGCTACTCCTGCCAGTTTGGTGTCATCTGTTAATTTGATGATTTCCCCTTCAATTCCCTCATCTAAGTCATTGATGAAGATATTGAAGAGTGCTGGGCCTAAGACGGAACCTTGTGGTACCCCACTGCTTACTTCTCTGCATGTGGATGTACTGCCATTGAGGACTACTTGTTGAGTACTGTTTGCCAGCCAGCTACAGATCCACCTGGTGGTGATGTTGTCTATTCCAGCTTTTTCTAGCTTACCAAGGAATAGGTTGTGGTCTACTTTATCAAATGCCTTACTGAAGTCTACTGAAGTCAGTAAGTAAGTCTACTTACTAAAGTAGGAGGCTTGGCTGTTTTTGATGTATCTGAGAGGGAGATGGTGGAGATAGGTGACAGGGATTGCCTCTCAAGCCTACCGTAAAACACACTCAGGTCATCTGTCAGTTGTCGATTCCCTTCGGCATGGAAAAGAGGTTTCCGTGCTGAAGGGAATCATGTAAACATGTAACCGGTAGTGAATGAAGTGGTCCTTTGGGAACAGATACCTTACGGTCAGAGCTGGCATTTATTTATTCATTGTATTTTTATCTCGCCTTTATTACTTTATAAGTAACTCAAGCGGGCAAAAGTACATAATAGTTCTTCTCCACTTTTCCTTCGTTTTGAGCATTTTGCAATCTCCGAGTAATGTAAAAATATCCTTCCAAACTTAACCAGGAGCTTGTTAGCCACTTCTGAAGCAATAATGGCTGGATTAGAAATGAGGTGTGGTCCCTGTAAGACAGTGGTTCTCAACCTTTTTAATGCCGCGACCCCCAACCGGTCGTAAGTCGAGGACTACTCAACCGGTCGTAAGTCGAGGACTACTCAACTGGTGCAGCACCGTTTGCAGAAAGGGACTTTTGGTGGGCTCAGCAGGGCAGAGACAGCCTGGACAATTCCTATTGGCTTTTGAAAGCCAATAGAATTAGACTCTATGCAAGAGAGTCTATTCTATTGGCTTTCCAAAGCCAATAGAATAAAAGGGAGTAGCACAGCTAGGGAAAAGGGGGGAAAAATGGTGGACTGCGTTGTTTGGCGACCCCCTTGAAATGGTCGTTCGACCCCAAATGGGATCCCGACCCACAGGTTGAGAACCGCTGCTGTAAGAGCTACCTCTATAATCTGCTTTTCCAATTGGACTTTCTCTTCCTCTTAAACATTCTCTCTGTCATGGCTGGTTCCATACAGCTGAAAGGATCTGAGAGGAGAAATCAGGGCTCGTGATCCTCCATCTGACGGTCTTGTACAGGAGCCAGAGGCCCTCATAGCTATTGGCAGGGGGTCTTTTGTTGTAGGCAACATCGTTCATTGTCCTGCCTTAGATACCAGCTATTCAGATGTGGGCAGTGAGCCTTGGGAACAAAGAATTTGGACAGCTGTTGTGCATTGCTGAAATGCTACCACTGGAGAGATGGGGAAAACCTTTGCATTCCGTTTCTAGGGTGTAGAAATCCCTCATCTGTTATTGGGACAGGATGCTATTTGTTGTGCTATCTTGTACCATGTGGCCATTGGTACATATGGACCACTCAAAATATACACTCAAAGTGGAACACCTTTCAGATGGCAATCTTGTCCCAAGTAAGTCTTCCATTATTTCATTTGGAAGAAATGGTCGTTCGACCCCAAATGGGGTCCCGACCCACAGGTTGAGAACCACTGCTTTAGGCAAATGAGTGAAAATTATTCCTCCTATGATGGGTGCACATTTGTAAGTTAAATATTCTGATTGTTTGCTTCCCAAGAAGGGCAACTGGATGATGTCTTCTTATGTCTAACAATTTGGCCCTGATGATGATGATGTGACAGGTCCCTAAATCCCCTTGTTCCAATCCTGTGAAAAAGCATTGGTGAACCGAAAAGTCGTGGACTTGGACCAGCTGTCAGATGTGAATCTGTTTCCTTGTAATTTCTTGGCATTCGTTCTAGTCCTGCTCTGTAGAACCAGGCTAAGATGACCCTCTTTAGTTGGTGCAAGGATAGTGCATTGGGAACAGTGTTTATAAACCAGGGCAAACAAGCAGTGGGTGGGATTAGTGCAAAAAATGGGTGAAGCCACCAATCTTTCTTCTCCTCCCCCCAAGGACCTCTTTTCTTTCTTTCTGATAATACATGATACTCTCCATTTCTCCTGGCCCAGAAGATTGCTGGAAGACAACAGGTCGATTTTGTCACAGCCCTAAAATATTGGTTGACGAATACTGAGGGATGCATTTGATTTGGGTCATAAGATCTCCACCTCTGCTGAACCAAGACAAAAAACGTATCTGCTCTGGCTTCAGCATTTGGTTTGTCTCTTGAAGTGGCTGAAGTGCCGCAAGGGTGGTGGGATTCATTTCACAAAAGGGGAGAGCTGGATGACGCAAGTCCAGAACAAGCTCCGCTTGGCCCTTTCCCACCATGTTCTCTGTCATCGTCTCTTGCACTTGATGAGAAAAAGCTGAAGGGGCTCCGAAGCAAACCAGGAGACCAAAGCAGCTTTCAGGGAAAGCTTCCCTTGACTTTCCTTTGCAGTGAAGCACCCCTTGGGAATCTGATGGGACCGATACCGTTGGCTCCCCTCCGGTTTACTTTCCTTCCAGAATGTGCCATGTTTTGCGCTGCTTTCTTGCTCTTTCTCAGCCTGCAGGATTATATAACCCAGGGGTAAGCAACCTTGGCTCTTTTATGACTCATGGACGTCAACTCCCAGAATTCCTGAGCCAACCATGCTGAGGAGAAATGGAGAGGTTTCCATGCTGAGCCATGCTGGCTCAGGGATTCTGGGAGTTGAAGTCCACGAGTCATAAAGCGGCCTAGGCCTAGGCCAGAGGTAGGCAACCTTGGCTCTTTTATGACTCGTGGACTTCAACTCCCAGAATTCCTGAGCCAGCCATGCTGAGGGGAAAGGGAGAGGTTTCCATGCTGAGCCATGCCGGCTCAGGAATTCTGGGAGTTGAAGTCCACGAGTCATAAAGCGGCCTAGGCCTAGGCCAGAGGTAGGCAACCTTGGCTCTTTTATGACTCGTGGACTTCCAACTCCCAGAATTCCTGAGCCAGCCATGCTGAGGAGAAAGGGAGAGGTTTCCATGCTGAGCCATGCCGGCTCAGGAATTCTGGGAGTTGAAGTCCACGAGTCATAAAGCGGCCTAGGCCTAGCCCAGACGTAGGCAACCTTAGCCCTTTTATGACTCGTGGACTTCAACTCCCAGAATTCCTGAGCCAGCCATGCTGAGGAGAAAGGGAGAGGTTTCCATGCTGAGCCATGCTGGCTGAGGAATTCTGGGAGTTGAAGTCCACATGTCATAAAAGCACCAAGGTTGCCTACCCCTGATATAACCAAACAGGCAATGGGGGTCCTTAATACTAACAAATTGGGTTCCTCCAATATGGGAAGATCCAGTCACATGACAGTTTTTGAGATGGCCATAGGGTTTTGAGTCTCTGCAGATGGTAATATTAATCCCGGCTCTGTGTGTTTTTTAAAACTACTTCTGCATGCTTTGTTACCATTTTATCGTAGTGTTACTAAAGGCTTTAATGACATCACTATTGTCACCTTTCTTTGCGTAGAGCAGGGGTGTCCAACCGCTGGCCCCACGGGCCGGATGCATCATAGCGAAACCGTGCCCACCCCATTGCAGGCGATGGCAAAAAAAAGTTGCTATAGGTCATGTCATCTGACAGTTGTGAGTTTGACACCACTGGCTTAGAGGGTGCCGGTGTTAGAAAAGAAGCTTAGGACTCCTCAGAGCAGGTTGTCCCCTTTACGAAGAAAGACCAGAAAACTGTGCAAAATTATTGCGTAATTCTTGGAGTTTCCGAAGGTCACTGGAAAGGCTGAATGGAATCCAGGGGCTTCTGCAACCCAAGAATTCTCATTCTCTCTCTCTCTCTCTCTCTCTCTCACACACACACACACACACACACACACACACGCACGGTCTTTCACCACCACCAAAGTACCTGCATTGCGCTGGGAAGAGAGGCTAAGACATGGGTCAGTTCTCCTTCAGCTGATTCAAACAGAACTCTGGAAGAGGGACATCTGCCTTGGTGAGGAGGGGGGTGGGGCAATCACACACACACACACATACACACACACACAAACACACACACACTGACATTAATGGACCCAGAGGAAACCACAGTGCCTCTTGTTCCAGAGCTGAGATTTCAGCCCAGTTACAGGGAAGATCTTCCACCAGATCTGATGGGAAGCAATCTTCTCCACTGGACAAAAGAGAATCCCTCATTCACTTGTCCTCAAACAGTCTCTGCCTGCCTCCTAGCCACACAGGCGTGGAGGTGGGAGCTCTGGGAAGGGGTGGGTGCAATTGAAGGGAAGCGTGCCCTAAGCGCCCCCCCCCGTGTGTGTGTGTGTGTGTGTGTGTGTAAAATGCCCCTGCAGGCCTCCCACACCACTCTTGCTTTACCTCCCCTAATGAATATTCAAAAGCTGCAGTTGCCGAGGACTCAAAAAATAGCAAGGTGACATAAAAAAAAGAAAAACCACCCCTTTTGCACTACGGGTGGAATGGGGAGGAGGCTGCTTTCGCCTGTGGGAGAAATGAAGGGAAGCCCACCCACCCACCCACCCACCCTCCTTCCTTTGATCCTAGAGGAGAAAATGGCCAGGACGGCCCCCCAGCCATTGGCCGCTTCTTTGATGCCTCTGCATGGCTGGCATCTCCAGCCTCCTCCTGTTGTAATCAGCATGTGCTGGAACAGGGGGGGACGACCACAATGTTTTGTCTCCCCCCCCCTCCCCATGGTCCCTGCAGCAAGACTGAGCAGTCAGCATAAAGGACGCACTGTTGATCCTCCAGCAATGCAGGCATTGTTTCTTCCGCCAGGCAGCAGTTAGGGGGTCTCCAAGGCAAATCTCCCACCTCCTCCCACGCCCCCCCCCAGCCCTTTATCTCTTCATTTATTTATCACCACGGCCAGCAGTTTGATCTCAAGTAGGAGCCGCTCCCGTCTCCTCCTCCGTGAAGGGGCTCAGCCTGCAAAACCTGGGCGAGGAACCAACGGCAGCAAACAACGTCAGGATGCTTTTGAGGGGCGGGTTCTGGAAGACGACCTGAGGATAACGGAGGAGCTGCCGGGCGGGAGAGCGGGAGGGTGGGAGGGGGATGCTCTGCGACCCTGGGGGGGGGGAGAGCCATGGGCTGCAGCGTAACCCCTTCGGAGCCAGCCCTTAGGCACTCCCAGCCGGTGGCCAGGCCTCCAGCCTCCTTCACCCTGCTCTGCCCGTCCCCGCCGTCTTCCTCCCGGGGCTCCATCCTTTCTCCAGAGTCAGGTGCAAGGAGAGCTGCTCCCCGAGGCTTGAGTTTTTGGTAGGCTCCGCCAACCTCCTCCTCTTCCTCCCCCCCCCCCGCCTCCGGTACCGTGGATGTCTCTCCCTGCCTCTGGCCGGCGCACTTGGTTCCCTGGGCTGGGCTGAGGATTTTAACGACCCTTCCGTGGGGAGGATTGCCATAGAAAAGGGGCTTCTGCGTGCATTATGGCTCACGCAGCGTCGCAGCTGAAGAAGAACCGAGATTTGGAACTGAACCCCGATGAGGAGAATGAGAAAAAGAGGAAGCACAGGAAGAGGTCAAAGGATCGGAAGAAAAAGGTACTACCCGGGCTTGTCTTTTGCAACAGCTTCCCTCCTGGGCTGGCTTTTGTTTTAACTTGGTTCCCCACTGCAGCGTGAAATGTCAGAGAGCTTTGGTGTGTGGGGGTGGGTGGGGGGGACTTGTGATGGAGGAAGAGGAAGAGGAGGAAGGCTGTGAAACATCCCCAAAGCCCTAACTCTGGGCCAGGGGCTTGGAAAGGCAGTGGGGCTTCTTTGAACTTAGACTGAGGTGCTGTGACAAGATGGGGGGTGTCCTGTGCATTTGTTCCGGCGGGATTGGAAGATGGACCCGGTTGGAAGCCCAAGGCAAAGCAGGGCCAGGAATGGTGGGGGGGTGGTGGTGGTGTCTTACGGGATAGATAAAATCATAAAATCGCATCTGCAGAGATCTTGGCAAAGAAGAGGGGAAGAAAGGTTGATGGGGATTTCAGTGGGTTGCAAACTTAGGGCTTTCTCTGTGCTGAGAGTTGTGAAGAAGCACAAGTTGTGAAGAAGAAATGTGTTGGCCGAAATGTGTTGGCCGGCTTGTCTCTGACCTGGGGGGGGGGGTTGGTGTCTTCCTTTGAGAGGAGATGCTTTCGAACTCAATTGTGTTGGCCAACTTTCTGGCCCTCATGCTTATAGTGGAGAGGGGGTTGCTGAGCTGGTGGGGGGGGGAAGGATGCTGAGTTGCCCCTTCCCTTCCTGGGATGCTGATGAACCTGGAAGGCAAGGTCCCTCCCCTCCCCTCCTCCACCAGCCCCTTGATGCCCCCCCCTCCTTCACGAAGAGGCTTTGTTTCAGCTTGCCCTTTAAGAGGCTTCTTTAAGCATGGAAGAGGCCCAAGGCTCCGTTTCTCGTCGTGAAATGGCTGTGAATTTTCTTAAAATGCTCCAGCGGTTGTAGCTGGAAGACAGGGACGAGGTCCTGCTGCCTTTTACTACGCCTTTGTTGAGGTTCTCCAAGGGGTGCATCCCCTAATGGTCCCTGAGCATCAAAGCTTCTCTTGCCTTAAAGGACATGATGGCTGTCAAATTCTTGGGGGGGGGGAGGGTTTCAGCTCGGCTGGCAGCATCTCATTCCTTGACTGCCTTCCTCCCACCCGTTGCCTCTGCAAAGTGCAGGGCTGAGCATCATGCGAAAGCACCACACGAAGCTGCTTCTCGTGCAGGGAGAACCATTAGTGGGACTGGCTAGGGGGGGGAGGGAGGGAGGGGGGGTTGCAGTCGGCGCAGACTGCCGCATGGAAGCCCTGAAGATCCCATCCTCTTAAAGGGACAGGCACGTGCGGTGTCTTTTTCAAGGGCTTCTGTAGCTTTTTTTCTGCAAAGGGTGGAACTGGTGGGAGTAAATTATAGCTTTGAATTGTGGGTTTTCCAGCTCTTTTTCGCTTGGTTTCTGAGCGATGAAAAAGTGGAGCTGGGGCACGTTTTCTTTTAGCAAAGAGTCCTTCTTCCAAGCGATGGAAGGACTCCAAAAAGCTTGCCGGTGTTTGGTGTGGTGGTGACCTGCAGGGCCACACGCATTACGGTGGAAGTAGCTAGATACTTCCTTCAGTGGGTGTAAGCCATACCTTAAGCAGGAGCAGGGTGACTTTGGGTCTGATCCTGCTGCCTTTTTGGGGGGATAGAGAAGCATGGAGAGAGAAGACAGAGAAGGCCACGGAGTGTCTGCTTTTGGCTCAGAGATGAGGTCAACTGCTTTGCTGACAGAAATACCTTAATGTTTAGAGATCCTGACACCTTGGAAGGGAATCACCTAGCCACCCCTGGGGGGGGGCACCTGGACAGAAATACCCAGTCATCATAAATGTCACCCATTTCCTTCTTGCAAGATTTGTGTCACGGGAGAAAAGCCTCACAGAAATTTGATCCCAATCATCAGGAAATACTTATTTTTTCCTCTGCCCTGCCGTGGGATGACTTGAGCTCAAAATACTAAGGAACCATTTAATGCAGTGGTTCTCAACCTGTGGGTCGGGACCCCATTTGGGGTCAAACGACCATTTCACAGGGGTTGCCAAACAACGCAGTCTGCCATTTTTTACCCCTTTTCCTTAGCTGTGCTACTCCCTTTTATTCTATTGGCTTTTGAAAGCCAATAGAATAGACTCTCTTGAATAGAGTCTAATTCTATTGGCTTTCAAAAGACAATAGGAATTGTCCAGGCTGTCTCTGCCCTGCTGAGCCCGCCAAAAGTCCCAGTCTGCAAACGGTGCTGCACCCGTTGAGTAGTCCTTGACTTACGACCGGTTGAGTAGTCCTCGACTTACGGCTGGTTGGGGGTCGCGGCATTAAAAAGGTTGAGAACCACTGATTTAAAGAGCTTGGGTCTTACTGGGAAAAAAATGGGGCTTAACTCTGCTGCATTTGCAGGCTGAGCCAGGCTGCACATCCCCTGTACTGGGGCAGCTTTTGACATTCCTTAGCGCAGCGCAGCACAGACGGCAGGTTTCCATTTTTTGT
Source organism: Crotalus tigris (assembly GCF_016545835.1). Lineage (NCBI taxonomy): Eukaryota > Metazoa > Chordata > Lepidosauria > Squamata > Viperidae > Crotalus > Crotalus tigris. The sequence goes on from NW_024096502.1 coordinate 928,651, forward strand.
AAATTAGGTAACTAATTTACTTCCTTTTCACCAGCTTTCTAAGCAAGGAGGCAAGCTAGCCTGCCTCGTGCTGGCTCTGGGCTAATGCTGGACAAGGTTAGAAATACGCCTTGGAAGCTGCATTCTCATGTTGGCAAGCACTGGATTCCTGTGTGTCTGAAACCACAGAGATCAGTCTGAGTGGTCCTCTCAATTTCCAGACCTGTGGCGTTTCCACAGTCTTTTAACAGTGGAGATATTCCCACCTTGAGTTACGGGAAGCAGTTCTGCATTCCTTACGTTTTATGATCCAGCCACGTTGATTGTTTTCATATCCTGTTCTATTAAAGTTAAAATCAGAGGGGATAAACTGGAGCTCAAGGGAAGTTTTGTGAGCTGGCTTGCCCAGTTCTTGCATACAAAGGAAGGAATAGTTTGCACTTTGACTAAAGAGAACATTTCTGTGATGATTCAGTATCGTGTTACATAATACTCCACAAGCTGGCTGTTGCGGCCTATGCACGATGGGTTCCTCTCCGGCTGAGCCACGGATTAAGTCCAGAAATACTCACTCCAGCGTTTGATCAATGAAAATAAGGATCTTCCAAGACTTATGGAGGGGAAAGAGTCCGAGATACCCTTATAGATGAAATGTTTGTTTCATTGGGGTTGTGATTTTGGGTGTGCTGTTCAAGAAAGATGATTCATATCTGCAGTTTAACGAACAAAGATAACTCGCAGCCATTTAGTTATTGAGGGTGTGGATCAGGCTGGGTGAATATGAATAGCTGGGAACCATCAAATGGCAATGAAAAGGGGGGGGTGTCCATCATATGGGACCTTTATTTCTGTAATAATAATAATCATGATGATGATGATGATGTTGGAAGGGACCTTGGAGGTCATCTAGTCCAACCCCCTGCTCAGGCAGGAAACCTTATACCATTTCAGACAATGGCTGTCCAGTCTCTTCTTAAAAACTTCCAGTGTTGGAGCAGTCACAACTTCTAGAGGCAGGTGGTTCCATTGGTTAATCGTTCTAACTGTCAGGAAGTTTCTCCTTCGTTCTAGGTTGCTTCTCTCCTTGGTTAGTTTCCATCTGTTGCTTCTTGTCCTGCCTTCAGGCGCTTTGGAGAATAGCTTGACTCCCTCTTCTTTGGGGCAGACTCTGAGATATTGGAACACTGCTATCATGTCCCCCCCTTGTCCTTCTGTTTATTAAACTAGACATACCCAATTCCAGCAGCCTTTCCTTATATGCTTTGGCCTCCAGTCCCCTAATCATCTTCGTTGCTCTTCTCTGTACTCTTTCTAGAGTCTCAACATCTTTTTTACATCGTGGTGACCTAAACTGGATGCAGTATTCCAAGTGTGGCCTTACCAAGGCATTGTAAAGTGGTATTAATACTTCACATGATCTTGATTCTATCCCTCTGTTAATGCAGCTTAGCACTCTGTTGGCTTTTTGGGCAGCTGCAGCACACTGCTGGCTCATATTTAAATGATTGTCCACTAGGACTCCAAGATCCCTCTCACAGTTACTACTATTGAGCAAGATACCCCCTATACTATACCTATTATGTCTCAAAGGTCAATCCTGCTTCCCTGGGGCTGGGGCTGATGACTCTTAGATTTTTGGTGTTGATTCTAGGGATCTTTCTTCCTAATCCCAGTTTCCTGACGCCAGTCTATCCGACAAGATTATCACATCTGCATTTCTGCAGACTTGTTTTCGGTTTGGACAGAGAGACTTGGGGGCAGGGTTGGTTTCTGCTTTTAAAATCCTTTGGGGAAATATATTCTGCCTTTTAGATATTTCCAAAAATATTTCTTTCTCGGGTGGGGGGGGGCTGACTTCCCACAATCAGAACAAAGAACAAAGTTCTCAGGAGCTGGAGCACTTTGATGGCCAAGCAAAAGGCCCGTTCCACGAGCCGGATCTTCAGTTAAGGGCATGCAGTGCAGCACTGCCTACTTTGGGGATGGACTTTGTGTATTCATATGGGACATTGATACTCTGCCTGAGACTGATGAGCGGAACAGTCTGGAACTGGGACAACGTGCCACAACCAATTCACTGCAGCCAACTCTGGCCGTGGCTGACATAGTACAGGGCTTTTCAACCAGTGGTACGGGTACCACCCGTGGTACATTGGCACCTGGCATGTGGTACGTGACCATCCTAGAAAAGTGGTAGTGGGGGAGGGGAATGAGCTGAACCGGTGGCAGCACCGCACAAGCCTGTGTAAGAGATGGCTGGAGCTGCAGGGCTGTTAGGGCTCAGTGGAAGCCCTGGGATCAGTGCCGCTTTCCAGATGATTGGCGCTTCTTTGGGGCTGTATAGGCTCAGTGGAAGCGCCAGGATCAGTGCCAGGCTCCAGCTGGAGCTCGGCGCTGATCCTGGTGCTTCTGCTGAACCCTGAAGAAGCACCAATCAGCTGGAAAGCAGCACTGATCCTGGCGCTTCTGCTGAGCCCAGAAGAAGCGCCGATCAGCTGGAATGTTGCAGCAGCAGCTCCAGGGTCTGGTGATTTACATTCAGATGCTTGGCAACTGATTCATATTTATGACGGTCACAGTGTCCCAGGGTCATGTGAAGTGACCAAAATCTGCTTCAACCACCCAGCAGATGGGGGGAATAAAAACCAAACACCCCCCACCCCCGCTGCCAATCCTCAACAGAAATGCTCACAACAATGAAAATCTCGGACAGGAGGAAGAGCGCCACCGGGCAGGCAGGCAGGTGTCTTGCTCGGCTGTGGCTTGGGGGGCACTTTTTTCAGTGCCACTGTAACTTCGAACAGTCACTAAGCAAACTGTTATAAGTCAAGGACTACCTGTACTTTATCACTTTTATCCTTTTGGGGGGGGGAGGTCATCAAGTTTTTGATACCTTGCTAGGCAACAGGTGGTACTTGGATGTTGCCATATCCTAAAAGTGGCACAATGGGTGAAAAGGTTGAAAAGCCCTGACATAGTAGTCAGCCTATGCAGAAACCCCATGTGTTGGTTGACAGCGCAAAGGAACTGCTCGGTTCTGCATGTCCCTAATAGAAATACAGTTCTTAAAACACGCCTTGAAATAATCTCAAGATCTATTTTCAGCCTATCTCTGGAGCAGAAGCATTTGCTAAGAGGGAAGGCCACCCCAAAGTTTGCACAGCATGTGGGAACCTGCTCTCCAAAAGCAAGAGCCTTTTTGAGTCAAATTGTAAGCTTTGAAAGGGTGGAACAGCCTCATTTATCTCCTGCAAGATTGAAGGCCCGCTTTTTCATTCCACTATTCTCTCCTAGCTCTTCAAAAGAGGGGAGGTCATGACCCCCCCCCACCTACTCCAAAGGGGCTTGGGGCTGCAGAGAGATGCAGGGATACTGTGGGTTCTTTATCCCTGGCCCAGCAGCCTCTCTGTGGGACTGATGGCAAGTCCAGCATTTGGATAGCAAAGCGTCTGATTTTTGTTCTTGGAAGATAGAGTTGACATTAGCTTCTTGGAGCAACAAGAAAACTATTGCAAGCTATTAACGGGGTAAAAAGAAATGCATTCATTTCTTCGGACCCTTTTTCTTCGCTTTCTTTGGAGGATTGTTCAGTCTGCTGTTGTTTGCTGATTAGATCTTGGGGGAAGGTCAGGAAAAAATTTGCAACAAGTTTAAATAATGAACATAGAAAAATACATTTTCCCCTCTTTTTTTGTTCTCAACTTGCTTGTTTAGCCTGGAATGGTTCTGTCCTGTCCTTTACTTGTATATTTGGCTCGCTTACATGGATACGGTATACTCTTTTTTATGTTCTTTATTTCATTAACTTGCATTTTGCTTCAAGGTTTACAGCATCTTCCTATTTTCATTTGAATTTATGTTCCATTAAGGATCTTCATCTAGTAGCTATATCCTTTGAGAGGTTTACTGTCTTAATTACAACCACCTTTTGGAAACGTTTTCCTCACTTTGGGGACTGTAATTAGGAATTTATTTTCATTTCAGTCGTTGATTGGAATAAGGATTTTCAGAATTTACTTCCTTCTCTACTGTTTTCTCACTTCATTAAGATCCTGGCAATTGTTGGATCCCTGGTCTTCGGAGGATCAGTTCTAATGTTTGCATTTAATTTCCACATGAGACTTGGAAAAATGCTGGAGTGATTATTTTTATCTAATTTATCTATGAATAGCTCATATTATGGAATAAGCTGAGTTTAAAAATAGCCAGCAAATCTATTTTCAGTATAAACAGGGCCCTGTAGAATATTTTGGCCAATTCACTTCTCCTTAAAGAGTTTAAAAAAAACAAAAAAAAACTTTTGTTGAACTAAAATCTGCATTTAATTTCAGAGTGTGTCTTGGCAGCTGAAATAAACATTTCCTGTTTGGACTGCTTGGTCTTGATGCTGTTACTAGTCCCAAAATTGCAAATTCGTCAGCAGGCTCAGCTGTGCTTCTTAAGCCTGCAACTCATTTTCCATAAGAAGTTGGAGGAACTGATGGGTTTACATTAATTATTTATGTAGCTTTTGGAATGACAAGGAAAGCCCCCTGAAATGTGGAATTAATTTTATTTCTCTGAACCTTAAAAGGAAGTAAATGCAACAAGTCATTTTTTTTCTTATACATTGAGTCATCTCAAAGAATTTTTAAAAATCAATTCGTTTCAATTGCCGCATTGTTGAGATACAGTTTAGAAGCTGGAATGTGGATTAATTAATTCAGACATTATTCAGATTAATTAATTCAGACATTATTCAGATTAATTAATTCAGACATTATTCAGATTTTATTATTACCACCTTTGGAGCTGAAATGCACTGGATTATTAACATTAAACTAATCCCAAGGGTCAAGACCACTTAGGTCTTTCTTGGTTATATTGTCAGTATTTGATCTTTATCAAATCATGAGGAACCCGGGGATTGGAGATGGAGCCTGTAATGTGGAATTCAGCACCTAGAAGAAAAATTTGCACCTGGTTTCTTTCACATGAATTACTTATACTGGTATGTGTTGTCTTCAGTTTTGAATTAGTTTCCATTTTTTGGACAGAGGGATAATTAATACAAATGTAAGAATGCAGTTTCTTCAGTTTGTTGAAGGAAAAGTCTACATCATGGTTCAGTCCAAACCGGGAATAAACAACATGGCGACTGCTTTAGAAAGAAGGTTGCAGTTGAGAGGAGAGCCAGACAGAAAGATGGCTCTGGAAGAAAAGAGAGTGAGCACATGTAGAGAGTGGGTTTTTATACCCTCTGGAGCCCTTTGTTTGGAGTTGTTCCTGTGGCATGAACTTTGACCTGAGTCTGAGTGTGCCTTTCTGGTATTTGATGGTGGTGGGTTAATCCTATTATGTCCCAAGGGTCATATCCTGCTTCCCTGGGGACTCTTAGACTTATGGTGTGAGAGGTTGTTGATTCCAGGGAATCTTTCTTCCTAATCCCAGTTTCCTGATTCCAGTCTTTCTGACAAGATTATCACATCTGCATATCTGCAGACTTGGTTTCTGTTTGGGACAGAGAGACTTGGGGGCAGGGTTGGTTTCTGCTTTTAAAATCCTTTAAGGAAATATATTCTGCCTTTTAAATATTTCCAATAGAATGTAATGCTTTTTTTAAGGGGAGGGATGAAGAGAATGGTTTGAACATGGTTAGTGCTCCCTGGTGTGGAGAGAAAAGGAAGGGGGTGAAGATGCAGCATCTGATACACAGAGAGATTTCTAGGAATAGTAAATCTGAAAGAAAGGAAAAGTTGAATGCCGAGTGCAATCTACTAGGGAAATACCTTGCGTTCGTTCTTTTGAAATGAATAGAAACTTCTAATTATTTCAGTGGAACTGTCCAGGATAGTTTCTGGCTTATACGGGGAAGACAGCTAGAATGTAACAGGAGGAAAACATGTTTTAAGTCTGACTGACTTCTGAAAATAATTCAAGTCTCTTTGGGCCGTTCCTGGAAGTAAAGCTGTTCCTCTCTTGTATTCTCTCCATGTTACCCAGTAGACCTTTCTGAGGGCTTCAGGGCCTTTTGGGATCATATACTCTCTTGGTAGCGCACCGCAATGTGTGTTGAGTAGACATTCTGAGGGCAAAATGGCTCTCTAGTTTGAGTTGCTCTATCTGTGGAAACTTCTGAACTTCAGAAAGGAAGAGAATGGCTACAATCCTATGCATTGTTAGCTGTCCTCTGAGGACTGGCAGTTGGGAGGCTCTATCAATATATGTACCTCAACAGGTAAGTTTAGGATGCTTTTAGATCTGTCTTAAACATTGGGTGCACAAGTGGGATCTGTGTCATCAAGGACCCTTTATTGGCTGTGCTTGGAGTACCAGATACGTCTGTACTTGGATGGAGACAGCTTCACTCTGATAATCATAACGTGGACACCCCTTGCTTAGATTACTATCATGCATTATCCCTGGGGTTATTCTTGAATACAGTTTGGATATGTTAGTGAAGACGAACTGTTGTCGCAAGGGTGATAGCACATTGCGGTCATGTTCTTCACTCTTCATCTTTGAGGATCTTCTCTGGAGGCTCCCCTACGCCAGGGGTAGGCCACCTTGGCTCTTTTATGACTCGTGGACTTCAACTCCCAGAATTCCTGAGCCAGCCATGCTGAGGGGAAAGGGAGAGGTTTCCAAGCTGAGCCATGCTGGCTCAGGAATTCTGGGAGTTGAAGTCCACGAGTCATAAAAGAGCCAAGGTTGCCTAGCCCTGGTTTAGACTGAGACTCAATGAGTGGCTACTCAGAAGATGCAAGGCTTTTCCTGATGGATGTGGTTCCCCACAGGGGGACATGGGCCCCATCTTTATTGCCTTTCTGCTGTAGGCAGAGACACATACATCCTCTCAGAGGGGTTATTATACCATTAAATGATATGCTGCCCACCGTGATATTCCTGCTGTTTTAATACTCTGTTTTATTGCTTATCCTTGTTCATTTTATGTTGCATATTATATAAAATATTTACACATGGCTTTGATGCCAGCTGTTCCGAATTACTGTTCAATCACTTTGAATTTTGTTGCAAACCGCCTTGAAATATTTTATGGGAAGCAAGCGGTACATGAATGTTAAGCAGAGAAAAATAATGGCGTCCTTCTCTCCATAATCCTACTACTCAAAGTCCTGGTTGGTGGGAATAGCTGCCCCATTTTGCTTTGTGGAGATGGAGATGAAGCTTTTTCTTCCATGTTCTGGACCTTTGTGGCCTCCATAGATGCGAGCTTAAAAATGTTTCAGCCTTTGGGTGCATCTCAGTGCTTTTTCAACTGCAGAGGTGATGTTCTGATGGAGGTGGGAAAACCTTGTGTTTTATCTCAGAGGGCTCTACTAAACAGGAAGAGCTGTAAGCCTTGTTGTTAGTTGCGAAGTCATGTCTGACCCATTGCGACCCCATGGACAATGTTCCTCCAGGCCTTCCTGTCCTCTACCATCTTCTGGAGACCCTTTAAGCTCACACTTCAGTGACTCCATCCAGCCACCTCATTCTCTGTCGTCCCCTTCTTCTCTTGCCCTCAATCTTTCCAAATAGAATAGAATAGAATAGAATAGAATAGAATAGAATAGAATAGAATAGAATAGAATAGAATAGAATTTTTTGTTGTTGTTAGTTGCGAAGTTGTGTCCAACCCATCGCGACCCCATGGACAACATTCCTCCAGGCCTTCCTGTCCTCTATCATCTTCTGGAGTCCATTTAAGCTCACACCTACTGCTTCAATGACTTCATCCAGCCACCTCATTCTCTGTCATCCCCTTCTTCTATTGCCCTCAACCTTTCCCAGCATTAGGCTCTTCTCCAGTGAGTCCTTCCTTCTCATTAGGTGGCCAAAGTATTTGAGTTTCAACTTCAGGATCTGGCCTTCTAAAGAGCAGTCAGGGTTGATCTCCTCTAGGACTGACCGGTTTGATCACCTTGCAAACCAGGGGACTCACAGGAGTCTTCTCTAGCCTAGTAAAGACTAAAGACTTTGTGAAAAGAGCAATATAAATGGCCAGCAGTAGCCAAAAGGGCAAGGGGGGCGGTGGTCCAAAAGATTTCCTTAGAGAAAGCTTTTCTGACAGTGAGAGCATCTTCTGCCATCACTCAGCAACCAGGGCTCTTTGTGTGGAAAGCATAATGAGTATTAAATCAGGCCATACATTTGTAAACAATCTCTCATTTTTAAAGGGGTCTTAAAGACGAACCTTTATTAATGCCTCTTCTGTGGGTTGCCCAGTTTATGTAGATTCTGCAAACAGGAAGCGAGAGTTAATTTCCCTTGTTCACAAAATCTCAAATGGGTTGGTTAATTTTGCTGCCAAGGCTCTTATTAAATTCAGAAGCGGTTTTGTGCTGGGAGAGGTAAGATTGGTCATAATTATGTCTTGCTTGGGGACTGCCTGCGCTGGTTTGGATCTTGTTTTGTTTTCTTAATTTAAACAATTTAGATAGCTATTCATCTCACAAGTGACTAAGGGTGGCTATATAAATTGTTTAATGATACCCCCCTCCCCCAAAGGATTGCAATATTACAGGGTACACCTTCAGTCAATATTTGAGAGCTAAACCTAAAATCTTGGCTACCAAGATATCATTTTAAAAAATACTGGACTACAATAAGAAGATAGATCGAAGAAATAATAGACCAACCCGTAGACTGGAAACCAGAGATCTTTTTGCTGGGTATTTTAAACAGAAAATATAGTAAAGAAATAAGGTACTTAATTCTACATATAATAACGGCGGCAAGAATAGCAAACGCACAGGGCTGGAAAAGTGAGAATATACCATCAGAGGAAGAAGTGATAAGAAAAATCCTGGACTGTGCTGAGATGGACAAATTAACAAAAGAGATAAAAGAAAAGGAAGACACAGAGTACTATATAACATGGAACAAGTGGTATGACTGGTTGGAGACTAGAAATAATAGAGGAGAATAAAAATGGAAAGGTCAAAAGTGAAAATGTGTGTATAATAACGTATAATAATAATAATATGAATTATTCTTAGTAAGAAGTAGAATATGAAGGAATTAAAATGTAAATAAGAAACAACGGGCAATAAGGACAAATATTCTAAAGAAGAATAAGGGGGGAAATGTAAATAATAGAAGATGACTGTTACGTAATCGCTGTTAAAAAAGGGGGGAGGAGTATATACTGTGTGTGTACGTGTGTTATGTTATGTTTTGCTTTGTTTTGTTTTGTTGGTTAAAAGTAAAAAAAAAAAGATATCATTTTAAACAACGTTTATTGCTCCAGCTCACTGCTTTTTTCTTTTTCTTTTATAAAATTAGAATTTTATTTTTCACTGTTGCACCGTGCCTAAGGAAAAACACCTTTAAAGTCTTCATATTCATATTCTTCAGAGAGATTGGAAGGATAAGGTACCAGTGAAGGAGATCTCTAAACTATTTAGGAAACTCTTACGGCTAGCGGCAGCTTCTGACTGTCTTTGTCCTTGAAAACTAGGAAGTCTGAGCCACAATGGCAAATCTCTTCCATGTTATTGCCAAAACACCCGGTGTAGATGTGTCCTTGTTGTTGCCAGGAACTGAGCTCCACTGGAGCGTGTTTTTAGTATTATTTAATGAAACATGCTCATTTCACGATGGAAACAGCAAATAATAATGATAATGATAATAATAAAGTTGGAAGGGACTTTAGAGGTCATCAAGTCCAACCCCCTGCTCAGGCAGGAAACCCTATACCATTTCGGACAAATGGCTCTCCAGTTTCTTCTTAAAAACTTCCAGTGTTGGAGCATTCACCGCTTCTGGAGGCAGGTTGTTCCGCTGGTTAATTGTTCTAACTGTCGGGAAGTTTCTCCTTAGTTCTAGATTGCTTCTCTCCTTGATTAGTTTCCATCCATTGCTTCTTGTCCTGCCTTCAGATGCTTTGGAGAATAGCTTGATTCCCTCTTCTTTGGGGCAGCCCCTGAGATACTACAACACTGCTATCCCGCCTTGTCCTTCTTCTCTTCATTAAACTAGACATATCCAATTCCAGAAACCGTTCCTTATATGTTTTAACCTCCAGTCCCCTGATCATCTTTGTTGCTCTTCTCTATGAATTGTGAAGCCACAGAACCAGTAACCAGAAAGTAAAAACTATTTAAAGTGTTCTAATCATGGGGACCAACAACGAAGACCACCTTGGTAGGATTTTCACTGCATTTGTACTGAATGAACCTTTCAATCTCTTGTTTGACTGTTACGTCTTGGTTTGGGCTGAGGAGAAGATCCTTCTCATGGTAGCAGCCAAGACTTCGGCTACGGTTATTCATGGTTTGTTCTGATGGATCTTCCTCTTTAAGGCCAGATGCCAAGAGGCTGTGATATACCCTTTTTACCTGATGGAGCCTGGTGGAACTAAACCTTTTGTCGTTGTCATTGTTGTTGTTTTGCATTTGGGGATATTTTAAGGGCAAAGCACATATCTCAGCCCTCACGCTTTCTCGCCACTGCAAGCAACTTAGAGCAAAGCCTGGTGGTTTTCAATCCATATGTTGCACACCCTGCTTTAGGCGTAGCGATGGCACATGTGCTGGGTGACGGCACAATTAAATAAATTATTTATAGCATATTACATAAACCAATTTCTCAGTGCGTCGGCAGATATGGAATTTTGTGTAAGACGGTTACACAAAATTCCGTGTCTGCTCAGAAGTTAAGTTCTGCGGTTAAGAGCACCAACGGCCCTCTTCATTTTATTCCAAAAGCTCACGGTCTGTGCAGAAGGGGGTCAAAAAAGGGAAGACGGTAGCCAGGATTGAAATCTCAGTTAGAATAATTTAGACAGCAATAAGAAGCTGAATTAGAAACCATCAGAACTGCCAGGAATCACTGTGAAGTTTGATTTAGAATTGTTAAATGTGGATAATCTTAATGTTATTTGTGTTGCTTGTTTCTGTCTACTGCTGGATCTCTCAGCTGTTTCTTTCCCATTGCTTGAGTTTTTCTGTTTTCTTCTCTCCTCACTTTCCTTCCTTAACCATTTCTTTTGATGATGACGAGTCCATTGATAAAGGCCTTTAAAACACAAATTCTTCTCCTACCTTATTCTGCCTTGATGTCTCTGTGGTTTTGCAGAGGTTCTGTACTCTTCCAGTTGTGTTAGACTTCTCCTGTGCTTATGATGTCTTTTTCCAGCTCTGGTTTTCTTTTGCTTCTGGTTTCCTCCTCCTCCTCCTCCTCCTCCTCCTCCTCCTCCTCCTCCTCCTCCTCCACCACCACCACCACCACCTCCACCTTTGCTTTATTGTGTAAATAATTTTCATTGTATTCCTCATCTTCCACAGCAACTATGTACTGAGTTCAGTCTTCTTTCAGCCTTTTAATTCCATGAGCTGGCTACTCTTCTCTTTTCTCTGTTGGGATTTTCATACTCAACTTCCTGGGTGTGTACCAGTTCTTATTTGTCTGACCCATTTTTTTCTTCTTTATTATCAGGAAATTTCTGGGTCCTCAGTTCTTACCTGATGCCTCTATTTTCTTTCTGCTAGTTCACAGTTACCTCATTTCCAATGTGGGTCACCCTATCACTTCATTACATCAGTGCCTACTTGCATTTTCAGTTAGGTCTTGTTTACAAAATCATGTGGCAAATTTTCTGTTCTTTGTGTTCACTGTGTATTTTTATTGTTCATCTGATCATTTCTTTCTCCGAGTTTTGGGGGCAAACCTTTCTCAGCCCTAGTTATGGATTTCTAAGTACTGTACCTTTTTGTCCTTCTGAAAAACTATCTATCTATATCTATATCTATATCTATATCTATATCTATATCTATATCTATCTATCTATCTATCTATCTATCTATCTATCTATCTATCCATCCATCCATCTAGCTATCTAGCTGTCTATCATCTATCTATCTATCTATCTATCTATCTATCTATCTATCTATCTATCTATCTATCTATCTATCTATCTATCTATCATCTAGCTATCTATCTATCTATCTATCATCTAGCTATCTGTTCTGTTCCAGTCTACATCCATCCTTGTTGCATCACAAGAACAAACCCCTCTTTAACAGTAGGCTAGGAAAACCAACCCTTTTTATTTAATTTACAGTTTAGATAATTTTCCCTCAAAACAAAAACAACAGAATACTTTTCCAACCAATAGTTAGTTCAAAAGCAAAACAGAGCAGGAGTTACACAAGAAATAACTCACCAGTAACACAAACAGATCAAGATCCCTTGACACTGATGTTCTTTGCAAATGGTTGCCTTCAGCAACCAGCCCTGCCCACACACTCCCTTTTTGTTACACAGCCCCCAAGGCGTGCCTTCTCACTGCTTCTTCCTCCTTCCCAATGGAGTCGATCCATTGCCTCCCTCTGATTTACCCGTGTGGCCTGCCTACCTTTACGAGCGTCTCTGAGTTCTGCCAGGTGTGCTTCTTCCAAGTCTCTCACCCTCCTGCTTTCAGCTTAATCAAGAGTGGAGGGGCCAGGTTCTTCCTCACTTCATAAGTCTTGTAACTCATCAGAGCCCTCCTCCGACTCTGATGGCTCCCCAGGCCGGTCCTGCTCCTCCTCTGATTCCCTGGACTCAGCTGCCGAGATCACAGGCTGGCACGGAATCAGAACACTATCTATCTATCTATCTATCTATCTATCTATCTATCTATCTATCTATCTATCTATCTATCTATCTATCTATCTACCTACCTACCTACCTACCTACCTACCTACCTACCTACCTACCTACCTATCCATCTATCTATCCATCTATCCAAGAGAACCACTAAGCTTCAAGAGTATAGTACAGGTATGTCTGTCTGTCTGTCTGTCTGTCTATCTATCTATCTATCTATCTATCTATCTATCTATCTGTCATATTTATGTATATAACCATCTATCTCAGTGGTTCTCAACCTTTTTAATGCCGCGACCCCCAATCGGTCGTAAGTTGAGGAGTACTCAACCAGTCGTAAGTTGAGAACTACTCAACTGGTGCAGCACCGTTTGCAGAATGGGACTTTTGGCGGGCTCAGCAGGGCAGAGACAGCCTGGACAGTTCCTATTGGCTTTTGAAAGCCAATAGAATTAGACTCTATTCAAGAGAGTCTATTCTATTGGCTTTCAAAAGCCAATAGAATAAAAGGGAGTAGCATAGCTAAGGAAAAGGGGAAGAAAATGGCGGACTGCGTTGTTTGGCGACCTCCGTGAAATGGTCGTTCGACCCCAAATGGGGCCCCGACCCACAGGTTGAGAACCACTGATCTATCTCATGGTTCTGGATAGCATAGAATAAACATTTTTTTTCTCAGTTCAATACAGTCCCCTTGTATTGAAAAGACACAATTCTTTTTTCCCCCTAGCCTGATTACTGTAGGAGATGACCAGGCAGAGCTGAGGGAGGGGTCAAATGCATCATTAGCCACGAATCCCTATGCGCCCACGAGGGATCTAAGTCCAGCCCACCTTGAATGCTTTTCTTAACTCCCACTCATGTCTCTTGACCATTAGTAGCTCAGATTCTTGTAGAGAGCTTAAGCTTGCAATAAATCTTTATATTCATTTGAATTGCCTGAATCTCCTGATTTCCTGGCCCTTGACGTTCATTGTAGCTATCCACATAATAATGCTAATAAAAATTGGAAAAACAGCTCCGGCACTTGCTGATGCCATGTCTATATATTCTTCCTTTCTGTTTAATTGTCATATTTAATCCTCGTTTCCAACTAGATCAGTGGTTCTCAACCTTTCAAATATCGCGACCCCATAATACAGTTCCCCATGTTGTGGTGACCCCCAACCACTTATACATCACTGGGTGCCAGGGGCGTGGCCAAAGAAAAGGGGGGAAAATGGCAGACTGCGTTGTTTGGCGACCCCCGTGAAATGGTCGTTCGACCCCAAATGGGGTCCCGACCCACAGGTTGAGAACCACTGAACTAGATGGAGACCAGGAATGGTTTCATCTCACACTGTTTTGGTACATTATGGCAGCGATGATACCCAAAGATGTGTAGAGTGGTGAACTATTTTGGGAGGAGCAGATGAAGCCTGGGCTGTTTCCTCCTGCTTTTTTTTCGGTAAGATGCAATTGAATTAGCATTTTCACTCTGAAGAATTCTGCCAGGGAGTCAAAGGCAGAAGCGATTCCTCTACCCTTTTGCCAAGGTTGAAGAGGATGATGCCAAGACTGCCTGCCATCTAAATGAAAACTGCTCTTCGCTCTTTATGACTTCAGACAGACATTTGTTATCTGATCCCCTTCATGCTTCAGGAGCCCCATCAGATGGGAGAATGGCTGAAATGCTCTAATGTCCTTTTGGATCCTTTGTTTACATTATGATAATGCTTTCCTTCTCTTTGCTGAGTCTTCCTGGCGTCAGTCAATAGGAGAATTGGTTTGCAGAGTGAAAATATCGCAAATGTTAGATGTGTGCCTATTCAGAAGGATGGCCTTTATTTCCTTTGCAATCTTGAAATCTGAAAAGCTGTAATTGAAACATTTCTAGATATGGGGTGAAGATTCCATTTTTGAGCATCCAAGCCAAAGGGATACCGTATATGCCGGCGTATTAGGCGACCCGGCATATAAGACGACCCCCATCTTTATCGCCGAGTCGCCTTCCTAGAACTTTGTCTTATACGCCGGAAACTACCAGTATTTCCGGCGTATAAGACGACTCGGCGTATAAGACGACCCCCGTCTTTGGTGCCGAGTTTAGTGCTTCCGGAAGTCGTCTTATATGCCGGCATATACGGTACTTTTTTCAAGTTAAGTTGAAATAACCTCCAAAGCCAAATTCATCCCCTATACCAGGGGCAGGCAACCTTGGCTCCTTTATGACTCATGGACTTCAACTCCTGAGCCAGTATGGCTTAGCTTAGAAACCTCTCCCTTTCCCCTCAGCATGGCTGGCTCAGGAATTCTGGGAGTTGAAATCCACGAATCATAAAAGAGCCGAGGTTGCCTATCCCTGCTCTATACAGTCTTCAACAATTCTGTTCTGGAACCCTGAGGAGAAGGAGTAATTATATTAAGGACAATTATAAATGAATATTTATGTCATTGTTGTTTAGAAGCCTTCCTATTCCTGGCTGCAGTTGGTGGTCAGTTAAATAGAGCTGAGGGCTCAATTGATATTGAGCTGGTTTGCTTCCCTTCTGACATATGCAGGACAGTTCAAGATAGAAACAGGATGGCAAAGATCAGCTATACCAGTGGTGGCGAACCTCTGGCACGCGTGCCAGAGGTGGCACTCAGAGCTCTCTCTGTGGGCACACACACAGTTGCCCCACCACAGTTCGCCAGAGTAGCGAGCACGTGGCATTTGGAAGCGACAGGGCAGGAAGTGAGCGAGCAAGCACTGTTGGCCCCCCGGGGATGCCCCAAAGATGGCAAGGGACTGGCCCCCACTGCCCTGGCCCTGGCCACGCTCACCCAGTCTTCCATGACCACTGCAGCCATGCCCACCCAGTGGGCCATGCTCCCTGAGGGCGCCACAATGCTGATACAGCCCTGGCACTTTGCAATAAACAAGTGGGTTTGGGGTTGCAGTTTGGGCACTCGGTCTCTAAAAGGTTCGCCATCACTGAGCTATACCTTAAAAACACCTGCCTTTCTGACTTCTTACCTACTCTTCCCAGGGCAGGAATATTCTAGCAGGTATCTTTCTGCAGTCCCAGACGACAACCTGTGATTTTTTTTTCTCCCTATTATTTTTATTAGGATTTATTCTGTTGTATCTGTTGCCTTCAAAGCATTCCACCATTAAGAAGGGCATTAACATCATTAGAAATAAATAAATAACATTTCCTTGACTCACCAACTTCCCTGCTTTGCAAGGGGGACCTAAGCCCCTTGTCGGTGATGTTTGGTCTCTGGCACCTTCACTGGGGTTGGAACGAACCATTTTGGAGGAAGGCTCAAGTCTGCTCAGGAATCCGTCACTCTAAAGAACGATCATTTTTCCTCTGAGATACCAGCACCAAGCTAAATCTGAGCGGTGGTGCAATTGTGTCAGGGTTCCTGATAAGGTTTTGTAGGGACTAGGACCAACAAGGCAAAGCCACCTTGGGAACATGTCAAGAAAGTTTTTCTCTCCCTGAAACTGTCTTCGTGGCAATGCTGATCGTAATTTGGCTCAGACCTAGAGATGAAAGGCTGAGAAGAGCATGGCTTTTGGGTCACTTAGCAATAAACCCGGAGCCTTCGTCTCGTAGGTCATCCCGGGGCCCATTGTGCAGCCTCAATCTCTCTTTCAGGACAGCTGGACGGGCTTCCAAGGTCCTCCAATGACATCAGGCGGTTAATGGCATCGATCGGAGGTCAGTCCCATCTCAAAGCGTAAGGATTCATTTCGTAAAGCTGTCCTTGCACAATGCCACTCTTCATGGGGTTGACCTTCCCTTTCACCAACCTCTGGGCCTCCCTACAATATGGCCCATTCTTTCTACCCACACGCACTAAGGTTTTTCATCATTCCTGGAAAGCCTCTGGAGACCATCTCCACCCTTTCTCTGCCGTTCTGGCCTTCATCCTACCAGGGTCAAATTGCAAAACCAGTATGTCAGTCTGAGGGGGGACGCCACTGCGAGAGTTTCGTCAGCCGAGGAGGGCCTCTGTCTGCAATAAAACACTTCACTAAAAGTTTAAGAATGTTTTCATCACGATGCTCCTACTCAATTTTATTCGAAAAGCAAATGAATATTTGGAAATTGCCTTTCTTTCTTTTAACGATAGCTGGGCTAAGGGGTACTCCATGTTTTGAATTCTGTTGCTGATGCATCAGAAGAGGTTCAGATCATAAATGAATTATATAAGATTTCCAAAATTTTGCAACCTGGAAATATATATATATTTTTTTAAGATTGAAAAACCTAACTGGGGTAATTAATGATTAGTGAGATGATAGAATTCTTTCTTTACTACATCAGTGTGTATCAGTCAATCCAATTTGTTTCAATCAAAGATCAAAAGCAAACAGAAACAAAGTAACATTTAAATACTAATAATGGCAAAAATTAGGCCCCATGGAATAGCCTCTTCCCTGTTCTTCCAGAAGACTGCAAAGATTACTGGACCAGGATACTACTGGACCCCTAACTTAAGTGTACTTGTGTTATGAATCTGTCATGCTGCCTGACTATTGTGTTATGGCTATTTTTTTTAATCTAGTTTGCACTCTGTTTACATAATGGTGAATTACTGTTATGCTTTTAAGATGGGGGACCATGCAAACTGTCCAAATAATTAAAAGCATGCATAAAGAGACTCATATGAGTATTTTTACTCGGTGGAACCGAAGGTCAATTGTTTGTGGATATTGACAGCACTATGCCAAACTTTGTAAGTTTATGTCTAATAAAAGATTAATTATGTGATAAAAAGCAATTAAATTACAGTTGGACAGATTAATTGAGGACATGTAACAACAAAGGAGACATTAGGCTACTCTTGACTATCATTTTGAATGGAGCAATAAGCACACGTGAAGGATGGCTTTAGAAGTATCGGAATCACTGGGGTAGGGCCTCCAAATTACAAGAATTTGGTTAAAGTTTCCATCAACTGCCCATAACTTACCTTGCTGAGAGTAAGATGTTAAAACAGGTTCTAAAGAAAAAAATGTTTGGAACTATGAACTACATTGCCATTTTACTGTAAAAATCAGCAGGACACAGTCTCATAGCATCGCACCGCGTAAGAATTTGTGAGCAAAAAAGTCCATGAGTTTTCTAAGTATTCAGCAAAATGTCTGAGACTTAACATAATCAAACATAAATTAAAAGTTTGACCAGAAAACGATCTGCTTTGTGCGATAATGTTTACAGCTATGCAAAAAAAGCA
Organism: Crotalus tigris; assembly: GCF_016545835.1. Taxonomy (NCBI): domain Eukaryota; kingdom Metazoa; phylum Chordata; class Lepidosauria; order Squamata; family Viperidae; genus Crotalus; species Crotalus tigris. Next base: position 946,414 of record NW_024096502.1, read on the forward strand.
TATTCCAGGATATTTGTGTACAGACTGATGACGTTTTCACTTAATCCGAGACAATCGACATTTTAAAGCTATTAAAACGTAAACTGTGATGACTGAAGAAAAGGTTAATAGTTGAAATAGAGGAATGTAACGGTGTGTGTGTGTGTGTGTGTGTGTGTGCCATCAATGTGTTTACGCAGGATGTTGTTGTTAGTTGCAAAGTCGTGTCCAACCTATCGTGACCCCATGGACAACGTTCCTCCAGGCCTTCCTGTCCTCTACCATCTTCTGGAGTCCATTTAAGCTCACGCCTCCTGCTTCAGTGACTCCATCCAGCCACCTCATTCTCTGTCGTCCCCTTCTTCTCTTGCCCTCCATCTTTCCCAGCATTAGGCTCTTCTCCAGTGAGTCCTTCCTTCTCATTAGGTGGCCAAAGTACTTGAGTTTCAACTTCAGGATCTGGCCTTCTAAGGAGCAGTCAGGGTTGATCTCCTCTAGGACTGACCGGTTTGATCGCCTTGCAGTCCAGGGGACTCACAGGAGTCTTCTCCAGCACCAGAGTTCAAAGGCCTCCGTTCTTTTGCACTCAGCTTACGCAGGATAGTCTTCGTAAATAGGAAGGAAGCTGTTTCGTCCTGAAATCTTAATGTTGCTCTTTCTTATCTTGTCATTTCTTATCGTGTTTGTTGGCTCCATTTTAAGAAGTTGTAGAACTCAGTGGAAACAGGTAGAAGGAACAGCTGGGAAGCAACCTTCCTCCTGTTTGCCTAGAGGGAAGAATCTATCCGGGCTGTCTGTTCCAGATTTCCAGTGATGGACAGACATGGACAGCAGGCACGGAAAGTCAGAGGCCCATTCTTTCCTTTGTTCCATTCAGTTTTCGCTGGCTACACTTATTTCATGTGTTCCTTGCATTCCATTTGCTTTCACAATTAAAAAATGTGTTTGCTCTTCTTTCCTTCACCGTTGTTGCTTTCGGTAGATTTCACAGCCACCACGGGGTTGTGGCAGTGGTGGGATTCAAATAGGTGAACAACCGGTTCTCTGTGTGGATGCCGCTTCTGGAAGTCCATTCTGGGCCTGGGCAACAAAAAATTAGCTACCGGTTCTGCCGAAGTGGTGCGAACCGGCTGAATCCCATCGTTGATGTGTTGATAGTTCTGGATAATTGCCTGAAAGACCCAGGATCACGACTATTGTTTTATAAAACCTTTTTGCTTTAGGCCTTCGCCACCGTGTACAAAAAAAAAGGTTCATCAATCAATTTCAACTTCTCGCGGGGAAAAGAAAAGATCTTGCAAAGTTGGAATTGATTGATTGAACTTTTTAGTCCCACCCAGTCTGCTGTTACCACCGCAGCCACGCCCACCCAATGGGCCACACCGACTCAATGGGCCACACCCACCCGGCACCTGACGATGCATAAGTGGGTTTTGGGTTGCAGTTTAGGCACTCGGTCTCTAAAAGGTTCACCATCACTGGTATAGGGTTTCCTGCCTGAGCAAGGGGTCGGACTAGATGACCTCCACGGGCAGTGAAGTGTGTTAGCCTGCGATACTGCATTCTGGTGAGATTCTTGTAATATAGGTGAGTAGCAATAAATGAATACTGGGGAAGCATACAGTGACTTGAGGCTGGTTACTCTCTTTTTAACCCAGACTACTTCACAGGGTTGCATTAATGGGGGGAAAAGGGAGGGTGGGATTTTGCGTTTCTGGAGAAGAGACCAGCTATAAGTTTAAAACCATATAACAGTGGTGGTGAACCTATGGCACGCGTGCCAGAGGCGGCTCTAGGAGCCCTCTCTGTGGGCACGTGTGCCATGCCCCGAAGATGGAAACCGTCTCTCTTCAACCAACCGCCCGCTTATTCGATGAGGTCCCACGTGGCCGGATGCATCCCAGCACGGCTGGTTTCCTTCCCCCTTGTCCCATCCCTCTTGGCCTCGCATGCTCTCCTTTTCCCGGGCATAACCCACTGCATCATCTCCTCAGCTGTCGGCCGTCTGTCCAGGTCAGAGGCGGTTTCTCTCAACTTCTGGTGGCGGGCTGCGGAGCCCCAGAATGCACCGGTCGAGGGGCCAGCAGACTGTGGATGCTGACAGACACTATTGGCCCCCGTGCACTCACTGGCCTCTGTGTGTGGGGGGGCCGATGGTGCAGGCAGCAGCAGCCCTGGCCCCTGCCTCGCCTTGCCCTGCGACAATGGCACCCCCCCACCCTGCCTTGCCTTGCCTCGCCTCACCCCGCAGGACGAGCCTCCTGCCCACCGCCCCACCTGCCAGAGACCCTCTGAATCTCCCTGAACCCTGCCTGGCCCCCACAGGCGTCCCTCTCCACGAGCAACATCAAGGTGATCACACCCACCTTGGCCACACCCACCCAGTCTGCCATGACCACCACAGCCACGCCCACCTGGCACCTGGTGATAAATAAGTGGGTTTTGGGTTGCAGTTTGGCCACTCGGTCTCTAAAAGATTCACCCTCACTGCCATATCATAATAAATATTTGGAGTATTTTAAGGTTATTTTAAATTCCTGCTAAATTTAAGATCACTACGACAAAACAAAGCTCTTTCATGAAGGATACGACTATCTTTGTCGTTTTCCTTTGTCATTTTCCTGTGCAGAATGTCTTTGTTTGCTAGCTAATTAGCTTTCTGGGTGTCCTCAGGAGAGTCAATCTGGCGTAGTGCTTCATAGGGGTGTTTGATATCTTATAGTCTGGAAAGGAAATGTTTGACCACCAGCTGAGAAGAGGTGAAAAATATAGGATTAACTATTCTGTGATCCTTAAAGTTCTTTATAAAGCTCCATAGCCAGTAACTCTGGTTGTAGTTGTAAAATGTATTCATTTGAAGGATAAGCATACCTACACAGCTTAAGAGCTATTGCTTCAACGCATTCCCAAAATGCTGCGAATGTATGTCTTCATTTTTAAATTGATCTAAAGTTTTGGCTTTTTTTAGTTTTGCATTTTTACGGTCTCTTATATTGCGAATTTGTCCACTGGCTGACTATACAAGTATTTGTTTTGATGACAATGAAATGAAAAGTAGCTCACAGAAATTTCCTATTGTTGAATTTATGATTCCTTCCTTCTGTTGTTCTCTTTAGAGACAGACTTCAGAGATTCTGGTCTCTTCCATAGATTCAAGTAGAAATAACTATTGAATAGAGACAGTAAATTCAGAGTGAAAGGCCATATGTACTGTCTGCCTTGGGTCAAAAATCCAGGATAGCTGGGCAAGCTGTCCCAGTAAAAATATTTCAAATGCTGCACTCTACTGGAGACACAAAAATATTCCTCTCAGAATTTTAAGAGAATACCTTAAAGCAGATAACACTTTTTAAAACATGTCTATGGGTCAGGTCAGTGTGTGAAAAAACATGACAGCAAAACAAAAATCCACCGATGCAGGAGCTATATTTTCACTGACAGGAACTAGTGAGCAAAGACACGTAAAAAGCAAACCGCCCTGCATTTTTAAGGCTAGATGCAAAATTTCCTCTGGTATGGTGGGGAGGAGAGCAAATGTCATGCTTAAAATTTCCAGCAGCGAAGGTGCTGTTTGTTGGAATCTCCGGTTAACTTTGGGAGAAAGTTAACTGGAGAAAGCCTCCTCTCATATTGCATTGTGGTGTGGTATGCAGGACAGGAAGATGCTGCAGAGGGTGGTGAGCACAGCACAAACCATCATGGGCTGTCCCCTGACACCACTAGATGACATCGCTAGGGCCCGCTGCCTTAGAAGAGTGAGGAAAATCCTCAGGGACGACTCCCACCCTGGTCAGCACTTCTTTACTCTCTCCTACCATCGGGTGTAGGAGATATAGAAGCATAGCCAGCCGCACCAACAGGCTGAAGAACAGTTTCTACCCGTGGGCTGTCAGACTCCTGAATGGGAAATGACTCCACGTATGATAGACTTGCGGGGCCGGCGTGTTGTGCAATAAGTTCACGTGGTGTAATAAGATTGTGTGTTTGTTGTCACTGTGAGTTGTGTCGAGGGGAGTGCACGAAGGGAGGCTTAGCCAATCTCATTGTACACATGTTGTACTTTGACAATAAAGGTTGATTTGATTTGATTTGATTATTTGATTATCTTCACAGCTGGGTCTACTTCTCTCTTTTGAGTTTTGAGGTGTGACCTGAATTTCCATCAATGACTGAGATGGTGGCATTTCCCCATGGCGTTTTTGTACTCATCTGCTTCTCTCCGAGTTTCTACAGGAAGCCCCCCTCTCGGCTGGCCATCACCTAGGCTAGTGGTAGGCAACCTTGGCTCTTTTATGACTTGTGGACTTCAACTCCCAGAATCCCTGAGCCAGCCTGGCTCAGCTTGGAAACCTCTCCCTTTCCCCTCAGCATGGCTGGCTCAGGAATTGTGGGAGTTGAAGTCCACGCCTCATAAAAGAGCCAAGGTTGCCTACCCCTGGCCTAGGCACAGAGCAGGATCAAGACTACCTTTCAGTTCACCCCCAGTCTCTAAGAAGATTTACCAGGGGACGATGGAGAGCATCCTGTCATACAACATTGCAGTCTGGTTTGGAGGTATCATTGCTTCAGACAGGAAGGCGGTGCAGAGAGTGGTGAGGACAGCCGAAAAGATTATTGGCCATTCCCTCCCTCCCATCCAGGACATAGCATAGAAGCGCTGCTTGAGCAGGGTCCGTAAGATTGTCTGGGACACTACACATCCTCTTCACAACCTGTTTCCCTTGTTACCTTCTGGGAGGAGGCTTCGTGGTATCCGTAGCAGAACATCCACATTCAGCCATAGTTTCATTTCATACAGCATTAACCTTGTGAACTCTCAAGCTTCCTCCTTCCGTTATGTATTCAAGATGGACAGTATTTAATATTTATTTGCTAGGTATATGTAGGGATGTGGGTCTATACATATGTTGTTCATAGTATGTTTAGGTGTGCGTCATGTATGTGTTTCACTTAGAGAGCGGGCAACTAAATTTCATTTTTGATGTGTGCTGTTGTGCCCACAGTAAAAAAATGACAATAAAGGTTCTCTTCTCTTCTCTTCTCTTCTCTTCTCTTCTCTTCTCTTCTCTTCTCTTCTCTTCTCTTCTCTTCTTATCTTCAGCGGCACCTGTTGATAGGTGTTTTTTGGGGGAGGGGCAGCTGGCCCCGCTATGCATCCTCTTCACACTTCTCAAGCTGTAAAAACCGCATCTGCTTTCTCCTAGTGCTTTTCTTGTTGAGCACAATTTATGGTATATTAGGAAATTATCCAGTATGGGTAACATCATATAATAAGAAGACAATATTCTGATAAAGCATGAAATTCTAATGCAATCAGGTTTTTTTTGTCATTTGAAATCGAGGCAGGTCTAAACCCTAATCATTTCATTTCCAGTTGGAATGAAACAGTTGAGCGGCACATATTCATTAGAGCCCTTCCAGGCAAATCCACTTGAGAAGCTAAATAAGCAAAATGATCTTATAAAGCTGCATTTTGAGCTGCATCGCAAGCCCTTCGTTCCTTGACATTCCCTTTTTCTGCATTGAAATGTAGGCATTTGTTAGAAACCACTAGAGTGATGTAATGCACTTCATATCATGGCACAAATTATGTAAGACTGGCACAGTGATGGCATGATGTGCAGGGCATATGACCTTTTGTTCCCCTGCAGAGATCCTCTGTTATTGGCTGAGTCTGCAAACACGAAGGGATTGTTGCATTAGAAAGACATTATGGGCATCCTGTGAATGAAACAACCCTTTACTTGCTTACTGCATTCAGTGTTTCTATCCAGCCAGAGGAGTGACCTTGATCAATTTATTGTCTATTTTATTAAATCCTGGCAAAGATGTAGGAAATGTTATTGTCCTTTTACATGAAAAAATAACTGGAGAACCATTCGTGGATAAATGATAATTATTTTTAAGCTAATGAGAATAATAGTAATAATAATAATAATAACAACAACAACGTTGGAAGGGACCTTAGAGGTCATCTAGTCCAGCCCCCTGCTCAGGTAGGAAACCCTATACCATTTTGGACAAATGGCTGTCCAGTCTCTTCTTAAAAACTTCCAGTGTTGGAGCATTCAGTGCTTCTGGAGATAGATTGTTCCACTGGTTAATTGTTCTGACTGTCAGGAAGTTGCTCCTTCGTTCTTCTCTTGGTTGCTTCTCTCCTTGGTTAGTTTCCACCCATTGCTTCTTGTCCTGCCTTCAGGCGTTTTGGAGAATAGCCTGACTCTCTCTTCTTTGGGGCAGCCCCTGAGATATTGGAAGACTGCTATCATGTCCCCCCTCGTCCTTCTCTTCATTAAACTAGACATACCCAATTCCAGCAACCTAACTTTATAGATTCCCTTGCTGTCTTCGATTCTTTTTTTCTACGTTCAATAGTAGCATTGCTACTCTATATAACTGTAACAGTGGGCTTTTTTTTACGTTAAACTTCAAGGACCTGTGGACAATGGCACGATTGTCTTTGAATGTTTCCCCTGGATTTACCATCACCACCAACATAAACCATGATAGAATCATAGCATCGGTAGGGTTGGAGGGGCTACTTAGTCTTGGATCCTCAGACACTCCCCTTCCAGAAGGGAAAAGAAGCATCTACCACAGGTGGCTATCCAACCTGTCTTTGGGCACACCCAATGAAAGGATCACATGACCGTCTGCTGAAGAACAAGGATGCATTTTTCTGCTGCTATGGAGCTGTTACATTATTGGGGGCTTTAAGGGGAAGGAATGAAGCTTTATTACAGATGGAATTTGTGCTTTGGTTTGGTCCCAACACAAGTTCTTCTCCAGCATGATGATGTAGAATCCACCGGTGGATAATCTCAGCCTTCCTGCTCAGTTGAGACTAAGTCAGAAATCTGCCATGCCTCCTTCTGGGCTGGACCTTCCCAGTTTTTGACCAAGGCGAAGCAAAACATGATGAAGTCTAACGCATTGGCTCCTCCTACTCTGACACAGGCCCAGACGGCCCTTTAAGGATGGGTGTGGATTTTACACCATCATGCTGAGAAAAGGCGTTCAGGTAAGACAACCCCCCTTCTCTAGCATGATGAGTGTAGAATCCACCGTGGGACATACCAAAGCTTCTCATGTCCCTACGCAAGAGCGGCTGGAGGACACAAAGAAATTAATGGCTGTCCAAGCTCAGTGCTATTTAGCTGCTCTGCCCAAGATATTATAATTTAATTTTGCTTCTCCGCTTGTTTTTTTTTTCCCCAGAAAGTGCCCAAACCTATATTTGCTAATCTCATTTCATTTTAACTCACACGTTTTGCTGTCTGGTAACATACACTTGCAAATAGATGATACCATTTGAAGTAACCTCATTTCCTTGTGGCTGCCCTCTTTTAATAAGAACAAATTATGGGGCTCCTATCAATCCTCATATTTTGATTATTTTGCTTGAATTCGGGCTTGAGTCAGAATGTCTCAACTCACAATTTACTAGACAACTCATTCATCCCTACTTTTATTTTTCTTTGCCTTGCGGATTGCTAGGCAACCTTGCAGACACAGCATTTCTCATATTTGTCAGTGGGAAGTATATTAAACTTTGAGAACATTTATTTGAATAAAATCTTAAACAGAAAACTTTATGTTTAAATACTCTTCCTGGTGTATTTCTTACAGAGCATCCGTGGCAGCATGAATACGTTATTGATATTTTTCGTGGCCGGAGCACAATTCATTTCATTTCAGAGCCCAATGGCATAGTTGCAAACTGCTAGGCTCTGCATGCCCAAAATTCAATTTTCAAACACAGAGGAAACAGATCCATACATGAAAAATTCAGGACTAGACATAGGTGTAGATGTTTTGCCTTCCAAAAGATTCTTATCACTCAATAGATAAATTTAGTAGTTGTAATATAATAATAATAATAATAAGACCTACAAATAGAAATAGAAAGACTGTGGCAAAAGCAAGCAAGGGTAGTACCAATAGTCATAGGCTCCTTGGGCTCAATCCCAAAACAACTGGAGCACCACTTGAACACCATTGGCATTGACAAATTCGCTATTAGTCAGTTGCAAAAGGCGGCCTTACTAGGAACTGCTTCCATCCTGCGACGATATCTGAGAACCACTGCTTTAATGCAACCTGACTCAGTCTTCAGAAAAAAATTCATCATGTATCACTGCTATTTTCAACACTAACCAAAAGGCCATTAAAGTACCAGATCCTCTCCTGCCTTTTCCTTCCACACTCTCACCCCAGGGGAGAGGAAAACCAATACACAATCATTACGCAGAGGTTGTAATCTATGAACAAATGACATGGTGGAATTAATGAACAATTAGCCATGATCACAGCCCTGATTAGAGTCAACCCACCCACCCACTTTGACAAAACATATCCTTAATTTTCACGTCTACTGTCATGGTTCCATTCCACCTGAGTTACATAGCCGGCCCGAAACCCACACCATAATTTCCTCAGAGGTAAAACTTAACATCATTTTGTCCTCTCAGTAATCAGACAAAGGATGGTGCCTCTTCTCTCACCACCTTCACTGGGCACACCACGCAGCCACACAGAATCAGATTGCTGTTGTTGTTGTTTTTAAAATTATTAATTATTTAACCCTCATCTAAATGATCTCTTCCATTTGGCTAGCTGTAGCTCTCACGCAGCGTCTAAAAAAACTGACAAACGGTGAGAAATATTCACAGGAAGGAAGGAGAGCCTTTGTGATAACGTGTCGCCCTGAACAAAGTAAAATTATGCTACTCCATAATTGGCTGCTTTATTAACCCAGACAAGCGTAAACCATGTGCTGTAACGATCCATCTGGACTCTCGGGTGGTTCTCAGTGATTGCTTTTCCAAGCTTTGCATCCCCTGCCCCGGTGGAGACACGCTAGGTGTTCCATAATATGTGTGTCCTAAAACATGCACATGCAGGGACAGCTACTGTGCCGTTCTTTGTGAAGATAATTTGCTTTACGGTGGGCCGTCTGGTGAGTGAGCTTAAAGTGTTATGGTCCTTTGTTTGCCATTCCCTCTTGGCATCAGGGTGGAGGGGAAAAAGAGAATGAAACAAATATTTGTTGTGAGATTGCAATTATGAGCCTGAGGCAAAAGTCTTCATGGTTCTTATAACATGGGCTTGGCATCCTGCGGTGAAAATGATGCGCAGCTACAGAGAATGGCCGGGCTTAGCAAGATGTCGGAAGAGCTTCCATTTTAGGCAGAGTACGACTCTCTCTCCCTTGCATGGAAGCACCAGAGTCTTTTATGAAAGTCAAGGGTGTCTTTGGAAATACACCAAGATGCACATGGAATTGGATCCTGACTGTTGTAGGATAATGTAGATCTGATTAATGTGTGTGGTCTTTGTTCAAAACTACTTTTTAAATATACAGGCTGGTTTTTTTTTTAATTATTAGTTTTTATAGGGTTAGGGATAGAATAGGGTCAGAGTTGGGATTAGGGTTTAGGTTGGGGTTGGGGCTGGGGTTTCTCCAGGTAACATTTTCAATATTTAGCAAACAGCATATTGTCTGGGTACATATATTTAAATAACAGTAATAGATACAGTAATAGATTAACAGTAATAGCTATGGTTAGTTATCATAAGCAGTATTAATTAATCATTCCATGACGTTCTTCTTACTGATATGTATTCAAAATTACATATCACATTCCTTCCTCTCTGACTCATTTTTCTAGCCATTGATAAAAATTATCCCATGTTCTAAAGTAAACTGAATTTTCTTTCTCTTTAATCTCTAAAGTCAATCTATCCATTTCTGAGCACTCTAGAATTTTCTTGATTAATACTTCTTCAGTTGGTAAGTTTTCATTTTTCCAATATTGGGCAAATACAATTCTTGCTGCTGTTAATACATGTAATATTAGATCTCCGCTCTCCTTCTCATAGTTAGCTCCTATTATTCCTAACAAAAACAATTCTGGTTTAAAATCTATTTGTTTTTTAGTCATCTTCTCCAACCATAAATGTATTTTAACCCAAACCCTTTTTGCTTTAGGGCATGTCCACCAGATGTGATAATAAGTACCTGGCCTTTGTTTACATTTCCAACAATTATTTGAGGTATTTTTAAACATTTTTGCTAATCTCACTGGTGTCATATGCCATCTGTAAAACATTTTATACAAGTTTTCTTTATAGGGCACTGCTTTAGTTAATTTAATATTTCTATCCCATAGTTTTTGCCCCTCTTCTAATTCTATAGGCTATCCAAAGTTCTTTGCTGGTTTGTATTTTTAAGTTGCAGTAACTTTTGCAGTAAAATATTCATAACAAAGTGAAAAGAATCTAGTGAGCTGTCAAAGAGGATGGTAGCCAAGGGAATCAGTTGAAAGAGGAAGAAAAAGGCAATTAGCCAGTTGAAAGGCAGGCAGCTCAATTTAAAGGCAATCGTTCCCTAAATAAAGGGTTTAGCTCCAAGGAAAGCCTCAGATTTGAAAGCCATTAGCTTAATATTTTCTGCTCAAAGGGAGAAGAACTAAAATATTGACTCTGAGAATCATCCCATTTAGATCAAGATTGAACTGATGGGCTTAAAGGGTGGAGAGCCCTTTTAGGCTAGTCAATAGGCATCAGGAGTTGACAGAAGCCTTGTTAATGGGGGTCTTCAAGTGAAAGTGTGAGAGAACCTGTCTTCAGATAAATAAGGGGATGCTGTTAGGAACCTTCAGATTTAAGAAGATGAAAAGGTCTCTTTGAACGTTGCAACCTGTCCTTTTCCAGTGTTCTCTCATTTGATGTGCACCAGTGAATTAAAGGCACATGTACATGTTGTCTTCATACCTCAAAGCCTTACTTCTAGAGTAAAAATGTCGGATGGATAATTCAGATCTTTGAGTTACAAGGAAGCACAATTTTCCCCTTTTGGGAGGCAGAAACCTTTGAGGGCCCCAAAGTTGGGTCAGTTGTTTAATGCGTTCCTCATGATGCTGTTGTCGTTTTGTAATACATAAGCTGCATATGAGGAACTTACATGCTAACACTATCGATGCATGGACTTCTCTTTTTCATGGCTCCATTGCGTTCAGAGAGACTGCCTAACTACTCCGATTACATCTAATTTGAGTCAGTAGAAGTAATAGTAATAATAATAGTAGTAAAGTTGGAAGGGACCTTGGAGGTCATCTAGTCCAACCCCCTGCTCAGGCAGGAAACCCTACACCATTTCGGACAAATGGCTGTCCAGTCTCTTCTTAAAAACTTCCAGTGTTGGAGCATTTACTGCTTCTGGAGGCAAGCTGTTCCACTGATTAATTGTTCTCACTGTCAGGAAGTTTCTCCTTAGTTCTAGGTTGCTTCTCTCCTTGATTAGTTTCCACCCGTTGCTTCTTGTCCTGCCTTCAGGTGCTTTGGAGAATAGCTTGACTCCCTCTTCTTTGTGGCAGCCCCTGAGATATTGGAACACTGTTATCATGTCCCCCCTCGTCCTTCTCTTCGTTAAACTAGACATACCCAATTCTAGCAACCGTTCCTTATATGTTTTAGCCTCCAGTCCCCTAATCATCTTTGTTGCTCTTCTCTGTACTCTTTCTAGAGTCTCAACATCTTTTTTACATCGTGGTGACCAAAACTGGATGCAGTATTCCAAGTGTGGCCTTACCAAGGCAATGTAGAGTGGTATTAATACTTCACGTGATCTTGATTCTATCCCTCTGTTAATGCAGCCTATCATTGTGTTGGCTTTTTTGGTAGCTGCAGCACACTGCTGGCTCATATTTAGGTGATTGTCTACTAGGATTCCAAGGTCCCTCTCACAGTTACTACTATTGAGTAGTGTTCTTTCATGGTTGTGTATGTGGTGTGGTCCAAAACGTTAGGATCAAACTTCACTCATCATTTACGTGTGATGCAGTGCCAGTGCCACCCTCTTGACCTTCCCCACCCCACACCCTGCAGACCCTCCTCTGCCCTTTCCTCAACATTGTTTAATTCTCATTGCAGACTTTGTACTATGGCTCTACTCAGTCTATGATCTTGTTAGGATTTGTACTCAAGCCTCCTTCTGTTTAAATGTCTTTACTCTTGTGATTATTACAAGTTTTGGCCTCAAGGAGATGGGACACAGTGAATTTTACATAGGTTCTGGCAATGCAGTTTTCCTGCTTGGGTGAATTGACCTTGTGTATGTATGATTTTATGCAGAGGCAGAAGCTCCGATATTATTTTATTTAGCCGGTACATTTTTTCCTGCATAGAACACTTTTTTGTTTCTTGGTAGAATAACGTTCTGTTTGCAAACCTATTTGGAACTAGCAAAGTTTTTGGAGAAGATGTAAAAAGATTTACTTCCCAATAGCCAGGCAGAAAGTGAATCATCTGTGGGAAGTCAGCCCTCCCCCAGAGAAGGAAATATTAAAAGGGCAGAAAAATATATTTCCTCAAAGGCTCTTAAAGAGGCAGAAAAGCATGCCCAGTTTTCTTACTAGCCCCAGGTCTCCCTCCCCCAAGCAGAAACCAACGCTGTACAAATGCAGATGTAAATCCAGGAAGGTTGCAGACCCCCAGCTGGAAGATTAAAAAGACAAAAGACCTAAAATCTACATACCCCACACAAACTCTAAGAGTCATCAGCCCAGCCCCAGGGAAGCAGGATATGACCCTTGGGACTTAATAGGATTAACCCACCACCATCAGAATACCAGAAAGGCACACTCAGACTCAGGTCAAAGTTCATGTCACAGGAACAACTCCAAACAAAAGGCTCAAGAGGGTATAAAAACCTACTTCCTATATGCGCTCAGCCCTTTTTTTCACTTCACTTGCTGCCAGAACCATCTTCCTGTCTGGCTCTCCTCTCCAATAAACTACAACCTTCTTCCCAAAGCAGTTGCCATGTTTATTGCCAGCTTGGATGAACCACGATGAAGACTTTTCTTCCAACACATCTTTAAAGACAAATGGGTGAAGAGGGGAGTCCTGGAACGATATCCTGCAGCCTCTTGATATTGCTTGGCAGTCCTGGGAAGAGTTGCTCTCCTTTAAAGTGTTAACAGGTGTTTCCTGTACTTGTGCTTTGCACTTCTGGTGCGCACACACTCCTGTACAGTCCTTTGGCCTTGATTGAGGTTTGTTGTTATTAAGATTGGATTGAAGGCTGACGCTGAATCTGGGAGTTCTCTGGATGTCCAAATCAGAAGTTTGTGTTCTTTTTGCTGTTGTTGAAAATAGTGTATTGCACAAGGCAGGGAAGTGGGGATATAACTTAACATTTTGAAAAGTTTTGAAATATATAGAAAACGTCAGCCAATCATTATTGCTGTGATGTATGATGCTGCCTTTATTCTCTCCTTAAGATTTTGCCACACCCATGTTGAGCAGGCCCACTGGTATTTAGCCTAATTCCTCTGGCTAAATTGTTGCTCTTCTCTTTCCCTCTGTCTTGTCAGGTTCTCTGCTCTCTTTCCGCTGAGCAAATTTCAAAATGAGAGCTTCTTAGGATGCTTTTTAAAGAACCATTTTGAGGATGCTCCATAGATCAGCAGAAAAAATTTGTTAGAAAAGATAAATCAAAGTATGTGTAGAACATGGATATATTTATACCAATTCTCTGTTCTGTTTTTTCTGTATGCAAAGCTACATTTAAATAAATACATCTATAGAAACTTACCTAACAAATAGAATAAGATGGCTATAATGGTATACAATAAATATGATATTTAAACCATATAATGTGCTCGGAAGTTATATCTATCTTAATGTCATCACTTTGGAAAATTCTGCGTCAGATTAAACAAGTTTTGTGATCAAAACATGTAATCAAAATTTTAAAAAATGCAAACTACAGAGAAGTAGTGAGATGATCTTGCAAATAATATGCAGTGACCATTAATAAATCGTGAACCTAGTCCAGGAAACTGTGAGAAAGAACCTCAAGATTGTTCCACTTTGACTTTCTTTGGTGTAAGAGAGAGTAAAGAGAAAACAGGCAGTCGTGTTTTTTCTTGTAGTGTCTGTTTTTTAATTTGGTCTGCTTCAAAGGCCTGAGACAAACTTAATGATTTGGGTTTTTGTTTTTGTTTTTTTTTTTTAAAAAACACCAATCTGAAACATTTTCAAAACTTAGATAGAAATCCTAGCTTTTGATCCATTTCTGTGATTCTTGTCATTGATTATGGTATAAACGTACTTTTTTTTTTAAGGGTGCCGTTACTTCTAATATTCAACATCTCATACTTGGGCAGAAATTGCTAGGTATAGTGTGCTAGATCTGGATACTTTGGGCATCGCATCGCGTGTGTGTGTGTACAAAATAATGATGTGCTTCAATTATATCATATCTCAAGAAACAAATACAGCTAGATTTGCCCTAAGAAAGAAAGAGCGTTGCCATAAAATAATAATAATAATAATAATAATGATAATGATGATGATGATAAGGAGAAGGAGGAGGAGGAGAAGAAGAAGAAGAAGAGGAAGAGGAAGAGGAAGAAGAGGAGGAGGAGGAGGAGGAGAAGAAGAAGAAGAGGAAGAAGAAGAAGAAGAGGAAGAGGAAGAAGAAGAAGAAGAAGAAGAAGAAGAAGAAGAAGAAGAAGAAGAAGAAGAAGAAGAAGAAGAAGAAGAAGAAGAAGAAGAAGAAGAAGAAGAAGAAGAAGAAGAAGAAGAAGAAGAAGAAGAAAGAGACCTTGGAGGTCATCTAGTCCAACCCTCTGCTCAGGATGTCTCCTTTTGCAGGTCTGCAAAATTGAGCAAGTGACCTTTTTATAGGGCAGAAAGTTACACAGAGAGAGAGAGAAAGGGAGGAAGGGAGAGAGAGGGAGGGAGGGACACACACACACACACACACAGAGAGAGAGAGAGACAGACAGACAGACTGAGACTTAGCTGGAAGGGTCATGGGATGGAAGAGAAAGAGAAAAGCAACCTAGAACTAAGGAGAAATTTCCTGAGAGTTAGAACAATTAATCAGTGGAACAACCTGCCTCCAGAAGTCACGGGTGCTCCATAACTCTGTTATTCTATTATCTGTTATGATAATCTGAGTGGCTGTTTCTTAAGATGGAAGACTGGGCAGATATTAGCCTACTACTGGTGGTGAGATAGTTCCAAAGTTGCCTCTGGAGTGACTGTTATCAAGAAACAAAGAGACAAAAGTAGCTCCCCATTTCAGGAATGAGGAAGTACAACCGACAAAGGCAAGGCAAGGCTAATATCCTAAGGCTTCATCTGGAGAAGGTGACATTAATAAAATCTTCTTTGTGTAATCACAGGCACACCAAATACCCTCAGCCTGGTGCCCTCCGGAGATCTTGGACCACAGCTCAGATTGTTTCTACTGCAGGGTCCATGGAGGAGATCCGAAACCGTCCCCAGCTGGGGTGGGGAGGGCTGACGTAATGCATGAATTGCCATGAATTCGGGGGCTGTTTGTTCTTTTCCCTCAGAACAACTTGCAATATCACTGAAGTGAATAATTCTATATTTGGCTGGAAGATTCTGTATGTCAACTGCAGAGCTGATAAACAAGCAGAGGCCCTTCTTGGCTGCCTGCCTGGAATACATCTGGGGACTTATTTATTAGATATGTCCAAATTGCGGAGTAAAGGAGAAAATACATTCCTGCTTTCCCCAGGTTTGTTGATCTGAAGGAGGTGTTTTGCTTTCCCAGCAGCATTTTACATAATTTGTGATCTCCCTGATAGGAGGGGAATAGGATAATTTAGATTTTAGGTTGTTGATTAGGGGACTGGAAGCTAAAGCATATAAGGAACGGCTGCTGGAATTGGGTATGTCTAGTTTAATGAAGAGAAGGACGAGGGGGGACAGGATAGCAGTGTTCCAGTATCTCAGGGGCTGCCCCAAAGAAGAGGGAGTCAAGCTATTCTCCAAAGTGCCTGAAGGCAGGACAAGAAGCAACGGGTGGAAACTAATCAAGGAGAGAAGCAACTTAGAACTAAGGAGAAACTTCCTGACAGTTAGAACAATTAACCAGTGGAATAACCTGCCTCCAGAAGCTGTGAACGCTCCAACACTGGAAGTTTTTAAGAAGAGACTGGACAGCCATTTGTCTGAAATGGTATAGGGTTTCCTGCCTGAGCAGGGAGTTGGACTAGATGACCTCCAAGGTCCCTTCCAACTTGATGATGATGATGATGATGATGATGATGATCTTGGGCCAGTCCCTTCCTTTCAGCCCTAGGAAGGAGGCAATGGCAAACCACTTCTGAAAAACCCTTGCCTGGGAAAATGCAGAGATTTGTCCAGGCAGACTTGAGAATTGGACACAACTGAATGGAAAAAATAATAAAAAAATAATATTAAAATAAAATAAAATAATAATAATAAAATAATAGAATAATAAAATAAAATAAATAAAATAATAGAATAAAATAAATAAAATAAAATAATAAAATAAATAAATAAAATAAAAAATAATAATAAAATAATAAAATAAAATAATAAAATAAATTAATAAAATAAAAATAATAATAAATAAAATAAAATAAATATAATATAATAAAATAATAAAATAAATTAATAAAATAAAAAATAATAATAAATAAAATAAAATAAAATATAATAAAATAAAATAATAAAATAAAATAATAAAATAAATAAAATAAAATAAAAAATAAAATAATAAAATAAATAAAATAAAATAATAAAATAAAATAATAAAATAAATAAAATAAAATAATAAAATAAAATAATAAAATAAAATGCAGAAGTACCATTTCAAAAGGAAATAGAAGATAAACTTTGCCCGTGATTCACGTGAGCTGAGAAGCATGTTCCCCAAGCAGCTGGCTGAGAAATATAGCTGGCAAGGCACATTTATTGCATGTGCGTGACGTAATCCCTTTCAAGAGAAAGAGCAACTGTGAAGGCCTTTGGTGTGGGAGGGAATGAGACAATAGCAAGATAGAAAGTGTCTCTTCTGTAGTGTGATGCATCATGTACCATGCTATACAGCAGTAGTGGAGTATTTCAGGAAAGACATGTCACCCTAGTGTGGTGGTAGAAGCGATGTCTGTGCTTGGCTGGATTAGTAATAGAGGAGTGGTTTTGTTACTGCAGGTGTTTCTAGCCTGCCTTTCCGGCAGACTCTGAGAGCCAGCAACAAACGCTCAGGGAAGACTCAAATGTAGATCTCTCTTAAATAGAAAACCCAGGCCGGGCCCCCACTCACCTCAGTTAGGAAGAAAATATGAGCTGTCAACCAAAAGGGATTGTCTAATGCGCTGGAAGAATAGGTTCATAGAGTGAGAGGCTTAAGGAAAAAAAAAACCTTGTTTATGAGCCTACCTACCATGGCGGGTATTGCCAGCTGAGAACTCACATTATTATGGTTATTACTGAGGAACATACTGGATTTGTGGCAGGAGAGTGAAGATCAATCATACTAAACTCTGTCCAGAATCAAGAGATGCTATAGATGACTTGGGCAATGCTCACATTCTCTTGGGGGTCCTCTAGGAAAGGTCTCTCTCTCTCTCTCTCTCTCTCTCTCTCTCTCTCTCTCTCTCTCTCTCTCTCTCTCTCTCTCTCCCTCTCTCCCTCTCCCCCCCCTCTCTCCCTCTCTCCCTCTCCCTCCCTCTCTCTCTCTCTCTCTCTCCCTCTCTCCCTCTCTCTCTCTCTCTCCCCCTCCCTCTCTCTCTCTCTCTGGTCTCTCTCTGTCTCTGTCTGTCTGTCCCTCCCTCCCTCCCTCTCTCTCCCTCTCCCTCTCTCTCTCCCCCTCTCTCTCCCTCTCTCCCTCTTCCTCCCTCTCTCCCTCTCTCCCCCTCTCTGTCTCTCCATCTGTGTTTTCTCCAGCTGAATTTTTCCATTTGGAATTCTTCTTTGAGATGTCATTAAGCTTTTTTATTTTGGGGAAAATTGAGATTCCCTGTGAAATAAAATCTGTGATAGAATAGGATAGGATAGCATAGCATAGGATAGGATAGGAGCTGGAAGGGACCTTGGAGGTCTTCTAGTTCAGCCCCTCACTCAAGCAGGAGACCCTTTACCATTTCAGACAGGTGACTGTCCAGTCTCTTCTTAAAAACCTCCAGTGATGGAGCGCCCACAATTTCTGGAGGCAGGTTGTTCCACTGGCTGATTGTCCTCACTGTCAGGAACTTTCTCCTTAATTCCAGGTTGCTTCTCTCTTTGATCAGTTTCCAACCAAATGTGTGGCATAATACCATAACAGGAATATCGTGATTTAGGAACTAGAATCAGAAGCTGGGACACAAAGGGAGGGATTTGCATAAAGCTGACTCCACACGTGTGTTGTGTATGCATCGTCATGGCTTGTTGTGGGTTTCACTGCATGATGGGATCCGATTGGCCTAAAACTCGGGAGCCCAAAGGCTGTTTTCAAAGCAGCTGTGTAGATTTGCAAAAAATGATGAATTAGTCATTCAGTTTTTTTTTCTTTTTCTCTTCCTTGTTCCTGGCGGTCTTTGATGAAGGTGCTTTAAGTCAGGAGAGATGCAGAATACGGTATAAAAAGGTTGCTGCATGCAAGCATGGACTTTGTGAAATTGCTTGAACAAAGGAATTTTGCAAGCTCCGTGGCTGTTCTTACGCTCAGGCATTTGCCCAAATGGTCAATTTTTGTGTGTGTGTGTTTTAAATTCTACACAACTCTCAAGTCTTCTTGCAACAGAGTATTTTTACTTTGTAACAATGTTGAGTGGAGAAAGAACTGTGTCTCATTTCTTCATGGTGAAACACACCAGTTACTTTTTTATATAACCACCACCACAACATCTGAATATAAATCGTTCCACTTTCCCGATCAACTGTGGGAGGCCTCTCTTAAAACATTTCCAGAACACTTCAGTGTTGCACAAATCTTGAGCAAGAGGTTTAAAGCAATGGATATCCCCCAGAATTTATGACGGTAGATGATTTTTAAAATTTGGTATCTGGTTGCATATAATTTGATAGGGCTGGGACCTTTAAGTAGAAGGCAAGAAAGATTGTTCCATGGGATGGTTAGCTAGAATTGGGAGTCTTTTGCCACGTGCCTTAAGCATGCAGAGTTGTGTTTTTTTTAAAGATCTTTTTATTGTGATGTTCCTATAAGTGTGCGGTTCTGGAGGGGGAAAAAATGGAGCAGGGAGTTGGGGATAAATGATATAATTCAGTGGTCCTCTGACCCAAAGCATTGAAATGTGCCTGCTCCTTTTTCTTAATTTTGTTGTTAGTTGCAAAGTCATGTCCAACCCATCGTGACCCCATGGACAATGTTCCTCCAGGCCTTCCTGTCCTCTAACATCTTCTGGAGTCCATTGCTCACACCTAATAGTTCAGTGACTCCATCCTGCCACCCCATTCTCTGTCGTCCCCTTCTTCTCTTGCCCTCCATCTTTCCCAGTATTAGTCTCTCCTCCAGGGAGTCCTTCCTTCTCATTAGGTGGCCAAAGTACTTGAGTTTCAACTTCAGGATCTGGCCTTCTAAAGAGCAGTCGGGGTTGATCTCCTCTAGGACTGACCAGTTTGATCACCTTGCAGTCCAGGGGACTCGCAGGAGTCTTCTTTCTTAATTTAGTCAAGGACAAAGATCAGATGTACATTCAAGATACTTAGGTGAGAAAATTCTTGTGATATAGATCCTGGCTGTTGGGTGGCAAACACATAGCATTTCACCTGTGGGTCATTTCATAAAGTGATACCTTAGATGCTCATGTTTTCATGTTTTTATTCTTTGGGTATTTTAAACAAAAAGACTTGTTTCGGAAAGTCGAGGTGGCGCAGCAGTTAGAGTGCAGTACTGCAGGCCACTTTAGCTGACTGTGTTCAGCAGGTCAGCGGTTCAAATCTCACCGGCTCAAGGTTGACTCAGCCTTCCATCCTTCCGGGGTAGGTAAAATGAGGACCCAGATTGTTGGGGGCAATGTAAATATATATATACATTGCTTACTGGTGTACACCGCTTAGAGAGTGCTTGCACTTAAAGCGGTATATAAGTCTCATAAATAAAAATAAAAAATAAAAAAAAAGTCCACAATTTCAGGATCGTATAATCTGCAGGTTTTGCGTCCTTGTAGACTCCTGGGCATTAAAATAGTGGGCATTTTGTTAGCTCTTGTAAATAGAAGTTAGTTTCAGGAGTTGACACGTGAGTTAGAATTTGCGATATAAAATAAATGTTGGAGCATTTTATCAGAGTAGTGAGTCCAGCGAGTTCATTTATCAAAATTATGTCTGGCCTGCGATAGTTGGCTATGCTGTCTGCATAGTAAACTGTTAAAATAAGTTTGTCTCAATATAAGATGTCTTTGTTTGTTTTCTTTGTTCTCATCTCAGAGCTGGGATGATCCTGGCCTTGAAGACTTGGCATTTTCCTGAGGTCTGGGCTAGGTGTTAATGGAGCATGGCAGGCACTGTGATACGAAGTGAGATGGTTTCTTAGATGATGATGATGATAATAATAATAATAATAATAATAATAATAATAATAATAATAATAATAATAATAATAAACTTGGAAGGGACCTTGGAGGTCATCTAGTCCAACCCCCTGCTCAGGCAGGAAACCCTATACCATTTCGGACAAATGGCCGTCCAGTTTCTTCTTAAAAACTTCCAGTGTTGGAGCATTCACCGCTTCTGGAGGCAGGTTGTTCCACTGGTTAATTGTTCTAACTGTCAGGAAGTTTCTCCTTAGTTCTAGGTTGCTTCTCTCCTTGATTGGTTTCCATCCATTGCTTCTTGTCCTGCCTTCAGGCACTTTGGAGAATAGCTTGACTCCCTCTTCTTTGTGGCAGCCCCTGAGATATTGGAAGACTGCTATCATGTCCCCCCTCGTCCTTCTCTTTGTTAAACTAGACATACCCAATTCCAGCAACCGTTCCTTATATGTTTTAGCCTCCAGTCCCCTGATCATCTTTGTTGCTCTTCTCTGTACTCTTTCTAAGGTTGTCTTCTATTTGTATGTATGTATGTATGTATGTATGTATGTATGTATGTATGTATGTATGTATTTATTTATTTATTTATATTATGCTATTTTGTTCTTCATGTTTTAGCTGCTCAGAATCACTAGGCTGAGATCGCAGGGGTATGCATTCTTTAAGTAAATCAATAAATATTTGTAGCCAGTTAGCAGTGTAAACACAGTGGAAAAGAAACACAATTCTAAAAATGGTCTACTCTCTGGCAATATCGTTCGGTTCAGATGACGCATGAGAGTTTGATATTCTACTTCTTTTACTTAACTTTGCATTTCCCACAACTGCCTAAAACCCCATGATCTCCATTTTTTGCATTTTTAAATGATTTCGCAATCTTGAATACCTTTTAAACTGCACAGGCTCTGCCCACTTTCTCTGCTAAAGGGGTTTCTAGGCATTTACCCTGCAGCCATGGGTGTTCAACTGCCTAAAACCCCATGATCTCCATTTTTTGCATTTTTAAATGATTTCGCAATCTTGAACACCTTTTAAACTGCACAGGCTCTGCCCACTTTCTCTGCTAAAGGGGTTTCTAGGCATTTACCCTGCAGCCATGGGTGTTCTCGTGTTTTCGTTCTTTTCTTCCTTCCGTGAATGAGGTTTAGGAGGGGATGCTTTCAACGGCCTTTCCACTGTTTCAGAATCCAAGAGTTCAGATGTATAATGGTTTTGATAAGTGGCTTTTTTGCTCCTTATGCACCAGTTTTTCTGTTCCTGATATTTAGGAAGAAGCAGCATTGGTTGAATAGCAAAGGGAGTAAAGAATTTGTCAGCATCCCCTATTTTCAAGTGGTTCAGAAAGTTATCTCCCTCGGTCCTGGATTCCATTTTTGTTAATTAACACCAGATTGCTAATTGAGTGTTAAAGAAGGCAGAGGAAGTGGGTGGGCCAAGGTTCATTCACTGGAAGAATCAGCAGAAGCTTTTCCATCAGATCATTCCGCTGATGCTCAGATAACACAATGGACTCCTCGCATCGGCAGTGCGTATTCCTGGGACAGTCAAGAAGGATACCTCTTCTGAATTGTCCTAGAGCAGTGGTTCTCAACCTGTGGGTCGGGACCCCATTTGGGGTCGAACGACCATTTCATGGGGGTCGCCAAACCATGCTGTCCACCATTTTGTTCCCTTTTCCCTAGCTGTCCTATTCCCTCTTATTGGTAGCCACACCCACTTGGGGGTCACCACAACAGGGGGAACTGTATTATGGGGTCACGGCATTAGAAAGGTTGAGAACCACTGTCCTAGAGGAAGATGGAAGTCATGACGTCCCATTTTTCCATTGCTGGAGAAGGATTCTTTTCTGGCTAGAGCAGGGGTAGGCCACCTTGGCTCTTTTGTGACCCGTGGACTTCAATTCCCAGAATTCCTGAGCCAGCCATGCTGAGGGGAAAGGGAGAGGTTTCCAAGCTGAGCCATGCTGGCTCAGGAATTCTGGGAGTTGAAGTCCACCAGTCATAAAAGAGCCAAGGTTGTCTACCCCTGCCCCAGATGGTGGGCAAGGAGTTGTGGTTGAAGATCAAGGATCTGTACAAACAAGCAGTCCAGGGACAGTGCACAGAGAGCTGAATTAGCTCAAGGACCTCACCAATGATGGGCCTACCACAGGGGTAGGCAACCTCGGCTCTTTTATGAGGCGTGGACTTCAAATCCCAGAATTCCTGAGCCAGCATGGCTCAGCTTGGAAACCTCTCCCTTTCCCCTCAGCATGGCTGGCTCAGTAATTCTGGGAGTTGAAGTCCACGCATCATAAAAGAGCCAAGGTTGCCTATCCCTGGTGTAGACCAATCCTCTCCAGGTAGGTCAGACTACAGTCCCCATCATCCCCCCACTGTCTGAATACAATGTGATCTCTACTCCTACCTATTGGGGTATTTCTACATAGCTGCTTCCAGGCAAGTCTACTGTAGCTACTTTCTCTTGCTTTCCTCAAAAAGTTTTCTCTCCCCCCCTCCAATATACACACCATCTACTCCACAGGCCTGGGATTTCCTAATAAGCAAGGTCTGGGGCGGAGTGAAAAGACACCCCCCACATTAGCCACAGAAGCACCTTAGGGATCTTGGACCTGTTGTTTCCACCTAATCCAAAGGTAGGCAACCTTAGCTCTTTTATGACTCGTGGACTTCAACTCCCAGGATTCCTGAGCCAGCATGGCTCAGCTTGGAAACCTCTCCCTTTCCCCTCAGCATGGCTGGCTCAGGAATTCTGGGAGTTGAAGTCCATGAGTCATAAAAGAGCCAAAGTTGCCTACACCTGGGCTAGACTGATGGATTTTATTTAGGTGGCTATGTAGCATGGACATTGCTCACCATTCTCAGCATTGAAGGTCACCCATCCAGGTTGGTTTAAGTGGCCCCATTCCTCCTCAATTCTTTCATCAAGTTCCCATTCATGAGCTGAAACCCCATCCCTTGTAACTCCAACTGACAAAAGTGTTGAAATAAGAGATACCTGAATGTTTCACGGTATGGACTCTGGGTGTGATGAACATGGGGCGCTTGGATGCATTTTGCTATGAGGGCTTTCCAAGTCCATGCAAATGGGCCAAGAAGAACAATGGAAAAAAGAAAATGAATGAAGCTGGTGTCTAATAAGCAGCTGAGAAGCTTGTCCCCCCTTCAAATCCTTCATTATCAAAAAGCCACAGCTGCACACAGCAAGAGCAGATGCAAGCCAACACCTGACTGACTGACTAGGTCCTCTTGGATAACATATCCTCCACCCCCAGGTAGTTGAGCACCTGCTCTTCATTTAGCCTCTTGTTACTAATGTTTTCACAGCTTTTGAAACAGGGGCACCAGAGTGCGGGCTGCCTTACTTCTTCCAGACCTGTCTTCCTTCCTTTGCAGACTCCTCACAAACATCCAAGAGTAATTCCCGCCTCAGCCAACATCCCTGGCCTTTTTTTTCGATATCTGTTTCCTAGACTGTGTTGAAGGAAAAGTCTTCGTCCTGGTTTATCCAAGCCAGGGATAAACAACATGGCGATTGCTTTAGAAAGAAGGCTGCAGTTTATTGAAGAACCAGATAGAAAGATGGTTCTGGCAGGAAAGAGGAGAGGAAAAAGGGCTGAGCACATGTGGGGAGTAGTTTTTATACCCTCTGAAGCCTTTTGTTTGAAGTTGCTTCCTGTTCCTGTGTTGAGGCTTTGTATTTCCTGTGTCACGTATTCTGACCTGAACCTGGATGTGCCTTTCTGATATTCTTGATGGTGGTGGGTTAATCCTATTATGTCCCAAGGGTTATATCCTGCTTCCCTGGTGTTGGGGCTAATGACTCCTAGAGTTTGGGTGGGGTATGCAGATTTTAGGTGGCGTTGTCTTCCTAAGCTTCTAGCTCCAACTTTCCTGATGGTTTGCATCTGCATTTGTACAGAGCTGGCTTCTGCTTGGGACAGAGAGACTTGGGGGCAGGGTCGCTTTCTGCTTTTAAAATCCTTTTGAGGAAATATATTTTTCTGCCCTTTTAATATTTCCTTCTCTGGGGAGCTGACTTCCCACATTCTAAGTGACCCCAATAGAAATCTGTTGAACAGGATGATCTGCACAACGTCAAAGTTGGGATAAAGCAAAATGCACAAAGATTTAATGAGTCATGTATTCCCTAATTTTCAAGGCTGACTGTAAATCCAGGATGTGGATCCCTACAAAAGCTGGACTTACACTGGTGGTGGGTTGCTTTAAACAGGCAGCAGCAAAGGGTGGCAGGCACAATGGTTGAAAAAGTCACTTTTGGGGATTACTGACCTGCTACAAAAAAATTAGGACACAACAAACCGCTCCAGTGAAGCTGTGGGAGCCACAGCTGAAAGTGTCAGGTTGCCTGACAACTGGGACAGGCACAATAAAGCTCTGTCCCTTGAACAGTTCAGACTCCAGCCTGGGTTTCTGGTCCTGCTTTTAGAAGTAAACGGTGTTTATGATTAAATTTTAAAGACATTATTTGGAAGAATGCAGTTTAAAATCCTGGGTGAAGAGCACGTGACGTGGCTTATGGAACAGCTTCTCCTTTCTTCTGTGGAGGGTATTCATAATCCTGCCATTTGGACTATCAGCGCACGGACAGACATGTGGACTTCTAAGTACAGTGTTTCTCAATCTTGGCAGGTTGAATATGGGTGGACTTCAGTTCATTCTCCACCCATTTTCAAGTTGCCAATTTGGGAAGTCACCCCCCCCGAGAAGGAAATATTAAAAGGGCAGAAAAATATATTTCCTCCAAGGATCTTAAAGAGGCAGAAAAGCATGCCCAGCTTTTCTTAATAACCCCAAGTCTGCCTCCCCAAGCAGAAACCAGCTCTGTAGAAATACCGATGTAAATAATCCATTCAGGAAAGTTGAAGCTAGAAGATTAAGAAGACAAAGACACCTAAAATCTACATACCCCACCCAAAGTCTAAGACAGGACATAATAGGATTAGCCCACAGATGTCAAAGGGCACACTCAGACTCAGGTCAAAGTTCATGCCACAGGAACAACTCCAAACAAAAGGCTCCAGAGGGTATAAAAACCCGCTCTCTACATGTGCTCTCTCTTTTCTTCCAGAGCCATCTTTCTGTCTGGCTCTCCTCTCCAATCAACTGCAACCTTCTTTCTAAAGCAGTCGCCATATTGTTTATTCCCGGCTTGGACTGAACCATGATGAAGATTCTTCCTTCACAGGACATAATAGGATTAACCCACAGATGCCAAAGGGGCACACTCAGATTCGGGTCATAGTACATGACACAGGAAATACAAAGCCTCAAACAAGAACAGGAAACAACTCCAAACAAAAGCCCAAGAGAGTATAAAACCCACTCCCTACTACATGTGGTCTCTCTTTTCTTCCAGAGCCATCTTCCTGTCTGGCTCTCCACTTCAATAAACTGCAACCTTCTCTCTAAAGCAGTCGCCATGTTGTTTATTCCCAGCTTGGACTGAACCATGTTGAAGACTTTTCCTTCAACACCAAGGTTGAGAAACACTGTCCTGATACAAAGACTGGATAGTCACAAGGAGTTGCATCCAGGGAAACTCCTTTAAAATTCTCCAAGGGAAGATAGTTTCATTCTGTGAGCATCCTCAATTGTTCTTCACCAACTTGGTGCCTTATACAGATACATGGGACTCCCCCATGCTTCTTTAGGATGATGGGAGTTGGAACTCAAAGGGAGTTCCTTGGGGAAGAAGAGGCAGCTATAAACCAAACAGTTTGGTGTTCAAGGGTTGATAGAGAAATGCAAAATGCACGTTCTTAGAATGCGGATTGACAGACTTTCCTTTATTCCTTGGATAGAATTCCATTTATTTGTTCTTTGTATGACTTCGTTCATGTTCTGACGCATCTGTGTTTTTTTCCCCCTTCCCCCAGTAATGAAATCTATGGCATGCTGTAACCCTGGCCTGACTGTCCAGGAAAGTCGCAAAAGTGTAAATGACGCACTGCAACACCTGCTGTTTCGTTTTCCTGATCCATTTGAAACCAAAGTGTCATTTCATTTTCTCGTGGCATTTGTCAGAATTTCCTGAGAAGCACTAAAGGTCAAAGCTGACAACCCAGATTTGATAAAGCCTGAATTTGAATGAGCTATGCCAGTGGTGGTGAACCTACAGCATGGGTGCCAGAGGCGGCACTCAGAGCCCTCTCTGTGGGCACACGCACCGTCGCCCCACTCCTAGGCCTTCAGCTGAGTTTTATAACACCTTTTCGGTTTAGGCCTTTGCCGCCGTGTGAAAAAAAAAAGGTTTAATCAGTCAATTTCAACTTCTCGCGGGGGGGGGGAAAAAGGTCTTGCAAAGTTGGAATTGATTGAACTTTTTAGTCCCACCCAGTCTGCCATTACCACTGCAGACCACACCCACCCAATGGGCCACACCCACCCAAAGGGCCACACCCACCCGGCACTCAACGATGCATAAATGGGTTTTGGGTTGCAGTTTGGGCACTCAGTCTCTAAAAGGTTCGCCATCACTGAGCTATGCTGTGTGTGTGTGTGTGTGTATGGGAGATTTGGAGAAAAGTAGGGGGGGCTTTAAATATGCAAATAGAAGGATCTGCCTTTAGGTGGATAACACCACATTCAACTGATATTGAACCTCACTGATCCATCATCCATCTCTGGAACCAGCAGGCTAGTCAGCACTTTGCAAAATTCCTTTCCCGTGAAAGGAGGGGGGGGGGCTCGCTTGCACCTCCTTCTGCCAGGACTGATGAGTCACCTTTCAGTGCTGGGGGAGGAGCCCAGAATGGTTTCTTGAGGACATGGACATCTTCCATGACAAGTGGTCGTAATTAATCTTAGTTTGGATGAATTCTACAGAAGCGTGCTTTGCTTCCGAAAGCTTTGCTTTTATTTTCTCAGGAGCTCAGAGTTTGATCATCATTTGTCCTAGCAGGAAGACGGGCAGAATTTCAGATCTTTCCATTTCCTCAGGCCATTATTCATGATCTCTCTTTCTCCCTCCCCCTCCCTCCCTTCCTGGATTCCACCATCTTCGGTGTACGGGGGGGGGGATTAGAAAGGATCCCTAAGCACCCTCCTTTTGCTCTGGATGGAACCGTCGGAAGAGATTCTCTTTCTCACATGTGTGGGTGATGCTGCTTTCCAGAATGAAGGCTGGAGCTAGTTTTTCTGCTGAGCTGTCAGCAGCTGCAGCAGAGGTGGGGGGAGGAGGAGGTGGTGGCAGAGGCCCTCCAGTTTTATGATCCTGCTGACAAATCTGGGCCTTGGCTAGAATGCAAGTCATTTGCTGCTTGGCAGCAGGTCAAAAATACCTCCAATCTGTAGAGAAGTCCCCCTTCGCTGGGCTGGTGCTGGACACCCCCACGTAGCCCTGGGGGGTGAAGCTCGTAGCCCCTTGCTTCCTTCACAGCCATGTTGCTCCATTTCTCTGGCTGGGTTTTTACGACAACCTGTGCTTTGCAACCTGTTGGGCAGATCTAGAGGGGGGTGGGGGGTGGGGCTCAGCACAGCACTCTTTGGAGACCGGTCTTCTGAATTCTTTGCTGGACCTCAGCTTTCTCAGAGTGAGGAAAGGGGTAAAAAATACCCTGTATGAGGGCCGGTCAGTTTGCAAGGAAGGAAGATTCTTCCATCAGAACATAGTTTAGGATCCAATAGTAGTAACTGTGAGAGGGATCTCAGAGTCCTAGTAGACAATCACTTAGATATGAGCCAGCCGTGTGCTGCAGTTGCCAAAAAAGCCAACACAGTGCTAGGCTGCATTAACGGAGGGATAGAATCAAGACCACGTGAAGTGTTGATACCATTTTACAAGGCCTTGGTAAGGCCACACTTGGAATCCTGCATCCAGTTTTGGTCACTGCGATTTAAAAAAGATGTTGAGACTCTAGAAAGAGTACAGAGAAGAGCAACAAAGATGATCAGGGGACTGGAGGCTAAAACATATGAGGAACTGTTGCTGGAATTGCGTATGTCTAGTTTAGTGAAGAGAAGAACGAGGGGAGACATAATAGCAGTCTTCCAATATCTCAGGGGCTGCCCCAAAGAAGAGGGAGTCAAGCTATTCTCCAAAGCACCTGAAGGCAGGACAAGAAGCAATGGATGGAAACTAATCAAGGAGAGAAGCAACCTAGAACTAAGGAGAAACTTCCTGACAGTTAGAACAATTAACCAGTGGAACAACCTGCCTCCAGAAGCGGTGAATGCTCCAGCACTGGAAGTTTTTAAGAAGAGACTGGATAGCCATTTGTCTGAAATGGTATAAGGTTTCCTGCCTGAGCAGGGGGTTGGACTAGATGACCTCTAAGGTCCCTTCCAACTTGATGATGATGATGATGATGATGATGACACTGATTATACCAAAGGGCATTGTTTGGAAATTGGAGGTGGGTGGAGAACTCACAGCGCTCCACATTCTGTTTTACAGATTCTAGAGCAGGGGTCCCCAACCTCCAGTCTGTGGACCGGCACCGGTCCACAGCATGCCAGCAAGCGGGCCGCACAAAGAAGCAAAGCTCCATCCTTGGGATGCAGGCAGTATTCAAAGCCACACCCCCTCTGGTCCGTGCAAAATCCTTTCTCCATGGCACCAGTCCCTGGTGCCCCAAAGGTTGGGGGACCTCTGTTCTAGAGGGTCAAAATTCACAATTTTATATTTTTCTTTTTTAAGAATTACTTGCCAAAATAGGAGGCAGCATCTGCAAAACGAAGATAAAAATGTAACCTCGTGCAGCCTGATAATGCTGCAACTCCCAGAGCCTGTAAGGGTGATTCCTGGTTGCAAGGGCTTCCTGCTCATAAGAAGAATCAACATTGATGTCCCACGGATGCACGTTTAAGTGGGGCATTGGATGATAGACCTTCCCCTATGAAGGACATTT
Source organism: Crotalus tigris (assembly GCF_016545835.1). Taxonomy (NCBI): domain Eukaryota; kingdom Metazoa; phylum Chordata; class Lepidosauria; order Squamata; family Viperidae; genus Crotalus; species Crotalus tigris. The sequence continues at coordinate 975,595 of NW_024096502.1, forward strand.
CCTGCCTGACTGGGAACATGATGGGAATGAATTACCTGCTATAGGGACCCTTTGTTCTGATCCTACAGAAGTCGTCTGATATCCTCCTTTGTCTGATGGAATGAGAGACCTTTATTTGAGCCTTTAATCTGTTTAAATAACTTAAAGTAACATGAAATGACATAAAGTAAACACAGCCAGCTCAGGTGTTTTCTTTAGGAGAGCTACAGCAGTGACCCTGCAGAGCTCTGAAGCCATTCAGAAGTAGAACCTAGAGCAGGACTAGGCCACCTTGGCTCTTTTATGACTCGTGGACTTCAACTCCCAGAATTCCTGAGCCAGTCATGCTGAGGGGAAAGGGAGAGGTTTCCAAGCTGAGCCATGCTGGCTCAGGAATTCTGGGAGTTGAAGTCCACCAGTCATAAAAGAACCAAGGTGGCCTACCCCTGCCCTAGAGGCAAATCTGGGGAACCGAGTTGAACTTTGCACTCGGCTTCTTCAAACCTGGCAAAATGGGTGACAGTCCAAGGACCAGTGGCAGCCCCATCTTTGATAGTGCTTTTTGCTACTGTCTTCCCTATTGCCTTCTGCAGAAGCAAAAGGTGGGAAGATGTCAGATTTGTTTAGAGCATTTTGTGTACTACAGCCTCAGTAACCTTCAAGGAAGACAAACTAGATTTTCATTTATAACATCCACCAAGGGTTGTGAGGTTGCTTCTGCAAACTGACTACAGGCCTCACGTGCACAACACTTGAATCCTTGTGTTTCTCCTCTCTCTGGCTTTAACCCAGGGAAAAATGGGCTGCACTGCATGGTGTCTTGTAATGGCTCACCTTGCATGTTATTTAACTTTCTTTTCCTCCAGGAACATAATGGGATGACTTTTGTTTGTCCTCCTTCCTGAACGGCTTTGGGAAAAATGGTGGTGTTAGATCAGTACCCTAGGACCTGGTTGTGGGATTCTCAGCCAGCCTTCTGGTTCCATAAGAGCTTTTCTTTGCCTACAGCAACAGCTGCTGAAACGTTGGATCTTAAATAATTAGATCGTGGGCAATAGAAGAAGGAGACGACAGACGACAGAGAATGAGGTGGCTGGATGGATTCACTGAAGCAGTAGGCGTGAGCTTAAATGGACTTCAGAAGATGGTAGAGGACAAGAAGGCCTGGAGGAACGTTGTCCATGGGGTCACGATGGGTCAGACACGACTTCGCAACTAACAAACAAATAATTAGGGGAATCAGTTACAATGGAGGGCAGCTGCTCTGGAGCAAGTGGAGGCAAAGAGAAAGTCCAGCTTGATTCCTAGCAACTTCTTGGAACATCCACACTTTTGTCTTGGCAACCTTACAGGCATTTACTCCTTCTTCTTTCTGGGATTTCCCATTCAAACGCTGACCAGACCTGAACTTCCAAATCTGAAAATGCCAGCCAGCTGCTGTCTCCTGCAGAGACAAAACCCAAAGGTTTCCATTAAATTAATTCTTTCCTCTTATTTCGCCCAATACGTAGCATCCTCACTCCATCCTTGAGTGATTATTTGTCACCTTTATTTGCTTCCCATAAAATTGACTCATGACAGTTGTGACAAGTCCAAATATATATAAAAAAACCACCGTATACAATACAGTCAATGTCCGAGGAGGGCAATAGGGGCAGAATAATGAAAAATCACCGCAGTTGCGCAACACAACCTCCTCTTTTGTATGTGTGCCATGACATCACATACAAATACGAGAGGAAACATCCCTTTTGACTTTCTGACAAAAGCAGTAAGTTCCTGCAGATATCCCCGTAGTCAGCTGTCAAATATCACGAAGCACCAGCTTTTATTGCTGATAGAGTCCTGTTGTGAAGTAGGCACTCTTGATTCATGCATTGAATTAAATTATAACATTATTTGTTTGGTTTTCACTTGGTATCAGAGGTAATTTGTAAACCATGATACATGCATGAATGTGTTGTGTGAACCAAGCCGGATTTAATTTGTTCTGCAAACCACGTGCAAAGAAACTATGAGATCTCACAGTTTCAAATATCCTGAAAATGTCTACTAAATGTTTTGATCTCAGTATTTACAAAAAAATAATAACAACAACAACAGAATTTGAAGGACCCTGGGGGTCTTCTAATCCAACCTCCTGCTCAGGCAGGAAACCCTATTCATTTCAGACAAACGGTTGTCCAATCTCTTCTTTAAAACCTCCAGTGATGGAGCACCCACCACTTCTGAAGGCAGACTGTTCCACTGGTTCATTGTTCTCACTGTCAGGAAATTCCTCCTTAGTTCTAGGTTGCTTCTCTCCTTGATTAGTTTCCATCCATTGCTTTTTCTCTTGCCTTCTGGCGCTTTGGAAAATAGCTTGACCCTCTCTTCTCTGTGGCAGCCCCTTAAATATTGGAACATTGCTTTCATCTGTTATCAAAGCAGAGAAAAATGGTTCCAGTTACAGTTTATAGGAACAAAGAAGTGAAAGTAAAGAAAGAAGTAGAGTTGCTTGATCAGTGATTTTTCATACTAGGAATGAGAAATTGCTCTGGATGTGTGGCTTATATGTGCATGGAGATTCTGACATGTGTATAGTATATAGGCTAGTCCGAGGCACAAGACTTGCCAGTCTTGCTTGCTATCCAGGCTGGGGGATAATTTGCTTGGAAAATCCATCTTCTGTCTTAAATTTCAGCAGGGAAGGGAAGCACTATGTGGTGCCTTTCTGCCTTTCATATGGCGCAGGTGATTTCATTGGAAAAAAAATAAAATAACTGGGCACCAGTATTTGGCAACATATGGCAAATCTAGACAGCATACTAAAAGGCAGAGACATCACCCTGCCAACAAAAGTACGTATAGCCAAGGTCATGGTTTTCCCAGTTGCAATGTATGGCTGTGAAAGTGGGACCATAAGAAAGGCTGAGCGCCAAAGAATTGAGGCCTTTGAACTATGGTGCTGGAGAAGATTCCTACGAGTCCCCTGGACTGCAAGGCGATCAAACCGGTCAGTCCTAGAGGAGATCAACCCTGACTGCTCTTTAGAAGGCCAGATCCTGAAGTGGAAACTCAAGTACTTTGGCCACCTAATGAGAAGGAAGGACTCATTGGAGAAGAGTCTGATGCTGAGAAAGATGGAGGGCAATAGAAGAATGGGACGACAGACAATGAGATGGCTGGATGGAGTCACTGAAGCAGTAGGTGTGAGCTTCAATGGACTCCAGAAGATGGTAGAGGACAGGAAGGCCTGGAGGAACGTTATCCATGGGGTCGCGATGGGTCGGACACGACTTCGCAACTAACAACAACAGCAGCAAAAATATTTCCACTTCCAAGATATGTTCTTACTAGCCCCCAAAGACAAAAGAACATGTTAGTACTGTATGAAGAATTACTTCTAAATTAGCAAATTCATCTGATATTCTGACACAAGTTGGATAATGCATTTATTTGATTTTAGAAGGATGATTGAACCATGATATTATGCTTTATAAATTTTGGTTTATATTACTAAGCATTGCCATGGTCCCACAAACTATGGTTTTATCGTGAAAAGTTGAGTCTTGTTGGTTTATACTCTTCCACCTCCTTCCTTTTACTTCTGCTTCTGTTTGAATAAGCATAGTTTGCTGTTTTAGATGCAATCAACAAACTGTCAGCTACACTGGTTGCCCATGTGCTTCCATGTTGAATTTAACGTCCTGGTGGTCTCACCCCTTCATGGCATGGAGCCAGATCATTTGCCTTTCTCTGAGTGCGCCTTCCCATCCCATCAGATTGGGCAGGAGAGGCATGTTCTGGGTTCCATCCATTGCAGAGATGAAATTGGCCCTGTCTCGGTTGGGCCTTCTCAAGGCCCTAAGATGTGGCTGTTTCCCCCCTGGGGGAATTGGACTGCCTGTGAAGTGGTTGTATTGTTTTTATTGTTTTTATCTTGGTGGCCGATTGTGTGTTCAGTTTGTATTTTTTGCTTCTTAGTTGTTGAGACACTAAATAAAACAATCTTAGCATGTTTTGAAACCGTTCAGCTTCCAACTTTAGGAAAAAAAGTTCCGCATCACAATTTAGGATTGAGTGGTCACTGTGGGAGCAAAAAAAAAAAAAATTAAACTCTCTTGGTCTTTATTGTATCTGCAGAAACCTGGGGTTTTCCTTGTCTTCTGTCAGCCTCAGTCATAGCTTTCTCTGTCACAAATGGTTTTGACAAATCAGAGGTAGAATTAATGTTTGAAGTAATAAATACCTTCAAGTTTATTTCCCATTCTTGAATGAAATAGTCTCAGGCTACCATTTTTTATAATTCTGCTGCAGTTGGATACCCCAAAGGCCAATGTGTTCTATTCTATTCTATTCTATTCTCTCTCTCTCTCTCTCTCTCTCTCTCTCTCTCTCTCTCTCTCTCTCTCTCTCTCTCTCTCTCTCTCTCTCACACACACACACACACACACACACACACACACACACCTGCCAATGCCACTAATTCTTCAGGCAACTGAGAAGACAGACTCCAGTCCATCCAATTCATCCATAATGTTGTTTCTCCAGGTTTAAAATGTTCCTGCTCCCCCCCCCACCTCTTTTTGACAGCACGCAGGCTGAGTAAATGTCAGTCCTTGGTTGTGTTGCTTCTGGAAAAGTAGCACATTCTGCATCCTTTCCTGGAGATCAGCTGGTCAACAGCATCCCGGAAGCTCATTTCAGGAGTGACCCCTGCCCGCTGGACCTTGTTACCCGCTGATTTGGAGGCTATTTTTGGTCCTCCACATTCCAGGCTTACACAGCCCGGAAAGGGCTCAACATTACAATGCAGGGAGGCATCTCCAGGATGCCTCTTGGTGCTCCTAGCCAGACCCCCTGACTTGCCTTCCCATTCTTTAGAAATAGTTGGAGAAGTAGCCTATGAGGCCACGCTGGCTGGCTTTGTTGCTTTCTGTTTGGCAGCTATTTTTGGCTGATAAGCCGCCCGTGTGCAAAGTGTTAACTAATGGGATCATCATGTTTCACATTTTGACCACAGAAAATGGCAGTGGAAGAGGGAGAGGGCTTCGTGGACCAAGTAAGCGTGTGCAGATGCTGTCATAACCTTGGTTTTTAAGGTTTATTTCTCTGTACTTGTGTGGCGGTAACGAGTTATTGCTATTATTGTTGTGGTGGTTCTCATTCTGGTTTGCAGGTAAATGTGGGCGTAGGTCTGTTTGCTTCATTTTTTTGAGTGTTTTTCCCCCCAAGGTTTACCTCTAAAGCAAGTCAGTCAAGGTTTAGTTCTCTTTCCTCTGTTTCCCCACCCATCGAAACGTTGCAATGGGGGGCAGTCTGTTTACTGCATAGAAGATGCTTGGAAGAAATGTAAAAGGATATGTTTGTGTCAAAGAGAAGGCTGAAAATACCTCTGATGCACATCCTATTTTTCTTGTGTGGCCTTTCTTGAGAGAGCTCGGAAGAACTTAATCTATAAAACAATTGTGCCCGATTTAACTGGGAATGCACATTGTTATTAATAAGACGCCAGAACTGCTGAAGTTAAAGTTATAGAATCTGCCAAATGTGAGAGTCCTGGATGACCTTCTAGGATTCAACTTGGGTGAAAGTGGGATTCTTGGTCCAATTCTTCAAACGATCCTTAGAGCGTGAATCTCTCTAAACTGTATAATAACCTACTTTGGCAATGAGTGAGAAGGTTGGGATTTCAGGGGAACATTAAGTATTATCCCTTTGCAGCAGCTTGACTGTCAAGGCTCAATCACCCTGAGTGAAGTTTGTGTCCACTGGTACTACTGATATGAGGATAAGGACTTTTCAAAGTGCTTATAGAAGAAATGATGATTTCTTTGGGTAATAAAAATATTTCAGAATGAATGCAACTGTATTTTCTTATGCAACTTCATGGCAATTGCAGCAAAACATCCAGTATTAATAACCGGGTAGAATAAATGCCGATTTTACGACTAGTGTTATGATATTCATGCATCTTAACATACATGTGTACTTGCATGTGCCCGGTGGATCTGTTCTAAGGATGGCAGGTGGTGATGGCTCTACAGCTCTTTCCCAGATGTTCCATGCAGATGTGTTATTGTTGGTAGGGGGTTCCCCTGATGAAATGGTGGGGGTTGCTCTGCAGGAACAGTGTTGGTATATCCAAAAAAAGAAAAGAAATGCTTAAGGAACTGGTTTAAAAAAGAGGTCATGGCAATGTTAAGTTAAGCTTGACTCCCAGGGATTGTGTGAACCCAGACATTTTAAAGATAAAAGAGTATCTTACAATGCGTTTCTAATCTTTTCTTGCAAGCTAAAGGAGAGACCACTAGGGGCAGCCTGTTAGTCATTTATGGCAGGGGTCCCCAACAACCCCCGGTCCGTGGACCAGTACTGGGCCGTGGCATGCCAGCAATCAGTCCGCACAAACAAGGAAAGCCCCATCCGTGGGATGCAGGCAGCGCACAAAACCACACCCCCTCCAGTCCGCGGAAAAACGTCTCTCCGTGTAATTGATCCCTGGTGCCCCAAAAGTTGGGGACCTCGGATTAATGGCTTTTAGAGCAGTGGTTCTCAACCTATGGGTCGGGACCCCATTTGGAGCCGAATGACCATTTCATGGGGGTCGCCAAACAAGGCTGTCCACCATTTTTTCCCCTTTTTCTTTGGCCACGCCCCTGGCACCTGGTGATGTATAAGTGGTTGGGGGTCACCACAACATGAGGAACTGTATTATGGGGTCGCGGCATTAGAAAGGTTGAGAATCACTGTTTTAGAGTATTTCTCTGCAGAGCTGTTTATGCCACCTACTGGTGGGACTCCAAAGTTTTTGTGTCTCTTTGTTGCCACCTAGTGGTCACCTTGCTAAGACCCCTAACCCAGAAGCTATGGGCCAGGAGAGGTCTTGGAGGCACGTCCATGAGTAGAAGGAGTGGACTTTGACAAGAAGAAAAGGCTTGGACTTTTGCTGATAAGCAGACTGAAGCATCTTGCTATTTTTTTTTTCTTTCTGCCTAAAAACAGAATACTGATGAAATGGAAGGAGGGTATTGTCTTTAAGGTGAAATACTACCAGAATTCCTCCCTCCCTCCCTCCCTCCCTCCCTCCCTCCCTCCCTTCTTTCTTTCTTTCTTTCTTTCTTTCTTTCTCCTAGCTAGCACTGCTTGTATTGGCTCTTAACGTACTGGCTTAAGAGTCTGTTTCTTATTTATCAGCGTTTGCTGAGTCCTTAGCTGTATAGAAATGCCGAGCATGCGGAGGAAAAGTGAAGGCCTTCTACTGCCTTTCCACCCAAAAACATCCCGATTTGAGGCCAGCTTGCTTGGGAAAGATTTCCTGGTGGATCGGATTTCTGGCCTTCCGCATGCTGAAGCTGGGGTATCAGGCTGCCCGGCCTGTCTGCCTGCCCCCAGTGGAATGTGTACAGAAGGGCTGGGTTGAGGCTGACATGGTCCTGCCCTAGATGCTGAGAGTGCAATGACCTGCTCCCTCTTCATGAGCAATACTGCTGCTCTGGCATTTTACTAGCGACTCAGCAAACGTTGCGTTTTCTCTACCCCAGTGCACGGAGACATGGCGTGCACAGAGGACACCACGGACAACATAAACTGAACTATGGCGAGGAGTGAATCGACCGGGGTACGGTACTTCTTTGCTTCTAGCAGTGAGTTGTGGCGAATAAGCATTGTAGATTTACGTTATGTAAGCTTCAAGACCGCTAAAAGGTGCCGAAGGGACGCCGTACCTAATCCATAGATTAAGGAGTTCCGTTTGGTAGCCCTTCGGAAGGATGTTCTGGAGAAAATCCTTAATAGGGTGCGCAGCACACATTGTTGTAGATGTACCAGAGATTTATGATGAGCAGGATACTCTGTGGATTGGGGTAGTTGTCAGATCAATTATAGACTACAATCAATAATTATATTGCTGGGAGATTCACGGAGATTAATAATTGAGATCAGAAGTGTTTGGGAAGGAGTGTTTTAAAAGATAAAGAACGTTGTGTGATGATTCACCCAAACCCAAAATTTATCTGTCTATCGGATTTTTTTTCCCACCATCTAAAAAAATGACAAAGCATTTAGCAGTGAAAGAAAGAGAAGGTATTTCCAGAGCTTGCTGTTACAAATACATCTTTTCCTGTAAATCCGAATCATATTCCTATGCTCATTAACTCTGCTTTTTCCTCCTGTGTGCCAAGTGGAACGCAGTTGGTCCTCTTCTTTAAAATACCAAGAAATCACACTGTTAGCTTACAGTGTACCATTCTGGAATGCTAAAATTAAGCTACTGTGATGACAGACATAAAGCATTGCTAAGTATCCCAAATCATTATTTTACTCTGCGTGAATAAAGAGGTTGCCTATTTAAAGTTGAAAATTCAGAAGGAATCTTGTGTAACATCCGTACCACTCATCCCTTGCATACTATTGAAACTCCTTCTTAGCCTGTAAAAAAAAAAAAAATGGAGTGCATGACCATTGACTATATTAAAGCCACAAACACACACATACACACACCCCACACACTTTTTGTGGCCCTGGGAGCCCTTCAGCCGCCCTCCCCCAGTTAAGCAAAATACAAAATAACTGTGATTTGAGTTTTCTGGCATTATAAGGGTTCTTTTATTGGTTTTAAGTATTTGTTGTTGTTGTTGTTGTTGTGTGTGTGTGTGTGAGGGTGTGCCTTCGAATCAGTTTAGAATCTTGGCAATTGCCTGGCAAGTCTCTGAAAGTTTCTTGGTAGCATTTTTGGAAGGGTTTTGTTCTGGCCTTCTTTGAACTCTCAAGATTCCTCCTTCCATTATATAGTCAAGATGGACAGTATTTAATATTTATTTGCTATACATATGTAGGGGTGTGGGTCCATACGTATGTTGTATATAGTATGTTTAGGTGTGTGTCATGTATGTGTTTCACTTTGAGAGTAAGCAATTCAGTTTCATTTTTGATGTGTGCCGTTGTGCCCGCAATAAAAAAAAATGACAATAATGGTTCTCTTCTCTTCTCTTCTCTTCTCTTCTCTTCTCTTCTCCTCTCCTCTCCTCTCCTCTCCTCTCCTCTCCTCTCCTCTCCTCTCCTCTCCTCTCCTCTCCTCTTATCTTTGTGAAACGAAGAGACAGGGATTGACCCAAAGTCGACCAGCTATCCCTAGAATTCACAGTCTCCCAGTTTGGTGCCTTTATCACCACTCTTTCAAGCCTTAGATGAGGCTTAATCCATTCAAATAACTCTATAACTCACCTTCAAGAACTCTGCTTCTTGAAGGTGGAACAGATTCAGACAATACAGCCTTATGTGGCATGGAAAAGCACAGAACCCGGTATAATATGGAAAACTTGCCCATAGGATGACCGCTTGGCACTATTACATCCATGTAACTGCTTGATAAATGAGTTGTTTGTATTGACTTAATGTCCTACCTAAGTCTGCATTGACATACTTAAAAAGCTTACAACTTGCCCCCAAACTAGCAGAGTCAATGTTTGGTTGAGGAAACTTTGTCCCTAAGATGCACATTGTGAAGTTGTGTTACCAACCCTACCACTTATTAGTCTGTGGATGTTGAGGCTGAGATGTCGTGACACAAGCACAGTGGGGTAGCGCTTCCATCACAACAATAGGTTTTGTTATTTCAACGTCACTGTGGCTAGAAACAGCTTTGTTGAGTCCACTTACAGTTGGACTGCTGTGATGCACTTTAAACTGTCCTTGAAGACCCCTTGGTCCAGAATGAGGTGGTATGCCTTGTTACCCCCAAGTGGCCCCACTGCATTGCTTCCAATCTGTCTGGCAAGATTGTGTGCTCTGGATTGTTCGATCAAACAATATCATTGTTTTAGACTCTGGACATCTCTGTCACAGCCCTTACCTCGTGAACAAGATTCCCCCAGAGATCTGTGCCATTCCATCTGGATGACATTCCAGATGTCTCTAGAAACCTGGATATTGTTGGCTCTGTTTTCGGTTCAAGGGGCTGGGCTAAGATGCAAAGGATTTTCTTTCAGTTGGTCCCTCTTGTTTCTTATTTTTAATGTAAATCACTCAGAGTCACGTTGGAATCAGATGTTCTAAATCAGACATGTCAAACCCAAGGCCCGGGGGCCGGATGCGGCCCACAAAGTGGTTTCATGCGGCCCATGAAGCGATCCTGGAAACAGTGAGAGAACGGCCCCCGCTACCTTGGCCCTGGCCCAGGCTGGCCGGGAGCCAATGTACAATTTTGTGGTGGCCATCTATGCTGAAATGCATTCAGTCTTAGTTCCACAAGGCCGTCTGGAAACAGCGAGGAATCAGCCCCTGCTGCGTCGGTCCCGCCCCCTGGGTGCATGCTGGGGAGGTGTCACCCTTCGTGAGGAATGAAGAAATGCATCATCACCTGGAAGTGGTCCTGGTCTCACTCCCTTCTGCCAGAGACCCTCAGATCTGTCCCACTCCTGCCCAGCCCCCCACAGACACCATTGATGCGAACGATGTAGAGCCGGCCACGCTCACCCAGTAGGCCACACCCACTCCATGCACACCCACTCAGTAGGCCACACCCACCCTGGCCACACCCACCCAGCCCCCCTGAGGGCAACCGCAATGCTGATGCGGCCCTCAATGAAATTGAGTTTGACACCCATTGTCTAGGAGCAAGTTCATTCCTCCAAAATAAAGTTACTGCTCCTGTTCCACGAGGAAATCAAAATTAGCTCCATGCTAGGACCAGAGCCAGAATGTGTCCTCATTGAGAACAATGAGATTGTGCTAGAGATTTCCCTGCACAACAGTGTTAAAAATGGACCAGAGAGCTAAACAATAACCAAGCACTCTTTTGTAAATCCAGGACAATGGAAGAGATATTGAACGTTGAAATCAACACACAAAAAAAATACTGCTATCGTACACTGATTTGTTTCATTAATTATAAGAAAAACGTAAGATTTTTATGTTTTATGGGGAGAGTCAAAAATATTCCTTTGGGATCCAGAGATTCTTGGGTGGCTGATCATGAGATCCTCAACAGCAACAGTCCTTTGGTTTGGATAGGTTCCATAAATCATGGTTTTCAAACATTTCTTTTCTGATGTACTTAGCTTGCTGTGGTCAAAATTGTTTATAAATAAACTTACCACACTTCGTTTAGTGGTGGTTCCAAGTTACAACATCACTGAAAAAAGTGACTTACAACAACAACAAAAAAGTCACACGTATAACCATTACAGCCTCCTCGAGGTCAACATTCAGATGGTTGGCAATATTTACGATGGTAGCAGTGTCCTGGGGTTGTGTGATCACGTTTTGCAACTTTCTGACAAGTAAAGTCAACGGGGAGTTCAGATTAACAATTTAACAACCATGTTACTAATTTAACAACTGCAGTATTTCACTTAACAACTGTGGCAAGAAAGGACATAAACTGGGGCAACACTCACTTAACTAACGTCTCACTTAGCAACAGAAATTTTGAGGTCAATTGTGGTCGTAAACCGAGGACTATCTATATTTGCCTAAAAATGAATGAACCAAGCCAACAAACCACTATCTACAATATTTAAAAAACCCTTAGCAGAGGTTAGTTTCCTTGAGACATGGAAGCCTTAAAACGAATGGTGAAGTTTAGGAGAAAGACTGGGAGTTTGGTTGAGAGAATTCAGTTTCCGGACTTGCCAAACTATAATTGTTGTGTGACCAGGAACTGCCCTCTTATTTTCTTCTGTCAGAGAATAATGACTACCATCATACCTGTTCAGCCTCCAGTGCCAGGCAAGGTGCTACCTAAACTCTTTTTTCAGACAAGCTACAGAATTCCTTTCCTATTTCGCTGAAGGGGTATCTAGCTGAGATCTACATGGATGTTAATATTTTGTATTGCGAGTATCATAAAGCAGGTTATACACAATGGGTGTCACGGTTCCTACAGATGAAACTCTTCAAAGAACTTTGAGGCATTGTTTACCTTAAAGAATCTTTATTCAAGTTGCATGGCATCGGCACGTACATAGTTGAAGCCAAAATCTGTATTCCCCTCCCCTGAGCACATAGTATCAAAGCACAATTCCCTCCTCTAATTAACAGTCATAAATCACATTCTCCAATTAGTTTGAAACACAGGCTTTCCCTCCTGTTCTCCAACCCGCCATTTCTTATCATCTCTTATTTCAAAAGTCCTGAATTCACACACTATTACAATATTGTTATGTCTAACTAACTCCCATCACATTCCTCCTCCCCCCCCCAGTATCACCTAATTCCAACTTTAATTCTAAGAGTAAAACATAAGAAGGAAAATGGCTGCTTCTTCATATGTTGTCAAAGCAAGAACATCCGATGTTAGCAGCGTTGACATTAGCATTATGCTAATGCTCAACTTTGATTCCAAATGCAGATGTAGGATCTGGGTGTGATGGCCGGTTATATAAATCACAAAATTCAGATTTCAGCTCGTGTTTGCTTCTCAAACTCTTTATTTTCTCTTCTTTTTCTTTCTCTTACAGTCTGACACCAACGCAAGCTACTTACGAGCAGCCCGAGCAGGCAACTTAGAAAAAGCTCTTGATTACTTAAAGAATGGAGTGGACATCAACATTTGTAATCAGGTTGTAGAAATATTTCATCAACACATGTTTTGTTTTACTAGCCTATATTTGTGTCTATGTCTTGAGAGCGCCTGTCCAAGAGTTCAGAACAACCTCCTCCAGGATAAGCTAGATGTTCTTCTTCCAAGGCTGGCTGGGGATTATGGGAATTGAAATCCAGCTCATTTACAGGGCTTGGGGTTTGTTTAAGCAGTCAAAACAGCATATTTCATGGGCACGGGGCATTATTATTAGTGTTGTTACTACTACTACTACTGCTAATATGAATAATTCTGTGGTTACTGAACAAAAACTAAAATAGGTTTCTCCTCAAACAGTTGGGGAAAATATGTGGTAAGAAAGAAGAGTGATATTCAGATATATTAAGGCTACAGTCACCTGCATCTAAACTAAGCCCCATCTAAACTAAAGAAAAGAAGAAATAGGAAGGACATGATAGCGGTGTTCCAGTATTTCAAGGGCTGCCACAAGGCAGAGAGGGCCAGATTGCTTATCAAAGCACCAGAGGGAAGGACGAGAAACAATGGTTGGAAACTGATCAAAGAGAGAAGCAACCTGGAATTAAGGAGAAACTTCCTGACAGTGAGGACAATCAACCAGTGGAACAGCTTTGTCTCCAGAAACCATAGGAGATTTTCAAGAGGAGATTGGACATTCATCTGACTGAAACGGTATGGGTTCTCCGGTTTGAGCAGGAGGCTGGACTAGAAGACCTCCAAGGTCCCTTCCAGATTCTCTTCTCTTCTCTTCTCTTCTCTTCTCTTCTCTTCTCTTCTCTTCTCTTCTCTTCTCTTCTCTTCTCTTCCCCACTGAATCTCAATCTATCAGCTGGAAGAGACCTTGGAGTTCTTCTAGTCCAAATCTCTGCTCAAGCAGGACACCCTATACCAGTGGTTCTCAACCTTTTTAATGTCGCGACCCCCAACCGGTCGTAAGTCGAGGACTACTCAACCGGTTGTAAGTCGAGAACTACTCAACTGGTGCAGCACCATTTGCAGAATGGGACTTTTGGCGAGCTCAGCAGGGCAGAGACAGCCTGGACAATTCCTATTGGCTTTGGAAAGCCAATAGAATTAAACTCTATTCAAGAGAGTCTATTCTATTGGCTTTCCAAAGCCAATAGAATAAAAGGGAGTAGCACAGCTAAGGAAAAGGGGGGAAAAAATGGCGGACTGCGTTGTTTGGCGACCCCCGTGAAATGGTCGTTCGACCCCAAATGGGGTCCCGACCCACAGGTTGAGAACCACTGCCCTATACCACTTCAGACAGGTCTCTTCTTAAAAACCTCCAGTGATGGAGCGCCCACGATTTCTGAAGGCAAGCTGTTCTAGTGGTTAGTTGTCTTCACTGTTAGGAAGTTTCTCTTGAATTCCAGGTTGCTTCTCCCTTTGGTTAGTTTCCAATCATTGTTTCGTATCCTGCCCTCTGATACTTTGGAAAATAAGTTGTCCCACTCTTCTTCTTTGTGGCAGCCCCTCAAATATTGGAATACTGCTATCATGTCTCCCCTATTTCTTCTTTTCTTTAGACTAGCCAAACCCAAGTCCTGCAACCGTTCTTCATTTGCTTTTGTCTCCAGGCTTTTAATCATCTTAGTTGCTCTTCTTAACACTTTTTCCAAAGTCTCAACATCTTTTTTGTAATGTGGTGACCAAAACTGGATGCAGTATTCCAGATGTGGTCTTACTAAAGATTTATACAGTGGTACTAATACCTCGCGTGATTTTGATTCTATGCCTCTGTTTATACAACCAAGGATTGTATTAGCTTTTTTGGCTACTGCCGCGCACTGCTGGCTCATGTTTAAGTGATCGTCCACTAGCACTCCATGGTCCCTTCTCACAGTTGCTGTTTTTGAGCCAGGTCTCACCTAATCTGTACTTATATCTTTGATTTTTCCTGCCTAAATGTAAAATGTACTGCTTTTCTCCACATTAAAACTCATTTTGTTGGATAGGGCCCATTGTTCAAGTCCGTCAAGATCTTTTTGGCTCCTGAACTTGTCTTCTGGAGTATTGGCTATTCTTGCCAGCTTAGTGTCATCTGCAAATTTCATGAGTTCCCCTTTTCCCCCCTCATCTAAGTTATTTATGAAGATATTGAAGAGTACTGGGGCTAAGACGGAGCCTTGTAGTACCCCACTGCTTCCTTCCTTCCATGTAGATGTAGTACCATTAAGTACTATTTTAAGTACCTAGTAGGATTTACTTCCCTAGATTGTATTTGAAGCTGAGCTCTAGAACTTCTCTTCAACTTGCCCTCATTAGGCTGCTGCACTGTATTATCTCCATCTTGCTTTAAAGTCAGCATCTTGGCAACCTAATGTGTGCCTATTGATGTATGTAATGTACATTACGACTTGAAATCAACTCCTCTGAATTTTATGGGAGATGCACTAATGCCAAACATAGGATTCCATCTTTGCTCGACGGGAGAAATTGCTTGGTTTTGATACTAGAGGTGTATTTGTACTGATTACAGGTGAATTGGGTGCTGAGACTTCTATACGGAAAAGTACTTTGTCCTTTGCTACTCTAGACATGGGGCACTCTCGTAAGCTAGGAAGGCTGAAGCCACTAGAGTGGAGTGCAGTTTTAGGAAACAGACAGGACTTCCAGCTGAGGAAGTAGGCGTGGGAGACCCATTTCAGTAGCACCTGTAAGGTGAAGCTCTTATTTGGAAATGAAATTGTCTGTAAGTTTGTGTGTCTGCAGGGGTGGGTAGAGGTCGCCCTGTGGCCTCCCTGGGCATGGTGCCCATTGGTGATGCTCCAAAATGTATAACTTCCAGAATTCTCTGCCACCATAGGAATGTTCTCTCTTCAATAATAATAATAATAATAATAATAATAATAATAATAATAATAATAATAGTAGTAGTAGTAGTAGTAGTAGTAGTAGTAGTAGTAAAGTTGGAAGGGACCTTGGAGGTCATCTAGTCCAACCCCCTGCTCGGGCAGGAAACCCTACACCATTTCGGACAAATGGCTGTCCAGTCTCTTCTTAAAACCTTCCAGTGTTGGAGCATTTACTGCTTCTGGAGGCAAGCTGTTCCACTGATTAATTGTTCTCACTGTCAGGAAGTTTCTCCTTAGTTCTAGGTTGCTTCTCTCCTTGATTAGTTTCCATCCATTGCTTCTTGTCCTGCCTTCAGGTGCTTTGGAAAATAGCTTGACTCCCTCTTTGATGGAGAAGTTGCTGAATACCATCCATGTTCAATATGCTATTCAAGTAAAACATAAGGATAGCTGCACTTTGTTTTCTATTAGGCTGATGATACATTGAATTGCAAAGGGAGTAAATAATGAATTAGAAAGAGATATGCCCAGGCACTTATTACCATGCCTGGTGGACATGCCCTGTCGCTAAGAAATATTGGTCTAAGATCCATAGATGGTTGGAAAAGATGATGAAACTACAAATAGAATTTAAACCAGAATTGTTTTTGTTAGGAATATTAAGACCTAATTAAGGCAAAGAGAATGACTACTTGATATTGCATGTTTTAACTGCTGCAAGGATGGTATTTGCCCAATTTTGGAAAAATGAGAATCTACCATCTGACCAGATTATTATCACCAAAATTTTAGAATGTGCAGAAATGGATAGACTAACATTAGAAATGAAAGAAAAAGATGATTCGATTTATTTTAGAACTTGGGGAAAAATTTATCAATGGTTAGAGACACGTTAGAATTTGAAGGGTTCAATATTTTAGAATAGTTGACTGATTTTTAATCGAGTTCTAACTAACATTTTGATGATACGATTACTTTTCCTGATTTACTGATTTTCATTTGTTACTTTTGATTGTTAGGATTTATTTTTTTGAGATTTTATTAGTAGTGTTTACTTAATAGATCAATGCATTTGTTTACTAATTGTTTTTAATATGTTACAGTTTAAGCTTTGTTAAAAGTGGTTGAATATGATATTTACTTATTATTATGATCTGGACAGTTGCTTGTTTGTTGAAGTATGTGATTATACCTATCCTTATTTTACCCTAATTCCTTATTTCCTTCCCCTCCCCCTTTCCTTTTACCCCTCCCTTTACCATACCTGTATTGTTCCTATTTTTCCTCACTTACATAAATTTAATAAATTTTTGTAAAAAAAAAGAGAGATATGTCCTTCCTTCCTTCCTTCCTTCCTTCCCTCCCTCCCTCCTTCCCTCCCTCCCTCCTTCCTTCCTTCCTTCCTTCCTTCCTTCCTCCCTCCCTTCCTTCCTTCCTTCCTTCCCTCCCTCCTTCCCTCCTTCCTTCCTTCCTTCCTTCTTTCCTTCCTTCCTTCCTTCCCTCCTTCCTTCCTTCCTTCTTTCCTTCCTTCTTCCTTCCTTCCTTCCTTCCCTCCTTCCTTCCTCCTCCCTCCTTCCCTCCTTCCTCTCCTTCCTTCCTTCCTTCACTTCCCTCTCCTTCCTTCTTCCTTCTTCCTTCTTCCTTCTTTCCTTCCTTCCTTCCTTCCCTTCCTTCCCTCCTTCTCCTTCCTTCCTTCCTTCCTTCCTTCCTTCCTTCCTTCCTTCTTTCCTTCCTTTTTTCCTTCCTTCCTTCCTTCCTTCCTTCCTTCCTTCCTCCTTCCTTCCTTCCTTCCCTCCTCCCTCCCTCCTTCCTTCCTTCCTTCCTTCCTTCCTTCCTACTTTCCTTCCTTCCTTCCCTCCTTCCTTCCTTCCTTCCCTCCCTCCCTCTTCCCTTTCTCCCCTTCTCTCTTCTCTCCCTCAAGCTCTCATCATGCTGGAATGTGACCTTCAGGCCTCTTGAGTTATCGCCTGTTGTTCTGAGCGCCCTGCGTCAATCTCTCCCCATCCCTTTTCTTTTTATCAGAACGGGCTGAACGCTCTCCATCTCGCCTCCAAAGAAGGCCATGTAGAAGTGGTGTCAGAGCTGATCCAGAGAGGCGCCAATGTGGACGCAGCAACCAAGGTCTGGAGCTGGTATCTGAACCTTGCATTGCTTTTCTACTGAGGCTCCATGCTCGCAGAGGGCAACTAAAGGAAGGAAAAGGCCTTAAGGCTTTAGCCAAGAGTAAAAGGGTGATGGGAGGTGCAGAGGGAAGGGAAAATCCTTTGGGGAAGGTAGAATTGCTGTTTCAGAGACCAGAACTAGACAAAGGCTGGTCAGGAGATGAATCTGTCCAACTTCAGCTTAAGTCCACTTCCTATAACATCCGTGATTATGAAGAACCAGATGTGATAGAGCACCACAGTTCTCTTAACGTGCTTTGCTGAAAAGCTACAGCCTACAGTACTCTGAGCCCAAAGGCAACATCCTGGTCAAGTGGTTTTGCATTCCGAAGACCTTGAATTGGACCACCGCTAGGCCTGGAAAGCCTTGGCCAGGGGTAGGCAACCTTGGCTCTTTTATGACTCGTGGACTTCAACTCCCAGAATTCCGGAGCCAGCCATGCTGAAGGGAAAGGGAGAGGTTTCCAATGTCAGCCATGATGTCTCAGGAATTCTGGGAGTTGAAGTCCACGAGTCATAAAAGAGCCAAGGTGGCCTACCCCTGGCCTAGATGATAGGAAACTTGTCTCTTTTATGACTCATGGACTTCAACTCCCAGAATTCCTGAGCCAGCCATGCTGAGGGGAAAGGCAGAGGTTTCCAAGCTGAGCCGTGCTGGCTCAGGAATTCTGGGAGTTGAAGTCCACGAGTCATAAAAGAGCCGAGGTGGCCTACCCCTGGGCTTGGCAATGACAGCTGTGTCGGTGGCCAGTGCAAATGTGTTCAAGAGCAGAAATCCAATGGGTTTTTTTAAATTTTATTTGTATTCAAATACAAATAATACAACACATATAAATAATACAAATAATACAACACATATAAATCTAAAGAAAAAACAATATAAAAAAAGTACAAATGCTACAGTGCACCCACACCCCTGGAGACCATTTTTATTACCTATATTTCTTCTCATATAACAACTAACAATGTACAAGATTGCCAAGCACATTATCAGGAGGAAGGAAAGAGAATTTGGCCATGGGTTCCATCAAATGTCAGAATCAGGACCCACCAAACCTCTAGTAGGGCAGTTGGAAACATTTTGCACGCTCCTAAACAGTAAGAGCTTTCCTGTTGCTCGGTTACTCCTTAGAAACCGACTCTCCAGCACTCTGCTTTGTTTGTGCAGAGTCGCCATTTTCATTCTCCTTCAAGGTCTCCGAGGAAGGGCTGGCACGGCTCTTCTGCAGCAGTGACACACCTGCAGATTTACGCCTGGGCCCAGCAGCTCCAGGGCTGGTGGAGGGCAGCTGGAGAGGCAGAGCTGATAGCCCTACTAGAAGAGAAACAGGATGGGCGCAGTGCACAGTGGCAATATCAGAATGAAAAACGGGGAATTAAATATATCTGCAAATGCAAAAAATAAAATGAAAGGATAAGAACGTTGCATCTCAACGGCAACGCTAGCTTATGAACCAGCATAATATGAATAAATGGCAGAAATTTAGATGGAAGGAGCAGATAAGGAGGGAGACCCAGGCGACACAGTATTGAATGACTGGAGGTTGTATAAATATTTATAGAAGTATATACCGATAAGGTTAGATAAATAGAAGTATTAATGTAAGAGAAAATTAATCTTATTGTATATAATACAGATAGGGAAATTTGGAGAGAGGAGTTGCTCGGACATTACCCCTGAATTGTATCTGAAGAGGGATGAAGAAAGGAGAGGAGAGGGAAAAGAGTAAAGGAGGAGAGAAGGAAGTAGGAAGGTTGGAGGAAGAGGAAAGGGGAGGAGAGTGGTGAAGGAGAGGAGAGGAAGAAGAGGGAAGTAGGGAAGAGAAGAAAGGGAGAAAGAAGGTAAAGAAGAAGGAGTGTGGATACAGTGAAAGGGGAAATGGGCGAGCAACAACAAAAGTCACGTGTATGTATTTATTTCATTTTATTAAAAGTATCTTATATATGAATGTTAAAAGAATGTATGTTAACATCTGATAAATATCACGGTATATGTATGGGGGAGAGTTTGGAAAAATAAAAAATTATTTAAAAAAAAAAAAAGAAATCTCAGGTGCGCCAAACCGTTAAGACAGTGGTTCTCAACCTGTGGGTCGGGACCCCATTTGGGGTCGAATGACCATTTCACGGAGGTCGCCAAACAAGGCTGTCCGCCATTTTTTCCCCTTTTCTTTGGCCACGCCCCTGGCACCCGGTGATGTATAAGTGGTTGGGGGTCACCACAACATGGGGAACTGTATTATGGGGTCGCGGCATTAGAAAGGTTGAGAACCACTGCGTTAAGACAAAGGAGTGCAGAAGTGTTCCTTTCTATTTTGAATTATCTATGGCTTGTCCCAGCCGGAGACAAAAGATTATAAACCTTGGCTGTGGCTAAAAGAAATAAAACCAGCTCCCATAAACTCCGGCTTTCTAATGACTTCTCACTTCTCTTCTCCCAAGCCCTGACATCCTTGTGCAAAAGAGGTCACTTCTGTTGCGCAAGTGCCTGTGTCATTTCATGGTAGTGTCTCGCCGTGCTGCAGATGCTGCCATTTGGCTACTAAGGATGCCCCCAGGATGCCTATGCTGGGCCCTTTTCGAATCCCCATTTGTGGTGATTCCTACAGCTAAGAGTTCGTATCCTGAGAATTAACCACATAGGAACGCAAGTTGCTCAAGTCGTCTAGTGAATTCTCCTTCACGGTGTGTCTCCTCCTGAAGCACAGTGAACTGTTGGCGCAGAGGAGCTTGTTTCCCAGTGCCTAAATCTCCAGTGGGTCATATCACAAAGCTTTCCAGTTATGCGTAGAATCCCTGTGTGGGTCATCTGGGGACCTCTGAGCTGTAAACAGGCTTGTTGATGTCTTCCTGCTGCCCCTGTGTTTGGAGAGCCTGGCACATTTTTCACATGCCTTTCACATCTCCCCTTACAGAAAGGAAACACAGCTTTGCACATTGCATCCTTGGCTGGGCAGACCGAGGTGGTGAAGGTGCTGGTTACGAATGGGGCCAACGTCAATGCACAGTCACAGGTAAAGCCATATTCACTGGAACCCTGATCTGCTGACAGGGGGGACTTTACCTCTTTTTACTTCTTACCAAAGTCCTTTAACCTCTTGGCATCTCTGTTGTAGCTTCTCTGGACTTAACAATGAAAAAGGATATTTGTCAGATAGAGAAGCATTGGAAAACACATTTCCGAAATTGGCTCAGTCCTCAGTGTGTGGACTTGGCACTGGTCACCTGCTTCAGCCTTCTACAATCCTATGCCTTCAAGATTTGCGGGATTCTGAAAAAAATCAATGTTTTTTTCCCCTGTTTTCCCCCCCCCTAGAATGGCTTCACGCCGCTGTACATGGCAGCCCAAGAAAACCACTTGGAAGTGGTTAAGTTTCTTCTTGATAATGGAGCTAGTCAGAGCCTCGCCACTGAGGTAAATGTTCATATATATATATATAAAATCTTTGCCAAAATATTAAATGTATTGTAGGATCATATATAAAGTAAATGAAGATGATTAGAGGTGAGTGATTTGCCTTTTAAGTAGTATCACAAGAGCTGTTCTTAAAAAAAAACGAAGATCCATAGGCAGCTGGGACCCACACAATCTAACTTCATTTTATTGCACATGGTTTTTATAGTATTCAACAGCATTCAACCCAACTTTGGTTGATCTCAAAGAGCGTAAAGACCCAGGAAGTCCGTGGGTGGGAGGTCATCCCAAAACCTAAGCCTTCTAGACCAGCCTGGAAAGTTCATAAAAATCCAGGCCAAAGGATTTTAATTGTAACTGTACTGAGTCATTTCAGTCAGTGTTGTTGATGTTACTGGGCAAAGTATTTTTCCATCCATAGCGACTGATTGTAAACAGGACCAGGTGGATAACTTCCTCATGTTTCAGAGTACAAATTAAATACCTAGAGACCCAAACTGCAGTTCTGATGAATGCTTATTTTCCTGAGTCCATGCGTTAACATGCAAAATGTAACATGGTCTGTTTGGTGGCTTGGTAAACAAGTTAAAAGGAATCCAGGCTTTGTGACAGGAAAGAAGGTCCCACATTCCCAAGCTTCCAAATGTCCACATTTTTTTTTTAGGAATTCAGGAAATTGAAAACCTCGCCCAACGGGGGGGAAGGATGCTCTGCGCCAGGCTTGTGGCCACTTTCTCCAGCATGAGCAACTTCCATTTTTTAGGCAGTGAACATTTGCTGAAGTTGATCCATTCTGTTCAGGATCAAAAGGAGGAAATGATTATGCACATGGTCGTTCATCATATGGATTGAATTCAGTTTGTGGGAATTCAAGTTGAGGTTCTGCCCTGTTCTTTGGACAACGTTTTTGGAGCAGAGCTCCTCACCTGTAGACAGGTGGCTCCTGGCCAGGAAATCCCAGGTGCTGCATCGAGAGAGATTACTAGAAACCAAACAGCCGTTCACAAGTCTGCACATCCCATATCACAATTCACTTTCCGTCCAGATGACTGGCAACCCCCATGACATTATTGACTTGGCCACCCACTTAATACCCTAACCTTGAAGTTCCACTTTTGCTGAAATGTTTCATGCCTTCAACTATAGCTGCAGTTCATTATTTGATACCTTCTTTTACATTTATGAAACGGTTATTGGTGATTGTAAAATCCCGTCAACTTTGTGAAGTAGGCACTATTGTGCAGTAGGCTTCAGTAGGCAAGGAGCAGACCAGCATAGTTACGTTATTATCATCATCATCATCATCTGGGAGTTGAAGTCCACAAGTCTTAAAGTTGCCAAGGTTGAGAACTCCTGCCTTGTACCATTTCGGACAAATGGCTGTCCAGTCTCTTCTTAAAAACTTCCAGTGTTGGAGCATTCACAACTTCTGGAGGCAGGTTGTTCCACTGGTTAATTGTTCTAACTGTCAGGAAGACTCAAACTAGACCTGGAGAACTGCTGGCAATTGCCTGTAATTTATACTCTGAGCCCACAGGGCCTTAACCAATCACAATACTTGAAAAACCCCGCCCAAATATGAATGTTCAAAGTTTCCCTCCAAAACAGTTGGGGGTAACAGGGTCATCTAAAGGTTAGTTTCATTTTAGCTTCACAAGCAGTTGGAGTTAAGTTAGTTTCACTTTAGCAGGGATTAACACAACTTTATATATATTCAATACATAACAGGCACCATAACCCCTTTTTTGCAGGGAAGTATTAAATAATTGCAATGAGAACCATGTGTACAGTTGTCTTCTTCAGACAAGTAATTTCCAGATTTTTTTCTCTTCTTTTTATTGAAACACTGACAAAACAGATGTTGCAGAAAGATCTATTGGTTTATATTGGTGCTTCTTTGCTGACACTTTTTTTAAAAAAATGCAGTGATCATCTGTGACAGATGTTGTAACATCTGCTGATGGCTGCGCCTTGTTCCTTTGGTAGGATGGCTTCACCCCGTTGGCTGTGGCTCTCCAGCAAGGTCACGACCAGGTGGTCTCCTTGTTGCTCGAAAATGACACCAAAGGCAAAGTCCGGCTTCCTGCGCTCCACATCGCTGCGCGCAAGGATGACACCAAGGCGGCCGCTTTGCTACTGCAGAACGACCACAATGCCGACGTGGAGTCCAAGGTTAGTTACGCAACGTTTGTTTTTCTTCAAAAGACATTGATTGATGTGTGCCCTTCTTCCTCTGCTGCTCCTTGACAGGAGTTTTGATTATGGAAGACGACTCTGTCCTGTGCCATGGCTTAATAAAAACCACTTTTTCAAACTGAATTGAATGTTGAGCTTAAAGGCACAAAGCAACTTTAGTCAAGCAATTTATAGTGTGACTCCACCAGTTATTGCAAATGTAGAAACGGGCAGCACCAGGAGATCCCTGGAGATTCTCAGTCATCCAGGTCAGGGTTGTCTCAAAGGTGTTTTTTTCCATGAGAAGGGGGCGTTGTCTTACCTGAACGCCTTTTCTCAGCATTGGAGCAGATAGATTAAGACAACCCATCTGTGGATTCTCCATCCAATCATGCTGGAGAAGAAAAGTGTTTTCAAGGAAAGAAAACCAAGAACGTCCAGTTGCCTTTTAGAAAAGCACCTTTGGGACAGCAGCATCAGGAGGCTTGTTAAGTTGGCTGCTGCTCCGGAACTGGTGGACTTGTTAGCGTTTGATTGATAAGCCTCTGCTCTGTAACTCAAAAGCGATGAAGGAAACATGCAGCTGGTGGTGAGAAGTCCTTCTCTGTTTGAAGCATTTGAGGTCCCCCCAAGGGGCTATTGCAGTCTTGAGATTACTTTGCTGAGCCCACTCTCACTCTAGTGCAGGACAGCAAAAGAGTCATTCCAGGGCTAGCTGTGTGACCCCATCGCCCAGGGGTAGGCAACCTTGGCTCTTTTATGACTGGTGGACTTCAACTCCCAGAATTCCTGAGCCAGCCATGTTGAGGGGAAAGGGAGAGGTTTCCAAGCTGAGCCATGCTGGCTCAGGAATTCTGGGAGTTGAAGTCCACCAGTCATAAAAGAGCCAAGGTTGCCTACCTCTGCCATAGCCCATGAACCAAGGACTGGAGCCAAGCATTGGGTGACCCTTGTTTAATTTTGAAGGGATAGGTCAATTGATAGGGCAAAATAGGGGCCTTTAAGATGCTTGAGGAGCCCTTGAAGGGCCTGAGGTTGCTTCCCAAAATGGTTCTGGCCTGGCTCACCTTAGATGTGTTCCTTGACACACCGAGCGAAGCCTGACACAGCTTCCAGCGCTGGGAAAGTGACTCTCCTTTCTTCTTGTCGTACGAGAAACTGACAGGAGTCAAAATCAAGAAGTCTAGAACGGAAGGCTTCCATGGAACAGAGTGAGTGAGAGAGAGAGAGTGAGAGGGCGAGAGAGAGAAAGAGAGAGGGGTTTTTTGATTTTCCCCCAAGGAGTAATTTACTTCCATGTTTAAACCATTTGTGTTTTCTGCTGGTCAGCCCTGCTTCCTTTCTGTGCTTGTTTGTGATTTTATTTTAGCCTCATCCGGCCTTCGCAAAGCTTTCTGCCCCATTATGGCTGTTGGAGAACTAACCATTCATTTTCCCCCCCTTTCCTTTGCTTCCCAATGTGTTAACCTAGATGATGGTGAATAGAACAACCGAGGTATATCTCTCTATCTATATAAAGTCTTCTCTGTGTCTCAACTATGGGTTCTCTCTGCGCATCATCGCTCTTCTCCTACCACTCAGAGCTGCTGCTTCTTCTCTTCCTTCTCTTCTCTTCTCTGCACTGCCTTTTAGAGGAGTAGAGAACGGCATGTGCCGAAGGGTGGCATGTGCTGATGGGGATGGTGGTGGTGGTGGTGGGGTGTGTGTGATGGGGAATGTAGTGGAGGGCAGGGTTTTCTGCAGCTGAGTCCCACGCTTAAAAAAATGCCCCTTAAGAGAGCTTCAGTGGAAATCATGGTCTCCCCGCCCCCGCCCCCGAGGCAGAAGATGGGGTCTGACCGGGTCTCCATTGCTGTGTCGAGGTTTTTTTACATGCTCCGTGCAAAGCTGCAGACATCTCTGTCCACTTCTGCACCGGGGACTGGCTCCTGCATGACACTCGGTTGTCGGCATCCACCAGAAGGGACGGATTCTTCCCAGGGACTCGGAAAAGCCCAAGACAGAGCATGGCTTGCCAACCATTACGGAAGCGGAGGGGTTCCCGATGAAATTTTCACTCGTGGTGGTGGGAATGGACGGAATGGCTGCATGTTTTAGCATTTGTCAAAACAGCGGAACTTCTTTTTTTAAAAAACCCAAAACAAAACGATCACTCATCGGAGCGACTTGCTGAACCTCTTCATTGGGATGGATACTTTCTAATGAAATTGTAAGATTCATCCAGCCTGTTTGCTCACATGGGAGACTTCATCTTATATAAAATACTTTTTTTTTAAAAAAACCCACCTCTTATTCATTTCTTTTAGATTAGACTCTGGTGTTGCTTCAATTAGCACCTGTCTTTGATTTTTGAATAGTAAAAATAGCCAGGCATTATTTTAGAGCAGGGCTTTTCAACCAGTGGTATGGGTACCACCTGTGGGACATTGGCACCTGGCAGGTGGTACGCGACCATCCTAGAAAAGTGGTAGCGGGGGAGGGGAATGAGATGAACTGGTGGCAGCACCGCACAAGCGTGAGCGACAGATGGCTGGAGCTGCAGGACTGTCAGGGCTCAGCGGAAGCACCAGGATCAGTGCTGCTTTCCAGCTGATCAGCGCTTCTTTGGGGCTGTCAGGGCTCAGTGGAAGCGCCAGGATCAGCGCCAGGCTCCAGCTGGAGCTCGGCACTGATCCTGGTGCTTCTGCTGAGCCCTGAAGAAGCACCAATCAATTGGAAAGCAGCACTGATCCTGGCGCCTCTGCTGAGCCCAGAAGAAGCACTGATCAGCTGGATTGTTGCAGCATCTACATGGTTTTGTGATTTACATTCAGATGCTTGGCAACTGATTCATATTTATGGTGGTCGCAGTGTCCCAGGGTCATGTGAAGTGACCAAAACCTGCTGCAACCACCCAGCAGATGGGTGGAATAAAAATCAAACACCCCCCCCACCCCACCTCAGCTGCCAATACCCAACAGAAATGCTCACAACAATGAAAACCTCGAACAGGAGGAAGAGCACCACCAGGTGGGTAGGCAGGTGTCTTGCTCAGCTGTGGCTTGGGGGGCACTTTTTTCAGTGCCATTGTAACTTCAAACAGTCATTAAGTGAAGACTACCTGTACTTTATCACTTTTTTTCCTTTTTTGGGGGGTCATCAAGTTTTTGACACCTTGCTGGGTGACAGGTGGTACTCGGATGTTGCCATATCCTAAAAGTGGCACAATGGGTGAAAAGGTCGAAAAGCCCTGCTTTAGAGGTGTTCTTTCTAAACTTCAGCAGGGAAAACTTTAAAATGTTTAACTGGCAAGAATGCAGAAATATTCATCCCAAATAGATGTTTCCGAAAATACATTGACGTCATTTGCCTTCCATTAGCAGCAGTTTTTGGGGCCGTTTCTTTTTGAAATAGGCAAATACGTTTTCCTTCTCTCTCTTCCAAAATATGAGTAACATATTTACTTCGGAGCTCTCCCTAATCTCCCCATCCTCAGACGAGCCATTAAGCAAAACAGTGGTGAAAATTAGAACAACGACCGCCCCATTTGGGGAACATGCATTATAGAAGCTCCTGCAAGACATTTGTACAAATAACAATAATTGATCTTTTGCTGTGTATGTTGTGGTTGTTTTTCTTTATCTTTCAGAGTGGCTTTACTCCTCTACACATAGCTGCTCACTACGGGAACATCAACGTAGCTACACTGCTGTTAAACCGTGGGGCGGCTGTGGACTTTTCTGCCAGGGTATGTTGCAATCTGTAAAAAAAAAATCATCTCCTATTCTGTTTAGGGCTACTCCTTTGACCCGGAACCTTCTAAGCCTTTGGACTACAACCCCCATCATCTCTTTTCAGTAGACATCCTAAGCAGAGAAGCTTCAGGGCCTTGTTTAGGGCAGAGGCTGGGGGCTGATTTGCTAAGAAGGTTGGGAATTTGCATCCTGTAACACGTAGGAACATTTCCGAGAACGGTGAAGAAGGATTTTTTTTCAAATCTGGAGATTCGATTTCAAATCTTTGCTCCAGTCATCTCTTGATTGCTTGGTGGAACTGATTAAGAAAGAAAAGGAAACCAGCTCCCTCTGGTCTGGCTCTTGGGGACCCCCTGGGAACAATCATGGGGGTCTCTTGCCAACCATGCAGAAGTCACTCATCCTGATATGGGTGGAGGAAGAAGTGAAGGTTGCTCCTGCAGAATTAATGGTTTGATTTGGATGGCAGTTGAGCTTTTGGTGTTTTTTCCCCCCTTTAATGATGAGTCTTTTTGGGTTCATATCAAGGACAACTTCATTGAAATGAGTCATCACAAGAAGAGCACTTCAGATAATGATGATGATGATGATGATGATGATGATGATGATGATGATAATGTTGGAAGGGACTTTGGAGGTCATCTAGTTCAACCCCCTGTTCAGGCAGGAAACCCTATACCATTTTGGACAAATGGCTGTCCAGTTTCTTCTTAAAAACTTCCAGCGTTGGAGCATTCACCGCTTCTGGAGGCAGGTTGTTCCACTGGTTAATTGTTCTCACTGTCAGGAAGTTTCTCCTTAGTTCTAGGTTGCTTCTCTCCTTGATTAGTTTCCACCCGTTGCTTCTTGTCCTGCCTTCAGGCGCTTTGGAGCATAGCTTAATTCCCTCTTCTTTATGGCAGCCCCTGAGATATTGGAATACTGCTATCATGTCCCCCCTTTGGGTATGTCTAAACTAGACATACCCAATTCTAGCAACTGTTCCTTATATGTTTTAGCCTCCAGTCCCCTGATCCTCTTTGTTGCTCTTCTCTGTACTCTTTCTAGAGTCTCAACATCTTTTTACATTGTGGTGACCAAAACTGGATGCAGATAGTTTAAGAGGACAACCATGCTCCAAGCAAGAGCCAGTTTCATTCCAGGAGAAGGAAGAACACTTCCCTGGAAAAGAAAAAAACCAAAGATACGAGTACAGATTAGGGGAAACTTGGTTCGAAAACAGTAACTGTGAGAGGGACCTTGGAGTCCTAGTGGACGATCACTTAAACATGAGCCAGTGGTCTGCAGCAGCAGCCAAAAAAAAAAAAAAAAAAAAGCTAATACAATCCTTGTTTGCATAAACAGAGGAATAGAATCAAAATCACATGAAGTATTAGTTGTTGTTGTTAATTGCGAAGTCGTGTCCGACCCATCGCGACCCCATGGACAACGTTCCTCCAGGTCTTCCTGTCCTCTACCATCTTCTGGAGTCCATTTAAGTTCACACCTAGTGCTTCAGTGACTCCATCCAGCCATCTCATTCTCTGTCGTCCCCTTCTTCTATTGCCCTCAATCTTTCCCAGCATTAGGCCCTTTTCCAATGAGTCCTTCCTTCTCATTAAGTGGCCAAAGTATTTGAGTCTCAACTTCAGGATCTGGCCTTCTAAAGAGCAGTCAGGGTTGATCTCTTCTAGGACTGACCGGTTTGAACGCCTTGCAGTCCAAGGGACTCGCAGGAGTCTTCTCCAGCACCATAGTTCAAAGGCCTCAATTCTTTGGCGCTCAGCCTTTCTTATGGTCCAACTTTCACAGCCATACATTGCAACTGGGAAAACCATGGCCTGGACTATACGCACTTTTGTTGGCAGGGTGATGTCTCTGCTTTTTAGTATGCTGTCTAGATTTGCCATAGCTTTCCTCCCCAGGAGCAAGCGTCTTTTAATTTCTTGGCTGCAGTCCCCATCTGAGGTGATCTTTGAGCCCAGAAAAATAAAATCTGTCACTACCTCCATTTCTTCCCCATCTATTTGCCAGGAATTGAGAGGGCCGGATGCCATGATTTTGGTTTTCTTAATGTTGAGTTTCAAGCCAACTTTTGCACTCTTCTTCTTCACCCGCATCAAGAGGCTCTTTCGTTCCTCTTCACTTTCTGCCATTAGAATGGTATCATCTGCATATCTTAGGTTTATAAATCCTTAGTAAGATCACACCTGGAATACTGCACCCAGTTTTGGTCACCACATTACAAAAACTATGTTGAGGCTTTGGAAAAAGTACAAAGAAGAAGAACTAAGATGATTAAGGGGCTGGAGATAAAAACATATGAAGAACAGTTGCAGGATTTGGGTATGGTCAGTCTAGAACAGGGGTAGGCAACCTTGGCTCTTTTATGACTTGTGGACTTCAACTCCCAGAATTCCTGAGCCAGCCATGCTGAGGGGAAAGGGAAAGGTTTCCAAGCTGAGCCTCTCACTTTCCCCTCAGCATGGCTGGCTCAGGAATTCTGGGAGTTGAAGTCCACGAGTCATAAAAGAGTCGAGGTTGCCTACCCCTGGTCTAGAGAAAAGAAGGACTAGGGGTGATATGATAGCAGTGTTCCAGAATTTGAGGGGCTGCACCAAAGAAGAGGAGGGGGTCAACTTAATTTTCCAAAGCACTAGAAGACAAGAAACAATGGATGGAAACTAATGAAGGAGAGAAGCAACCTAGAACTGAGGAGAAACTTCCTAACAGTGAGGACAACTAACCAGTGGAACAGCTTGGCTCCAGACATTGTGGGTGCTTCATCACTCGAGATTTTTAAGAAGAGACTGGACAGCCATTTGTCCGAAATGATCTCTTGCTTGAGCAGGGGGTTGGACTAGAAGACCTCCAATGTCCCTTCCAACTTTATTCTGATTGATTGATTGATTGATTGATTGATTGATTGATTGATTGAGGAGTCCAGTCCATCCTTTTCTCCTTCTCCCTCTTCTCAACCAGAATGAGGGTTTGGCTAATGATAGGAATGCTGAAAGAGGCCCTACTATTATTTTGGTTTAAGAGGCAGAGATGTCCTCAAGTCCAGCTTAACCTCTGGCAACCGCATCGATTGATGCTTTCTCGGTGGTGTGATAGATGAGCTTTGCCTTCCAGGAAGTTTTTTTGCAGCTTCCCAAGATATATTACACTTTTTGTTTTAAAAAAAGGAAGATATAGCATGATGACCTGAATCACCAAGACAGCTTTCTGGCTGAGCCCCTAGGGCAGTGGTGTCAGCTCAGCACCTGGGGCAGGGCCAAGACCACAGTGAAAATAATCAATAGCCATCTGGTATTGGGCCCAGGGGTTTCTCATCCCCTGGAAGAACTGCCCCTGAGATTTAAGTGTGCAGGGCAGGAGACACCTTCTACCAGCTGCGGTTGCAGATGGCTCTTCCGATGCTGATTAGAAGGGGCAGGAAAGGAGAAGGCAGGAAAACACAAGCGGGCTAGAGACCTGAAACCCCTGCAGAAGACAGATTTTTTTTTTCTCTCCCTTTCCCCACTTCCCCAGCGGTGCTTCAGGAACGGAAGAGGCCATTCAGAATGGTGCAAGAATGAGCACCTTGAGAATTATAGCGGGGGAAAAGAGGTTCCACCCAGGTGAAAATCAAAGGCTGTTTCTTTTTTTTTTTCCCTGCAGAATGACATCACTCCCCTCCACGTGGCATCCAAAAGAGGGAACACCAACATGGTGAAGCTGTTACTTGACAGAGGAGGCAAAATTGATGCCAAAACAAGGGTAAGACGGACCGCCGTTGTCTTATTTATTCTGTAGTGCAAAACAGAATTTTCTTCTGAAAATGACAAGATTGCCAGTTCTGCTACATTCAGCCCTAAGCCTCATCAGCATCCTGCCATCAATAGCCGGGAATGGGGAGGAGGGGGGAAGCAAGGGACCAAATGGGCAATACATGTGTATTAGCCTAGCGCTGGAAAACAGGGAGGGGCACGGGCAGTTGAGGAAGACCAGGGATGCGTTGAACCAGTCTTCAAGGACACCGAGAAGACAGAGACACTTGGGAATGGAGTGTTGATTGCTCCAAATACTGCAGATTGCCAAAACACCTAGACATCCACCTATTGGTTGGAGATGGACTGGTCAAGGGGGGGGGAGAGTCAAATAGGAGGGGAGCCTGTATGTTTTTGTGCAGGAAATTCCGTTCTAGCCTGACCTTTACTACATCCAGCACCCTTTAGGAGAAGAACCTCTTACTTCAAGCCAAATGGAGTGGAGGGTCTCTCTTTCCCAAGGGGGGAGATATGGTAAGATAAGAGCCGAGGTGGCGCAGCAGTTACAGTGCAGTACTGCAGGCCACTTTAGCTGTCTGTGTTCAGCAGGTCAGCGGTTCAAATCTCACCGGCTCAAGGTTGACTCAGCCTTCCATCCTTCCGAGGTAGGTAAAATGAGGACCCAGATTGTTGGGGGCAATGTAAAATATATATATATATATATATACATTGCTTACTGGTATACACCGCTTAGAGAGTGCTTGCACTTAAAAGCGGTATATAAGTCTCATAAATAAATAAATAAATAAATGGCTTGGGCAGGTCTCACCACAAACCCACGAACTCTCCATGAATTACCCATGAAACAACCCCCCCCCAAAAACCTATCCTCCAAAAGATATCAGTTTATTTGTTTTAGTGCACAGACGGAAGATCACCTTAATCCAGGCTTCCTTCTCAGAGGGCCAGCAGGACGTAAGCTCCATAGCTCCCTTGCAATTGGCACTGAAAGGGACGTAGTCTTTAGATGGAGGTCCTACCATTGTCTGAAGGGAGCCTTTGCTATATCTTGTAACAGCAACTTCTCCCGGCTGTGCAGTATCTGCAGGACTTCCGGTTCTCTGCTTCCATTATTTATTGCTCCTGTGACTCTGGGGGAGATTTCCCTAGAGGTGTTCTGGGCCCCATGTATGATTTACATGGACTACTGCAATGCGCTCTACATGGGGCTACCCTTGAAAAGTATTCGGAGACTACAGTTGGTCCAGAATGCAGCCACGCGAGTGATTGTGGGTGTTCCTTGGTACACCCACGTTACACCTATCCTCCGTGAGCTGCACTGGTTGCCTATTGGTCTCCGGGTCCAATTCAAGGTGTTGGTTATTACCTTTAAAGCTCTATATGGCTCAGGGCCAGGCTATTTGCGAGACCGCCTACTACCTCATAGTTCCCTTCGTCCGGTTAGATCCCACAGGCTGGGCCTCCTTCAGGTCCCGTCGGCCAAGCAGTGCCATTTGGCGGGGCCGCGGGAGAGGGCTTTCTCTGCGATGGCGCTCACGTCTTGGAACCAGCTCCCCCCGGAGATTAGGACCGCTCCCACCCTGTTGGTTTTCCACAAGCTGCTTAAGACCTGGCTTTTCCGGCAGGCCTGGGGTTTATAAAATCTGACCCCTGGATGAATGTTACTGTATTGTTTGTCTTGTTAAGTTATATTGTGTTTTATTGTTAGCCTCCCGGAGTCCTGCGGGAATGGGGCGGTCTATAAATTTTAATAAATAAATAAATAAATAAATAAATAAATTTATTCCTCTCTCCCGGGTCCTTTGGGAGCAGCTCCCTGATAATCTCACCCTTTGGCATTTGAGGCACAACAGGATCTTAACAATAAACAAGGTTGCCCTCGCTAGATGTGATCTCAGTGACTAAAGCAATGACACCACTTTTTCCCTGTCTGAAAGATGCACCCCAGCATATCACAGTGGTTAATGGAGCACACTGTGCACTCAGGGAAATCATCAAAACTGCTTTGAAAGCGCTTCCCCAAAATGTGGGGGGGGGGAAGAATTGATTGATGTGGCTTAAACAAGTAAAAGAGGTTGAAGTGACAGCTAAATAACACGTAGTACAGATCTTGTTTACGGCGTTCAGCTTGCTGGCATTCCGGAATGTCATTTTCTCTTCATTATCGTACTGATGGGTCCTTATATTTTTCTGATGTTTATTTGGCTGGTTTTGAACTTCTTTGACATGGTGTTCAGGTAATCGTATCTTGTCTTGATAAATTAGCTTATGAGTAGCTCTTCTGCCCACGCATTTATCCTCCTCTCCCCTCTTTTTGTGGGAGAAACAAGCAAAGTACACAGTCCCAAATTAGATGGAGTTGCTTCGATTTGTCCAGTGCGTCTTTGGAGATCGTTTTTTCTAGATGGGGTCTGCCCTTCCGATGAGACCCATATCCTAGGGAATATTGCCATCTGGGACCCCAAATGCAAGCCCTGGTGGTCCCCTTTTTTAAGAACAGAAACAAGGTCACCTCATTCCAGAAAGCACCTATAACCGTGATGGCGAACCTTTTAGACACCGAGTGCCCAAAAACCGCCCCGCCTCTGCCCCCACCCACCCAACCCCCACTCTGCCTCCTGCCCTGCCCCCCCATCCGCAGAGCCACCTACCACCTCCACAGCCCGCCGCATCAGATCGCCCAGGTGGCCCTGCAGCACCATAGCAGCCATGCCCTCCGCTCGCACCCCGCAGCATCATCTGCGCGCGACGGGGCGTGAGGGTGGAGTTTTGTCCCTGCTGCCCAGCTCCCATGTCCTTGGTTGTGCTGCTCTGCGCAGGTTGCACCCAGGGCGACTCTCCTCCGGAGGGGCTGCTGGTGAGGAGGGGGCTGTGGGGGGAGGCGGTGCTGGGGCGACTATGCGTGCCCACAGAGAGGGCTCTGAGTGCCGCCTCTGGCATGCGTGCCATAGGTTCGCCACCACTGACCTATATTGTATGCTGTGGCATACAAGCAAAACACTGAAATGAAATGAAATGAAATTATTAAGATCTAGTTTTTCTGAAGGGCACTTGGGATGGATGAATTGCAAATACTTTCAGGTAGAAAATGCTGCTGGTTGATTCCGTTTCCTGCAGTTGTGGTTATTTGGTTAGCTTTGGTCATGTGAATGTTGTTATATATTTTTTTTAAACACATTTTATTGTTTTTTTAATTCTTAAGAAAAGGTACTCAGGACACACTGTAGTGTTTGGGTAATCAAACATTCAAAAATAAAAACATATATAAACAACTTAAATCAATACATTCACTGTCCCCTCTCTATTTCCCTCAAATAGCATAATACGTTTAAAATATTCCATTTCTAATTTAAATTTCTAATACTGCTAAACCCGTTTTGAAAACTTTATCAGTTTACAATTACCATAATCAAATTTAGCTTTAAATCAACAAGTTATCAATTCAGGTATCCCTTCCAGATATATTCTAATTCTTAATCTCTCACATCCCTCATTTTATCACCAATCTCATTTATTTCTTCTTCCCCTACACAATAAATATCCTAGTTAAAATAAAATATTAATCTACCCTATACATATATAATCCCACAGTCGATCAATTTCTTTAGAATAACAAAATAATGTTAAACCTTAATTCATTTCAGTTCACTAAACAAAATTCAAATTTCATCCAATTGATTATCGTGCCTTATCACATCTATGTTATCATACAGAAAGGTCATCCTACTAATTTAAAACACTCCATTGATTATTGAAAGCATCCAAATCTAAAAAGTCAACTGAATGTTGTTATATTTTAACCTGGTGACTAAAGGAAAAGTATAAACTGTTCACATTCACTGTTACCTGTTACTACACAATAAATATCCTAGTTAAAATAAAATATTAATCTACCCTATACATATATAATCCCACAGTCAATCAATTTCTTTAGAATAACAAAATAATGTTAAACCTTAATTCATTTCAGTTCACTAAACAAAATTCAAATTTCATCCAATTGATTATCGTGCCTTATCACATCTATGTTATCATACAGAAAGGTCATCCTACTAATTTAAAACACTCCATTGATTATTGAAAGCATCCAAATCTAAAAAGTCAACTGAATGTTGTTATATTTTAACCTGGTGACTAAAGGAAAAGTATAAACTGTTCACATTCACTGTTACCTGGAGCTCACAGTAAACAAACACCTGGAGGAACCAAAGAGCAAGAAAAGGCTGATGAAGCCGTCCTGCTTCCCATCTCGGGTTTTTGACTCTCTGGCACTTTCAGGTTTGAATGGAGCTTAGGAAGCTCGTGGGCTTGACGTGTTGTGCAGCCACGTGAGTGATAGGATGAGAAATACGAGGCTTGGTCTCATAGACCAAGGCTACGGGTAAAATATGCCTCAGCTGTGAAGTAAAGCAATGTTAAGTGCTTGGCCTGTCACAAATTGCCTCAGCCATCTTAAAGAAAGTGACATTAGCTGACACGCTGTCCTGGAGGAACATTGTGAGAAGTGCCGAGGAGCAGAAAAATCCAAATAAATGTCAGTTAAATAGGAGAAAGCAGGACCTTCCTGGAGCCTGAAGATAGCTGCGTGAAGCTCACTAGATTGTGGTTTTGTGAATTTTGGAGTTTTTCGAGGTAGTTTTTGAAATGATGACCTCTTCGTGAATCCCATGAGTGCTAGAAGCAAAACAACTGGGAAGATGTGTTGTCAAACCTCAGAAATTCAGGGATCAAGCTTGAGCAGCTTGGAATGATTTGCCTTTCCAAAAATACACTATTCTTGGTTGTTTCTCACTAAGTCATAGATGAGTGTATACAACAAACATTATCCTTTCACCATTTGCAATTCCTGAGGATTCTGTGGTAAGATGCAGAGTTGTATTATCTAAATGAGACACTTGCAAGATCTTTCCCAGCATGTAAAAACTAGGTTTGCTTGCTCTAAGGATGGAGGTTTGAGAGTAAGGACTGTGGTTAGGGGAGGAAAGGCCTTCATCCTACCCAAAAACTTTCATTCTTGGGTGATGGAGAAAAAGTCCCGCCTGGTAAGAAGAACATGTGAGGTTTGAGTGAGTCCGTCAGGTGAAGAACTTCGCGTGGGATCTGTCCTTTGTGTTTCATAAAATTGTTCTCCAAGGCTTTTCCTGGAAATGCCTGGTTCAGAAATGTGTTTAGAGAAAGTTGGGGCTTGTTACAATGGGGTTTGAGGTGACTACTTATAAGATTGGACTCAAAATACCAATTGTCATCCAGAATGTGTAGGGGAAAAGACCAAGAAGAACTTCATCTGGGGGAGGAAGCTACAGTGAGCAAGGAAGAAGCAGGAAAGACTGGGTTTCTATAGGCCAGTGATGGCGAACCTATGGCACGCGTGCCAGAGGCGGCACTCAGAGCCCTGTCTGTGGGCACATCTGCCGCCACTGCCGCCAGCTCATGCAGGTCCATTAGGCCACTGCTGGTGCACGGTGGAGCAGCGCCACCCAGTACAAAGGAAGCGAAGCAGCTGGCTAGCAAGCTCAAGTAGAGGTAGTAGAGCGCGCCCCCCATGCGCTCGCTGGTCTCTATGTGCGGGGGATGATGGTATCAGGCAGCAGCCGCCCCTGCCTCACCTTGCCCCACAG
Source organism: Crotalus tigris (assembly GCF_016545835.1). Classification (NCBI taxonomy): domain Eukaryota; kingdom Metazoa; phylum Chordata; class Lepidosauria; order Squamata; family Viperidae; genus Crotalus; species Crotalus tigris. The sequence continues at coordinate 1,011,772 of NW_024096502.1, forward strand.
CAATGGCACCCCCGCCCTACCCCCTGCCTCACCCCGCAGGACGAGCCTCCTGCCCACCACCCCACCCACCAGAGATCCCCTGGATTTCCCCCAATCCTGCCCAGCCCCCACAAGTGTCCCCCCATGAGCAACATCAAAGTGGCCATGCCCACCCTGGCCATGCCCACTCAGTCTGCCATGACCACCACAGCCACGCCCACCCAGTGGGCCACACCCACTGAGGGCACCACAATGCTAATGCAGCCGATAAATAAGTGAGTTTTGGGTTGTGGTTTGAGCACTCAGTCTCTAAAAGGTTCGCCATCAGGGTCTTCCCTTCCCCTTCACTTCCTGAATTATCTTGGTCCCGGCACTCTCTCTGAGCAACTATTTCTTATATGCATAAGGCAGACTAAATACTTACTGAACCGTTATCCTATAATATTGGCAAATGTGACTTCTTGATTCTATTTTTAATAAGTGAAAAAATATAATTAAGATGTACCTTTCTTACTGGACACTACTCTGCAGGCATTAAACTTCCCTGCTGTTGTTGGTTTTCTCCCCCAAAAGAGCTGTAATTTTATTTCCTTCAGGATGGTCTGACCCCTCTGCATTGTGGAGCCCGAAGCGGCCACGAACAAGTAGTGCGGATGCTGCTCGACCGCGGAGCCCCTCTCCTTTCCAAAACAAAGGTAACGTTGTGGAGCTCAGGATTTGAGGAATCGCAGACTCCAAAGCCTCCCATTTATATCCACCTTTTGTTTCGGAGAGGCTTATGTAAAGAAAAGAGTGTGGCTGAATATAACATGATTGGAAATTCACTTCCATCCATCCATGATTTCTGTTCTTTTCCAGCTTAGGAACAGCCTTGCATTTAGGTGGGACAGGTAGTGCCTTTTAGAATTCTCAGGATGCTTCTTTGTCTCCATTATTTTGTGTTACTTATAACAACAGCTCTGTAGTTTAGGTCAGAGGTCCCCAACCTTTTGGGTACCAGGGACCGGTTCCATGGAGAGAGGTTTTTCCGCGGACTGGAGGGTGCGTGGTTTTGTGTGCTGCCTGCATCTCGCAGATGGGGCTTCGCTTATTTGTGCGGACCGGTTGCTGACATGCCACGGCCCGGTATTGGTCCATGGCCCAGAGCTTGGGGACCCTGGTTTAGGTTAGAACTTCTGCACCCATTTTTTCAGATGGGAAATGGGGCAATTGTAGAACTTACGGCAGGTTCCTTGATTCCTGGTTATTGAAGGAAAAGTTCAGTCCAAGCCGGGAATAAACAACGTCGTGATTGCTTTAGAAAGAAGGTTGCAGTTTATTGAAGAGGAGAGCCAGACAGAAAGATGGCTCTGAAAGAAAAGAGAGATAGAGAGAGAGAGAGCACATGTAGGGAGTGGGTTTTTATACCCTCTGGGGCTTATTTAGAGTTGTTTCCTGTTCCTGTTTGAAGCTTTGTATTTCCTGTCTCATGTATTCTGACCTGAGTCTGGATGTGCCCTTTGGCATCTGTGAGTTAATCCTATTATGTCCTGTCTTAGAGTTTGGTGGGGTATGTAGATTTTAGGTATCTTTGCTACTTCTTAATCTTCTAGCTGGGGGCTTCCAACCTTCCTGGATTATTTACATCTGCATTTGTACAGAGCTGGTTCTGCTTTGGGGCTATTAAGAAAACTGGGCATGCTTTTCTGCCTCTTTAAGATCCTTTGAGGAAATATATTTTTCTGCCCTTTTAATATTTCCTTCTCTGGGGGGCTGACTTCCCACATGGCTCACCATGAAACTCAGCCCTGTGTCTTAGTTTTTTAAACAGAAACACGCCGCTTTCTGTCTTTTCTGCCTATGCCTGTGAGCATGTGAGAATTAAGGGACCTCAAGCATGTAAGACAGATAGATCGATGCCTATTGATATTCATAGCTACATTTTTCTTCCTCTCAGGTGAAAATTTATTCAAACAGGATTTTCAGGTTTTGTCAATGTTTGGCCAGAGATTACAATCCTTCCATCTGTCAACATTTGACCTGCAGTGCCCGTGATTAATTCGACTGTTTCCTGATAAACATTTTCTCCCCTGTCATGGGCAACCAGTTTGAGAAGCCTAAATTATGTTGTTGTTATTTATTAAATTCGTATAGCACCCAAATCTCAATGCAGCTGAGAGGTTCACAGGTAAAAACGTTAAAAAAAATATTAAACAATAGAAGAAAGTAGAAGAAAGGAAATAAAAAGAGGGAAGTTAGCAAAACCCAGATAAGGGCCAAAAACAGATGCCAGAAACCTGGGCAAAGAGCCAGGGCTTCCAAGCCTTATCCAGGCCTAAGTACAATTTCAGCTGTGCCGAGCAGCATGCAAGTAATTCTATCCACCCAGTCTGGGTTTGATTTCCCACGTCAGTCTGTCTTTTGAACCAGAAGGGATTCAAAGCAGCTTGTGGTACAGACTCGGGCATCAGTTGTACAAGGAAGAAAGGCAACTTTGGGTTGAGTTTCTGTCTAGTCCTCCTATATCAGTGGTTCTCAACCTTTTTAATGCCGCGACCCCCAACCGGTCGTAAGTCGAGGACTAAACCGGTCGTAAGTCGAGGACTTCCCAACCGGTCGTAAGTCGAGGACTTTCCCTGCCCGGGAGCGCCGCGCATGTGTGGTGCCATCCCCTGCGCCAGCCGAAGCGTAGCTGGCAAGCGGCAGAGACGGAGCAGGCCGACCACCGGCTGGGCCACCAGCTGGCCCAGCCCAAGAGAGGTAAGGCACCCGCCGGAAAAGGGGGAAAAAATGGCGGACAGCCTTGCTTGGCGATCCCCGTGAAATGGTCGATCGACCCCAAATGGGGTCACGACCCATAGGTTGAGAACCGCTGTCCTATACGTTAGAAGTTGCGTGTGTTCCTCAGTCCCATGCGTTTGGTCTTGGCTCTTCTTCCTCCAGTGGAGAATCCTAAAGCTGTGTTTTCTGCTTGCTTCAGCCGAGGTCTTGAGAAAAGCTTGGATAAACTGTAAGGTTGTTTTCTTTAGGCATTCCTAAAATGGCATTTTCTTCGTTTTTCGAAACATTACATTGACTACAGTGTGGATTTGATTCTGAAATGGTCTTTTTTATATTTCTCACATTGCCTCAATGTGCTGTAGCAGCAGAAATTCAGCCTAATATGGATTTGGTCATGACCCACTTTAAGCTATTCATGGCCCTTGTTTTACTCTTCTCTGATCATTACTTTTGGCACAAGCAAATGGCTACTAACCAGAAAAGGAGATGCTAGTCGATTTCTTGAAGAAAAAGGGCCATGGAGAACATCTTCCCTCCTTCACCTCTTCTGGTACCTTCAGTGGTGCTTCCTTAGACCCGGGCTGTCTACAATTTGTCTCATCACCCCAAGGGATGATGGTCTCAGGAAGGCTTCTGAAGCTCCTCTCCTGTCTCAGTAGATGGCAGCCTTGGCCCAATTTAGTCTAGGCTTGGAAGCTAAGCAGGGTTGGACTCTTGGACTCTTGCAGGAAGCTCAACTCAAAATCACAGGAAGGAGAAGCTGTTTTTAAAACCAGTCCCCTTCAGACTATAACACTGTCATGGTTCCGACAGATGAAACTCCTCAAAGACCTTTGATGCATTGTTTACCTTAAAGAATCTTTATTTGAGTGGCATAGCATCGGCACCTTAAAGAATCTTTATTCGAGTAGCATAGCATCGGTACGTACATAGGCCAAGCCAAAATCTGAATTCCCCTCCCCTGAGCACATAGTATCAAAGCACAATTCCCTCCTCTAATTAATAGTCATAAATCACGTTCTCCAATTAGTTTGAAATGCAGGCTTTCCCTCCAGTTCTTCAACCGCCATTTCATATCTCTTATTTCAAAAACCTTGGTTCTCACACTAGTTATAGTATTGTTATGTCTAACTAAACTCCCATGCACATTCCTCTTCCTCCCCTCCAGTATCATCTAATTCTAACTATAATTCTAAGAGTAAAACATAAGAAGGGAAATGGCTGCATCTCCATATGTTGTTAAAGCAAGAACATCCGATATTAGCAGCATTGACAAACACTTTTCTGTGTAAACAAGTTTTTAGAGTCATAAGGATAAAAGTGGATGCGAAGAATGCAGAATATGGTACCTCTTTTCCTGGTAAGCCAGGAAAATACAAAGCATGGGAATGTGTATGAACTTGACTATTTGCCCTCTTATCAAACTGTTAACCCACAATAGTTCTCAATTGTGGCTGTCCTACTAGGCCTGTCATAAATGGTGCTCAGTATCAGAGCAATTTGAAGCATCTCTTGTGTGAACATTCTCTCTGTTGGCTACCTGATCTGTTGTGACAGCTTCTATTCATACATCAAAGATTGATTCAAGAAAATGCCGCATTTCTTTGAGATGCATCCAGAAGACTTTCTGCAACCACTGACTTTTTTAAAAGATCCATGTCTAGAGATCTGTGCAAAGTAACTTTAGATTTGAATTGAGGCCTTTGAACTATGGTGCTGGAGAAGACTCCTGCAAGTCCCCTGGACTGCAAGGCGATCAAACCGGTCAGTCCTAGAGGAGATCAACCCCGACTGCTCTTTAGAAGGCCAGATCCTGAAGTTGAAACTCAAGTACTTTGGCCACCTAATGAGAAGGAAGGACTCACTGGAGAAGAGCCTAATGCTGGGATAGATTGAGGACAATAGAAGAAGGGGACAACAGAGAATGAGGTGGCTGGATGGAGTCACTGAAGCAGTAGGCGTGAGCTTAAAGGGACTCCAGAAGATGGTAGAGGACAGGAAGACCTGGAGGAATGTTGTCCATGGGGTTACGATGGGTCGGACACGACTTTGCAACTAACAACAACAAAAAAATCCTATTCTATTCTATTCTATTCTGTTCTGTTCTGTTCTGTTCTGTTCTATTCTATTCTATTCTGGGAAAGATTGAGGGCAATAGAAGAAGGGGACGACAGTGAATGAGGTGGCTGGATGGAGTCACTGAAGCAGTAGGCGTGAGCTTCCATGGACTCCAGAAGATGGTAGAGGACAGGAAGGCCTGGAGGAACATTGTCCATGGGGTCGTGATGGATCAGACACGACTTCTTCGCAATTAACAACAAAACTTTAGATTGTTTGCATTCCTTTGTTAGGGATATTTTGGATGCAGGTCTTTCTGGGTGTGTGGGAAAGGTTTCCCTTTATTTAAATACAGGATTCTTACTTGGTGAAAAACAACCCTGTGGCTTAAAAGATTAGAAGCCTATTCCTGCCTTGGCTTGAAAAGGTTGACTTCCAGGTTAAGCACTTCTGCCAGTGTAAACATTCCTTTTTTTCCCCCTTTTTCCTTTCCTGAGGTTACTTTGAAGTTCCCATGGATGTGTTGCTTTTGTAAGATAAGAATCACAGCCCTTTGAAAGGTTTTCCCTTGAGCCTCCCCCTATAAAATACCCATCCAGCTGAGCAGCTAGACAAGAACCAGATGTTGGTCTTGTCTTTGTTGTCCAGAGGTGGTTTTCTTACTCTCCTTCCCCTCTTCTAATATTCCAGAATGGCTTGTCTCCGTTGCACATGGCGACCCAGGGGGACCATCTCAACTGCGTTCAGCTCCTGATTGAGCACCATGTACCCGTGGACGATGTGACCAATGACTATCTGACAGCGCTTCACGTGGCCGCTCACTGTGGCCATTACAAGGTTGCCAAGGTTTTGTTGGACAAGAAGGCGAATCCTAATGCCAAAGCACTGGTGAGCACACCGGGGTCCCCCCCCGTCCCCCCTCCCCTCCCCTCCGTTTACCAGTTAGGTTGGCACTTGTGTTTGAGAACTGGGAGAAAAAAACATTGCAATGGCGGTAGGGTTCAAGAGAAGAGGCTGTGGGCCTCCTTGGGTTTATTTCTTTATTATTAATTTATTTGATGAATGAATGGAGGGAGGGAGGGAGGGAAGGAAGGAAGGAAGGAAGGAAGGAAGGAAGGAAGGAAGGGTTTTTTCCTATAATTGCATAGTAGCAGTCTTGTAAAAGTGAGATGCTAAAGAGGAAAGATGTACATAGGTTTTTTTTTAATAGGGTCAGGATTTTCTTTTTCTATGGCCTGGACTTTGTTTACATTTTTTTCCTTTTTTTAAAGCAAAAGCTGTGCTAAGCTTATCGTGAGTTTCCCAAGACAGATTTCTAGAGTTTTGAACTTGAAAATGGAACAAAATTGCGCTATTGATCAATTGTGGTCAGAGGAAAGGAAGGAAGGAAGGAAGGAAGGAAGGAAGGAAGGAAGGAAGGAAGGAAGGAAGGAAGGAGGGAAGAAGGAAGGAATGAAGGAGGGAGGGAGGAAAGGAAGGAAGGAGGGAGGGAGGGAAGAAGGAAGGAAGGAGGGAGGGAGGGAGAAAGGAAGGAAGGAAGGAAGTTGGTTTCATTTTGTTGCTGACGTTGTGATTATGTTAAAACTTCTTCATATAAAAAGTTTATCATAGTCATTCTTTTATCATTCTGAGAAATCTGTCTAGCTGTAGAAAGGAATTTATGAATAACCCCACTGCTGTTGGTTTTTTTAAATGTTTTTTTAAAACATTTTTAACAGTTTTGGTTTTTTTACTCTAAGCATTCTCAACCTTCTGTGACTAGAAGAGTTCTCTTGGATGCTATTTCCCGGGAGCTGATTGTGATCTTGCAATTGGCCTCGATCCATGCTCAGTCACACTTCAGGTGGGCTGCAGAGGGTGTACCTTTCCCCCTCTGAGCAGGTAGAGAGGGACACCTGGGCCTCTGCAGTTTCCAGCAGAGAGTACAAATGCTACTATAACTTTGATTCCCCTAGCCAGGGGTAGGCAACCTTGGCTCTTTATGACTCGTGGACTTCAACTCCCAGAATTCCTGAGCCAGCATGGCTCAGCTTGGAAACCTCTCCCTTTCCCCTCAGCATGGCTGGCTCAGGAATTCTGGGAGTTGAAGTCCACGAGTCATAAAAGAGCCAAGGTGGCCTACCCCTGCCCTAGTCCAGCCTGCACCAAATTTCAATGCAACATTAAATCCTAATTAAAAGTGTCTCATCTCCTCAGGGCCAAGTAGAAGAAAAGATGGCCAGGACTGGAACAAGCTGATTCACAGAATGAAAAAACAAATTACATAGTTTATGGCTGCAAGAAAGCTATTGTGACCCCAAGGATACCAGACTATCAGGGGTGTGTCCTAAAACAACAAAAAAAATACATATATCCATATTAATTTACTTATTTAAAAAATATTATCCAGTTTCTTTCAGTCAAGTTCTTGAAACTCAGGATAATAAAATGCTCAGTACACAATAGGAATAAAATATTAAAAAGCAGTAGAACTAAACTTAACCCTAAAATGATCTCAAAATCTAAATTAGCCAGGGACTTTTTTTGAAGAAGACAAGCCCTTATAGTACACAAATTGATAAACCTTGAACTGGAAGGTTTTAACCTCCGAGCTGAGGGCAGTGGAAGAGAGGGGTCAGTCACACCAAGACCACCTCTCTCATGGACCAGATAGCCCCAGGTGGGATGCAGAAAAGTAGCCCTTAGCAGGAAGAGAGAGACCTTTGGCAAGTGCAATCAAAAGATTTCCCTGATGACAACGAAGATATGGCATTGGTGGTGATTGGGACAACAAAGGAGATTTCTTATTCAGCTAGACTGGGTAACGACTCTGAAAGCATCCGATGTTTTTCTCCAGTTGAGAAGGTAACTGAAGTATTTTTCTTCAGAGGTGAGACCCAGTTCTGTCAGTTGCTTTTAAAATAAGCAGCTGATGCTGCTTTGACTAGTTTAAAAATTTATTGTCAACATCTAAGCAAATGCTGCGAGCAGAAATACGTGGATCTTTGAAAATCAGGACATCCTTTTTTTAAAAAAAAATGTTGCAGTTGCACTAATGCAGTTGTGTGCTAGATGATACATCTGTTTTTTGTTTTTTTTTGAGCCACATTTATCATTAGCATTTTAGCAGGGACAATGAACTATTTTTACCAGCTTATATGACCCTATAAAGGTATTTACTGAAAGGGTTGGGCTAGGAGTGAGAGACCCCGTTCTAGGAGTGAGAGACCCCGTTTAAAACTCACCTTCCGTCATGGGAGCTTGTGTGTGTGTGTGTGTGTGTGTGTGTGTGTGTGTGTGTGAAATTTTTCAGAGTCCCATCCCTCTCTCCCAGCCCAACCTACCTCACCTTTGTGTGCAGATAAAATGAACACGCTCACATCAGCTGCCTTGAACGCCTGGAGAAACGGAAACAAACAAATGATTAAAAAAAAAAAGAGTTAGCAGTCATACACTATGAAAAGGGATGGATAGATTTTGCAAACTCTCTTTTGGGGTGTGTGTGCAATTTTTGTAATGCTTTCCAAAATTTTTCCAGAACGGTTTCACGCCTCTCCACATTGCCTGCAAAAAGAACAGAATTAAAGTGATGGACCTTCTGCTGAAACATGGAGCCTCGATTCAAGCTGTCACAGAGGTAAGGCATCTTCACAGCTACGGCCAAGTTTATTTAAATAAGCCCTATTACAGCCTTGGAGCACAAGAGCTCAGCGTGCCAAAAAAAGAATTCTCAGTAAACATGATTCCCCACCTTCTTTTGCCTTGGTGAATATTTCTGTTTGCTAATTTCAAGGCAACAAAGTCCTTTGGCGAAATCTTTGCCTTCATGAATTACTGAGACACCCCAAAGAGCTGTATCCAAAACTGACCCAAGAAAAGGCCTTGTTCTGCTGGTCCTTCAACGGAGACACAACATTTTAAACTGGAGTAAAAGGATTAGCTCCATTTTTGCCATGAATGTTTAAGATAGCTTTCACTGCCACCAAACCAAAATAGAAAAGCAAACTCTCATTCCCACGTAGATGAAGTGGGACATTGTCATTCTCTGTGATGCACACGAATGCATAAATATGCTCTTGCCCGAATGCTTGGATTTGGTCTGCCTACGTGACTCTTTTCAACTTCCGGTTTTTGCCTTTCTGCATTCAAACTTTGCTTTGAATGATAGAAAACACACCTTCTGGAGAGCTAGGCGTACAGAGTGCAATGGAAAATGTCTTCCAGACCTAGGTAGATGCACGGGATGCGGCCTTAGTGTCAACAAATTGGTTTTGAACGTGCCCCAGGATGGCCTTGTAATATTGAGAGGGGAACCCGCCCCACTTTACATTTTGCAAAGTCTCTTTTGGGGGGGGGGGCGTGTGGAGAGAGTTTCCTCCTTTAAATTCCTGGGAGTCTTCCTCAGCGAAGATCTCACCTGGAAAATCAACACAACCCAGGTGGCCAAAAAGGCCCAATAGAGACTCCACTTCCTTAGGGTTTTGTGGAACAACGACTGATGACCTTCTTTTAACGGTCCACCAAAGAAAGCACTGCATTATGGTGTGGTATGCTGGTTTGACAGCCGCGGATAGAAAGGCACTATAGAGGTGGTGAGCACAGCACAAACCATCGTGGGCTGTCCCCTGATACCACTAGATGACATCGCTAGGGCCCGCTGCCTAGAAGAGTGAGGAAAATCCTCAGGGATGACTCACACCTTGGTCAGCTCTTCTTTACTCTCTCCTACCATCGGGTGTAGAAGATATAAAAGCATAGCCAGCCGCACCAACAGGCTGAAGAACAGTTTCTTCCCGTGGGCTGTCAGACTCCTGAATGGGAAATGAGTCCATGTATGATAGACTTGCGGGGCCGGCACGTTGTGCAATGGGTTCACGTGGTGTAATGGGATTGTGTGTTTGTTGTCACTGTGAGTTGTGTTGGGGGGGGGTGTGCACGAAAGGAGGCTTAGCCAATCTCATTGTACACATGTTGTACTTTGACAATAAAGGATGTAGATAAATATTGACAACAGCCAGCTTTGTATATTTTTGCGGTCACCAACCATCAGGTGTCCCAGGACAGCTCAGCAAGCTGCCCCCTTAAGCATTCAGTCCCCGGGATGCTCTGCTAACGCTTTGCTTATATTTCGGCCCAGGGATAGTTCTTTTCTTCTCTCTGCTTATTTCCTAGTCGGGTTTGACTCCAATCCATGTTGCTGCCTTCATGGGGCATGTAAATATTGTTTCACACCTGATGCACCACGGAGCTTCTCCCAACACAACCAATGTGGTAAGTAGCAGGGTGGACCTGTCATTACTGGGCAGGCTAGTGGCCTCCTACTCTCCATCGCCCTTGGCTGGGCTGTTTGTCTAGGCAGAGATAATGACCTTGTCTGGAACCACAATTGGAAGCTCCCGTTGTTGGTTTTTCTACCAACCAACACAACTGGCCAGCACTCACACGGTCTTTGGAGTTCTCCCAGCTGGATTTCAGAAGAGGGAAATACGAAGTGTTCTCTCCTGGACTACAAAGGGATGGGTCCTGCAGCTTTTCTCTGTCTAGGTCTTAGCCAAATTTCTTTTTATCCTGATCTGTGCCCCGGGGAGAGAAGGTTTGTGCATGATCACAAGCGCCTCCAGTCTGTGGGAAAGCCTCTATTTCTTGAACGTCATTTTGAGGCCACCCTGTCCATGAAGCTGATTCCAATCAAAGCTGAGCATCTTTCAGCCCCCACAGGAGGAAGAGAAGGTTTAAAAACCAGAGTGGTTTGTGGTGAGTTTGTTCTCCCAAAGCTGGCCAGAGAATACTGTATTTTCCGGCGTATAGGACGACTCGGTGTATAAGACGACCCCCAACTTCGGCGCTGATTTCCATGCCTAAAAGGTCGTCTTATACGCCGGAAACTACCGTAATTTCTGGCGTATAAGATGACTCAGCGTATAAGATGACCCCCAACTTTGGCGCCGATTTCCATGCTTTAGAAAGTCGTCTTATACGCCAGAAAATACGGTACCTGTTTTTGTTTTTGTTTTGCTACAGTTTGCCATGGGCCATTCTCTGCTAGGCTCAATGCTGTGTGAAGTGAGCCACAGGCGCACTTTGCACAATCTGTGCTATGGGCAAACACTCCAAACATGCAGCGTCCCCTTTTTCAGTTTCTTGCTGTCCTTGCCATTTCCCTAGTGACCTATCCTTTCGTTGAAGTGCGTGAAGCTCCGCAGATTGTTAATAGCCTTTTTTATTATTACTATTGATTTGTTTCGATTGGCCCAGCTGTGAGTTTGCCTGCTGACAAACAGGCATCCAGAGTCCTCAAGCACAAGAGCAGAGAATCAAATTGTCTGTGTGTGGGGGAGGGGGGAACGTTCAGATCTGAAGGTTAGTCCCATGGACTTATCCGGTGGAAAAAAGCCGTTGAAACACAAGGTTGCCTTAATCCCTCACACAACATCTCTCCTTTTTAAAACAGCAATGTTTTAATTTGGTAAAGAACAAAACCATGGTGTGTTTCCGGGGTTAAAAAAAAATAAATCCTGGGATAAATTACTTCGTGAGGGCTAGGCCAGGGGTAGGCCACCTTGGCTCTTTTATGACTCGTGGACTTCAACTCCCACAATTCCTGAGCCAGCCATGCTGAGGGGAAAGGGAGAGGTTTCCAAGCTGAGCCATGCCGGCTCAGGAATTCTGGGAGTTGAAGTCCACAAGTCATAAAGCGGCCTAGGCCTAGGTCATGGGTAGGCAACCTTGGCTCTTTTATGACTCGTGGACTTCAACTCCCACAATTCCTGAGCCAGCCATGCTGAGGGGAAAGGGAGAGCTTTCCAAGCTGAGCCATGCCTGCTCAGGAATTCTGGGAGTTGAAGTCCACGAGTCATAAAAGAGCCAAAGTTGCCTACCACTGCACTAGACAGTCCCGACTGGTCAAAGATGATCTGGTTTCACATCCTGATCCCAAATAACTCTTTTGTTGCTAGTAACGTGTTTTTCTTCCTTTTCTCTTTCATCCTAACCTCTTGACGCTACTTTCCATTGACAGAGGGGAGAGACAGCCCTGCACATGGCTGCCAGAGCTGGCCAGTCAGAGGTGGTTCGGTCCTTGGTTCAAAATGGAGCTCAGGTGGAAGCTAAAGCCAAGGTAAGCAGCTTCTCCTCATCTTCTGTGCTGCAGGTGGTCTTCAGCTGCTCTGCATTAAGGGGTGAGATATCCTTTCCCTGGCTGTTTATCATCCTTTACTGTCCCTTGACAAGGAGATAGTCCTAGGATTCTCTGCAAGAGATTGTACAACATTTTGGTTGAAATGTTGGAGCGTGGCACTTCCAGTGTAGAACATTTTCTGTGGAGCTCAGAGTGCTAAAAAACCCCCACAAAACTCCACCCCTATTTGTGCTCAGAACAGCCATTTTACTCTTGGGGAAGGACATTTGGCCCAATGTCACACTCAAAACAAAACAGTTGGTGCTCTGCTCATCTGTTCCAGTTGGATGGCGACGGATCCTTTCCAACATTATCTCGCTTGACATGATCTTCCAGTCAGAACTGAGGGTTTTGGAGTCACCTTTTTAATTTATCCAGGCTCATGCTTTGAGGTTTTCCCACTTTCCTCCAGGGGCTCTAAAGACTGCACACTTGAACCCCAACGTGGAATTTGCTGTGTTTTACTCTTTCCCTGCCATTTCTAGGATGACCAAACGCCACTGCACATTTCTGCACGTCTGGGCAAAGCCGATATAGTCCAGCAGCTGTTAGAGCAAGGAGCCTCAGCAAATGCTGCTACAACGTCCGGGTACACCCCGTTGCACCTTTCAGCACGAGAAGGGCATGAAGATGTGGCGTCCGTCCTTTTGGACCACGGGGCATCCTTGAGTATCATTACCAAGGTAAGAACATTTACCTCGGATGAGTCACAAGGCTGGCTGTGACTCAATCATTCAACCAGTCACAAGACTACCCAACCATCCATGACCTATATAAATGAGAAAGACACTTCACCCCAAATAACCTGCTGAAGATGTTACCTAGTTTGGAAATGAAACATCCGGGAACTAAACAGCAAGCTTGGAGAACAGATTCCTGCCAAAATACCATTATGTCTCTGGGAATGACATTGATTCCAATAGAACTATTGTTCTGGGCCAACAATGTACCAAATAAGGTCAAGTTGACGGTTTCAGGACTCTGGAGTTTTTCTATAAGATGCTGAATGAGTAGATAGAAAGATGTAATTCTAGCAAGTAAGAAATATGTTGTTTTTCCCATGGAAAAGCCCGATTGGTTGGTTGATTGATTGATTGACTGATTGATTGACTGACTGATTGACTGATTGATTGAGTGCTATTAAGTCACTGTTGACTCATAGCAACCCCAGAGACAGATTGTTCTGCCTAGTCTTCAGGTTTTCCAATGGTGCCCTCTTCCCTGTTATAATGGAGTCCCTCCACTTTGCAGCTGGTTGTCTTTTTCTTTCTACCATTCTCAGAATTAAAAGCTTCTCCAGAGCTAGTTCTTAACATAGTTATTCAGAATATGATAACTTCAGCCTGATCTTTTGTGCCTTGAGTGACTATTCTGGATTAATTTTTTCAATGATCCTCTTGTTTGATTTCTTGGCCATCTGTGGTGTTCTCAGGAGCTTCCTGTACATCAAAGTTCAAAGGCATAATACTCTTTTTTTTATCCCTCTTCAAAGTCCAACTCCTGTTTGCATAGAGGCTCACAAGGAAATCATTGTCTGCACGATTTTGATCTTTCCCCACCCCCTGCGTATATTAACATAGTAGATTAGCCTCCTTTTCTACTTTCAGAAAAGGTGTACCTTGGAATGAACTTTCTTGGCATTCAGGAATTCAACTCTCTCATTCTAAAACTTCTCCAGAGCACAACTTGTGAATTATCCCTTTAATTCAGAGCCGGTCTAACCTTGGCTCAGAATCAGGGCTGATCTTTTTGTAATGCAGAAGGGCTCGTCTCTGGTTGGGAGGGGGCAGCAGGAGCAGTTTTTCAGCCATTTTGAACAGCCTTCCTTCTACAAAGGCAGCGGCGGATCCCACACCCAAGGCCGCCATTCTACTCCAGTTGGCTTCTGTGCTTGGAATGGGGGCCTGGAGGCATCAGGTCCTTAACTTCAAGTAGCAAAGTAACTCGGGCCCAATGGGCCAACTCTGTACCCAGTTGAGGAAATAAAAGAGGGAAATATTCAACCAATGAATATTTAAGAGGACAATTTGTGCATGTGAAGTTCATCTGTATGTGTTTAGGTCCTTCAAAGGAGGCAGCGATCTCTTAAGTTCAAAGTGTCCCACGATAAAGTATTATCCGAGGAGTCGTTCAAACTGTTTAGGCAGACCGGGTATCATCCTAGCGGCCTTTGATTATTTTTGTTTTCAGGATAAACCGATTTGTTTTCCGTCAAAATGGTGCCTTTTCACACAGGCTGTGCTATTTTACTTCTTTAAGCAGAAAGTTACTATGACTGAATTACTCTTGCCGATTTTGAATTTGATGGAAATTAGTGCGAGTTCTATATTGCCTTTTTACCGACCTGCATAAGTCATATTTCTTTTGCTAATAATAGGAAGGCTCCACTCAAGATCTGACATTACAAATTTCATGGTCCTATCCCTAGAGCCGTGCTTTCAGAGTTTTTGGAAAACTCAAAAGAATTTGAAAGTCCTTTCAAAAGAAAACACAGTGATTTAATTGGCTTCCTTGTGCATTGTGGAAAAGTGGATCCTCCAGTCCCTTCCAGGTCCACATATGGTTGGGAAGGGTACATTTGATTCTGCTGTGACACGAAAAGACGACCTCTTCAGTTGTGCCTGGGTTCTGCCAAAATGGCCATTGCCTCAAATAAAACTGTTAATGCAAATGTTTATCTTGCAGAAAGGATTTACCCCTCTACACGTGGCCGCAAAATACGGCAAAATAGAAGTTGCCAACCTCCTACTTCAGAAAAACGCCTCTCCAGATGCGGCTGGAAAGGTAAGGCAGATGTTGCTTCCACGTGGTCATTCTAGCATCCACCAAAGCCATCAACTGGTGAGAGCATCAGGATCTCACCGGGGTGTTTCTCCTATTCCAGCACTTCCGTGTAGTATTGCAAAAGCTCTTGGCTTCTCCTGAAAAAGCGGTATTGATTCCTTGAGGATAGTCTTCTATTTCACAAAACCTTGATGGATTGATTATAGTAGCGGCCAGAATTGTGGAAACCTTTTGGGAAAAGTGTATTTTTGAGGTTGGATGGCTAATGACACCACTTTTTTGGGGGGGAGTAGTACCATAAAATTATATATCAACGGAAAGGTAATTCAATCAAGAATGTAATGCAGCATAGTTTGTTCAATTATCTGTGCTGTATTCTATGAAAAGTTATAGCCAAATAAGCAGAAAAAGGAAGCACAACGTGCTTAGGTTGATCTCAGGTTGCTTTCCTTCATCCAATTGTAGCCAATGAGCGCGAGTGTTTAGAAAGCCAATCAAGTGTCATTTTGTTTTATTTATTTTATTTATTTATTTTATTTTTAAAATTTATAAGCCTCCCCACTCCCGAAGGACTCTGATTGGCTGCTCTGCTCTGTTTTGCCAATGAGCCAATCAGATCACAGTAGGATTCAGTTATTGATGTCCTATATTAAAACTGAGAGGAGGACATTTGTCAGTGTGTTATGTGATCGCTGTCAAGCCGGTTGGGGGTTTTTTTGTGTTCTTTCCTTTAGTGAGCTTGTAAAACGTAATAAAATTAAAGTCATGGTGCAAAGAGTTGATTGGTTGCCCAGAAAGCTATGTAAAATAGTATTATGAAGTGAACAAGGTTACAGTCATAAAGAAATTAGAAGAAAAATTGGTGGAAACTTAACCAAAGGTGGCATTTCTACTGTACATTTTTCTCAAAGTGGTTTCCACAAGTTTGGCCACTACTGTACGTGCCATCAAATTGTTTTATTGTTACATATTACTGAATGTAGTGACCACAGAGATGGATTTTTCCCCCCAGGACAATCTATCCCCTAACATGTCATTTCAAGTCTACCAATGGTGGGCTCCTCCCCACTCTAACTGAACACAACATCTTTACCCTCTGCAATGGGGATTGTGATTGCTTTCTACTAAAAGACACGTCTTTGATGGTGTTATTTTGCACATGAGGATCACCCACAATGTTCACATGAAATATGAATGATCTATCTTGAGCCAAATTTACCAACTTTAGTTTTCATGGCTGCATATACACATGAGAGCCACTTTCATTAGATGATGGAAGACGTGCTTGAGACCGAAATAGACTTTAATCTTGATAGGCTGGTTTGAATGTGTGTATCAAGAGATTTCGATAAAGAGACATTCCCTTTTAAAGAGCTGAAAACAACAACAACAACAACAAATAATGTAACTCTTAAGAATCGTGTAAATAAAGTAGGAATCGATCCTTCTGATCCGTCGTCTGTAAGAGATCAGGGAGGATAGTTATTCAGGTGGGCCAAATTGACGTCTTCAAAAGCGTGAGGAGCATTCCCGCCCGAGTCAGTGTTTTGTGTTGCATCTTGTGTTGCTGTTGATGATCATTTCAAAATCTCAGTTAACACCACCATAAGCCTCATCAAACCTTAGTTCAGTGGTTCTCAACCTTTTTAATGCCGTGACCCCCCAACTGGTCATAAGTCGAGGACTACTCAACCGGTAAGTCGAGGACTACTCAACTGGTGCAGCACCGTTTGCAGACTGGAACTTTTGGCGGGCTCAGCAGGGCAGAGACAGCCTGGACAATTCCTATTGGCTTTTGAAAGCCAATAGAATTAGACTCTATTCAAGAGAGTCTATTCTATTGTCTTTCAAAAGCCAATAGAATAAAAGGGAGTAGCACAGCTAAGGAAAAGGGGGGAAAAATGGCGGACTGCGTTGTTTGGCGACCCCCATGAAATGGTCGTTCGACCCCAAATGGGGTCCCGACCCACAGGTTGAGAACCACTGCCTTAGTTGAACCTAATTCTTCAAGTGTTTCTGTAAAGTGGGTTTCTAACCATGCCTGTTTGTCCTGCATGTGTTTTTAGAGTGGTTTAACTCCATTGCATGTTGCGGCACATTACGATAATCAGAAAGTGGCACTTCTCCTGTTGGATCAAGGAGCTTCTCCTCACGCCTCTGCAAAGGTACCAATGCCATTGAGTGGGGTGATTGCACAGCCACACGTTCTATCTTTCCCTTCCTTTGGAGGCCCTGCTGGGCCTCCTCTAGCGACACCATAGGACAGTGGTGGCGAACCTATGGCATGAGTGCCAGAGGCAGCACTCAGAGCCCTCTCTGTGGGCACATGCGCCATGCCCCGGAGATGGCAACTGTCCCTCTTCAATCAACCACCTGCTTACTTGCCAAGGTCCCACAGGGCCGGATGCATCCCAGCATGGCTGGTTTCCCTCCCCCCCCGTCCCGTCCCTCCTGGCCTCGCATGCTCTCCTTTTCCCGGGCAAGGTTGCCTACCACTGACCTAGATAATCTAGGTCTCCGTGTAAATAGTAGTGTATCCAGATTTCCTGTGTCAGTATTGCAGAGAGTCTCCATGAAGGTGAGGAATAGGAAGTGCCAGAGTTCCTTCAGGTTTTTTCACACAGCATCAGGGAGATACCCGTTTCTAAAATATTTTGGCAACATTCACACAACACGCTTAATGTGTTAGCTTATTTATCGATTTTCTGGGTTCCATTGGCATGCTGGATTTGTATAATGCACTAACCCAGAAAAGTTGAAATCAGACCAAGTTGAGATACGGGCAAGGAGCCCTTTGGCTAGATCTCATCTGATTAAATGTGTTGTGTGAATAGTAGCATTGATTCTTGAGCTTCAGGGCTACCTTGCTTTCGTGTCTTCCTGCACGAGAGCAAATGTATAACTTGAATGGGCTACTTTTTTTCTATTGTTTCTTGATGTCAAAGGAAAGGAAAGAGTTAAGCAGAAAAAGTCAGGTAAGACCCTTGCATGGTTGTTTATCACTTTCATCAGTATCTGTGTGGCAACCTGTGTGTAGATTGATTAGAGATTGGAAAGGTTGAAGTGGAAAACACCAAGCAACATGTTTGCATTTCGGTGGAAACTTGGCAAACGTGGAGATTGATTTTTACCCAGGAGATAACAATCCAAATTCCAGAAAGTAAATTCAAACCCAACCTTTGATGCTGTTTTTCAGTGCAATCCTCTACGTGCTTTCTCAGAGAGGGTCGCTAACCTTTGCTCCTAGAGAAACGGATGTAGATTTTTTTTTATTGAAAAGTTTTATACAAATTTATGACAATATAATATCCCTCCCTCCCCCCCCCACCCCAACCCTCCCCCCCTTACTTCCCAGAGCTGATTACAGGGTAAAAAATAAGCAAACAAATTCTAACTAAGCTTATCCAACTATACCAATAACCAAACCCCTAAAATACTTTAACTCAAATACAAACAATTCCCTAAACTATGTTAATCAAAAACTAAATGATACTTTCTAATCCCATATTTATTCTGTACAAAATTTATCCATCTTCTCCACACCGAGATGTATCTTTCTTGTGAATGATCCTTCAAATAAGCAGACATTTTGGCCATTTCCGCTAAGTTAGAAACTTTAAACGACCATTCTTCTATGGTAGGCAAAGAATCTTTCCTCCAATATTGCCCATCCAATAACCTTGCCGCCGTAATAAGATTCAACATTAAAATAGTTTCTTGAACATCACAATCTTCAATAATACCTAACAAAAACAATTGTGGTGTAAACTTTATCTTTCTATTAAAAACCTTCTGAATGTTCCACCAAATCTTAATCCAAAAAGCTGTAGAATTTTAATCTTAATCCAATCCAGCAAGACTCAAATGAAACCATTAATACAAAATGTTGTATTCTTTAAATCCCTGGTAAAATTCCTGTGGTGGGCTCACTTAGGCTGTTCAGACAGGAAAAGAAACACTTCAGAAAGACCCTTCGGTCTTAATAGAACTGAATTTATGGAGGGGAGTTTAAGAGATGATGGATGAATTGTTCTTCTCTTCTCCTCTGGGGACTGCTTTGCTGTGGCCCACTTAAAAGGCAAGATGGGGGGCAGACGTCCCTGACTGCCCAATGGAGTGTTGTTTTGGGGGACTTCGCCATTTCCAAACACTCATAGGCTTCAGCTTGCTGACTCAAATCCAAATGACCCTAGTGGGAAAATGTTACATAACAGTTGTGAGTTAAGGTGAGCTGTGATAAGATGGGATGGGAGAAACCTAACAATCAATCTTGAGGCTTGCAAATCAAGGGAGGACCTATAGCACACTGCTCAGGGGTTTACGCCCAAAGCAAATGTGTGGATATCTTTGACAAGTAATCTACAACCCACAGGCTTCTCTCTCTCTCTCTCTCTCTCTCTCTCTCTCTCTCTCTCTCTCTCTCTCTCTCTCTCTCTCTCTCTCTCTCTCTCTCCCTCTCTCTCCCTCTCTCTCCCTCTCTCTCTCTCTCTTGTTCCAAACTGCCTTGAGAAACATAAGTTATTTTATAAATATTGTCCTAAAGCTGTAAGACAAAGCAGCCATTCCTTGGCCCATTGGGGTTAGGGTTGTTAGTGTCATCATGTTGAGCTTGGTATATACAGTACACTCCTCATTTTGGATCAATGGGCTTTCTCGTTGCAAAAGCCTGTTTTAAGGGCTTGTTCAGAGAATAAAAACTGGCACAAAGGGGCTTCCTTGGGATGGCTTCCATCTGAATGGTGAAACACTTAGATGTCTGCTCCTTTTCTAAAATAGGTCTGAGTTCCAAAGCTTTATCACTGGGTGCAATAACAAGAAATAACACATTTTCGCGGAGTCAGGATGTCGCCTTAGTTTGACGCAGAAAAATATCTTTTCATTAGAGCAAGCACTTCTCTTTTCTTCCCTTGAGCCAACAGTTACACTACAGCCCAAATGACAAAATGACAGACTTGAGAGAAAACCAGAAATTATGGGTTGGCTCCCTGGATTCCTTCAGCTTTGATCCAATGGCTGAGCAGCTGCCTATGGGTCATTTTTTGCCAAAGGCTTCCTGAAGGTCACAAAACTGAGCTGAGATCAGCTTCAGTCATGGAAGGGCCTTCCAAGAGCTGTTCACTAGTCAGCTAAGAGCCGACCAGATGTCCACATTGGCTGAGGGTCTCCTTCAATATTTTCTCTGGAAAGGAAGGATTTCTCCTGCTCCAGTTGTCTTCATCGGCTGGAGGGTGGGAAGTCTGTCATTTCCCCTCCTCCCCCATCAAATGTTTTCTTTTTCATTGCTCTACAAAAACAATATTGCAAAAATGCAGCTCAACTCTAAATACGCACCAGTCTGGGCAACTAACAGCCACAGCTTTATGCCAAAATCAGGTTTTGCAAATGTTGTTAGTTGCGAGGTCATGTCCGACCCATCGCAATCCCATGGACAATGTTCCTCCAGGCCTTCCTGTCCTCTACCATCTTCTGGAGTCCCTTTAAGCTCACGCTTACTGCTTCAGTGACTCCATCCAGCCACCTCATTCTCTGTCGTTCCTTTCTTCTGTTGCCCTCAATCTTTCCCAGCATTAGGCTCTTCTCCAGTGAATCCTTCCTTCTCATTAGGTGGCCAAAGGACTTGAGTTTCAACTTCGGGATATGGCCTTCTAAAGAACAATCGGGGTTGATCTCCTCTAGGACTGACCTGTTTGATTGCCTTGCAGTCCAGGGGACTCGCAGGAGTCTTCTCCAGCACCATAGTTCAAAGGCCTCAATTCTTTGGCACTCAGCCTTTCTTATGGTCCAACTTTCACAGCCATACATTGCAACTGGGAAAACCATGGCCTTGACTATACGTACTTTTGTTGGCAGGGTGATGTCTCTGCTTTTTAGTATGCTGTCTAGATTTGCCATAGCTTTCCTCCCCAGGAGCATATAGGATGCAAGAATATCTGTTGGCTTTAAAATGCCACTTGTAACTTTCCTGGAGAACTTTCTCAGTTATTCATGCCTAGACGGTGCAGTGCCAGCATCCCAGCTTCTTAATCTGTCTTTTCTTCCACAACCGGGTCTTAGAATCAGAAAGTCATCCAGAGTCTGTGAACAGAGAAGGTTGTAGTTGAGCTGTTGTTCCTCTGTTTTCTAGCGAGCTTATGCGTCTTCACAGTTAAGAGATAGGCTATGACTTAGTGACTGACTTATGTTTTTATTTTTAACGCAGCTACCCAAACAATCTAAAAATGAAATTGTGGATTTTTGCTTGATATTTGTTCTATCCTCTCTTGAGATGAGAAGACCCAGAGTGGGGGTAAAGTAGGAGGGGGGCATATTTCTGCTTTCCTAATGTTGCACTTATTAAAACTCTTTTTTGTATTTTTTAAAAGTTTTATGCCCCCCCCCCCAATATTTCTCTGTTTTTCCCCTTTCCAGCCCCCCTCCCTAGTCATATCTCCCTTTTGCAAATCCTCCTTTACAGAGAGCAGTTAAGCTTTTCCCCAACTCTTAGTTCTGCAGAGGTGAGGAAATGGCCACATCTGTCTGTTCTTTGGACAGACTGCGATCTCCAGGATAGAATCCAGGGAACATCTAACCTTAGTTTTACAACTTCCATTGATGGAAGAGGGGGAAGAGAATGCCTCCATTGTGTCACTGGAAGATGCCCTGTGACATCACCCTCATCCTGTCCGGGGTTCTGCTTCAACATGTTCTAGACAATCACTTAAATATGAGCCAGCAGTGTGCTGCAGCTGCCAAAAAGGCCAACACAGTGCTAGGCTGCATTAACAGAGGGATAGAATCAAGATCACGTGAAGTATTAATACCACTCTTCAATGCCTTGGTAAGGCCACACTTGGAATACTGCATCCAGTTTTGGTCACCACGATATAAAAAAGATGTTGAGACTCTAGAAAGAGTACAGAGAAGAGCAACAAAGATGATTAGGGACTGGAGGCTAAAACATATAAGGAACGGTTGCTAGAATTGGGTATGTCTAGTTTAACGAAGAGAAGGACAAGGGGGGACATGATAGCAGTATTCCAATATCTCAGGGGCTGCCATAAAGAAGAGGGAATTAAGCTTTTTTCCAAAGCACCTGAAGGCAGGACAAGAAGCAACGGGTGGAAACTAATCAAGGAGAGAAGCAACCTAGAACTAAGGAGAAACTTCCTGACAGTGAGAACAATTAATCAGTGGAACAGCTTGCCTCCAGAGGCAGTAAATGCTCCAACACTGGAAGTTTTTAAGAAGAGACTGGACAGCCATTTGTCCGAAATAGCGTAGGGTTTCCTGCCCGAGCAGGGGGTTGGACTAGATGACCTCCAAGGTCCCTTCCAACTTTACTACTATTACTATTACTATTACTAATGTCTCAGAGGGTTCTCTTCATCTTCCAGTCCCCACGCAGGTTGCCATCCGGGCTCCCTTGCCAGTTTCAATATATTAATGGAATTGCTTCCAATCTTCAGATTATGTTTTTTACAAGAGGAGGAAGGGAAGAATAAGGTTGGGCACCACAAGAATGTTTTTACTGGGAATGATAGATGGGAAGTTTAACAAAGGAGAGACGTATCTAGTGTTGAATATTATAACAGCAGCAATCGTCTATGCCCAGAACTGGAAAAATGGAAATTCCCTGGTGGAGAGCGAACGAATTAAAAATTTTTTGATATGTGCAGAGATGGATAGACTAACATTAGAAATTAAAGACAAGGATGAAACAGAGTATTATGGGCTATTGGTTAGACTCGTGGAGAAAAAGTCAGAACAAAGAAAGCTCGTCTAGAAGAGAGAAAGTGTAGATTTTCAATCTCAAAGTGAGCGTAAGATAAGAGATCAGAAGGAATATGAAATAAGAATGGAAATGGAAGTTATGTTGTAAACAGACATAAATATGTATGTAAATATATAAATATGTAAATAGTATAAAATGCAATATGTAAATGGTATAAAAGATTAATGAATAGGGAGATATATGGTATATGGTTTAGTATGTAGGGCAAAATAACAGCCAGAAAAGCCACACTGTGTTCAACTTGTTTTTAAATGTTTACTCAATAAAAGTTTATTAAATTTTTTTTTAAAAAAAGAAGAATATTTCTTAATTTCCTTAGTGATGTTTTTTAGGTGAAAGTATAAGGAAAATCGACAAAGGCCTTTCCAGGCAACGTGATTGTCTTGGAAATCATCAAGAAAGGGCCAGAAAAGAAATATTATTTATGGGGGCATGGAGAGGGAGGTGAAGATAGCGTAATTTCCTGGAAAAAGGAAAAAGGAAAAGAAATCTTTTTTTTCCCATACAAGAGAAAGTATGTAGTTAAAGGTTTAGAAATCCTTACCGGCAAACGCCAGTTATAATAGCTCTTCTCCTTTTTAATGAAAGAGCCTATAACCAAAGACATTTACCTCGACAGAACGGTTACACTCCGCTGCACATTGCTGCCAAGAAGAACCAGATGGACATAGCAACCACGTTACTGGAATACGGCGCTGATGCGAATGCCGTCACCAGGCAAGGCATTGCTCCTGTGCATCTGGCTTCCCAAGAGGGTCACATGGACATGGTCTCCTTGCTTCTCACCAGAAACGCCAACGTGAATCTCAGCAACAAGGTATGTGGGCTACGGAGAGATTCCGTACACTCCCAGTGGCCTGGCTGGGCTGTATTGTGCTGCTGCCCGTTGTCCATAGTAATTCCATAGTCTACGGGGAATCTTGTTCCGTGACCATGAGTTTTGCATGACATTCAATCTCTGCCCTACACGAGGATGTGGAATAGCTTGCAAGCCAGATTTAACGGCGTGAATGCTGGCGGGAGAGGATCATGAAAACTGTGATCCAGGACAAATATAGCCCTGCCTGGCATAGGAGAGTCATGTGAATCCTGAATGTTGAACTTTGCAAGGGATATAAAAAGGTTTAATAAGCTGCTATCAGATTCTCTTAGTTCTTTCTCTTGCTCCTGATAGACAGACAGACAGACAGACAGACAGACAGACAGATAAGATAGAGGAGAGGGGGGGGAGAGGGCGTAGATAGGTAGGGTATAGGGTAGACAGACAGACAGACAGGGTGGGTGGGTAGGTAGGTAGGTAGGTAGGTAGGTAGGTAGATATATAGAGAGATAGATAGATAGATAGATAGATAGATAGATAGATAGATAGATAGATAGATAGATAGATAGATAGATAGATAGAGTGCTTTTTTTTTCTCATAGAACGCCCAGAATGGAGTTCCGGCACCTTTTTTGGATGTAACCTTGTAGGGTAAGCAAGGCAGGTTGTATGACATGTGAGTTCTGGCACCTTTTTTTTTTTTTTTAGAAAAAAAGCACTGGATAGATAGATAGATAGATAGATAGATAGATAGATAGATAGATAGATAGATAGATAGATAGATAGATAGACAGACAGACGATAGACAGACAGACAGACAGACAGATAGATAAGACAGACAGATAGATAAGACAGACAGACAGAGACAATGATAGATAGATAGATAGATAGATAGATAGATAGATAGATAGACAGACAGATAGATGATAGATAGACAGACAGATAGATGATAGATAGATAAACAGACAGATGATAGATAGATAAATAGATAGATAGATAGATAGATAGATAGATAGATAGATAGATAGATAGATAGATAGATTCTCTTACACCTCTCTGTATTTTTATGTCCTGCTTCTAAATCAAAGGACTGAATTACAGGGATATTGTAGTTAACTCCAGTAGTTCTATTACATCTATTGCAAGTTCACTATAGAACCACAGACCATCATCACATGGAATTGATTAAATGCAAATTAACCAGTCAATCTTCACTGAATTAATACAAAACGTGCATGAGATGAAGTGAGCAAATTCCTTTTGCGGCCTGTTGCCTTGGACATCACACAGTTGGCCCCCCCAAAAAACACAGCCAAAAGAAGCCCCGTAGCCAAATCATGTGGGCCACCCAATCTGATAGCAGGAAACTTTCTTCCGCTCCATGGCTTGTAGAAGACCAAGTACGATGGAACAACACTTGATTGTGGTTGATAAAATGTTGCTCAGGCCAGGCATTCAATGGGCCTGTGGTATCATTCTCAAAAAGTGCAAGTTGCTGCTTTGAGCACCTTTGAGATCTTACGAACGGTCTTTTTCCCTTGTAGGAAAATGCGGCATTGCAAGGAGCCTCGTAGCATCTTTTTGATTAGTTTTCTACATGCCAGATTAATGTTCAGGATAAATAAACCTTGGGGAAAGGGCTTCTGAAATAGTTGTGCTGCCACCAGCAAGAGAGTATCCTACACTGTATTTTACCCCAACGCAAACAACAGTACTCGCTTTATAAAGCATGGCAACTGACTTGTTCCTGCACCATCTTTTCCTTTTTCAGTCTTTAGTTGTGTAATTGGACGTAACGTGGTTGAAATGGGTATTGAGCACTCCACGCACATTTTCTGCTGACCTCTTGTTAAGCTCAGGAGGAGAAGCCCGGCCTTGCTGGGCATTAAACTCAGGCCCTGATGCTTCTGAGCAGATCCTCCTGTTCAAAACTTGATTTGCCGCGTGTGATTTGCAGAGTTCTAGTGGAAAACAAAAGGACTCTTACGAATTCCAGAGGGTCTTAGCAGAGAGATTTATTGCGCAGGTTCAGAAGCCATAGCAGCAAGCAATTCTGAACCCCGAGGGTGGGCTCAGACTTCAGTTTTATACTTTCCTCTTCTCAGGAACAAAGGAATACACATTGAAAAACACATTGTAATACATTAGGTTTGTTTTTCACGGGTATACAGTGGAGAGTTTGCTACATACATTGTATCCAAGTGTAATGCGCATTAGGTTAGTCACATAATACTAACACAGCACTATTTCAGTAATTATGCAGAAAACATCATTATTCTAGTGATTGTTTATTATTCCACATTAGAGTGGCCTGACTCCACTGCACTTGGCTGCTCAGGAGGACAAAATCAACGTTGCAGAGGTGCTGGTCAACCAAGGAGCTGTGGTGGATGCACCCACTAAGGTAGGATTTGTGGAAAGATCGTATTTAAACCGTCCCGGAAGAGGCAAATTAACATGGGTAAAACCAGCTGCCCACCCCCTCCCGGCCCTTTCTGATTTGGGAATTATTTCTTGTGCCAAAGGCACCTTTGTTCAATAAAGGTGGGAAATAAATATTACACCCCAGATGGATGGGATCCTGGATGCAGCTGATCAGATCTCCTCGGGTGCCTGGCCAGCTGCCTATGGATTCCTTTTTGGGCCTTTCTATTGTGTGTCTGATCTCATCAATTTGAGGATGGATGGTCCTTCTCGTTTCTACCATAATGCCTCATTTCCACAGTCTGCCTCGCTCAGCTGTAGACTCATTCTTCTGCTTTGGAATTGATTGACCTGTTTAGCTGTGAGGCATGAGATATTAATAATAATAATAATAATAATAGCAACTGGAGCACCACTTGAACACCATTGGCATTGACAAATTCGCTTTTAGTCAATTGCAAAAGGCGGCCTTATTAGGAACTGCTTCCATCCTGCGACGATATCTGTAATACCATCAAACATCCACATCTGCCTATCCCAGGTCCTGGGTAAGGACTCGATAGGTAGACAAAATGCCAACTCCAGTCTGAACATCTGGCTGACTGTGCGATGATCGATAATAATAATAATAATAAAGTTGGAAGGGACCTTGGAGGTCATCTAGTCCAACCCCCTGCTCAGGCAGGAAACCCTATACCATTTCAGACAAATGGCTGTCCAGTCTCTTCTTAAAAACTTCCAGCGTTGGAGCATTCAGCGCTTCTGGGGGGCAGGTTGTTCCACTGGTTAATTGTTCTAACTGTCAGGAAGTTTCTCCTTAGTTCTAGGTTGCTTCAAAAAACAAATCAGTCACAGGGGGTTCAGACTACAACTTCCATAATCATAATAGTCATTCCTCGGGCTGGCTGAGGCCTATAGGAGGTGCCAGCCCTAAATCTTTGGCAGGTTGAAGGAGTTGATAGGCAGAAACAGATTTTTTTTTTTTTGCCTGTTTTTCTTCAAGAAGCTGGTTGACTAGTGGCCCAAAAATATGGATGCTGATGGAACTTCTCAAATTGGGAGGCTGTGGATCTTGTTTAAGAGTAGATAATTTTTTCCTTTTGATCAGGTGAAAGAAGACGCTTGCCTTCATTTCTCTCTATCCTTAAAAAAACAATAACAATCGCAACCAAAAACCTAAAAACCAGACTCACTCTGGACAGGAGGCCCAACTGCATAGATCAGTGTTTCTCAACCTTGACAATTTTAAGGCATGTAGACTTCAAGTCCCAGAATTCCACAGCCAGCAATGCTGGCTGTGGAATTCTGGGAATTGAAGTCCACATGCCTTAAAATTGTCAAGGTTGAGAAACACTGCAATAGCTGGATGAAGGCAACCTGTGTGGTCTCACTGCCTTCCAGACCGAGGATCTGTGGCGGACATAATAACAGACAGCCCAGCCAGATATTCTGATGAAAGGGTTTTCAGGCTCTTTATGTTGGAAGTGGAAAAAAGCCGGCTGCAGTAATAATTACCTGCCCTTGTCCTCTTATCAAAGGTCAGGAAGCTGATTACCTTGCCATAAAAGGTGGTGCTGGTATGGTAGCCTGCGGCAGCAAAATCCACAGAGAGAAAAACAGGCAGACAGTGGAGAAATCTCACACTTAAAACACATCACATTTAGGCACAAATAAATTAGGAAAGCAGTTGGGAACTGGATCTGTTTCAAGTCAGGCTACTATCTTGAGGAGGAGGTGGTGGCACTTTCAGTTCCCTGTTCTACTGCCTCTTTCCAGCACATTCAGTGTCTCCAGTCAATCATTTTTTAAAAGCATTTCCTGAACCCCCCCCCATTAAATTGCACGGGCAATTTGATTAGAAGCCTAGATGAGACCCTGTTAGCTTGCTTAGTGCTCACTGTAAAGCAAAATAGTCCTAAAGCAGTGGTTCTCAACCTGTGGGTCGGGACCCCATTTGGGGTCGAACGACCATTTCACGGGGGTCGCCAAACAACGCTGTCCGCCATTTTTTCCCCCTTTTCCTTAGCTGTGCTACTCCCTTTTATTCTATTGGCTTTTGAAAGCCAATAGAAGAGACTCTCTTGAATAGAGTCTAATTCTATTGGCTTTCAAAAGCCAATAAGAATTGTCCAGGCTGTCTCTGCCCTGCTGAGCCTGCCAAAAGTCCCATTCTGGAAACGGTGCTGCACCAGTTGAGTAGTACTCGACTTACGACCGGTTGGGGGTCGCGGCATTAAAAAGGTTGAGAACCACTGTCCTAAAGGAAAGGGCAGGAGTTAGCATATCTGAAATGCCATCTCAAAAATGGGGACATGGCTGCAACATTTACACCTATTTTCATTGCATTCTTTTGAATGATAGTCTACTACATACAAAAAGCAGGACTTTGATTCAGGCCAGATCAGAATGAAAAGGTGTACTCAAAATTGGCTCTCCATACCTGGAGTTCCCCTCTAAGAAGCCCTTCGTGTAGCTGTTACTGTAATTGTATCACAAGATGGCACCATGTATGTTGTGCCCTCCCCTGAACAATCCAGAAATTAAATTTCCTCTGCCAAAAATGATGTACAGTTAAACAGACCTGTGCTCAAGAGCTGTGTTTGCACATCATATTTACCTAGTGGCTTTATTTGCAGGACATGTTAAATTTGTTTAGCATTAGACTTGATGGGGTTTTTGTGAGCTAAATTCAACCTGTTTGGTTAGCTCGCCATTCATTGCGTTTTGAACCCACCAACTGGCGAACTCCATAACCAAGTTGTGTAATTTCATTTATTATGTCTCCTTGTTTAGATGAAAGAAAGAAATTATAAGGAATGGAAGATTAATTCATTTTGTTGTTTCTGTTGGGTCTTATATGCTCCATCGATCAGTCCCGTAAAGGAAAGAATAGAGAGGCTAAGTCTGGTAGGCCACCTTGGCTCTTTTATGACTCGTGGACTTCAACTCCCAGAATTCCTGAGCCAGCCATGCTGAGGGGAAAGGGAAAGATTTCCAAGCTGAGTTATGCTGGCTCAGGAATTCTGGGAGTTGAAGGCCACGAGTCATAAAAGAGCCAAGGTTGCCTATCCCTGCCCTAGGCCGCTTTATGACTCGTGGACTTCAACTCCCAGAATTCCTGAGCCAGCCATGCTGAGGGGAAAGGGAAAGATTTCCAAGCTGAGTCATGCTGGCTCAGGAATTCTGGGAGTTGAAGTCTACCAGTCATAAAAGAGACAAGGTGGCCTACTCCTGTCTTATTAAAACATGCCTGATTCTCGGAGCCTGTCTGGAGAAGTCCCTGCAGTTTTGTTGGCAAGGTTTTTCAGAAGTGTGGTTGCCCTTCCTTCCTTCCTAGAGCTGAGAGAAAGTGACTGGCCTAAAGTCAGTCAGCTGACTTCATGGCCAAGGCAGGAGTAGAACTCATGGCGTTACCCTATTTAATACTCTTAAATTGGCAGCCTTCAATACCATTGACCATGGTATCCTTCTGGGATGGCTTCAGGGGTTGGGAGTAGAGGGCTTTTTGTTGTCCTGGTTCACTTCCTTCCTCTATGACTGATCTCAATCAGTGTTGATGGGAAGCAAGAAGCTTAGCCTTTGTCCACTGCTTTGTGGGGTTCTGCAAGACTCGGTACTCTCTCTCCATTTCTGTTTAACATCTACATGAAACCATCAGGTGAGATCATCCACCACCACTGACACTCAGCTGTATGTCTTGGCCCATGGCGAGTTCAAACAGGGGTCTTCAAACTTGGCCCTTGCATGACTTGTGGACTTCAACTCCCAGAATTCCTCAGCCAGCGTTAATAGCCTAAATATTCACATTTTGACTGAATTAAGCTGAAATAATTTCCAGACAGGGCAGTTAGCTCTGTTTTATGCGCTTCTAATGTTCCCCACATTTTCGGTGCAATCTAAAAGGCTATTTGTTGTTAAGCAAGAAAAGATAGAACAGGATCTGATCTTCCTAAAGGACTTTGGGCCACGTTTTGCTTAAATTGTCCGGATGGTGTTGTACTACCTCAAATTCTGGGCTGATTCTCAAACCAGGACCATGTTCCAAGAGCTGGGATGACGATGGCAACAGGACTTAGTACATAAAAACAAATGCTTGTTGGCCTCCTGCTAAGTTCTCTGTAGACCAGTGGTTCTCAACCTGTGGGTCGGGACCCCATTTGGGGTTGAACGACCATTTCACGGGGGTTGCCAAACAACGCAGTCCGCCATTTTTCGCCCCTTTTCCTTAGCTGTGCTACTCCCTTTTATTCTATTGGCTTTTGAAAGCCAATAGAATAGACTCTCTTGAATGGAGTCTAATTCTATTGGCTTTCCAAAGCCAATAGGAATTGTCCAGGCTGTCTCTGCCCTGCTGAGCCTGCCAAAAGTCCCATTCTGCAAACGGCGCTGCACCAGTTGAGTAGTCCTTGACTTACGACCGGTTGAGTAGTCCTCGACTTACAACCGGTTGGGGGTCGCGGCATTAAAAAGGTTGATAACCACTGCTGTAGACTTTCTCCATCCAGAGATGCTGGGCAGGGCTGTGAGAAAGAAATGCCGGTTGGTTTCTCATCCTTGTTTGGCTCTATCAAACAAAATCTGCCAGCCTGCAGGATCTCAATAGATCCTGCTGGTTTGTGTCACAGGAATATCCCTGTGCTTTAAAAACAAACAGTAGATGCCACCATGAAAATGTGAATATAAGTGCATATGGTTTGTCAAGTGAGTAAACAGCTCCATGCTAACATGTGTCTAATAAATAAGTACTTGTGTCTCAAGGAGGAGGTGTGAGAATGTGTGCAAGCAGGGGCCCGGAGAGATTTTTGTTTGTGATGCAGTTGTACATCAGAAAAGATCACATTACCTCGACTCTTTTGTGAACTGTCCCTGTCGTGCATTCCCAGCTCAGTTCTGCTAAATAAGCACCTGTCTGGAAAAGAGAAATAATATTATCTTGATGGAAGCGATAAGGCTTAAATGGCTCGTGACTTTTAAGGGTAATTGTGATGATCTTTAAATGTCTGAAGACACCACCGCCTCCTTGTCATCAGCATTCTTGATGGAGCAGAATTTTGTCTCTCTGAGATTCCCCCCCCCCATTTTTTATTGTGATGCAATCCTTGGGGCTTCCTCAGCCCTACAGTGTCAATAGATATGTTCATTGCGACAGGAGCCACACAAAAAGTGAGCACCCTTGCCATGTGTCCATCTAGTATTTTCACCTTGCCCTGTGACAATGGCATCCTCGCCCTGCCTCACTTCACCCCGCAGAATGAGCCTCCTGCCCACCGCCCCACCTGCCAGAGACCCCCTGGATCTCCCCCAATCCTGGCCGGTCCCCACAGGTGTCCCTCCCCACGAGCAACATTGAGGTGATCACGCCCACCTTGGCCACACCCACCCAGCCTGCTATGACCACCACGGCCACGCCCACCTGGCACCCGGTGATAAATAAGTGGGTTTTGGGTTGCAGTTTGGGCACTCGGTCTCTAAAAGGTTCGCCATCACTGCCCCATGAGATAGGATAGTTGTGATAGAGCAGTGGTTCTCAACCTGTGGGTTGGGACCCCATTTGGGGTCGAACGACCATTTCACGGGGGTCGCCAAACAACGCAGTCCGCCATTTTTCCCCCCTTTTCCTTAGCTGTGCTACTCCCTTTTATTCTATTGGCTTTTGAAAGCCAATAGAATAGACTCTCTTGAATAGAGTCTAATTCTATTGGCTTTCAAAAGCCAATAGGAATTGTCCAGGCTGTCTCTGCCCTGCTGAGCCCGCCAAAAGTCCCATTCTGCAAACGGTGCTGCACCAGTTGAGTAGTCCTCAACTTACAACCGGTTGAGTAGTCCTCGACTTACAACCAGTTGGAGGTCGCAGCATTAAAAAGGTTGAGAACCACTGTGATAGAGACTTCTAG
The DNA here is from genome assembly GCF_016545835.1 of Crotalus tigris. Lineage (NCBI taxonomy): Eukaryota > Metazoa > Chordata > Lepidosauria > Squamata > Viperidae > Crotalus > Crotalus tigris. The sequence continues at coordinate 1,043,418 of NW_024096502.1, forward strand.
CTCAGCTTCCTACACGCAAGGGAACTTGAATCCAGATCTCGTGGCTCAAAGTCCAGCCATCCATCTGGTCGAGGAAGCATTCCTAACCTACAAAATTCCCAGCTAGCACCACAAAATCAGACATTGGGGTATTCATTAAATATGGCCGCTGCCTTTCTTTGCTCCCCCATTGCAATCATGATAGGGATTCCGTAAACTGGGTCCATCTGCTTTTTGGGCCAATGGGTTCTTTGAAAACCTTCTTAAAAAACACAACCGGAGCTACTTTTGACCTTGGTGTGGAGTGGAGAAGACTTGGAGCTTAAATGCATTACGTTATTATTAATAGTGCCTTACTTCTCATCCTGCCGTTCTTTTTGTCTGGATTTAATTTCAGATGGGCTACACTCCATTACACGTTGGGTGCCACTATGGAAACATAAAGATAGTCAATTTCCTCCTGCAGCAATTTGCAAAAGTGAACGCCAAAACCAAGGTAAGATTTTTCCTCCGATCCCCACCCCCCCCTTCCCATCTGTTGTCTCCCTTCCTCTGTGTGGATGGGGAGGGGGTCCCTGGAGGGTCTTTTGCAACAGCCCTCTTTCACTTTTCTTCTTAGAATGGCTACACTCCCCTGCACCAGGCAGCTCAACAAGGACACACCCACATCATCAACGTCCTGCTGCAGAACGGTGCATCCCCCAACGAGCTCACTGTGGTAAGAAATTGTGTGTGTGTGTGTGGGGAGAGAGAGAGACCTTGGGTCCCACTTGTGGCAGGCTTCCTCTGTGGCTGGTTAACGGCTGCTCTTCTGTTTCTGTTCATAATTCTGGAGTTCTCAAAACGGAAGGATGCAGCTGAAGTCTCCCTATATAAGCCTGCAGGTCGCCTGGGTCCTCCATGGCAGATTTGTTCCAGGCTCTCCTCGTTCTCAAGAAGCAGGTTGCCCTGGGATCATCCCCGACTTCTGTCTGTGGGTGGCTTTCATAGAGAAGCTCAAGAGCGGTCATCCCCCCCCCCCTGTCTCAGGACCTTTGAGATGTTTTTCCTGTCTGGATTTTCAGCCAAGCTTGAAGGGCAGCCCTAAAAACCTGGTGTTTTCCCTCACCTCTCCGTTCTGCCCGCTGCAATTTAAAGTATCCCTTTTTCTGAGAATTCATGAGCATGGTCAGAGATGGAGTGTCGATAACCCCAACTGTCTCTGTTTGCTCTGCAGTGGTTGGCTGTTCCAGCCAGACTTTACTTTTCCATTTGCTTCCCATGGAAACAGCCTCAGACTAACCCCTCCTAGTAGATGGCAGCTACAAATCCCTGAAGGGAAGCACGCTGGACTTCTTCTAGCTGCCTCTTCCGGGGAGGGTTTGCTGGAGTCCCTCTTCTTAGGAAGCTTTTCCTTCTCTAGAATGGGAACACTGCCCTGGCCATTGCCAAACGACTGGGATACATTTCTGTTGTCGACACGCTGAAAATAGTGACGGAAGAGACAATGACGACAATTGTAAGTATGGCTCTCTGTCCATTGGAAGGTGCTGTGCCATTCCAAAGAAACAAAACATAGCAGAAATGCATCTGAGGGGTCCTTGGTGCTCTGTGAGCTTGGTTGCTTTCTTGCAGACATTTAATAATAATAATAATAATAATAATAATAATAATAATAATAATAATGATGATGATGATGATGATGATGATGATGATGATGGAAGGGACCTTGGAGGTCATCTAGTCCAATCTCCTGCTCAGGCAGGAAACCCTATACCATTTCGGACAAATGGCTGTCCAGTCTCTTCTTAAGAACTTCCAGTGTTGGAGCATTCACCGCTTCTGGAGGCAGGTTGTTCCACTGGTTAGTTGTTCTAACTGTCAGGAAGTTTCTCCTTAGTTCTAGGTTGATTCTCTCCTTGATTAGTTTCCATCCGTTGCTTCTTGTCCTGTCTTCGGGCGCTTTGGAGAATAGCTTGACTCCCTCTTCTTTGGGGCAGCCCCTGAGATATTGGAAGACTGCTATCATGTCCCCCCTCGTCCTTTTCTTCATTAAACTAGACATTCCCAATTCCAACAACCATTCCTCATATGTTTTAGCCTCCAGTCCTCTAATCATCTTTGTTGCTCTTCTCTGTACTCTTTCTAGAGCAGTGGTGGCGAACCTATGGCACGTGTGCCAGAGGCGGCACTCGGAGCCCTCTCTGTGGGCACACATGCCGTTGCCCCAGCCTTGCCTCCCCCCACGACCCCCTCCTCACCAGTAGCCCCCCTGGAGGAGAGTCGCCCCCGAGCGTGGCCCACGCAGAGCAGGATAGTCAAGAACATGGCAACCAAGCAGGTAGACAAGACTCTGCCCTCACACCTCATCATGCATAGTTGATGCTGCGGGGCACGGGCAGAGGGCGTGTAGCCACCAGGGCACTGCTGGCTGCCTGGGCAATCTGTGGTGGGCCCTGGAGGCGGTGAGTGGCCCTGTGGGCAGGCAGGGTGAGGGCGGAGCGGGGACAGAGCGGGGTCGGGGCCAGTTTTTGGGCACTCGGTTTCTAAAAGGTTCGCCATCACTGTTCTAGAGTCTCAACATTCTTTTTACATCGTGGTGACCAAAACTGGATGCCATATTCCAAGTGTGGCCTTACCAAGGCACTGTAAAGTGGTATTAACACTTCACATGATCTTGATTTCATTATCCTGATGATGTTTTCCTAGTTTGGGTAATGAAGCATCTGCAAGAGAGCACCAAGGACGCTCATTTCAACCCTGTACTGGAAATATTCTTTGTTAGAAATGCATCTGACTCCATGCCAAGACAGCCTATCCACTTTTTAGACCAGAGCTGGGAAGATGATCCTCAGAATGATTCAGGGTAGCTGGTTTCATTACAGAATCCTCTCCAGGTGGGGTTTTTTTCTTAAAAATGCGGCAGGAAAGAGCCAAAGGGACCAGTTTTGGGAGAGGCTGGAAAATTTTCTACACCACCTTTCCTGCAGTCTAACTAAAGAGACTGACCTCTTTTTCTCACTATAAGAAGAGGTTAGCTGGTGCACTTCAGGCCGCAGAAGTTCCCATGGAGACCTTTGTCTCCACCGCATCCATCTGAGCTGAGAGCTTGGGCCTTAGCAGAATAATTGCTGCAGGCAGATGAAAATTCAGCGGAGGGAGGGAAGCTCACTGTAGACTCCTCTCAGCTCCCTCCTCTTTTATTTTCCCCCGTTTCAGAAGTTCCTCATATAATTTTTAGGTTTACAGAGTTTCCTTGCAGCTTGCAAATAATTTTACAGAGGGCAGGTTTAAAATAAATGAATGAATTGAAAGCAGAGCAGTGACGTCTGTAAAAAGGATGAAGAGAAGCGGAGGAAACGGAGCAGTGAACACAATAACTGCTGAAACAACGAGGAGCAGCCAGTCGTATTGGGAAGGTTGTGTTCTCCTAACACTGCATGACATTTGTTCAATGTATGTATGTATGTATGTATGTATGTATATGTATGTGTGTGTGTGTATATTGTTACTGATTGGCAGGTCGATATCCTCCTTTTGTCTCAAATTAGTTTCAGCCCTTATGAAACGAATAATTTAACCATCATTTATTGGATTCATATCCCTCCCCCTACTTTTTATGTTAATTGTTTATTAGATTTATATCCCTCCCCCTATTTTTGGGGGTGAGAAAGCTCAAAATGAAGTACATAAGAATCCTCTCATTTCCCCCCCCCACCATATCAGCCCATGGATTAGGTCAGGAGTAGGCAACCTTGGCTCTTTTATGATGCGTGGACTTCAACTCCCAGAATTCCCGAGCCAGCCATGCTGAGGGGAAAGGGAGAGGTTTCCAAGCTGAGCCATGCTGGCTCAGGAATTCTGGGAGTTGAAGTCCACGAGTCATAAAAGAGCCAAGGTTGCCTACCCCTGGATTAGGTGGAACCAATAGGTCCAAGAACCCCAGACGCTTCTGTGGCTAATGAGGGGGGTGTCTTTTCATTCCGCCCCAGACCTTGCTTATTAGGAAATCCCAGGGCTGTGGAGTAGATGGTGTGTTTATGGGGGGGAAGGAGAGAAAACCTTTTGAGGAAAGCAACAGAAAGTAGCTACAGTAGACATGTCTGAAAGCAGCCATGTAGAAATACCCCAATAGGTAGGAGTAGAGATTGCATTATATTCAGACAGTGGGGGGTTGATGGGGACTGTAGTCTGACCCACCTGGAGAGGATTGGTCTACACCAGGGGTAGGCAACCTTGGTTCTTTTGTCACTCGTGGACTTCACCTCCCAGAATTCCTGAGCCAGCCACGCTGAGGGGAAAGAGAGTTTCCAAGCTGAGCCATGCTGGCTCAGGAATTCTGGGAGTTGAAGTCCGCAAGTCATAAAAGAGCCAAGGTTGCCTAACCCTGGTCTACACAGTCACATCGGTATCATTTTGAGCATTTGCTGTAATGATAAAACAGGCACATGAAATACTGCAAGGGAACAGGGGGGAAAACTATTCCATGTAGATTATTATTACAACAGTTTCCAGAGAACGGTACTGATCTTTTTAAATCGAAACGGTGCTTCTTCCTTTTTATCAGACTGTCACAGAAAAACATAAAATGAACGTCCCGGAAACCATGAACGAAGTCTTGGACATGTCTGATGATGAAGGTATGTGCATGAAAGAAGACCCCCTTTCCTGGGATTTTTTCTATTGAAATTTGCAACAGTAAATTGCTTCCCTGGATTTGTAAAACGAGCCTAACGTTTTGTTCACTTGAATTGTGCAGCATGCAAAGCGAATGCCCCTGAAATTCTCAGTGACGGTGAATATATGTCAGACGCTGAAGAAGGTATTTCTGGCGCCTTTTCTCTCTTGAGTTGCGGTGGGCTCTGCCCTTCAGAGTTTCCACTTTTTCTCCTAACAAGCTGCCTATCAAAGCTGCATACACACTAGAGTTTGTACGACTAATAGTGCAAAGGCAACAGGGCTGCGTTCTCTCTTTTCTCTATACCAGGCAGCTGAACCTGCCTTGCCTTTGTTAAGCCCACCCCTCCCTCTGCCTGTTGGAGGTCAAAGTTTTACAAGAGTTTCTTCTGGGCATGCAAGAATCTAGCATGATTGTCCTGCATTTGTGGGCCCAAGAAATGGGGTACCACAGATGAGGTGGCCCCAGCAGACCTGTTCTTTTCTTCCATTGCACAGGTTTATTTCAGAGCTGGAGTCCCAACCAGCATCAGTGTACCTGTATAAACAGAAAACAGAGAGCTTTGGGCCGTATCTGAGTGTTTTGGAAATGCATCTTCAGACTGAGGTGCTCATTGTCCCCTCTCCACAATCTCCAAAGAATCTTGCAATAGTGATCTGTTCTGGGAAGTGTTTGCATCAGACTGGCTGATTCCAGTTTTGCAACGACAATATATTTTAGAGAAGCATGTAAAGAACAATAGTACTTGCCGTGTTTGTGTGTAGTTATGAAGAGAAGAGCCCCATTCAGTGGCATTTCTCGTTCTGTCAATCGCAAACAGCAGAGGTGACTTCTTCCCACTTTTCAACACCTGCAGTTTCTTTAGCCAAGATGGAATGTGCTTCACTCGGCAAGATTTTTAACCCTGGTTCCAACTCTCTCACATTATCTTGGATTGTCCAAGAATCCCGTGCATCTTAGACTATGGGAAATTCCTTATTAAGATATCAACTGAAACTTTGCACGCAATGGACACGCTCTGTCAATGGAGCGGGACAATTTGTTTCAAGCAATCGACTGTTTTTATCTTCGTGGCTAAAACTCTGAAACAACTGGAGTGACATTGTAGGTGTTCTTTAGTGAAAAGCACTAGTCATACACACTTGTGTATATGCAGCAAAGTCCTCTTTTACTAACCTTTGTCAATTCTCCTTAGCTACTAGAGTGCCTTCATGACCTCTGACTTTCCTTAACGACTGCAGTTCTTCGGTATAACTTTCTGATTTGGTTCAGGTCCCTTTCTTTACTTTTTTAATCCAAATTGCCATTCATTTTCTTGGGGTATTCTCTTAAGCTGCTGTTGCTTTTTTGTAAAATCAAGTTTCTATGTTATTGTATTAATCAGACTGATAAATATGAAGGATGTATATGTTAAGCAGACTGTCTTTAGAGAGGAAAAGTAGCACAAATCTTTCACGCTAGGGTTCATGAAAGGAGATGGATGGATGGATGAATGGGAGGAGGGATGGACGGACAAATATGGGCTATTTTTAACATTACTGCATATTCTGCGATATTAGTTTAAAAGAGCTGAGACACAAAACCTAAAACAGAAAGTAACTTTCACGGTTGTTTTTGTTTTTGAGGCCTTAAGTTGATGTTGGTTACATTTCATTAAGAACAAAAACATCTTCTCTACAGCTGTCCATTGTCAATTGCAGGTGATTTATTAATTGATTATTTGGTTGTCACGTTGAAAGATGTCTTGAGTTGCCCATTAAATGCAAGGCGATAAGAGCCAACATTGATAGGACAGAGAGTTTTGCAAAGCTGAGTTGTGAAGAGAGATAAGCTTATATTTGATGAACAACAAAATGTATTTTGGGTTTTGGAATGACAAGGTAATATTTGGAAGCCAGCCCAACTGTGGTACTTGCTTCTGCACTGTGCAAAACCTGTTCAGCCTGTCTATTTGCAAACAAAAGTATTAAAGCCTCCCAACAACAGGAAGAAAAACCCTGCATTCCAAATCCTTGGAGAATATGAAGAACAAAGCAGCATTTCTTAGGAGCCACGTCTATAATACATAATAATAGTCAACTGTGTCTTTATAAATGTTTGCCTTAGAATCATAGAGAACCTAGACCGGTTGGTGAGCAAGGTGCCTACCTTTTGCAGGGCAATAAATCCACCAGGCAATGAGGAAAAACAGTGTCAGTTACTTCTGTTAGTCCTTTCCACAATAGGGAGGTTTTCATTTTTGCTCAGATCATTCTACGTCAGTGGTTCTCAACCTGTGGGTCGGGACCCCATTTGGGGTCGAACGACCATTTCACGGGGGTTGCCAAACAATGCAGTCCGCCATTTTCTTTCCCCCTTTTCCTTAGCTGTGCTACTCCCTTTTATTCTATTGGCTTTTGAAAGCCAATAGAATAGACTCTCTTGAATAGAGTCTACTTCTATTGGCTTTCAAAAGCCAATAGGAATTGTCCAGGCTGTCTCTGCCCTGCTGAGCCCGCCAAAAGTCCCATTCTGCAAACGGTACTGCACCAGTTGAGTAGTCCTCGACTTACGACCGGTTGAGTAGTCCTCGACTTACGACCGGTTGGGAGTCACGGCATTAAAAAGGTTGAGAACCACTGTTCTACGTTATTTGGCGTGTCCATCCTTAATGCCTGCTGAAGAGGGGGTAAAAACAAAGACTCCTTTAAGTAAAGGGCAGTTTCTGGTGACCTCGTGGACACATTTGGGGAGCTTTCATAACAGAATGGAAGGGATTGGCCATGGGTGTCTTCTAGAGTAAGAGTCTTTGGCCTAATGTACAGTATTATCGTTGTTGTTGTTAGTTGCAAAGTCGTGTCCGACCCATCGCGACCCCACGGACAACGTTCCTCAGGCCTTCCTGTCCTCTCCCATCTTCTGGAGTCCCTTTAAGTTCACACCTACTGCTTCAGTGACTCCATCCAGCCACCTCATTCTCTGTCGTCCCCTTCTTCTCTTGCCCTCCATCTTTCCCAGCATTGGGCTCTTCTCCAGTGAGTCCTTCCTTCTCATTAGGTGGCCAAAGTACATGAGTTTCAACTTCAGGATCTGGCCTTCTAAAAATAGATAGATAGATAGATAGATAGATAGATAGATAGATAGATAGATAGATAGATAGATAGATAGATAGACAGACAGATTTGTTGTTAGTTGCGAAGTCGTGTCCAACCCATTGCGACCCCATGGACAACATTCCTCCAGGCCTTCCTGTCCTCTACCATCTTCTGGAGTCCCTTTAAGCTCACGCCTCCTGCCTCAGTGACTCCATCCAGCCACCTCCTTCTCTGTCGTCCCGTTCTTCTCTTGCCCTCCATCTTTCCCAGCATTAGGCTCTTCTCCAGGGAGTCCTCATTGGAATGTACAGTGTAGCCCTGGGATTTCCTGGTTGGTTTCCATTTAAGCATGAACCTAAGTTCAATCTTGCTTAGCTTCTTTTTCTTTGAATTGCTGCTCCGTGCTTGGAACAGAAGAGACAGCAGTGCAAAACAGTCCCATAGGCAGACCCCAATGGGTCTCACCATATGAGAACCAAAGCACTCAGACCAAAGGTTTTTTTTTTTTTAGTAAGGGAGATGTCCATTCTTGAAAGATGGACACAATGTTATCCTTAGTCTAGTTTTCTGTTAAATCCACTAAGCACCCACTATTTCTCATATTGATGAATAACTTCAATAAATAACCCGGTTACATCATTAGAAGTCTTGAAGGATCCAGTTAGGACAGAGAAATCCCCGAGAAAATTGGTTTGGTACCGTCCTTTTCTTAGGATTTCCCAGACTAGTCAAAAGCCTTCAACTTCCCAGTACCTTTTCCTGCAATTCAGTGGTTTTCAACCTGTGAGTCGGGACCCCATTTGGGGTCGAACGACCATTTCACAGGGGTCGCCAAACAACGCAGTCCGCCATTTTTTACCCCTTTTCCTTAGCTATGCTACTCCCTTTTATTCTATTGGCTTTTGAAAGCCAATAGAATAGACTCTCTTGAATAGAGTCTAACTCTATTGGCTTTCAAAAGCCAATAGGAATTGTCCAGGCTGTCTCTGCCCTGCTGAGCCCACCAAAAGTCCGATTCTGCAAACAGTGCTGCACCAGTTGAGTAGTCCTCCACTTACGACCGGTTGGGGGTCATGGCATTAAAAAGGTTGAGAACCACTGCTCCAATTCCTAATCAGCTCCAACCTGCCTGGGTTGTCTGAAATCTGTCAAGCTCAAGTAGGTGTTATGGGGGCCAACCTCTGCTCCCCCCAGTAGCTCCATGGGGGATGGCAGATATTCAGCGGTTTCACCGATTTTGCAGAACCGAAGAAAACATGTACGAGGCAGTTATTTTATCCTTTTGTTTTGGTAAGATAAAATCCTATTTCTGGCCTTTAACGTAATTTGGGAAAGGCGTATCCAACTACCGTGTGCATTTGACACAGAAACCAAATCAATCCTTTTGCAAGAAAACCCTGACATCCTGTCTGCATGTCATAACTTTTAGGGAAGACGAAGTGTGAAGCCAGAAAGAGGGTGTTCTGACAATTCATTTGGCCATAAAAAAAAAAAAAGGAAGAAAGGTCTTTGAAATAAAACTGGACTTTGAGAGCACTGGACGAGCGGCCTGGAGCCAGAACCGATTATGGGAATGGCTTGAAAGTTAAAGAAAGGTGCACCAGCCAGCTCGGAGCTACTCCACACCTTCCCCGCTCGCCTTTAGACCAGTGGTTCTTAATCTTTTTGAACGCATCGCCCCCTTGAGCCAATGAGGAAGTTGTCATCGCCCCCCCCTCCCCCAACATCACCTCTCAATCACAACATAGGAAATAATTCTTCAATTTATGCAAACCCTTTTTTTGTTTTCTTTAAAATTGTCATCAGGACAGATCGATGCAAATAGTTTATTTCCAGTCTTTTCCCCATATCTCCCATATTCTGGCCAAGGGCATGCCACTGTATGGGTAGAGGCTACTGCGCAACACGCACGAAGATAAGTGATGCGTATTCACATATGTACGGCGTTCTGTACTGAAGCTAGCTGGAGGAACCTTTGAAAACACAATTCAATCTGCTAAGAGCGAGCGATCTGATGTTTTTGTACGACAGATATGCAGCGATTCACTGTACGAAAAAGTCTCAAAAGTGTCCCCAAAACTCCTCGCTCCATTGCCCCCATATCGCCCCCTTTTCGTTCCATCGCCCCCCTGAAAAATGAAATCGCCCCCTGGGGGGGCAATATTGCCTAGGTTAAGAACCAGTGCTTTTGTTGTTGTTGTTAATTGCAAAATCGTGTCCGACCCATCGCGACCCCATGGACAAGGTTCCTCCAGGCCTTCCTGTCCTCCACCATCTTCTGGAGACCATTTAAGTTCACACCTACTGCTTCAGTGACTCCATCCAGCCACCTCATTCTCTGTCGTCCCCTTCTTCTATTGCCCTCCATCTTTCCCAGCATTAGTCCCTTCTCCAGTGAGTCCTTCCTTCTCATTAGGTGGCCAAAGCACTTGAGTTTCAACTTCAGGATCTGGCCTTCTAAAGAGCAGTCGGGGTTGATCTCCTCTAGGACTGACCGGTTTGATCGCCTTGCAGTCCAGGGGACTCGCAGGAGTCTTCTCCAGCTCCATAGTTCAAAGGCCTCCATTCTTTGGCGCTCAGCCTTTCTTATGGTCCAACTTTCACAGCCATACAGTGCTTTAGACAACCGTTTTCAGTTGGTGCCCTCTCCTCTCCCTTTTCATCGCTGCTTGCCAGGGGGAAATTGCCAACGCTGTTAATGATTAGCCAAAGCCGTTGTGTACTCCCTGGCCACCTTCCCTGACTTTCAGGAGACACAAGCAGATCCCCAGAAGCCTTTCCTTCCCCCACCCAAAGGGATCTGGGAATCCTCCGACCTCTCCAGGTCGCCCCTTCCGCCACCCCCCCCCCCCAGCTCCGGAGTGGCTGATGCGCGTTTTTGCTGGATTCCCGCCTGTCCCAGGCCTGCAGGCTTAGTTAGCCCAGGAGCGCGTTTCAAGTTACAGGGCGAAGGGGAGGCGAAGCCGCCCGACGCCCAAGCGGTGCCCTCATTTCCATACAAATCACCGGCTGGGCTGCCCTGGTCCTTTCCGCCGGCCGGCCGGCCGCGTCGGAAGAATGCCGGGAGGAGGAGGAGGAGGAGGAGGAGGCGGGCGGACTGGCTCGGCGGCCCCTTCCCTCCCGCAGCTGCTCTCCGCTTAGAGCTGCGGGGACTGGCTTTGGGGAGGCTGGGAAGACGAAAGCGCCCGGGACTTCCAGCGCACGTGCGGGCGCAGCCCGGGAGCTGCTCTCCGCTTAGAGCTGCGGGGACTGGCTTTGGGGAGGCTGGGAAGACGAAAGCGCCCGGGACTTCCAGCGCACGTGCGGGCGCAGCCCGGGACGCGAGGAGCCCCCCGTCCCCCCCGGAGCCGATGCTGCTTTGGCGGCTGGAGGATCAACCGCAACAGCAGCAGCAGCGTTTGGACCTCGCGGGCCCGGCCGCGGGCGGAGAAGACCGGGAGGCTGAGGACGAGGCGGGCGGAGATGGCTTTCCAAGGCAGTAAGGCCCTTCGCGCGGCTTCTCCCCCCCCCTCGCCCCGGGTGCCGGGGGAGCGGGACCCCCGCGGAGCTCTCAAAATGGATCTGGGACGAAGCGCAGTTGTCGGAGAAAGTGGGGGGGGGGAGCGGAGAAAGTTGATCTCTGACTTTGTTGCTGGCGGGGGAGGGTATTTTTAGCCTTGGCCTGATGAGTTAAAAGCGGGGCTCCGGTCGTGTTGTTCAACACACACACACACACACCTCTTCTTTGCAAGGGTGGCGAGCCTAAAATCCACAGAGCGGCAGTGGTGGAGGAGGGGAAGGAGGAAAAGGAGGGGAGTGGGCTTCGTTCAGCCCGGTTGGGAAACCTGCGCGGGCAACTCTGATTTTGTACGTTGCTGGTGGAACCTCAGGCGGATCCCACCACCCTTAACTTTGATTTAAGTGGAGGGGAACCTTTGATTTAAGTGAAGGGCAACCTTAACTTTGATTTAAGTGGAGGGGAATCTTAACTTTGATTTAAGAGGAGAACCTTAACTTTGATTTAAGTGGAGTAGAACCTTTGATTTAAGTGGAGTAGAACCTTTGATTTAAGTGGAGGAGAACCTTAACTTTGATTTAAGAGGAGGAGAACCTTTGATTTAAGTGGAGGAGAACCTTAACTTTGATTTAAGAGGAGGAGAACCTTTGATTTAAGTGGAGGAGAACCTTAACTTTGATTTAAGAGGAGGAGAACCTTTGATTTAAGTGGAAGAGAACCTTAACTTTGATTTAAGTGAGGAGAACCTTTGATTTAAGTGGAAGAGAACCTTAACTTTGATTTAAGTGAGGAAAACCTTTGATTTAAGTGGAAGAGAACCTTTAAGTGGAGGGGAACCTTTGATTTAAGTGGAGGGGAACCTTTGATTTACGTGGAGGAAAACCTTAACTTTGATTTAAGTGGAGGAGAACCTTTGATTTAAGTGGAAGAGAACTTTAACTTTGATTTAAGTGGAAGAGAACCTTAACTTTGATTTAAGAGGAGGGGAACCTTAACTTTGAACTTTGCAGGGGCCTTTGTATTTCAGACTATCTTAACTTTGTTGCCTTTGATTTAAGTGGAGGATGATTTAAGTGGAGGGGAACCTTTGATTTAAGTGAAGGGCAACCTTAACTTTGATTTAAGTGGAGGGGAACCTTTGATTTAAGTGGAGGAGAACCTTACTGTAACTTTGATTTAAGTGGAGGAGAACCTTTGATTTAAGTGGAAGAGAACCTTAACTTTAAGTGGAGGAAAACCTTAACTTTGATTTAAGTGGAGGAGAACCTTAACTTTGATTTAAGTGGAGGAGAACCTTTGATTTAAGTGGAAGAGAACCTTAACTTTGATTTAAGTGGAGGAGAACCTTTGATTTAAGTGGAAGAGAACCTTAACTTTGATTTAAGTGGAGGAGAACCTTTGATTTAAGTGGAGGAAAACCTTAACTTTGATTTAAGTGGTGGAGAAGCTTTGATTTAAGTGGAAGAGAACCTTAACTTTGATTTAAGTGGAGGGAAACCTTTGATTTAAGTGGAAGAGAACCTTAACTTTGATTTAAGAGGAGGGGAACCTTAACTTTGAACTTTGCAGGGGCGTATTTCAGACTATCTTTGTTGCTGTTGGAATGTGGCTTTGATGATGACACAAAGGGGAGAGATTAAGGCAGAGGAAGTCAGCCCCTTGGTGCCTCTGCTGTCTCATTCACATTGAAGGAACCAGTTGCCTTCACTGCAGTCTCTCATGGCTGGTGGGACTTAAGGCCAAAAACAGCCTTAGGAGAGAGATTAAAACCCACGGCTATTTTACATGGGTGGCTGCTTTAATGAGACATTTTACTCACATGTTTTTTAACATGGTTCATAAACTGGTCTTTATCTGGATTATAGTAATGAGGTGAGCCAAATGTTTTAAAGTAAACTCAAGTACTATAGATTCAATATTTCGTTTTCAAAAAGCAAATTCCTAGCAGTTAAGTGTATGGTATCTGTATCTAAACCTGGAAGCCACATGTATGAGGAAGAATTTATTTTTGTTCGGTCCTCCTGAGACAGAAATCAAGGAAAAGCGAGGTGGCATTTCATTTTTCTCCAGATTCACCTCCTGGGTAGTTGTGAATTTCACTTCCACAAACCAGAATTCAAAAATGTCATCTTCTGCCCCATAGATGGATCTGAGGGGTCTCTGGCAGGCAGCGTTGTAGCAGAAGGGGGACCAAGTGGAGAGTTTTTGTATTCTCCCTAAAACAAACCAAGATTATTCCCTGCCTGTCTACAGCTTGAGAGATCCTATATACATTGTTGGCCGGGTGCATCTACCAAGGGTATTTTTTCTTCTCTGGTTGGAGACCCAGATCTTTGCTAAAATCTGGTTCTTCCTGTTCTGCGTCACTTTGAGCTGTCTGTACCTCAAATAAAGCAGCTTGGCTCTGAATGTGAATCCAGCTTTGGTCTGCCCTGTCTTTCTTGGACCAACCTGGACCTCCCAGCTTGGGTTGCCTGTAGTGACACCCACCTTCTTTTGCCTTGTTCTCCAAAAAGAGAGAGGACTTCTTTGGTGGTGTTCATGTCTTTACCTCAGTGTGGATTCTCCGTGCTGAATAAAAAAAATATATTGACATCTCCCGTTCTCCACTAGGAATTCTACAGGTTGTTCCTTTCGGGTCACCCTTGTCCCTTGCTCTGAAATGTCCCCATTTCAGAATGGAAAAGAACAGAGAGCTACAATTCAGCAAAGGAGGGAGAAGGTGGGACTAAGGAAACATTCTGTGATTAAAGGAAGATTACAGAGCAGAGCAAATGGCCCGCCACAAACCTCTTCAGAAAGTTACACCCAGCATCTGAACCTGGAAAGAAAACTCACCAACTGTTTCTGTGCTTGGCACCAAACGGGTGGAAGTTAAAAGCGGCGTGGACAGGTTTAGGGAGCGAGGGAGGGAACGGATTAGGAGAGATGGATGCAGAGAGGGGTCCTATGAAAAGCCACATTTTGAAGAAGGAGATGCCTGCTGGTTTTTGAGCCTCCCATAATGCTGGGCTATTGTATGGGCAAAACACCTGTGACTCTCCTAGAGCAGGGGTAGGCAGCCTTGGCTCTTTTATGACTCGTGGACTTCAACTCCCAGAATTCCCGAGCCAACCATGCTGAGGGGAAAGGGAGAGGTTTCCATGCTGAACCATGCTGGCTCAGGAATTCTGGGAGTTGAAGTCCACGAGTCATGAAGGGGCCATAGTTCCCCCATGCTGGCTCAGGAATTCTGGGAGTTGAAGTCCACCAGTCATAAAAGAGCCAAGGTGGCCTACACCTGGCCTAGAGGACAGTCATTTCATTTAAAAGTGATCACACTGAAAAAAAGCTGGTGCTGAGCTCCTCTGAATTGAGATCAGATTAACAGCTGGACCCACCTGGATTTTTTTCTCTACCTGTGAACAGGTACTAGCCTAAGAGGGAAACTCAGCTAATTAATATTTCTAAGCTTAACCTCCAGGGCACCGATTATGGGCCAGGGAGAGGAAGGAAGGAAGGAAAAATTGGATTTTAAAGTTCCTTGCATTTGGGCTGAGCATCCGGAGGCCGAGAAACCACAGCAGATCACCTTTTGTGGCTGTCAGAAAGCAGCTGCCCACCTGTGCCCCTGTTGTGAGTTCAGGTGAAATGGATACAGGTGTCAGAAAGCAGCTGCCCACCTGTGTCCCTGTTGTGAGTTCAGGTGAAATGAATACAGGGATCCCTTTGCCTTTATTAGGTGTTCTGGATACCACCTGTTTGTCTTTCTTTTTTTAAAAAAAGCTGTGGTTCAAGATGGTGATTAATCCATGAGATGACATTGGGGTTTCATATAAAGAGGGGCCCTATTTATGCTTCAGTATGTATGAACCCATGAAGGAGGATTTCTCTCTTTTTTTTTTACAAGGAAGAGACAGATAATGGTTGATGTTTTTCACCCTTCAGCAGGCCCGACGATGGGTGTGTATGTGGTTGTGTGTGGCTTTTATTTCCTAGCAAGGTTGATAAAAGGTGGGCATCCCAATGTTTGGGATATGTTCCTGAGTTCCACTTGCTTTTTTTTCTGCTGGCAGGTGAAGATGCAATCACAGGCGACACGGACAAGTATCTTGGGCCTCAGGATCTCAAAGAATTAGGGGACGACTCTCTGCCAGCCGAAGGCTACATGGGCTTCAGTCTGGGAGCCCGATCTGCCAGGTAGGAGCATGCTTTCCTCATAAGCATCTTTTTTCCGGAAAAACATCTCTTTCTGCAGAAGTTCATTCAAGTCCCATAATGTCACCGCTTGGTTGCTTCCAGCCTGTCCGTGATGCCTTCATGATTTTAGCCCATCTCTGCTCTGCCTTCTACGAGAGTTTTGTTATGGCGAAAGAGTAATTCTACAACCCACCGCTTCCGTTCCACCCCATTCAGTAGGCTTATTCATTGACTCAGGTGAATCAATCACCATTTCTCCCCGATACCTGCTCACACCCCACATCCACCAGAAGTTTCCTTTGGAAACAGAGGAGAGCTTTGTGTGGGACTCCCACAGCTGAGCCACCAAGCCCCATTTTGAAAGAAAAACTGGTCTTTAAGGCCATTTGGTACTTAATGGGTTCCTTTCCCAAAAGAATGCATTGTCCACCCCGTGGATCATGGTCAGTGTCTTGATTTGTTTGTCAGTTGTCACCTCGCTGCCAAAGCCCTTAGCCAGCCTTTGTTCCGAAAGGAATGTGCAGCTTGGTTGCAAGGGAGGAAAATGGGTCATGGGCTGCCCACTTTCCACGCGGGATAAGCAAGAAGCTCATACTAGCAAGAGCATCTTCCAATTTGCTAGGCTTGAAACGTGTAAAGGCCATCATTTTGGAGATGGTTTTCTCAGCTGGGAAAGAGGAGTCAGTTTACAGGCGGTGGAATTGTGAGGCTAATAATTAAACCTCCCAAGCTCAGCCCCGAGGACATTTTCCTATAGCTTAAATGATTGTTTGTAGAAAGTCCTTTCATTATCTGGCAGCGAGTGGCATCTTCCCCCAAGGCACAGCGTGGACGCCTTGTTCCTGGGTCTGCCTTGGTCCAGAAGCCTTTACCCCCGCTTAGCCCTTCAGACTCTTCCTTCATGGAAAGAGGAAGGAAAGGAAGGAAATAATTTACTCCCATGTTTCCCAATCTTTCCAGCTTTAAGATTTGTGGGCTGGCTAGGGCAGGGCTAGGCCACCTTGGCTCTTTTATGACTTGTGGACTTCAACTCCCAGAATTCCTGAGCCAGCCATGCTGAGGGGAAAGGGAGAGGTTTCCATGGTGAGCCATGCTGGCTCAGGAATTCTGGGAGTTGAAGTCCATAAGTCATAAAGCGGCCTAGGCCAGAGGTAGGCAACCTTGGCTCTTTTATGACTCGTGGACTTCAACTCCCAGAATTCCTGAGCCAGCCATGCTGAGGGGAAAGGGAGAGGTTTCTAAGCTGAGCCATGCTGGCTCAGGAATTCTGGGAGTTGAAGTCCACCAGTCATAAAGCGGCCTAGGCCTAGGCCAGAGGTAGGCCACCTTGGCTCTTTTATGACTGATGGACTTCAACTCCCAGAATTCCTGAGCCAGCCATGCTGAGGGGAAAGGGAGAGGTTTCCAAGCTGAGCCATGCTGGCTGAGGAATTCTGGGAGTTGAAGTCCACGAGTCATAAAAGAGCCAAGATTGCCTACCCCTGGGCTAGGGAATTCTGGGACGTGAAGTCCACACACCTCAAAGTTGCTGAGTTTGAGAAACACCGATTTACTAAGTCGTGTGTGAGTTCAGCATTGCACAATTCTATCAGATAAATGTTACAGTCTTCCCAGATTTCTTATTTAAATAGTGTAACATTCCACTGGTGGCGTTGTTATCTGGGCTCTTACTCCACAAAATGTAAACTGTGGCTTTAGTTGTTTATCAGAGAATATTTCAGTGTTAAGCTAGTGAATACTGTAGTACATACTTGAAGAATGAATGAACGAATACAGGCACATATCCCAAAGATATTTATGGAATGTTAATCTGCCACTTCCTTATTCTCCCTCCCTTAGGATCAGAGCTGCTTAGCTGACTGTAATGCTCTTTGGTAGAACCTCACCCTAAGATGAACACCACAGTAATAAAACAATTATTTATATCTAGAAACACTAAACGACGAATGCAAATTGTGGTCAGAACCATTGAAACCAATAGCAATTGTCATGTCACTAATGATATAGGAAACAGATGAACCTTGAGGCTTTCCTTAGTGACAACTGCTGAAGTGGACTTCCAATGGTCCACTTCCATTTCAGAGTTGCAGGCCTGCTACACTAAAGCATATTTTAAGTCTTGTTCCTGTTAATTAGCATTTTAAATTGGCTTTACAAGTATGTTGGCCGAAACTGACGTTGGTAGAATAGAAGTATTCCGTGAATTTCTTGTATCTCTAGTGTCAGCTGTCAGGCAACAGTATACTGTAGAAGTCTTGGCACCTGCACAGAGAGTTTGGGAAAAACTCTGGACTGGAGACCTCACAAGAGCATGGTCAGTTTCTCCAGAAAAGGTTAGGGCTGCCTTTGCTCATTAAAACCATCCCTGTCCATTGCTTTCCTGATGGCCTTGGGGTGCAGCAGACCCAGGAGAACTTCAAAACGATGTATTGGGACTGTCAAGGAGAGCCCAGCCCATCTAAAATCAGTTGCAACCCCCTAATAGCAGTTCATAAGGATACCGTGCTAAGAACTGCCTAACAGTTTCATGGCAAGTGGTATGTATCTTAAATGCATCATTCATTAATAATAGGATCATACTGTTCTCTTTTTAGCCCATTCCCTGTGTCAGTCATATGTCAGGGTTCTCCTAAAAGGCTTTGTCATAAAAATAGGCTAAAAAGAAGCTGAAATTTTAGGCAGAGGCATGTCGGTCTTATAACAAGAGCCGAGGTGGTGCAGCAGTTAGAGTGCAGTACTGCAGGCCAATTTAGCTGACTTTGTTCAGCAGGTCAGCGGTTCAAATCTCACCGGCTCAAGGTTGACTCAGCCTTCCATCCTTCCGGGGTAGGTAAAATGAGGACCCAGATTGTTGGGGGCAATGTAAATATATATACACATTGCTTACTGGTGTACACCGCTTAGAGAGTGCTTGCACTTAAAGTGGTATATAAGATAAATAAATAAATAAATAAATAAATTTGGCATTGAAAATGTTTTGCCCAGAAGATCAGATCAAAAACAACTAGATCTCTGCTAGGCTTCTTCAGCAGTGTCAGTTCCTCATTCTCAAAACTAAACCATCTCTGAACAGTTAACGTCCTCCGAGGCTTAACCATCGACCATCAAAAAGTAGACCTTTGCAAGGACTCGTGAAGTCCTCCTATACCGCAGTCCAGGGGGACTTGTGGTTGAGCAGTATCTGCTGGCTGCTAGTTCTCCAGCCTAGATTGAGAGCTGTTCCTGTCATCCCACAAGAACATGGCAGGAGATGATATTAGGCCAGAAGTTGTCCGTGTATGTAGCCCAATCACCTTGATCCCCATTGGAAGTTCTCCAGGATCAGAAGCAAGAGTATTTTCCCGTCTTCTCTTACCTACAGTTTCTTAGGTGGAGATTTCATGTAGCCACCCAGAGTTGTTTTTAGTAGATGGGCAGCCTACGTAGATTTCTTTCATCAGTAAATAATTAAAAGCCAAAGAAAATCAACCAAGGAAGCTTTTTTTTCTTTTTCCATTTGGTGGCTATGTCATCTAGCTCTGGCACTGTGCTTTTTCCCCCACTGATTCTTTGCTTTCTATTTCTCCTTCTTTTTTCCTTTTCCGTTGAACGTTTCTAAACCTAGTCCTAAGGTCAGGTAAGGAAGCATGGCCTCAGCCTGGTAATGTTTCTCTGATTTCACCGTTTCTCATTCCTCTGCTTGCTTGTGGTTTATTTGAGTTAGCATCGCAGCATCTCATGACTGTTTGGTTGCACCTATTCCAAATAATGCTGTTTTCATGGCTGCAGTGAAATGCCCTATAGGGCAGGGGTAGGCAACCTTGGCTCTTTTATAACGCGTGGACTTCAACTCCCAGAATTCCTGAGCCAGCCACGCTGAGGGGAAAGGGAGAGATTTCCAAGCTGAGCCCTGCTGGCTCGGGAATTCTGGGAGTTGAAGTCCACGAGTCATAAAAGAGCCAAGGTGGCCTACCCCTGCCCTGTAGGGTTCTAGCGCTTAGTGGCTTGATAAGATGGACGGCTTGAATAATCCGCCAAGTTCTTCTCCTGTTCAAGATGGTGATTAATCCGCGAGATAAACCTGCTAAAAGTGATGAGATTTTGTAGAAAACAAACAATTTGGGAAGATTTACTCTGAAGTGCAGAGTGCATGTCCTATGCTGTTCAGTTACTTACGCATTCTTATTTTTTTTTTAAATTAGCCCCCAAACCTTCTTGTGTTTGCTGAATGCGTATTATTTGACTTTTTTTCTTTTCTTTTTTTCTCCCTTACAATAGTAAGCATTTTTTTTTTTAACGTGGCATGTCTTCTAACGTTTGCTCTATGCAACTTCCAGGATTAAAATGTCAGACGTAAATGCATAGCCTTCGCTTTGGTAGATTCCAATTGTTTTCCTCCAAACTTCAGGAGAAGGTGATAGGTTGACCTGTTCATCCCATTGTGTCCCTTGCATACAATAAAGAGACAGTCTTCACCCTGTTGTCCACTGAGCTAAACTCTTGGGACTCTCTGCTTATCAAGGACAGCCTCCTAATTGTAACCCTGGAATTTGAACAAGTTAACCTCCGTTGGCCCGTGACTTGTCCTTTGTTTCTGAGGGCCGGTTAATCTGAAAGGCCTGAGGCTGGAATGAGCTTCCTTTGAACAAGCTGTTTTTCCTTGTTGTGACAACTTGAAGTGGAAGTCCTGAGTGTGCTTCAAGCGCACAGCCAGTCGTCAGATATCAAGGATCATCTTTAAGGTTAGAGCCAGTCAGTTCTTAAGATAGGTTGTTCCCTTTCGAAAAAGGCCAGTGTAGACCAGGTAGCCTGTCTTGAGAACTAAATTCTTAAAAACAACACGGAAAGATTCTCAATAAAACGGATACCGTATATTCCACCATACAAGGCGACCCGGCGTATAAGACGACTCCTGTTTTTGGCGCTGAGTCGCATGCCTAGAAAGTCGTCTTATACGCCGGAAACTACCGTGATTTCCGGCGTATAAGATGACTCGGCGTATAAGACGACCCCCGACTTCGGCGCCGATTTCTGCGCTTTCAAAAGTCGTCTTATACGCCGGAAGGTACGGTAGGTTAAACTTCAGAACAGAGCTATCTTAATAGGGAAATGTTTTTTTTTCCTAGGTTAACCAAAATATTTCTAAATTGTTCCTTGTTTTACAAACAATTAGCAGCGCATGGTTAGCTGTACACAATAATATTTTTGTGTGATGCAAAATAAAATAAAACTACAGTCTTCAGTGCCATCATCTGAAGGGCAAGTAAAACATTGACTAACAGAAGTATCTACGTAAGTGAAGAGGTCTAGGCTAAAAAAAATATTGAAGGGCGTTTTTGACGTCTGCTTCCGTGTAAGTTTTGGAATAAGGCATAAATCCTAAGTTCAAAGTTACTACAGTGCCCATTGAAATCAATCAGGGTTACACTTTGAATAAGCTTAATCAGTAATATACACCTGGGTCAGGGGTAGGCAACCTTGGCTCTTTTATGAGGTGTGGACTTCAACTCCCAGAATTCCTGAGCCAGCCATGCTGAGGGGAAAGGGAGAGGTTTCCAAGCTGAGCCATGCTGGCTCAGGAATTCTGGGAGTTGAAGTCCACGAGTCATGAAGGGGCCATAGTTCCCCCATGCTGACTCAGGAATTCTGGGAATTGAAGTCCGCGAGGCATGACGGGGCCATAGTTCCCCCATGCTGGCTCAGGAATTCTGGGAGTTTGAAGTCCGCAAGTCATAAAAGAGCCAAGGTTGCCTACCCCTGACCTAGTGTATATCGGACTCCCAACATGCATTGTTACCACATTCAAATAGATGCGCTCTGATATTAAATGGATAAAATAGCTGTCAATTTCTGCTGAGGGACAATATCTGAAGGCTTCCTTTGACAAATGAAATAGCCAGAATAAATGATGTAATTTTTTTCGGATTTTATCAACGGGGGCTGGAGGGAATCACTAAAAACTTCATCAAAAATCGCACCGGTAGCATTTTTAAACTGCTCCACATCGGTTACACCAGGTTTAGGGACGTGAGCGTACTCCCTGGAAGTTGCATGCATTAATTTTTCTTTTGTTCATCTCATCCTCATCACCACACTCTCTGATAAATTGTAAATACAACCAGCCTCCGCTCCTTCAGTTCGGATAGGTCCTACACCTTGAACAGAAGCTCTTTCACCCGGGACAGTGTAATGATTGAGGAACTTCTGGTGCCCCCAAAGGACACGGTGAGTTTCTTGTGACTCTGGCTGGGGAAGGAAGGATTTAAATACATCCTTTTTGCAGCCCTTAGCTTGATTGGACTGGAGCTGCCATCCTTTCCAGTCAGCACATCCTGAGCATGCTTCCTGGGAATTTTAATTGAGCTGATTGGGGGAGGAGAAGATGGAGAAGGTGTTTGTTATTTATTTATTTGTTTTTTAAAATTGCAATAATGTATGTGCTGCTTTAATCTAAGCAATTCAAGCCAAGACTTGAAGCTTTCGGTATAAATTGTGACCCACCAAACGGAAAACGGCCTATAAGCTGGGAATCTCAGTCAGTCAAGTACTTGGTAATGCCATTTCCATGACTGTCCATGATTTCTTCAATAAGTTCTCAGTTTCTCAGCCTTCCTCATTTTTTACTTACATATTTACGATATTTGTATACTGCCACCCTCCATGGGGATGGAGAGTTAAGATAGAACAAAACAACAAGCGATGCATCAAAGATGAAATCTAAATTCTAGGCCACCTTAGCTCTTTTATGACTCGTGGACTTCAGCTCCCAGAATTCCTGAGCCAGCCACGCTGAGGGGAAAGAGAGAGGTTTCTAAGCTGAGCCATGCTGGCTCAGGAATTCTGGGAGTTGAAGTCCACGAGTCATAAAAGAGCTAAGGTGGCCTACCCCTGTTATAGGCTAATGTATCAGTCAGCTGTTGGTGCAATTAATCCATTAAAAGCAATCGACGACGTTGCTGAACCTCAACTCCCAACAGCCTCAGAGTGCAGGGCGACTGGAAATCAAAGTTCAGAAAGAGCTCGAGGCCACTGTAGCTCATCCTTAGAATTCAGATTCTTAGATTACTATTTTTCTTATCAGTTTTGACATTATTATTGTTTAAGGCAGTAGTTCTCAACCTTTTTAATGCCGTGACCCCCAACCGGTCGTAAGTCAAGGACTACTCAACCGGTCGTAAGTCGAGGACTACTCAACTGGTGCAGCGCCGTTTGCAGAATGGGACTTTTGGCGGGCTCAGCAGGGCAGAGACAGCCTGGACAATTCCTATTGGCTTTTGAAAGCCAATAGAATTAGACTCTATTCAAGAGAGTCTATTCTATTGGCTTTCAAAAGCCAATAGAATAAAAGGGAGTAGCACAGCTAAGGAAAAGGGGGGAAAAAATGGCGGACTGCGTTGTTTGGCGACCCCCGTGAAATGGTCGTTCGACCCCAAATGGGGTCCCGACCCACAAGTTGAGAACCACTGGTTTAAGGGCAAGGAAATAAACTGATAATGAATGCAAGGTGACTGAACACAGGGTTAATTCAGCAGAATACCTGTACATTTTATGTAGTATTGCCTTTAATTTGCAAAGACAAGACTCCTGTTTATGCCCTGAAATCACAATCTCCAATGAAATGTTCCTTCAGTTTGAGACATTGTAGAATTTGAATGCCTTTTTTCGGTAGTTCCGGGAGGAAGACATTTGAGTAAATTATAGCTAAAGTTGGTAGCCAGCATGGAAGGCTTCAACTAAATAACAGGATGCTGGCCTTTATGTGCTAAATTAAACACGCATTTCTACTGCATTACCCTCTGATAAAATAGGAACTGTGACATCAGGACATAGGCAGCCTCTGATTGCTGTAGCACAGCTACGCAGAATGTGGTGTGTCCACAGGAGGGGAAGTTCAAAACAGTGCAGTTGAAGCCTCACCCATTGTTACGTGTATTGAGACCCAGTGGTGTAGTTCTGGCTATCATCTTGATTCAGGAATTGTCTAGCAGGCCAGTGATCCTGAGTTCCATCAGACTAAGAGCTGAGCTAGCTTCTGAGGTTGCGGGAGGAAGACATTTGAGTAAATTATAGCTAAATTTGGTAGCCAGCATGGAAGGCTTCAACTAAATAACAGGATGCTGGCCTTTATGTGCTAAATTAAACACGCATTTCTACTGCATTACCCTCTGATAAAATAGGAACTGTGACATCAGGACATAGGCAGCCTCTGATTGCTGTAGCACAGCGACGCAGAATGTGGTGTGTCCACAGGAGGGGAAGTT
Source organism: Crotalus tigris (assembly GCF_016545835.1). Lineage (NCBI taxonomy): Eukaryota > Metazoa > Chordata > Lepidosauria > Squamata > Viperidae > Crotalus > Crotalus tigris. Next base: position 1,067,043 of record NW_024096502.1, read on the forward strand.
CAAAACAGTGCAGTTGAAGCCTCACCCATTGTTACGTGTATTGAGACCCAGTGGTGTAGTTCTGGCTATCATCTTGATTCAGGAATTGTCTAGCAGGCCAGTGATCCTGAGTTCCATCAGACTAAGAGCTGAGCTAGCTTCTGAGGTTGCTGATGGGTTTCATTCCGTTGGCTCACGGAGGTGGTTTGGTGCCTGAACAAGAGTCTTGAATCAAATCTCTCGTGTTCCTTGCCTCCATCTTCCGATTGCAACGGACAAAGGCAGTGGTTGGGCATTGTGTGGGGAGATGCAGGTCCAATTCAACCCAGAGATCTGGGGGACAACGACTACGTAAGCGCCATAGTGTTACAACAAGGATAAGTGGGGAAGGGAGATTTCTTTGGAGGAAAGGTGGCAGACAAAACTAGTAAGAGAGAATTGCAGAGCCAGCCCACTTACCAGCTATCACCATGTAAGTAAAGCTGGCCAAGGATCCCATCACATTTAAAACCATCACAATAACCACGGCCCAGAGAACCTTTTAAGGACTTGATTGTCATAAAGCACAGAATGTTTCTTAACTTCTTGGATGACTTAATGGTTTCTTGTTGCCCATCTCTTTGAAGCCCGTGATGTTTCCTAGAGAGGTGGACTCCGATTCTCTCCGGCACTACAGCTGGGCTGCGGAGACCCTGGACAATGTTAACCTTGTGTCTAGCCCCATTCACTCGGGGTAAGTACTTCGGATGCTATCCTTCCTTCACCCAGGGTGAAACCAGGCAGTGGCTTGGAAGACAGGGAATAACCTATTCACTATGACCTTCCTTGACATACACTTCCTTCATGCCAGCTGTGGAATTTGTTATTTATTGCTATTGAGTGTCTACACCACTGTTACACTGCTGCCGACATGTAGAGTAGCTTAAACTAATCAAGAGATATAGAACAGGAAACCTAGCAATAAAGTTGAGGCTTCTGATAGCAAAACAATGAAAGCAATATCTTTAAAATATTAATTTGACTTGAGTTTGGGCACCACTTCAACAGCCCAGAGCAAAGAGAGAGCCATATCAAGATAAGTAATTAGATGGCTTTTAAATTAAACATTTAAAGCCACGAGTAGTCCTGTTCCATAATAGGGAACCTCAGGAGATCCTGATTCACACCAGTGCCACATCTCTATCTTGCGTTGAGATTAGAAGGCAAAACATTTCTCCTTCTGTGGTAGTTCACAATGCTGTAGTAAACATGTTTCAACCCATGACTCAACTGGGTGTATTTGGAGGAACTGAAATAGTTGTGAGTTTCTTTGCCTTGGATGTATGGAAGAACCTTTTCATTTCTGAGAGAGAGAGAGAGAGAGAGAGGGAGGGAGGGAGGGAGGGAGGGAGGGAGGGAGGGAGGAGGGGATAGATTAGATAGATAGATAGATAGATAGATAGATAGATAGATAGATAGATAGATAGATACATAGATACATACATAGATACATACATAGATACATACATAGATACATACAGAAATAGATACATAGATACATAGATAGGTAGGGTAGACAGACATAGAGTAGATAGGGTAAATAGATAGACATAGATAGGGTAGATAGATAGATAGATACATAGATAGATACATAGATAGATACATAGATACATAGATATATCGATACATAGAGTAGATAGGTAGGGTAGATAGACATAGATAGGGTAGATAGATAGATAGATAGATAGATAGATAGATAGATAGATAGATAGATAGATAGATAGATAGATAGATAGATAGATAGATAGATAGATACATAGGGTAGACAGACAGACAGACAGATAGAGTAGGATAGATAGATAGATAGATAGATAGATAGATAGATAGATAGATAGATACAGTAGATACATAGATACATACATAGATACATAGAATAGATAGGGTAGATAGACATAGATAGAGTAGATAGGGTAGATAGATAGATAGATAGATAGATGTGTGTGTGTGTGTGTGTGTGTGTGAGAGAGAGAGAGAGAGAGAGAGAGAGAGAGAGAGAGAGAGAGAGAGAGAGAGAGAGAGAGAGAGAGATTGAGATTGATTCTGACTCCATTTCTCTAACTAATAAAAACCTGGAAACTGCTCCATATGTTAGCAGAGATGTTTCTGTTCTGCTCATGGATGTGGCTGATTTTGCTTTACATTCTAATTCTTTGAGCTTTGTGAGCCAGAATCAATAGAGAGGGAGGTTCAGAGCACACCAGGATACAGTCACAAAGAGGACTGGAACTCAACCTACCTATTCATCTGTTGCCTTTTTTTTTTTTCTCTCCTGAATAATTCTGAGCTCAAAAGTTCTCAGTCCACTGTTTTGATTTAAGACTACATTATGGAAGACAGATATTTTGTAAGATTTACATCTAATCTAAGAGCTCCGTTTTCACACCTACACCAGTTGCATTAATTGTCACAAAGAAATTAGCATTGATAATTAATTAGGCTAGGTGCATGTCAGAGAAATGGGTATGCGTCAACAAAAGCAGCTCAAGTTCCATGAATTTCAGTCCCATTTAAGGAAGATGAAGGTGATTTGAATCCCCAGTAAGTTGAAAAATACATTATGCCTGCCAAATAAAGGAAATATATTTTTTCAAATGCCAGTAATAATCCTCTCAAAGTTTCTGAAGACTATTTTTAAATGTTTAGACATGTTTGCTATAATTACAAGGTAGCTTCCATTTCTTCTTCTTCCCTTCAAAAGCATATCTATAATTAGAGCCATGAGCAAAATAACCTTCCTACCACCAAATCAAAATATGAAGGAGGCTTTTAAAAAGATACACATTGCAGCTTTATCCTTCATGAACTTTCCTAATTTTTTTTTTAGCCTAATTCACTGACTTCTCCCAAACGGTCAGCTTTATTTAAATTCATTGCAGGAGTACAGAGGTCTAGGATAAAACTCCCTGGTCCCCCCAAATGTCAACATTGTTTGTGGCACTATTAATATGATGATGGTCATCTTCTTAGCTGATGCATCCAGCAAGCATGAAGTACAGAATGGGCAGCTGCATTTGAAAAAGGGGCAGCTCTTTTCATAGTGAGAATACTTTGCTTCCTTCCCCTTAAAAGTTAACTAGGAAACTTTCCTGCAGCACAGAAAGGGCATTTTTACCTCTGCAGGGCTGCTAAGTCTCCAGATGAAACAGATTAAATAGTTGTGACTTGTGTGAGATGGCCAAGACATGGACACAAACAAGTACAATTCCTTAAACGTTAAACTTAAATATTAATGGAAAATTAAAGCTGGGAAAATTTACTAGATTATTGATGGTCTAAAACAGCGGTTCTCAACCTGTGGGTCGGGACCCCATTTGGGGTCGAACGACCATTTCATGGGGGTCGCCAAACCACGCTGTCCGCCATTTTTTTCCCTTTTCCTTAGCTGTCCTACTCCCTCTTATTGGTGGCCACACCCACTTGGCCACACCCCTGGGGTCACCACAACACGGGGAACTGTATTATGGGGTCACGGCATTAGAAAGGTTGAGAACCACTGGTCTAAAAGATGGAATGTTAAAACAATTAAGACATACATACATAAAGTAAAAGTTATTGATAAATGTAAGAAAATTATTTTCTATCTGATTGATAGAATAGGAAGTATACTAATAAGAGACAGTACATAATTAAGGGGAAAAGAGAGGAACTATTGGCTGAATAGTTGGAGACTTGAATTTATAATATCTGCATGTGATAGAATCATTGTAACTCGGCCGCCACGTTGTTTTTCAAAGATATAATTGTAACATTAGAAAATAAATAAGACGTTTAATGAAAATAATTCCTTCCCAATAACTCCCACTGGAAGGGTTAACCAGCCAGTTTGTAGAACGTTGCCCCAATACCAGCTGTTAAAACCCGTATATCAGACGCCAAAGACCAGCTGGGAAAATATTTCTTGGCCACATCAGATGGGAACTATGAAGAGTTCTGGTAAAAAGGACCTGGGGGGGGGGGTCCCCAGATTGCTCTCAGGCCCCAAGTTGCTGGCTATCAAGAATGCACTCGTCTTTCCCCTCAAGCATGTCCGTTAAACCAGTGGTTCTCAACCTGTGGGTCGGGACCCCATTTGGGGTCGAACGACCATTTCACGGGGGGTCACCAAACAACGCAGTCCTCCATTTTTTTCCCCCTTTTCCTTAGCTGTGCTACTCCCTTTTATTCTATTGGCTTTTGAAAGCCAATAGAACAGACTCTCTTGAATAGAGCCTAATTCTATTGGCTTTCAAAAGCCAATAGGAATTGTCCAGGCTGTCTCTGCCCTGCTGAGCCCGCCAAAAGTCCCATTCTGCAAACGGTGCTGCAAGTCCTTGGTTGAGTCTTGACACTATTATAACCTTCACTATTTTCTTTCAATCCCTTGGAAATTGGAAACTCCTAGTACCCAGGCATCCAAACAGTCAACATTTGAAGTTTTGGGCCACTTGTTTTGTTTTTTTTTCTGCCTCTGGCCTTGTGAAATTTAAGTTAAACACTTTCTATAGTCTTTCAAACTTCTCAATCATCTACTACCCAATTATTATTTTTTTCAGTTACCGTATATGCCGGCATATAAGACGACTTCCGGAAATGCTAAACTCGGCGCCAAAGACGGGGGTCGTCTTATACGCCGAGTCGTCTTATACGCCGAAAATACTGGTAGTTTCCGGCGTATAAGACGACATTCTAGGAATGCAGCTCGGCGACAAAGACGGGGGTCATCTTATACGCCGGGTCGCCTAATACGCCGGCATATATGGTAATTGGAAGTTTATTGGATTTTTCCACAATGCTTTTTAAGGCTAGCCTTGATTTAGGAGTCAGAGGAAACCCTGAGGTGTGGCAAATTGAGATTGGTAGCAAATAATGCTTCTAATCTCTGCACTGGGTCCAAGATATACAGGAGCAGAGAGTATGAGTGCTAATCGATGGAAGGGATAGGATCTCAGTGCTTTGCTGCAAATGCAGTTTATCCTGAACATGTGTGCTATATTTTCTCCCAGACATGTGCAAGCCCAATAAACCATCAATTGGGAGCTTCGATCAGTAGGAGCCGGGATCAAGCAACAAACTAAGCCAAAATCAAGCTAAACATATGCCCTCACAGCGTGGCATTGTTTCAGATTACTTGTGTTCTCAAACCTTTAAAATACTTGCTCAAATCAACCGAACACCATTTACTATCAGTGTTACGTCCCTTAACATAATCCATGTTCCAGTGCAAAATAGTCCTTAGTTCTTTTCCTTTCCCATACCAGAGTATGGATCCACATCTCCGCCCGGTTTTTGAGCAAAGCTTTTAATTTCAGCAAAATGCATATCGCTATCCCATAATCTCTTTCGCTTTTAAAACAGGGGAATAACCCCCCGTCTCTCCCCACCACCTATGACCAAATGGAAATGCTTTGCTTTTGTTATATTGCCTTTGTTTATGATCAACATTTTTGTTGCTTGCTTCTAATAATCTCATATTAATTTTTCCCCAATTTGCTTTCTAAATTATTTTGCAGCTATTCCTCTCCACTCCCACAGTATGATTCAAGGTGATGATGATGCTGTCTGTGACTTCTCATTTTGCCTCTCTGTGTGTTTATTTTATTTCTCCTCTCCAATTGCAGTGTGTGTAGATGTTGGTCGTGCGTCTCCAGTCTTTCTGCCTTCCGCTATAGACTTCCCTGTTTTGTCTCCTTGTTGTCTTTAGTATTGTGCTTTAGAAATTTGTCCTGTAACTCATATCATTGGTCTGATAATGACTTAGATGGTCACTAACTCTTAATGTCATTTATACAAACTCTGCATGAAGAAAATCATTTGTCTGGTGTCCAGGAGGGTTGATAAACAAGTTAGTTGACGGGGGATCCTGGGCATTTTGATCAGAAATACTAGAGGAATTGCTAAAGTCTGTTATCTGGTGGAATTTGCCAGTGAGGCTCTATGGAAGACATTTCACGAGAAAGAAACGATTCTAAAATAACCAACAATCAAACTGCAGCTTGCTTCGGCAGTCTTTCTAGCTAGAGGACCACGGTCTTACATTACAGGTACTCTATTGAGCTTGACAAATCAAGCCAGGATCGGCTCTTAACCATGTCCGTATTCTAGCATCAACCGTGTCGCTTAAGCAAACGGTCTGAAAGAATTGTTTAGCAAACTCACTCAGAAAGCCTTGCAAACTTGAGAGTTTTGTTGATTAGACTAAACAAGCCAAAAGGGAGCTGTTTAAAAATAAGCTGAGTTGTTGGGACATGTCAAGGTTTGGGAAGGGAAGACAATTCTCTTTGAGACAATGTCCTGACGCACTGGGTGTCCTGGGGTGGACTCCCCAAGAGTAAAAGAGAAGTTCTGAGTTAGGATGGGCAGCCATCTAAATCTTTTGAGGAAATAAAGAAATCACTTTCCTGGCATAGGGGACGAAAACCAGGTTGGAGCCTCGGGGCAAAAATTAATACACATGCGACAAATTGGCAATGTAGTCCCGGGCAGAAGATGCACCAGATTTTAAAGCGATTTTTGGTTTTTTGGCAGGCATCCAACTCTATAAAATCAATGGCAATCCAGAGTCTATTTTTTTTAAAAAAAAAATATCAAGAATTCGAAGGAACCAGCTTTTTAATCTGCAATCACATCGAGATTTTAGGCCTGGAAATGTAGAAAGGATAGCTAATTTAAAAACAAAACAAAACCTGCTTTAGGATAATGTGCAAAGCAGGTTAAGGCAGCAAGAAACGAACAAACTAACCCAGAGCAGTTTAAAGTATCCTTTGAAGTAGGCAACATGAAAGCTGCAATTATTTTGTAAAGGGAGCTCTAAGGGCGAATGGACTAGGGCAGGAGTAGGCCACCTTGGCTCGTTTATGACTCGTGGACTTCCAACTCCCAGAATTCCTGAGCCAGCCATGCTGAGGAGAAATGGAGAGGTTTCCATGCTGAGCCATGCTGGCTCAGGAATTCTGGGAATTGAAGTCCACCAGTCATAAAAGAGCCAAGGTTGCCTACCCCTGGCCTAGATGACAGGAAACCTGGCTCTTTTATGACTCGTGGACTTCAACTCCCAGAATTCCTGAGCCAGCCATGCTGAGAGGAAAGGGGGAGGTTTCCAAGCTGAGCCATGCTGGCTGAGGAATTCTGGGAGTTGAAGTCCACGAGTCATAAAAGAGCCAAAGTTGCCTACTCCTGGACTAGGGAAACTAGTTGCTTTGTGAAGAACTGTATGGAAGTGGTCTGCCATTGCTTTCATAGGAGTTCTCTTGACCTGTTTCAATAAAGGGTATTTAATTTCAGCAGAGACTGAGGGCTAGATGGACCTCATTGCAAATGAGCTTCTGATTGCGTCCCATTCCGGGAAGGGAACACGCAAGGCTATAACTTGGTCTTGGAGCATCACACCTCTGCCAGATCAAGTTTGAGAAAAACTCATTCTCAGCTGCCCTGCCCTGTCTGGTCTGGCTCATTGGTCCATCAACCTGCCTGAAATTCACGATGGACTAGGCTAAGACCTGGAGGACGGACACCAGGAAATCCTGGAGGAACTGCAGGCTAGCCTGGGAAGGTGACGGTCAGTCTTGAAGATGGCAAACTCCTTTCCTAAGTGTTGTTTTATCACTAAGGAAGCCCACCTGGATGCCCACAAAACCACCAGGAGCTACGCTTGACTCAAGGAGGCCTTATTTTTGTCTTCTAAGCTCAGCGGAACTGGAAGAATTTTTCAAAAGAAAGCCAGAACATCCCCCATGGGATCGAAGTTGGCTGCTTTCTTTACGAAACCAACTAGAGCCGAGGTGGCGCAGCAGTTAGAGTGCAGTACTGCAGGCCACTTTAGCTGACTGTGTTCAGCAGGTCAGCGGTTCAAATCTCACCGGCTCAAGGTTGACTCAGCCTTCCATCTTCCGGGGTAGGTAAAATGAGGACCCAGATTGTTGGGGGCAATGTAAATATATATATATACATTGCTTACTGGTGTACACCGCTTAGACAGTGCTTGCACTTAAAGTGGTATATAAGTCTCATAAATAAATAAATAAACTACGAGGAACTCCAATAGAACATCAAGTTCGGGTTGAAGAGGAGAGATTTTAAGGGGGAAAAAAAAAGGAGACAGGTTTTTCGGCCCATAGCCTTTTTTAAAATTTTATTTTTAGGGGAAAAGGTGTCACGCCTGCACGTTGCTCTGATAGTTTCTGAAGAAATAGAATGTAAAGAATGGTTAAATGATTAATGGCTCAGGCTGATAGGGCGTGAGTCCTACACTGATATGTTCATGATAGAGGTGCTGTGCAATCCTTAGCCATGATATCATGCAATCGTGATCAAAATAAGGGGGGGAAGCTGTTCCTCCTCCAAATAATCTCTCATGCAAAGAATTATTTGTACCCTTTGCTGGGAAATCAGCTGCCCAAAAGCCACCCAGACCCCTGCAGTTCTATCCAAATTCAGCCACCTTGGTCTCGGCTGCTCCAGAGAGGTGAGCTCAATTGTCACTTCCTCCTGAGTAGACCTGCACCCAAATGGTGCCCATAAGTGCCAGCTGTTCTCAGAAAGCATTTCCTTCTCAGTGCAATTAGGTTTGGTGTTAAGAGATCTTTTGCCCTGTGCCAGCTCCTGACGCTGCCCCAATTTCCTCTTCCAGTTTCCTGGTCAGCTTTATGGTGGATGCCCGGGGAGGCTCCATGCGTGGCAGCCGCCACCACGGCATGAGGATCATCATCCCGCCACGCAAGTGCACGGCTCCCACCCGCATCACGTGCCGCTTGGTGAAGAGAGCCAAGCTGGCCAGCCCGCCACCCATGGTTGAAGGAGAAGGCTTAACCAGCCGGCTGATTGAGATGGGGCCTTCCGGGGCACAGTTCCTGGGGTAAGTGGATGTCTGGGCTGATCGCCTGAGTTGTTTTTCTTCCTTCATCGGATGGATCCTTGTCTTTCCTATCGTAATCGCCCTCCGAGTCTTCGTGGATTTGTTTGTGACTGCTGCTTGAGAAGAGGCCAACTGCCCATAGAGCCTAGAGCAGGGGTAGGCAACCTCGGCTCTTTTAGGACTCATGGACTTCAACTCCCAGAATTCCTGAGCCAGCCAGGCTGAGGGGAAAGGGAGAGGTTTCCAAGCTGAGCCACGCGGGCTCAGGAATTCTGGGAGTTGAAGTCCACGAGTCTTAAAGTTGCCAAGGTTGAGGACTCCTGATATAGGGCAGGGGTGGGAACCTTGGCTCTTTTATGACTCGTGGACTTCAACTCCCAGAATTCCTGAGCCAGCCATGTTGAGGGGAAAGGGAGAAGTTTCCAAGTGGAGCCATGCTGGCTCAGGAATTCTGGGAGTTGAAGTCCAGGAGTCATAAAAGAGCCGAGGTTGCCTACCCCTGGCCTAGAGGGAGCTCATCTTGAACAGATGGGACGGAAGGAGGAAAGGAGGCCATTCAGCAGAGACCTCCCTCTCTCATGGGGGTCAAATCAGCCTTGGTAGTACTACCCACTCATGTGCAGAGCAGTCCATGCCCCAAACCCACCCCTTCACCCCATCTCTCTAAAGCAGCGGTTCTCAACCTGTGGGTCGGGACCCCATTTGGGGTCGAACGACCATTTCACAGGGGTCGCCAAACAACGCAGTCTGCCATTTTTTTTCCCCTTTTCCTTAGCTGTGCTACTCCCTTTTATTCTATTGGGCTTTTGAAAGCCAATAGAATAGACTCTCTTGAATAGAGTCTAATTCTATTGGCTTTCAAAAGCCAATAGGAATTGTCCAGGCTGTCTCTGCCCTGCTGAGCCCGCCAAAAGTCCCGTTCTGCAAACGGTGCTGCACCAGTTGAGTAGTCCTCGACGTACAACCGGTTGAGTAGTCCTTGACTTACGACCGGTTGGGGGTCGCGGCATTAAAAAGGTTGAGAACCATTGCTCTAAAGAAACACTCTGTTCCACCTTTCCTTCTTCCTTGGCTGTTGCGCACCCAGAGTAGGAGAAGAATTAACCTGCAAATAAGCCTACCGTAGCCGTCAATCCATCCACCAATATTTCTCAATGGTAGAAAGGTTCCTATGCTGATAACCTCTGGCTCCTATTTCCCCCCTCTTGTTTTTCCTTCCTGCTGCATGGATGCTACTAGTAAACTGCATCTTCCCGCCAACCTTCCCCCTTTAAATGAGGCCGAGAGCCTGATTAGCCGAGTCCTGCAGCTTGGGCCTCAAGGGACCAAATTCACTGGGTAGGCTCTTTCTAAGCAAAGATATCAACTGTCTGCGGTTCTTTTCTTCCTCGTTTTTCGGTTTCGACTTGCTTTTTTTTTTCTTTTTCTTTCTTTCTTTCTTTTCTGGTTTTGTGTTTTGATCATGCCCATCTCTTTTACGTTCCCCACAACAGTTAACAGCACAAGGCTTCCCCTTTGGTTTAAATATCACAGGCAGTGGAAACCATAGTGGCTTGATGGCAGTCTTGACACGGCTCCTGTCCAGCTGACCTTGTGTGCTTTGAGCATGTGGAACTCGCGGCAAGCCTTTCTGCTTTCATAAGTTCTGTGCTTTTTCTTAATTTTTTTTTTTTAGAATAGCTTTTTCTTACGGTCTCGATTGCGTTTGGAAAAAGAAAGATCCACCCAAAAGACGTGTTCGTTTTAATCTTGCTGATAGAATTCGAGGCTTTGAGGTCAGTTTGTGGAGGGAGAAGAAGATGGCCAAAATTGGGTCATTTTCAGCAAGCAACATTTGTACCGTACTTTCCGGCGTATAAGACGACTTTTTAAAGCATGCAAATCGGTTCTGAAGTCGGGGGTCGTCTTATAAGAGCCGAGGTGGCGCAGCAGTTAGAGCGCAGTACTGCAGGCCACTTTAGCTGACTGTGTTCAGCAGGTCAGCGGTTCAAATCTCACCGGCTCAAGGTTGACTCAGCCTTCCATCCTTCCGGGGTAGGTAAAATGAGGACCCAGATTGTTGGGGGCAATGTAAATATATATATACATTGCTTACTGGTGTACACCGCTTAGAGAGTGCTTGCACTTAAAGCGGTATATAAGTCTCATAAATAAATAAATAAATACGCCGAGTCGTCTTATACGCCAGAAATTACGGTAGTTTCCGGCGTATAAGATGACTTTCTAGGCATGCAAATTGGTTCCGAAGTCGGGGGTCGTCTTATACGCCGAGTCGTCTAATACACCGGAAAATATGGTAATACAAGGGCGGCCCAATTCAGATCTAAGATGGGGTCAGGCCAAAGGAACCAAGAATGACTCTGATTCAAAGCAAAGAAACGTTGAGTAGTTTCTTCACTGTTGCTCATCAGTAGACAGAGTCTTGCCAGGCTAAAGCACTTATCCGCAAGGCCATTAGATATACCCTGCAAACTGGTGGGTGGGGGGTCTGCCTTCGCCCTTTTCTTTCATACCAAAGACTCCAAGCTTCTTTGTCTCCTTTTCTCTGGGAAAAGCCCCCTCCAGCTTCCTTGCCAAGACCTGTCAGGACACTATAGTCAAATTCTCTGGAGAAGATCCCGTTGGGAAGATGCTCCTCATTGTTTGGGTTAGTGCAGTGATGGCGAACCTTTTAGAGACCGAGTGCCCAAACTGCAACCCCAAACCCACTTACTTATGTATCGTCAGGTGCTGGGTGGGCTTGGCCCATTGGGTGGGTGTGGCCCATTGGGTGGATGAGGTCAATTGGGTGGGCGTGTCCCATTGGGTGGCTGTGGCTGCGGTGGTAACGGCAGACTGGGTGGGACTAAAAAGTTCAATCAATCAATTCCACCTTTGCGAGATCTTTTTTTTTCTTGTGAGAAGTTGAAATTGATTGATTGATTGAACCTTTTTTTTTTGCGCACGGCAGCGGAGGCCTAAAGCAAAAAGGTTTTATAAAACCCAGCTGAAGGCCTAGGACTGGTGCGACGGTGCGCGTGCCCACACAGAGGGCTCTGCGTGCCACCTGTGGCACACGTGCCATAGGTTCGCCACCATGGGGTCACTGCATGTGTTGCAGGCTGCGCATGGAAGCCGAACCCAATGAAATGGGCTGGGTTTGAACAATACTTAAGGCTACCAAACCCCTGTTCCCCAATTAAAACTTCAAAAAAAAAAATTATGTAGATATTTAAGTTGCCTGGGGAAGCTTGTATTGAGTGTGAATGCAGCCAGGCAATCCTGGAAAGGATGAGGGGTGGCAGGTTGACTAATCCTATCAGAAAAGGAGGATCTCCTGTTCCCTATATTAAATGCCTCGCTGTCTCCAATCTAGCTCTTCCATATCTAGTTGCATATCTGTACACACTCTGTCTTTTAAATGTTTATAATTAAAGTATATAGAATGTATACTTCTATACGTGCGTGTCTCTAGTTTTACACGCATTTATGTTTAGAATTGACACACAGGGGCGCTGCCCATTTGCAGTCATCTGAAAAGAATTCATATTTAGAATCGTTGAACTGCTTAAATACATTGACAGCTGGTATTCCACACTGGTGGAACTTAATCCACCCTGCTATTCCAAGTGCTCTGTTGAACTCCTGTTCTACCTTCCCTGTGACTTTTGTTTCTATTCATGGACATGGCTGTGTGGGCTTTATCCAGCCAACAAAGATTGCATTCAGAAAGTAATTGTTGTTGTGTGGTGTTTCAGTATTTTGTACACGGGGAGCGCCGAGTTAAAGTTAGATTACCAAACGCAGCAGCCCTTGGAGACGTTGCTGCTTTTCTTCCAATCACGTAATTTGGATAACAAAATAAGAAAAGGCACAATTTAAGTAGAGTTAAAAATCTTTCCACTTCATGGCATTCAGCATGTAAATAATAAAATCAGTGGGGTGAAAGAGCCGAAATTAATTGGAGGATGTCCTAACTGTCCTTCTTAAAAATGCTGTTGTTCCCAAGGCGACAGCTGGAAATGCAGAAGAACACCTGTGTCCCATCCTGCTTATTTATTGAGTGTTCACTGCCTTTTTCTCAGCATGGTCAGCTGCTGTGTGGTGGTAAAATATGATTGTTTCCCACCGATAAAGCTCTGTAGGAAATTACCGGAATATATTAAAGCTGCACAATCCATAAATGCTTACCTTTCTGTGATTAAAATTTTCATGTAGAAAATAAAGAGGCTGCCTCTGCTTAGTTTTCCACGCGGATGTTTGCAGTTCTGGGCGGAAGGCTCAGAGTTGTGATGTCTGTTACTTAGAGGGGGTTGGAAAAGAGGGACAGGAATTAACCAACTCAGGGTGTGCATACAGCTGTGCAGGATCGCTGTGTTGTGTGACTCGGCAAATCGCCTGCTTTTGGATACTTGGGAAAAGAGCCAGAGGGGTGGGTTGTATGCAGCTGATCGCTTGACTAACTTACAAGTAAGTTACAACAGTGGCAGACAGGGGTGTCCACAGTGTGTGGTCAAAAAAAAAAAAAAGAGAGAGAAGAGAGCAGACATGATGTTGTGGTAGCGGGAGCTTTGACGACAGCATGGTAGCCTCCATCTTGACTTTTCTGATCATGTCCTGCAGACAGCCTTTCCCAAGACAGAGTTGCTCTGCTACAGCCATCACCCCACGGCAGAGTTCCTACTCGGCCTACTGTAGTCTGTTGGAAAATGGCCCCAGAAGGGGAAGCAGAACCTGGCCAACCCCTCATGGCTGGTCCAGCCCCAAAATTTAATTCCAGTTTGCCAAGACGTCCAGTTTGTCGACGCGGCTACCATGGACGTATGGAAGGCGAGCTCCATCTTCCATGTCCAGTTTCACTTTGCTGGGGACCTTGGAAAGGGTCAAAAGTCACCTTGTAAGGGCGACCAGCAAGGAGGGGATCCCTGCTTGATCACGGAAGGACGGTAGCCCTTCCGTTTGATCCGGGGCAGCCCTCCAAATCAAAATTTAATTTTAATTGTCCGAGAGTTCATCTTGAGCCAGGACTGGGGTTTTTTTTATATTACAGAATTTTAATGATGTAAGCCTCACACCATGTGTGAGTTGGGCGGCCATATAAATGTGTTGAATAAATAAATCTCAGGGTTATAAAATAGCTTTGGAGGTTGGAAAACATCTCAGAGAAGAAGCTTGCCCATTTTCCCCCTTGTCAACCATGTTCAAGCCTCATCTTTTCTATAAAACCAGCAGGAGATTTGCATAAAGGAGAGTCGCCTTGTGGGAGAGAGAGAGAGAGAGTCACCAGCAAATTTAATAAATAAATACAAACGAACAAATAAATAAATACAAGGAACGGGAGGAAAACGGGATCCCAAAACGGGAGATCGGTCCCTGATAGCCCAATCCAGGATGTGGTCATTATGGAATGAGTCTCCTGGAACTCCGTAGGACTTAGGCATCCCCATGGCATCTTCTGCCTTTTAGTGGCAGTCATTCCCTTGTCCGATTTCATCTTGCGCCTTTTGCTGAGGCAGCTCTGCTCTCCATCTGAGAAAGAAGAGCAGCCTGTCTGCGGTGTGGCTCTTCTTTTGAGACGCTGTTTTGCAGGGTTAGGGTTTCTTTCTCGGCAAAGGGAGAAATCCGTGGGCCGCAGCACAAACCACCTTCTTGAGACTTGCACAGCCTCTCCCTGCTCCCCTTCAGTGCAGTTCCTAGGCTGGGCAGAAAAGAGAGCCCTCGTCGTCATCCTTCTTTGTGTCATCTCTCTTTGCAGAGAATTTTGAGGCACAGACTGAAAGCATCTCTTTCTCCCCGTCTCCCTCCCTCTCCCTTTTTCTCCCTCTCTCTGTCTCCCTCCCTCTCTCGCTCTCTCTCCCTTTCCCTCTCTTTCTCCCTCCCTCTCCCTTTCTCCCTCTTTCTCCTTCTCCCTTTCTCTGTCTCCCTCTCCCTCCCTCCTATTTTTCTCTCCCTTTCCTTTCCTCCCCTCCTCTCTCCTCCCTCTCCCTCTCTCTATCGCTCTGTCTCTCTTCCCGTCTCCCTCTCTTCCTCCCTCTCTCCCTTTCACTCCCTTTCTTCTCCCTCCCTCTCTTTCACCCTGTCCCTCCCTCTTTCTCTATCTCCCTCTCTTTCTGTCTCCCTCTCCCACCCCCTCTCTGTCTCTCTTTCTCTGTCTCCCTCCCTCTCTGTCTCCTTCTCTCCCCATCTCCCTCCCTCTTTCCCTTTCCCTCTCTTCTCCCTTCATATCACTCCCTCTCTCCTCCTCCCCATCTCCCTTTCTCTCTTTCTCCTTCCCTCTCCCTTTATCCCTCTCTCTCTTTCTCCGTCTCTCTTCTCCCTTTTTCTCTCTCCCTCTTTTTCTTTCTCCCTCTCCCTTCCACCTCCTCTCTCTTTCTCTATACATCTCCCTCCCTCTCTCTCCCATCTCCCTTTCCCTATCTTTCTTTCCCCTCCATATCCCTCCTTCTCTCTCTCCTCGCTATCTCTCTCCTTCTCTCTTTCTTCCTCTCCTTCTCTCCCCATCTCCCTCTTTCCTTCTCTTTCTTCTCTCTCCATTTCCCTCTCTCCTTCTTCCTCTCCGTCTCTTTTTCCTCTATCCATCTCTCTCACTTTCTCCCTCCTTCTCTCTCCCACTCACCCTCCATCTTCTCTCTCTCTCTCTCTCTCTCTCTCTCTCTCTCTCTCTCTCACACACACACACACACACACACACACACACACACACACACAAATTCTGAGTAAGTTTTGCATTTTGGATAAGGGCAGGACCAGCCCTCTCTCTGTTTGCATAGTCAAAGACCTCCATCTATCTATTTATCTGTCTCAGGCACCCATCTACCCTGCGCTCCACAAGAGATAAAGCCAAATGGGAACTCTTGGGAGATACTTAGCAAAGTGGTGCCCTCTGTGGCTCCAGCATCCATGGCCAAGAAGGGGAGAGAGAGCTGGGACAGTCTCCAGAGGAGGCCAGGCAGGCACCGGATAAGATTCCCAGTCCTTTGGGTTCTGCGCCCCATGTTTTTTTCTTTTCACGCTTGCCCAAAGCAGAAGAAATTATGAATGCAGAAAAAAATATATATATTGTCACATTAACATCCATTGCATGACGTAGAGCAGCTCAGGTGCTTTCCTTCAAACTGGCGTTGTCTCGGCCGACCTTTCTCGCCAGGTCACGTCTCCCGATTATGACCTCTTTCTGCCTAAGCAGCTTCCAACAGTTTCTTTTCGTTTGCTTGTGTGTATTTCTGTAACTTCTCGTTTTTCATATGAATCGGCCTTTGCCAGCACTCCTGTGTTTGCTTCCCTCCTCCCCCAGTTTGGCGTCGGAGTGAATCAAACGGTCACTTGCAGGTCAAGCGGGAAAGGTTTTGTGGCTTGGCCCGTTGTTAATTGCTTGCAACCGGATGACCTAACCGAGCTCGTTCCTGAGGACCCGTGGAAAAATAACTGCCGTCGGGAGCCATCCAGCCTCTCAATGGCTTTTCTCTTCCTTTGATCCAGCCCGGTTGTGGTGGAGATCCCCCATTTTGGATCGATGCGGGGAAAAGAACGAGAGCTGATCGTGCTGCGGAGCGAAAACGGGGAGACCTGGAAAGAGCACCAGTATGACAGCAAGCACGAGAACCTCACGGACATCCTGAACGGCATGAATGAAGGTAACCGCGCTCGCCTTGCAAACATCCCTGGCCAGAATGGAGGCGGTGCAAGAATGAATAATAATAATAATAATAATAATAATAATAATAATAATAATAATAATAATAGTAGTAGTAGTAGTAGTAGTGAATGAATAATAATAATAATAGTAGTAGTAGTAGTAGTAGTAGTAGTAGTAGTAGTAGTAATAATAATGTTGGAAAGGACTTTGGAGGTCATCTAGTCCAACCCCCTGCTCAGGCAGGAAACCCTGTACCATTTTAGGCAAATGGCTGTCCAGTCTCTTCTTTTTTTTTTTTTATTAAAAGTTTTACAATTTTACAATAAAATCCCTCTCCCACTACCTCCCTACCCCCCAAAAAACCCTCCCCCCCCTCTTCCCAGAGCTGAATACAGGGTTAACTAGAACTAAAAATACAAAACATTTAAACTTAAGTAAACCTCAAACAAAAGTTACATTAAAAAAAATCCAATATATATATATAATAAAAAAGTCCAATATATATATATAATAAAAAAATACTTATTATCTTAAACTTTAAACTTTAAACATAAATTATTCAAAAGCTAAATAATATCTTTTAATATCATACTTATACTGTATAAAGTTTATCCATCTTTTCCACACCAAGAGGTATTTCTCTTGCGATTGATCTTTCAAATAAGCCGAAATTTTTGCCATTTCAGATAAATAAGAAACTTTAAAAAACCATTCCTCCAAGGTAGGCAAAAATTCCTTCTTCCAATATTGTCCTATCAACAACCTTGCCGCTGTAATTAAATTTAACATTAAAATAATTTCTTTATCATTACAATCAACAATAATACCTAACAAAAACAATTGTGGAGTGAATTTTATCCTTCTGTCCAGTCTCTTCTAAAAAACTTCCAGTGTTGGAGCATTCACCGCTTCAGGAGGCAGGTTGTTCCACTGGTTAATTGTTCTAACTGTCAGGAAGTTTCTCCTTAGTTCTAGGTTGCTTCTCTCCTTGATTGCTTCTTGATTTTCATTTTCTTCATCATCATCATCATCAAGTGGAAGGGACCTTGGAGGTCATCGAGTCCAACCCCCTGCTCAGGCAGGAAACCCTATACCATTACAGAAAAATGGCTGTCCACTGGTTAATTGTTCTAACTGTCAGGAAGTCTCTCCTTAGTTCTAGGTTGCTTCTCTCCTTGATTAGTTTCCCTCCGTTGCTTCTTGTCCTGCCTTCAGGCACTTTGGAGAATAGCTTGACTCCCTCTTCTTTGGGGCAGCCCCTGAGATACTGGAACACTGCTATCATGTCCCCCCTCGTCCTTCTCTTCATTAAACTAGACATGCCCAATTCCAGCAACCGTCCCTTATATGCTTTAGCCTCCAGTCCCCTAATCATCTTTGTTGCTCTTCTAAAGTGGGGAAGATTACCCTGTACAGATTCCTCTTCCAGCAGAAACAAAGGATGACCCTTTGACCATCACAATCTAAGCTTATAGTTTTTCCTATTGTGTGGGTTTTTTTTTTACCACTTTTGACATTTTTGTTAACACGGTGCTGATATTTTATTTGTTTGATATTTGTGTTCTGCCTGCAACAGGATAGGGCTCGCTAAGCAGCACAATTGTTCTCTTAACACTTATGGTTTTATTTATCCCTGGATCATTGCTGTTCTTCTGACTTTTTTTCAGGCCCTTCTTTTTCAGTCCCTGCTTGGGGATTCTCCCAAGAATCTCTGTGGGAAAGGGCCCCTTCAAATGAAGAAGTTGCTAAATTAGCATTATACCTGCTCTCAGATGCACTCCCAGCTCTCTGGTTCTTTGCTGTCTGCTATAAATATTCCCCTCCCTTTTCCTTTTTTTTTTTTTAATGTTAAAGCCAACATGGTTTTGCTGAGTAAAACACCATCTGCTGGCCAAGATAGATATTAAAAGGGACCGAGACATCAAGCAGATTCAGAATGTGACTCTTTTGATCTAGCACAGTGTTTCTCAACCTTGACACTTTTAAGGCATGTGGACTTCAACTCCCAGAATTCCACAGCTGTGGAATTCTGGGAATTGAAGTCCACATGCCTTAAAATTGTCAAGGTTGAGAAACACTGATCTAGCAGATATTGCAGGAGGAGAGTCAGAAATCAGAAAGAGTCTGGCAGACTACAAATGTTATTAAAAGGTTCGGATTTTTTTTTTTAATAAGCTTGTGAATGTTCAACCATTTAAGATTTATTTGGACGGGCATTGCTATTGAACGTGCTTGTCCGGAGATTTGGAATCAAAAGAAAGTGATTTTAAGCTGTAAATCCTTCTTTTTAATGTTTGCCGGTGTATTATGATTGTTGATGAATACGGATATACCTTTTTAAGTTTTAACTATAAATTGTTAATTTACCACGATGTAAAAAAGAAGTTGAGACTCTAGAAAGAGTACAGAGAAGAGCAAGAAAGATGATCAGGGGACTGGAGGCTAAAGCATATAAGGAAAGGCTGCTGGAATTGGGTATGTCTAGTTTAACAAAGAGAAGGACCAGGGGGGACAGCATAGCAGTGTTCCAATATCTCAGGGGCTGCCCCAAAGAAGAGGGAGTCAAGCTATTTTCCAAAGCACCTGAAGGCAGGACAAGAAGCAACGGATGGAAACTAATCAAGGAAAGAAGCAACCTAGAACTAAGGAGAAACTTCCTGACAGTTAGAACAATTAATCAGTGGATCAACCTGCCTCCAGAAGCGGCGAATGCTCCAACACTGGAAGTTTTTAAGAAGAGACTGGACAGCCATTTGTCCGAAATGGTATAGGGTTTCCTGCTTGAGCAGGGGGTTGGACTAGATGACCTCCAAGGTCCCTTCCAACTTTATTATTATGGATCATCGCACAGTCAGCCAGATGTTCAGACTGGATTTGGCATTTTGTCTACCTATCGAGTCCTTACCCAGGGCCTGGGATGATGATGATGATGATGATATTATTATTATTATTATTATTATTATTTGGGGAGAAAATTAATTACACTGTAAATTAATTAGCACATCAGCTCCGGAGTCATATTTAATTCTTGCCCGACTCAAAAGTTCAAGCAATCGCATTGTGAGAAAAGGCTCAATACCAAGCTTTGAAATAAGAACAGAATTGCTTGTAAAACTAAAACCTGCATGCTTCAAAAGTTAATTCGGAGAGGTTTGACAGAGTGAAGGGATTCTCTGGGGTGGGGGGTAGAATTCTCCGTGAGGTGAAGATGAGTCTGAACCCTTTTCCTTTCTTAGAGATGGACAGCGTGGAAGAGCTGGAGAAGAAACGGATCTGCAGGATCGTCACCAAGGACTTCCCTCAGTACTTTGCGGTGGTGTCACGAATTAAGCAAGAGAGCAACCAGATTGGGCCAGAAGGAGGCATCCTAAGCAGCACCACTCTGCCGCGGGTCCAGGCTGCTTTCCCTGAAGGCGCCCTGACAAAGAGAATTCGAGTGGGACTCCAGGTAAGGCAGTGGTTCTCAACCTGTGGGTCGGGACCCCATTTGGGGTCGAACGACCATTTCACGGGGGTCGCCAAACAACGCAGTCCACCATTTTTTCCCCTTTTCCTGAGCTGTGCTACTCCCTTTTATTCTGTTGGCTTTTGAAAGCCAATAGAATAGACGCTCTTGAATAGAGTCTAATTCTATTGGCTTTCAAAAGCCAATGGGAATTGTCCAGGCTGTCTCTGCTCTGCTGAGCCCGCCAAAAGTCCCATTCTCCAAACAGTGCTGCACCAGTTGAGTAGTCCTCGACGTACGACCGGTTGAGTAGTCCTTGACTTACGACCAGTTGGGGGTCGCGGCATTAAAAAGGTTGAGAACCACTGAGGTAAGGGAACTTCTTGTCTTGAGAAACCCCAAGGAGGAGAAGCATCAGATCAGGGCCTGGCTGGACCCATTCGGGCCCAACGGAACAGCAGACCCATTTCTGCACATCCTTTTGAGCCAAGTTGGGTGTTATAGTTCCGGCTAATGAAACACTTCAAAGAACTTCCAGGCATTTATTTTCCTAAAAGTCTTTTATTGTTACAAAATGTCGGCACAGGCACAACGGAGGGATGCTAGGATCTATGTTCTCTTCCTCTGAGCAGTTAAATTATCAGCATGTTCCCTCCCTAAATTAGCCGTCATATCTCACATTATCCAATTTGTGTGAAGGTCAAAGGTTTCCTTCCTCTTTCTTTCCCGGGCTTTACCCCCAACCCCCCTTCTGCTCTGTATTAACCCCATAATTACCAGACAATTCTGCATATTGTCAAAAGCAAGAATATACAATCTTTGCAGCGTTGACATTGGATCTTGGTGAGCAGACAAGGCAGGACTTCTTTCTTGACCGCCCATGGAGAGAGGCTACAGCTGTTTTTCAATCCTCTCTCTCTCTCAGCCCTAAAAGTCCCTCTTAACATTTTATTAACCTTTTGGGTCTTATCTAGCCTCTCAACTCTATTCAGGATAAAATGAAACAGTATCTTAACATTTTATTAACCTTTTGGGTCTTATCTAGCCTCTCAACTCTATTCAGGATAAAATGAAACATTATCTTAACATTTTATTAACCTTTTGGGTCTCATATAGCCTCTCAACTCTATTCAGGATGAAGTGAAACAATATCTTTTATTGTATCAACACACGGGTAGAAAAATTTTGTTCTATCACCCCAAAGAGGCTTCCTTTAGATTCCCCCATTTGGTGGTGAAACTGATTTAATTTACAAGAAGTGAATTAAAAAAGGGGGGGCCAGGCATTGATCTGCATTCATTGGACCTGGTATCTGTCACGAATGTTTATCCTTAAAGCTGAATTCAGGAAAGTTTCACATCACCTACAGAAATGATACAATACCTGCTGTTTTTGAGGCCCTGGAATGATGTTTCATGGATCTGGAAAAGCAAATGTCATATTCTAGACCAGGGTTAGGCAACCTCTGCTCTTTTATGACTCGTGGACTTCAATTCCCAGAATTCCTGAGCCAGCCACGCTGAGGGGAAAGGGAGAGGTTTCCAAGCTGAGCCATGTGGCTCAGCAATTCTGGGAGTTGAAGTCTACAAGTCATAAAAGAGCCAAGGTTGCCTATCCCTGCCCTAGGCCGCTTTATGACGCGTGGACTTCAACGCCCAGAATTCCTGAGCCAGCCACGCTGAGGGGAAAGGGAGAGGTTTCCAAGTTGAGCCATGGCTGGCTCAGGAATTCTGGGAGTTGAAGTCCACGAGTTATAAAAGAGCCAAGGTTGCCTACCCCTGGCCTAGACTGCAGTGAACAACATGCATCTCCTGTTTGACTGCATTCTCAGTATGGATTTTTTTTAGGACATTAAGAACTGTGTACTTCTCATACCTGGGGGATGACCCCAAAATTTATTCTAGAATCCTGGAAAAATAAGTCCCTCGTGGAATTGCAACTAGGTCTTTAAGATTCAGGACTTTGGGGGCAACTTCTTAGTTCCCTTCTCCGGTTAGATCCCACAGGCTGGGCCTCCTTCAGGTCCCGTCGGCCAAGCAGTGCCATTTGGCGGGGCCGCGGGGGAGGGCTTTCTCTGTGATGGCGCCCACGTCTTGGAACCAGCTCCCCCCGGAGATTAGGACTGCTCCCACCCTGTTGGTTTTCCGCAAGCTGCTTAAGACCTGGCTTTTCCGGCAGGCCTGGGGTTTATAAAATCTGACCCCTGGATGAATGTTACTGTATTGTTTGTCTTGTTAAGTTATATTGTGTTTTTATTGTTAGCCGCCCGGAGTCCTGGGGGAGTGGGGCGGTCTATAAATTTTAATAAATAAATAAATAAACTTGGCCAGATCACAAGAAGTTCTTTGTTCAAGACCCTCGAGCAGGTGCCAGCAGGCAGGAGAAATCAGTGTATTTATTTAAAACGTTTCTTAAGCCCATATATTTATTGGACGGTGTCATGGCTCTCAAAAGCCATCCTGAGATAAGGCAGTCCCATGTTGTGGCTCACGGATATTGTACGTTCACTAAGTTGCTGAGATCTGAGCTTAGCTTATATGAATATGTTCAGTGAGTTTGACAGGACAAGGCACAGCCTTCTCATTTTGGAAAAAAAAAAAGATCAACTCGCTTTTTCTGGAAATCAGGGCCCATAGCCATTTAAAACTCTTTCTGGAATTAATAATAGGCTCAACCAGTGCAGGACGAAATGGTTAAGAAGATCCTTGGTAACAAAGCCACCTTCAGCCCCATTGTCACCGTGGAGCCCAGAAGAAGGAAATTCCACAAGCCCATCACCATGACGATTCCGGTGCCACCACCCTCAGGGGAAGGAGTGACCAACGGGTACAAAGGCGACACCACACCCAGCCTTCGACTGCTGTGTAGCATCACAGGTGAGACCCTTAGGACAGTGGTGGCGAACCTGTGGCACGGGTGCCAGAGGCGGCACTCAGAGCCCTCTCTTTGGGCACGGGTGCCGTCGCCCCAGTCCTAGGCCTTCAGCTGGGTTTTATAAAACCTTTTCGCTTTAGGCCTCCGCTGCTGTGTGCAAAAAAAAAAAAAAAAAAAAGGTTCAATCAGTCAATTTCAACTTCTCGCAGGAAAAAAAAAGATCTTGCGAACTTGGAATTGATTGAACTTTTTAGTCTCACCCAGTCTGCCATTACTATCACAACCACGCCCACCCAATGGGCCACACCCACCCAGCACTCGACAATGCATAAGTGGGTTTTGAGTTGCAGTTTGGGCACTCAGTCTCTAAAAGGTTCGCCGCCTTAGGATGACCGTAAACCCTCCGGCAGCTTCTTCCAATGGTTGTGTAACCCGGGTTAGTCTTTGGTGCCTCAAGCGGCTTCTCCCCAGCTCCACCACGACTGGAGTGAGCAGGATGGGCAGAAGCTGACCTGCTTGCTTGGTTAGAACTTCAGGCCAACCCAGCACATTCATCCCCGCTGGGAGGCTGGAAGGAGAAAACAGAAACTCTTTAAGAAGTCTACTGAATTCTTAATGAGCAAAGTCTACATTTTTCTGTGTTCCTTTTGAAAATTCCTGACTGAAGTTTTTAACCTTTGATACACATTTTTTCCTTTCAGCAGAAATCTGATTAAACATTTTGCTGAACAGTATTTAAAATATTTTTCATTTTTGGAGTAAAAGAATCTCAGAATATCTCTCTCTCTCCATTCTCTCTCTCTCCCCTCCTCTCTCTCTTTATCTATCTATCTATCTATCTATCTATCTATCTATCTATCTATCTATCATTGTCTGTCTACCTACCTACCTACCTATTTGCCTGCCTGCCTGCCTGCCTGCCTGCCTGCCTGCCTATCTATCTATCTATCTATCTATCTATCTATCTATCTATCTATCTATCTATCATTTGTCTGTCTGTCTGTCTGTCTATCTATCTATCTATCTATCTATCATTTGTCTATCTATCTATCTATCTATCTATCTATCTATCTATCATTGTCTGTCTACCTACCTACCTACCTATTTGCCTGCCTGCCTGCCTGCCTGCCTGCCTGCCTGCCTGCCTGCCTATCTATCTATCTATCTATCTATCTATCTATCTATCTATCTATCTATCTATCTATCTATCTATCTATCATTTGTCTGTCTGTCTGTCTATCTATCTATCTATCTATCTATCTATCTATCTATCTATCTATCATTTTTCTATCTATCTATCTATCTACCTATCTATCTATCTATCTATCTATCTATCTATCTATCTATCTATCTATCATCTATGCACAAAAGTCTCCAGACTTTTTAGGTGTCCTTACTGAGTGTTGCTCTTGGAAGTTACCCAGAGACCATATTTAGCAACTGTTTGATTCTCTTTGTTTTAGCATCTCCTTAGTCAGCTTCACTTATTTCATGGTTGGGGCTGAGTCCTCCTAAGAGGCACCTCGCAGAGCCTCGTGTATGTTTTCTCTCCCAGGCCAAGGTCTGTTGTCATCCTCCACAGGCAGGGAAGGAAACCATTAGTGGTTTCCATCTGAAACAGAAGACCGGGAGTCCAGGGCTAAGGGATTTGGGAGCTCATAACTTTTGGCTCAGACCGAAGCCCAATTCCAGACTGGGCCAAAAAGCTGAGATTCTTTCTTAAAAGAAGAACGTGTCTTTTTTTTTCTTTCTTTCCTCCTTCAGGAGGCACTTCACCAGCGCAATGGGAAGACATCACGGGGACCACCCCCCTCTCTTTTGTGAACGATTGTGTCTCCTTTACAACCAACGTTTCAGCCAGGTAGGACAAAGAGCAAAAAGCAGACTGCCTTCATCCTCATCTGGAAACGAAAGATCAAATTTGCTACTCACATTTTTTATAGCTGCCCATTTCACAAAATGCAATTCCAGATGACGACAACGATTCTGACTAGTTTTCTTCAAAGAGCTCATCAGTTGCATTCCTTATTCCTATTTTATTTTATTTTTTTACATACCAGCAACCTTCTGGGGTAGGTAGAGAATGGCCCTAAATGACCCAAGCAGCTCTCATGAACTGCAGCTCCATCACTTATAAATACCCATGAGAAAAGCACATCTTCCTTTCCCTGTCCTGACCACTTTCTACAGGGGGACGATGGAGAGCATCTGTCATACAGCATCACAGTCTGGTTTGGAAGCATCCCTGCTTCAGACAGGAAGGCGGTGCAGAGAGTGGTGAGGACGGCCAAAAAGATCATTGGCAGCTCCCTCCCTCCCATCCAGGACATAGCACAGAAGCGTTGCTTGAGCAGGGTCCGTAAGATCATCTGGGACTCTACACATCCTCTCCACGACCTGTTTTCCTTGTTACTTTCTGGGAGGAGGGGGCTTCGTGGTATCCGAAGCAGAACATCCAGATTCAGCCATAGTTTCATTCCATACGGCATTAACCTTGCGAACTCTCAAGCTTCCTCCTTCCATTATATATTCAAGATGGACAGTATTTAATATTTATTTGTTATGTATATGTAGGGGTGTGGGTCTGTACATATGCTGTACACAGTATGTTTAGCTGTGTGTCATGTATATGTTTCACTTTGAGAGTGGGCAACTAAATTTCATTTTTGATGTGGGCCATTGTGCCCACAGTAAAAAAAATATGACAATAAAGATTATCTTAATCTCTTAATATTGCCATTTGTTGCTCCTCTGTGTACAGAGCACTTAAAAAGCAAGCCATCATCCAAGGTTGCAACTCTTGATTTTAATAAGCTTCCTGTGCGACAACCAGAAAGAGAGCTGGGAGGACTCTAAGGTCACGTGTTGGTCTCTGGAAGGAAATGCAGATGTGCAGCATCTGGATTTCTTTCCAGGGACCAAGGTGCAACTGAAGTGAAAGCATGTGATAAGAAAAAGAAAGGAGACATAACTCTGTATACAGTAGTGGCCAAAATTGTGGAAACCTTTTGGGAAAAGTGTATTTTTGAGGTTTGATGGCTAATAACACCACTTTTTTTGGAGTAGTACCATAAAATTATATATCAATGGAAAGTTAATTTAAATCAAGAATGTAATGCAACATAGTTTGTTCAATTATCTGTACTGTATTCTGTGAAAAGTTATAGCCAAATAACCAGAAAAAGGAAGCACAACTTGCTTAGGTTGATCTCAGGCAGCTTTCCTTCATCTGATGGTAGCCAAAAAGCATGAGTGTTTAGAGAGCCAATTGGGTGTCATCTTGTTTTGGCCATGAGCCAATCAGATCACAGTAGGATTCAGTTATTGATGTCCTGGATAGAAGCTGAGAGGAGGACATTGGTCAGTGTGTTATGTGATCGCTATCAAGTTGGTAAGGGTTTTTTTGTGTTCTTTCATTGAGTGAGCTTGTAAAACGTAATAAAATTAAAGTCATGGTGCAAAGAGTTGACTGGTCGCCCAGAAAGCGATGTAAAATAGTATTATTAAGCAAACAGTTATAAAGAAATTAGAAGAAAAATGGGTGGAAACTTAACCAAAGGTGACATTTCTACTGTACACTTTTCCCAAAAGGTTTTCACAATTTTGGCCACTACTGTAGTTTGTACACCTCCAGTTCTGGAGAAAAACATCTGAAAGTAAACTAAAATTCCAAGAAAAGCTGTGGGGCTCTTGGTATACATTCAGGACACATTATTTTAATCTAGACAGATAATGATTATAGAGGAAGAGTCGTAATTTGATTGGTATTCCAATGGAATATTTATTTTGTTCATATCCTTTTGAACTAGTCATATAAAAATGAACTAACTGTTTATCGCCATCTTTCTGTCTAATCTAGTCTCTTTCCCTTTCCCCTGTCTAGATTTTGGCTAGCAGATTGCCATCAAGTTCTTGAAACGGTTGGGTTGGCCACACAGCTATATAGGGAATTGATATGTGTCCCTTACATGGCCAAGTTCGTCATTTTTGCCAAAACAAATGATGCGGTGGAATCCAATTTGCGCTGCTTCTGCATGACAGATGACAAGGTTGACAAAACGCTGGAGCAGCAGGAGAATTTTGAAGAAGTTGCAAGAAGCAAAGATATTGAGGTATTCATGGTTTAACAGCAAAGGTCTTCGTGATAATCATAGACCAGTGATGGCGAACCTTTTGGAGACCGAGCGCCCAAACTGCAACCCAAAACCCACTGATTTATTGCAAAGGGCCAACACGGCAATTTAACCTGAATACTGAGGTTTTAGTTTAGAAAAAACAACTCATACATTAACATCTTTGGTCTTAAAAGAAAAAAAAATACAATACCAAAACTTTCAATGATACAAACCACTTTTTATTGAAAGGTAAAGGTTTGCATTTGGCATGCTTTTGAACAGTTAATGTGATTTCTGCTGTTGTATGCATGCTGCTAATTTGTCTAACCTAAGCTCATACTTTGTAAGTTTGAGAGCAACACATGCAGCATTCAGGTCCTCTGTTAGTCTGTTTCTGGTGTCAGATTTGATATTATTCAAATTTGAAAACAGCTGCTCACAAGCATACGATGATCCAAACAAAGTAAGGAAAGCAATCCCAAGTGCTTTCATTGACTTAAAATTATTTGGCAGACAATTCAACACTTTAAGGATTTCATTTTCAGAACTAACTGTGCTGTCCTTTCGTCATTCTTGTTTTCGCAGGATTGCTCTCAATAAGAGCAAGGCACGCTTTGGCTCCGTTTTCGCCAGGAAGGGGCTTGAGAAATGGATTTTTCCTGTGAAAACTTAGTCAAAGAGTGAAGGGTGCGTGCCCACAGAGAGGGCTCTGAGTGCCCCCTCTGGCACACGTGCCATAGGTTCACCACCACTGTCATAGACTGTGGGTGAGCCTTTCAAAATGTATCAAATATGACATGAAGCCTGTGCAAATCAGCCTTGGTTTAATTCAGTTCAAACCAAAGGCACACCAAAAGTATGTAGCCTGCCTCATAAGAGCCTGGAAGAATAAGTTTGCCAAATGGGATACTTTCTATTTATCTTAATTCTTTGGACATTAATCCAATTGTTTTTTTTTCCCCCTCCCAACAGGTTTTGGAAGGAAAACCCATTTATGTGGATTGTTATGGAAATCTAGCTCCTTTAACCAAAGGAGGACAGCAGCTTGCATTTAATTTTTATGCTTTCAAAGAAAATAGACTGCCATTTTCTATCAAGGTAAAAGCCACGGCTGCCGTAAGATCAGGGGACAAAGCTCTTGTGATCTGATAACGTTGTTCTTGTGGAAGGAGAGGCTTGGGGTATTTCTGGTGATGGCTCTCTCCATGTGCCATCACTCCCTTCACACCAACCTCTTAGGGGAGATGGGATGGTGACAGAAACCATCAGCCCACTAAGGCACAGGGTGAGCTTTCTGCTGATGGCTGAGGTGCTTTCCAACAGTTCCTCTTAGCTCCCTAATTGAAGACCAACTGCTGCTCTTTCTGTGCATCCCTGCATCGAGACACAATCTGGTTTGTTGGTTTGGCGTTCACAAGCTTCTTTCCAGGTGTTCATCACCACCTCTGGAAACGGCGAGTCTGGAAATGGCCAAGATCTTTCTAGTGCCCCCAGATTGATAGTTTTTAGGTAGCCTTCCTGGCCCTGTTCATGATGGTGTGAAATAGTTGCCATCTCTGATTCTAAGGAGTATTACTCGTGGTGGGTGTTTGTTTCTTAAAGGGCAACAGCCACATAAGCTTGTGGCGAAGAAAAGTGGGGCATAAAGGAAAACGCTTCCAAACTTTGGCCAACTCCTGCAGCTTTATGAAGCTGGGTCAACTGAGGGACCTCGTGGTTGCTGTCCCAGAATTGGACTTTGGCAACCTAGAGTGGGAAGCTAATGTGTACCGTAAGGCAGAGCTTTTCAACCTTTTCACCCATTGTACCACTTTTAGGATATGGCAACATCCGAGTACCACCAATTGCCTAGCAAGGTGTCAAAAACTTGATGACCAAAAAAAAAAAAAAAGGAAAAAAGTGATGAAGTACAGGTAGTCCTTGACTTACAACAGTTCGCTTAGTGACTGTTCGAAGTTACAAAGGCACTGAAAAAAGTGCCCCCCAAGCCACAGCCGAGCAAGACACCTTCTTGCCCACCCAGCGACACTCTTCCTCCTGTCTGAGGTTTTCATTGTTGTGAGCATTTCTGTTGGGGATTGGCAGTGGGGGTGGGGTGGGGGGTGTTTGGTTTTTATTCCCCCCCGTCTGCTGGGTGGTTGCAGCAGGTTTTGGTCACTTCACATGACCCTGGGACACGGTGACCATCATAAATATGAATCAGTTGCCAAGCATCTGGATGTAAATCACAAGACCCTGGAGAGGCTGCAACATTCCAGCTGATCGGCGCTTCTTCTGGGCTCAGCAGAAGCACCAGGATCAGCGCCGAGCTCCAGTTGGAGCCTGGTGCTGATCCTGGCATTTCCACTGAGCCTTGACTGCCCTGCAGCTCCAGCCATCTCTCGCTCAGGCTTGTGCGGTGCTGCCACTTTTCTAGGAGTGTCACATACTACCTGCCAGGTGCCAATGTACCACAGGTGGTACCCGTACCACAGGTTGAAAAGCCTTGCCGTAGGGGATCCTGTCTTAGTATGTGTTCAAAGGAACTCCTTCTCTTCTCAAAAAAATATTCCCGGAGGGTTCTTCTTTCGGTGAAATTGACAAAGTAAATGTAGGTGAAATGCAAAGTAGAGTCGTCCTTTCCAACCGACCTCTGTTGTCTTATCGACTTGTAGATCAGAGACACCAGCCAAGAGCCTTGTGGACGCTTATCCTTTCTCAAAGAGCCAAAAACAACAAAAGGTCTGCCCCAGACGGCCGTTTGCAACTTGAACATCACTCTGCCAGCACACAAAAAGGTACGGGCCCCCAGAGACACCGTGGCCGCTTAGTAGCCCCGCTAGCAGCATTAAGAGTTAATACCTGCTACCAATAGGAACGAGCGTCTTGCGCTCAGGTTAAGCCAGCCTTTCTACGTCGTACCTGTTTTCATGTCTGCAGAAAGTAGAAGCGTGGAAAACATCCCAAGTTCAAAATGTCCTGGCACTGAGTGATTCTGAGCTCAAAAATTTTTTGGACTCGGCGTGTTTTGCACCCTTTCAGCAGGAAGCATTTTCAAAATTCCCAGTTACGGTTATTTCTGTTGTGGGTTTTTTTTTTTTTTTTTTTTTGAAGGCTGGGAAACTTCCTTCACCGATCCTGCTTCTGCTTAGAGTTTCTAGACTTTCTGCTTTTAGGAATGTCGTGTGTTGATTTGCATTCGATGTAGAGTTTTGTTTGTTAACCTGTTTTTGTTGTTGTTATTGTTGACATCAGTTTGCTTTGTCTATTACGAATTAGCTTGCATCTTTGTGCTCCCTTACTTGGCCTTTTTGTTTTTTTCATATCCTGATATTCTTTCCCCTGCTGTCCGTTATAATATTCCTTGTCTCTGCAATTCATCTTGGGACCAAAAGGAAACAGAATCAGATCAAGATGACGAGGTAATACAAAATGCCTTTTATTTTACCTTTATTGTAATTCAAATTTCTGTCACGCTGCAGTAAAGTTTCTCTAGCCTGAATTCTCAAACTCCGTGCATGTTTATGCTTTCCTGTGAAATAGAAAAATTGCAAGCATCAAATGATGTACCACATGCTGCTTAGAGCAACAGAGGCACTTTTCTTCCTATTTTCATATTCAGCTTCCCCCTCCTCCTCCTCCTCCTTGATGGACTGTTTCACAACACAGCTTTGCACAAGAAAAGTGAAACTTCCATGCGAAAAATTGTGCCACATTTTTCTCAAGTATTTGTGGAGGGAAATACTTACTAGGGTAGAGTCACTGGCCTGTACTTCCCTATGATGTGTCACTTACTAGGGTAGAGTCACTGGCCTGTACTTCCCTATGATGTGTCCTCAGCTAAATGCTCCTTGTGGGTAGCCAGGACCTACTAAATTCTCTTACTTCAGCACCAGGCTGTTACGAGGCAGAATACAAGCATATCTGAGAACTTTAAATCAGGTCAGAAATGGGATGGGTCTGTTTGAACCCCCCACCTTTAGAGATAAATAAATGCAAACTATAGTCAAATTTGCTAAATCTGTTTCACCTTAAATATCTGACTTCCCCCCAGGAAAATATCACTTCCCCCCAGGAAAATATCACTATTTTCCTCCCAATAAACAGAAAACCCATTTAAAATCACGGATAGTCAATTTCCTCTTCAAACTTCCCGTGTACAATTTATATAACCCTTTCTGTGTTATGCAGGCACAAGCATACAACCATCTCAAATCTTTTACAGTGTTTGAATCACAAGGACTTAACACTCAAGAATGCGCTTGTGAATAACTGAACCGGTTGTAATTGGGATTGCAGTTACCTGAATTAAAAGCTGTTCTGACATGTTAGTTACAAGCCATGTGGGAAGGACCACCCTGAGGATACCTGGTTAGGATCTTGGTTCTTGGTGCAAAACTGCCAGCTATTGGCAAAGTATGAAGAGGAAGAGAAGGAAGGCTGTCTCAGTGAGATTTATAGTTGTGCCAACCGTTTCATATTGGCTTGATAGGGGAGATTATATGGGAAAAAAAAGAATGAATCAGCTTGAGTCAAGTGTGTTAAAAATCTCAATAATTTGAGAAGAGTTAAACATGGGCTTTAGGCTGCCTTTACAGACAATAGGACTTAAATCACCAATTTCAGCACCTTTTAAGTCTCACCACTTGGGATGTTCAACCATTCTGGTAACCTTCCCAGCTATCAGATAACTATTTTCTCTCTGTTTCAAACAAACATCCTTTAAATTCCCCAATCATTTTGCTTCTTTTATACAGTAGTGGCCAAAATTGTGGAAACCTTTTGGGAAAAGTGAACAGTAGAAATGCCGCCTTTGGTTAAGTTTCCACCTATTTTTTCTTCTAATTCCTTTATAACTGTAGCCTTGTTCACTTCATAATACTATTTTACATTGCTTTCTGGGCAACCGGTCAACTCTTTGCACTATGACTTTAATTTTATTACGTTTTACAAGCTCACTCAATGAAAGAAGACAAAAAAACCCCAACCAACTTGATAGCAATCACATAACACACTGACCAATGTCCTCCTCTCAGCTTCAATAAAGGACATCAATAACTGACTCCTACTGTGATCTGATGGACTCATTGTCAAAACAAGATGACACCTGATTGGCTCTCTAAACACTCACGCTCATTGGCTACAATCAGATGAAGGAAAGCTACCTGAGATCAACCTAAGCAAGTTGTGCTTCCTTTTTCTGATTATTTGGCTATAACTTTTCATAGAATACAGTGCAGATAATTGAACAAACTATGTTGCATTACATTCTTGATTAAATTATCTTTCCATTGATATATAATTTTATGGCACTACTCTCCCCAAAAAGTGGTGTTCTTAACCATCAAACCTCAAAAATACACTTTTTCCAAAAGGTTTCTACAATGTTGGCCACTACTGTAGCTATTCCTATAACTATTGCTAAATAAAAGTATGAAATTGTATATAGGGACGCAGAAAACAAACTGCTAGAAGCTGGTTCGCTAACCCTTCGTTCTTGCCTTTGTGCACATTGAAATAAAAACCAACCCCTTCCGTGCCTTTTATTTGTCTTTCTGTACTCACCTTAAAGTGGGCGTGCCTTGTCATTTCTGTGCTTTCCGTGCAAATTGATTCTGGCAGAAGTATTTGATTAACCTCAGTTAAAGCTGGCCTGATCTGTTCAATGTAATAACTGTAATCTTGTGGTGGGTGGGTGCTCTCATTTGTAGCCACAAATTATAACTGTGGTGTCACTGTGCAGTGGTGATGGAAGAGCTTATATCATGGGGACCTGGTGATATAACCATTATCCTTGCTAGGTGGTTGTCTTCAAGGGGGCTGCATTTGGTCTTCCATGCACCAGATCCCAGGTCACTTTCCATTGGGTGGAAAATGTCCCTCTTCAAAGCGGGTCAGATCCATTAGCATCAGCACTGATGCTTCATAGGTTTTCTTAGGTTGCCTCCGTGATCGAGTCCTGACACAAACCAAACTGTAGGTGCACTTGGACACGTGCTCATGGGAAAGCCCTCACACCACTGTAGTAAACTTTTGCTTTGGAGGAAGGATGCTTGACTCGCGTCAAGGCATTTTGCAAAGCCGTCTTGCAAATGCTTTGTACAGTTCTGCTAAATCAAACGTGACTTCGGAGATTGCATCCATGTAGCTTAGGAATGACATTATAGATGGCAAGCTTTGGGGCTCAGCATTTTCCCACATTTTTATTCCTGTTTCATTGTGGATCAAATCCTCATGAACTTAGCACATTGGGGCAGCAGCAGAGCTACCCCAGAGGGCCCTGGGTTCATTCTGCTCTCCGTGATAGAGGAGGGGTATATGTCTCAAATCAGCTCATGCTAGGTGAAATCATAGTTAGCCCCGAGGGTGCCTGTTCTTCCTTTTTTATGGCCCCCAAAAGGGAGAATGGAGCTAGGGCCATCCATCCTCTAGTTACCACAGAAAGGGGCCATATATGCCCAGTTACCTGAAAGATTTAAGCTGAATAAGAGAAGGGGGAAATTTATTTCATTTTAAATTGAACTTTTAACATAGGCCAATAGAATTTGTACAAACTGGACTCCCCTTACTGTAAAGTGAAATATCCTTCCATTTCTCTATGTCGTGCAGGTTCTCTAAGCACATGCTTAAATGGTCCAAATCCAAGCTTTGAAACTGGATCAAAACACACCAAAGTGGAGATCAGTTGGAGGGGAGTGAGGGAAAGGGCTTCATCCTATGGAAAGTTGGTTGTTCTGAACTGCAGGGCCAGGAAAGCATAAAACCAGATTGTGTATCTTGTAGGGAGACAGTATCACTTTCAAGCTCTTAAGACTTCTTAAGTGCGAGATTTTGTTCTGAGGCCTTTTGAAGCTTGAGAATGAATGGGATGAGGGGTATATTCCCTGTTTTTTAAAGCAGATCTTTGCCTATCCTGACTGCTGTTTAAAACAAGGTTGGGATAATTAAAAGATATAGGGCAGGGCTAGGCCACCTTGGCTCTTTTATGATTCGTGGACTTCAACTCCCAGAATCCCTGAGCCAGCCATGCTGAGGGGAAAGGGAGAGGTTTCCCAGCTGAGCCATGCCGGCTCAGGAATTCTGGGAGTTGAAGTCCACAAGTCATAAAAGAGCCAAGGTTGCCTACCCCTGGACTAGATAGAATAGGGCTCTTCAAACTACCCCTGGTATAGGGTTTCCTGCCTGAGCAAGGGATCGGACTAGAAGACCTCCAGAGTCCCTTCCAACTCTGTTATTGTTTATTTTCTGCTAATATTCTGTTATTTTTTATTTTCTGCCAATAAGACTGTGCTTGAAATACGGAAGGGCATCTGCTTTCAGTGGAGCTGTCTCTTCCGAGTTCCAAAAAGACATATGTTTTCTTACAGACAGAGAAGACCGACCGCAGACAGAACTTTGTCTCCCTAGCTCTGCGTAAGCGCTACAGCTATCTGACTGAGCCTGGCATGAGTGAGTTTCCTAACGTACTAAGATTGTAAACTAATTTTTCATTAAAAGAGACATTTTTTCTATAAACGTTGCATTTTATGTCATTGGAAGAGGTGCGATTCAGTAAGCAACGCCCTCCAATTGTTCAAGCGCTCTTTTGGGGCCCAAACAACTTGAGAAACTCAAACAAGGACACCAACCGTCTTCTTGTGAAATGTCCGTGGACCACGTGAATCATTTGGGGAGAATTGGTTTTCTGGGGTTACCTAGCCAAAGAAGCTAGTCTGTCTCCCTTTCCAGAGACAAGATGGTGATATCTCATAATTGACAGTTAATCCAAAGATGCCCTCGGTGGTGTTTCAGCTGGGGACCAACTACACCAGTGTTTCTCAACCTTGACAATTTTAAGGCATGTGGACTTCAACTCCCAGAATTCCACAGCTGGGAGTTGAAGTCCACATGCCTTAAAATTGTCAAGGTTGAGAAACACTGAACTACACGTTACATCAGATTAAGCTTATTTTAGAAAAAAGCAACTGTCTATAGCACTTCTGCTGTCAAATGGCATGAATTTCCTAATTAAAAATCTCCCTTTTGCTGCTGGTATATAGTTAATGGCACTTTAACAGGCTGTATTGTATTACAGGCCTCCACATAGGAATTGGATTTTGCATTAATAGGCTGGACCAAAGTATTTCCAAACTTAGTCCTAGAATTCCAACCTATGGAACTAAAGCAGTGGTGGCGAACCTATGGCACGCGTGCCAGAGGTGGCACTCAGAGCCCTCTCTGTGGGCACGCACGCCGTGCCCCGGAGATGGCAACTGTCTCTCTTCAGCCAGCTGCCCGCTAACTTGCCGAGGTCCCACATGGCCGGATGCATCCCAGCACCCATGCGCTCGCTGGCCTCTGTGTGCTGGGGCCGATGGTGTCAGGCAGCGGCAGCCCTGGCCCCTGCCTCGCCTTGTCCTATGACAATGGCACCCCCACCCTGCCTTGCCTTGCCTCGCCTCGCCCCACAGGACGAGACTCCTTCCCACCACCCCATCTGCCAGAGACCCCTTGGATATCCCCCAACCCTGCCCGGCCCCCACCGGTGTCCCTCCCCATGAACAACATTGAGAGTGATCACACTCACCTTGGCCACATCCACCCAGTCTGCCATGCCCACCCAGTGGGCCATGGCTACCTGGCACCTGGCGATAAATAAGTGGGTTTTGGGTTGCAGTTTGGGCACCCGGTCTCTAAAAGGTTCACCGTCACTGAACTAAAGGTTGGAATTTTAATTTAAAATTATGTGTATTTATTTACTGTACAGTTAACCTTACAGAAGTGCAGCCTATGGCCTTTTGTAGGGTCAACTGGACAGTGCATAAATAACATATAATTTTAAAATAAAATTTCACTACACGACGATGTAAGTCTACTAGGCTAACACCCGCTTCTTGTTTGCCTAAAACATATTCCCTTGCTTTAAAGAAAACAGCCGGACTGATTTGAAATATCATCAAAGCAATTTTAGCAAAAAAACACGAGAAGGCAAAAAAACACGAGAAGGTTATTTCATTGACCGGGAGGTGATGCCTTTATCCTTTTAATATCAGCGGGTCATAAATCAATTAGTGCTTTCAGGGATCGGCTCAGGACGATGGTCCTCCCTTTTCCTCAAAGCCTGTGTGGCCCAGGCATTCCATGGTGACGTTCTTCAAGATGGTTGCCCTTTGGGGTTGGGGGAGGAAGTTATTGTCAGCTCTCACACAGAAGAGCAAAGTTAGCAGCACCCTGGACCTTTTTTTTTTTTTTTTTTGGTCCATTGTCATTTTTTCTTTTTGATTAGCTCACGTCTCAAGAGTTCTTCTCAGCAAGTGCAACTCTTCAAAGCTTTCCAGAGACTCAGCGTAATGTGGTAACACGAGCCATGGTCAACAGTTGGCAGTCTCTGATTTTTTGTAGCTGATTCTCATATCTTCTGGATCAGTGTTTCCCAAACTTGACAATTTTAAGGCATGTGGACTTCAACTCCCAGAATTCCACAGCCAGCAATGCTGGCTGTGGAATTCTGGGAGTTGAAGTCCACATGCCTTAAAATTGTCAAGTTTGGGAAACACTGTTCTGGATTAAAACCCGGCGCCCTCTCAGCTTACACTTTCCACTGTTACAGTAGTTTGTTTGTTTGTACGCTCAACATACAAACTTGTTTACATTTTCGCATTCCCAAGCTGGGAAATTTTAGCTACTGTAGTCACAGACACAGAGCACCAACTGCTGGAACTGGACTGTCACCTACCACATTGCATTTTTCCCCAGTTCCCTTAACGCAGGGGTAGGCCACTTTGGCTCTTTTATGACTCATGGACTTCAACTCCCAGAATTCCTGAGCCAGCCATGCTGAGGGGAAAAGGAAAGGTTTCCAAGCTGAGCCATGCTGGCTCAGGAATTCTGGGAGTTGAAGTCCATGAGTCATGAAAGAGCCAAGGTGGCCTACCCTTGCCTTAACGTAACAACACAGAGGAAATTAAACAATGAATGAGCATTCTTTTTTTTTAAAAGAAAATTTTATTGATTTTCTAGTTTTACATTTAAATTTTTAAAAAGCAACGTGGCCACGGCTGAGTTAATCGATAATTCAATAACATACAAATATCTTTAGTACAGATCTCAAACTATTACCTTAAATATTTCCTGTCTTTTCCCCTTAGTATTTACTGTCTCATATTTAAACTAATACAATTCTTATTATATCGATTAAAAATAACGTTCTTACATTTATCAATAGTTTTTAGTTTATACATATCCTAGTTATTTTAACATTCCATCTTTATAGACAATCAATGTCCTAATTAGTTTTTCCCAATTTTTAGTATCCCATTAATATTTAAACTTAACATGTAATATTTAATAATTTCCAAGTTTTAAATAACCCCAATTCCCTTTATCACAATCCATCACAAGATGTTCGGGATACACGTCTTATCTATTTGAATTCTCACCATCTTACATCAACCAATTAATAATACAATATAACATTCTTATTTTCTGTTAATTTCCAAATAAATTTAGCAATCAAAATTTCTCTTATTTCAACATTTAATACTTCCTCTCTTTTTCTCTTGATATCTACTATCTCATATTTAAGCTAATAGTTTTTATTATTACAGCTAAATAAAAACATTTATTACGTTCATCAATAAATTTTTAGCTTATATATTTCTTAATTATCTTTATATCTAACCCAGTGGTTCTCAACTTGTGGGTCGGGACCCCATTTGGGGTCGAACGACCATTTCACAGGGGTCGCCAAACAACGCAGTCCGCCATTTTTTTCCCCTTTTCCTTAGCTGTGCTACTTCCTTTTATTCTATTGGCTCTTGAAAGCTAATAGAATAGACTCTCTTGAATAGGTCTAATTCTATTGGCTTTCAAAAGCCAATAGGGATTGTCCAGGCTGTCTCTGCCCTGCTGAGCCCGCCAAAAGTCCCGTTCTGCAAATGGTGCTGCGCCAGTTGAGTATTCCTCGACTTACGACCGGTTGGGGGTTGCGGCATTAAAAAGGTTGAGAACCACTGATCTAACCTTTATAAGCAAATCAATATTCAAATTATACAATGAGCATTCTTACCTACCAGACCCCACCAGTATCTCTACTAGAAGGAAGAGAAGAAGCTGGTTGTAAAACTCGGTCAACGTAGCTAAGAAATTCCTAATTTGAAACTGACCCTCTTTTTACATGATACCTCCATGTCAATGCCTCCCAGAATCAATGTGGAGTGCCAAAATTGAGAATGAACAAATAAACAAACAAATTCAGGAAATCACCACTTGTATCTTACCAACAGGAACTTTGAAGGCTAATGATAGGAGAGTAGCCTTTCCCAACGTTCCTATTCTTAGGGTTGACAGTTCAATCTTAGAAGAATAAATTCAGTTATCTTTGGAAGGTGTTTTTTTTTTCTTTGAAAGTCGTATCTTTTAATAATTCCAGCAGTCCTCGGGATCAGATTAAATCGGCAGCATGCTCAAATCAGCAGTAGAAATGCCAGGAAAACCATTTTCCCAAATAAAAACGTCATTTGCTTTCAAATGAATTTGTATTCCTTGCTTTGAAAAAAACTGTTCTCAAAATGGTGCCAAGACATTCAGCCTTGTAGAAAAAGTGGGCTCTTTTTTTTTTAAAAAAAATGTTTTCTGTGGAAATAAATGAATATTAATGTATGTATTCTGCCTAGCACACCGCCCATGTCATTTTATTCCTCATGCTTGTTTTGACATGAAAAATCATGCATGAATAAAAGTGAAAAAAAAATATTTTGGGTTGCTTCGCTTGCCATGTTTTTTCATCAATTGTACTTTTTTGTTTTTCCTGTATGAAAAATGCTTGTTAAAGTCATTCCACATGAAGCTTTTTTTTTTTTACGTTTTATCGAGCTAAAGGGCTATTGCATGAGTAATTCGAACGTTCAGAGGATTTTTTTTTTTCATTGTTGTTTTTAATCTTTGAGTCAGAAAAGTTCTTGCTCTTATTGGCTTTGTGAGCCTGAAATATTAATCAAAGCGTGCATGGGAGAAAGATCTGACTTTATTCCCTTGGCTTCACACTTTGCACATCAATTGCCTGTCACTTTTGAGAGATTGGGAGGGGGGGCTCTGCATGAAAGATTTGGGAGTGTTTCTCAAGCAGAGTTGCTCAGTCATATGCACAAGCCTATACGAGAACTTAAGAAAACGGTTAAAGCCCTTAAAAATAGACAATCCCAAGGAAATTGTGACTCTTGCTGGCAGCACATATAAATTAACAGGCAAATGAAACTGAAAGATTTAAAGCTTCCAATTCAGCACATCAGAAAGTCAATAGGAAGTGAGAGAAGAATTTTTGGTTGTGGCTCTTAACTTTGGACCAGCGTGGACTTCTTTTTTTCTTTTTTCTTTTTTTTCCTTTTAGCCTTTTCTGTTTTCTTCATTGTCTGCAGATTCGGTTGCCTTGTGCTTTTCTGTTTTTCATTTCCCTGTTGTCTTTTCCATTTCCTCTTTTATAAATATTTTTGATTATCCATAATGACACGGCTCATTCTTATTTTGCCGCCCCCTCCTGTTTAGCCCTTGATTGTCATTCTGATTCATACGAACAAATTGTATTTGCTTTTTTTGTAATATTACGACGTTTACTGACCAAAATTTCTTCTCTGGTCTCTCTGTTTTTCAACCATTTTTGTTGATTTTTACGTTTTATATATCTCTATATTATTTTGGCTTAACCATTTAAGAAACAGTTGAACGGAGTGCCACGGCTACGAGATCCCTGCCCGCCACCTATTCCTACAAGCCATTCTTGTCCGCAAGACCCTATCAGTCATGGACCACAGCACCCATCACTGTGCCTGGACAAAGCAAATCCGGCTTCACTTCCCTCTCCAGCTCATCTTCTAACACACCAACCGCTTCCCCATTAAAGTCCATCTGGTCGGTTTCCTCTGCTTCGCCGATCAAATCCACTCTAGGAGCCTCCACCACATCTTCTGTTAAATCCGTTAGCGATGTAGCTTCTCCAATTAGATCCTTTCGGACAATCTCGCCTATGAAAACCATGGCTTCCCAGCCTCCCTATAATGTCCAACTCTCTCCCGGTTCCTTTGTCAGAGCTCCTACCGCCACGGAAGCTGCTGGTTTGAAAGGACTGGTGTCGGCTTCTGGGTTCCCCATTCGGACATCTCCTGTGACCACCGCTGGGTCTCTCTTAGAGAGGTCATCCATTACCATGACGCCTCCGGCCTCTCCCAAATCTAACCTTAACATGTATTCTTCAGGCCTGCCATTTAAGTCCATCATTACATCAGCCTCTCCTCTCTTGTCTTCACCTTTAAAATCGGTGGTGTCTCCTGCTAAATCAGCAGTGGATGCCGTGTCACCTTCTAAAGTCACAGTGGCTGCATCCCCCGTGAAACACACGGTTGGGCACACAGAGGTGGCCATGGTGAACGGATCCATATCACCTTTGAAATACCCATCTCCCATCAGCTTAATTGGCGGGTCCAAGGCCACAGCTGCCTTTCAAGAGAAGATGGGGGCGGCAGCCACTTCTGCAAGCTGTGCCGTTAGAGCAGCCACTGACACCGTTGAGAAAATGTTACCGGCGACTCCTGCAAAGCCATTTTCTCCACTCAGGTCACACGTGTCTTTGACTCCATCCGCCTTTCAGTCAATCAGAGCCGCTTCTACAGGGGTGCTTTATACATCTCTTGGGTCAATCTCAGCAACTACCTCGTCAGTAACCTCATCAACTATCACGGTGCCAGTCTATTCTGTAGTCAATGTTTTGTCAGAACCAGCACTCAAGAAGCTCCCCGAGACTCCCTCCCTGGCCAAATCAACAGCTGCCTTGCTCTCGCCTCTTAAAACATTGACTACAGAGACATGCGCACAACCTCCCTTTAACCGAACCTCATCTCCGGTCAAATCATCTTTGTTCTTAGCACCCTCTGCCCTTAAGTTGTCCACACCTTCATCTTTATCTTCTAGTCAGGAGATGCTAAAAGATGTGGCCGAGATGAAAGAGGACCTAATGAGAATGACAGCAATATTGCAGACAGATGTAATGGAGGAGAAGGCGTTCCAGCCAGAACTGACCAAAGAGGGTAGAATAGATGATGAAGAGCCTTTTAAACTTGTTGAGAAAGTCAAAGAGGACCTAGTGAAAGTTAGCGAGATACTGAAAAAAGATGTCTGTGTAGAAAATAAAGCCTCAGTCAAACTCTCTCAGAATGATAAAGGACACTCCTCTGAGGAAGAATGGGTAGAGTTCAGTGCAGGTGAGATTGATGAAGCCAGACACCAGGGCATGATCATCCCTCCTCTGACTATCCCAGAAAAAGTGCAGCTCAAAGCCAAGGCTGTCTCCGAAAAGGATTACAACTTGAGCAAAGTAATTGATTACCTAACGAATGACATTGGTAGTAGCTCTCTGGCGAGTTTAAAGTACAAGTTTGACGACGGGAGAAGGGAGGGGGAAGAGAGGCAGAAAAGGGTTCTAAAACCAGCCATTGCTCTACAAGAACATAAACTTAAAATGCCGCCAGCCTCCGTGAGGCCGTCCACTTCTGAGAAAGAGTTGTGTAAAATCGCCGATTCCCTTTTCGGAACGGACATTGTTTTGGAATCTCCCGATGACTTTTCCCAGCACGATCAAGATAAAAGCCCTTTGTCCGATAGCGGCTTCGAGACCAGGAGCGAGAAGACCCCTTCAGCCCCACAGAGTGCAGAAAGTACAGGGCCCAAGCCTCTTTTCCATGAGGTGCCCCTCCCCCCCGTGATCACAGAGACCAGAACTGAAGTGGTGCACGTGATCCGTAGCTATGAACCCTCGTCGGGGGGAGAGGCCTCTGAGCCTCACACAGAAGAGCCACCCTCGCCCAAAGTGGTCAGCACCTTTATGGAGCTGGAGCCCCGGCCCAACGGGGGCTCCCTCAAGGGGAAGGTGAATGCCTTTCAAGTGAAGGCCAGT
Organism: Crotalus tigris; assembly: GCF_016545835.1. Classification (NCBI taxonomy): domain Eukaryota; kingdom Metazoa; phylum Chordata; class Lepidosauria; order Squamata; family Viperidae; genus Crotalus; species Crotalus tigris. The sequence goes on from NW_024096502.1 coordinate 1,108,842, forward strand.
AGTGAAGACGAGTGTGCCCTGGGTAAAGGTGTTCGTGTAAAAGAAGAAACTCACATAAGTACCACCACCAGAATGGTTTACCACAAACCTCCATGCACTCAGAGTCCTTCAGAGAGAATTGAGGAAACCATGTCTGTTCATGACATCATGAAAGCTTTTCAGTCAGGACGGGACCCTTCCAAGGAGCTGGAAGGTCTGTTTGAGCATAAGTCTTCGGTCTCCCCAGAGTCTGGCAAATCCACTGAACTGTCACCCCAGTCTGCAGAGAAGGACTACAAAATGAAACCCAAATTGGAGCGTATAATAGAGGTCCATATTGAAAAAGGTAATCAGGCTGAGCCTACTGAAGTCATTATTAGAGAAACCAAAAAGCATCCAGAGAAAGAAACGTATGTATATCAGAAAGACTTGTCACAAGGGGATGTGGAAAAGCAGGAGGCTCTTCCTTGTTCGTATGAACAAGGTCAGCCCGAAGAAGAAGAACTGACAGCCGAAGAGTCCTTGCCTTCTTACTTGGAATCTTCTAGAGTAAACACACCTGTCTCCCAGGAAGAAGACAGTCGCCCTAGTTCTGCCCAACTTATGTCTGATGACTCGTACAAAACCCTGAAGCTTTTGAGTCAACACTCAGTAGAGTACCATGACGATGAGTTGTCAGAACTAAGAGGGGAATCTTACAGGTTTGCTGAGAAAATGCTTCTCTCAGAAAAGCTAGATGTGTCTTACTCAGACACCGAGGAGTCAGTTACTGACCATGTCCCCCCCCTTAGCTCAGACTTTCAAGGGCCTGATAAACGATCCAGAGAAACAGTAGCCCCAGCACCCCCACAAGACATCCTCACCAAAATCTCTAAAGAGATATCAGAAAATGGTGTGGGTAAAATATCAAGAGATGATCCTTACGAGAAAGTGACAGTGTTGCATTATTCTGGAGATGTTAGTAGCCCAAAGCATGCTATGTGGATGCGCTTTGCAGAGAACAGATTAGACAGAGATAGAGAAAAGTTGATGTATGAAGACAGGGTGGACAGGACGGTTAAGGAGGCTGAAGAAAAGCTGACTGAAGTATCGCAGTTCTTCCGGGACAAGACAGAGAAACTGAACGATGAGCTGCAATCCCCGAAGAAGCAGCAGAAAAAGAATGGGAGAGAAGCCGGCGTGGGCTTTAGATCAGCAAGTAGCAGTCCGGAGAAGGTGACTGCTTCTGAGTCACAAAGCGACTGGCCAGGAGGAGGAAGAGGAATCTGTGCTCAGGATGGGAAGGGCTGGCCAAAACCTGAGGAGAGGAAGGCAGCCAGTTTGCCCAGCAGCCCAGAGAGGCAGATTCTCTCTCAACCGAGTAAGGACTTGAAGGAACCCAAGGGAGCAGCTCAGAAGAGCAAAATCCCAGAGGCTCTGCCAACAGGGTTCCAACTGAAGCAATCCAAGCTCAGCTCCATTAGGCTAAAATTTGAACAGAGCCTGGGCTCCAAAAGTAAGGAGATGCTTCCAGAGGAGAAAAGGCTGGATACACCATCTAAAATCCCAGTGAAAAAGTTGCAGGACAGCAAGCTCCCAGTCTATCAGTTTTACTCCCGAGAAAAACAGGCCAAAGAGATAGACCTGGTGGATGGGAACTTAGCATTGCAAAAGGAACCTCCTGCTGGCTGCTTCCAAGATGGCCCCAGGGGCAAAGGCAAAGGGATTGAGGATGCATCTCCTCCAAAGGTCCCCAAGGCCAAGGATGAAATACCAAGCAAGACCACTTCTGCCTTTGCTGAGCAAAATGTGAAGGGCTTGGCCTATGGTGCCAGTGCTGTGCCTGTCCCAGCCAAGGGGCACTGGGATAAAAAGATTTATAGGACATGGGAAAGCCCTGGGACATCCTCCCATACAGCCCAGAAAGAAAAACTTTCCCATGTGCTCGTGCAAGATGTAGTCAAAGAAAACCAGATTGACCCTCTTGAGCCTAAAGATCTAGCCAAATCTAGTGAACTGATCACTATGACCGAATATGAGCAGAAAGTGTCCACAAATAGATCAGGTTCTAAGGAGGTGAAGGAAGTGACTGTAAAGTCTCCATCTAAAAAGGTGCTTTATAGAGAATACCTTGTCAGAGAAGGGGACTATCCCAGCGAAGTGGGGGACAGGATTTCAAAGAAAAAAGAAGCAATGATGGCACCCCATATTCCAGAAAGAGTTTCAGAAGAGAACAGTATGTGGGCAGGTGGCGTTCTTGAAGGACAGTCCCCAACTGCACGCCGCGAACTGCCAACTCAAGTGCCCCACATCAGAATGGATAAGGAAAAAGTAGAGGGACAGTTCAGTGTGGCTCAACAAGAGAAAGGGGTAGAATATAGTCCAGCCAGCGCCAGGCAACTCAGTTGCTTCCAGTTAAGTGCTCCTCAAGAGGAAGCAGAGTCATCCCCCAGTAAGACACCCAATTCCTTAGACGTTAGCCCAAGAAAACTGTCCCCTGCCAAGAAATTTGATCTGGTGAAACCGTCCCCTTTAGCAGCAGAGGAAGCAGCAAAGGAAATAAAAACACTACCTGTTTATGTCAGTTTTGTTCAGGTAGGGAGGCAGTATGAAAGAGAGGTGCAGCAAGGAACTATAAAAAAAATTGTAAGTCAGGAGAGTAAGACAGTGCAAGAGACGAGAGGGGGATTTTATACCACCAGGCAGCAGAAACAACTCCCCTCCCCCCAAGGTAGTCCAGAGGATGACACCTTAGAACAGGTGTCCTTTATGGACAGTTCTGGGAAAAGCCCCCTAACCCCAGAGACACCAAGCTCAGAGGAAGTGAGTTATGAGTTTACATCCAAAACACCTGATTCACTCATTGCTTACATACCCAGCAAGCCGAGCCCAATCCCTGAGGTATCGGAGGAGTCGGAGGAGGAGGCCGAAGCCAAATCCACCTCTGTAAAACAGTCACCCCAAACTCAGCAAGAGCTGCCCAATAATTTGGACAGGGAATCTAACAAAAGGCCGAAGGGAAACCGAGTGCCCTACATTGAATTTCCACCACCTCCTCCATTAGATGCTGATCATTCAGAACCAGAAAAGCCACATCCCTCCTCCGAGAGCGACATGGAGATGACAGAAGTCAACCTTCAGGATGAACTGGAGAAACGTCAGCTGGCTGAACCAGTCATCCGTGTTCAGCCCCCTTCTCCTGTGCCGCCAGAAGAAGATCTAAGCGACTCCAGTGATGACGAGTCACTGTATCAGCCCGTTCCCATTAAAAGATACATGTTTAAACTGAACGATGTTGAAGATGATTGGAAGGAGACCACCACACGCAGATCATCTGAAACGAAGGAGATCAGGAAGCCCAGTGAATTTGATTTGGCTCTTGAATCCCCCCAGAATGATGTGGCATCAAATGGGAACAATGACCAGTCAGTTACCGAGTGCTCGATAGCAACCACCGCAGAATTCTCCCACGATACAGATGCCACCGAAATTGACTCTCTCGATGGGTATGATCTGCAAGATGAGGACGATGGGCTGACCGAGAGTGATTCTAAGCACGCATGTCCAGCAGTAGAAACTAAAAAAGATCTCTGGGTTACTGAAGGCATCTTGAAACAGACTGATCGAAGTTTTAGCCAAAGTAAGCTGGAAATTATTGAGGAGGAGGAAAAAGTCGGCTCTGAGGAAAAGAAGTCCTTATCAAAATGTCCAGCAGCTGAAAAAAATGTTGATAAGGCTGAACAAAAGTCAGGGGCGCAGTTTTTCACTTTGGAAGGCCGACATCCTGACAGGACCGTGTTTCCTGACACGTATTTCAGTTACAAAGTAGATGAAGAGTTTGCCACCCCTTTTAAAACTATAGCAACCAAGAGCCTAGATTTTGACCCTTGGTCCAGTAACCGTGGAGATGATGAAGTCTTTGAATCCAAAAGTAGGGACGATGACCCCAAGCCTTTCGGCCTCGCAGTGGAAGACAGATCTCCAGCCACCACTCCAGACACGACGCCAGCTAGGACGCCGACAGATGAAAGTACCCCAACTAGCGAGCCCAATCCCTTCCCATTTCATGAAGGGAAGATGTTTGAGATGACTCGCAGTGGTGCAATTGACATGAGCAAGAGGGATTTTGTTGAAGAAAGACTCCAATTTTTTCAGATTGGTGAGCATACTTCTGAAGGGAAGTCAGGGGACAAGGGGGAAGGGGATAACAATAAAATCACTGCCATCACACAGCCACAGTCAGGGGACAAAACGGTAGAGAAAACCGTAGAGAGAGAAGTAGAAACACCAACAGTTGAACCTAAGCTCATCCTCCAGGCCAGTGGAGATGGCATGGAAGCAACACCTGGTTGTAGCTCACTGGAAAAATCATCCCTGGTGCTTCACGCTTCTAAAGTCGATCCCAAATTGCGCACGCCGATTAAAATGGGCATTTCGGCTTCCACAATGACACTGAAGAAAGACACGTCTGGGGAAACGGCAGATAAGCTAGAGACGTTGACATCAGGGACGCAGGGGTTAGACTGCAAAGCTGTAGAGGAGGTTACAGACACAGCTGTGCTTAACCAGACCAGCAGTAGGGAAGCAGGAAAGCATGATTTCCCCAAAGATAATTTTAATAACAACAACAATTTGGACCCGTGCACCACACCCGCCAATCACCTTACTTGTCCAGTAGTGCTAAATGAACCCTTTGAGTCCAAGTGCCCCACCCAGAAAGCTAATTCAATGAAACACCCTTCAGGAAACGGTCCCGGTGCAACCCAAGGAGACTGTAAGCAGAAAAGACCTAGAGAGCGGCAGGCACCCCCCGAACCAGTCGGGAATCGAGCACGCTCCCGGCTTCCCATAAAAGCTAAAGACACTGTGCTGCACAGCACTAGTCAGACTGGCAGGGGGAGTCATGTCAGAGAGGCCAGGAGAGTTGACCTAAGGAAGCCGTGCAGCTCTTCTCCACCCATAGAGGGGAGGTCTAAGATTCCCATAAAAGGCACACAGAGGCCTAACTTGGCCTTAGCTAGAAAAATGCCACCAGCTCAAAAGCAAGGGCAGATAGAGAGAAGCAAGGCCAACTCTTTTCCTTCTAAATTACCATTAAAGGTAAGATCTACCACCACCACTACCACCACCACTGCAGCAGTAGTAACAGCCGCCACCGCCACAACTGCTAAAGCAAAGCAAAGTCAGCTTAGGGAGGTATGTAAACATTCTATTGAATATTTTAAGGGAATTAGCAGTGAGGCTTTAAAGCTTGTCGACCGACTATCTGATGAACAGAAAAAAATGCCACCAGGAGTATCTGAGGAGGAGGAGGAGGAGGAAGAAGAAGAAGAAGATAGTACCTCAAGAACCACATCCCTGTCCGAAGCCACTCAAGTTTTCCAGCCTTCCATTGCAACGAAGCCCGCTAGAGATATGAGAACAGAGGCAGCATCTGTAAAATCAAAGATTGAAAAGTCCGACAGTGACAGGAGGAGGAGGAGGAGTAAGAGGAGGACTGGTGAGAATGGAGGGAGTCAGGTTTCTGGAGCTCTCCGGGCTCACCCTGTGGAGGCCAAGCCTAGTTTGTAAAACTTTCAACTTGTTGATCCTAGTGCATGACCTGTTGTGATTGCCTGTGTAGTGACTTCCCCTAGTTCCCATTCTGTCATTGTCATCTCTGTGTTTTGTCTTTTATGCTCTTCTTTCTTCCGTTATGTGAAGCCTGTATAGTAGATAGCGGGGGATGCATGCCGAAGACGTGTATGTCCACCCACCCAGATACTCCCAGATAGTAAAACTTGCCCTTTTTCAAAAGAAAGAACCTTTTTTTCATTCTTTAGTTCCTGGTGGGCTATTTTTTTTCCCTCCCCTCCACCAGTAATTAAATCGTTTCGTACAGCTCAGTAGATAGATGGTCAGCATGTTTGGTTCCATTTACACAATATTTACATCATGTAGATGAACACTACTAGCCTTTGAAAGGGGAAAGTTCCAGATCTGTGAATCTGCATATATTTTTTTTTTTAAAAAAAGAAACAAAACAGGGCATTCCATTCTTTTTAGTAATTGGATTAAAAACACCTATTAAAACAACACAGTGTATTACAGTTAACGTTAGTCAGTGCTGAGCACCCTTTCACATTACCGTTTTAATAGAAGAATTATAAATCACAGGTCCACAGAGCCCATGCGAACGGACAGACATAAGGATGGCAATTGTGGCTGATCACCTGGGACTTAGCTGGACAGGTAAGGGTTTGGAATATTCTGATGCTCTAGAAACTGGCAACCCTTGGAGAGCCCCCCCCCCTTTATTGTGTCTCCCTGGATGTGTGTGTCTGTGTTGATGGATGAGGGAGGGCAGGGTGAACTTATTCCTCCCAGCTCCATCCTGCTCTGCTCTTCAGCTGGAGAGATTAAGAAAATGGGAAAGAGCAGAGTCCTTGGAGCTCCTGGTATTTTCAAAAATAAACAATAGAGCTGATAAGAAAAGATGAAGAAAAACATCCATCCATACGATTACTGGACTTAAAGATGGTCCAGGTGAGCTGATGCATCAGTATCATTTTTGTGGGCAGCAGCACTACAGTACCACAGATCATTTGCTTTTACCTTTTTCTAGGTGATATTTTGTCACCTTAGTCCTATCTGCAGCCCTGGGATTGCCTGGAAATTTCCCTCCAACTGGTTAAGATCAGCGGAGGGCAGTTAAGGGGCTGCTACAATTGGGACATTTGCTTGTATCATGTGGAGTCTTCCCCCTATGACTTTGGTGGTATCTCTTCTCTTGCTTCAGAACCACCTGTGTAGTAGATCAGACATGTCAAACACAAGGCCCGGGGGCCGGATGTGGCCCGCAAAGTGGTTTATGTGGCCCGTGAAGCCATCCTGGAAACAGTGAGGGAACGGCCCCCGCTGCCTTGGCCCTGGCCCAGGCTGACCGGGAGCCAATATACAATTTTGTGGTGGCTATCTATGCTGAAACGCATTCAGTCTTAGCTCCACAAGGCCATCCAGAAACAGCGAGGAACCGCCCCTGCCGCATAGGCCCCACCCCCTGGGTGCATGCTGGGGAGGGGTCACCCTTTGTGAGGAATGAAGAAATGGACCATGCCTTGGCGCTTGCCCCGGTCCCCCCCCCTTCTGCCAGAGACCCTCAGATCTGTCCCACTCCTGCCCAGGCCCCCACAGGCCCCCTTGACGCGAACGATGTAGAGCTGGCCATGCCCACCCAGTAGGCCACACCCACTCCATCCACACCCACCCAGTAGGCTGCACCCACCCTGGCCACACTCACCCCCCCCCTCCAGGGCAACCACAATGCTGATGTGGCCCTCAATGAAATTGAGTTTGACACCCCTGTAGTAGATCATCACAATTAGCCAAACAAGCCACCAAGCCAGATTCTTTTCGCGGCTTCCTATACTGGATGTTGGAGGCTGCCCAATGGTGTTATCTCAGATATGGAAAGGGGAAGGGTTGAGCATAGCACTTGTTATCCTGGGGAGGGGGAGGGCACGGAGTTACCCCAGATGAGTCCATTCATTTTGCCCTCCTCCTGGCCACAGCAGATGTCTTTCCAATTCTGGTCCTTTGATGCAGTGCTGGGAGCAAATGGAGCTGGGTTGTGATGATGACAGGGGAGCTTCTGATCTTGGCTTTGGATTTGGAAGCTTGGAGTCCAAGCCATAATTTGTATGTTTGGAGGTTGTCAAGGGCTGTCTCCCTTCCTGGACCATTGTTTCTATCCAGACGGATCCCAACAAAGCAAAAAACAACAACGACCACCTAAAACCTTAAAATGGAGAGAAGACTCATAACTTTCTTAGCTTCTCTTCCTGAGACTCCAACTCAAGGCTGTCTCTGAAAGTCGCTCTCCTTATTCTCTGTCTTCCCCCTTTGACCGTGAGGTATGTTGGGAAGTTTAGGCTGAATTTTCTGGAGAGAAAAAAAACCAAAACTGGTCGTGTCCTTTGTGGTCAGAAAATACGTTTGATTTTTAAATGGACTGTTCAAATAAAAGAGGAGTAATTCTTTTTCTTCTGTCTTTCCCACCTGGTAGAACTGGCAAGAGAGCTGAATTTTTCTGTCGACGAGATCAATCAGATTCGAGTGGAAAACCCAAATTCTTTAATTGCTCAGAGCTTCATGTTGTTAAAAAAATGGGTTACGCGAGATGGAAAAAACGCTACAAGTAAGTTTAAGATTTTGTGTAGGAAGGTCTGTATCTTGAAGTTCCTACAAAAAGAATGCAGCTACTTGATAGGTGACAGGGTCAGAGGTTTGTGTGAATGAACAATTACAGACCAACAAACTCTTTGTATCCAGAGTGCTTATATTCTTTATCCAGTTACCTTGGTCAGCCAGCCTTCTTGCATGTATACTATTGCAGAGAGACACAATGTCTTGGAGAATAAGTTGCCAATACACACTGTTAAAATGTTTTCGATTTACACAGCATTGTGTGTTCACTCATTCAGGCGCTTTGGAGAATAGCCTGACTCCCTCTTCTTTGTGGCAGCCTCCAATATCTCAGGGGCTGCCCCAAAGAAGAGGGAGTCAAGCTATTCTCCAAAGCGCCTGAAGGCAGGACAAGAAGCAACGGATAGAAACTAACCAAGGAGAGAAGCAACCTAGAACTAAGGAGAAACTTCCTGACAGTTAGAACCAGTGCAACGACCTGTCTCCAGAAACGGTGAATGCTCCAACTCTGGAAGTTTTTAAGAAGAGACTGGACAGCCATTTGTCCAAAACGGTATAGGGTTTCCTCCCTGCACAGGGGGTTGGACTAGATGACCTTCAAGGTCCCTTCCAACATTATTATTATTATCATTATCGTCATAATCATCATCATTATTATCATCAAAAGACGCAGCAGATTTTGATAAGCAAGCAATTCAAAATGTCCAGGGTGCTGCAGCTCATGTGCTCCCATATCTGGTATTTAGTTGATGCCTCCTCTTTTCTTTAGATACCTCTACACTCTGTGTGATCAATGAAACCACAGGCCACCTATCCAAAGAATTAAAAGTTACACACAAGAATTTTAATGTTTTGTCCTTTTCTCTCCCACAGCTGATGCCTTAACTTCGGTATTAACAAAAATCAATCGGATTGACATTGTAACTTTGCTGGAAGGACCAATATTTGACTATGGAAACATATCCGGCACCAGAAGTTTTGCAGATGAAAATAATATTTTCCACGATATTGTTGATGGTAACTGAGTTTGTTTTATTTTATGTATTTTTTCCCCAAGTGAGTAACAAATATATATATATATATACATACCTACATACATACATACATATATTGATCAAATAACATGGGACTTTGAGACTGTTTTTCCATTTAAAATATGTTCTTACTTAACAAGATACGATTTAGGGCAGGGGTAGGCAACCTTGGCTCTTTTATGGCTCGTGGACAGTACAGCTGGCTCAAGAATTCTGGGAGTTGAAGTCCACCAGTCATAAAAGAGCCAAGGTTGCCTACCCCTGATTTAAGGTATGACTGAACCAGTAAATATTCGCTTCTTTTGAATGAACAGAGTTGCAAATTAACTTCTGTAGTCCTGGAGGTGCGATGGCAAACTTTGCAGTTGGCATTCTGCAAACTGCCCTAATCGGGCAATGAAACTCAAAACGATCCAATTCAGCGCCCACCGTTTGTCTGAGACTTGTTAACCAGTGTTTTGCTTTCTAACATGGGAGGTGCAATCAAGAACAAGTTACAGCAATTACTTTTTTTTTTTTTTTTTTTTGGCTTTTGACATGTTGCTAGGCTGCTTACGAAATACTGCGCTGGCCTGAACATGCAAGCTGCGTGTGTATGTATGTGTTGACTTGCACATGCATACATCCAAGAATCCATGTTCTGGGGGTGCTGCCTTTTGGGGGAAGCATTTTGGGGCTCGACGCAAGGCATCAAGCATTCCCGGCCTCTGAACAGCAGGTTTGACACACACACACACCCAAAATCGCTGCAGTGCAGAAATATAAATTCTGTGGACATTTTAAGAGATTTGTTCTTGAAATGTGGCTTGCGCTGTTCAGTCATGAAATAGGTTCTCTCTTCCCTCTAAAAAGAATGTGCTTCTCTTGTTTTGCGTTGTGTCCTTCCTCTTGTCCAAGCATCTCTCAAGCTCCTTGTCCTCACCAAGACCAGACTGCATCTTAACTTTCTCTCAGTGGATTCAGAGAACCAAGCAAACAACCAGCCACCGACAACCATTATAATGACTGCACGTTAGTTTCCAGATGTATCTCAGTGCTGAAATTCCCCATTTTTTTTCAGATGGGTTAGCCTAATATTTACCTGTGGGATGATGGCTATACCATTCATTTGCCATTTCATTTCTGTGCTGAAACTAAATGCTAGGATAGGCATGGTCAATGCTCCGTCTTCTGCAATGTTCAGTACTTAGGCTGTTGTCCTGGGTGCTGGGAATAATTTCCTGACAAGCACACAGTGCCACCATTGATGATAGCTTGACATGTGATGCAGTGGTTAGAATACAGTATTACAGGCTAACTCTGCCCACTGCCAGGAGTTTGATTCTGACTGGCTAAAGCTTGACTCAGCCTTCCATCCTTCTGAGGTGGGCAAAATGAGGACCCAGATTGTTGGGGGCAAATACAGTAGTGGCCAAAATTGTGGAAACCTTTTGGGAAAAGTGTACAGTACAAATGCCACCTTTGGTTAAGTTTCCACCCATTTTTCTTCCCATTTCTTTATAACTGTAGCTTTGTTCACTTAATCATACTATTTTACATCGCTTTCTGGACGGCCAGTCAACTCTTTGCACCATGACTTTAATTTTATCATGTTTTACAAGCTCACTCAATGAAAGAACACAAAAAAACCCAATCAACTTGATAGCCATCACATAACACACTGACCAATGTCCTCCTCTCAGCTTCAATACAGGACATCAAGAACTGAATCCTACTATGATCTGATTGGCTCATTGCCAAAGCAAGATGACACCCGATTGGCTCTCTAAACACTCATGCTCATTGGCTACTATCAGACGAAGGAAAGCTACCTGATATCAACCTAAGCAAGTTGTGCTTCCTTTTCCTGGTTGTTTGGCTATAACTTTTCATAGAATACAGCACAGATAATTGAACAAACTTTGTTGCATTACATTCTTGATTAAATTATCTTTCCATTGATATATAATTTTATGGTACCACTCCCCCCCAAAAAAGTGGTGTTATTAGCCATCAAACTTCAAAAATACACTTTTCCCAAAAGTTTTCCACAATTTTGGCCACTACTTTATGCTGACTCCGTAAACCGCTTAAAGAGGGCTGTATAAAGCACTGTGAAGCGGTATATAAGTCTAAGTCCTATTGCTATTGGCATGCTTCCTTATGGTAAATGTGAGGAGCACATTCATTGATCCCCTTAGAAGGATGTGGAACTTTCTCTAACCTTTAGAGCACGGGTCTCCAAGCTTAGCAACTTTAAGATTTGTGGATTTCCAACTCCCAGAATTCCTCAGCCAGCATGAGAGACCCCGATTTCCATGTTTTGGAATTTATCCGGATTGAAAATTGACAGAGACAGAATCTGCTGCCTTGGCCATTCCTGTCGTGGGGAACAAACGGCTCTTTGTGTTCATGCTTCTCCTTTCCTTTTTTTTTCTTTATTTGATCAGTGTTTCTGATTGTACCTGTGTCACCAAGATCGCCTGTGTCTCCAAGATCACCAAGGTCTCCTCACTCATCACAATACTCTCATCTCTAGAGTTACACGGTTCCTGGAGTTGATCTATAGATTCTCTCCCCTACTCCTCCTTCCCCCCCCTGTAGTTTGTCATTTCCGTCCTGTCATAGTCAAGAACTACCTTTTTCTGTCCCTATCTGAAACTTATTTCTATTTTCTATATCGACTCCATTCTCACAGGGCACTGACCAAATTGAAGTATATAGCACAGTAATCATTATGCATGGGGTTATTAGGTCAGTATGAAAAAATGAAGGCACTTTTTAAAACGCTTGTAAAGTAGTTTTATTCGTTTCGACGAAGTCCCATTCGTCATCTTCAGGCTGATTTTTGTCGGCTTCATGCTTCTAGAAGCATGAAGCCGAAAAAACAGCAGCCTGAAGATGACGAATGGGACTTTGTCAAAACGTCGCCAATTTTATGCGGGAGAAAACCCGAATAACCAAAGACCTACATACAAAAACCCGTGAAAATGATTGAACAAAATTGAGATTCTGTCCGCCTGATTGAGAAGAAAAAAATGGTTCTGAAATCATTAAAGCGAAGAGAGACACCAGCTGCAGGTATGCTGTGCTCCCCATGTTGTCGACTTCAGTTTTGTTGTGCTCTGAAGAATTCTGTGTCCCATTCCTGATTCAATTGTTCTCACTGTTTCATGCCATTCTCATGTTCTTAAGTACTCAGCCATTCTGAATGCTTGATTTTATGTTACTCCATTCTTCATGGCAATCTGTCCCAATGTGCTGTCTTCCTTAGGTTACCCCACCTTTCACATGGAACTGGAAACCCCCTCTGGGTTGTGCTTCGCGCCACCCAGCCATTTCCATCAAGATGATTTGGCTAGCGATTCCTCTAGCGTAGAATCACCCCTTAGAACTCCTAGTAGACTGAGTGATGTCTTAGCAACTTCACAGGGAAACCTAGAGGAGACGGCTGCAGAACCTCCCGTGGTCATTGAAGAAGACACCTCACTGGAGGAAGGCAACTGCAATCACTCGGTGCCTCTAGATGGAGCCTCTAGAGATGCAGGCCAAAAGCCACTGGAAGAAATCCACCTTAAGGACTATCCTCGCTATCTCGGTAGCTATGCTGGAATGCAGACACCGAGCGAAGAGAATAGTCAAACCGTAGTGAGGACTGAATGCCACGAGAGAAATCGGTCTGGTACTGATGAGGAGCCGATGGACAAAAAGCTTAAGTCTCTGTTTGAAGATATTTGCCTGGAAGAAATAGCCGAGTCTGAGGAAATGACAGAAGAGAAAATCTTGTCTATACTTAACTATGTCCGGCAGGCCGAACAGGAAATGTCTTCAATTACAGGTTGGCAGAACGAGGCGCCCAGAGTCAAGATGGAACCGACGTCTTCGGGACGCAGAATAAGTGGAGAGCTGCTGAACCGATTGGATGACAGGTACGGAGCGATAAGGCTGACCCCCGCCAAGCCTGAGACGAATCAATTCTTTTGCTTTTCTCACATGATGAAATTGTTATTAAAAGATATTTGTCTTAATATGTTTCCTGCTAGGTCAGTGGTTCTCAACCTTTTTAATGCCGCGACCCCCAACCGGTCGTAAGTCGAGGACTACTCAACTGGTGCAGCACCGTTTGCAAAATGGGACTTTTGGCAGGCTCAGCAGGGCAGAGACAGCCTGGACAATTCCTATTGGCTTTTGAAAGCCAATAGAATTAGACTCTATTCAAGAGAGCCTATTCTATTGGCTTTCAAAAGCCAATAGAATAAAAGGGAGTAGCACAGCTAAGGGAAAGGGGAAAAAATGGCGGACTGCATTGTTTGGCGACCCCCGTGAAATGGTCGTTCGACCCCAAATCGGGTCCCGACCCACAGGTTGAGAACCACTGTGCTAGGTGGCAGTTAAAAAGCAGGGACCAGTAGCTTAAGTATTTACTGAATGATATTGTGTAGACCAAGTGGGATGTTCTCAAGGCGTAGATGTGCTCTGATATTTTAGGGCAGTGAAATCAAAAGCAGCACTTAAGCATCCTCATTCAAAGCCGAGTCAAGATAGAAAGAATTCTAGAAGCAGGTTGAGTGTAGCTCTCAAAAGGATTTAAAAGAGCAGAAATGAAAGAGAGAGAGAGAGAGAGAGAGAGAGAGAGAGAGAGAGAGAGAGAGACCGAGACCCTATCCCCAAGGGTTCCTGCTCCTTGTGGATGTGCCTACAATATCTGGCAATTTTATCAGGATCTTGTTGGCTGTTCCCATCACCCTGGGAATACACAGAGAGATTTGCATAAGCCATTGGCTGTTCCCACGAGAATCCAGGATCCAACCCCTTAACACACCCACTGTGTGTCAGTGTCCATTGGGGGAACTCTTTCTTTCTTTGGAACTTGTCTGCTTTTCAAAAGCATCTCGCCATTATAGAGCAGAGAAGCCAGCCTGGACCTCACCTTGCTCAAGTCCAGATTTATTTCTTAAGAGGATCGCAACGATCCTTCAGGACTCGTATTGGCTAGAAACATCCCAGGGCACTTCTGGAAAGAGATCGGCTTCCACAGCCACAACTTGTAGATCATTACTTGCCTATAGCTGCAGTCGAGGCTTTTTGTTCACCCTGTGGAGAGTTGATTGAATGACACCGTTACTTATTCCTTGGGTTTGGCTCTTCCTCTCTTGCAGCCCTGATCAATGTCGAGATTCTTTTACCTCATATTTCAAAGGGGAAGCGGGGAAGCTGGAGACCAACGGGAGCCACTCAGAATCTACCGTAGACGCAAAGGCTAAGACTTTTGCCCAGGACTCTGTGAACAGCCTAGGAAAACAGAGCGACAAGGAAACTGTGAAACCAAAAATGCAAAGCTCTCTCCGAGCTGAGCAGCGAACCATCTCATTAACATGCCACCAGAAATCCTTGCAAGAGACAAGCAAGCCAGCAGTTGATACACCTAAAACCTCTGTGCCTGTTAGCGTGAAAAAGACAAGCTGGAATATTTCCGACAGCAGCAAGCCGAGATCAAAAGCTCAGGAAGATGATGGCATAGCGGCTGCGTCGTCGGAACAAAAGGTATAAAGGCCACAAACTTTGATTTGCTCAGGGTAGGAGGGGACAGGCCACAATTTGCCACCCACGCTTGCGTGCCAGGCCCTGGGGTGGCCATGCGGGGATCGAATGTGTAGAGCATCGTGTTTTTATTCTGCAGTTCGCCCTCCCCGTTCGTTCACCAAACTCCTTAATTAAAGCCAGTGTAGATACATACATAAATGAGATGCTCAAATGCAAAAAACGGGTGAGACATATGAGGAAAAGTCCCACAAAGGGCAGGAAATATATGTAAGATGCATCCAGCTGCCGAATGCCATCAAATCCTAGCTTAGCCCATTCCGGGGTGGGAGAAATCCCAAGGAAGTGTTTCAGTTGAGTAGCAGGTCGATCTTACTTCCAGCTGGAGGGTGGATACTCCATGCAAATAGCGCATTCACCAGCTATTCTTCCCAATGACAGAATATGCATTGTTAGCTGGGAAAATATACGTACAGTAGCGGCCAAAATTGTGGAAATCTTTTGGGAAAAGTGTACAGTAGAAATGCCACCTTTGGTTAAGTTTCCACCATTTTTCTTCTAATTTCTTTATAACTGCAGCCTTGTTCACTTAATAATACTATTTTACATCGCTTTCTGGGCAACCAGTCAATAGTTTGTACCATGACTTTAATTTTATTACGTTTTACAAGCTCACTCTATGAAAGAACACACAAAAAAACCAACCAACTTGATAGCCATCACATAACACACTGACAAATGTCCTCCTCTCAGCTTCAATACATGACATCAATCACTGACTCCTACTGTGATCTGATTGGCTCATTGTCAAAACAAGATGACACCCGATTGGCTCTCTAAACACTCGTGCTCATTGGCTACAATCAGATGAAGGAAAGCTCCCTGATATCAACCTAAGCAAGTTGTGCTTCCTTTTTCTGGTTATTTGGCTATCACTTTTCATAAAATACAGTACAGATAATTGAACAAACTATGTTGCATTACATTCTTGATTAAATTATCTTTCCATTGGTATATAATTTTATGGTACTACTCCCTCCCCCAAAAAAGTGGTGTTCTTAGCCATCAAACCTCAAAAATACACTTTCCCCAAAAGGTTTCTACAATTTTGGCCACTACTGTAAAGCTGGATGGGGGAGCTAAAGCATAAGCGACTATTTTGCCTTGGTGATCAGCAGAATCAGGCAAAATTATCAGCATAACTCCAATTTGAAACTGCTTTTCGAAGCACTGTTTCAAATCCTTCCATCATAGTAAGAACAACAGCCACAACAATCGTAGTTTGGTCTGGAAACAGATGGGCCTGTTGGGCATATACCACTATGAGGATAGCTTTGGTTTTGCAAAACATAGAGCAGAGAACTACATAGAACTACATATAGTTAATACATCATTCTTAATCTCTAAGTAAACTTATTCTTCTATACCAGTGGTGGCGAACCGATGGCACGGGTGCCAGAGGCGGCACTCAGAGCCCTCTCTGTGGGCACGCGCGCCGTCGTCCCAGTCCTAGGCCTTCAGCTGGGTTTTATAAAACCTTTTTGCTTTAGGCCTCCGCCGCCGTGTGCAAAAAAGAAAAAAGGTTCAATCAGTCAATTTCAACTTCTCGTGGGACAAAAAAAGACCTCGCAAAGTTGGAATTGATTGATTGATCTTTTTAGTCCCACCCAGTCTGCCGTGACCACCGCAGCCACGCCCACCCAGTGGGCCACACCCACCCGGCACGCCACAATGCATAAGTGGGTTTCGGGTTGCAGTTTGGGCACTCAGTCTCTAAAAGGTTCACCATCACTGCTATAAGATGAAAAGATCTTTGAGGGTAGCAAGGAAGAGTGGAGAAAGACATGTCTGCACTCTGGTCCCTCCTTGCTGATAAAAAGCTTGTAGACACAAGAGTTCACAGCTGCCACACAAGCCTGTGTACATCCGTTTTATGCCGTAAACGATATCAAGGCGACATGGCCGCACGCACCACATTTAGAAGTATGGTCCCCAGGAGCCAAATGGCACACGTTCCCAGTACGGTAATTGGGGGAGGTGAATCTAAATTTGGGGGGAAACCATTTCCCCGTTGCTCTAGCTCAGATTCGTGTTTATGTTTTAAACGGGCCAGTAAAAATGTACCAAAACTGCATTTATCAGGAGTTGAGTGACAGTGACAGTGAGTGTGAGGTTCAGAGTGATTCCAGTTCAGATGAAGAGCAGAGGATCGTTACAAGGGTTTATCGCCGGCGGTTCATTCTGAAGGTATTGTGCGGTTGTGGTGCCCCTGGCATGGAGTGGACCTGGACTGCAGTGCAGATAGAATGGCTCAACCATTAGACTTTCTTTTTGTGTTGCCCCTCGCACAACTTATAGACCTGTTGGGAGGACCTACCAGATTGCACTCCGGGTTTTTGCTTATAGTCCCATCTTGTGATGCATGGCTGTGTATCTGCATGACTCTAAATGCACTGGAGTGTGGTTGAATACCCTACATGTGTTCAAGAGCAGTGTAGTAACTGGGGGCTGCTACAGCTGGAAGGATAAGTCAGGGGGAAGGGTATTGTGTGCCAGTCAAACTCCTTGGAAGGTCCTCAGCTTGTCTGCTGTGTTGAGAATCGGGAGCGAGTCTGTCCCACAGCCAGAGTAGAAGAAGGATTCGATCCTGCTTGGGTTTGTCCATGCAGTTGTGGATGTCACTCTGCCTTTCATCTTAAGAGGCAAAATGTCCTGAAGCAGCCCCGTAGCTTAAGCAATTACACTCTCAAAACCAATGTGTTAACTCAGCTTCTCTTTCTCACAACGTTCTCTTGGATGTCTTCCTCAAAGCCACTTGTGTAAATACAAGCACACACGATTACTGCTGTTCGGTTGAACAGCAAAGAGTACTTGTAAGTGTCAGGAGTAAGTGTCAGGAGTGGGTGGGACATTATCACAGCCCCCGTGTCAAGACATGTGTTCTAGGTAGTCCAAACCAGTGGTTCTTAGCCTTTTTGAACGAATCGCCCCCTTGAGCCAATGAGGAAGTTGTCATCGCCCCCCTCCTCCAACATAACCTCTCAATCACAACATAGGAAATAATTTTTCAATTTATGCAAACACTTTTTTTGTTTTCTTTAAAATTGTCATCAGGACATATCGATGCAAATAATTTATTTCCAGTCTTTTTCCCATATCTCCCATATTCTGGCCAATGGCGTGCCACTGTATGGGTAGAGGCTGCTGCGCAACGCGCACGAAGATAAGCGATGCGTCTTCACATATGTACGGCGTTCTGCACTGAAGCTAGCCGGAGGAACATTTGAAAACACAATTCAATCCACTAATAGCGAGCGATCTGTTGTTTTTGTACGACAGATATACAGCGATTCACTGTACGAAAAAGTCTCAAAAGTGTCCCCAAAACGTCTCGCTCCATCGCCCCCATATCGCCCCCTTTTCGTTCCTTCGCCCCCCTGAAAAATGAAATCGCCTCCTGGGGGGCAATATTGCCCAGGTTAAGAACCACTGGACCAAACCACAATGTCAACAGAGACACTGGACCTCTTCCAGTTTTGTGCCATCGTGGACCTGTTTGGGCTTTGTTCCCGATCCAGTTTGACAGGAATCCTGGGGACTTCCCAATTTTCGTAAGGCTCCTTGTGAAGGCAGTTCTGAGGAAGCTGATCTGTTTGTTGTAGGTTGTGACGCTGATCTGCTGATGCTGTTAGGATAACAATGGAGATGATTCAGTTTATATCCTACCTTGTTCAGCTTTTCCCAGAGTTGTCAAGTGATGGGTGGGGGTAAAACAGGGACATAGAAAAGTTTGTCTTCATTTTAGCAGCATAAAGACGGGGTTATCAACTGTCTAATCTTTCCCTGTAATTAATTTAGTCTCCAGCCATCCTGGTATTGTTTAAGGTTCTTAAAAATCTCAGGATCAACTGGATTGGATGTGTTGCATAATATGGTGACACTTTCCATACAATGAAACATGTTGCACAAGCAACATTGTGTGATAAATAATGACCAGCTGGAGCTTCTTGAGATAAGTGGGAAGCCTTATCTGCCCGAAGTCATTGGGAATAAAGCAGCACTTTTTTTTTACTCATTCTGGTGAATTATATTTCACGAAGAACTAATCTTAGTTCACAGGTTGTACTAGGACCAGCACAACTAAGCATGGACTTCTCCTGAATAAAGATCCATAAAATTGTACAAGTAATAACTTGGTCTTGAAAAAAGATTTATGGAGAATTGAGATGGTAGCAGAGAAGAATTATTTCAGAGGAATCTCAGGGCTATCAAAATGAAGTAGTGATTGGGCCCTATAACTTTTTGGAGGGAGTTCTTACAAAGCCTTCTCCATGGGTTTAACCCTACGTTTCCTAGACAGATTTCCTAGGTATATAGCATCAAATCCACAGCATAAATTGCTTTCCAGAGAGGAAAGACTAGCCCACATTGCCTGAAAGCAACAGCCAGTCACAAACGTCCTTTGACAACATAATTATATATTCAGCATGAGCCACAGAATCTAAACCATGAATCCTGTGTCATAAGACACTCTACAGTAGTGTCCAAAATTGTGGAAACCTTTTGGGAAAAGTGTATAGTAGAAAATGCCCCCTTTGGTTAAGTTTCCACCAATTTTTTTCTTCTCATTTCTTTATAATTGTAGCCTTGTTCACTTCATAATACTATTTGACATCGCTTTCTGGGCGACCGGTCAACTCTTTGCACCATGACTTTAATTTTATTCCGTTTTACAAACTCACTAAATGAAAGAGCACACACACAAAAAAACCCCAACCAACTGGATAGCGATCACATAACACACTGACCAATGTCCTTCTGTCAGCTTCAATACAGGACACCAATAACTGACTCCTATTGTGATACGATTGGCTCATGGCCAAAACAAGATGACACCCGATTGGCTCTCTAAACCAGTGGTTCTCAACCTTTCTAATGCCGCGACCCCATAATACAGTTCCCCATGTTGTGGTGACCCCCAACCACTTATACATCATCGGGTGCCAGGGGCGTGGCCAAAGAAAAGGGGAAAAAAATGGCGGACAGCCTTGTTTGGCGACCCCCGTGAAATGGTCGTTCGACCCCAAGTGGGGTCCCGACCCACAGGTTGAGAACCACTGCTCTAAACACTCGTGCTCATTGGCTACCATTAGATGAAGGAAAGCTCCCTGAGATCAACCTAAGCAAGTTGTGCTTCCTTTTTCTGGTTATTTGGCTATCACTTTTCATAGAATACAGTACAGATAATTGAACAAACTATGGTGCGTTACATTCTTGATTAAATTATCTTTCCATTGATATATAATTTTATGGTACTACTCCCCACCAAAAAATTGACGTTATTAGCCATCAGACTTCAAAAATACACTTTCCCCAAAAGGTTTCCACAATTTTGGCCACTACTGTAGATGTTGGTCTATCTCTAACAAAAAAAATCTTGCTTGGCCTGGCATGAGTTTATGGCTTGGCCTGATGTTGAAAAGCAGCAGATGGCCGCAAGTGAGCAAGGCTAATCCTTTTGACTTGTTCTCTACTAGGGCAAAGAAGCCCAAAACATTCCAGGTGAATCGGTCACGCAAGAGCAGTTCACCGACGAGGAAGGCAACACTGTCACCCGAAAAGTAAATCCTCTTCTGCACATTCGTGTTTCTCCCTCTTTCTTGAGTCCTAATGATGGATTCTTTGCCCGTCCGCTCTGTTCTTCCGGGCTTGGGCAGAACACATGTCAACTTTTTGTTTTTGTTTTTTTCCCTATGTTATTTCTCACAGGTTACCCGGAAAGTATTAAGACGCCTTGTTGTCCCACACGTGAAAAAACCTATCAGGGTAAATGAAAGAGCGGAGTGGGGTGCAATGGCTCCCTTTGGGCTCAAAACGCGGGTTGAGTGGCTGGTGGCTTGCCAATTAACCTCTGCCCCCCTCTCCCCCCAAGGCAAAATGCTTGTGCTTTCAGCAAGTGGTGCATCTGATCTGAAAGGATAAACTCTCCAGGGCCTGTGTGTTAGCCAGCAGCTGCTCTTATCACCCTGTGGCTCCAGATGAAACACCCCCCCCCCAGGCTGTTCTGGCTAGTGGGGCTTTTACTAGCAAAACTTGCAACTAGGTAACACAGTCTTGGGCTCTTCCTTGTGGGCACTTTGGTCTTCCCATCTTCTGCCTCCTGGTCAGTTTCATTTACAAAAGGAAAGACAGGTTGCTGAGCGTTGTTGTTGGTCTTAAGAGGAATTTGGGGGCTTAGGGTGCAATTTTAGGCTAAATCTTCTAGAATGAGCCCCCCTCCCCTAGTAGATCCTGCAGGACGTGCCCAAGTTCAACATGGCAAGCGATCCAGATTCCAAGAATGAAACTGCTTATGGGCCGTCCAGTTGTTTTCAACTCCTGGTTGACCACATACAGTAGTGTCCAAAATTGTGGAAATCTTTTGGGAAAAGTGTACAGCAGAAATGCCACCTTTGGTTAAGTTTCCACCCATTTTTCTTCTAATTTCTTTATAACTGTAGCCTTGTTCACTTAATAATACTGTTTTACATCGCTTTCTGGGCAACCAGTCAACTCTTTGCACCATGACTTTAATTTTATTTTTTTTTTTTTATTGAAAATTTTTAAATTTTACAAAAACAAATCCCCTTCCCATACCCCCCCCAACCCTACCTCACCCCCCTCCTACCCAACCTCCCAAACCCTCCCCTGGACTTCCCAGAGCTGAATACAGGCTTAATTGAGAAAAAAAAACTTAAAACACTTTTAAAACCTAAACAAATTTAAATACAATCATCATTCTATATAAACTCCCTCCAAAAACGCAAATTTAAACATTACTTTCTTTGAATATCTATACCTATAATGTAAAATCTAATTTCTCCCTCTTTCTTTATCCTAATACAAAAAAATAAATATATAAACCTTTGTTATACCATCAAAACTAAATACTCTTAGAAAACTTAAAGTAAATACATATTTCCTTCAATCTTCATAATCTTCTCACCTATCCAAAAAAAAACTTAAAAATCCTAAACAAATCTAGACACATTTAGTTAAACAAATTATTTTCTCTTAAAGATATTAATAATATTTAAAAACTTGAAACACTTTTGAATCCTAAACAAATCTAAATACAATCATCATTCTATATAAACTTCCTCCAAAAACACAGATTTAAGCATTACTTTCTTTCCTAAACAAATCTAGACATTTAATTAAACAAATTATTTTCTCTTAGAAATATTAATAATAATATTTAAAAACCAAATTTAAGCTTTACTTGGAACTTAAACAAATTATACTCCCTTCAAAACACAAATTTATTAGAATCCCCTCACTTTCCAAAAACGATATAAGTTTTACTTCTCCCACAATCTCAATAGTAAACTTCTTGTCTAAAATTCTCATTCAATGTCCATAATTTTCCAATAACCAGTTGCACCCACTATAAACACAAACTTCTTATCTAAAATTTTCATTCAATATCCATAATCTTCTGTCTAATAGCCAGTTGCATCTACTATAAGCACAATCCATATTGGTCTCTCTTGCCCGCAAGCATCGAAAAAAAAGCGTGGAATTCTGCCCTTGAAGATCGCTCCAAAGAGTTTGTAAGTCCTGATTGACCCACCAGCTCAGGAATCAGTACCTGTGAAACTTCCTCAACCTCCTTCTTCTGTTGGTCTTTCTCTTTACATTTATATGTTACTTTTTCTTTACATTTATATGTTGCACAAGTCTCAGGGACCGATACCTGTAAAACTTCCTCAGTGAATTCCTCCTTGTGTTGATCTTCACAGTTGTAAGTTGTACAAGTTATCCTCTGCCCGTTCCTCTCTTGTTGGTGCCCCTCAAGCTGAAATTTCCCAATTTCGATTTCAGGCAGCAATTCCACCCTTGAAGATTGCTCCAAAAACTTTGTAGGTCTAACTTCTCCCAGAGCCACCCTTGAAGATTGCTCCAAAGACTTTGTAGGTCCAACATCTCCCAGAGATTCAGAGACCGCTGAATATGAAACTTCCTTAACCTTCTTCTGTTGCTGCTTTTCTTTGGAGTTATGTGCTACACAAGTTGTCTTCTGCTCCTCAATCTGGACTTGTTGAGACCTAATAGATGGCGATGCACATACCCCCAGGACCGAAGTATAAAAATCTTTTGCTTGAGAAACAGTATTAAGTCTATGACATGTCCCCAGGTAGTTCACCACCATTCCAGTCGGAATATCCCATCTGAATAGAATTTTTCTCTTTTTAAGTTCATTTACTAGAAAAGCAAACTCCTTTCTTCTTCTTAAAATTTTAGATGGGATCTCCTTAAAAATTATGACATCTTGTGAAGCAATTTGAAATCTCTTCTTATAATAGGCTTGCACAATTTGATTGCGTAAGGATCTTTTACCAAAGTAAATTACCACATCTCTTGGCAGATTCTTCTGTGCTGCCACCACAGAGTTAACCCTAAATAATTTTTCAATTTCACTAAGTATTCCCTCTTTTTCTTTATTCAAAATCAATGCAAAGTCCTTTGCAACCATTTCTTTCAAATCTTCTTGCAAAGACTCTTCCAGGCCTCTGATTCTTAAGGCATATTCCATTTGTCCATATTGAAGCATAAGAATCTCATTTTCCATTTCTTTTTCCATACTTTCAATTTTCCCCTCCATTATGTCCACTTTTTCAGCTACCTCTTCCACATGGGAGTTCACCTTTTCAAGAACAGAAGCAACTCCTTCTAAAGCCAAAACAAAATCTTGTCTCAAGATCTTATTATTTTCCTCTAAAATCTTTTTCATTTCTGCCCTAATTTGAATTATAACATCTCCCATCATGTTTTGCAAATCCTTCATAGTTATTAGCTGACCCCCAGAAGAGGGTGAAACTGTTGATTTAGAAGCTGTAGAAATCCCTGGACGCTTTGGAGCCATCTTAAAGAAAAACCTTTAGCCCTTCTTAAAAAATTATAAAAATTCCTTCAAAAATCATAACTCCCTCCAAGGAAGGTCATTATAATAAAAAGAAAAAAGGGAAAAGAAAAAAAAAAGGAAGAGAAAAAGAATTAAAAAAGGCTTTACTCCTTCTTAAAAATTGCAAAAAATTAAACAGAAAAAAGTCCTTCAAAAAAAAGTCATTACAATAAAAAGAAGGGAGAAGAAAAAAAAAATAATAATAATTAAATAGAAAAAGTCCGTTCCAAAAAAAAAATACTTAGAGATACCAAAAACAACCATTCCAATCATAAGAAAATAAAAAGGGAAAGGGAAAGGAAAGAAAAAGAAACACCAAAAAGCCTGCCGGTCAGCATTCTAACTTCAAAAAAAAAAAAAAAACACCGAGAAATTTGCCGATCGCCATTTTACTTTCCCTTTCAACAAAGAAAAAAAAAAATAAAAAGAGAGAATAAAAATAGAAGCAAGTCTTAAAACTTAAAATCCAAATAAATCAAAGAAAGCAAAAACTAAATCCTCTACTCAGCTCTGTCCGTTTATAAAAAAAAACTCACCAGTTCTCTTTAAGCACGGAGGTGTTTGCAACGGCTCGTTTTGTCCCTGAGGACAAAAACAGCTGGGAAGCGGAGACAAGTCTGAACTCCGTGGGAGCACTCCTTTCACCCCCCCCAAAAAAACTTGGGGGGTGCAAAAGAGGCTCTACCACTATTCAGACACTCTCTACCCCCCCCCTTTGCCCGGGAGGGGGATTTTGAACCGCTGAACAGCTGGTGTCTGCTGTTCATAGCGGTTCTTACACTTACCCAGGAAAGACGGCTACAAAGTAGCCGCCATCGCGCGCGCAAAATCCCCATGACTTTAATTTTATTACGTTTTACAAGCTCACTCAATGAAAGAACACAAAAAAACCCCAACCAACTTGATAGCCATCACATAACACACTGACAAATGTTCTCCTCTCAACTTCAATACAGGATGTCAATAACTGAATCCTACTGTGATCTGATTGGCTCATTGCCAAAACAAGATGACACCTGATTGGCTCTCTAAACACTCACGCTCATTGGCTACAATCAGATGAAGGAAAGCTACCTGAGATCAACCTAAGCAAGTTGTGCTTCCTTTTTCTGGTTATTTGGCTATAACTTTTCATAGAATACAGTACAGATAATTGAACAAACTATGTTGTGTTACATTCTTGATTAAATTATCTTTCCATTGATATATAATTTTAGGGTACTACTCCAGGGGAAAAAAAAGTGGTGTTATTAGCCATCAAACCTCAAAAATACACTTTCCCCAAAATGTTTCCACAATTTTGGCCACTACTGTAAGTAGCTGTTTTCCCCGTGACCTGGTTTTTCAAATCTAAATAGATATCAGATTCATACATTGTCTTCCCTTCTCACAGAACACCCTTATTATTTCTCCCAGTTGATCAGTCGTCACACTCAAGAGGGCAATCACGTTTTCTATCAGCTGGGCAGATTTTATTTTTTTAAATCTAATCATCTGTCTTCTTCTAAATAATGAACAAGGGGTACACACCAACACAAGGCCCAGGTTCTCACTTGGATGTTTTTTTTTGTTGTTGTTTTTTTTGAGAAACTGGAGGAAGAGTGATCCTAGGACTTAACAAGTCCTGAAAAGGAAACCCCATTGTTAAGTACTTTCCTTCCCTCCTACAATGACACCAGCCCACCAGAAAAGCTCATCAGATCAAACAGCATTTGAGGTTGGCTGCAGGTCTTGACCTCTGGCAAGAGAGGTCCATGGACCATCAAAAGCCAAAGGGAAGAGAAGGCAAATCCTGGAGATGCTTGAAGGGTGTGGATGAGGCCTTCCAATGCTCCTTGGAGGAGATGCATTCCTAACTATGCATTTAGGGGAGATGGTATGGCTGTGGGCAGAGACAAACCCATCTGCCTG
The DNA here is from genome assembly GCF_016545835.1 of Crotalus tigris. Classification (NCBI taxonomy): domain Eukaryota; kingdom Metazoa; phylum Chordata; class Lepidosauria; order Squamata; family Viperidae; genus Crotalus; species Crotalus tigris. The sequence continues at coordinate 1,134,393 of NW_024096502.1, forward strand.
CCCGACGCCTGCTGGCATCTCCGCCTTTCTTTCCTGTTCCCTTCTGTTCTTGGGAAGATGCCCCTTACACCTGGAATCTGGAAACTCTGGAGCAAAACTGGAAAGGTCTTTTCCTCAGGAATTAGCCGCAAGGAGAGAAGCAACCTAGAACTAAGGAGAAACTTCCTGACAGTGAGAACAATTAATCAGTAGAACAACCTGCCTCCAGAAGCGGTGAATGCTCCAACACTGGAAGTTTTTAAGAAGAGACTGGACAGCCATTTGTCCAAAATGGTGTAGGGTTTCCTGCCTGAGCAGGGGGTTGGACTAGATGACCTCCAAGGTCCCTTCCAACTTTACTATTATTACTATTACTATCTTTCTCCAAGGCTGCCAAGCCCCAGTGGCTTTGGCGTTTGCCCTGTTTTGTAAATCTAACATTGGAGTAATAATAATTAAAAGGGATGTCGGTTTTAATTAGGGAGCAGTGGGAGGATGTGGAAAAGGAGGCCAGATGCTTCAGATTGCATGAGGTAAAGATTTGCAAGGAAACGAGCAGCTGTTCATCAGCACAAACAAAGCAGGACAGCAGGGGAAGAGAGGATTCATTTCTTGGAACAGCAGAAGCAGCACTGAAACTTAAAAGAGTCTGTCTGAGGTCTAAATTTTTATCTTTCTGATTATCCCTAATTCTCCAAGGGCAGGGCTAGGCCACCGTGGCTCTTTTATGACTCGTGGACTTCAACTCCCAGAATTCCTGAGCCAGCTATGCTGAGGGGAAAGGGAGAGCTCAGGAATTCTGGGAGTTGAAGTCCACGGGTCATAAAAGAGCCAAGGTTGCCTACCCCTGTCCATGGGCTATGGGGACAATTGTCCAGAATCCCAGGCCAGGTAGAGAAACTTCCTAATTTTCTAAGATTCTCAGCCAAAACTCCATGGGGTTCCCCATTTCCTGTTTCCTTCAAACCTTTCCCGTTGTCTCTCAGGGATTGGACCTCGGGGTTCATCGTAGAAGACCTAAAGGTAACAAACTGGCCATTTCAGTAAAGTCCACCCTTCAAGTTACTAAGGTAGTCCTCAACGTACGATCACAATTGAGCCAAAGTTTATGTTGCTAAGTAAGACATTTATTAAGTGAGTTTTTGCCCTATTTTACGATCGTTCTTGCCACATTTGTGAAGTGGATCGTAACATGGTTGTTAGGAGAATGTGGCTTCCTCATTGAGTTTGCTTGTCAGAAGGTTGCAAAAGGTGATCACGTGATCCCAGAACCCTGCAACCATCATAAAAATCAGTTGCCAAACATCTGAACTTGCATTACATCACCGTGGGGATTCTGCACTGGTTATAAGTGGGAAAAATGATCATAAGTCACTCTTTTGGTATTGTAACTTTTGTCATTAAATGTTGTAAGTCAAGGACTACCTATAACCCTGGATCAGTTATCCATCTTCCATATTCCTTAGCAAAATGCAGCAAAACCTCAACTGAATGGACCATTGGGGTGGAGGAAATAGAATTTACAACCTTGATGCAATTGATATTGCATCAATCAATTAATCAATTTATTACAGCCGAAGGCCAACCCATGTTAAACATTCAAATAAAACAAAACTAAACAGAACCAACCCAAGAAGACATAGCAATATGTTACAATTAATGACGTAATCAGTGGGTGACCAAGGTCCGCCTAGTTTTACAGACAGTATAACAAAAACTAGCAAGCTTCAGAAAAACTGAATCATACTGGCCTGAAATAAAAATACATTGAGTGTAGTCTAATACAGGGCTTTTCAACCTTTTAACCCATTGTACCACTTTTAGGATATGGCAACATCCAAGTACCACAAGTTGCCTAGCAAGGTGTCAAAAACTTGATGACCAAAAAAAAAAAAAAGGAAAAAATTGATAAAGTACAGGTTGTCCTCGACTTACAACAGTTCGCTTAGTGACTGTTCAAAGTTACAATGGCACTGAAAAAAGTGCCCCCCAAGCCACAGCTGAGCAAGACACCTGCCTGCCCACCCAGCGACACTTTTCCTCCTGTCCGAGGTTTTCATTGTTGTGAGCATTTCTGTTGAGGATTGGCAGTGGGGGTGGGGTGAGGGGTGTTTGGTTTTTATTCCCCCCCCATCTGCTGGGTGGTTGCAGCAGGTTTTGGTCACTTCACATGACCCTGGGACACTGTGACCGTCATAAATATGAATCAATTGCCAAGCATCTGGACGTAGATCACAAGACCCTGGAGATGCTGCAACATTTCAGCTGATTGGCACTTCTTCTGGGCTCAGCAGAAGTGCCAGGATCAGCGCCGAGCTCCAGCTGGAGCCTGGCGCTGATCCTGGCGCTTCCACTGAGCCCTGACAGTCCCGAAGAAGCGCCAATCAGCCAGAAAGCAGCACTGATCCTGGTGCTTCCGCTGAATTCTGACAGCCCTGCAGCTCCAGCCGTCTCTCACTCAGACTTGTGCTGTGCTGCCACCAGTTCAGCTCATTCCCGTCCCCCACTAGCACTTTTCTAGGATGGTTGCATACCACCTGCCAGGTGCCAATGTACCACAGGTGGTACTCATACCACTGGTTGAAAAGCCCTGGTCTGATGTATTGCATCAATTTATATCCTTTGTGTAATTACATTGTCAGTGGTTTTTTCCCCTGGTTTGCCTCCATTTTTGCCCTTTCTTTAATTCTGTCATCATTCTAATGGCACGAATGGAGACAAATGATATAAAGGAACTTCATGACAGAAATGATGCACTTGATGTAAATTAGATCAGTTGTAATAGTGGCGAATATCAGCTGTCTGAAATGTTGTGGAAATAATGGATTGTCTCCACCGTTTAGGGATGAAGTCCAAATTTTTTTTAAAAAAAAACACAAAATGCCCATTGCGTATGCCATTGGCTGGAGTCTATAAAGAATCAAGGTTTTGACTGTATTGCTAAGCTGTGAATTTTCAAATGGGAAAAAAATATTGGGGGGTCTTTTACTATTTTTATTGCAGATATGTTTCGCTTTGGCAGATATTCCCTTTTCGCAGTTGCATCTTCCGTGACTAATCAATTTAATTTAAAGCTTTGAACCTTCCTTAAATCAGCAGAATTTGGCTTGCAAAGGGTCTGCATGGGATTTTTGTAAACCAGGGGAAAGAATAATAAAATCTTTGGAATTCTGTTTGATGTTCAAGAACTTATTTCAGGATGATGAACCCGGAATGGTGCTACTGTCGTGAGTTAGCACGTGTGTCGTCATCTTTATGTGGCTACTGGCTACTCACCTTTCGCTGCTCCCAGTGGTCTGTGTAGATTTTACAATTTACCTTGTATAATTGCTATGATGAGTACATCCGCTTGATATCTGATGGTGTGTCCTCTTGTTAAACCAGGGAGAAGGGTGTAAAGTGAAAATGAAAAAAGAAGTCCGGCACGCAGAGAAGACAACCTACTCATAACAGCCAAACAGTGAATGGTTAGTTGGATGTATAACTCTTGTGTTCTTAATACTTGGAGCAATTAAGGAATCTTTACAAAGCAATATGAGACTTGGAGCTTATTTTCTTGGCATGCCTTCCTTCAGGGCTTAGCAATTTCTGCATTGCCCTTCCATCGTTGGGCTGATGGGGCTTCCATCATTAAATGAGATGGGGACCCTCTGGGAACAGTAAGGTCAAAGGTCAGAGAAGTGCCCTGCAGTCCAGAGGGAAGTAAATCTCTGGGAAAAAAAAGTTAGAGAGAAGTGAGGGTTTTTTAGAGTTGTTAAAGTAACAATCACAGCGGTGGCTGTTCTTTAAATGCTAATTTTGTGGATCGCCTACATGGACCAATGTTCTGAGAACTCTGGATTTTTCTAATTCCACTGATTTTACCTTTATCTTTTTTTTTTTTTACATTTATGTATTTATTTAGTTTATTGACTCATTTTTAAATTGCCTGGCTCCCAAAATGTCTCTGGGCACAAAATTGAAAACAGAATAAAACTATGCAACATTTTTTTTTTTAAAAAAAAGCACAATTGCCCGAAGGAAGCAATTAGAAACAATCCCCCCACATTCTAAAGGGAGCCCCCCAATACCTTAACCCATGGCTGGAGGGAATAACCATGGAATTAGGGCTTACTTGAAGAGGGTTGCAACAGAAAAGGCCCATTTTCTAGGTTGACAAAGCTTAATTGATGGAACCTGAACGGAGCTGATGCTGCCTGATCAGACAGATATGATGGGGGGTGGGTGGGGGGAACAGGCCGTCCTTCAGCGGGCTGGGCGCTATGCCATTTAAGTTTACTCATCCACTACTAGTCCGATTGGATGTGAGTTACATTTTGTAACCTACAAAACCAGATAACTTCGAACACGGAAATTTTTTGTTCTGATCTCATTTGTTTAGCTCGTCGAATTGGGAAACATTTTCCTGTACAGGTGGCTAAAAACCAGCTTTGTTTAACCAGCGCAGATCTTGAAAAACACTGGATCTGTGTCTTGTTCTAGCTGTGCTTCCGTTTTGCTCTAATATGGTAGCTGGGGTTGGGTAATCCTTGCACTTCAAGTACTCATCCTCGTGGCCCAGGACAACCGTCTTGGTGGAAGCTCACATGCTGTAACTCAGCGGTCTATGGGCAGCTGAAGATGTGGTCCAACATGGCCTAACCTGGACCAGACGAATGGGTCAATACAGCGAGGGTTGTAAGGCGGATCATCTGTTTTATGGAAGAGATGCAGAATTGTTATTTGTGGTTAAAAGTTTCAATGCTATTCCAACGGATGTTTCTAACCCCGGTATTCTTTCTCTTTCTCTCTTCCCCATCCTTTTCCACCCAACCCAAGACTGTGTGCTTTTACTGCCAGTATTCTAGAGAGAAACTCGAGGACGAATGAAATCAACAGGAATTATCAAGTCAACGGACAAAAGAGTGTGTGTGCGTGTGTGTGCGCGCGTGCGCGCGTCTGTGTGTTTGCTGCTTCCACACATTAACCGCATGGTTTTTATGTGAAGAACACCACACAAAAAAAAAACAAACAAACAAATTTAATTTAGCATGAGCCAGTTCTACACGAGCATGGAAATCCACTTTTATTCACACCATTGGAGAGGATGCAGTGAGAAGTGACGGACACGTTCCAAGGCGACCGCTTCAAGGAAGCAACACGAGGCCATGGCGAAAAACGGAGGGATTCCTGTTGCAAGAGAGATTCAGATCACACCGGAGAACGGTTCAAACTACAAAAAGGCACTAAAAATGATTAAAATCCACAACAGCTCGCCTTATTTTTCTCAGACCCAAAACTGTCAGGGTACTAAAATACACCTTTTGGGGGGGGTGTTGTTTTGTTTTCATTTTTTTTTTAAAGAAAAAAAGAAGACTAACATTGCTTGTTTCATTGTAAATAACACGATGTAAATTCTAAAGAGAAATAGAGGCTCCAGGCTGATCAGGCACTGCCTCCTAGCTCACAAACGGAATGGTGCGTTTGCATTGAACAGAAAATCAGGGTCTCGGATGGCCGCTAACACTGGCCGAGGTGTATTCTGGGTGTATCTTCACAGATTCTTGTACATTTAGCGATGATAATGTTTGTATATGCCAAAAAAAAGAAAAAAGAAAAAGGCTAGCTTGATTTTAAAAAAAATCTTTCAAATCTCCCGCCAATTTAATGATTCCTAAGATGGGGAATTCTGTAGTTCTGTGAAACCAAGGATTCTCTCCTGAGTACCAATATTTTGATGCATGCGTTCCGCCTTATTTTGATGAACTCTTTTCCAGTTTTGCAAATAATATATTAAGATTGTGACGTGACAGGACGAGATCCCGGGGCGCAGTTCATCAACTACAGCTGCCAAGGAACCCCTCCTCATTTCAGCATGGGTGGGGGGGGGACCGAGGCCGCCTGGACACAGCCCCTGTCGGAGAGCAGGGCTGATTCTGGGAGCCTATCCATAACCTCTAAAGGCAAAGCCCCCCATCTAATATTTGTTGCTCCTGCCAATTTTTCCGGTGGGAATGATCTCAAACCTATTGGAAACCATAACATATACAGTAGTTGCTTTTGGGGAGGGGGGGTGCTACCTGTCCTGCTTTCCACTGGGGGGAAACGCTTGACGCTTTTGGCAGTTTGGGATGATGCTCTTAGGAGCGCTGGTAGGGGATATTTTTTAAGAAAAAAAAGGGGGGGAGAGAAAGAAGGAAGAGAATTTCTTAGCTAACAGAGTGGCAGCACGCTGTAAAAAATATTACTCTATTGTGTACTGGCTCTTGAGATGTAGAATCTTTCAGGAAGCCAATCATGTGTAATCATCCTAGCAGATTAATATTAGGTTGTTAAGGCTGCTGTGTTTTAAAGGGCATTTTTATTTTGGGTTTTTTTTTTTTGGTGAAATACTTTTAATTTGTTAATTATCTTCATACGGAAACAGGATTGGTTGATAAAAGCTCTAATTACTTATGTATAAAAAAAACAACAACCCACAAACACTGGATGATCTAGTTGATAATTTAAGCATAAAATAAATTGTGTTAAAACACTTCAATGACGTGGTGCTTGCAGAATGCTTTGTGTGCCTGGTGTTAATCTCCTAAGCCAGCTTTGCCTTCCCCCTTTCTCCCCCTCGGGATGGTGAATTGCTCCACTCCTCCACAGAAACAGTAACAGTAAAAGAATTGGGAAGGGATCTTGGAGGTCATCTAGTCCAACCCCCTGCTCAGGCGGGAAACCTACACTATTTCTGAGAAATGGTTGTCAAATTTCTTCTTAAAAGTCTCCAGTGATGGAGTGCCCACAACTTCCAAAGGCATTTTGTTCCACTTGTTCTCCATGTTAGCAATTTTCTTCTGAGTTCCAGGTTGTTTCTCTCCTTGATTAGTTCCATCCGTTGCTTCTTGTCCTGTCTTTTTGGGGTCGCACCTGTCCCTTCTTTGTTCCTCACTCTTCTTTAGCCTTCTTTATTTCACCTTTCATCCAGGTCTGCCCCCAAATTCTCTTTTTCTTTCCCAGAAGAGCTGCTTATGTTTCTCTTCCTTTCCATGCCTGCTGATAGTTACCTCTGAGATCTTCCATCTCAGGCCTTTGGGGGTGGCTTGGAGGGGGTGGGAATGCTCAATTTTCAGAGCCAAGGACCCTGAGTTATTCCCCCCTTCCCATGAAGCCAAAATCTCATCTCCCTCCTGAGCCAAGCACTTCTGGAGCCCAAGGTCCTACCTAGGCCTTCCTCACAAGCACAGCCATTTCTGGACTTCAAGTGATATGTGAACCATTAAGGGAGTGCAGATATTGTTTTACTGATGCACAGCTGAAGAGGGAGAGAGCCATGGCTGAGATGTCTGAGAAAGACAACTTCTGGGGGATAAAGGAGGCATCACAAGAAGCCACCTTGCTACCTAAAAAAATTACGTTCCCATGATCTGAAATTCCTCTCGGGCAGAAGTGCAGATTATAATCTTAGAAAAATCCAGAGGTGCCAGTAGAGAAGAACAAAGGTAGTCTCGGTATCCAAAAATGGGAAGAAGGAGTAGACACCCTATCCGTGAGCACTTTAGGATACAGGTGCTCTCAGAAGCAAGGGTGAACATGTCAAGGATGTATCCAAGCATGATATCCTAGTGGACAAGATGGACAAACACTGTTCTACACCCCCACAGATCTGCAGCTAATTCAAGAAGCTCTCTTTCCAGTTCATACGATCCATGCATGTTAGGGTCTCCAGGTCACAGCATCAGTTTGAGGAAGGCTGCTTTACACCACAATTAAATTCAGGTTTTGAATGAATTTCTACTATCAGGAGACCAAAGAGGTTTGGAGGGAAGCTGTAGCCCAAGACAGGGGTAGGCAACTTTGGCTCTTTTATGACTCGTGGACTTCAACTCCCAGAATTCCTGAGCCAGCCATGCTGAGGGGGAAGGGAGAGGTTTCCAAGCTGAGCCATGCTGGCTCAGGAATTCTGGGAGTTGAAGTCCACGAGTCATAAAAGAGCCAAAGTTGCCTACTCCTGCTCTAGACTAATAACACCAAGCACATCGTTTAATGCAGTGGTTCTCAACCTGTGGGTCGGGACCCCATTTGGGGTCAAATGACCATTTCACGGGGGTCGCCAAACAAGGCTGTCCGCCATTTTTTCCCCCTTTTCTTTGGCCACGCCCATGGCACCCGGTAATGTATAAGTGGTTGGGGGTCACCACAACATGGGGAACTGTATTATGGGGTCGCGGCATTAGAAAGGTTGAGAAGCACTGGTTTAATGGTATAATAACCCCTCCAAGAGGATGTACGTGTCTCTGCCTACAGCAGAAAGGCAATAAGGATGGGGCCCATGTCCCCCTGTGGGGAGCCACATCCATCAGGATGTGAAAAGCCTTGCATCTTCTGAGTAGCCACCCATTGAGTCTCAGTCTAGGGCAGGGGTAGGCCACCTTGGCTCTTTTATGACTCGTGGACTTCAACTCCCAGAATTCCTGATCCAGCATGGCTCAGCATGGAAACCTCTCCCTTTCCCCCAGGAATTCTGGGAGTTGAAGTCCACGAGTCATAAAAGAGCCCAGGTGGCCTTTTTGAGGCGGCGAAGGAGGGTGCAGTGCCGGAGGGCGCCGGAGGGGCCGCTGTGGGCGCACCGGGCGGCGTCGGAGGCGCCCCTCTTGGCCAGCGGGCGGGCGGAAGGCGGCGCGGAGGGGCGGGGCCACGCAGGGGCGGCAGCAGCAGCAGTAGCGGCGGCGCGGACGGCACCGCGGAGGGCGCACGGCCTGCCTGCCTGCCTATCTCGCTGCCGGCATGGCCGACAGCGCCAGCGAGAGCGACACGGACGGCGGCGTCGGGGCGTTGGGGGCGCCGGAGGCGTCGTCGTCGGGGCCCGGAGGGGGCGCGTCGTCGTCGTCGTCTTCGGCCGCGGGCCCCGGGAAGGCGGGCGGCATCGTGATCTCCCCGTTCCGGCTGGAGGAGCTGACCAACCGGCTGGCCTCGCTGCAGCAGGAGAACAAGGTGCTGAAGATCGAGCTGGAGACCTACAAGCTCAAGTGCAAAGCGCTGCAGGAGGAGAACCGCGACCTGCGCAAGGCCAGCGTCACCATCGTGAGTGCCCCGCCCGGCTCGGCCCGGCCTCCCGGAGGCAGGCAGGCAGGCAGGGAGACGCAGCAGGCCCAGCCGCCCCGGGGGAGCGAGGGTGGGTGGGAGAGGGTGGTGGGCGAGGCTCTCCCCCCCTTCCAAAGGAAGCCTCCAGGAAAGGTGGCTCTGCTGGAGGGGAGGGGGAAGAGGAGACCCTCCCCTGCGGATCGGCCAGGGGTTCAAGCGGGGGCCGCCCCCTCCCCTTCCCTCCCAGAGGCTGGCCACCCCTGGTCCCCCGGCCCACCAGTCCCCCGTCCCCCTCCTTGGCTGGGGCCAGCGCCCCTCCGGCCCCCCTGCTGCAAAGGGAAGGAGAGCAGCTCTGGCTGCCAGCTCAGGGCTGGGGGCGACCTGGGCAAAGGTGACAAGCAGGATTCAGGGGGGTGCAACTGCCCGACCCCCCCATCACCCTTCTTCCCTCCTGCCCCGCTTTCTCCCCCAGCCAGCCTGGCTTCTTCCCAGCAAGACCATCATCCCACCCAGCTGCAAGCCAGTCCTTGGAGGGAGTCCTGCTGCTCCGGATGGGTGGGTGGCTGGCTTGTTTCTCCTGGGCTTGGCAGCCAGGGCTTTCTGTCTGTGTGTTGCGGGAGGGTTGTGGGTTTTTGTTCCACTTCAGTCAGACCTTGGATGTTTGCGGGTTTTTTTGTTCCACTTAAGCCCAGACCTTTTCACCGCTGTGGCTTCCGGAGGAGGTTTTTGTGTTGGGCTCGCCTAGTGGGGAAATCACCTAGGGAGACAGCTAGGAATGTGTTTGTTTTTTTTTTTTTAAACAAGCCAAGGATGGGCAGGATGAACTAAAAGATAAGGTTGTGCTTCTGGAATAACGGATCTACGGATAAGGGATCCTCCTTCCGCATGATTAGGAATGATAATTCTTAAAAGAAAGTCTCTGTTAGGGCAGAAAATGCATGCCTTCTTGTGAGGCAGGTCTCAAGATGTAACGGACAAGGTGCACACTTATTGCTCGTCCGCTGGGAACTAATTTGTTTCTTTCCCCCAAGTTTTTTTTTTATTAAATTTTATTTTTCAATATTACATCTACATCAGGGGTGTCAAACTCAATTTCATTGAGGGCCGCATCAGCATTGCGGTTGCCCTCAGGGGGCTGGGTGGGTGTGGCCAGGATGGGTGTGGCTTACTGGGTGCGTGTGGACAAAGTAGGTGTGGCCAGCTCTACATCATTTGCGTCAAGGGTGCCTGTGGGGGCCTGGGCAGGAGTGGGACAGATCTGAGGGTCTCTGGCAGAAGGGGGTGGGACAGTGGCAAGTGCCAAGGCATGGTCCACTGGAGGAGCCTCACTGCTCCTCTCAGGCCATGCAGGGGTGGGGGGGCTTATGGAGCTAAGACTGAATGCGTTTCAGCATAGATGGCCACCACAAAATTGTACATTGGCTCCCAGCCGGCCTGGGCCAGGGCCAAAGCAGAGGGGGCCGTTCCCTCACTGTTTCCAGGATGGCTTCGCGGGCCGCATGAAACCACTTCATGGGCTGCATCCAGCCCCCCCCCGGGCCTTGTGTTTGACATGTCTGATCTACATATTTGAAAAGTAGTGTGGCGGCTGAGCACAGTCATTCCATTACATTTGAATATCATCAGTACAAATCTCAAAGTATTAACAACAAACTCATTCCCTCTCTTTCCCCCATAATATCTATTGTCTCATATTCGGACCAACACTGTTCTTATTCTGTCAATCAAGCGGAAAATAACTTTCTAGTATTCATCAATAATCTTCAGTCTATACATATCTTAATTGATTTGACATTCCATCTTTTAGACAATAACCTAGTAGGTTTTTCTTAACTCTAATTTCCCATTGATATTTAAATGTAACGTTTAATCTTTTATCATTCTGAAATTTTAAATGACCCCAATTTCTAAGTTTCCTATGTTGTATTTGGGATTGCTGGGAACTAATTTGGTCTGTTTTCTGTTACTGCTTGAAATGCTGCAGTGACCTGCAAAACCACTTTGACTTTGGATTTTTCCAGAGAGAGAGAGAGTTATCCCACTCAAAATCAATTTATAATACAGCAAAATTCAAGCCATAAAAATAACTATGTTATTAATCTCTGCAAACTTAGAACAGTCAGAATGTTAGCTAATTAAAATTTACGTGTTAAAAATAATATAGCTCCTTTCTGCATCACGATGGAATTGTTCACTTAAAAATATAGTGCTCCGTAATCAGCACAAATAAATTCTTACAGACACCATGCAAATTATGGTATTTCTCCTCAAATTACTGCTTCCTTTTATGGGATGGATAATTTAAATGATTTTTTTCATGATGTTATAGAGATCATGCATAGTTAAATGCTGAAAAATTAATAGCCATTTGTCTGTGTGTAAGTTCACAAGGGTCATTCTAATATTACAAAACTATAATTTTCAAGTGTGTTTACTCCGTTTGTTGACGAACTGTATGTTGCAAGATGTGGGCCTGATCATCCTGCCATCCAGCCTTAAACGTTCAAAGATTGCCCTTCATAGTCATGAGTCATAAATGTTAAGCAGTGTTCAACATCAGAAGAAACAAACAATACATGACAATGGTTTGAATGATTGTTGTGTGAAAGATGTTGGTCCTTGCCATCATTTTTAGTGTAAAAATTGACAGCTTAGTCATTTAAAACATTTAAATGTTAACACCATCGCTAAAAATATTCTTTGAATCTCAAAGTAATCTAATCATCAATTAGATTTTTGAAGGATAATCTGTAGGAAGATGAAATGAAGAGTAGCATTATACCAGTCTTCTGGATTGCTAAAAAGAAGGTCCTGTATTCCTTTTAATAACATTATGGGAACATAACACAATCACCCCCAATTTATTTTCTACACCTCAGACTGAGGACTGCAGAAGAAAAAAAGAACATGGAACAATGTGATCAAATGTTGTTTTTCTCCAGAATTCACTTTGAATACTTTCTTAACTAACACCATTGCTATATAATCAACATATTCAGCAATTCACAAGGAGCTCACCGTCCCTGTGACAAGGGAGAATCAGAAAAAGATAATGAACAAAATCCATGGAAAGGAAGATAATTTTTTTTGGAGAAGATGCTTCAAAAGGAGCATTGTGGGTGCACGCACTCACACATGCTTGCATGATGCTTTCTCCCTGAAGTCATCTCTTAGTGATGTCATCTTACATGGTGGGAACTCAGCCTAAAGACTTCTGTATGTTCAGAATTTTGGGAGCATAGATGAATTGTCAGATATGAGGAAAAGATGAGCAAACCTATGGACATGGTACAGCATTTCTCTAGTTAGCAACTTGTTCTTATCCCCCTTTTTCACTGCTGAACATCTTTGCAAAATGACTGGTATTTAAAATATTTTACATCTTGGGTATAAAACCTGTTTAGATTTTGAAAAATCCAGTGAGAAACAGTAAATATGGAGAGGTGTTGATAGAATCCCTTGAACCAGGTGAACAGACCATAGACACAGGGACAATACAAAGAAGATGTTGCCACAAGCCTTGGACTCTTGCTATTGTCACAGCACTGCCTCTTTTTTGGGGGGTCAAAATTTGAGTTCATGCTTTAAAAATACAAATCTATATATTTAGATTTCTCTTTATCAGGGGCGTCAAACTGCCAGCCCGCAGACCGGACGCGTCACGAGGAAACTGCACCCACCCCACTGTCGACAAATGGGAAAAAAGCTCCGATACGTCGCGCGACGTCACATGACGTCACGAGCTTGACATGTCTAATCTATGTAATCTATTTATATAATTCAGGCATATCTCCTGTGGAATTCAAGACGAAGAGAATTGAAGTAACATTTATGAAAGGTTAGAAAAATAAAGTTTATAGGATGGCTCTGCCGTCTTCGGGGATTGTTGTTAGTTGCGAAGTCGTGTCCGACCCATCGCGACCCCATGGACAACGTTCCTCCAGGCCATCTTCTGGAGTCCATTTAAGCTCACGCCTCCTGCTTCAGTGACTCCATCCAGCCACCTCATTCTCTGTCGTCCCCTTCTTCTCTTGCCCTCCATCTTTCCCAGCCTTAGGCTCTTCTCCAGTGAGTCCTTCCTTCTCATTAGGTGGCCAAAGTACTTGAGTTTCAAGTTCAGGATCTGGCCTTCTAAAGAGCAGTCAGGGTTGATCTCCTCTAGGACTGACCGGTTTGATCGCCTTGCAGACCAGGGGACTCGCAGGTGTCTTCTCCAGCACCATAGTTCAAAGGCCTCAATTCTTTGGCACTCAGCCTTTCTTATGGTCCAACTTTCACAGCCATACATTGCAACTGGGAAAACCATGGCTATTAAGGAAATTGTACAGGGGTTGCAGGGGTCTTCTCCAGGAGAGTGGACTAATTTGGAAACGGGGGAACACGCTCACCAAACACAACACGCCTATTTCCAGAAGAGCATCTGGGGATGGGCGGGTTCTTTGCTGCCACCAATCCTCCAGTTTCTGAGAGCTTCTTGAATCCCTTGGACTGTTTCTGCAGCCCTAACTTTTTTAAAAAAAAAAAAATGGGGGGAAAGATTAGGTGCAGATGAAGGTGATCTGTTTCAATCCTAAAATCAAAATAGAGCGGAGCGTACGGTCTGCATCGCTGGAGGGATGAACGTCTGTTGAAATCATCCAGGGTCTGACAGCAGTTGCCTTCCTTCCTTCCTTCTTTCTTCTGAAAGAGGGAAATGAAACATGGGGACAGCCTTCAGTTGGAGGCCCTCAAACAAACCACTTTCTGCCTAAGAGGATTGGCTGCCAGAGGAGCTTTTCTCCAGAAGCTGAGATTATTGGGAGTAAGCCCTTTCTGAGAGGACATCAGAGCTAATTGCTTTAGAATCAGCAGCGTGGCACAATTATCTGGCTTCCGGCTGCAGGCCGAATGGAGGGGTTACATTGAGATGCACAGGGACCCTAACCCTCCTCCACAAATACTTTGACTTGGGTGTATCCTCAAATCAAATCAACCTTTATTGTCAAAGTACAATGTGTACAACGAGATTGGCTGAGCCTCTCTTCGTGCACCCCCCAACATAACTCACAGCGACAACAAACACACACTTTTATTGCACCACGTGAACTCATTGCACAGCGCGCCAGCCCCGCAGGTCTATCATACATGGAGTCATTTCCCATTCAGGAGTCTGACAGCCCACGGGTAGAAACTGTTCTTCAGCCTGTTGGTGCGGCTGGCTATGCTTCTATATCTCCTACACCCGATGGTAGGGGAGAGTAAAAAAGTGATGACCGGGGTGTGAGTCGTCCCTGAGGATTTTCCTCACTCTTCTAAGGCAGCGGGCCCTAGCGATGGCGTCTAGTGGTTTCAGGGGACAGCCGACAATGTTTTGTGCTGTGCTCAATACCCTCTGTAGTGTCTTTCTATCCGCGGCTGTCAAGCCAGCATACCACACCATAATGCAATGTGAGAGGACGCTTTCTGTAGTGGACTGGTAAAAGAAGGTCATCAGTCGTTGTTCCACAAGACCCTAAGGAAGTGGAGTCTCTGTTGGGCCTTTCTGGCCACCTGGGTTGTGTTGATTTTCCAGGTGAGATCTTCGCTGAGGTAGACTCCCAGGAATTTGAAGGAGGAAACTCTCTCCACACGCCCCCCCCCCCCGATGTAAAGTGGAGTGGATTCCTCTCTTTTCTTCCGGAAGTCTAACACCATCTCCTTCGTCTTGCCGATGTTCAGGTGCAAGTTGTTTCCTAGGCACCATGAGGATAGTTTTTGTACCTCCCCCCTGTGCGCTGTCTCGTCTCCACCTGTAATAAGACCCGATACGGTGGTATCGTCGGCGAACTTAATGATCACAGTGGATGGGTCAGACGAGACACCATCATCCTAACGCTCTTCTCGATGCTTTCCCCTTTGCACACTGGCTCTACTCAGGGAGACACCACAGAGGTTTTCTCTCTCCATCTTAATTGCCACAGAGTATTTTCCCAAGCGTTGTCCTGCTGTGTCCTTGACCCAGATGGCTCTTGTGTCATCTCTAACGGTGATTGATCAGCCGGCCACGGCTAAGCATTTCAACACAAGGATGAAAGCTTGTTGAAGTTTGTTGAGACACAATGCTGGGGAAAAGGCCTGGGGTTCTGGGGCTCGACAGGAGAAGCGTGGCCAAGGTGCTAGCCCCCCCCCCTCAGCCCCTTCTCCCTGGGGGGCTCTGGGTCTCTCCTTCCTCTTGGTACCCCGAGTGAACGTGGAGCAGTGGCGAAGGAGCTGAACTAGGAGCACAGAAGTACAAATTCCTTCTTTGGTCCCAGAAGATTACTGCAAATGGATGAGTTTCTTTTCTCTGTTGGCTTCTTGGTAGAAGAGAGATGGGTACAGTAAATAATAATAATAATAATAATAATAATAATAATAATAATAATAATAATAATAATAACAACAACAACAACAACAACAACAACAACAAAAATAAAGTTGGAAGGGACCTTGGAGGTCATCAAGTCCAACCCCTTGCTCAGGCAGGAAACCCTATACCATTTTGGACAAATGGCTGTCCAGTCTCATCTTAAAAACTTCCAGTGTTGGAGCATTCACCGCTTCTGGAGGCAGGTTGTTCCACTGGTTAATTGTTCTAACTGTCAGGACGTTGCTCCTTAGTTCTAGGTTGCTTCTCTCCTTGATTGGTTTCCATCCGTTGCTTCTTGTCCTGCCTTCAGGTGCTTTGGAGAATAGCTTGACTGCCTCTTCTTCGTGGCAGCCCCTGAGATACTGGAACACTGCTATCCTGTCCCCCCTTGTTCTTCTCTTCATTAAACTAGACATACCCAATTCCAGCAACGGTTCCTTATATGCTTTAGCCTCCAGTCCCCTAATCATTTTTGTTGCTCTTCTCTGTACTCTTTCTAGAGTCTCAGCATCTTTTTTACATCGTGGTGACCAAAACTGGATGCCGTATTCCAAATGTGACCTTACCACGGCATTGTAAAGTGGTATTAATACTTCACGTGATCTTGATTCTATCCCTCTGTTAATGCAGCCCAGCACTGTGTTGGCCTTTTTGGCAGCTGCAGCACACGGCTGGCTCCTATCTAAGGGATCCCCCACTAGAACTCTGAGGTCCCTCTCACAGTTACTACTGTTGAGCAAGGTACCCCCTATACTATACCTGTGCATTTGGTTTTTCTTGCCTAAATGTAGAACCTTGCTTTTTTCACCATTGAATTTCATTTTGCCCAGTGTTCAAGTCTGTCCAGATCCTCCTGTATCTTAAGCCTGTCTTCTGGAGTGTTGGCTATCCCTGCCAGCTTGGTGTACAAAAGAGATCATCATACTCATCTTGGTTAATAAAATTGCCCGTTCTTTTTCCCCTTTCCTTACTAAAGATTGCCTCTGCAATTGCCTCTGGGTGTGTGCGTGTGGACCTAGGCCTGAACTTGGCTGACCTGAGGTGATCACCTACGACTGTCCTACATGTCCTTTCCCTTCTTTTGGAAAGGGAACCTTGAGGAGATCTCAGGGCTCATGGGAGAAGAGATTTTAGGGGATTTAAGCCAGAGTCTGGAGGTTCTCTGGGCCCAGTTGTGTTAAAGACTGCTGCCAGTGGAAGGGGAGGAAGAGGGACGATGGTCAAAGCGCAGAGCAGCTCACTCAAGACCCTTTTTTGCTCCGTTGCGGGAAGAGAGATATCTTCCCTTAGAGCAGAAGTAAGCCCCCTTTCAGATAACAGCTCCCATAACTCGGGGGCTTTGCTGAGTGGGGGGCTTAGAGGTGCTGCAGCCCAAGGCCTGTTGGGAGTTAAGCAGCTGGAGCAGTTTTTTTTCTCATTTTCTTTTCTTCTTTTTGACTCCATCCAATTCATCCGGTGAGTTCTTCCCAGCGCACGGCGCAGGGCATTGCCTTATTTTAATAATGGCACATTCCCCTCCAAAGGAAAATTTCAGGGCCAAAATGGGAAGGGTGCAAGCGATTTGATAGGACAGTTGAGCCAATTGGAAACGTGATGTGCTCCTTTGTCTCTCCTCCTCGTATGCTATAAAAAGCAACTGAAACGCTGCAATTTATAGGTCAGGAATGCTAAATCTTGTGGCAGGTGAGTTTTTTTTTTCCAAGTTGGCAGGAATAACATCAGCTGACATCAGCTCTGCGTCTTCCATCACATTCTGCTCTTCCAGTTGCTTCCTGTGAGAGACTGCGAGGAAACAGCTTGTGAAATAAGAGCCTTCTTAATTTATCGACCTGCTCTCCTGTCAGGGAGTCTACCTTGCTGTCGGTGGGCCTTTGTAAGTCCCTTCCGTTGCCAAGACGAGCCCAAGATTGCTTTGAGAACTGAGGTCTCCTTACCCTTTTATCCTGCAAAGGAGAAGCAGAGTAGCGATCTGGAGGGAAGAGTAGAGTTAGTCCTTGACTTCTAACCATTTAACAGCAATTCAGAGTTGTGACATGGGAAAAATGACTTGCAACCTGTCCTTAGTCTTCTGACCGCTCTTGTTTCCCATTCCATCTTTGAAGTTAAATAATTGCATGTTGGGAAAACTAAACTCTGTTGCCTGAACATTTCTTCTCAGAATAGTTTTCTAAAGTTCACTTTCTTGAAAGCTCCCCCTGACTTTGTAGGAAAAGGTGGCCTTTCTAAAAAAAAAAAAAAAAGCTCTTCAGAAGAAATTCCATTCTTCCAGGGCAGGGGTAGGCGACCCAAAATACTCAAAGAGCCACTTGGACCCGTTTCCCACTGAAAACAAAACATTGGGAGCCGCAAAACCCTTTCGATATCTAAAATGAAGATAACACTGCATATATCCTTTTTTACCTTTATTATAGGGGTGTGTGTGTGTGTGTGTGTGTGTCATAAAGGTAAAAGGATATATGCAGTGTTATCCTTATTTTAGATGTCAAAAGGGTCTCTATGTCTCTATCTGTCTCTCCCTCCTTCCCTCTCTCTCCCTCTCTCTTTCTCTCCCCCCCCCTCTCCGATCTTCTGCTCACCTGCCAAGCTGGCTTCAAGCTGTTCTCCAACAAGCTCAGGGGTAGGCAACCTCAGCTCTTTTATGACTCATGGACTTCAAATCCCAGAATTCCTGAGTCAGCATAGCTGGGTTAGCTAGCTCTCTCCTGCCCTTCCTGCTTCCTGCAGAGATGCAGCAGAGGGAGGAGCCCCACCCAGTAAACTTTTCAGCTCGTGGGAGAACACTGTGAGTCCACTCTCTTTTTTACACACACACACAGAGAGAGAGAGAGAGGGGGGCTGCAAGTGCCTCTCTCTGTCTCTGTATCTGTCTGCAAATAGCGGAGGAGGCTGGGAGCCGCAGGGGAAGGCTCAAAGAGCCACATGCGGCTCCGGAGCTGCAGGTTGCCAACCTGTGTTCCAGGGGAACCCAGAGGCTGCTTGTGACTTTTCACTCCGTCTTCTCTCTAGCGGCGATAAGTGTGAACAGGCTATGGCTCATATATTTTATTCTTTCTAAAAGTCAAAGGAGACGTGTTTGTTCTATTCCAGGAATATATTTTAATTTGCGTGAAACTACAGATGCATTTGTCATTGAGGCCGCTTAATCCTTTTGACTGACTTTTCACATCTATTGATGATTCCGGCTGCTTCTTCTGTCCCAAAAAAAACCTCAGCTATAAAACGTTCTTGCTGGGAGCAGTGTGGTTAATTAATAGCCTAATGCTAGAGCTTGGTTTCCATACCTGGAGATGTTTTGGGTCAAAAAAGATTTGAAAACCCTAATCTGTTGCAAATTAGAGGGAGGAAGGATACTCTGTGTGGTAGGTACCCTTTAGTGTGGGGCTCTATGTGCGCTTCAAAATAGAATTTGGAATTCAAGTGACGGAACCTTGGTGCGGTAAAGAGGCAAATCTTCCTTTCACATTTGTGACGGGAAGAACAGTTGGAAGGCTCATCTGTAATTCTAATGTCACGAACGTATCCTGAGGTTAATCCTGGCATCTGCAGTCATAATTAACTTCCAATTCTAGGCGTTTAAAGAAAGGAGGAAATTAAGAGGGAGACCATGGGGTCGCCAGACAGCCAGCAAGTCATTTTGATTCCATTTCTTTTGTTCTCTCTTTCCATGGCCCATTCCCTTCTCAGGGTCATTAAGCTGAAATTTCTCTGCGTAGTTTTGGGGGAGCGTCTCCCCCCTACCCCCCCCCCCAGTTTCCCTGAGGCCCTGTCTTCCCACACCAAATCTAGTGGGTGGATTGGAACTGCCACCATCAGGCCTTTTCTGGAGGAATTTGGGAGGACCTCACAGAAGCCAACAACTCCTTAGCCCATTTTTACCCTCTGAGTTCCTGCCTGTGGGACTGTGTCAGTCTTTCAGAGAGAGAAACTAGTGCGAAGGTTGAATTTCCATACAGAGTTCTCACCAAATGCCAGATGAACTCCAGGACTAACGAACGTTTAAGCCTCTGGAGGCCCATTCCAGCTTTGCAAACACAAAATAATCCTCCCTTCCCCTTGATCTTATTATGCCTTCTCATTATGAAAGCAAGTATTACAGTAGCTTCAGGCTGTGGGTTGTCCGTTTTTTTCTTTTAAACCCATGTGCCCAGCCTAAACATACAAGGAACGGTTGCTGGAATTGGGTATGTCTAGTTTAATGAAGAGAAGGACGAGGGGGGACATGATAGTAGTGTTCCAATATCTCAGAGGTTGCCCCAAATAAGAGGGAGTCAAGCTATTCTCCAGAGCGCCTGAGGGCAGGACAAGAAGCAACAGATAGAAACTAACCAAGGCGAGAAGCAACCTAGAACTAAGGAGAAACTTCCTGACAGTGAGAACAATTAACCAGTGGAACAACCTGCCTCCAGAAGCAGTGAATGCTCCAACACTGGAAGTTTTTAAGAAGAGACTGGACAGCCACTTGTCTGAAATGGTATAGGGTTTCCTGCCTGAGCAGTGGGTTGGACTAGATGACCTCCAAGGTCATTTCCAACTTTATTATTATGGATCATCGCACAGTCAGCCAGATGTTCAGACTAGATTTGGCATTTTGTCTACCTATTGAGTCCTTACCAAGGACCTGGCATAGGCAGCTGTGGATGTTTGATGGTATTACAGATATCGTCGCAAGATGGAAGCAGTTCCTAGTAAGGCCGCCTTTTGCAATTGACTAATAGCGAATTTGTCAATGCCAATGATGTTCAAATGGTGCTCCAGTTGTTTTGGGATTGCACCCAAGGAGCCTATCACTATTGGTACTACCCTTGCTTGTTTTTGCCACAGTCTTTCTATTTCTATTTGTAGGTCTTTGTATTTTGTTATCTTCTCCAGTTCTTTCTCGTCTATTCTGCTGTCTCCAGGCACTGCCACGTCCACTATCCAGACTTTTTTTGTCTTTCTTATCGACAGTTGTTAAGTCTGGGGTGTTATGTTGCATGTGCTTGTCTGTTTGAATTCTGAAGTCCCAGAGCAGTTTAATTTTATCATTTTCTATGGACTTTCTCTATTTTATGATCCCACCAGTTTTTGCTTACAGGCAAATGATATTTTTTGCAGATCTTCCAATGCACCATTGTTGCTACTTTGTCATGCCGCTGTTTGTAATCAGTCTGTGCAATCTTCTTGCAACAGCTTACCAAGTGGTCCACTGTTTCTTCAGCTTCTTTGCATAGGCGGCACTTACTGTCTGTTGCTGTCTTCTCAATTTTGACTTTATATTATTATTATTATTATTATTATTATTATTATTATTATTATTATTATTATTATTATTATGGATCATCGCACAGTCAGCCAGATGTTCAGACTGGATTTGGCATTTTGTCTACCTATTGAGTCCTTACCCAGAACCTGGGATAGGCAGATGTGGATGTTTGATGGTATTACAGATATCGTCGCAGGATGGAAGCAGTACTATTATTATTATTATTATATTTGAACCTTTACTAGGCAAAGGAGTCTTTCCAGAGGGAGTCAGAGGATCTGTATGGGGGCCTATCAGGATCCCAGATCCTGCTCAGATTCACCCAGAGGGTCCCTGGCTTTTGAGGTTCCTCCTCAGGGCTCGGCGTGGGGCAGCCACCCAGTCATAGTGTCATGGTTCCGACAGTTGAAACTCTTCCAAAGAACTTCGAGGCCTTTTTTACCTCAAAGAATCTGTATTTTGAGTAGCATAACATCAGCACTGCATAATCGAAGCCAAAAACTGAATTCCCCTCCCCTGAGCACATGGTATCAAAGCACAATTCCCTCCTCCAGTTAACAGTCATAAATCACATCCCCCAATTAGCTTGAAACGCAGGCTTCCTCTCCAGTTCTCCAGCCCCACCAAGTCCTTATCAGCTCTGGTCACAATAACCTTGTTTCTCACACTAAGCATAGTGTTGTTATGTCTAGCTAGGGGTTCTCAACCTTGGCAACTTTAAGACTTGTGGACTTCAACTCCCAGAATTCCTCAGCCAGCAGGCTGAGGAATTCTGGGAGTTGAAGTCCACAAGTCTTAAAATTGCCAAGGTTGAGAACCCCTGAGCTAGACTCTCATTCACATCCCCCCTCCCAGCATCATCTTAACTCTAAAAGCGAAAGATAAAAGATGGCCACATTTCCCTCTGTTGTCAATGCAAAAACATCCAATGTGCGCAGCGCTGACACATAGCGCATTGACGTCTCAAGTCGTGTTCCTGTAGAACAGTGGTTCTCAACCTTTTTAATGCCGCGACCCCCAACCGGTCGTAAGTCGAGGACTACTCAACCGGTCGTAAGTCGAGGACTACTCAACTGGTGCAGTACCGTTTGCAGAAGGGGACTTTTGGCAGGCTCAGCAGGGCAGAGGCAGCCTGGACAATTCCTATTGGCTTTGGAAAGCCAATAGAATTAGACTCTATTCAAGAGAGTCTGTTCTATGGCTTTCAAAAGCCAATAGAATAAAAGGGAGTAGCACAGCTAAGGAAAAGGGGGAAAAAATGGCGGACTGCGTTGTTTGGCGACCCCCGACCCACAGGTTGAGAACCACTGTTCTAGACTGCCTTGTGGAGCTAAGACTGAATGCGTTTCAGCATAGATGGCCATCACAAAATGCTGGCTGTGGAATTCTGGGAGTTGAGGTCCATATGCCTTAAAATTGTCAAGGTTGAGAAACACTGTTCTAGAGCAGGGCTTTTCAACCTTTTCACCCATTGTACCACTTTTAGGATATGGCAACATCCAATTACCACCCGTCGCCTAGCAAGGTGTCAAAAACTTGATGACCCAAAAAAAAAAAAGGAAAAAAAGTGATAAAGTACAGGTAGTCCTCGACTTAGAACAGTTCACTTAGTGACTGTTCGAATTTACAATGGCACTGAAAAAGTGCCCCCCAAGCCACAGCCGAGCAAGACACCTTCCTGCCCACCGGCTGCGCTCTTCGTCCTGTCTGAGGTTTTCATTGTTGTGAGCAGTGGGGGTGGGGTGGGGGGTGTTGGTTTTTATCCCCCCCGTCTGCTGGGTGGTTGCAGCAGGTTTTGGTCACTTCACATGACCCTGGGACACTGTGACCGTCATAAATATGAATCAGTTGCCAAGCATCTGAATGTAAATCACAAGACACTGGAGATGCTGCAACATTCCAGCTGATTGGCGCTCTTCTGGGCTCAGCAGAAGCCCCAGGATCAGTGCCGAGCTCCAGCTGGATCCTGGTGCTGATCCTGGCGCTTCCAATGAGCCCTGACAACCCCCAAGTGCCAATCAGCTGGAAAGCGGCACTGATCCTGGCATTTCCGCTGAGCCCTGACAGCCCTGCAGCTCCAGCCGTCTCTCGCTCAGGCTTGTGCGGTGCTGCCACCGGTTCAGCTCATTCCCCCCCCGCTACCACTTTTCTAGGGTGGTCGCGTACCACCTGCCAGGTGCAATGTCCCACAGGTGGTACCCGTACCACTGGTTGAAAAGCCTTGATCTAGAGCTGCCGGCAAGGAGTTGCCTGGGTTTGATGCTCTTTGTTGCTCCTGAGGGCCGAGCTGTCTGTCTTTAGAGGGGAAATTCCCGGGCTTCGGCTGGGCTTCCTTTTTGCCCTGGAGAAATAGCTGGATCAAAGGGTTGCCTTACTTAACTACTAATCCGGGCAAGAAGCAGCAGGATCAAATCCCTTCTGGCAATCCAGAGTCTTTTTCTGTGCCACCTTTCCATCTCCAGCATTGCTAGACTCACCGAGCCAGACTGTCCGGTTTGTTCTGCATCTTTTGAGTTTTGGGAAAGAAGAGATTTGCGGTAAACATCCTTTGTCGCCTGGTTCTTTGATCCGGGACTTAAATTTCTCCACCTCCATCATCATCATCAAAAAGTTGGAAGAGACCTTGGAGATCATCTAGTCCAATCCCTTGCTCAGGCAGGAAATCCTATACCATTTCGGACCAATGGCTGTCCAGTTTCTTCTTTAAAAACTTCCAGTGTTGGAGCATTCACCGCTTCTGGAGGCAGGTTGTTCCACTGGTTAATTGTTCTCACTGTCAGGAAGTTTCTCCTTAGTTCTAGGTTGCGTCTCTCCTTGATTAGTTTCCATCCATTGCTTCTTGTCCTGCCTTCAGGCACTTTGGAGAATAGCTTGACTCCCTCTTCTTAGTGGCAGCCCCTGAGATATTGGAAGACTGCTATCATGTCCCCCCTCGTCCTTCTCTTCATTAAAGTGGACATTCCCAATTCCTGTTCTTTATATGTTTTAGCCTCCAGTCCTCTAATCATCTTTGTTGCTCTTCTTCTCTGCACTCTTTCCAGAGTCTCAACATCTTCTTTACATCCTTCCAGCACTGCTTCTCCTGAGGTGTGTTTTTCTGCATGGACGGTTAATCGTTCCCTTTCCTCCCCCCACTTCTGCAGCCATAAGAAGGAATAAAAGATAGCAGAGGCATAATTGCAATCAAATACTGAGTTTTGTTCTCTGCACTGCTGCATCTAGTGCTGCTAGTCAAAGATTTTAAAGCCGTGGTTCGCCGAAAATGTCAGAATGACCTTTCCTGCAGTTGACAGCAAATCATAACATGAATTGTACATGTCTCACAAAGCTTGAGAGAAATCTTGGTTTTGTATGAATCAGATCCTGCTCCCAGCAGGAGGTTCACAGTGTCCTATTCCCCCCTCCTCCTACACACACACACACACACACACACACACACACACACACACTAATCCAGCTATTCTCCTAGTTTTCTAAAACTAAATCTTCCAGACCAGATTTGGAGATCCTGGATGTGAGTTCCAAAGAGAAGATTAAATAGAAATCTAACAGTACTATAACTGTGGTCTGGCTCCAGTGAGTTATTTCCTCTGTCAACGGGGTCACAGTGGTTCAGCAGAGGAACCAGCTTTTCTAGATCTCTCTAAAGGTTGTTCACATACTATGTTTTCTCTTGCACCTTTGTGTGTCTGTCCATCCATCCATCCATCATCTGTCTTTTCCCATCATGTATATATCCCCCCCACCTTTTCAGGTAACCCCCCCCCCAGAGCTGTCCTATACCTCGTGCGCTTTGTGCTTTCGAATGTGCTTCAGTTATTAATTTGTGAGGGGTAATCTTAACTTTATTAGTTTAATTGTGATAGCAATTCGATCCAGTCCTGCCAATGTGGCTTCCCATCCCTTTCTCTAATCTTTCACCTGCTCTTCCTTTCTAGCCAGCTGGGTGCTTTGGCTCTAAACTGTTAAGCTGAGTTAAGTGACCCTTGTGCTCAGATGCTCCTGGTTCCATCAGTGTTGCAATTGCCTGGCAAAACCAGATTGGCAAACCGGGTGGGGAGGTTGAACTCTTGCACCAATAAGATCCGCTGCAGACCAGGAAAGACGTTGGGTACGGGTGGAGCAGCTTGCACGGAAGCCACAGCTTGGCTCCCTTGTTCGTGGTTTGTTCATGCTTTGAAGTTTGCTTTTAACTTTATTATAATAATAATAATAAAGTTGGAAGGGACCTTGGAGGTCATCTGGCCCAACCCCCTGCTCAGGCAGGAAACCCTGTACCATTTCAGACAAATGGCCGTCCACTCTCTTCTTAAAAACTTCCGGTGCACGTGCACGTGCCCGCAGAGAGGGTTCTAGTGCCACTGGCACATGTGCCATAGGTTCGCCACCAGTGCCCTATACCATTTCAGACCAATGGCTGTCCAGTCTCTTCTTAAAAACTTCCAGCGTTGAAGCATTCACCGCTTCTGGAGGTAGGTTGTTCCATTGGTTAATTGTTCTGACTGTCAGGAAGTTTCTCCTTAGTTCTAGGTTGCTTCTCTCCTTGGTTAGTTTCCATCCGTTGCTTCTTGTCCTGCCTTCAGGCACTCTGGAGAATAGCTTGACTCCCTCTTCTTTGGGGCAGCCCCTGAGATATTGGAAGACTGCTATCCTGTCCCCCCTCGTCCTTCTCTTCATTAAACTAGACATACCCAATTCCAGCAACCGTTCCTTATATGCTTTAGCCTCCAGTCCCTTAATCATCTTTGTTGCTCTTCTCTGCACTCTTTCTAGAGTCTCAACATCTTATTCATTCATTCATTCATTCATTCATTCATTCATTCATTCATTGGACTGTTGAGGCCTTATAAGGAAGAGCAGAAGCATAGGAAGCTTTGGGGAGAGAAAAGAAATCTGTTGGGTTGCCCTGTGTTTTCACCCTGCCCGGGATGGGCGGATGGATTCTTGTTTGCCAAGAATAAGTTCTCTCTTTCCTCTTCTTTGCTCACCCACCCACCCCAGCGGTGCATAACCTTGTTTACACTAAAGCCAAGTTTGGTGGGCAGTTGGGAACAAACACTGGACTTTATTCCCAATGGCTGGCTCCGCGGACTGCTCTGATCTGCAGTTGAGGAATAGAAGAGTCTGCATCGGTGACGGCTAAAAGCTCAGGGCAGTGACAGGAACAAAACTCCTTGAAGCTGAAAAATGTGCTGTCTGTGTCAGAGTATTACAGAACACACACACACACACACACACGCCAGATCCTTTTCACTCACCTCCATCTTGGTTTGTGGTTGGTGCGCCTTCGTTTCTGGAGCCAAGCACCCTTGACTGCAAAGAGAGCATTTATGGCACCAGGGTCTCTGTCTTTCTTGTGTGGCAGCTTAGAGCAGTGGCCTAGACCAGGGATAGGCCACCTTGGCTCTTTTAGGACTCGTGGACTTCAACTCCCAGAATTCCTGAGCCAGCCACGCTGAGGGGAAAGGGAGAGGTTTCCAAGTGGAGCCATGCTGGCTCAGGAATTCTGGGAGTTGAAGTCCACCACTCACAAAAGAGCGAACGTTGCCTACCCCTGGATTAGGTGGAACCAACAGGTCCAAGATCCCTAGGGTGCTTCTATGGCTAATGAGGGGGTGTCTTTTCACTCTGCCCCAGACTTTGCTTATTAGGAAATCCCAGGGCTGTGGAGTAGATGGTGTGTATATGGGGGGGGGGAGGGAGAGAAAACATTTTGAGGAAAGCAACGGAAAGTAGCTATAGTAGACTTGCCTGGAAGCAGCCAGGTAGAAACACCCCAATAGGTAGGAGTAGAGATCTCATTGTATTCAGACAGTGGGGGGTGTGTGTGATGGGGACTGTAGTCTGACCCACCCGGAGAGGATTGGTCTACACCAGGGGTAGGCAGCCTTGGCTCTTTTATGACTCGTGGACTTCAACTCCCAGAATTCCTGAGCCAGCCATGCTGACGGGAAAGGGAGAGGTTTCCAAGCTGAGCCATGCCGGCTCAGAAATTCTGGGAGTTGAAGTCCAAGAGTCATAAAGCGACCTAGGCCTAGCCCAGATGTAGGCCACCTTGGCTCTTTTATGACTCGTGGACTTCAACTCCCAGAATTCCTCAACCAGCATGGGGGAACTATGGCCCCTTCATGACTCGTGGACTTCAACTCCCAGAATTCCTGAGCCAGCCATGGCTCAGCTTGGAAACCCCTCCCTTTTCCCTCAGCGTGGCTGGCTCAGGAATTCTGGGAGTTGAAGTCCACGCGTCATAAAAGAGCCAAGGTGGCCTACTTCTGGTCCTAGGCCCTCCGTGAACAGGATGGTGTCCATGCTGGCAGCAGCAAAGAGATGGGGCTTGGGTTTTCCTGGCAGACCTCGCGGCTTCTCCCAGCCTTGTTGAGTTGAATGGCAGCAGAAGCTTAGGTAGCGGAAGCTTACGGATCTCTCCGGGACCAGCCGCCTGGCTCTGAGTGTGGTGTTTCTCTTCCAGCAAGCCCGAGCGGAGCAAGAAGAAGAATTTATCAGTAATACCCTGTTTAAGAAGATTCAAGCTTTGCAGAAGGAGAAGGAAACGTTGGCTGTGAATTATGAAAAGGAGGAAGAATTTCTCACTAACGAACTCTCAAGGAAGCTGATGCAGGTATGTCTTCTTCTTCATAATAATAATAACAACAACAACAATGTTGGAAGGGACCTTGGAGGTCATCTAGTCCAACCCCCTGCTCAGGCAGGAAACCCTATGCCGGTGATGGCGAACCTTTTAGAGACCGAGTGCCCAAACTGCAACCCAAAACCCACTGATTTATCGCCGGGTGCCTGGTGGGCGTGGCCCACTGGGTGGGCGTGGCTGTGGTGGTCATGGCAGACTGGGTGGGTGTGGCCAAGGTGGGCGTGATCACCTCAATGTTGCTCGTGGGGAGGGACGCCTGTGGGGGCCAGGCAGGGTTGGGGGAGATCCAGGGGGTCTCTGGCAGGTGGGGCAGTGGGCAGGAGGCTCGTCCTGCGGGGTGAGGCGAGGTGAGGCGGTGCAGGGCAGGAGTGCCATTGCCACAGGGCGGCTGCTGCCTGGCACCATCGGCCCACACACACAGAGGCCAGCGAGCGCATGGGGGCCGACAGTGTCCGTCAGCAGCCACAGCCTGCCGGCCACTTAACTGGCACACTCTGGGGCTCCGCAGCCCGCTGCCAGCAGTTCTGAGCTGGACAGCTGGCTGACAGCTGGGGAGGTGATGCAGTGGGTCGTGCCCAGCAAAAGGAGAGCATGCGAGGCCAGAAGGGATGGGGGGGGGAGGGAAACCAGCCGTGCTAGGATGCATCCGGCCATATGGGACCTCGGCGAGTTAGCAGGCGTCTGGTTGAAGAGGGACGATTGTCATCTCCGGGGCACGGTGCACGTGCCCGCAGAGAGGGTTCTAAGTGCCACTGGCACGTGTGCCATAGGTTCGCCACCAGTGCCCTATACCATTTCAGACCAATGGCTGTCCAGTCTCTTCTTAAAAACTTCCAGTGTTGAAGCATTCACCGCTTCTGGAGGCAGGTTGTTCCACCGGTTAATTGTTCTAACTGTCAGGAAGTTTCTCCTTAGTTCTAGGCTACTTCTCTCCTTGATTAGTTTCCATCTGTTGCTTCTTGTCCTGCCTTCAGGCGCTTTGGAGAATAGCTTGACTCCCTCTTCTTTGGGGCAGCCCCTGAGATATTGGAACACTGCTATCCTGTCCCCCTCGTCCTTCTCTTCATAAAACGAGACATACCCAATTCCAGCAGCCTTTCCTTATATGCTTCCCACTCTTGAGTCAGGCGTTTTATAATTTTTGAAAGCCGAGCTTACCTGTACCTTCAACTTGGGGAATATTCCCCTCCCCCTTTTTTTGTTGGTAACAAGTTTTATTAATTTTTCAATTTTTCCAACCAAGTAATTAGGAAACATCGTGGAGATAAGGTAACCCACAGTCCAGTAACAGAGTCATTCATATAAATCAAAGATTACATCATTAAAGGTTCGCTCTCTATTTCCCTTAATTATTGTATCATATTCAATTTACTAGATTTCTTAATAAAGCTCAATCAATCAATACATTTATGAACACAATTTTAGTTATAGGTATCCAAGTCCTGATTTTGAGTTTTACTTAATTCCAATTAAGAATACTCCTTAGTATCAACCAAATTGAAAAAGTTGCCCGGAAATAGGCAGTAGAACAAGATTACATTCAAATAGATAAAATGTGTATTTTGGATATTAGATTTTGTTGTGAACTGAGATAAGGGAAATCTTGGTTACCTAAGGGCTTGAAAATTATAAATATCAAAGGTTAAATTGGAATATTGATGAGAAACTAAAAATGGGGTAAAAATTAAGAACAGGATATGGATTGTTTGTGAAGATTGAATGTAATTAAGATACGCATAAGCAAGATAATTATTGACGAATGTAATCGTGATGTTTTTATTGAGTTGGTAGAATTAGAAATGTACTAGCTTGAATGCGAGACAGTAAGTGTAAAGGGGAAAAGAGAAGAAATATTTTGATGTTGCAACTTGAGATTTGCACTAAAGATTTTGTTATCAAACTATTGATTAACCCAGTCGCCACTGAAATGTAAAATTGGAAAATTAATAAAATATCATTAGAAAAAGTTGCCAGGCTTTGCTGCTTCATAGGCATGTTCAAACCCTTCTGCGGCTACTCGGGGTCTCTGGGGACCCCCTTTCTGTGTCCACACACCACGTTTGCTCAGGTGTGACAGGAAGTAAAGACATGAACCTCGAACCTGTTGTGGCCAGACGCACATGCCTTGGTTCATTACTAAGAGGTGCATTGCAGAGACCAAAATTGGTAGATTCTGGGTTTTTCTCTGGAGGATGAGCTGGGCTCCAAGATTGCATAGAGAACCCTGGATTCTCTTCAAAAATCCTGCAGGGGATGGTGTTGCATCAGCTGTTCGTCGCTGTTTTTTACTGCCTTCTAATCCCTTACTCTTATTTTAATTGGCTTATTTCTCACTTTGCGAATTAGCCACATCTGGGTTTCAGCCAACCTAGAGGTAGAAATGTTTTCTGTTTTTTTTTTTGCAACTGTTGTTAGATTTGAGGTTTTGTTTTGAATTGGATCGACATTGTTGCAACTGTTCCAAGGGTTTGTTTACTACATGCATAAAATTAGCTACTGTGTTTTCAAAAACTCTTTGTTCTTCCTGAATCATTCAAAAAGTACTTCTGGTACTTTGAGATCTGATAATTTGTATTGTTTGAACAGTTACGGGAACCAGGATCTGTTTTGAGATTTAAGGTGTAGATCTTGTGGCTTGAAACCCACAACCTGTGTTTTAGGGGTTCTCCTGGTTTTGCAGGACCTTCCTTGCTAAAGAGCTTCGGAAAAGTCAGAAGTGTATTATGCTCTTTGTAACATTTTTTAATATTTTATAAAAATATTAGCCAGCTATCAATCTGAGAGACTGTTTATTTCTTTGTTGTTGTTAGTTGTGAAGTCGTGTCCCACCCATCGCGACCCCATGGACAACGTTCCTCCAGGCCTTCCTGTCCTCTACCATCTTCTGGAGTCCATTTAAGTTCACACCTACTGCTTCAGTGACTCCATCCAGCCACCTCATTCTCTGTCGTCCCCTTCTTCTCTTGCCCTCAATCTTTCCTAGCATTAGGCTCTTCTCCAGTGAGTCCTTCCTTCTCATTAGGTGGCCAAAGCACTTGAGTTTCAACTTCAGGATCTGGCCTTCTAAAGAGCAGTCAGGGTTGATCTCCTCTAGGACTAACTGGTTTGATCACCTTGCAGTCCAGGGGACTCGCAGGAGTCTTCTCCAGCACCATAGTTCAAAGGCCTCCATTCTTTGGCCCTCAGCCTTTCTTGTATGGTCCAACTTTCACAGTCATACATTGCGACTGGGAAAACCATGGCCTTGACTATACGTACCTTTGTTGGCAGGTTGATGTCTCTGCTTTTTCGTATGCTGTCTATTTCCAAATGTTTATATGTTAGAGGAGAGAAATATTATGGCTTAATTTGCCCTTGTCTGCTCATCTAGCAACTCTCTGGGGACTGTCCACCTGTGTGTCTCTCCCTGCCATTTCTTTCTTTTGAGGTGTTTAGTGCTGTTCGGTCCATGTGTGCACATAAACTAATGGAAAAAGTTGCTTGAGTCTATAAAACTCTTTAAAGAGAACTTTATTAGATAAATAGAATTCAATTATTGAGTAAGGCAATGGATTTCTCTCCCCCCTTTTCCCCCCAATAGGTGTCAAAACATTATGTTTTTCTGTGTAGAAGTGTGGCACCTGGGATATATTGCCCTTGAAGGACCACTTCATTCTTTTAGCTTTCAGTAGCAGCATCGCTGGTTCCATAATGTTCTGCAAAGATATTGTGAGCCATTGTTGGCAGGCACCTTGGAAGGGAAGACCCTTGTTAGCAGAAGAGGTGAAAGGTGAGGAAGGAGATGATTCTAGAATAAAAGCATTCATGAAGCTGGAGCCACGAGGTATTCTGAGTATAAGAGGGTCTCCCTTGTGACCCTCAACTGTTTGCGTTGTGACGTCTATTTGATGTTTCCAACCTCCAGATCTCTTGCAAGCCCTGGTGGATTTGCACCTGGCACCAATAATTATTCCTCCTCCTCCTCCTCCTCCTCCTCCTCCTCCTTCTTCTTCTTGTGCCATATCCATTATCAGACGTTGGCGATCATGTTGGCGATCCTGTTTTTATCAGCAGCCGCACGAAAAAGTGCTGCTGAATTTTGTCCAAACCAATCCCTTAGATTTTGAAGCCATGATGTTCTTCTTCTGCCTGGACCTTTTTGCCTTCAGTCTTTCCCTGGAGGATTCAATGGAGCATGCCGTATTTTTCTGGGTGTCGCCTCACACGTCCGAAATATTCTAATTTTCGTTTTTTAATTGTTTTGATGATTTCCCTGGGCTTTCCCAGGCACCTTATCACCTCCTCATTTCTGATCTTGTCAACCCAGCGTATACGTAACAGCCGCCTGTAAATCCACATTTCAAATGCTTCTAGCACAGTGGTTCTCAACCTGTGGGTCGGGACCCCATTTGGGGTCGAACGACCATTTCACAGGGGTCACCAAACAACACAGTCCGCCATTTTTTCCCCCTTTTCCTTAGCTGTGCTACTCCCTTTTATTCTATTGGCTTTTGAAAGCCAATAGAATAGACTCTCTTGAATAGAGTCTAATTCCATTGGCTTTCAAAAGCCAATAGGAATTGTCCAGGCTGTCTCTGCCCTGCTGAGCCCGCCAAAAGTCCCATTCTGCAAACAGTGCTGCACCAGTTGAGTAGTCCTCGAGTTACGACCAGTTGAGTAGTCCTTGACTTAGGACCGGTTGGGGGTCGCGGCATTAAAAAGGTTGAGAACCATTGTTCTAGTCTCTTCAGGTGGCCTTCTGTCAGAGACCAACTCTCTACTCCATAAAGCAGGATAGAAAAAATATAGCATCTGACAAGCCTGGTTTTCAGTCTTAGGCTTATGTCGTGACCGCAGAAGACCTTTTTCATTTTGAAGAATGCTGTTTGAGCTTTCTCTATCCTTGTCTTTACTTCAGCGGTCATGTCCCAGCTTTCGTGTAAGTTAGAACCGAGACGCGTGATCCTTTCAACCAATTCCTTTAGACGTGGTTGGAACTCTCCCGAGAAAGATTATCTCTTGATTTGGTACCAGCTGCTGCTTGTTACTTTGAAAGCTGTTTTGCTTAGCTTTATAGAATTACGGGTTACTCTGCATCCTTCTCAGAGATTTTGAGGAATCGATTTCACAAAAGCAATTTGGAAAAATGGACATTTGGATTTCCAGCCCTGCGCAATAAGACAGACGGGAAGGGGTCTGAGCATTTGCTATCCTCACTCAGAAATATTCAGCATCTGTCTGATCTTGCCTACAGTTCAGACTGCGGCACAGATGGAGGAAGTCCACTCTGAAAAACGGCAAGGCTTGTTTGATCTCCGCCAGTTCTGAGTTAAAAGTATTTATCGAGGAAGTCTGGATGATAAGACCAGTCTTGTATGTCTCTTTTTGGAAAGATCCAGGGCAGAATAATTGCTTTTAAAGCGACATCAACTTTAAAAAACAAAAAAAGGGAACAAAAAGATGAGTAATAAAATATTCTTTTGAGAAAACAAAGTCCCTAAAATAATGGACTGGAACTCTTCCTTGGCACAGCTGGCAGGCTCCCCTCTGCAGCGCCTTCTAAAAGCAGCCCAGATGTTTCAGAAAACGGGTGGAGGCAGGAATCCCCACGGAGAGGCCAGATGTTCCAGCTGAAGTTACTCTTTTGGTCATATGTCCTGCTGGTGATCTAGCCCAGTGGTTCTTTTTTTTTTTCTTTTTTTTTATTGAAAGTTTTTAAAATTTTACAATAAAATACTCCCCCCCCTCCCACCCACCCCCATCACCCTCCCCCCTACTTCCCAGAGCTGAATACAGGGTTAAAAACAACAAAAAAACATACAACTTAAATGAACATCAAACAATTATACATACATCCAAAAAAACAAAATTTTAAATACTTTAACTCCAATACATAAAAGCAAAAATTCTAACCATTACCCTTAGACGTAAATTATTCAGAAGCTAAATAATACTTTCTAATCTCATATCTATTCTGTATAAAATTCACCCATCTTTTCCACACCAAAATATATTTCTCTTGCGATTGATCTTTCAGATAAGCCGAAATTTTTGCTAGCCCAGTGGTTCTTAACCTGGGCGATATTGCCCCCCAGGGGGCGATTTCATTTTTCAGGGGGGTGAAAGAACAAAAAGGGGGCGATATGGGGGCGATGGAGCGAGACGTTTTGGGGACACTTTTGAGACTTTTCCGTACAGTGAATCGCTGCATATCTGTCGTACAAAAACATCAGATCGCTCGCTATTAGCGGATTGAATTGTGTTTTCAAATGTTCCTCCAGCTAGCTTCAGTGCAGAACGCCGTACATATGTGAAGACGCATCGCTTATCTTCATGCGCGTTGCGCAGCAGCCTCTACCCATACAGTGACGCGCCATTGGCCAGAATATGGGAGATATGGGGGAAAGACTGGAAATAAATTATTTGCATCGATATGTCCTGATGACAATTTTAAAGAAAACAAAACAAGTGTTTGCATAAATTGAAGAATTATTTCCTATGTTGTGATTGAGAGGTTATGTTGGGGGAGGGGGGCGATGACAACTTCCTCATTGGCTCAAGGGGGCGATTCGTTCAAAAAGGTTAAGAACCACTGGTTTAGCCTGTGCCTATTCAGACAGGCAGTATAAAGGTCAATCCTGTGGATTGCATATTAAGTTCATCTCCAAGGTTCACGACAAATCACGTTTATCTTAGCAGGTGGGTTCTAGGATTCGGGCATATTCAGGATGCTTTCTCTGCAACCAGCAAAGAAAGGCTTGATGATTTTAGGTGTGAAAAATACACCAGAGACTTGTGAGGTTCTCCTCTGAATATTTAGGAGCATGATAAAAAAAGAACCCTAGGGGAAAGCCTGTTAAGACAGGTTGCGCTAGATCAGGGGTTCTCAACCTTGGCAACTTTAAGACTTGTGGACTTCAGCTCACAAGTTGAAGTCCACAAGTCTTAAAGTTGCCAAGGCTGAGAACCCCTGCGCTAGATAGAAGATCAGGAGATAGGGATGCCCAATAGTGTCCTGTGTTATGCAGGAGAAGAAATATATGGAAGTCAGAGAAAAAAGTTAACAAAGTCAGAATAGAGCTAGAAGGGGCCTTGGAGATCTTCTAGTCCAACCCCCTGCTCAAGCAGGAGACCCTATACCAGGGATAGGCCACCTTGACTCTTTTATGACTCGTGGACTTCAACTCCCAGAATTCCTGAGCCAGCATGGCTCAGCTTGGAAATCTCTCCCTTTCCCCTCAGCATGGCTGGCTCAGGAATTCTGGGAGTTGAAGTCCACAAGTCATAAAAGAGCCAAGGTTGCCTACGCTTTATGACTGGTGGACTTCAACTCCCAGAATTCCTGAGCCAGCAGGGCTCAGCTTGGAAACCTCTCCCTTTCCCCTCAGCATGGCTGGCTCAGGAATTCTGGGAGTTGAAGTCCACGTCATAAAAGAGCCAAGGTTGCACCCCTGGCCTAGGCCTAGGCCGCTTTATGACTCATGGACTTCAACTCCCAGAATTCCTGAGCCAGCAGGCTCAGCTTGGAAACCTCTCCCTTTCCCCTCAGTGGCTGGCTCAGGAATTCTGGGAGTTGAAGTCCACACGTCATAAAAGAGACAAGGTGGCCTACCCCTGACCTATACCATTTCAGACAGATGGCTGCCCAGTCTTTTCGTAAAAACCTCCTTGAGCCTCATCCTTGCATGAAATGTCTAGAAATCCAATTTGCTCTAGATCGCTATATTTTGTCCTATTTGTAGAAAACTTATCTGTTCCAGTAAGAAATAGAAATTTCTTACAGTAGTGAAGTCATAAGAAACAAAAGCATTTTCTGCCTGGAAGTGCTTCAGACATTATGTGCCCTTCCTGTTTATCGTTAAGGCTGCATTTCACTTCCAATCTGGGTTTGACCAGGGCCAGATTTCATGCACTGATGTCAAACGTTGGTTTGCTGCTGCAAAACGCTGACCCTTTGGGCTTTGATGTCTCTCCCGATCTCAGCTGCAGCATGAGAAGGCAGAGCTGGAACAGCACCTGGAGCAGGAGCAGGAGTTCCAAGTCAACAAGTTGATGAAGAAAATTAAAAAACTGGAAAACGACACCATTTCGAAGCAGCTCACTCTGGAACAGGTAAGTCACACAGGCCGGAGAACGTCGGCAGCGATGTTGGGGGGGGGGGTCTGGTGGCCAGCACACCTGGCAGCCCAGCTTTTGAGGGAGATGAAACATTCCTCCTTGGGGGGGGGGATCGATTCCCCACCTATGAGGAGACTGGCTGGGAAGGATGAAGGAAAGGGAGGCTAAGTGGAGGATTGTGCTTAGGGGAAAGGTCCAGTGGAAAGGCAGCCCCTGAGGACCCATTAAGACAGGGCTTTTCAACCAGTGGTACGGGTACCACCTGTGGTACAGTGGCACCTGGCAGGTGGTACGCGACCATCCTAGAAGTGGTAGCAGGGGAGGGGAATGAGGTGAACCGGTGGCAGCACCGCACAAGCCTGAGTGAGAGACGGCTGGAGTTGCAGGGCTGTCAGGACTCAGCGTAAGCTCCGGGATCAGTGCTGCTTTCCAGATGTTTGGCACTTCTTCGGGGCTGTCAGGGTTCAGTGGAAGCTTCAGGATCAGCGCCAGGCTCCAGCTGGAGCTCACCGCTGATCCTGGTGCTTCTGCTGAGCCCAGAAGAAGCGCCAGGATCAGCTGGAATGTTGCAGCCTCTCCAGGGTCTTGTGATTTCCATTCAGAGGCTTGGCAACGGATTCATATTTATGACGGTCACAGTGTCCCAGGGTCATGTGAAGTGACCAAAACCTGCTGCAACTACCCAGCAGACGGGAGGAATAAAAACCAAACACCCTCCACCCCACCCCCGCTGCCAATCCTCAACAGAAATGCTCACAACAATGAAAACCTCGGACAGGAGGAAGAGCATTGGTCGGGCGGGCAGGCAGGTGTCTTGCTCGGCTGTGGCTTGGGGGGCACTTTTTTCAGTGCCATTGTAACTTCGACAGACACTAAGCGAATGGTTGTAAGTCGAGGACTACCTGTACTTTATCACTAGTTTACTTTTTTCTTTTTCTTTTCTTTTTTTTTCTCATCAAGTTTTTGACACCTTGCTAGGCGACTGGTGGTACTCGGATGTTGCCATATCCTAAAAGTGGTACAATGGGTGAAAAGGTTGAAAAGCCCTGCATTAAGAGACAAGGAGGGGACAGGAGCTGGGCTCCTTCATAGCAATCTGTCAGAGCAGCTGACTTCAAGTAGGGAATGAGGTGATAGCTTTCCCTTCTCCCTAGTAATAAAACACGAGGAGAGATTTGACACGTGCCTCCTTAAATATGCTAATTGGTGACACGAACTTGAAATTTAAACAGTGGTTTTTTCCTCCTCTTCTTTGGTGCCGATTCTGCCCCTTTATTTTGCCTTTATATTTCTTCATTTGTTAAAATGTATTTGCCGCCTATCTAGCCATGAGGCTACTCTGGGCAGCTTACAACAGTAAAACAACAATAAAAAAGAAGGAAGAAATGAAAAGAGCTCAGTCCGCGCAGAAGTAAGGTAATAAAGCAATAAAATAAACAAGGAAGAAGAACACAAGGGGCAATGCAACTATATGATTGTCATAAAAGAAAGGCAGAAGGGTAGAAAGCAGAGGGCAAGGGGAAGCCTGCCATCCATCCCGCAGCAATCTCCAGCTGCTAAATATAACTTTATATTCAAGATCAAATCTTGCATTGTCGATTGGAGTGACTTTGTGGGATGTTGTAATGGGATGTGAGAAAGGGCGAGGAAGTGCTGCCTAGGGAACAGTTAGATAACAGAGGGCCTAGCCTGCAGCTGCATAACGGGAGGAGAAAAAGAGACACTCCGGAGCTTCTGTGTCATGGTTCCGACAGATGAAACTCTTCAAAAGAACTTCGAGGCATTGTTTACCTAAAGAATCATTCGAGTAGCAAAATATCGGCACTACATAATTGAAGCCAAAAACTGGATTCCCCTCCCCTGAGCACATTGTATCAAAGCACAATTCCCTCCTCCAATTAACAGTCATAAATCACATTCCCCAATTAGCTTGAAACCCGAGCTTCCTCTCCAGTTCTCCAGCCCGGCCAATTCTTTATCAGCTCTGGGCTCAATAACTTTGATTCTCACACTACGTTTAGTGTTGTTATGTCTAGCCAGACTCTCATTCACATCCCCCCTCCTCCCAGCATCATCTAACTTTAAAAGCGAAAGGGAAAAAGATGGCTACATTTCCATCTGTTGTCAATGCAAAACATACGATGTTAGCAGCATTGACATTCTCAGCCTGTCAGGGAGACGGCAGGAGACGTGTATTTTCAGACCAACGAGATTCTGTCAGTGTTGTTGTTAGTTGCGAAGTCGTGTCCGACCCATTGCAACCCCATGGACAATGTTGCTCCAGGCCTTCCCGTCCTCTACCATCTTCTGGGGTCTATTTAAGCTCACGCCTGCTGCTTCAGTGACTCCATCCAGCCACCTCATTCTCTGTCGTCCTGTTCTTCTCTTGCCCTCCATCTTTCCCAGCATCAGGCTTTTCTCCAGTGAGTCCTTCCTTCTCATTAGGTGGCCAAAGTACTTGAGTTTCAACTTCAGGATCTGGCCTTCTAAAGAGCAGTCGGGGTTGATCTCCTCTAGGACTGACCGGTTTGAACGCCTTGCAGTCCAGGGGACTCACAGGAGTCTTCTCCAGCACCATAGTTCAAAGGCCTCCATTCTTTGGCGCTCAGCCTTTCTTATATGGTCCAACTTTCATCTGTTAGTGTAGCTTTACAATAATATAGCGTTAGCTCCTCTGGTCGTGTTTCCTTTCTGGTTCATCTAGTAAGGGTGACCTCTGTTTTCTGAATTTTACACGTTTTACGAGGAAAACCCGTAGCAAAATGATGATAAAATACTGTAAGTCTCTTGTTTTTGAAGAAGTGGCAAGGGCCCCGCTGGAGATCCTTCTGTTGCAAAAGTGAAGAACAAGCGAGGCAGCCAAAGAACTTCCTGATTTAAAAAAAGATTTTGCAGTTAAGCCCTGAAAGAACTTTTGGAATAGAAGAAAAAAGGGATCTCAAGGCGGGAGGGGGCTCGTCCCTTAGTCACATGCAAGAGACTTACGGTATTTTATCATCCTTTTGCGACGGTTTTTCCTCATTCCTCTTGCTTTTACATTCTAAGACCCTTTTATAGACTCATTGTTAAAATTACTGGTAGATTCTTGGGTCTTAATGTTTGATTCCTGGATTTGATTCCACTGTCAGTTTCTAAAGTAATGGTGTTCTGTTGAAAGGGGTTTTTTTTGATTGGATTCTTCTCTTCAACAACAACAATAACAACAAAAGAATCTGTCTGTTATAGAGCCCTTGACTTGCTCTCTGCTCTGTCTTTGTGATAAAAGACACAGAGTGTGCGCAGAGAACACTCCAGGACAGCCCTACCCATGATGGGTTATGCTGCCCTTGTTGTTGTTGTTAATTGCGAAGTCGTGTCCGACCCATCGCGACCCCATGGACAACGTTCCTCCAGGTCTTCCTGTCCTCTACCATCTTCTGGAGTCCATTTAAGCTCACACCTCCTGCTTCAGTGACTCCATCCACCCACCTCATTCTCTGTCGTCCCATTCTTCTGTTGTCCTCCATCTTTCCCAGCATCAGGCTCTTCTCCAGTGAGTCTTTCCTTCTCATTAGGTGGCCAAAGTACTTGAGTTTCAACTTCAGGATCTGGCCTTCTAAAGAGCAGTCGGGGTTGATCTCCTCTAGGACTGACCAGTTTGATCGCCTTGCAGTCCAGGGGACTTGCAGGAGTCTTCTCCAGCACCAGAGTTCAAAGGCCTCCATTCTTTGGCGCTCAGCCTTTCTTATGGTCCAACTTTCACAGCCGTACATTGAAACTGGGAAAACCATGGCCTGGACTATATGCACCTTTGTTGGCAGGGTGATGTCCCTTAGCTCTTGGTTAAACCAGAAATGTTCCCTCTGGTGATGCTGGCTGGCTGGCTTTTGTTTAGCCGAGAACGCCCTTGGCCGGCCAGTTACATAGGAGCAGAGAGGATTGTGGCTACTCTGGACTCTGAACACCACCACAGTGGTTGTGTTGTTCAGCACTGAGAATTAGAGGTTACCTTCTGCCACTTCCCAGCCTCTGTGGAAAGGATAATTGTCTCCCTGAATTCAGCATCAGGCATTATTCAGTAATGGCCAAAATTGTGGAAACCTTTTGGGGAAAGTGTACATTTGAGGTTTGATGGCTAACAACACCACTTTTGTTTTGGGAGTAGTACCATAAAATTATATATCAATGGAAAGATAATTTAATCAAGAATGTAAAGCAATATAGTTTGTTCAATTATCTGTACTGTAGTCTATGAAAAGTTATAGCCAAATAACCAGAAAAAGGAAGCACAACTTGCTTAGGTTGATCTCAGGTAGCTTTCCTTCATCCGATGGTAGCCAATGAGCGTGAGTGTTTAGAGAGCCAGTCGGGTGTCATTTTGGCCATGAGCCAACCAGATCACAATAGGAGTCAGTGATTGATGTCCTGTATTGAAGCTGAGAGGAGGACATTGGTCAGTGTGTTATGTGATCGCTATCAAGTTGGCTGGGGTTTTTTTGTGTTCTTTCCTTGAGTGAGCTTGTAAAACGTAATAAAATTAAAGTCATGATGCAAAGAGTTGACTGGTTGCCCAGAAAGCGATGAAAAATAGTATTTATTATGAACAAGGCTACAGTTATAAAGAAATGAGAAGAAAAATGGGTGGAAACTTAACCAAAGGTGGCGTTTCTACTGTACGCTTTTCCCAAAAGGTTTCCACAATTTTGGCCACCTACTGTATTTGGCAAAGGGCTAATACTAAACTGCAAATACCTTTGGGCAGTCTCCTTTGATTGCCACATCTTTACCAGGAACTCTCTTCCCTCTGGCGCTACTAGATCCCTACCTGATCTAACCCCTCATCTCTTTTTAGAATGGTGGTTTAGTGTTTTGAGTTGCACTGCAGCTGCTGGGGCCGTTCTGGACAGTTGTTCATTTCTCACTGAAACCGAAAGTGTTCCGTTACTGCTTTGCAACTGCTATTTTGTTGGTCCAGTTTTGCTAATAAAAGTGCAACTCGGAGAGGTTAGCCCTGCTCCCAGGTGCTCATCCCATTTCATCTGACAGAAGTGCTCCTTTTCCCCCCCCACCCCACCCCAGAGCACTTCCTCTATTTAGTGGCAGGCTGTAGTCAGCTGGCAGGGCCCCTTTTGTCTGCTCAGGCAGAAGAAACCCACTTTGCATCTAGATCAGCAGTTCTCAACCTTTTTAATGCCGCGACCCCCAACTGGTCGTAAGTTGAGGACTACTCAACCGGTCGTAAGTCGAGGACTACTCAATTGGTGCAGCATCGTCTGCAGAATGGGACTTTTGGTGGGCTCAGCAGGGCAGAGACAACCTGGACAATTCCTATTGGCTTTTGAAAGCCAATAGAATTAGACTCTATTCAAGAGAGTCTATTCTATTGGCTTTCAAAAGCCAATAGAATAAAAGGGAGTAGCACAGCTAAGGAAAAGGGGAAAAAAATGGCGGACTGTGTTGTTTGGCGACCCCCGTGAAATGGTCGTTCGACCCCAAATGGGGTCTCGACCCACAGGTTGAGAACCACTGAGGTGGATGGATGGAGTCCCTGAAGCAGGAGGCGTGAGCTTAAATGGACTCCAGAAGATGATAGAGGACAGGAAGGCCTGGAGGAACGTTGTCCATGGGGTTGCAATGGGTCGGACACGACTTCGCAATTAACAACAACAATGTGCCCCTTGTGCGAAAAGCTGTAAAAAGAGTTGGACCTCTGCCAGAAGTCTGTAAGAGGTATGGGTGGTGGGAATTGGTTAGAGAGGTCATCTCTGGCCAACAGATGGAACAGCGACCATCGGAGGGCAGCGGCTACTCTTCAACCCCAAAAGATTAAACTCTTCTCCACCCCCCACCCCCCGCCCAAGATAATCCAAAAGTCACTAATCTGGATGTTTGAGCTGGCAATCTTAGTTCTTTTGCTTTGATAGCCTCTCCAGGAACCCACACGCTGCAACTGAGTTTGGGGACCCGGTAAAATTTATGTTTCGATTAGTAAACCAAGTGAGACTTAAGGAGATCTGGCACAAAGGGATATTGCTCTCTTCCCCCTGCCCCCCAACTTGCAAAATTGCCACTATCCAGAATGAGAACGGCCGGATTCAGTAACCTCAAGCGCTGTGTTGTCATTACAGGACCCCCCAAATTCTGTCTTTAGGACTCCCCCTTGACCATGGGATTATCTGGGTGACTTTAAGCAAGTTGCTTTCTCTTAGCATGCCTTCCCACGTAGGAGAATAAAAAACTCCTCAAAGCAAGAACAATGGGTGAACAACAGAGAATGCCTGGTTGGGCGGCAGCATCAGGTTGACCTTGGCTGAGCTGGAGAACTAATCAGGATTAGAGCTGATTAAAACTGGATGGGAGATGAGCAGATGTCAGGCTGCAGGCCAGACTGGGAATCCCAAAGTGCCCCACCCCATCTAGGCCAGTTCCATACTCTTGTCTAATGACCTCCCGGGCATGGCCTCGGCATCTCCAGCAATTCAACCTGGAGGAAGGTCACTTGCTTTTTTACCTGGACGAATGAATTAGAAAGAATCCAGGAGGTGCGTTTATTTCCCTCCGAATAAACGCAAAGAAAAGTGTCATTAATTCAACAGTTTTCCTGTTTCCAAGGTTCTAGATCAGGGGCAGGCAACCTCGGCTCTTTTATGACACGTGGACTTCAACTCCCAGAATCCCTGAGCCGGCATGGCTCAGCTCGGAAACCTCTCCCTTTCCCCTCAGCATAGCTGGCTCAGGAATTCTGGGAGTTGAAGTCCACGAGTCATAAAAGAGCCAAGGTTGCCCAACCCTGCAGTAGGGAAGTTGGGTTCGCTTAATGACTGCATAATTCACTTAACAGCTACAGTGATTCACTTAAAAATCATGGCAAAAAACCATGGCACACTGGGCACGACTCACTTCACTTAGCAACAGAAATTCTGCTGCCGATTCTCGTCGTCAGTCGAGGGCTACTTGTAATCTGCTGTATCATTCTAGACCAGGGGTAGGCAACCTTGGCTCTTTTAGGACTCGTGGACTTCAACTCCCAGAATTCCTGAGCCAGCCATGCTGAGAGGAAAGGGAGAGGTTTCCAAGCTGAGCCATGCTGGCTCAGGAATTCTGGGAGTTGAAGTCCACCAGTCATAAAAGAGCCAAGGTGGCCTACCCCGGTTCTAGATCAACAGAATTTATTTTAACTGTGTGAGCAAAACGTGTTTTTGTGAGAAAAGATCTCTGAGACTGCAATGTAAACGTTGGCAATATGAATGCAGTTTTTGGGTGTCCTGACTGGGTGCTGAGTTAAACGGGGGTTCAGCTCAAATTTAGGAAAAGGGTTATGCCCACTCTTAACCAAACCACAATTTGCCTCCTAGCTAAGGCGTGAGAAGATTGATCTGGAAAACACCCTAGAACAAGAACAGGAAGCTCTTGTGAACCGTCTCTGGAAGAGGATGGACAA
Source organism: Crotalus tigris (assembly GCF_016545835.1). Lineage (NCBI taxonomy): Eukaryota > Metazoa > Chordata > Lepidosauria > Squamata > Viperidae > Crotalus > Crotalus tigris. The sequence continues at coordinate 1,177,195 of NW_024096502.1, forward strand.
ACTTGAAGCTGAAAAAAGGTGGGTTTTCTTCTTTGCTCCTCCCAACCATTCACCCCATTTTTTTCAGGGGGAGGGGAGAATGAGGCAGATTTTACAGCTTTTCTCTGATATGTAGCTGTTTCAAGGGGCAATAAAACAACAGGAGGAAGAAGAGAACAGTAAAAACTGTGTTACTTCGCAAAAGTAATATAACATGGCATTTAAGATGGCTTTGCTTTATGCATCTCGTATTAAATATTGGCCATTGCTGTTTATAAATCTTCCTGCCGAATCCCAATTTTTTGTCAGAAATAACATTCCACAGCCTTCAGAAAATTTCACGGAAGCAGCAGCCCTTGAAGGATCCACAAACACAAGGGGGGAAAAGCTAGCCCAGACGTAGGCAACCTTGGCTCTTTCATGACTCGTGGACTTCAACTCCCAGAATTCCTGAGCCAGCATGGCTCAGCTTGGAAACCTCTCCCTGTCCCCTCAGCATGGCTGGCTCAGGAATTCTGGGAGTTGAAGTCCACGAGTCATAAAAGAACCAAGGTTGCCTACCCCTGGGCTAGACAGAAATTTCACCCAAGAAAATGAACTGTACCATTGTTCCTCAGTTCAGCTTGTCCCATGGGGAGAAAAAAAGACATGTTGCCAGAATATTCTGTCCTGAAAGGGACCTTTCCAATCTCAGAATAGGCTATTCCAAGTCTTCTGGAACGGGTCCAACTTTAAAATGGGTCCAGTTTTGAAGTCAAACCACTTCAGAATGATCCTCTTTCAGTATTGGGTCACTTCTCATAATTGCTTAACGTTCTGTGCACCTTGCTGGACAGTCCCTCTGGCTTGTCCCTGACTTCGTTCGCCTTTTCTTGTTCTTCCATTAGAATGAAAGCTATATTAGATAATAGAAAAAAATGCTTTACTATATCAAACTAAACATTCCTCTAGTTCAGGGGTAGGCCACCTTGGCTCTTTCATGACTTGTGGACTTCAACTCCCAGAATTCCTGAGCCAGCATGGCTCAGCTTGGAAACCTCTCCCTTTCCTCTCAGCATGGCTGGCTCAGGAATTCTGGGAGTTGAAATCCACAAGTCATAAAATAGCCAAGGTTGCCTACCTCTGGCCTAGGCTGCTTTGTGACACGTGGACTTCAACTCCCAGAATCCCTGAGCCAGCATGGCTCAGCTTGGAAACCTCTCCCTTTCCCCTCAGCATGGCTGGCTCAGGAATTCTGGGAGTTGAAGTCCACGCGTCCTAAAAGAGCCAAGGTGGCCTAGCCCTGCCCTAGCCAGTGAAAGGTTGGGCATCACTGTGATCCTTTGTTCTCCCAACCATTTTTTTTTTTAATTTTGTAAAGATGTAAAGCATTAAATTGGTGCCAAGAATATTCCTTCCGGGACTGAGGCAATCTTGTTCAGAGAAAAGGAAGCAAAAATGGACCTCGTGCTTGGGGAACCGTGGGTGGGAGTCCCTGCCTCCTTCCTCACCCTGGACATGGAGTAAGGTGACCCCTTGCCTGGCCTGTTAATCAGAAATCTGGAGCAACCAGGCTTGGCCTTAGCCCCAACTCTTCCCATTCTCTTCATGTAGGTTTATTGATCCCCAGGCATGTGACAAGGGGTTGCCCGAATTCCAGATGTGTGGCAGATAATGCTTTCTCGAAGTTTCTACTTGTGAGATTTGATTTCTTCGGCACAGCTCACGCTCACCTTTCTTTGCCGAAAAGAGAAGATTGCCTCATCTTGATTTCGTATGTTCGTACGTTCCAAAGAAATGAAGCCCCAAAGTTGCCAATATAAATATTTTTTTTTTAATTTCAGAATTCTCCAGGAGAAACTGGACCAGCCCGTGTCTGCTCCTCCGTCGCCAAGGGACATATCAATGGAAATAGACTCTCCAGAAAACATGATGCGCCATATCAGGTTTCTGAAGAACGAGGTGGAGAGGTTAAAAAAACAGCTCCGAGCAGCACAGCTACAGCGTAAGTCCTGTCTTCTTATCTGCCTGCTCTGCTTCCTGTGTCAGGTCAAACTATCTCTGATCCAGACTGGGGGAATTTCCAGGCCAGGTTCAGAAGCAGAATGCTGGTTTTTAGGTTAGCAAGGCTGTCCGTACCGCAACCTAGATTTTCCTTGGTGCTCTCTGAGCTTCTTTGTTTTCTTGCAGATGTTTCATTCCCCAAACTGAGTAACATCATCAGCTCTGATGTTGGTTAGGTCACGAAATGTGTGCAAGAAAACAGCCAAGCTCAAAGAGCACCAAGGACCCCCCCCCCCACAGTCCAAACTTGTGCTAATATTCCCCTTTATTGGTACTACATTTTCCCCTCCAGTAGGATGAGTACAAGTTTCAGGTCACTTTATCTTGCTTCAGTTCACCATAAAATGATGAGGCGTGGTTTTACAACTCTCTAGTCCGCTTTTAGCATTGTGTTTACAGTACTAAATATACATTTTGGGGGCGGGAGAAGAACCTTGACCGTGTTTAGCTCATCGATTTGAATCGCCGACTGTTTGGACAAGGTCTTTTCAAAAGATGTGAAAATGCTCACAGTCTGTTTTGTATATTCTTTTTTTGGGAAGCAACATCACTGGATCTAGAGACAAGACTTTAGCTGTTAATGCCTTGGTGTTATCTAAGAGCATTATGCCACCCTCTGGACACACTCAGTGACCTCTTGTGCAAAGACATTGACAATGAAGGCCACAAAGGAGAGGCCTTCTCCAACAAACAACAGAACCCAGGCATAAAACACCGGAGAAGGCTCCGTAGTGAGAGATGATGATGATGATAATAATAATAAAGTTGGAAGGGACCTTGGAGGTCATCGAGTCCAACCCCCTGTTCAGGCAGGAAACCCTACACTATTTCGGACAAATGGCTGTCCAGTCTCTTCTTAAAAACGTCCAGTGTTGGAGCATTTACTGCTTCTGGAGGCAGGTTGTTCCACTGGTTGATTGTTCTAACTGTCAGGAAGTTTCTCCTTAGTTCCAGGTTGCTTCTCTCCTGGATGAGTTTCCATCCATTGCTTCTTGTCCTGCCTTCAGGCGCTTTGGAGAATAGCTTGACTCCCTCTTCTTTGGGGCAGCCCCTGAGATATTGGAACGCTGCTATCCTGTCCCCCCTCGTCCTTCTCTTCGTTAAACTAGACATACCCGTTGCTTCTTGTCCTGCCTTCAGGCGCTTTGGAGAATAGCTTGACTCTTTCTTCTTTGGGGCAGCCCCTGAGATATTGGAACACTACTATGTGTTCCAATGTGTTTCATCCACTGCAATGGATGAAAAAACCTTTTCCCAAAAGGTTTCCACAATTTTGGCCACTACTGTAGCGTTCTGAGGCAGCGCGTTTAGTGGCAATCAATGTCCTTTGAGGAGGGAAACGAAGCAAACATATGTTTTTAGGCCAAGTCCTTGTTGTTAAGGCTTGCAAAATTAGTGCTGTCCCTGCAAAGGAGATCAGGGGCTGTAATCATGGTGTCCTTGTCTGTCCCTTTAGAGACTTGCTGTCCTTGGACATAGGTGTGACAGACGTCTAGGAATCGGGGCGGCCGATGTGCAAACGTTAGCCTGGAGCATAAGAATTCAAAAGCCTCTTTTGGGCCTCTCCCCTTATCTTTCGTCTGCCCCGCAGTTGTTCTTGGAGGCCTGGTGGGTGACTGTAGCACCAGGGATGTGACCCAGGACAATTTATGACTTTCTGGATCTCCATCAGGCTGCGGCACTCTGGGTTATCTCTAATCCCTGTCCCCAGTTTTTCGATTTAGGCCAGTGGTTCTCAACCTTTTTAATGCCGCGACCCCCAACCGGTCATAAGTCGAGGACTACTCAACCGGTCGTAAGTCGAGGACTACTTGACTGATGCAGCACCGTTTGCAGAATGGGACTTTTGGCGGGCTCAGCAGGGCAGAGACAGCCTGGACAATTCCTATTGGCTTTTGAAAGCCAATAGAATTAGACTCTATTCAAGAGAGTCTATTCTATTGGCTTTTAAAAGCCAATAGAATAAAAGGGAGTAGCACAGCTAAGGAAAAGGGGGGGGTGGGAAATGGCGGACTGCGTTGTTTGGCGACCCCCGTGAAATGGTCGTTCGACCCCAAATGGGGTCCCGACCCACAGGTTGAGAACCACTGATTTAGGCCAAAACTCTAGGATAGGCGAGGGAAACTTCGGCAACTTTACTGACCCGTGGACTTCAACGCCCAGAATTCCCGAGTCTTCTCCCCCACCCCATACTTAGGAAAGTTTTTGGACCATTTATATCGTCATTTCTGCCCTCACAACACAGACCAGTTGTCCCGGGGTTACATGTTCTTCCCAACTCAAGGCTTACTGCTGGAAACTTGGTAATTTGGATGTTACTCCTTTGGGACAAGAAGTGTTTATGGTGGGTCACTCCAAAGTTGAGGTTTGTGGAGCATTGATGTTCATGCTTTCGAGCAGGGGTCTGCCCACTTGGCAACTTGTGACCTGGTGGGACGTCAACTCCCAGAATTCCTCAGCCAGCCATGGGAGTTGAAGTCCACAAGTCATAAAGTTGCCAAATTTTGGAGAGCTCCGCTTTTGAGGATGGCTGTCTGAACTAGGCACCACCGCCCTGCCCTCATTTTTACACTAACCCACAACTTTCTGGTAGGTATGAATTGACCTTGTGAATGGTTCCAGTTGTAGCCAGTTCAGTGCCAGTTAAGGGTTAAACTGTGGTTTGCTCAGCTCTCCGCATTCACTTTTCTTGATTCAGCTGATTTGAAGGTTGAGTTGTGTAACGTTTGGCAGTATCTCTGGTCCTCCTAAAGCAGTGGTTCTCAACCTTTTTAATGCCGCGACCCCAACCAGTCGTAAGTCGAGGATTACTCAACCGGTCGTAAGTGGAGGACTACTCAACTGGTGCAGCACCATTTGCAGAATGGGACTTTTGGTGGGCTCAGCAGGGCAGAGACAGCCTGGACAATTCCTATTGGCTTTTGAAAGCCAATAGAATTAGACCCTATTCAAGAGAGTCTATTCTATTGGCTTTCAAAAGCCAATAGAATAAAAGGAAGTAGCACAGCTAAGGAAAAGGGAGGAAAAATGGCAGACTGCGTTGTTTGGCGACCCCCGTGAAATGGTCGTTCGACCCCAAATGGGGTCCTGACCCACAGGTTGAGAACCACTGTCCTAAAGCACAGCTGTGGGTTTAATAGCCAGCCATCTTGAAACCCCCAGATTCAGAGAAGATGGCCCAGTACCTGGAGGAAGAACGTCACATGCGAGAGGAGAACCTGAGGCTCCAACGGAAGTTGCAGCGAGAGATGGAGCGAAGGGAAGCCTTGTGCCGGCAGCTGTCTGAAAGCGAATCCAGTCTGGAAATGGACGATGAAAGGTTTGGGCTTAGATTATCCTGGCTTTCAGAGTTTTGTATAATACTACTAATAATAAATTTGGAAGGGACCTTGGAGGTCATTTAGTCCAACCCCCTGTTCAGGCAGGAAACCCTACACCATTTCGGACAAAGGGCTGTCCAGTCTCTTCTTAAAAACTTCCAGTGTTGGAGCATTCACCGCTTCTGGAGGCAGGTTGTTCCACTGGTTAATTGTTCTCACTGTCAGGAAGTTTCTCCTTAGTTCTAGGTTGCTTCTCTCCTTGATTAGTTTCCACCCGTTGCTTCTTGTCCTGCCTTCAGGCGCTTTGGAGAAGAGCTTGACTCCCTCTTCTTTGGGGCAGCCCCTGAGATATTGGAACGCTGCTATCCTGTCCCCCCTCGTCCTTCTCTTCGTTAAACTAGACATACCCAATTCCAGTTCAGGGGTCTGGGGCTGCAGACTGGAAGCAGACCTTTCCCAGCCTGTCACTTTCTCTTCTGTAATTGACAGCACGCCTTGCCTTGCCCAGGGGGTCACTCCAGGCCTCTACAAGGACGGGCCAGGGGCAGCCTCGGAAACAGGGGGGTGATGTTTCAGAACCACTTGGGCAGGCGGGCCCTGACAGGAGGCAGCCCTGGCTTTCTCATACCACAGAGGGATTTCTAGGGAGAGCAGCATTTCACTCCTTCTGCCCAGAGAGCAAGGCCTGCTGTGGGGCTGGGAACTCTCCTGCCGCTTGATCTGTGTGGCTCTTGTTAATTTTGAGGAGTCCTTCTGGTCTCTTTGGATGTTTTATTTATTTATTTATTTATGAGACTTATATACCGCTTTAAGTGCAAGCACTCTCTAAGCGGTGTACACCAGTAAGCAATGTATATATATATTTACATTGCCCCCAACAATCTGGGTCCTCATTTTACCTACCCCGGAAGGATGGAAGGCTGAGTCAACCTTGAGCCGGTGAGATTTGAACCGCTGACCTGCTGAACAGTCAGCTAAAGTGGCCTGCAGTACTGCACTCTTAACTGCTGCGCCACCTCACCTCCCAAGGATCATGTTAACTGTCCAGTGTTGACTCTAGCGGGGGAAAATATACCCCCTTCGGAGCGGGTTCGCAACTTGGGTGTCCTCCTTGATCCACAGCTGAAATTGGAACATCATTTGACGGCTGTGGCTGGGAGGACCTTTGCACAAGTTCATCTGTTGCATCAGTTGCGACCCTACCTGGACCGGGAGGCTCTCCTTACAGTCACTCACGCCCTCGTCACCTCACGCCTGGACTACTGCAACGCACTCTACATGGGGTACCCTTGAAAAGTATTCGGAGACTACAGTTGGTCCAGAATGCAGCCGCGCGAGTGATAGCGGGTGTTCCTCGGTACACCCACATTACACCTATCCTCCGCGAGCTGCACTGGTTGCCTATTGGTCTCCGGGTCCAATTCAAGGTGTTGGTTATTACCTTTAAAGCTCTATATGGCTCAGGGCCAGGCTATTTGCGAGACCGCCTACTACCTCATAGTTCCCTTCGTCCGGTTAGATCCCACAGGCTGGGCCTCCTTCAGGTCCCATCGGCCAAGCAGTGCCATTTGGCGGGGCCGCGGAGGAGGGCCTTCTCTGTGATGGCGCCCACGTCTTGGAACCAGCTCCCCCCGGAGATTAGGACCGCTCCCACCCTGTTGGTTTTCCTGCAAGCTGCTTAAGACCTGGCTTTTCCGGCAGGCCTGGGGTTTATAAAACCTGACCCCTGAATGAATGTTACTGTATTGTTTGTCTTGTTAAGTTATATTGTGTTTTTATTGTTAGCTGCCCGGAGTCCTGCAAGAGTGGGGCGGTCTATAAATTTTAATAAATAAATAAATCTGAAACATATTAGCTTTCCTGGTTTGAAGGGTTGATATTCCAGCGGCTTAGTTACTTTGAAGTTAGCACTGCCGTGCAGTTATGCTGGGCACAGTGGCCAGCCTGTGAGTTTGAATGGATCACTCAGTTAAATCTGCATCCTCTGAAGAGGAGACAGCTCTCTTTGAAGAAGGTTGGGTGAAGTTGCGGTTGGCAGTACCATGAGAGAGTCTTACAAGATCACAAGTTTTGGAAGTGAGCTTTGTTACCCATATTCATTAACACATTTGTGTAAAAGTGTAACGCGGTATTCATGGTGGTCGCGTAAAACATTGAACATGCTTTCAAATATCAGCTTGGTTAGAATCAACCTTGTGAATGATTAAAAACGTTCTCGCTTAGTTGCGCTAACTTTATCGCGATGTTCCTCTACTATCTTAGAAAAGCATCCGGAAAAACGAGGAGAAAAAAAAAAGGCTAAAGTAAGGAAATAGATGTGTGGCAAATTAGAATGAACTGATCTGTTCTCTCTTAGATACTTTAATGAAATGTCTGCACAAGGATTAAGACCTCGCACTGTGTCAAGTCCGATCCCATACACACCTTCTCCAAGTTCTAGCAGACCCATCTCACCAGGTAAGAAATAAGGATAATTCGGCGTTTTTGCCTTTGGGACACGTGTGTCTTGCTTGGGTGTGTAGTTAATCTTCCACTACTAGAACTTCAGCCTTCGGGAAGTTAAAGCAGACAGATTATATTGAAATCTGGGTATGCAGTTCGTCAACAAACAGAGCCGAAGCATTTTTAATTCAGGGATTTATTGGAAACCACAAACCCTTGTTAAACTTTATGAAACTCAGGAAGAGATTTTATAGTTTTTCCACAGGTTGCCTTTTATCTCCTTTCTCAGTCTCAGATTTTATTTTTAAAAAAAACAATGTTTCATTTTATTCAGTTTTTATCTCTCAGCCACTCCTAGCGTTAAATCTCCAATTCAGACAGGGGTCATTTTATTTCCTGCTCTGAAGCTTCTGGGTGGGGGCAAATTATACATTTATGCACTTAAAGGACCTCGCCCTCTTTGGCCTGACCAGGAAGCTCCAGTGACTTTGTCAACAAAATTGCAGATCTCTTAACCTGCGTTTCCTTCTTCCTCTTGGGCGGGATGTTAACTGCCGCTCGCTCGTTCGTGATGCCTTCTCTCTCTTTCTTCCTGGTTGCAGGTCTCTCGTATGCAAGCCACACCGTTGGGTTCACTCCCCCAACTTCCCTCACCAGAGCTGGCATGTCGTACTATAACTCTCCTGGCCTTCACGTGCAGCATATGGGACCGTCCCACAGCATTACGGTGAGTCTCTACTGCAGGGATCCCCAACCTTGGCCACATGAAGATCTATAGCAGTGGTGGCGAACCTATGGCACGGGTGCCAGAGGCGGCACGCAGAGCCCTCTCTGTGGGCACGTGCGCCGTCGTCCCAGTCCTAGGCCTTCAGCTGGGTGTTATAAAACCTTTTTGCTTTAGGCTTCCGCCGCCGTGTGCAAAAAAAAAAAAAAAAAAAATTCAATGAATCAATTTCAACTTCTCGTGGGAAAAAAAAAAGATCTTGCAAAGTTGGAATTGATTGATTGAACTTTTTACTCCCACCCATTCTGCGGTTACCACCGCAGCCACGCCCACCCAATGGGCCACTCCCCCCCCCAAATTGGCCACACCCAGCCAATGGGCCACACCCACCTGGCACCCCGACCATGCATAAATGGGTTTTGGGGTTGCAGTTTGGGCTCTCGGTCTCTAAAAGGTTCGCCATCACTGATCTATAGACTTCAATTCCCAGAATGGCCGAGGAATTCTGTGAGTTGAAGTCCATGTGTCTTAAAGTTGCCAAGGTTGGAGAGCCCTGCTCTGTCGCACTCTAATCCTGGGGCTTGCTGCTTGCTGGTTTCTTCAGACCGAGATGCTACCAAGCCCTCTTTTTACACTAGAGCAGGGGTAGGCAACTTTGGCTCTTTTATGACGCGTGGACTTCAACTCCCAGAATTCCTGAGCCAGCACGGCTCAGCTTGGAAACCTCTCCCTTTCCCCTCAGCATGGCTGGCTCAGGAATTCTGGGAGTTGAAGTCCACCAGTCATAAAAGAGAGAAGGTTGCCTATCTCTGGCCTAGGCCGAGGCTGCTTTATGACACGTGGACTTCAACTCCCAGAATTCCTGAGCCAGCCACGCGGAGGGGAAAGGGAGAGGTTGCCATGCTGAGCCATGCTGGCTGAGGAATTCTGGGAGTTGAAGTCCATGAGTCATGAAGGGGCCAAAGCTTCCCTCATGCTGGCTCAGGAATTCTGGGAGTTGAAGTCCACGAGTCATAAAAGAGCCAAGGTTGCCTACCTCTGGCCTAGGCCTAGGCTACTTTATGACACGTGGACTTCAACTCCCAGAATTCCTGAGCCAGCACGGCTCAGCTTGGAAACCTCTCCCTTTCCCCTCAGCCTGGCTGGCTCAGGAATCCTGGGAGTTGAAGTCCACCAGTCATAAAAGAGCCAAGGTGGCCTACCCCTGACCTAGAGCAATATTTCTTGAACTTGGCAACTTGATGTTGGGTGGATTTCAGCTCACAATGGCTGGGGAATTCTGGGAATTGGAATCCACACATCTTAAAAGTTTGAGAAACGCTGCACTGGACACCCCATTGACGATTTCCCCATGATTACGAACTAGATTGTAGGCCTGCTCTTCTGCAGTTCTTCTTTTTCTTTGCGCTAGGCCTCTGTGTGCTCCCTTTAGCCGCTGCTTCTCATTCGCACCCTCTCCAGTACAAAAGGTCAAGGAGTTTCCAGAGCATGAAGAGCTGTAAATATCTGCAAGTCCATAAAATACCCAGACCATAAAGAACACAAATTGCAAAGTTGATTTCTTTCCTTGCCTCCCCTCCTTGACCAAGGAATCATCTCAGACCGATTCAGGCCCGGGGCCAACCCTCGGTTCATCCTCACAAATGGCATCTTCCAATGTTTCGTCTCTTTTGTTAGTTTATTAAGCTTTCATCGCCCAGTTTTCTAAAATCACAACAAAGACATCAGGACTATTTTTGGCTGCTGCAACGGACTAGGTTTTTTTTTTTTAACTTGGCAAATAATTTTGAATTGAGGCAACGTTTTAAATTCAGCAAAGTCTGAAAGCCTTGTCACAGCGATCTACCTTATTAACTAACACCCTAATACTTTTGGATGGAAGGCCTGACCCCTTCCCCCTCCACCTGTGATCAACCCTAGCATCCTTGCCTCCAGCCCTTCCGGAATGGAAGCCCAGCTCCTCCGGAGGCCCCAGGATGGCAGTGGGCTGGGAGCACAGAGGAGGAGATAAGCATAGGAGGATTCTCCACCCCTGCTTTACAGAGGCAAGGCTTAAGGAGTGCTCTGGCTAAACTTTGGTTGCAGAGACAATGGCAGAAAGTCATAACCGTAGATGTAGCATGGGAACAAGGGTGAGGGAGCTGTCGTGGGCACAGATAGAAAATGCGTGCATGCCCCCTCTAAAAGAAGTGATGAATGCAGCAAGACTGGCCTGGCCATATTCAGGCTTCCCCCCCTGGCGGAAGCACCTCCTTCTCCTCGCTGGCTTGGCCTGCTGGGCGTGAGCCTCGGTGAAGAGCAGCCCTGCCAGAACTCCTGGTTGGGCCTGGCTCTCCCCAGCAGCTCATTTGTGCCGGCATGAGGGCCTTTCTCCGATTCTGGTCTTGGCTGTCCTGATCCCAGCTCTTGTTTGTTTCCTCCTGCAGAGGCCTTTGCCGCGAAGAAGCAACAGCCCGGACAAGTTCAAGCGCCCCACGCCCCCTCCCTCTCCGAACACGCAGACCCCGCTGCCGTCGGCGCCCCCACCTCCCCCTCCGCCTCCCCAGCTGGCTCCTTTCCAGCCCTCCACTCAGCCTTAGTGCCCTGGCCAATGATCCTGCCTTCAGAGTTGGACTCATCCCCCCACCCCACCCCCCCGGAGCAGTTTACTACAAGCCAAAGGCTTACCACGGTCAATTGGGAGTTGACTGACTTGCACTGAGATTGTCGAGGCTTCACCGTTTCATTGTGTCGTACCAGTTTTTGCCCAAGGACCTCCTCCGGCATTAGCGCGTGGCCCGCCTCCAAGGTGCTCCCTTCCCGGGAGGCAGGTGGACGGCAGCACCTGGGCATCCCCCACCACCTGGGGGGCCCCCCTCCTTGCAGGAAGCGCCCTCTCTCGATTTCTCCAGAAGGCAGCCCATCGGGGTGAGATCCGCAACATCCACCTGAAGCGAGGCAACCCAAACCCATCCGTGTTGACATGGGAACATCCATCTCTGCACCTGCCGCAGCTGGTACACCGGTGCTGGTGTTCAGTATCGCGGCCTCCTGTTTTGCTCCCCATCCAGCCTCTCTTTTACCCCACCCCCCACCCTCCCTCCCTTCCTCCTTTCCGAGATTCAAAAGGGATTGTTCACAACATCTTGCATTCTGCGACTAAGGCACGGGCTAATACATTGCAAGCTGTCCCAGGTATGGCGATGTGTTTCCGGCGTACGCCGCAAATCAGCTCTACATTTCAGTACGGCTTTTTAGTGCAAAAAGTAATCGCCCGACCGACACCTTATCTCTCGAATTGTGTCCCTTAATTTCCAGACTCAAGTAAAGCGTACACGCTCAGCCCACCCCCGTTTATCCACTGTGTTGGTACTGTCTTAAATGTCAGACCCCGTAAGACGTATGGATCTCCCTCCCTCTTCCCGTTTCCGCCTTCCCTCCTTCCTTTCTCTCCCTCCCCTTTCCTCCCTCCCTTGTGAAGCCTGTCCCGCTGCTTTGTTATAATGCTTGGAGCTGTCTACAGTTTCTTCTCTCTGATTTTTCTGCTGTAGGAATGCAGTTTTTATGAAAAGCGGCAAAAAAAAAGCCTGATTTTTTTTCCCCCTTGTTTAAAATATTTTAATGGTGTGGCCCTTCCTCTCCGAAAGTTTAAACCACGATATTAGGCTTTTGGAAGAAAAGAGAAGGAACCCCCCCCCCCCCACAGATGGGAGGTGCTCCTTTATAGCAGCATATGGTAAGCAGCCAAAAGTGTTGTATTGCTTGAGTAGAAAAGGATCAAGAGAAAGTTAGGTGACAATAGCAAATGGCGTATTTAGCAGCATAAGCCGGTACAATGTATAAAGAAATGTATTCTGGAATACATTCTTTCAATTCATTTAGCACAAATAAATGGTTTGTTTCACTTGGCGGTGGAACGAAGTCTCTCTTTTTTACCCCCCCTTTACTTGAGGTTTCTGCTTGCTGACTTTGGAAAAGTCCCCTTACACAGGTGTTTAAGAGAGTACGAAACAGGACACAGTGAGCTGTATTTTTGTCATACTTAAACCCAGGCTTTAAAAAAAAAAAAATCTTGACTCGCCACATTTGCATGGTTTCATGTTTTCCTTTATGAAATGGACATTAGACACTGAAGGCATAATCCAGGGCTTTTCAACCTTTTCACCCATTGTACCACTTTTAGCATATGGCAACATCCGAGTACCACCGGGTCGCCTAGCAAGGTATCAAAAACTTGATGAGGCCCCCCACCCAAAGGAAAAAAATGATAAAGTACAGGTAGTCCTCGATTTACAACAGTTCACTTAGTGACTGTTCAAAGTTACAATGGCATTGAAAAAAGTACCCCCCAAGCCACAGCCAAGCAAGACACCTGCCTGCCGGCCCGGCCACACTTTTCCTCCTTTCCGAGGTTTTCATTGTTGTGAGCATTTCTATTGAGGATTGGCAGTGGGGGTGGGGTGGGGGGTGTTTGGTTTTTATTCCCCCGTCTGCTGGGTGGTTGCAGCAGGTTTTGGTCCCTTCACATGACCCTGGGACACTGTGACCGCCATAAATATGAATCAGTGGCCAAGCCTCTGAATGTAAATCACAAGGCCCTGGAGATGCTGCAACATTCCAGCTGATCGGCGCTTTTTCTGGGCTCAGCGGAAGCACCAGGATCAGTGCTACTTTCCAGCTAATTGGTGCTTCTTCAGGGCTCAGCAGAAGCATCAGGATCAGCGCCGAGTTCCAGCTGGAGCCTGGCGCTGATCTTGGCACTTACACTGAGCCCTGACAGCCCCGAAGAAGCACTGATCCTGGTGCTTCCGCTGAGCCCTGACAGCCCTGCAGCTCCAGCCATCTCTCGCTCAGGCTTGTGCGGTGCTGCCACTGGTTCAGCTCATTCCCCTCCCCCACTACCACTTTTCTAGGATGGTCGCGTACCACCTGCCAGGTGCCAATGTACCACAGGTGGTATCTGTACCACTGGTTGAAAAGCCCTGGCGTAATCCCTTCAAATGCTTTGAGCACCGCAGCTACTTCTTAATTTTTGTTTGAAAGTCTCGAGCACAGGTTTAAAGATTTCCCCTGCCTAGTCGTGAACGACACAAGGGGTGTGTGTGTGCTCCTCTCTAATTCTCAGCCGACGAAGCCTGCGTTGTCCGAGAGATGCTTCTGTTCATCCTGTGGCCAGCATGAAGCTGGTAACTTTCAGCCGAAGTGCTACCTTATTTAGCTACCGTATTTTCCGGCGTATAAGATGACTTTCTAAAGTGTGGAAATTGGCGCCGAAGTCGGGGGTCGTCTTATACGCTGAGTCGTCTTGTACACCGGAAATTAAGGTAGTTTCTGACGTATAAGATGACTTTCTAGGCATGGAAATCGGCACCGAAGTCGGGGGTCGTCTTATACGCCGGAAATTACGGTACTCACATTTGCATGCTTTCAAGCTGCCCCATTGGCAGGAGCTGGGGTTAGAGTTAGGGTGCTTACCCCATCACGCAGCACTCAGGACTCAGACCCAGGCTGTCGGCTTCCCAGCTGACAAGCCCAGGATTTTAACCAAGTTGGTCTGCTTCAGCATTTCTGGTGACTGTGACTTTTAGAGGCAGATACCTAACTTAAAAGTATTTTGGGGGTCGCCTTAAGGGGCCAGGCTTGGGTTTAATTTGTGCAGTGTTTGAAATAGTTACCCTAACATATCGGCTTTCCTGGGCAAATATATACATCCTAAAATAAGTCTTATAAAGCCTGAAAAGCGGTGCACGGTTCTCTCCCCCTCCCAACACGGCAAACAAAAAGTCTAGCATGTGTTCGAAAGTCACTTTCAGATTGTCAGGCGTACATGAATCCAACACCTGGGGGAGGGGGCAAGGCCAAAAAGTGTGGCTTCTGAAAGTCAAGAGATTGTGCGGAGGAATCAGAGGAAGACAATTTGTGATGTGTAAATGCGAGAGTAGGGAGACAGGCATCTTAGCTCGGATGTAACGCTAGACTTCAGCTTTGGTTCTGCTTTGGTTGACTGGTTGGTTATTTTAGTTGGTGTGGCTGGTGGGCAAAATTAGGGACCTCCTGGTGGGCAAGCCGATGATCCTTTTGAGGTGGGTGAGCCTGGCTTAGTCCTCCAGCTTTCTGCATGGCCACCTGCAAGCAAAAAGTACCGTATATTCCAGCGTATAAGACGAGCCGGCATATAAGACGACCCCCGTCTTCGGCGCCGAGTCGCATGCCTAGAAAGTCGTCTTATACGCTGGAAACTACTGTTATTTCTGGTGTATAAGACAACTGGGAGTATAAGACGACCCCCAACTTCGGCGCTGATTTCAACGCTTTCAAAAGTCGTCATAACGCTGGAAAGTACGGTAGATCCTGGTAAGCTAGAGATAACTGTGGGTCCAATCAAACAATTTCCCCCATGCGGCTTTAAGGTGGGGTCCATTCACTGGGCTGCTGAAATAAAAACAGACTAGAGCGAATGCTTGCCTCCAGTGCCACAAGAGTGTCAAAAAAGGTGTTACACAACATTAAATTTCCTCTCTTAAAGTGGCAACCACAGACCCTTGTCTTTTTTTAACCTTGCCTCTAAGCCACTTCTGCTCCTGCAGTGAGAATCATCAGAATATTTTGTGTGCTTTTTTTTTTAACAGGAGAATTTGATGGCACGGAAAAGCATTTGGAGAAAATTAATTGGCTCTGTGTATCGCGCAGAGGATTAATTCTGTGGCTTACATTTTGGGCCAAAGTCCAAGTAGCCATTAGCGTTTGTACCTTCTCTGTTTGGCTTGGGCCTTTCTGCCCTCATCCCCAAGACTTCCCTGATCTCAACGTTCAGAGTAGGGGACTCTCTAAAAAAGGAACTTTCTTGAGAACGCCCTCCACCCACTCCTTCCTTTGGAGTTCCAGAGGTGTTGTGTGGATGGTGACTGCCTCCAGCAAGGCTAGTGAACCTGCATCCTTGGAGTTATCCTGCGCCCGTCACCACTTCAGTTGCTGTGCTGAAGGGTCAAGTCCTTGGAGAAGGGGCAGGGGCTGTTTGAATCATGAAACCCAAGAGCCAAGGCCTTCATTTAATATAACCCAAATAGGTGGATCCTGGACCAGAAGGGATGAGCCTTATCCTTCCTTGGTGTTTTCCGGGAAGCTGCAGATCCACAGCTTCGTTTGGTTGCCCTCGTTTGGCCAACCAGATTTTGAAGCTTCCTTCCTTTAAGATAATCCAGCTAGGCCACGGGTTGGCCACCTTGGCTCTTTTATGACTCGTGGACTTCAACTCCCAGAATTCCTGAGCCAGCCATGCTGAGGGGAAAGGGAGAGGCTTCCAAGCTGAGCCATGGCTGGCTCAGGAATTCTGGGAGTTGAAGTCCACGCGTCATCAAAGAGCCAAGGTTGCTTACGTCTGGACTAGGCCTAGGCCGCTTTCTGACTCGTGGACTTCAACTCCCAGAATTCCTGAGCCGGCATGGCTCAGCTTTGAAGCCTCTCCCTTTCCCCTCAGCATGGCTGGCACAGGAATTCTGGGAGTTGAAGTCCACGAGTCATAAAAAGAGCCAAGGTGGCCTACCCCTGAGCTAGACTGTATTTCTATGATTTTTTTAAAATAAAAAGACATATTTCCTACCCACTGAGTGTTTTCATGGAGAAAATCCCTATATCCTTGGATATAGTTCTGATTTCCTACCTGCAGTTAAGAAGCCGCTGTTCTCTTGATCTAAACTGGCACTGCCTGTTTCCAACCCGGTGAGGTAGAAAAAGGGTTGTTTACCTTGGCTTGGCTAGGGAAGGGAAGTTGGCAGCAGGCAGAAAGACATAATTGCTTTTCCGAAACGGTCATGGAAACCCCATAACCTCCTCCTGAACTGCTCATACAGTGGTTCCTTTTGTTCTCCTAGACAATTTAAGCCACAAGTGCCACCGAAGTGATGCATTGTGTTAAGGAAGCCAACATAGGATTGACAAACAGCGAGCTGTGGGGTTTTCGTCGTCTCCTAATCGTGCTATCCTTCCTTCTCCTGCGAGTTTGGAAAGAAGTATACTAGCGCAGCGATCCACGACCTGGTCCTTGACATTAATAATAATAATTTTATTTATTTATTTATTTATGAGACTTATATACCGCTTTAAGCGCAAGCACTCTCTAAGCGGTGTACACCAGTAAGCAATGTATATATATATATTTACATTTCCCCCAACAATCTGGGTCCTCATTTTACCTACCCCGGAAGGATGGAAGGCTCAGTCAACCTTGAGCCGATGAGATTTGAACCACTGACCTGCTGAACACAGTCAGCTAAAGTGGCCTGCAGTACTGCACTCTAACTGTTGCGCCACCTTATCTAAGAACATTATGCCACCCTCTAGACACACAGAATGCACGGTCCTTTTGCACTCAGTGGCCTCTTGTGCAAAGACATTGACAATGAAGGCCACAAGGGAGAGGTCTTCTCCAAGGAACAACAGAATCCAGGCATAAAACACCGGAGAAGGCTCTGTAGTGAGAGATGATGATGATGATGATGATGATGATGATAAAGTTGGAAGAGACCCTGGAGGTCATCTAGTCCAACCCCCTGCTCAGGCAGGAAACCCTATACCATTTCAGACAAATGGCTGTCCAGTCTCTTCTTAAAAACTTCCAGTGTTGGAGCATTCACCATTTCTGGAGGCAGGTTGTTCCACTGGTTAATTGTTCTCACTGTCAGGAAGTTTCTCCTTAGTTCTAGGCTGCTTCTCTCCTTGATTAGTTTCCATCCGTTGCTTCTTGTCCTGCCTTCAGGCGCTTTGGAGAATAGCTTGACTCCCTCTTCTTTGGGGCAGCCCCTGAGATATTGGAATACTGCTATCCTGTCCCCCCTCGTCCTTCATTAAACTAGACATACCCAATTCCAGCAGCCGTTCCTTATATGCTTTAGCTTCCAGTCCCCTGGTCATCTTTGTTGCTCTTCTCTGTAGACTCTTTCTAGAGTCTCAACATCTTTTTTACAAAAGATGTTTCTGACTCTGTGGAGTGGCAGAGGCAGTGGTGTGTGTGTGTGTGTGTGTGTGAGTGTGTGTGTGTGTGTGTGTGTGTGAAAACGGGATGGTTTTGCATACACAATCCTGTACATGTGCAAAAGGAGCCTCACACATTTGCCCGCCACTTGGCGCTGTCTGGTTCCAAATAGGCTGCTGTCTCGTACCAGTGTCCAGACCGGGGGTTGAGGAATTTTGTACTGGAGAGTTAATTAGCTCACTTTTAATACTTCAGGAATGAGTACCCCGGCATGAAACACAAACCAGGATTGGTCTGCTGATAAGACCATCATTGACTGGGTAACTTCCTTAGGTGTGAGAATCTTGTAGCCTTAATATAGCATGACTTTATGTGGATTGCAAGGCCTGACAGAATAAGTGGATGCATAAATGGCTCCAGAAAACACTCCCAAGTGATACATCGTTGGAGACAGGAGTTGAGGTGTTTTCCCAAGGATAGGTCCCACGTTCTTTGTTCTTCAATATTTCCTCTCCATAAGGCCTCGGGGAAGAAGCTTACCTGATTTACAGATAACAAAAAAAAAAACCAGGTAGGATGGCTGATACCTCCTCAGATAAATGGGATTTGAAATGATCATCTTAGAGAAATGAAACGAACGTACGTGATGAATTTAAGTCAAAACATGTGAAACGTTCTCTAGTTCGAATGCCAAAACTGTGTGCTCAGGTGTAAGAGGAAATACATGGTTTTGGCAACAGTCCTTGTGAAAAAGAAAAAGATTGTGCAGCAGGACATGATGGCAAAGTGTCAACTTGGTGTGGTTGCAGAAAAGGACATGCAAAGGTTGTAGGCTGTGTGAATCGAAGTGTAATTTCCAAATCGCAAGAAGCCGCCGCTGCGTTTTATCTTGCTTTAGTCATAGCCCTCCCCGTAGGTCCATCTCCAATTTTAGACAGGATGGTTTAAGGAGAGTCAGACAGACTGGAACAGATTTGGGGAGACTGTGAGGGTGAAGCCCTACAAAGAGCAATGGAGAGCACAAATCAGGCTGAGTGCAGGACCCAGAAAAACAGAATCCAGGTACAGCAAAGCAGACTCTGACCAGACACCGAGAGGAGGGGAATGGCCCCAACAGTTGGATGGTGGAATCAATGACCGTGAGAAGATGTTCTTTGGAAGTCTTCAAGCAGAAGCTACATTTGGGAGGGGGGGGGGAAAGGCTAATATGGAGCCCTGCCAGCCTCCCAAGTAGACCAGACAGGAAACACCACAAGGTGAGCTAATTCTACTTTATTGTAAAGCTACGTTAGCAGAAGCTTGCAAGTCTGAAGATACAGATCTCCCACTCTCTCTTTTACAGCCTGATCCGTTGGAGCCGGTCCTTCCTAAATATCTTCCTCTGCCTCTGATTCAGCTGTGGTCATTCCTTAAGCACCATTCTTCCCCCTCAAGTGGTTGGTTTCCTCCCCCGCAGATCATTAAGGGTGGGGTGCAGAGTTAGCTCCCCCCCCCAGCTCTTGCTTAAAGACACCACATGATCCCTGAATCTCACGCTAATTAGCAAACCAGGAGCTGCATTTGCAGCTTCTGTAAGAGCAGCCCCGTGTAGGACGGACGTGTTGTAAAATTTAGATTTGAGTTTTATTACTTCATCTCTTTCAAACATAATAATAATAATAATAAAGTTGGAAGGGACCTTGGAGGTCATCTAGTCCAACCCCCTGCTCAGGCAGGAAACCCTATACCATTTCAGACAAATGATTGTCTACTCTCTTAAAAACTTCCAGTGGTGGAGCATTCACCGCTTCTGGAGGCAGGTTGTTCCACTAGTTAATTGTTCTCACTGTCAGGAAGTTTCTCCTTAGTTCTAGGTTGCTTCTCTCCTTGGTTAGTTTCCATCCGTTGCTTCTTCTCCTGCCTTCAGGCGCTTTGGAGAATAGCTTGACTCCCTCTTCTTTGGGGCAGCCCCTGAAGTACTGGAACACTGCTATCATGTCCCCCCTCGTTAAACGAGACATACCCAATTCCAGCAGCCGTTCCTTATACAAAGAGGACCCATTTCCTCTTGTTTATACTGAGGCGGTTACCCTCATTGTCATGCAGCTTTGTTGAAATAGATGTATTTTCGTTTGGGTGCTTTTCCAACGGCCTGTTTTTAGAAATGACTGTTTTAAAATGTCAGCTCGCTTAAAAGGCACTACGGTTCCAAAATTCCCATGCCCTGTTAATTTATTACCTAGGACTGAGTGTTTGTTTTCAGTTAATCATGGCCTAGCTTAAGCCTTAATTCTTTTAGTGTAATTAAGGATTTCCAGATTAAGCTCGAGAAAGCTTTCCCACGTGCAGTGTTTATTAAAAAGAGTTCGTTAAATCTCTTTTTACGGTCTTTTGCAAATGTGAATCATGGGTAGGTTTTCATTTTGAAAAGTTGACCCAGAGTGTGTCTCTTGCCAGACAAAATTGGAGACAGGAATGAGTAGCTTTAGAGGGACTGAACTAAATCTCCAAAGGTGTTAAAAAGCAGCATGTGAAGCAATTTTCCTGCGGAAAATCCAAACTTCACCGGTGTGAGGGGTGGTGTGAGGAGTACGTCTAGTTCAGTGGTTCTCAACCTTTTTAATGCCGCGACCCCAAACCGGTCGTAAGTCGAGGACTACTCAACTGGTCGTAACTCGAGAACTACTCAACTGATGCAGCACTGTTTGCAGAATGGGACTTTTGGCAGGCTCAGCAGGGCAGAGACAGCCTGGACAATTCCTATTGGCTTTTGAAAACCAATAGAATTAGACTCTATTCAAGACAGTCTATTCTATTGGCTTTCAAAAGCCAATAGAATAAAAGGGAGTAGCACAGCTACGGAAAAGGGGAAAAAAATGGCGGACTGCATTGTTGGCGACCCCCATGAAATGGTCGTTCGACCCCAAATGGGGTCCCGACCCATAGGTTAATGAAGAGAAGGACCAGGGGGGACATGATAGCAGTCTTACAGTATCTCAGGGGTTGCCCCAAAGAAGAGGGAGTCAAGCTATTCTCCAAAGCGCCTGAAGGCAGAATAAGAAGCAATGGATGGAAACTAATTAAGGAGAGAAGCAACCTAGAACTAAGGAGAAACTTTCTGACCGTTAGAACAATTAACCAGTGGAACTACCTGCCTCCAGAAGCGGTGAATGCTCCAACACTGGACGTTTTTAAGAAGAGACTGGACAGCCATTTGTCCGAAATGGTATAGGGTTTCCTGCCTGAGCAGGGGGTTGGACTAGAGGACCTCCAAGGTCCCTTCCAACTTTATTGTTGTTGTTGTTGACAGACTTGGTTCTCCCGTTCCCATTTCAGGTGGGAATGACAGCTGATGGTTTTACTCTCCAGTCCTGGGGTCCCTGGAAAGAGAGGATATAGAAAAGGGTAGATCCTTGGTGCTGGTTGGTTACTAGGATCCTTCTCAGAAAATGAATCAGAGATTTTTCTATGGAGAAGCCAGCAAGAGAAAACTCTGCTTCAAAAATGGAGCCAGATCAGGCTGGGGCTGCAGCGGGAGACATTCCTGAAACACAAACATACACACGTACACGTACCCACACCCACACACCCTCCCCACACTGGAGGAGGGCAGCGGCTCAGAACCAACAACCAACTGCTCCATACAAAGACCCCCTTCTGGGCAGAGACCCCAGGCACAGTCCAGGGTGGGGATAGTCTTCAAAGTCCTGCCTTACCGTTTCCCTCTTGATACACCCTGCATGGGGGCTGAAGGGGGGGAGGGGATTCCACCAGAACATGCGAAGGAGACCTGCCCCCCGTCATTCGGGTGCTTCTGCCTGTTGTGGGGTTGTGGGGTGCCCTCTGGATCTCTTGCAGAGGCTCCTGTCTCGATCCCACTCACCTCAGCTGATCTCTGCCCCAGATGATCCAAGCTGGAAAAAAAACGAGAAAGGATGCTTGTGTTTGTGCGAGTCGGTCTATGTTCATATTTCCCCTTCTTGTGTGTGTCTGGAAAGCAGCCAAACACCAGCATGAAGCCATTTTCAGATTTCTCCGGCTGACAATTTGCCCTCCAGATCTTAACCTCCGTGGTGGTTTATCAACAGGAAGAGGGGGAAGGAAGTGAGGAAAAACATTCAGTTGTGCTGATTAACCAGGTTTTGACTGCAAGGGGCGGGGGGTAGAGACGTTCAACAGAAAAGGACCCAGCACAAATCAACTGTTGGAGGAATAGCAAGCGGCTTCCATTTGGGGCTCACAAAGTCCTCTGTCCCCTGTGAGTGTGGAAAGGACCAAACACCTGGCCCCATTTCTACACAGCCGTGTCGCCTGTAACTGTTCTGGTTGACTCTCTCCATCTACGCCAGTGGTTCTCAACCTTTTTAATGCCGCGACCCCCAACTGGTCGTAAGTCAAGGACTACTCAACCGGTCGTAAGTCGAGGGCTACTCAACTGGTGCAGCACCGTTTGCAGAATGGGACTTTTGGCGGGCTCAGCAGGGCAGAGACAGCCTGGACAATTCCTATTGGCTTTTGAAAGCCAATAGAATTAGACTCTATTCAAGAGAGTCTATTCTATTGGCTTTCAAAGCCAATAGAATAAAAGGGAGTAGCACAGCTAAGGAAAAGGGGGAAAAAAATGGCGGACTGCGTTGTTTGGCGACCCCCGTGAAATGGTCGTTCGACCCCAAATGGGGTCCCGACCCACAGGTTGAGAACCACTGCTCTAAGCAACTAAAAACCTTGTTTGGGGGGTTGCTTTCAGCTCAGCCAGACCTGTGGACCCTCTGATCCAGTTTTTTTGGGGGGGGGCTGGCAGCTTTTTGGGGGGACCTCATGACACAGGCAGAGGCGATTCTGCTCCAAGCAGTTCCCACCAGACTGCCCTCCAGGCTTCCTTGCCCCTGGGAAGCCTGTCTTCCAGAGACTGGCCTGGTTCCTTTTAGACAGTGGTGGCGAACCTATGGCACGCGTGCCAGAGGCGGCACTCAGGGCCCTCTCTGTGGGCATGCATGCCGTTGCCCCACCCTGCCTCCCCCTGTGGTCTCCTCCTCACCAGCAGCCCCCCTGGAGGAGAATTGCCCCCGGGCACAGCCAAGGTCATGGCAGCCAGGCAGTAGGGGTAAGACTCTACCTTGTGCCCCGTCGTATGCAGATGATGCTGTGAGGCATGGGTGGAGGGCATGGCTGCTTTGGCACTGCAGGGCTGCCTGGGCGATCTGTGGTAGGCCGTGGAGGTGGTGGGTGGCCCTGCGGGCGGGCGGGGCAGGAGTGGAGCGGGCAGGGCAGGCAGGGGCAGGGGTGGAGCAGGTAGGGCAGGCGGCAGAACGGGGGGCAGAGCGGTTTTTGGGCACTTGGTGTCTAAAAGGTTCGCCACAGCCCCTCCT